>NC_085944.1:10000000-11380058 GCF_963556715.1 Cydia fagiglandana
AAATTCTGGATGGAGATATAAATAAAATGATCATTGCTATTAAAATATTGTTTCTGCTGTATACAACTACATTATTTCAATTACAGAGGTAATAAGCAAGACTCGTTTCAATAATAGAGGTAAAAACAAGAGCAAAAATAACGGATTTTTTTTAGCACAGTGTCAATTATAGAGGTCTTAAGTTGCGATGTGGTCAATTATAGAGGCAAAATTACGAAAAGCACTAAAATCTACATTGCAATTATAGAGGTTCCAAAATTTCAATTATAGAGGCCTTTTGATCTCAAGGGACCGGGACCGGACTTTTGGTTGCAATTATTGAGGTTTTCCATTTATCCAGGTGCCAATTAACCAGGTTTCACTGTATATGATTGAACGTAAAATCTTTTAAGTTTGTAGTTACAGATTCTTAGTTTTCTAACTTGGAATCCTGAGCGTAGCAAGAGATTTAAGCAATGTCCCGCGAAGCGTAAATAATGTTCCTAACGTGTGCGTATATCAGTCGTAAATACAATCGTCCACTTTAGATCTTCTAGACATGCCATGTGATAAAAGACACCGTTAACGATACTTAGAAATGATTTAATGACGGTCAACGCATCATTGTAATTGATAATTACATTACAACACATTAGATAATAGCACCTTACGCTGCCTAATGAAGTAGAAAAAAAACAGGTGTGCAAAAATGTGCATGATAAACTGATAGATAATTCGGGATCCGTGATATATGTAAAGCGAACGCGTGTGAAATGCTAGTTATCGTGTAAGATTAGAATGATATAATATAGGTAATTAGGTAATTAGCAGCTTGCCATAAAATTCTTAGCAAAACTTATTATTGGTTGCCTAGCAAACCAAACAAAAAATTGTTACAAAATACAGTGAGTCTATTAAACCAGAAGGCCTGCCGCCAAACTATCACAGAAATTTAGTTAAACGCCCCTCTACCTGTGCTCTGGAGTAGGCAATTTTTAGACTCAAATATACAAGAGCGAAGAGAGGCAGAAAAAGAAATTTCGATTTTCGCGGTAAGCCGTCAATGCTTTAAGGCCAGGAAATGTTTGTAAAAATGTACGGTACCAGTGGTACGAGTAACCACTATAACCAGCAAACAAACTATAGTTCGTTTTTTTAGCATTAGAAAGAACTTGAAAGAAGGTAAGCGATCTTGGCATGTCTTTTAATTGAAAAACGCTTTTTAAAAATCAATAAGTATTACTTATGAAAGCAGGAGAATATAAATGATCGTATTAGATTATTAATTGTTACGTAATTGCCGTAACTTATTTTTAAAATGTGTTTTTCAATTAAAAGACACATCAAGATTGTTTACCTAATTTCTAATGCTAAAAAAAACGAAGTATAGCAAATATTGATGAATATATTATAAGCATGAAAAAAAAAGACGTAGTAAATATGTTTAAAAATACTAAAGTGTACAAGTACTAGATCCGACTGTACATAAATGAAAGGGACTTTTACTTGCGGCCGGTAACAGTGGCTCTTTGATCTGATGCATTACAGCTGTATTCCGGTACCGTGCACCGAGTGCTCTCGAGTGCACTTGAGCCAGTTGAAGCTAATTAAGGTCTGCACGGCGGAGATTATTATCTTCGAGTACTGATTTCAAATGTTTAATTAATGATTGCCAAAGATTTGCCTACCTAAAGTTACGTCAGATCTATTTACAAAATGTGTTTATGCAATTATAAGCCGATTTATGCTTTCTGCATGCGCGAGTACAATTAAAAGTGAAGTCTCCCAATTTTGAAACCTAAATAGATTATGTGCCCTAAAATTTCAACGCAATCATTAGAACTGTTTCGAAAAATTAATGAAAAATTTAAATTAGGTAATGCACTGCTCGTTTAATGAACTATGCACATCCGCTATTATATGTGATTATCTAATTATCTATCATACTAATAACTGAACAAATTAAATTATTACATTGAACCTTAATAGTTACTTTAAACTCATGAGGTAGGTAGATGACCAGATGATGATTACCACATTACAACACGCTTTCCTTTTGTTAGTAAATTGCTATGCTGTGATGCGTCAAAGTTCACGTCCAAGTATCAAGTCAAAACATTTCATTCACACGTCCATCCATTGTGAGCGCATAGGTTTTTATAACAAAAGAATGCTGAATGGGATGGATTCTTATGAGACAGTATCAATACACGCCTAGGTATATTATACTCGTACAACCTGTTGACATAAGATCCAATTCGTTGGAGTATTTGAATGCAATCATTTCTTGTGTATTCTTGTCACCGATTCTATACCCGATGCCAACACGTTGGTGCCGTAATAAAGGAAGTTTATGATTCACTAAACTCGTAATACTCGATTATGTTTGTTACGATTACTATTAATTTACTTCCAAATTCCGACCAGTTGTTTGTGAATCCTTACGTAAGCCAACAGACCATGTAATGGCGGTGTGAGATAATGAACTCTATTTTATTTTTAATGCGAAAATTTATAACAGTTTATTTGCTTATAATTATAACGGTTAGGCGTTGAAACGATTTAGATTGGAATAACTTTAAGAGTTCCTGAAATTTATTTTAAACGGGTTACTCACGTATTTGTCGAATATTTGGATTAAAACATGTCGAGCATTTATTCTAATAATACGTGAGCTTAAAATAATTTTGAATGTTCGAGTCACGAGTCACACGGGAGTTTTAATATAGTTAGTTAAGACTTCCTGATAGAGTTTTCATATAGAAAATAATCAAATAACTGTATGCAATTGTATGTTTGTACGGTGACCTGCAAAATAGAGAAATTGTGAATGAATTCATTGATAAAGTCAGCATGCACTTTTACGGCTGATGGTACTAATGAAGTAGTGGAAATATTATCGATCCATATCAAACCCGTATGTTGTATGATAAAGGTCGGGTCAAGCGCGACTCTATTGGCTAATAATTGGTTTAATTGTAGCATTAGATATGACACTGTAAGGGGCAATAATGTCCGCCTCGTTTGGCTATTAATCATAGTTAAACGACAAATGCATTGCGCGGGCACGGGCGCACATTTGGCTGAACCCAGCTGCATTGGTCGATTATTAATGACCATAGCCACTTAGTAAAACGAGTGTCCTTGTTTAAGTAATGGCAATATAGTTGACGTTTATTTTGGAACCAGTTAGGGCGAAAAGACTTGATTGGTTTCGTACTTGTGTCAACAGCGCGTTATTGACTATTTGTAGAAGTTTTCAACGCGACAAAGTTTACCGATGGTCAGTTAAGCGTGTTGGTTTTTGTTCGCAATTTATACGAAGGCCCTCAATATCGGAAGACGATTTTACAATATAAGGAATTAAATGGAAACGCTACTTCTATTCTTGGAAATAAAGAAACAATTGTAGCGGATATTTTTAGTTTACAAATTAAATGAAAGATTGTCGCTTAGAAATGCATGTAATCCAATAAGGTTGAACCACAGAATGTTAATTCGAATTAGTAAGTCGACGCGCGCGTGCAACCACATACGTATTCGTACCTTTCGTTCGACGAGCATTGATTTTCGGTTTTCTGTAATTTGATACGGCTTCTGTGAGGTGATTCAGAAGGCAACCGGTCACTTTACTTCAACACTGGCATTCCTCGTTGACATAATATCGCAACCTGGTCATATTCAATATTTACCGTCTTCGAGTGTTATTGGAAAGTTAACGCAATTATCAATAAGATAAGAAGTTAACATTGCGACATAACGGTGTGCATTCTGAAGTAACGTTAAGGCCGTTCCCTGAGCCAGAAATGTAAAAATACCCCAATTATTATCCTATTTTTCTAAGAAAAGTTGATATTTGTAGACGTGGGAAAAATATATATATATATAGTATATTAGTATATATAGTTCATTTAAGTCCCTACTTCTTGCGTGGCGCTGTTGTATCGTCATTGTATCTAGGGGCGGGACGGGTGGCGTCAGGGGAGGCTCGATTGTAGATTTCATTTGGGTACGGGAACGGCCTTAACAGTTCGTAAGAATACTCTATCTATAAAATTGCTGCCCAAACGAAAAAAGGCGTAGCTACAATAAGGGCTTCATACATCCGTACTTCTTTTTTTGTTTGGATAGAAAAATAAACATTTACATCAATTCGAGTGATAATAAAAACTCCATAATAGCGTGGCCACTGGTTGGTTTCCATAGTCTTTAAGTGCAAAAGGACGGAAAATAAGGTTGATGAACAGATGACCTAAATAACAAACGATAAATTCTGAAGTTTCATTTTTATTTAAAGGTAATTAATTCTCGTTGCTTTTGTGTGCATATTTAACTACTTAGTTGCATGATACCAACATAATTATATAACTTTTGCTTCACAATGGCTGAACAGTATGTTATTAACCTTTTAGAATGCCCACCGACGCTATAGGTGAATAGGTGTAGGTAGCGCCAGTAGCAAAGTCTACCAGACTTACGACATAGGTATATACGGGGTTATTCCTACTTACCCGTCCTTAATGTGAACTGCTGGAAACAAGACTAAATAAAAAAACCGGGCAAGTGCGAGTCGGACTCGCGCACGAAGGGTTCCGTACCATAATGCAAAAAAAAACAAAAACAAAAAAAGCAAAAAAAAAGCGGTTACCCATCCAAGTACTGACCACTCCCGACGTTGCTTAACTTTGGTCAAAAATCACGTTTGTTGTATGGGAGCCCCATTTAAATCTTTATTTTATTCCGTTTTTAGTATTTGTTGTTATAGCGGCCACAGAAATACATCATCTGTGAAAATTTTAACTGTCTAGCTATCACGGTTCGTGAGATACAGCCTGGTGACAGACGGACGGACGGACGGACGGACAGCGAAGTCTTAGTAATAGGGTCCCGTTTTACCCTTTGGGTACAAAAAAAAAATCTTTGGGTAAAAATCTCATTAGTCCCGTAGGATTTTGTGGTAACCTTACAAGCTACAAAATTCACACTGCAATTCTGCAGTCAGCAACGTCGTAAAAAATAAGATAACATTCAAACCGGTTTTTGTGTAAAGTACACTAACTTATATATATTATAAACGTGTTACATTAAACAGTGCGCAAAGAGATTGTAGAGTTTGTTTTGCTTAGTGGTATAATCTAGATCCGCATCAGGGTAAGGGTAAGGGTTGTGGTTATCGTGCGGTTCATGCGGTTTGTCAAGGGTTAAATTCGCTCTAGGTAATTATTTTTTCCAAAGTGATATACATATTTATATAACACATTTTATTAAAATGTCTTTATATGTAGGTACATCGGACATAAATGACTCCTTAGATTTAATTAGGCACGTTTTCCATCAACTTGTTCTGTTAACCAGCAGTCGCTATAAAGTCACTGAAAATACTGAGATACGGAACGGAAGCTAATAATGAACAGAATATCATCATCATCATCATCTCAGCCATAAGACGTCCACTGCTGAACATAGGCCTCCCCCTTGTTATGGGGGGTGAATGCCATAATCGCCACGCTTGGCAGGCGGGTTGGCGATCGCAGTCGAGTACACCGAATTTGAGGGACGCTGCTGCCCGTCCACCGGTGGTCTCGGACGTAGTTTAAGGACATATCCGGGTCCCACGGGACAGAATATAGTTTTTAAGTAACAAATTCTACTTTTTTGGCACCCTAATAGGAAACATTGTCTAATGGTTACTAGCAAAACAAGCCATGTTACAATTTGTTGCATCTATTGCAGCATACCCACATATCAAGAAGCGGTGAAAGTTTGCAGTAGCCTACCTAATTATCGACATGCTTGTATGCATGTATTTAAATGGTGTTGTACAATCTGCTTGTACGTACATGAAGGTCTCTGGTTGCTATCAATGACTTAAATGACGTCAAACTAAGTAAGTATATATAATTATACAGTTGATCAAATGAAGATCGCCTCATCAGCAAACGCTGTTTTTGTAGTTGTAGTGTAGGTATGTACGTTTCGAAGTCTCAATCCGTTCAGCGAAACAAGATATGGAAATAGATTATGCACTTGAATTGCTCAATACGATTCCCACGAATGCTACTTATGCAAGTCCATTGATAAAATTTCGAAGAATTAAGTGTTGCAAGTTATTTATTACAACTTGGAATTCTATAGGTACATGTACCTATGTTACTTAAATAGTTAGGTTATACCTAATGAAATTAAAAAATAATGTGGGTAGCTGTTTCCATCCATCCATGTAGGTACCTAATACAAATAGGTACAATTTCTGAGGTTACAAGTAATTATAAACTATCGATCGATATTTAGCAATTTATTTTGTTAAGTATGTAATTAATTCTACTTTGGAGTAGTTTGACACAAATTGTACTTTAAGGACTATTAAGTCTAATGTTTAGAACTTCAAACAAAAACCTAAATGAACTAAATCAATAAATGTTAATTACATTAGCGTCGGTAACTTTCCCCATGGAAAGGGCGTTGGTTGCAACATTCACCCCATTGGAGTTTTTGCATCCAGACGGCGCCTTCCTTTGATAACACCATCGTCTAGACGTCGCCGAACCACTTTCGGCCAATCCCGCCATTTTTCAAACTGATTACAAGTTAACTTTTAAAAAGAACTCGTCTCTTAAACATGCCGCCTGTAAGTAAAACAGGAAACCAAATATCTATAAACTTCTGCAAGCCAAGCAAGACTAAATACAACATATCATCCATCAGACCCAATTTTACCCATTATGGGTTTCCCAATGATTGTCTGAATCTGAACACATTTAACAAAATGTTCACTGTACAGTTTTGAACTGAAAAGGAAAGTTGAAAGAACTAGCGACTAGTAAAGTTTTTTATAACCTTTTAAGAAGCGAAGTCCGGAAGTCTGTTGAGAGGGCTATAATAATAAAACTTTTAATAAAAGTTTGTGTTGTCAGCGAGTGGCTGGTGTTTTAGTTTGTTTTTTATTTTTATTTTGAACGAATATAGCTTTCTGCCTGAATGGGTTGAGTTGAGTTCAACATAATTCAGATATATTTTTCTTTATAGGGTGTTCAATTAACTAATTGTATTGCCTTTTTTACTTATTGTGTATATAGGAACTACCGCCTGCATCCAGAATACGTTATTAAATACATATTACCCGTAGGTATCTAACCAGGAATATAATAACGTTATACCTATTTAAGTATATTCGACGGGTTATTCCAACAGGAAGCTTCTGAAAGTACCGAATGCCGATAATTTTTACTAATTTAATTTAAGTAGCAACCTAATTAGAAACTATTAATTACCTACCTAGCGAGTTAAGTTGGTATTAAATTCACATGTTATGATTTGAATGCAATGCTGCTTTCGTTTAAGTAGGTTAGTTACTGTAAAAAAGTAATGGATATGTGCCAACAGAAACGTTAAAAAAAATATGCGTGACGTTGACGGGGACAAATTTAGTTTAACATTGCCTACGAATTGTGCTACGCCTCTGGACATTTTTGATGTGTCTATAGGCTACAGTTTCCGCTGGTCGCCAAGTGGAAGATAAATATTATGCTTGTTTGCCAAATAACATCATTCATTTCAATACTGCACTTCAGTTAGTTGACATTTCGTATCAGTCAGCGAAAGGTAATGAAGAAATTTTCCAAAGAAATGTTCTCCTACGCGCTGTTCGTGAAAGTGGATCTGCATGTCACAGAGACATGAATGAACTTATGCATTTACCTACTACCACTTCGTCTCAAATTAACCAGTATAGGTTTGACCTGTACATTCGTAACAAAATGCGTGTCGTCAAAGATCGTAGATATTCTGGTTTGCTAGTCTGTGTTTGGTAAGGAACATTAGGTACGTTCCTGGTATTGGCAGTTAGCGTCACCTTACACAACAAACATAACATGCCGCGGCCCACGGCAGAAATATTGGTTACACAGTTGCAATCCTTGGTAAACGAACTTTATGTTTCGGAAAATCAATACTAACCAAATGTGACATTCTTGGTAATGATGTACTTAGTCCAATGCACCTAACACAAGTTTAAGAATTAGTGTAGCTATTTGATGCAATGTTATTGTTAGGTATTATAATTATAACCACCACAATTTCAATGGCGATATTTTTGGCAATATTGGTAACAACAAGGTTAATGAGACCTTATTATTATTTTTGTATTGATAAAGCATAGTCAGTCGCGAATATTGCGAACTAGATTAGATCTAATGTACGCGTACCTAACGATTTACTTATCAAAATTAATACTAGATAACATTATCAATTTATTAATTCAAAAAAGTTACGCTGGAAAAGTTCCGACACGAGTATTGATTTGATTACTTATTTACTTGATAGCGATTGTTTAGCAAGCAATAATAAAACTTTTGTTGTCAACAAATATTTTTATAGGTTACGTTATGATTATGAACCACGCCCAGTTATTTTTACTAACTGGTTCGTGTTGCGAAATATATATTTCCTTGTCAAGATTCCTGTGACTTTTCCCTCCCAGTTTATTAGCAGTAATACCCAGTAGTTATAGTCACGCGTGCTGTCACGATTCGCCAGAATAGTGCTAGTTGCATTCAGCTAGATGGACGTGCCGACTTTCATTGCTGTCGTGAGTGATTTAGAATTGGCAGATAATACAATAGTTCAGGTAAACGTACTCTGTACGAAATATCTGACTTTTATCTTAATGTTTTCCCGATGCACACATGCTACTGATTTGATGCTCACTCTACGCAAACTTCGAGATTTCCGAGGCATACCTGTACAAATTCTGTGACACCGGTTAAAAATCTTCAGCCGGTAACTGTTTCTTTCAATGGTTCCATTTTTAAACCGTGAAGTATGTATGTTATTTCCGTTAGGTAAGTATATTTGTTCGTTCGTGCAGTAGGTACTTTCTATTGGCTATAATATCAACTCTTAATTGCACAGAATTGACGTCAAGAGACCATGGTTGCAGTCAATGGGTTTAGGTATGGTACGGTGTTCGTTAACCAAAACATCGCCTTGTATTACGATCAATCGATATCCTTAGCCATTAGTCCCCCGGGGCGACCCGTCATCCACAGCAAACACCGTCCCATTGCCGGAAATGAAACGCGCTTTCCCATTTTCAAACGATTTCATTACCCCCGTGATAATACCAAATCCCATTACATGTCTGTGATTGACACTTTATTAATCCCCATCATCCCTCTAGTTAAGGTCTATTTACTCCCCACATTCGTGTAAGTTGCCAATATTTATATATATTTTTGATCTGCATTTGTTAGTCATAATAGGGAAGTGCTGACCGATTGTATTTTCTTTTATTAATGAAGGTCAGCGTCTATATTGGCATTTCGAATTAAACATGCGTTTCGTCACTATGACCACACGTTACCGTTCCGTTACGAGCCGCTGCGCTGCAACGCTTCGAGTCTGGTGCGGCAAATCACCTCGGCGCTGATTGGACGCCGGTGATGGCGTGATGCGAAGTTTGCGTACGCGCGTGCCGGCGTGGCGCGACGGTGCTGCCACCGCGATTGTTTTGGCTGCTAGGGTTTAATTCCTATCGCTATCGCTTACCAAGCGCAGGCGACTTGCATAACCAGTATACGCTCACTGAAGGTGTTACGGATCTCGAGGTCACAGTTTGCTGGTATCTCGATCGCTCAGATAGCCTGGGCTCGCACAACGGTAATAATCGGCCTAAATGAGTGACGTTGATGATGATGTAGTACCACGCTACTGAACGCCCGTCACCAAAACGAAGGCCGCTTTAAATCTTGATAATTTTATCATGACGACAAAACTATGATTTGATTACTCACAGCACAGTCAGACTTGAATGAGGCATCTTTACGATTAACCAAACAAACCTTGATATCTCAACATAACAAGATCAGCTGTTAGTTACTTCTCATGAAAAACAATCTTATCAGCTTAAAATGTCAATATCATTAACCATTTTATTAATTATGATAGATCACTTACCTTTATAGAGTAGCGCACTATTATAAGATTTGTAATTTGCCTGTTCCGTAAATATAACGTTTCTCATTGCATTTTACGCTCATATATCAGGGGCAGTTAAAATTAGAGCATCTACAATTTCACCGACCGACTGGGAATGCCTTACGGCTTTTTACATTAATTATTCAGACATTCCTATCTGGGTCACATTGACATGGCGGTTTTCCAAGCGTTGATATTAAACAATTACTAATAACCGGTACTTTCTCATCAGTAAACCAATCTGTTTGCTAGCAGTCACTTTCTACATAGATCTTTGTAACTAGTAAGTGCAGAAGCTATGCTATCTTCGATGTGCTTTCACTATCACAACGTGAGTAGTTACCCGGATAAAAGCTTTTCATTCTGCCATTAGTTTTGTTTCTTATCTCGAGTAGTGGAATAAATCCATGAGTAACATTTCCATTTTATAATGACCGTCCGTCAGACTAAGAATACCAGCTGGGATGTCTGCTGATTGTTGTTCCTGCTGCTAACACGTCGCAGGGCTACAAGAACCAATATAACTGACCTTTATATCCGTAGGAAGTATAGCATAGTCAAACTGGTTGACTTGATGTTGATATGTTTAGTTAGGACATTCCTTTCAACTCTTCAAGGCTTCGTTAGTAAGGACGACGTACGTATTGTTGTGCTTTCGAATTATCGAGGCTTGCTCGTCACTCGACCGACCGTGATCTGACCGTGAAAATCTGCTTACGTCATCGCACATCACACCACCGAGTGACGCAATCGCTTTTAATCGTAGCGCTAGCGCCATACACGCCCCCTTCCCGCTTTTCAGTTTTCAGCTGTAACTGTGAACACTTACGTGTATAATACAAAGTAACTAAGTTGATTGCATCAGAATAAAGGCAGGAATTATTTTTTTCCGCCCAAGTAACTGTAGCTGCACTAAAGAATAATAAAATAATTAAAATATAGGTGTACAGTACTTACATCTCATGAAAAAAACTCAAGGATGCATTAATTTTCTTACTGTCGTCATTGTAATAAATTAGTCTTGCGTAGTTATTGTTTTAACATTTGACCTGTTCACAGAACGTAAGCAGGTACATATTTACTGTGCAATCTGTGCATATTGCACGATACTGCATTGTACCTAAATTTCAATATATTTAATGATTGAGTACACCATAAGTAAGAATATTTCTCTACGTGTTTCACATTGTCACAATAAATATCGTAGGTACTTATATCTTGTCTTCTATCAGGATTCAGGAGGTTCTTTATTGTTTCATCTTATTAAAAGCTCTTGATGTGGTTTATAAAGCATTAGCTAGCCCCAACCCAAGCCGTCCAGTTTAAGTCTGGCCTTCGATTACTTGTCATTGTCACGCATCTATAGGCCGAATTATACTAGGAACAGGATCGATATCGAGCAGAAATTGTTTTGTGAATAGGACTGCAGAGATAGGACTATAAGAGCAAACTAATAAAATGAATCGTCGACCGGGTACAGGATCGACGGGGCTTCAACAAATAAAGGTGACGCAAACAATGGGGCCCGGCAATAAAAGAAATGATTTATTGAAGTGTCTGCATGATAGCCACGGGATGAAACGGGGAATATTATTACGTTTTATGACATGGCGAAGGATATTAAAGTTCAAGCGCAATATTTTGATTGTTGAATGTAACAAAAGTGAACCGACTGCATTCGTGTGTGTAATACAAAATAATTTCTTCTTTTTAATGAGAAGGAACATGGTAAATACATATATACATGTATACCTAAACAATTCATCACATTATGATATTGCTGTTACTCGTATTGTTCATATTTAATTACCGGTTTAACAACTTTCTAAGTACACATTGTGGTAATGTAATGATTAATATTGACACCTTGGTTAACTAGTACATAGATTATGAAAGTATGATATAGGTACCTATATCCTTTTAGAAATAAGAGAACTGACATATGTTAAGCGTAAGCTCACAATTAAATAAGTTAATACGGTTTTATAATGATCATCAATCATTTCAAAGTGGTGATTTAGCGAACATAACCTACTTTTTATAGGTATTATCGCTTAGCATATGCCGTATTTCATTGTGTTATCAGGCATTTCCATGTTTTGCAAACCACGCCTATCCATAGTTGTTGGTTTTACTCTACAAGTCTGTATAAAAAGTCTATACAATATGTACGATGCTATGAAGGCCTTATACCTCGCAATTTTCTTTGCAATCAGTTCAATCAATTTATTTTCTATCCAGGTCAAACTCTGGCGTTACTTGTACCTACATAATAGTTTTTTTAGTAGTCAAAAGTTTATAAAAAGTTTGACGCATGTATACCTCGTCCTTACCTAGTTCCGGTTAGGTCTGTTTGGCGCATCGGCCACGCCATTCTGCCATTCGGCGTCGGCCAATCAACTTTGCAAGGTCAAGTTTCGTTTATAGATGCTTTTTTAGACCCCAAGGCTCGTTCGTGCAGTTTTACGAGATTTAGTCGTCTTGAAATGGCAAGGTTACGTCAAAATTATTGTTGGAGAATATATTTATGTAAAAAAAAGTTAATTAATATGCAGCAAAACACTGGTGATATGCATATTTATGGCTCCGATGGCATAAATACATATTAGCTATAAATACCTATGTATAGTAAAAAAACGCATAAAGGAATTTCACTCCAGAAAACATGATCATTTTTCAAAGTCACCCATATAGTTTTATCGATGATGAAAATTACAGTAACCTAATCCAAGTGGGAAGAGGCACCGCCCCAAAATCGGCCCACGATATCACGCGATGGGCGTGCCTAAGTACCGTGACATCACTAAAACTTTATGACAGCTTGTCACGTATGACATACAAAAAATAGGCCAGGATTCAAGAAAAAGGACTAAATGAAGCATCAAACTTTTGGTTTATTTTTTGGAAAACAACCCTAATGGAAGCATTGGACTGTTATGAGCATTGGACATCGAGCATGACAGAACACATTTGTACTTGTAGTTATGTGCAGGCTTATTCCGCACGAATGCACCTGTTGGGGTCGTGAAACGAATCGTATGTTGCTTTACGAGTAGACACGCTTAAAAAACACGTGTTAGGTTTCCCGCTCCTTTGCAGGAGCTTACGTTACTTTACTCCACTTACTTTTGATCAAGCCATTTTGGCTGTCGCATATTGTAGCTATTGTTGCGCATGATATACGAGTCTGACCTATTTTTGTTTCTATCTTTACAGGCGTATTAGGTGATGTGAAGAAAGAATTTGCGATCGGCGATGACCAGGCCGGCTTCCTGCAGACGGTGTTCGTGGTGGCGTACATGGTGTTCGCGCCGATCTTCGGGTACCTGGGAGACCGGTACTCGAGAAGATGGATCATGGCGGGCGGAGTTGCGCTATGGAGTCTGACTACGTTCGTGGGGTCGTTCTTCACGGTAAGTTATCTAGGAAATGAAATGAAATTAGGATAGGTTATATATTTTGTTAACTGAATACCTCCTTACCACACATTAAGGAAAAATCCGGCATGCTTTTAAAGAATAATTTCAGATTTCAGTTCTAGGTCAGATATTCGATTGATCAAACTTCAATGTGGGTGGTGGAAATGTGTTCTTAGTCCTTAGCTTTTGATTCTGGATGGAAAATGGAAACCAATAATATCAATTGCGCGGCTACACGTTAGCCCAGTAGGAAATTAAACTTTGTGGGGTTTTCCCAAGTAGTTACCATCACCAAGTGGTTTTAGTGGACATGTTCATTATGCATGTGGGTTATACACCCACCTTGAACCGACACGAATATATTTTACTATGAATTAGGGCTAGTAACCAGTTAGGATAAAACGAAACAGCTCATAATTTAGCAGCGCTTCAATTAGTCTGAAATTACTAACATGATCACAGTTTATTACTATTTTGTGATGAGCTGCTGCCAGTTTACCTACTTATACATACTGACACAAACTTTACCGGTTCTAGAATTTCGGCATGTTCGCGTTCTTCCGCGGCCTGGTCGGCATCGGCGAGGCGTCCTACTCCACCATCGCTCCGACCATCATCAGCGACCTGTTCGTCGGCAACGTGCGGTCCAAGATGCTGGCCTTCTTCTACTTCGCTATACCCGTTGGCAGGTAAATACATTTTTTATACGACGATGGTTTTTTTTTTTTTTTTTTTATTATGAATGGGCTTACTCATGGCCACAGACTAGCCGAGGCGTAGACGTGGCCTACGAAAGCAAAGCAAAGCAAAGCACAAAGCTTGCAAAGCTCTTCTGCCAGATGGTAAACTACAATATGAATGGTTTGGTCGGTATCGGCGAGGCGTCCTACTCCACGATCGCACCGACCATCATCAGCGACCTGTTCGTCGGCAACGTGCGGTCCAAGATGCTGGCCTTCTACTTTACTATACCCGTTGGCAGGTAAATACATTTTTTATACGACGATGGTTGCAAAGCTCATCTGCCAGATGGTAAACTACAATATGAATGGTTTGGTCGGTATCGGCGAGGCGTCCTACTCCACGATCGCTCCGACCATCATCAGCGACCTGTTTGTCGGCAACGTGCGGTCCAAGATGCTGGCCTTCTACTTTGCTATACCCGTTGGCAGGTAAATACATTTTTTATACGACGATGGTTGCAAAGCTCTTCTGCCAGATGGTAAACTACAATATGAATGGTTTGGCCGGTATCGGCGAGCCGTCCTACTCCACCATCGCTCCGACCATCATCAGCGACCTGTTCGTCGGCAACGTGCGGTCCAAGATGCTGGCCTTCTTCAGCTTCTTCTACTTCGCTATACCCGTTGGCAGGTAAATAAACTAACCTTTTTTATACGACTATGGTTGCAAACAACTCTTCTGCCAGATGGTAAACTACAATATGAATGGTTTGGCCGGTATCGGCGAGCCGTCCTACTCCACCATCGCTCCGACCATCATCAGCGACCTATTCGTCGGCAACGTGCGCTCCAAGATGCTGGCCTTCTACTTACAACGCTATACCCGTTGGCAGGTAAATAAACTAACCTTTTTTATACGACGGTGGTTGCAAATTGGCGGATTTGCAGTCTTTGCCGCCCCGTTCTCAGCACCCATCATATTGACTACATTTGGAGTTCTTCCTCAGCGAGTATGCGCCCACTGTTGGGCCTCTCCAAAATCTCCTCCAAGCAGCCCTATTTGCTGCTTCTCTCTTCCAGTGTGGGCCTGCAATCTTTTTAATGTCATCCTCCCATCTTGTTGGAGGTCTGTGATCTGGTCTTTTTGAACGAGGCTTTTGGAGTTATTTCTTGTTATCATCAGCGAATTTTTTGTCACAATTTGCCTCCCTAGGCCCGGGCCTACTGGGCCTTGATAATAGGGCAAATCCGCCACTGGTTGCAAACAAGCTCTTCTGCCAGATGGTAAACTATATATGAATGCTTTCAACTTTCAACACCACGCACGGGTATTAAATTAAAAGAACGTAACCTACTTCTCCTTGAAAGTTTTATGAGGATTACGTTATGTAAGCTGCAGGTTTTTATTTTATTTAAAGTGGTTGGAATAATCGCCTATACATACCTTAGGTACATACCTCTCCTGTTTTGTCAAAGTAACGAAAGTAACAGTTTGATTAATTTATGTTAGAATTGGAATCCATAATACATACTATGAATCGCCGTATATTATGAATCGCCCAAAAATTCCTTAGGAAGCTTTCTGCACCGGTTCTTATAGATATAGACTATAATTAATTAGTTCTAAAGACAGTTGGGAATGTTCTCGTAGGGTGTTGGGGTTGTAATATAAAAACCGAATACCGGACGGATATCGATTCAGAATATAAAGGTATATATAGGTAGACAAAACATATCCGTTGCTACGCGAGCTCTATTTATATTTGTTTATGTTATCTTCAGTTTGGCGATGTTTGCTTTGCCCTTGCCGTGGTCGTACGATGATAAGGGCGGGCATTCGCCAATCCGTGCCAAGTATGGAGATAGCATACCAAGATCCAGGCGATTGCCGCTCTCGCTTTGTACGTGGACTGTATGTCAATAAGATTGATATTATCGTACACGATTCACTTTTAGCACATTTTGATGAATGTTCCGATACTAATGTTGTTCCAGACGTAGATGCTAACGCCACAAACAAAAAAACAATATAGGCTATCTATAGGTACTATAGTACCTATAGCTATTGTTATACTTATAACAATAGCGGCATTTTTACTATGGACAATTTCCTTACCTAACTGAAAGAAATTCGCCTACCTAACTAGTAGGTATACCTACCCTCTTTTTGTATTTTTGGGAAGGCACACTTGCCCAAACTGACTATTAAATAAAAAATCTACCTAATGTAATGAGATACCGATTTTAATCGATAGGACAAAACATATATTATTTTTAATAAATTTTGTTACATTTTGAATACCGACAAATCTATTTAGGTACTTATGAAACCTATTTCGATTCCCAGATAACTTGGCGATACCCGATATTTACATTATTTATTACTCGGAATGTCCTTTCATATTAGTTTTGTTATGACTAAAAACCCTTAACCCTCTGAAACAACATCTATAAATAAAAATACGAATCACTAAGGCTAAAATAAAAGTCCATATCAGACGGACGTGGACTTATTAGTAGGAAGAATTATAAGCTTGTTATCTCGTGTATTTTTAGAGCAAGCGGCGTTAAGGCGGCGATTTTATCCATACAAAATCGTTTACGCGGTATAAAACCGTTTCGTAAGTTAGCTTAGGTTTTTAGATTTTACTAGCGAGCCCGCCCCGGCTTCGTACGGGTTAACAAATTATCACCCAAACCTTCCTCAAGAATCACTCTATTGATAGGTGAAAACCGCATGAAAATCCATACAAACACATAAACAGACAGACGCGGCGGGGCCACGCCTTATAAAACTTAGTTTTATAAGGTGTAGTGATACTGTACTTATTTGTATTTTCTTCTAAAATGTATTACACAAAATTTGTTCTATTCCAGCGGCCTCGGTTACATAGTGGGGTCTGTGGCCGGCGCGGCGGCGCACAACTGGCGCTGGGGGCTCCGCGTGACGCCGTTCCTGGGCGCCGTGGCCGTGGCGCTCATCGCGTGGGTCATGACGGACCCCGAGCGCGGCCAGGCCGAGGACAGCCACATGAAAGCCACGTCCTACAAGGCTGATATACGCTCGCTTGTTAGGAAGTAAGTATAACATAATAAATAGAATATAAATAATTGCGGCGTGGCGGTGGTGCTCATCGCTTGGTCGAAAACACATTTAAACCACATTCGACAAGGCTGACGTATTAGTACGCTCGCTTGTTAGGAATTAAGTATCTGCACCTATAGATGAACATCACAGGTTCAGACTCCGAATAGCGTTTAAGTAGTCGTTCAGACATAGGTTTATGATTAAGCAAAACCACCGAAAATAATTACTAATTAGTCACGTTTACGAATGGCCAGATGACTCGACCTACAATATGCTAAGTGAAAGAACGTCCACGTTCAAATCTTTTTGGATCTACGAAAAAATACCTCGCTGACCTCACTGTAGCGCTACGAGTTATGACTGATACCGCTATGCTAACGTGGGCGGAAAGTTGACAAAAAATTGCTGCTATGTGTCACTAAGTACAGAAGACTCATTCTCTAACAAAACGCGTCTGTTACGATCAGCACAGATATGACCGCTAGGTGGCGACAGCGCCACGCGCGGCTTATGGCAAACCCCAAAATTGGGGCCGAACGGATGTACTTTCAGCTACCTGTAGCAAAGCGACGAAATCGCGGAGTGAGACACGCCTGACCATGTTAATATAGCAAAAGCTTACTTAAAATAGATTATCTGACGAGTCAATTACCTATGGCTTCAGAAGTACGTAAGAATAACCCCTTACTCCCCTTAGCCTTTGTTTTAATTGTCAATATTAAATGTTACAATTAAAGGTGTGGGTGAACAGTCCGATAAATTGAATTGGATCACTTTGACCCTCACAATGTCAATTATATAAAATTGCTATTGAATCTCGTAATGGACAATAATTAAATTGGTGTAGGTAGTTCGTAGTCGCACAGGACATAAATATGGTATATAAATATAGCAAGGTATTTTTATTAGTAGATACGTTTCGCACGTACGGTCCAATTTTGATCGAGGCGTTATAAAACTACTTCGTCGCACTTCGTTTGTTGGCTTTTGGTTCTGGGACTGGTACCTCAAAAGGAAAAAACGGAACCCTTATAGGATCACTCTTGCATCTGTCTGTCCGACCCCCGCCCCCCCCTCCTCCCTTTATCTCTGAAACTACTGGGCCTAAAATTAAAAAAAATACACAAAATAGTACTTTACCTATAGATGACAGGAAAACCTATTAGAAATGTGCAGTCAAGCGTGAGTCTGAAGTCAGACATATGTACGGAACCCTTGGAACGCGAGTCCGACTCGCACTTGACCGGTTTGTTTGTAACTTTTATTGACATCTTGGGTTGTCATTAAGTTGGTAAATCTTTGTAATAATTGTGGTTATCGCCATTCCAGCCCGTCGTTCATGCTGTCGACGTTAGCGTTCACGTGCGTCGCGTTCGTGACGGGAGCGCTCGCGTGGTGGGGCCCGCAGTTCATCTATCTAGGGCTCACTCTGCAACCGAACATGCAGGACATCACTCTAGAGAGGTGAGGATTATATATAAAATGTTTCAGTGATACCATTGGCGTACGAATACCTACAGACTAAATTCAGTCGCAGTGGGGAAAGGAATCAGTTAAAAAAATTCGTCATAAATAAAATCTTTTGTGGAAAACAAAGAAAAACATACATTTCACGACAATTTTATGGGTTGGATCTTTTTCGCTTGACTACGCCCATTTCAGATTACTCGAGTACTTCAATTCAGTGATACATTTAGTTAAATATCCAACTGGCCAAACATTTTACAACACAGGTAGAATTTTTATTCAAGCTATTTATGAGATTTCTTCTGGGTAGCTAATCGTAGAAGAAAGCTGAGAATACACACACTATTTAACATGATAACGTAAAGGTGCATTCTTAGCTAGATAATCTACAATTAGCTTACGCTATAATCCAGCGGTCGGCAACCTTTTAGCAGCCAAGGGCCACATAGCAGTTAAGGAAGTCGACGTGGGCCGCACTTTTGTTCATATGTGTGACTTTATCAGACTTTGTTGTTTGACAATATTACATACACAATAGCCAGGGGGGCTCGCGGGACGCAAGTGAGAGGTTCGCGGGGCGTAAGTGAGAGGTTCGCGGGCCGCATCCGGCCCGCGGCCCGCTTGTTGCCGACCGCTGCTATAATCGATAATTTGGCACGGCAGCGTGTCGTACAAGTTCGGGCTAGTGGGCATGTTCGCGGGCGCGCTGGGCGTGCCGCTGGGCTCGGCGCTGGCGCAGCGCCTCCGCGCGCGCGCGCAGGACTCGGACCCGCTCATCTGCGGGTTCGCGCTGCTCGCCTCCGCGCCGCTCGTCTACCTCGCGCTGGTCAGCGTGAGCGCGCACGAGGCCACCGCCTACCTGCTCATGTTCCTCGGCATGATCACGCTCAACCTGACGTGGTCCATCGTGGCCGATATTATATTGGTGAGCGTTTTCTGACTTTAAGTTGGGGTTTTCTGCTACTTTTATACGTTGTTTTGGATGATCCCGCGTCTTTGTATTTTTTGGTAAACATACTTGTAACAAAAACTTTTTAGATGTAACTCGAAAAATTACTTTTCGTCTATCAGGACAATTTCACACAAGCACTACAATGTTGTGTGAAATCGTTGATTATCGACGTCGAATCGTTGATGACGTATCGATTGACGGTCGAATGATTAATGAAACCGCGTTAATTGTGCCATTTATATGACTATTAATAAAAGTAACTGTGGTTAGAAGTCTATTTACCATGTTAAAAAGTATGCAAAATCGTTTTCATATATACAATGAATGAATTGTAGCAGAAATCCCAATAGACTTGCATATGCATGCGGGCGCTAAGTTTCGTATGGTGCAAGCATTTAAAGCAGAAATCGTCCACCGGCCTATAAGTACGTCAAGAAACATATTCCAATGAATACGACTGTTCTTATTTCATGACCCCATCGTCATCCATGCGCTGTTTACAGAGAATGCCGCTTATAAATAATTATAATCTTTTATATTTTATTTATAAGATCGTATATTTTCACCACATGATATTGTGACTAAAGCATAAATATGACTATGTATTTATAATTCAATTTTAATATTTATTAATAAACACGATGGTGGCATGTATGCTATCAAACTATAAATTTGAATGTGATATTGCAGGGCTTTTGAACAAAGAAAATTTCAAGATTTTTATTGATAATACAAATAATCAATATACTAAACTCAGTGGCGGATTTTCTAGTCTTTGCCGCCCTAGGCCCCAGGCCATGTAGCCGCCCCTTTCAAGGCACCCATAATATTGACTACATTTTGAGTTATTTCTTGTCAGCGAATTTTTTGTCACAATTTGCCGCCCCTAAATATCTTGCCGCCCTAGGCCCGGGCCTACTGTGCCTTAGGGCAAATCCGCCACTGACTAAACTAGTATGTTCAAAAGCCGCGTTAAATATTTAGTACATTATTTTTGCGACTAATAAAACTTACAAAAAAGTCTTGAGGCCAAAAGCTGTAAGTATCATAGAAATATGTCAATTTCGATAAAATGTAATCTAATGTGACAATATATCTCAATTAAAAAAATGTTATTATCGTAAATTAAATAAGTCCGGTCCGGATCTAGCCAACAATTATCAAACTAAACAAGTCGCAAAAGTAACGTACCTACCACTACGGGGCCGTAACCACCCGTACCCTCAGCATGTGTTGACCTCGCCATATTGCACGAAGGGTGTCGCTAATCTTCGGCGGGATCACGATGACGTCGGGCCTGCTGGGCGTGCCGCTGGGCGCGTGGCTGGGCGCGGCGCTGGTGAAGCGCTACCCGCGCTCGCACGCCGTCATCTGCGGCGTCGGCCTCCTCCTCTCCGCGCCGGCCATGACCCTCGGCCTCGTCCTCTGCGAACACTATTTCTACGGACCCTTCGTCGCCATGTTTATCGGCGAGGTCTTCTTGAATCTCAACTGGGCAATAGTGGCCGATATGTCGCTGGTAAGCTTGGCTTCTCGATGGACACCAATAATGCCCTTATTTTACTAATAGGACGATTGTCACCTGACGTGTCGATAAACGGTAAGGCCGACGAGTATCTGTTGACTATCATATGGCCCTCGATAAATCAATCCAGATTATTAAAATATGAAATTAATGAAAAAACAGTGTCCGGATTGACATTTAATCTGCCGCCGAATACTTAAGAGCATTTAGTATTATTATATGCTCTAAGGCCGAATTTTTTACCCCCTTATTCATAAAATTCTAAACTCTTACAAACTCCTGTTAAATTATCTCTCTTTCTAACATACAGACATTTCAAAATGTCATAAGGATAAATTATTGTCAACCGTTTGTTAAATTTGACAAACGTTTATAAAATAAGGCGGATAGTAGCTACTTTTAATGTTATTCGACGACCTTTGTTGACATTGTCAGGTGTCAGTTGCCCAATTGCTACAATAAAGGCTACATTTGGATGCTTATTACATTTTGGTTGTTTTGATTTTGTAGTGTAGTATTTGGTTGGAATCGTGGTAAATGGGTGCATGAAGTAAATATGTGTAATGTATCGGGTTTCTATATGTATACTTGTAGTTTATTTGCTTTGGGTTGCATGCGTAAAATTGAATCAGTCACTCATTAAAAGCCGTATCAGCCCACTGTTGCCCGGTTGTGATAATCTAGTGATAGATATCAATATCAATCATTTCGAAAGTTATATTCATTGGAATATTTTTCTATAAAAGTCAACAGGGCTGAGTGGACTGATTTCATTTTATTCTAAAACAGTGACATCTATTGGCTAATGCTAGTACTACATACGCAACTTGCTTGCGTTTTGCATGTTTGATATTAGTAATGTTGACCATGTTACACAGATGGCGCTGATATCAAAACTTGTGAATAGAATACGTGATACATAATATGCAAATTATTATTACCTACACGCTACATTTAAAGATAACGTTTTCGCAGTCATTTATTAAATAACATAGAATGATCGATCTAGGTATAAATAATATATCCCACTTTTTACATCAGATCTGAAAATCTTATGCATGAACAAAGGAAATACTAATTTTATTATGCAATTGGTTTGGCTTTGTTAGTAAAACTAGTTTAGTCAGAGGCGGATTTGCAGTCTTGACCGCCCTAGGCCTCAGTCCCTGTAGTAAGTACTAGCCGCCCCTTTCTCAACACCCATCATAATGCCGCCTCTATAATCTGGCCGTCCCAGGCCCAGGCCTACTGAGTTTCTGCCACTGAGTTTAGACAGTTTAATAGGTATACATGTATGTTTCATTTCTTTAAAATATGTCCGGAATTGACAGTTACATTATGTTTGCAGTATGTCGTGGTGCCTCCACGGCGGTCTACTGCTGAAGCGTTCCAGATCCTGATATCACACATGTTTGGGGATGCGGGCAGTCCCTATTTAGTCGGTGTGGTAAGTTACATTTTCTAATGCTCAAAATAATATTATTAACTGCAAAAATGGTTTCCAAGACAGTTTTGCAGAGTTCACGAGAATTGCAACACGATTTAAATTATTTTTCAAAACTTGTATCCAGTGAATCCGTGAATATGTACCTACATACATAAATCTGTTGAACGATCCTACGGTTTTTAGAGTACCGTACAAAACTTTATTCATTTTTACTTAAGTATATTGTGGTGCCAAATGTCTGGATCGCATAAGAGCTTTAAAATAGGTTGCTACAACATTATATTATGATTGTTTATTGGAATCTTAGTTCGTGATTGTAGATCTTAAGTAGTTCGTAATAAATACTTGAAGGTAATAAAATATATTCATATACATATACAGTCAGCAGCAGAAGTTGCGGCGAGGTGTTCAAATTAACCTTGACGCGCTCTTATTCTCTTAAAAATATGCAATAAAGTCACGTCAAGATCAGTTTGAACACATCGCCCGCTATGTCTAAGGGTATCAGTATGACTTTAAAAGGCTAGTTTATTTTATTTCAGATATCGGAATCATTGAAAAAATCATTAGGCCCAATGCCACAAGAGTCGCCGAGCACTAGCGTGCAGTTCAGAGCGTTGCAATACGCGCTGTTCGTTACGTGTTTCGTTGAAGTCATCGGAGGAGTATTCTTCCTACTGACGTCCATTTACATCGTCAGGGACAAGTTAAAAGTCGACAGAGCGATCGCTGGTAAGTTAACAATACATTTATATCCATTTTGTTTGATTTTGAAACGTAATTTGCAGTATCAATTAGTCATTGACGCATTTATGTTTTTTAATTAATTTATATGTTCTATATTCAAGTGCTACTTGCCTAGCCGCATTAAGCCAAGACTGGCTGAAAAAACATTACTTAGTTTTTTGCTACTTATTTCAGTCTTTTAAAAAGGTTGCAGTTTTTCTTAGTCGCATTGAGACAAAACAAGACTAACAAAAATAATGATCTACTTATCGTTAACTTTTTGTGTTATGTAACTTAACTTACTTTTGTTTATGTTACGTTTTGTTGTGAGTCTATCTTTCACATTGTTTCAGTTGCTTCAAAAATAGTTTAGCGTAGTGGTGAGTTAATCAACTCATTAGACCGCTTTCTGTGCACGATTTCGCTGTGTTACTGTTATGTCTCTTTGTGACTGTTCTTTTAATAGGTATACCTATAGTCCGTTTTTTTTAGCATTAGAAAGAACTTCGCAGAAGTAAGCTTGTGGTTCCAAATCCGGCACTTTTAGCGGTAATAATTTGAAGTAAATTATATGTATTGACCATGCTACATTAGATAATTCGATAATTATTAACAAATAACGAGCCTGATAAAAACTGCACGCTTGCTTCTGTGGAGTTCTTTCTAATGCTAAAAAAAACGAACTATACCTATGGGTGGTATTTATTTTACCTATGATAATTTATTTTGTCCAATGTGTATTGCGTCTCACATTTTGCTTTAACACATTCAGGGCCAAGAACCCGACTGTCGGGTACAGCGTAACCCCACTTAGTGGCAATGAATGTGTTAATGAGAGGGTGAGACGCACTGACATTGGGTGGAATACTACCCCTAATACTCATTACCTATATTAAAATAACTTTTAACGTAATGTTTCAAACTAAATCGGGGATGGCTCTATGCACAGCAGACTTCTTTATTTATATAATAACATTTTCTTATAACTAATATTATTTCCATAAGGTTTGTATATTTCAAAAGTGTAATTCTTTTTCAGAAGCAGAAGCCCAAAGTGCGGAGCCCTCACATAGCAATGCCCAAGAACACGCGGCAGGCGAATAGATTAATTCCTAAGTGACCTTAAGACATTGAATTAGATCTGTGAGTGTACCCGTACTGATCTGTGAGTGTACCCGTACTGATCTGTGGGTGTACCCGTACAGATTGTGAGCAGAAGCGTGCATTACTCACTGAGGCGCTTGAAATCATAGTTTGATTTCGCCGTTGTAAAGACTGATTTGTTTGGTATTTTGAATAGGCAAAATACGGTGGCGTGACTAGACTAGTGTGAGATATTGTAATATATAATTATGTAGGTTCAAATAGGCATCACAAGATCAACTCTAGATAGTGATCTATTTATAATGCGCATTTTAATCATGCTGGTTGCAAAAGAGGGACTGGATGTAAGATAGAGATATTAGAATCAACCAACATATTCAATGAAATGTATTGATTCACAAGCAAATGAAGACTTGTTCATGATTTTGTTGGTAAATAATTACCTCATTTGTTACTCTTTTATTAAATTAATTTAATTTTTAATTATAGTTTGATTATTCAATATTGTCAATGTTAAATTTGCAATTATTATGTTCCTAATTTATTCGATAATTTATTTGGAATGAGACAATTTTAATAATTAGATATTTTTGTACACTCAAAACAGTTTTAACGTTAAATTCAATGTTACCTACAATCGGCTCATTTAATTGATGAAATCTGTGGGTAATCTAGGCCGTAGGTGTGATTGTTTTACTTATAATTTATTTATAGATCGTGGGTACCAACTAGATCGAGGTTAAACTGTATTGAATGGCAAGACTGAAATGTAATGAACTAATTTATCGTAATGTCTAAATTAACTACTATGTAATACCGAAATCGTTTTTTGTAAATATCGTAAATTTGCGGAATGAAGAAAATAAAAATAATTTATTTTTTATAATCGCATTTTAATTGGATAAAGCAGAAAAGTCATCGTATAATGAGATGACTAATGACGACTGTCGCGAACAACTTTCACGCTAAATATCGTTATTTTTTGCATAATTACGTAACTACGCAAAATAAATCAACGCAACAAAAAATAAAACTGTCGAATTGTCAACGAATCTCCGTTTTCATTAGTCACCGCATTTGACGGCACTCACTAATTATTTTAACGTGTAACATGATAATAAAATGGCACAATGTCGGTGGTTTAAAGGCGGAATCATTTCGCCGTCATATCCATCTGGCGTCATTCACGTATTAAAATCAAATAATAATAATTATACACATAAGTATACATTGAGATGCACGACATATTCTCGGGTCTCAAAACCCGATTAATTCTCCCGAAAAAAATCCCAGACGTTAACCAGGATCTATTAATAAAAATAGTGGTGACAGCTGGGAATAATCCCATAAAGCGTGAAAAAAATATACTGGGTGTCCAGTAATCCATGGATAACCTTCTAAACACCGAAAGGAAAAGGAAAGAAAAGTTCGATTATCTCGAAAACCATGAAACTTTTACTAGGTAGACCTTTAAGTCCATTTTCTGTCCTAAAGTGCACTGTCGGTGGTTAGGTTATAACTTATAAATTAATTACTGGACACCCAGTATATGTAGATTTCTATAAACATCACAATGAACACTTTGTAATTAAACACTTATGTCAGACAACACTAAAACAACAATTAAACATTTAGACAACAATAACAATGTTGCTTGTTATTGATACACAGCACAAAAATCACTTATTAGCATATTAATTGGATAAGAATCAATCATATCAACAAATATAAAAACAGATTTAAGGGCCTTTGATGTGGTGTCTTTTTAGACATTTCACACTTGCTTGCAATGGTTTTAATAATTAGTAAAATAAACGTCATAAAACTCAAAGGCCCCGACTCAATACAACATGTAATTAAAACATTTTCAAACTATTATAAAGGTAATAGATTCACGAGGTAGAAACATCACAATAATCATTATTATCCACTGCAATCTGGTAAGGGAACATGACACATTTTTTGCTATAACTTTCTGTTTGCAAATAATTAAAGTCATACGTTCGAGTTAGTTACTACGCGAAAAGTGTGACGAGTCGGTCACCGAAGAAATAGTTGTGAAAAATGGGTCAAGTAGTATGGACATGTTCCCTAACAAGAGAGCACTGGTAACCTAGGGTAAACTTACATACTATCAGACCTTAGCTTCATGGGCTGCTCAAGCTATTAGCTGAGCTAGTGTCTTCATCCATGGATGACAGTTCTATCCTCAGTTTCTTCGGGATAGGTTCACATGAACTGCTGAAACTGTCGCTCAGACCGCGCTTCCCTTTAGCCACCAGTCTTATGACAGTTACGTTGTCTGCGTTACTGTTGTTCTCTTCGTCGGAGTTCATTGAGGAGACGGAAAGCTGGCTGAATTGCCTCACTTGAACAGATTGAATCAGAAGCCTGTCAACTCTGTTTATAACTTCAACATCCTGTAAACAAATTGGGACTACAGTAGCGATCAAAAGTATTTTGACAAACGAACTTCTTTCAATATGTTAATGAATAGGGTATATATTTAATCAATCCGTTACGATTATATTTTATTCACCTTTCATCTGTTACGTTTCCACTTAGATTACTAAAACTAAACAACAGACTTAGAATTAAAACTGATAATTTGCGCTACAGGTAGATCAAAAGTATTTTGACACTTTAATGAAATGCTTTTGCTGAACTGGCAAGACGGTTAAAAAAAAAACATTTCATTAATATTTAATGGCATATCCTCTGGCTATCCTCACAGCAGTAAATCGAGACGGCATAGAGTCCCCTAACTTCTGTATTATGATCATATAGTATGTTCGCCCATTCTGACTGAAGACCTTGGAAAAAACCTCATTGTTTGAATTATTTCTGCACCCCACACTGGACGATCCAACGCTTTCTATGAAAGCTCTAAAGCATTAAGATCAGTACCTTGACTAGGCCACTCAAAAACCTAGATTTTTTTACATTAAAGAAGCCTTTACATGACCGGATTTGTGTTTGAGGTCGTTATCATGCTGAAAAACCCAGCGAAGTGGCATATTTTCTTTTGTATATGGTATCATTTGTGTGTAGAGTAAATTTTCATATACATATCGATCCATTATCCCATCAATTCGTACGAGAGCCCCGACTCCATGGTGAGAAAAATATCGCCAAGCCATTACGTTAGGGCCACCAATGCCACCAGGCTAGACTGGGTGGGTACCTGGTATCGCACAACGTGTCTTTTGTTATTTAGACGACGCACATACTTGATACCATCCGACGACATTAAATTAAACTTGTTTTCGTCACTCCATAAAGTTTTTGAGCAATCGGAACTTGTCCACAACTTGTCACGAATCGCGAATGCTAATTGGGATACCTTATTCTTTGCTGAAATATGTATATTTTTTTTAATGGGCGTCGACCATGTAATCCATGCTCTATTAAGAGTAGTTTAATAGTAAAAACAACAACCTTTACGTTATAGTTTTTTTTTAGTTAATTTTTAATTGTTACTTTACGCTTCCATGGGTGTTCTACTGAAATCTTTTTTATTACACGATCAGTTGTAGAAGTCGTTTTTCGAGGACAACCGCTTCTATGCTTATTTGTGATGCAGTTTCGAGCCTTGAACTGCTTATTCCAGACAGAAATCAGATGCAGTGATACACCAAAAGTCTGCGAAACCTCAGCTTGCTACTTATCTTTCTAAAGTGCAGCCGCACCAGCTTGCTTGAAATCGTTCGAATATGCTTTATGTTTGGCATATTAAGAGAAGTATTCAGATGTAATTACTTCCAAAATATTTAAATTCTGCGGCTCTGTTCTCAAAAAAATTGTAAAAAAGAACCGTGTCAAAATACTTTTGAACCCGTAAATTGTCATTTTTTGTTGCCAAGTTTATACTTTCATTCGATGAAACTAAGCTTTTTACGTGTTTCAAGAAGCTTTTAAGCCATTGATTAAATTATCAAAAATTCATTTGGAAAAACTAATATGTTTCATACAATACCAAAGTTATTATCATTGTCAAAATACTTTTGGTCGCTACTGTAAGTCAAAGTTTTGCCAATTGTGGCACACTATGTAGTAATGTGGTTGTGGCATAGACAAATATAGTAATATTTTTATCTATGGCACGTGGCAATAGTAACTAATGTTATATGCTAATTTATTGCGAATATTATAAAAAAAACCTTTCATATTTGTTCAGTCACCATCAGATATATCGGAGCGGTCAAGGCGCTCGCAAATATCTGAACACGCCTCTATTGTCAAGGCGTTAGGGTGCGTGTTCAGATATTGTGAACACCTTAGCCGCTCCGATATATCTGATGGCGACTATACTAAATTAATCATTGTAGTTATTGTGTTTATAAATTATTAGACGAATAGGTTTTAAAAAAAGTTTTACCTGCATCCAGCTATGCCTCAGAATTTGGTCAAGCGTTATTCTCCTTTCAACTGGGACAGTCAGCATTTTCTTCATAAGTTGTTTGGCCCGGAGACTAATCCCTTCCCAGTGGGCCGCGGAGAAGCGAAATCGGCCCGTTACTATTTGGTCTCGAAGAGACATGTCCGAATAATCCGCTGAAAAAGGCAAGTAGCCTGCCAGGCTGAAAAATGAGAACGATAAATGCAATATTGACAAATATAGTAAGTTATCAGGCATATAGTTAAAAAATGTGTCATCATAAATTATATCATCACAAAATTCTTATTATTTCCTGCTTCACGTTATGAACATGAGAACATAGATTAGTATATGTTATTAGTGTATGTTACCACGGCTGAGGGATAGACTTGGAGCATAACCCAGAGATGGCGTTACATTACTCATCTTCAGAGATACTATACCATGCATGAGAAGTCATTTTTGGCTTTTATAGTATTTGACAGTTATTTACCATACGAAAAAAATTACACCCAGACTCCAAACATCAACCTCGGGTCCATATCCTTTTCCGTTAGCCTTTAATACTTCTGGAGCCAAATAAAGTGGCGTTCCGCACATGGTTTTCATGAAGCTGTCCTCACCAACAAACTTGCTCAGGCCAAAATCGCTGATTTTCACCAGTGTCTCGTCATCTTTGCTCTCTAATAGCACATTCTCAGGCTGAAAAAAAAAATTGTTAAGAGTGCTATTACATTTCGGGGTTGAGCGAGTTTAGGTATTTTACGCGCTGCGGCAGGCCGTGCGAGCTCAGTATTCCGATCCCTTCTACCACACTCGCACTACAATTATGGATTAAACATTCTTGATCCATCGCGAAGCATATTGAAATCAACCATAACAACACTAACTGTACTTAACTTATAAAGTCCTAAAACTGTTATTTGGTAAGTACGAAAATACTAAATGCAGTGCAAATGTACATAGGGGCTGTTCATAAATTACGTCATCTATTTTTGACCCCCCCCCCATCCCTCAAATCATCTAAAAATCATGCTTCGGATGACTCTGTTTCCTCCTACGTCATGCTACCATCATCCGATGTCCAGACCCCCCCCCCCCCTCCTCCCATTTGAAACGACGTAATTTATGAATAGCCCCATACTCGTACTTATGAACGTATATTACTCGAAAGAAATTATAGGTACTCGCTTATTTACAAGAAACAAGTTACAAGAAACTGAAGATACACAGGGTCTGATGATGGAGCTGGAAGGTGGCCACGGGTACCAGTCTATCATGTAACTAAACCACTTCGTGTTTGGGCTCGTTTGATTCGTCTCAACAAGATCTTTGACACTGAAGATACACAGGGTCTGATGATGGAGCTGGAAGGTGGCCACGGGTACCAGTCTATCATGTAACTAAACAATTTCGTGTTTGGGCTCGTTTAATTCGTCTCAACAAGATCTTTGACACAAGACAGTACTCAGGGTCTGATGATGGAGCTGGAAGGTGGTCACCATTACCAATCAACCATACAACTAAACCACATCGTGTTTAGGCTCGTTTTATTTATCTCAACAAGATCTTTGACACTAGGTGATACTCAGAGTCTGATGATGGAGCCGGAAGGTGGTCACCGGTACCAATCAACCATGCAACTAAACCACTTCATGTTTAGGCTCGTTTGATTAGTCTCAACAAGATCTTTGACAATAGGTGATACTCAGAGTCTGATGATGGAGCTGGAAGGTGGTCACCGGTACCAATCAACCATGCAACTAAATCACTTCGTGTTTAGGCTCGTTTGATTCGTCTCAACAAGATGTTTGACACTAGGTGATAAACCAAACACGAAGCCCAAACACGAAGTGGTTCAGTTATGTGATAGACTGATACCCGTCGCCACCTTCGAGCTCCATCATCAGACCCTGAGTAGTATCTTGTGTCAAAGATCTTGTTGCGACGAATCAAACGAGCCCAAACACGAAGTGGTTCAGTTACATGGTAGACTGGTACCCGTGGCCACAGTCCAGCTCCATCATCAGACCCTGAGTACTAACTTGTGTCCAAGGTCTTGTTGAGACGAATCAAACGAGCCCAAACATGAAGTGGTTCAATTACATGATAGCAGTGTTGGCAAAAAATCAATTCGAATTGACGATTGAGAATTGACCGATCAATTCGAATTGACGATTGACGAAACTAATTCTAAATCTACTGATTGAAGATTGACGATTACTAATCGTTAATTCAAATTGATCGGTCAATCCTCAATCGTCAATTCGGATTGACGATTACTTTGTATGTACCTACCTAATGTCCTTTTTATTTAGGCCATTTTTGTGAAACTGACCAAATGCGTTCAAAAGCGGTGTCTGAGTTTACCAAAGGTTCCGAAACATGTTTCCGACGGCTATATGAAGGATGTCCTTTTTGGAACATTTTCGGTTCTTTCCTTAAAATTAACCGATAGCGTTCAAAATCGATATCTGAGGTGCCCAAAGGTTTCGAAACTTGTTTCCGAGGGAAATATTGAGAGATGTCCTTTTTTGAGACATTTCTAGAAATTACCCGATTGCGTTTAAAATCGATATCTGAGGTAAACAGACGTTTCTAAACATTTTTTCAACTGCAATATTGAAAGGTGTCCTGTTTTGGGACATTTTAGTGACATTCTTTGAAAGTGACTGATTGCATTCAAAATCGATATCTGAGGTGCAAAATATGGTTTCAACGGCAATATTTAGATTCTACACTTTAGCCGCGTACTTACTTTACTACCTGCATTATACCACCCTGCTGAAAAAAGGTAATTTCTCGGTATTGCCGTCAGAAACATGTCTCGAAACCTTTGGGCACCTCAGATATCGATTTTGAACGCAATCGGTTAATTGGAAGAAATGTCCCATAAATGTCCAGAAAAAAAAGGAAACTCCGTCTGTATTGCCGTCGGAAACATGTTACGGAACCTTTGGAAATCTCAGATATCGTTTTAAAGTGCCAACGATCAATTTAAAAAAATGTCCCGAAATGGAAGGGACATCCTTCAATACTGACGCGCGAAACATTTTTCGGGACCTATGGTCGACATCGATTACGAATATGAACGTAATTGGCCAATTTCGAAAAATGTCCCTAAAAGGGACATCAGTCAATACTGACATCAGGAACATGTTTTCGAACCTCTGGGAACCTCAGATATCGACTTTAAGTCCAGTAAGTAAGTGCTTAAAAAGGACACCTTTGAAAACTAATCTTAGGGAAGGGAAAGGGACCCTAGGTTAATCTAGATTGAGAATTGATTTAATCCGAATTGAGGATTGATGCGTTAATTCCAATTGATCCAAGCACAAACTGCGGCCAGAAAGCTGGGCGTCCTAAATAAGGTGAAGCGATACTTCACACCTGGACAGCTTCTAACACTTTACAAAGCTCAAGTCCGGTCGTGTATGGAGTATTGCAGCCACCTGTGGGATGGCTCAGCTAAATACCAACTCGCCGCTTTGGACTCAGTGGAGCGCAGAGCCAGGAGGATGATTGGCGACAAGAAGCTAACGGCTAAGCTTCAGTCTTTGGCCCATCGGCGGAAAGTCGCCAGCCTGTCGGTATTCTACAGGCTGCACTTCGGGGAGTGTGCCCAAGAGCTACACGAGCTTATTCCACCGTCCCCATTCTACCATCGGACTTTTAGACGCACGGCCGGTTTCCATCCTTACATGGTAGATATTCCACCAATTCGCACGAAGCGCTTTGCTTCTACTTTCCTTATGCGCACTGCCAAGGAATGGAATTCCCTGCCGGCGTCTATATTTCCGTGTTCTTATAACCCGGCAACCTTCAAATCAAGAGTGAACAGGCACCTTCTGGGCGAGCTCGCTCCATCGTAGGCCACGTCTACGCCTCGGCTAGTCTGTGGCCATGAGTAAGCCCATTCATAAAAAAAAAAAAAAGATTCAATCGGATTGACGCGTCAATCAGAATTAAATCAATTCGAATTGATCAATTCGGATTGATCAATTCGGATTGACGCGTCAATTCGATTGATCAATCCAGATTGATTTAGTTCAGATTGATGCCAACACTGCATGATAGACAGGTACCCGTCGCCACCTTCGAGCTCCATCATCAGATCCTGAGTACTATCTTGTGTCAAAGATCTTGTCGAGATGAATAAAACGTGCCTAAACACGAAGTGGTTCAGTTACATGATAGACTGGTACCCGTGGCCACCTTTCAGCTCCATAATCAAACCTTGTGTATCTTCAGTGTCAAAGATCTTGTTGAGACTAGTCAAACGAGCCCAAACACGAAGTGGTTTAGTTGCATGGTTGATTGGTACCGGTGACCACCTTCCGGCTCCATCATCAGACCCTGAGTACTATCTTGTGTCAAAGATCTTGTTGAGACGAATAAAACGAGCCTAAACACGAAGTGGTTTCGTTGCACGGTTGATTGGTACCGGTGACCACCTTCCGGCTCCATCATCAGACCCTGAGTACTATCTTGTGTCAAAGATCTTGTTGAGACGAATCAAACGAGCCCAAACACGAAGTGGTTTAGTTGCATGGTTGATTGGAACCGGTGACCACCTTCCGGCTCCATCATCAGACCCTGAGTACTATCTTGTGTCAAAGATCTTGTTGAGACGAATAAAACGAGCCTAAACACGAAGTGGTTTAGTTGCATGGTTGACTGGTACTGGTGACCAACTTCCGGCTCCATCATCAGACCCTGAGTACTATCTTAAGTCAAAGATCTTGTTGAGCCGAATCAAACGTGCCCAAACACGAAGTGGTTTAGTTGCATGGTTGATTGGTACCAGTGACCACCTTCCGGCTCCATCATCAGACCCTGAGTACTATCTTGTGTCAAAGATCTTGTTGAGATGAATAAAACGAGCCTAAACACAAAGTGGTTTAGTTGCATGGTTGATTGGTACCGGTGACCACCTTCCGGCTCCATCATCAGACCCTGAGTACTAACTTGAGTCAAATAAATACATATAGAATGTCAGGTCGTTTCAAATATTTTTAATCCTGTCCGGTAGTTTATTAAACTGTACCATTATAAATTATAATACTATAAAAACAGTGCTAGGATCAAAGTCTCTCGTTGCGGTTTACACGCACACAGTATAGCGTTTTACACGGCGCCCGCCGCACACAATGATAAAAAACCTCGTCGTCGCCGTTGAAAATGTGCGGAGCCGACCGACACACGTCCTGCCTGTACAAGCTCTGCCGCGGCACTGAGCTGGCGAGCGCGCGTCATCGGTAATATAGAGTAGTTTTCAAAAAATTGCCAAAAAATTATAGTAGAATTTCATAAACACTAATGTATACCAACAGTATAAGCAAACGTTGCAGATTGCTTGAGTATGAAAATGACTTCGATATTAAGTAGATTTTCGTAGAAATTGACACTTGTTTCGGAGAGAAAATTGAGTTCGTTTTACTTTGATTTTCTCTTTCTCAAAGGTATGTAGGAAAAATATCGTTTGATATGCCTATAGTACAGGGTATTAGTAATACAAAATAGCCAGGTTTAGCAGAGTAAACTTCTCAACATTTCCAAATAAGAGCTTGCCGTTCAGTGCTTCACGGGGTTTTTCGGAAACGACCATCAGAAAAAAATTCATTACTAATTTAATAAGTCCTTTTTCTAATATTTACAACGATATTTAAAAAGATAAGAAGACGCTTTTACTGGAACAAGTACTCATTGTTTCTAATAATGAGCACAAAGTCCTGAATTTCGTCGACTAGTATCATCAATTTTGCATTATTTCGACTTTTCTTGTAAGAGCGCTCTTAAATTGGCATCGAATATTCTAAAAATAGTTATACATTCAAACCCCGGCTCGTACCACTGAGCTTTTCGGAACTCATGTAAGAAACATCATGAGGAAACCGGACTAATTCCAATAAATCCTAGTTTCCCCTCTGGGTTGGAATTTCAGACGGCAATCGCTTTAGTAAACTAGTGCCTACGACAAATCATGGGATTAGTTCTCAAGTTGGACCCCAGGCTCCCATGAGCCGTAGCAAAATGAAGAAGTTATACATCCACAGAATGAGTAATTAAGGCCTGCGCAAACCGGCGGAGCGCAGCGCAGATCACTTTAAAATTAACAAGTTATTTTCTTCCCTATTTTAATTACCTTCAGGTATAAATATGCTTTGAGACCGACCTCGGAGCATCACGGAGGATTGTTACTTACGGGGGAGAACTCGTGCACACTAGTCACTAATCCCTTGTGATAAAGTACACACGGCGGCATGCCGCGGCATCCCCGGGCCTGCGCCGAAGTGCTCCCTGGTGCGCCGGCCGCCAGCGCTCGGGCTGGCGGGCGCTCGCGGTATCGCGGGGGATTTTACGTCGCCGGTGTGCGCTGCGCGGCGTAAATCCTCCTCGGTGATCTGCGCTGCGCTCCGCCGGTTTGCGCTGGCCTTTATACTCATATCATCAGACATAGTTTACTTATTCACTTGAACTGTTTCACTAGCATAATAAATGGTATAATTTAAAAAGAAAAATCTTAAAAACCATCTATGGGAAAGCAGTGATTATTTACCAATATTAAAAATATAACTTTTTATTTTATTATTATTAAAATACGTTGTAGTCAAAGAAATATATACTTTAAGGTCTCTGTGAGTGATGCCCTGAGAGTGCAGATACTTGACAGCCAGCACCATCTGTCTGAACAGGAATCTTGTCAGTTTTTCAGTCAGACGTCCATGTTTAGTGATCCTGTCGAACAGTTCACCGCCTTGCATGAGCTCCAGGATGATGTACACGGCTTCACGCGAGTCATACACAGCTTCCGTAGATATTATACATGGCTGAAAACAAAATACACATACAATGCTAGTAACAGGCCAAGTACCTACTTAAATAAACCACAAATAATATCAGAAAGAATGACAATTTCTGCAGTGTGCTAATAAATACATTATTATACAAATACAATAATTTTTTTTGAATGAATGATGTAACATTTCAAAGTTATAGATGCAAAAGTAACTTGCATCTGTCTGTTCCCTCTTCACGCTTAGATCACTGAACCAATTTAGGTGAAATTTGGTATAGAGATAGTTCGAGACTCCTAGGACATAGGGTAACAATAATCATCATCATTCCACACAGATTAAGCCGTGAGCAGCAGCTAGTTAATAATATGATTTAACAGTTCATACTTACATGCCTTAAGGCAGTCATAATATTTATTTCATTCCTGATTTTCTCCGGATTATTCAGATTATTAACTTGTCCATTAGTCATTCGGCTTTTTTTAATGATTTTCATAGCATGCTTGGTGCATTTTGTCTGAAATATGAATAAATCAGAAATAGGTAGTTACAGTTTAGACCAAGCCAGACCAGACTGTGCAAGTGTTATTTTTAAACATCAAGTTTCTATGAAAATAAGACGTTTAAACAACACATGCACAGTCCGGGCTATCAAAATCGCTGCCATATAAGCTTGGTCTAACTTTAAGTAGTTTATTTATTGTAAATCCATATTATAAAAATATATTTGTTGAAATCCCTACCTTGTCATACACTAACTTGACTAGCCCACAAGCTCCCTGGCCAAGTATCCTTGAGATATAGTATTTCTGTGAAATTTCCGTGGGCACTTTATCCTGTTCCTTCAATAAGTCTTTGAAAATAAAAACTGAAAAATAAATATTTATTATGATACAGGTTGGTTCATAAAACTATGAAGATAGCATGGGTGATTTGTACTACTGTTAACAGAGTAGCTGGTCAAACATAAATTGGCTTACAACTCCAGGGATATCACAAGTGTGTACCCAACCAGTTTCAAAACATTTCTTTAAATCCCTATACTAAATCCTGGAAGAAACCTTAGTTAAATGCTGTTTCAGGTAAGCAGTTGAACATCACACATCATGTCATCAAGCATCAATTCTTATAGGCCCCATGCATGAACTATAGGGGCAGCGTGAGCCGTCAGATTTTTGGCGAAAGGCGTAAATGTGTCGTTTATGCTTCCGATGTAGCCCACAAGATGGCAGAACCTACTATGCACAAGGAAATGTACCAACAAGAATGGTAGATGGTAGTACATGTGCACATATATTTCTGATTCAGGCCACAAGATGATAGACCCTCCAACGCGTATGGTCCCTATAAGCTTTACTGAACAAAACATGCTTTTAGCAATATAAAAAATAGATAAAATAAAAATGCGTACTTTTTACAGCAGGATGGGTGACAGATATTTCATCATTGTCGTCTAGGACTCTGCTATTGCCTTTGCCAATCTTTTCACCATTTAAAAAAGTGCCATTGTAGGACAGATCTGTTATAATAGCAGGGCTAAGGGGCTCCCTGGAGATCAAAATAAATTCATAAGAATAATGTGTTTCAAAGGATAATTATTATAATTTTATTTTTATAAAAACATGGAGGATACAATTATTTTTTAAGCATTACTTACGCCATGTCTCTTCTAATCATAAAATGCTGCTTGCTAATATTTTTTATGATATCTTCCTTAATTATATCTTTCTTCATAACGAATGTGCATGAAAGAGCCCTTCCAAGGCTGAACTCTGGCTGTATGAGATCTGTACAATTTAAGATTTTCTTAATGACAAAGCAATAGAAAAAAAAGTGATATTTTGTTTTATTATTACTCGACAGTAGTAAAAACCCATGAAGTAAATATAACAAAATCTACAAGGTTAAGTTGGTAAGTAGTTATGTATTGGTAATATAGGTACTTAAGTAGCATAAATAGATATAATTATTCTTAAATATTGGTCACTTACCATAGTATTCGGGGTAACTAGAAGCTTTCCAGCACAGCTTGCCTTTCAATGAAAGTTTTGTCGAATAAAGTCTACCCCATATTGTCGGTATGCTGCTTGGAGTGGTAGGTTGACTCCATTCTATCTGCGAATTCTGGGTTTGCGTTTGTGTCGCCTGGCTTTCTTCACCCATTCTTAAATAATACGTTGAAACCCAGTCCCTATTGTAACTAAAGCACTTAAACTAAATTGGAAAAGTTTAGCGTCAAGGCATTGAAAAAACTTCAAAAGATAAAAGCGGTCACCGGTAAAAACTTTGCCACAGATTATAGCCAAAACAAAAAAGCTCGATACGATAGGCGGCGCCAAGTTAGCCCCCATACGCACGAGAGCATTTTCAACGCACGTAAAAAAAGCCCTTGAATCTGTCCGCACTCTAAATTCGATTTAACGACCAAGGCTTAAAATCGAAAATCCAACAACGCTTGATAAAAAGCGCCACCGCTGTCGTGTGCATAAATACACATGTAATCTTGGTCAAGCAGATGTTGTCAGTAGAAAAAGGCGGCAAATTTGAAAATTGTAGGCGCGATGGGATATCGTCTCATAGAAAATTTGAATTTCGCGCCTTTTTCTACTGACAAGATTTGCTTGACCGTCTATATATATAGATGGTCAAGCAAATCCAAATTTGCCGCCTTTTTCTACTGACAAGATCTGCTTGACCAAGTATACAGGGTGGAAAGGCACGACGATCCTTTCCGCAAAAGGGGGATTGTATAGCCTAAGCTCTATATTTTCTCCATAGAAACTATGTTAATATGGGCAAGCGTTTCTAAATTATGCCCTTTTAAACATCCGTGCTAAAAACTACTTTGTTCTAACCCTAACAGGTGACAGGGTCAATGAACTTACTTGTAAACAATCAGTATACGACAGGAAATTATGCTAATTTGTTGGTTAGACCATTCTTAGGTCTGCTTACAACACGGTAAGAATCGTTGCAGGATTTTCGCTTTCTTAGTGGTTCCACTTGTTCAATACTTTAATGAAGTAGTTATGTTATTCCTTAATATTAATAATACTAACCACAACATTGTTTACAACGACAGTTAAAATTGTGACATTGACAACCACTCAAAAGTACGCAATCGTCTTATAAATATCTCTGGATTCCTTCACTGATAAAAAGGTTTTAGTTTCTTAACACGTTTCACAAAATTATTTTCGAATAATTGGAAACTATCTAAAATAATAAAAAAATACAAGTAGGTTGTGTAACTTGTGTAGGATGCACCAAATGAACTTGCAAAAATGAAATACTAAGAATAAATCAAGAATAAATACTTCTTAAATACCTAACTAACAAACCTTCTTGCGTGGTAGGAAATAGACAAGACGTCTGATGTTTGAAATTAAATTGTCATTGAACTTTACTTATCTAATGTCATATTCTTCAATTAAAAATGCCGTTGTTAGATGCTCGTGGTTATTTTAATTTGTGGGGCTGTGTAAAAGATATGGTGTACCAAACGGAATGTGAAACTGCGGACGAAATGAGACATTAAAGGCTAATTGCTGCTTTTGACAATCTGCGGAGGAAATGACTAAGAGCATAAAGGTACACTATCGCATGGGCAATGTGCGCGGGCTCGGTTGCGGGCTGCGGCGTACATTATAAGACACGGAGGTACATTTGAACACCGTATGTGAAGAGAAGATAGTGTTAAATATTGGCAAAAAGTAATTATCTAAGAAAGTAATAAAATTGTAATATTTTTGCATTCATTTGATTTATTTGTTATTTATGCGTCATTCATAGTGCGATTCTGTCAACGATCGGAAAAAAACGTAAAGTCCCGAGCTTTCCCGACGGAGATCCTTAATCTAGCCGTCATGTGCACATGCTATAGGGTTATCACCACACTTAAAAAGTAGAAAATTTGGTATTTTTATTTTTTACTCAATTAACGATTCTTACCATTACCAATCTGCTCTGTATCACTTAAACGACCTAATACTTCCGGGAAGGATCGTCGTGCCTTTCCACCCTGTATATCTATTGTGTCATTCAAACGTTTTCTTAACGCGCGTTGAAAAAGCGCGCGTGGGAATGGGGGCTTAAGCCCCCCATTCACACTCCTACCTAGTAGTCCGCCTCTTTGGGTGTGTATCAAGTGTGTATGGGGGTTGCGGACTACGTGCCGTCCTACAAACCCAAGTAGGATGCCTCTTGGGTCCTACGAATTCTGCAAACCCCGCCCACCGCTGTAGTCCGACGCGTAGGATTGTGTGTGGGTTGTTGTCCTACGTTGCGGATAGGGAATGCAAATCGGTTATTTTTTGTATGGAAATAATCGGTTTTTAACCGAAACCGCGGTTATTTCCATACAAAAAATAACCGATTTGCATTTCTTAGTTGCGGACTACGGTGTTTGACGTATGACAAAAGTGCGCGCCATTTTTTTGAAATTTATAAAGAAAATCGCAGTTTTTGGGACCAGAAATCACCCAATCACTCCAACAAACAATGGAGGAATAGGCATTGCAACAATTATTACCAATACTTAAGAAATATGACGATCTCTGGCGAATTTTTAGCAGTTTCTTTTCCCACACTCTTTTTTATTTTTATCCAATAACAAGAAAATACATAGCACAAGAGCTATTTTCTTTTTTTTTTATTGCACGTATCATTTTCAAGATTAAGGGCCAGTTGCACCAACCACATTTGACAGACTGATCAACGTCAGCCGGCGCGCACCGGCCCTTTACTATGAAACCTTTAATACATAATTTTTAAGAAAAAAAAACCGACTTCCATGGGGGCCGATGAAAGATTATTGTAGATGGTACACTATGTAGAAAAGGAGGTAAAACCACCCACTTTTCTACTAGCATTTCGCTTCTGTATAATGGCTCCTCTACAGGATGGGCCAACGCCGGCCACTCCAAGGGATGCAGCCATGCGGTAGAATGAGATAGCAATATCACTTGCTCCCTCTAACGCATAAATGCGTCCCTTGGAGTGGCCGGCGTTGGCCCATCGTGAAGAGGAGCCATGAGGGTCGTAGTTCTAGCCTAACCTAACCCACTCCTCAGATAGCAGTTCGGTTCTGTGCGGATCGCAGTTCGAACCTAATCAAACCCACTTTTCAAGTAGCATTTCGTTTCTGTATGGCTCGCAGTTCTAACCTAACCTAATCCTTGTTCGGTTCTGTGAGGATCGCAGTTCAAACCTAACCTAACCCACTTAATGGCGCATGCCGTGCGGTGTACGGGGGTTTAAGCGGGAGGGGCTAGTAAGATTGGCATCATCGTACTTTATACCTACATTAATTTTATGGTAGGTAATCATAGTTGTTTATTTAGTTAAGGTATCATAGTGGTTTTCTGGGTCAAGGTCCGGGTCCGAGTCCGGGTCCGAGTCCGGGTCCGAGTCCGGGTCCTAGACCGGGTCCGAGTCCGGATCCGAGTCCGGGTCCGAGTCCGGTTCCGGGTCCGGATCCGAGTCCAGGTCCGGGTCCGAACCGGATCCGGGTATGAGTCCGAGTCCGGGTCCCAGTCCAAGTCAAAATCGAAATTCGTAATCACCAAACGTGTACCATGCGTCATTGAAGAGTTCTGTTCTGGTCATCATCAGCAGTTCCACTTCATCAAATGCGACAGTTTTTAATGTAAATACTTGATTTTATGATGAAAATACAAAAAAATCTATACGTATGCCTTTAATATTTGAGGAGTTCCCTCGATTCCTTATGGATCCCATCATCAGAACTCGAGCTTGACAAAAATGTGGCTTAAAAACTTAACTTGCTTAACGAACATAACGAAAAGGAAAAATCGCCAAACGTGAACTATGCGTCGTTTAAGAGTTCTGTTCTGATCATCATCAGCAGTTCCACTTCATCAAATGCAACAGTTTTTAATGAAAATGCTTGATTTTCTGATGTAAATACAAAAATCTCTATACGCATGCCTTTAAGATTTGAGGAGTTCCCTTGATTCCTCATGGATCCCATCATCAGAACTCGAGCTTGACAAAAATGTGGCTTAAAAACTTAACTTGCTTAACAAACATAACGACGAGGACAAATCGCCAACCGTGAACTATGCGTCGTTGAAGAGTTCTGTTCTGATCATCATCAGCAGTTCCACTTCATCAAATGCAACAGTTTTTAATGAAAATGCTTGATTTTCTGATGTAAATACAAAAATCTCTATATGCATGCCTTTAAGATTTGAGGAGTTCCCTTGATTCCTCATGGATCCCATCATCAGAACTCGAGCTTGATAAAAATGAGGCTTAAAAACTTAACTTGCTTAACAAACATAACGAAGAGGACAAATCGCCGTCGTTAAAGAGTTCCGTTCTGATCATCATCAGCAGTTCCACTTCATCAAATGTCACTTTTTTGGGTGTATATGCTTGATTTGTTGATAAAAACCCAAAAATCACTATATGTATGCCTTTAAGATTTGAGGAGTTCCCTCGATTCCTCATGGATCCCATCATCAGAACTGGGTTTTGACAAAAACGGGACCAATCTGTATGCATATACATTCAATCAAAAAAAGAATTTTCAAAATCGATCTAGTAATGACGGAGGTATGGAGTAACAAACATAAAAAAAAACAAAAAAAAATAAAAAATAAAACATACAACCGAATTGATAACCTCCTTCTTTGAGATTTGGAAGTCGGTTAATAAAAATTTAGCGAACTCTTTAACGATACGAACAGTTTGGTATGTACAACCGACCCTAAGTAGACCGACACTTGTGAGAAACGAAGCAGTAGGTGATGGACGGCAAAACAGTACCGTGTGTGAGCTATTTCTAGGCGTACTACAACGTAGGAGGGTGTGTGAGCTATATCCTACGCCGTAGTCCTGCGAGGCGGACTACAAGGTAGGAGTGTGAATGGGGGGCTTTAGATATCTAATAGCCGTAACAGATATCTCTTTCTCGCTCTCACTTATGGGTGCGGCGCACCAAAGTGGCGGTGCGGTGCGGTACGGCACTTACTTTACTCTTTGGGTACGGCTAGAAGCCAAAGAAAAGCTGTAACAGACTACCGCACGTATCCATAGTAGATCAAGGCCTATTGACTTCCTTGGAATGACGTGACCCTTCATAATTGTACATGTGTGCTCCGTTTCTAGAGCTGTATTGGCAGAAATTACCATAAAAATATTTTAATACAGTAACATTGCTAGAACTCGCTTTGTCTATACGATTTCTAGGAACAAATCCAATTATTTTATCAAATATATTTTGATTTTTATTTTATGAAGTAGTCAAAGTCATATGTAAATTATTATTAATTTTTTGAAATATGTAAATTATTATCTATTTCAGTTTGTCTTTGTCTATGTTCATAAAATCTATGAAGGGTAGACGTGCCTCTACCCTCCTTGATAAAATTTAAAAAACATCTTTGTCAATAGGCCTTTTTGATAGGCTTTGATTTCGGTCTGGCCGGTAAGAACATAGCCAAGACAAAAGTCTGTAATGTCAATGCTGTCATTTAAGTCATTTAATGCCAAAAATATTAATTTTCATATAAAACGATTTATTCACTTGAAATATATGTATATACCTATTAATTTAAAAATAAAAACTATTCATATGTACGAGCAACATATCTAAATGCGTCTTCGCACAGACTTAGTTAAATTTAAACCGTTGTCTCTCTTCCTTCCTTGCTGCTTCCTTGCTGTATTATGTATCCGGCAATGGCGATTTCATCAACAATTCTTATCCGGATTATGAAAAGCCCTAATGTGTGTGTGGAAACCGTTGTAGTAAACCAGAAACAGCGATAATTTCAAGGTAAGAAATATATCAATCTTTAAATAAAAATGAGCGTACTAATTACCAAATTCAAATATAATAATTTAATCTTACTATCCCCGTAAGTCCCGCGGACGCTATATCGCGTCCGAAATTATAATCTAAATTCATCATCAAACCTCTCATTGTTTACGAGTAAGCTGGTAAATTTAGACCTTAGGAATTAGCGACGTTAGTAATTAGGAAGTTAGATTATATTGTTTAATTTGTGACTATTTTGTTTTAGAAAGTGAATCATGGCTTGAGCGTGAGATAATAATATAATCTTGGCCCGTCATATGATTTCTTGGAAAAAGCTCAAAGGGCACGTGTCTGCTGCATATACAGACTAGTTATCCGGTGACCAAGAACGCTGCGTGGAGCTGTGGAGCAGAAATGTCCGATAACCGGATAGATGTAATAACAACTTGTAACCATTTGCCATATCAATGTATGTATTCATATGTATTGCTCCAAACATATATACAGTAATCCTAATAGGAATGAAAATATTTATATCTTAATAATACGTAACTTTTTGTAACCTTTTATATTTGACGAATTTTTAAATATAGTACCAAATCATTATCCTATAACGTATTTCTTTATTTATTTGTGATTATGCTAATTTAAGAGCCCAACAACGTGCACACTAGTACAACGTAGCTAGCACCACTAGCACACTAGCACCACTGCTATAATAAATAATCGTGAATATTTAAATTTAACGACAGGTGTTTAAAAAAGGGGCCGCTACTGACTGTATTGTGTATTTAAGTACCTTTTGAATACTTCAAACTAGTTTTTATGTTGCTGGATTCGTCAATCTATGAGCTCAAAACAAAAACGGCCGTTTTAGTTTTGAACGGGTAGGTTGACGAATCCAGTAACATAAAAATTAGTTTAATGTATTCAGCAGTGGCGCTAGTGTGCACGTTGATGGGCTCTTAAAACCCTGACTCCAACAAAAAATAAAATAATACAAAAAGAAATTCCCTCTCCGGGATTCGAACCCAGGACCATTAGCTTCCTGAACTGAATTACTGCCAATACCCGCTAGGCTAAACGGGTTGTCAATTCTAATTACAATGGTATCCTACCGAGCGCTAGTAGTATAAACGAACTTTTGAAGGGGACATTTTTTTGTATGGAGTTATCGTTCTTCTCCTAGTGAGTATTATATTCTTTGTAGTAGATAGTGGTCGCCGTACGTGCGTTAAGGACGCGGCTATAAGTTAGAGCAAGAAAAAGACATTTTGACCGCACCAAATCGCGGCGCGGTGGTCTGTTACGGCTTTACAGAAAAATCCCAGTGGTATAGTTTGTTAAGCCATTTCTGTCAGTAAAAAATAGAGGCAAATTTAAAAAAAATTACGCATGTAAATGTACGAATTTTCTCGTGGAAAGCATCGTTTCTTTACAAGAGGAAACTAGGTCATTACCTTTTCTGATTTTTAGTTACTGGTAGTTGGTCAAGCAAATCTTGTCAGTAGAAAAAGGCGCGAAATTCAAATTTTCTATGGGACGATAACTTTTCGCACCTACATTTTTTAAATTTGCCACATTTTTCTACTGACAAGATTTGCTTGACCATCTATATTAATTACTAGTTACATAAATCAAATGATAATATACCACCACCAACCACCACAAACAATAAATATATAGGTATTTTATTTTAGTCGATAATTTAGAAAAACATGCAACGTAACAAGGGTGCCAGGCGTCCACGTGATACGCCATACGTGGAATTTATGGCCGACGATTTAACGCGTAGGTAGGTAGGTAGGTACAACGTGAGGCTTGTCCTTGCTCAAGGATGTCACGGGTCTGCTTTAATTAAAACTTTTAAGTGAGACTAACGTTATCAACATATACCTACCTACCTAACGACCATTAAAATAAAAAAAATAACACCCTTATCTTTAGGTAGGTAATCCGGACGCCTTTACGAGTTTTTTTTACAAAGCGAGAAGAATGTTACGACGCATGAGATCTATAATAGTCGATAGTATATGGATAGTATCTAAGTAGGTCCTATAATTATATTAAAGGTAGGTTCATCAATAATTAGGCGTCAAACCAATACCTGGGGATTTTTGACACCGGTCCGGCATAGGCGGTAGTGACCATGCCTATGAAGCAGATGGTCCTGGGTTCGAATTCCGGTAAAGTTGTATCCAGACGAGACAATTTTTCGCCGATCTGATGAAATTCTCCGATCGAACAGGGCCGTGCTGACGCAAATACCAATTTGATTCCCCGATCACATCAGCAGGTGCGGACACAAAAATGCCAATTTTCATAGTAGAATGCAAATTGGAGATTTAATTTGTGTACGTGTGGATGCTAGATGAGATTGACCAATTATTTTCCTGAACAAATCGACTGATTTCGTCAGTCCCGTCTGGATACCCTTTAAGGAGTTTAAGGGAACTTATTTGTGTGGAGCACAGGTATTTTTGTTCCTGACTCACGGTTGTTTTCTATGTACATATATTATGTACATTAGGTACACATATAGTTGTGTGTGGCACTCGCAGCATTCTTCGCAGCATTTCTTCTTGAGCTTATAATCGGGGGGCACGGCAGTGCCCCCGCCAAGTCGAGCGCGAAGCAAACACTGCCGTACCATCCTTTACTGGAACCATTTCGCCGCATTTTCAGGCCCCTATTTGAGAACCTTTGGATAAGACCAGAACGCAGAAATTTTGGTCATCCAGTAAGCTATAATCACATACTTAAAATCCAAAATTTCAAGTCTGTAGGTCATTTAGTTTCGAAGTTAAGCGAAAGCAAAGTTTCGCATTTATGAAACTCACTCATGATCATCAGAATAGAACTAGTACTTCCCATAAACTCAGAGAGCTGAAATTTGGTACAGAGTTAGGGTTTAATGGCCACATAAAGGGAAAACCTAAAAATATTGTAATATCAGTCAAGTTTTAAAGATATAAGAACTGCATAAGTAAGTTTGTAATCCCATATAAACATATGATATTACAAAGTTACTGTTGCAGTTCCTACAAATAGTAGGTAAAGTAAAGGTACACTACGATGTACGATGTGAGTATGAATGAAGATATGTTTAGTTATGATATGTGTATACATAGTATGGGTATGAGTACCCGAAAAGAAGGACTGCCTACAAAAAGAGATGAGATCCCATCAAAAACATTACATGTAAAAAGGTGCAATTAAGTCTCGCAACGCTTTTACTACAAAAAAGTTTTGAGATGTAATATGAAACCAAGTCGGTTATTTTAATCAGTGCCAGGGGGTTTCTACAAAAAGAAGTGAAATCCCACCAAAAACATTCTGTAAAAAACTAGCCAAGTCTCGATGGAGCTGCTTGTTTATCTCTAAAAAGTAATGAAATCTAGACAAAGTCGTGCCAAGTCTAAGGTTCCTTACTGCGATTTCTTTATTATTATAGTTAATGTTGTGTGACTTGGCCGTTGAAGGGTACACAAGGGTACAAAACCAGGTGCTCCATGACACCATTGCACCAATCTGTCGCCAGAACCGCTACCCATTGACGATGGAAAATTGCCACTTGGAAAACGTTGATTCAATAACCAGTCAATTGTAGGCTTGATAAAGCTGCGTATTTCAATAATACTTATGTATGGGCGAGCCTGAAACAAACACTTCTTTTTGGTGCAATGGCAGATTGGTGCAATGGTGTCATGGAGCACCTGGTTTTGTACCCTTGTGTACCCTTCAACGGCCAAGTCACACAACATTAACTATAATAATAAAGAAATCGCAGTAAGGAACCTTAGACTTGGCACGACTTTGTCTAGATTTCATTACTTTTTAGAGATAAACAAGCAGCTCCATCGAGACTTGGCTAGTTTTTTACAGAATGTTTTTGGTGGTATAATATTTATTAATTTATTATTATTTCCAGCAGGGTCACTGCAGACTAGGCTAGAAGGCCGCTAAATAACCCAAAACTCTTATTATGTTTATCTACCCCAGTTATTTAACTTTTAAATATTTGCTTAGAGTCGGATCAAGCTAGCTCGTTTGCATAGCATTTGCAATGAAATGACAAAATGTGGAATGAAAATGGAGATATGACTTTACAATGATTCTCCCACACTATAATAAAATAATTTAAATATAATCTCACGACTCTGAACAGTAAAACAGCATGCAAGTGTAGTTGCCTAATACTAGCTGGTCGCCTATAACATTAATACAATAAAAATTTATTATTGCACATATCAATGAATGAACAAACTACTTAAAAAATAAAGTTAATATAACTAAACCTTAACTCAAAAAAAGTGGGCGCGAAAAATGCCGGCGCGAGGGTAATGTACCTAATGTTTTAATAGATAAGGTTTTCACAAAAGTCGTCCTACGTACATTATCAACTAAATTATGAACAGTTTCCTAAACACACACCCAAGAAGGCACTCTTCCGTCCAAGTGTTATTTCTACATTATGGTAATCTAATTCGAGCGACTGCACGGGAAGCGAGACTATGGCTAACTGAAACTAACGACCATTACCTAAAAAAATAAATCTTTCTCTGATAATATATCCCTTACCAAGACGATATCTGGAAAAGTAATCTGTTTTCACAATTATTTATACATTTACAAACCTATTACCAAAGTTTCGGAAAAGTATAAACTTTTATGATTTTGCATTAGCGTCTTATTATCTTCGCAATTTATATGCATTTCTCTTTGGAGTTGTTAACTTACAAAAATATCGTGATTAACGGAGTCTGCTAAAGGAATTTTTTTCTGAAGGAAGTAATAAGGAAATAAAAGTAGGTAACAAGAGGGCGGGAAGATCAAATGAGGCAATAATGTCAAATACTTATCAGGAAGGTAAAATCAGGTGATACCGATTCGTTTTACTCGGTTTTACTCGACTACGCTGCGACAAAAATCGGGCAAATTTAAGATTCTAGTGATTAGGTATGGCATTTACCTAAATGTACATTAGGTAATTTCTCCTTGTCATTAATTAAGATAGATACCTTGATACGAGATACAAATACCTGAAGTCTAGACATTTGCGTCATTACCATGTGGAAAGCTACCAAAGTGAGCATAATAAGCAAAATAATCAAGTTAACGAGTGACACGGTTTGCTATTTACGTAGCCCACGTAAATAATAACACAATGAGCGTGATCAGAAATCATAGGGAGTAATGGTTATGATACTTATGATTGCCATTTGTGTGTTCCATGCGACATCGCCCCTGCTGCGCTATGCTCGTGTGAGATATGAAGTCGGTGTAGTGAAAACGTGCCATAAAAAAAATATCCTTATCCGAATAAGGAAAAGAACGATAGTACGATTATCTAAGTCCAACGAACCCACTGTTTATTTCTTTAAAAAGTTCAAATACCTTTCTAAATATATGTACCAGGTACCTACCTACTTAATATTGTTTGTTTCCTTTGCCAAAAAAGCTGTTACTTTAAGGCTGCCAATTAATAAGGGATAAAATAAAGGATTCGATTTGGTTCTATTCAAGTGGGTACCTTTTCATTGTTTAGGTACATCAAAGCTGAATGATTTAACAAAATAATTCGCATGAATCCACAGGAATTTAACACCATTTCCTTTCTTTGTGGAAAAATAATATCCTTTGATTCAATGAAATTAATGTGAAAGTTCATTACGATAAATTGAACACACTAAAAGTCCTGTAACACACTAAATGCGCGTAATGTAATGCGTGATGTGCGCAAGTTTGGGCTTTGGGCAACTTTAATGGTTTGCGCAGTCATTAATTTAAGTTAAGGTATAAAGTAAGGAAAAATTAATCTCACTCGAGTCGGTGAATTTTCCATTATTCTTCTAATTTAAATTTTCTTTTAATCTAAAGTGTGGGTACTACACGTTTAAAAGATGACTCACGCTAGATGAGCCGGAGCTTTCTATGGAAAGCATTACGTCATCACCGGGGCTCGGGTGTGGCACGGTGCGGGCCCGGCCCGGTCATAGCCCTGACGTCCCGGAGCCTCCTGACAACCCGGAGACTCAATTTTTCTCTTCGGGTGGTCTTCAGGTATTCCTGAGGTACTTGTTTAAAATCTTTGTCCAATTATGCATTGCGTCTCACTCTTTAATTAAGCAAAATGTGAGACGCAAATACATATTGGACCAAGATTGGACAGATGGAATACCCATAGTCATGGTGGCGCTCCTGACAGCCCCTGTGTCGGCTCGCTCCGGCCCGCCCCGATCCGGCCACGGCCCGGTCTAGCGTGAGTCACCCTTTAATTGTAAAAAGTATATTTCAAAGTTAATTGTTGTACCATTTATGACCACAATATGGACGCTACTCAAGTTAGTACGAATGCGTGGATTTTTTGTCGCACATCAACGCACACAAAACTCGAATTTTCGTATAGTTTCCAACTATAGGTACCTACCAACTATACAAAAACTGTCATTACGTTATCTCAGACTGTTCCGCACTAGTTGCAAACTTTCGCACTATGTAATACATGTTCGTATAAATGTGAATGCCCCCAAGAAAACATACTCTACAGATGCGGGTCGCGTATATGAAAAACCGGCCAAGTGCGAGCGAGGCAACAGAAATACATCATCTGGGAAAATTTCAACTACCTAGCTACTTATCACGGTACATGAGATACAGCCTGGTGACAGATAGACAGATAGACGAACAGCGGAGTCTTAGTAATAGGGTCCACTTTTAATTTAACCCTGTAAAGGGTTCCGTACGGAACCCTAAAAAGCGTTAAATATGAGTCACCCTTGCGTGCAAGTTGCATTCAAATTCTAAATAAACTGTTCTTGCATAATAAATATTTATTAAGGTGACAGTCCATTTCCAACGACAGCTGCAATACTGTTCATTTTACTATGGAAATTGACAATAACAGCGACGCGTTCAGTACTGTAGTGCAGCTGTACCTACTGTAGTACTCTGTAGACTGTAAGTACCTAGGGTCAATGTCAATTTATTTTTCTTGTCGTGATACCTATATGTATTTTTGGCTTGTTCCTTGTATTATCGCATCGCTTTTTAATCGCTTAATGTGTGTTAAAGATTTGTTAGGCATGTTTTAATTAAATAGGTATACATATGCCATCTAAGATGAGATCATTAAGCATTTCAATCTTGTACACATTAATGATATATAAGCCTTGTAACTTTGATACAATAATTTTACAATTATTGTACATGCAAAAATCATATAGACAAAGATTTTCATTATCGATTATATATTTCGCGTTTTGTGTTTTAGTAAATGCTTAATAATTATTGCCAACTTTAATACATTTCTCAAGTATTAAGAAGTGGACAATCATTTCAATTTCAAAGTATGAGCGAAGATGCTACACCGTATTCGAGCATTTTGTTAGGGCTGCGTAGCGTTTTGCTAGAGGAGGCAGAAAAAACCACAGACCGCTACGAAGATGGGAAGATGACTTCATTGTTATAGCTGGTGCCACTTGGCGAAGGAAAGCCCATGATCGGGAACTTTGGAGGTACTTGGGGGAGGCCTATGCTGGAAAGCAAGACAATCTTGACTCCGATGGCTGATAGCGCAAATATTGTAATAGTTTTTTTATATGTTATTTTTAAGTAAGACGTTTATATTATATTTTGTAAAACTAGTAAGATTGTTAAATAAAGGCTAATTGAAATTGAAATTGAAATTGAGCGTTTTGCTACGAGCTGTCTACAGTGTCTACGACGGCATATTGCGTTACGGAAGTCTGTTACATATAGTAAGTAGATCGAACATTAATTGATCGTTGATCAAACTTTAAACACTACCAAACACTACTCTCGACCCTGATGCCAACTCAAACGTACATTATGATACCTAAATTATGTCATTTTCTTATCATTCGCGCACGCACATATACAGTGTGGAAAGATAAGTCGGGCCCTGGAGGGAAACTACCTTAAATCCTTAAGTTGGCTCATTTTACTTAAAGGAGACATTCCTTTATTTTTTAAAAGAAACAAAACTGCTTAAGGATTTAAGGTAGTTTCCCTCCAGGGCCCGACTTATCTTTCCACACTGTATTGGCGCGAGTTCGACGCGCCAATATATAAAGAGCGAAGCGAAGCGAAGATTGGATTAAGTTCGACGTGGTTTCATAATTCATATTGAACAATTTGTTAAGGTTTTGATCTTATTTTGATGCGACATGGACCATCGCTCTCAAGCTGATTGGCGTGCGAAATGTCGCTTTTATCTTGCTCGCACTTATTGGTGCGCGTACACAAAACTGTATGAATCGGACTTGCGCATTTGTATAAGAATTATCCAAGAACGTATTTTTGTTTATATTTTATTATGAATGAATTGCCTCGAAAATATGTTTACACTTTTGCACCTTACTCCTTATGTAAACAAATCTTTGACGTCGACTGTACAGTCACCTGCAATATTATGTTACACAACGAACGAAGCAAAAATATCTGACATGATCTTATTTGTAGAGCCAAAGGAGCGCGTCGCATTATTTGTGGCCTTCGAAGAGTAACATATTATTGCAGGTGACTGTACCTACTCTGAATACCAAGGCCGTTCATAATCGTCGGTTGTACAGAAATGTTAGAATGTAGGGGGATATTTTGTCTGCGAGATAATTCTTCTGGGTTAAAATGCCGTTAACAAGAAACTTGAGTTCACCCGCTAACAAGATGTCTAATATTTAAAATGATTTACGTTAATTGCTTTTAAATTAACTAATTTAAAAGTAAATGATACTCGGCTTACGAGAGCAACACCCGAAAATCGTATTTGCGTGGATTGGTAATAAGTTTCGAAAATAACATCGGATCTCCTCGAGTATTTTTTTAACCTTTTGTGTAAGTATTGTTTTCTATTGGGTAGTAATTAACCGTTATGATATGATTCAGCTAAGAAAATTGTATTTACATGTGTGAATATTATGCGAAAATTAACTACTTACTACTTACTTGATTCGGTGGAACTGTACAGCTGAGAATGTAGACTTATTTATAAGAAAAACTGTAGAAATAAAGTGCGGACACTCTGTGTATGACATTTTTATATTGATTTAGGCAGGGAATAGTAATAGTTACATTATAGTGACACGACATTCAGAGCGATAAAATAGACATTTTTAAGCTATTGTTTACTTACCTGACTATCGCAACACACAAAATAAATAAAAGATATTCGAGGTTTGTACCTGCACAAAAACTATGTCATAATAGACCTAGAAAATCAACGCCTCAACTTCTGAAGGTATGGCCCTTTTCTGAACTTTCCCCTACAGTTAAGACACGGTTAGAGGAAAACTTTATAAATATCTTTAGCTGTAGACGCAAAATCAACTTACGTAAGTAAATGAAATTATATTACTTTTTCCACTATTTATTTGAGAAAAATACCTGCCATAAAAGCCCAAAATACCGACCAAAACTTTGTTAACTTATATTTTCCATTTAGCGTCATAACTTTTTCAATAGTCATATTTTTTGCCAACTTGCTACGGCAAAAGCAACAAAATAGCTAAGTACAACTTGTAAAATTGGGTTGGTGTTGGGGCTTGAACGAGGCTTGCTCGCTTCACTAATGATTTTATGTACTGCGGAGGGCGAGCCGACAGCAATGCAGACATCGTTTCAACCTTTACTTGCCTCATCAGCTCTATACCTACACCTTGGATTCAACTATTCTTAACCCTAAACTTGGCAGGAGTTTTTTTGCTAGAATTTTGTGTTTTTTTCTTCAAAAAATGGATACTAAGGGTTGACTTAAGGGTACAAAAACAATAAAAAAAATCTTAGTATTTTAGTTTTTTATTTATACAACGTATCTTTAAATGCACACTGCCAAGGATTTACAAATTAACATTAAATTAGGTATGTATCCTAGGAGAGACACTGCCAGGTTCACTGTGAGGTGAGTTATGTATCTTTAAAGATTCATTGCCAGGTTGAGGTTGCAGATTATATACTGTCTTACTAAGAAATTATTAGGATTTTAGGACAAATTACGATATTCTACTTATTAGAAATATTTAACTATATTATTCAAGTGCCACAGATATTACAGACAAGGCTACAACAACAAAAAAGAGCTCGCAATCTGATTGCTCTTGTTCCTCAACCGGGGGTCAGGTCAGAAATAGATTAGTAGTTGCCTCCATCTTCTCTAGAGCACCTACATCTGTTATCAAACAGCGATCATGGATCAACAGATAGCGACCCCAGCCCAGCGACCACTGCCATCCACGTCCAGCATGCCATCATCACCATCGCCAAATCAGGTAACATTGCTAGTACATCTTCAGAGTGAGTCTCCAACTACGAGACGATCAGTAAGCCTGTCTGAATTCTGAACCTGCCACAACACCATCCCATAATCATATATCATCGCCATTTTCAGGTTTATCATCGTACTCTGCAGTTTCAGTGCTCCTTCCCCTGCAACAGCTACCTACGTTTTATTTGGCTTATTTATTTACGCATTATCTGTGACTACTGGCCTTTCGAAAACTTCTACTCAATTTTGACTAGCCCAATTACCGTAAATCGCTACATTTCCAATATAGTGTGAGAGGTTTTGATTGGACTGGCTTCTTTTTAGTCACAATTATAGTTTTTTTTTATCGAGTAGCTACTGCAAGCATTGAAGCTGAAGAGTAGGATGTAAGTATGGGATGTAAGATTGATAAACCTGAAAATAGCGATGGTATAGGATTATGGGATGATGTCGGAGCATTCGAATTTGCTTGTTCAGAGAGGCTTACTGTTTATATTGTAGTTGGAGACTCATTCTGAATGTACTAGCAATGTTACCTGATTTGGCGATGGTGGTAATGGCATGCTGGTCATGGCTAGCAGTGGTCGCTGGGATGAGGTCGCGATCTGTTGTTTCATTATCCCTGTCTGATGACAAGTCTAGGTTCTCTAGATAAGATGGTAAAGATGGAGGCAACTGCTGCTGTCTATTTCTGATCTGACTCCAAGTTGAGAAATAAGAGGAACCCGATAGCGAGCTCTATTTTGTTCCTGTAGACTTATCTGTAATATTTATGACACTTGAAGGATATAGTTAAATACTTTTAATAATAGAATGTCGTAATTTGTCCTAACATCCCAATAATTTCTTAGAAAGACAATGAACATTCTGGAACCTTAACCTGGCAATGTATCTTTAAAGATACATTTAAAAATGCATGTTGTTAGTAAAGAAGCTGGCGGTGTGCATTTGTAGATACATACGATAAAACGAGTTCATGCTATCTATAACAACAATGCAATGACTAATAAAAATACGTTATTGTATAGAATATATATTCAGTTTTTATGTAACAATCATAAATAGACCCAAATCTAAACGGAAATCACTAAAAAGTACCACTTTTCCCATACGATGCGTAGACGCAGCTTCGCGGCCTGACATTTTGCGTGCTACACTCAAAATCAGATATGCCAACGACATAAAAAAAATTTTTACCAATTAAGTATAGTATCAAGTGGAAAAATATGCGTCAAAAAATAATATGAAGCTGTTTACTTTTTTCGTAGGTTTTTAAAAAGTGTAACGTGCATAAGAATGCACACTGCCAAGTTTAGGGTTAAAAACAAAGGAGATACTTACGTACCCCGTAAAATGTACCTTTACCGTACCCCACTGGATAATTATAATGATGATTATTCACCACAGTATAATTTTTAAAACTTAGATTATATTTCGGGTTTTAGAGCAATTCACCACAGTATAATTTTTATGCCTAGTATAGTAGTGGATGGAGATAGTATTGAACGAAATACCCAGGAAATCGAGCAGTTGAAATTCAAAAATCGGCCTCCAGCCCTCTGTTTTTTCTAATAAACTATTTTGCTAGGTGTTAAGGTTAATTATGATAAGCAAAAAAAGTAACAGTACTAACCCAGTTATATTCGATATTATTATTTAAAATAAACACATGAGTAATGATATCGTGATTCGGTTCCTTGTGAAACTCTAGTAGACGTTCATTGACGTCTAAAAGTTGGTTTGTTTTAGGAATATAATATTTAACTAACCTGTTCTTTCATTTATTGTGTATTATTCCAGGATTTGTGTAGGCTCAGTGTACACACAATGAAATTTAAATCTTTTCAGAAAGGTATTCAAATATTTGGCGCCTTAGACCTTAGTGAGTAACTTACCTGAATGTATTTTTATGCTATTAATTTAGGCTATGCGTTAATAAAAAATACGTTACTGAAATTAAAACGTTACCAAGGTTTCAAGTGTGTTTATTAAATATTTAAATATAATCTGTTACATTGTTTTTATTAAAGTTGGTGGCATTCAATTTACTTAGCAATATTTTATTTTCTCATAAATACCTATTCTAATGATGTAGATACTGTCCATTATCAATGCGACAAAGCGTCATACAGGTAGGTACTTAGTGTATCTGATTGATAGATTATTTGGGGCTTCCCATCACAGGAGTAGGTGAAATTAGGCTAAGGCTTCAGGTTCCTTAGATTTTGGCTACAATAGGGACATGCCTATCTTTTTTCTTTTATAATAAGTTATATAATAATAGGTAGATAGGTATAAGAAAACGAAACCGGCAAGTCACGTATTTTATTTATTTTGAGATAAAGATAACTATTACAAGACTTGCTTTATTTAGCATTTTTATCTCTATTTTCCGACGTTTACAATAAATAACGCCCTTGGCTTTATTAATACTTAAATTAAGTTACATAGACCAGTAAGCTTTAGCTTTTCAATAGCAAAAATAAGTAATCATGAACACTGGTAACTTTTATACAAGGTTGCGTTCTCTATATAAATCTTGTAGATTGCGTCACTAAGCTAAATCTCAATTCTAAGGCCCTGGTCTCCTATTTTATGCTGTACGCGGCGTCTGGCGTCAGCGTCAACGTTTTTGAACAAAAAAGACGCTGACGTCGACGTCTAAAACAGACCACAACAGTACATCTCTATAGTAAGCATCGTGACGTAGACGCTGTAAGGCGTTTATAGGAGACCAGGGCCTAAGATACATGTTACGAAGCAAGCTCAGTATGTAAGTTGAGAGCTTGCTAAAATACCGTCTTCTAAACCAATGATGATCCACGCAACCTTGTGTATTGATTACTATTCTTGATATTTTTCTTATTTCTGCCGAATGTAAGATTTATTTACACGACCACCATAACCGTATAACCAATCAGTCGCATTCTGTGATGCCATCTCGTATTGCTATATCTACATGCAGTTGAACGTGAAAATTAAACTATATTATAAGAGAAGATATGACTAGATTTTATGTAACAGATAAAAGAATAGATGAACTGCCCTTACCCTAGAACTATTGAATTACAACAGGATTTTTCATCACAATGATACAATTATTTTTCAAGTGTTTATTTCTAAGACTCTAGAATTGTATGCAGGGATAGGCGCTTCAAGACGATCGCGAAAACTTTGAATGGTTCAACGACTCGATCCAAAAAGTTACAGAAACGTAGAACCCCACTAAATCGCGGGAAGCGCCATTGTGTTCTGCGCCTAATCCAGGGTTGAGTTAAATATTACGAAGCATACGGCTAATTTAAAATAGTTAAAGTTTATAACAATCATCAATACAAAACCTAACAAGAAAGACTTTAATCCAGAACAGTTGAAATGAGCATTAACCGTAACACTAGAGCGTCGAGCGAGTCGTTTGTTGTCGCTGGTCCATTTATTTGCGGAAGCAGGAGATGGGGTTGAAGTAGCATTGCCTGAAGCGCACCTGGCGCTTGTCCGCGCGCCACGGCCTTACCAGGCGCCCATCCAGCGTGCGGCTCCAGCCGCGGGGCTCTGCCTGTGGCCAGGAGCGTCCGACGCGTCCCATTCCCAACCTGAAAGAATTTTATAGCATGAAACTCTAGCTACAGAACTTGACTCCACTACAAGAGCTGAAAACGCTGGTAGCACTAGAGAGAAGAGAGAGGAGAGAGGGACAGAAACCTTGGTAACTTTATACTTCTTATAGGCCATCTATTTTAGTTTCATAACTAATGATTGGTTTGTAGTTAGTGAACGGAGAAATCGGAGGATACTACAAAACTTTATGAATACTAATAAAACTTAAAATTGCTGAGTAAGGTGTACCTAGCAATGCACGCACGAGAACTTTCCAAAGTTGCGAAACTTTCCACATGAGAATTTCTCGGTAACTTCTGAGAATGTTCTCGAGAACGAGAATTTATTTATTTATCGTAGTTTATACCATGAATATTCACGATAGTTTAGGTGTAGTCCTTACCCCCAGAAAATTCCGACTTTTGGTCGTCCGCTTCCGGTCAGAAAAATGTATGACGGCCCGGCCAAATGGTCAGACTTAGGTGGGGGGTGCTCGACCAAATATCATAGAGGGACCCTGGCAGTTTGTGACGCCGCCATTTTTTTTCAATATGGCCGACTTTTTTTTTTACTTTTTTAATGTTGTCCTAGCGCGCTGAAATTTTGGTCACGGAATCTTGGGGTCCCCTAGATACCTATGAAAAAAATATTTTTGGAAAAATGCTACATTTGCGGGAAAACTGGCCATTTTTATTTTGTATGGCAACTTTTAAACGGTGCGTGATAGGTGGGGGGTGCTCGACCAAATGTCATAGAGGGCCCCGAGACAAAACAAACTGCATTAAAAAAAATCAAAATGGCCGACTTTTTTTTTAATTTTTTTCAAGTTGGTCCGAGCGCGCTGAGATTTGGCATGGCGGGAGATAGAGGCCTCTAGATTCTAATGAAGAAAAAAATATTTTTTTGGAAAAAATTGTCGAAAGTCGAAATGTTCTCTGAAATACAGTGAGAATTTAAGCAATTTATTGATAAACTTATCACATCAACAAAATAGCTAACTGTAATAGACAATAATATATGCATAATAACATTTAGTTTTAAGTTATGCCTATTTAAACTTTATTTCAAGTATATTCTCTTGTTTAAACAATAATTTCCATGTTGCAGGAATGTTCTGAGAACATTCTCGAGAACGTTTCAGCTTTTTGGGAATGTTCTGCAATTTGTACATTGCTAGGTGTACCTGCTCTTTTTATACTCTCAAACTAAAAGCTGCAAGTAGTTAGCAAACTTCGACGACAATCTAATTCCTTCTTTCGTTGTTTTGTTGTAAGAAGTTCTGCGATGAACTTTAGTAACGGTGACGCTTAGCCGTTAAATGCGGGTAATTACCACTTTATTACATTGTATGCTTGCGTAAATATTATATTACTTACTTCCATTAGTATTAGAAATTACTGATATTAGAAACTGATTGCTTAACTACTACTTAAGAAAATATCATATTATTACAATTTACAACTGAAGATTCGTTTGGCATACTTTGGCTGAGTACTCATTTGACAGCGTTTTCAAAAACCTTGCTTTAATTTTTGCCTAATAAAATATAATATGTTTTTACTTATTCGGAGCTAGTTCTAGTCTTTCAGATCAAAGTTCTTTCATCTATATAGTTGGGCACAAAATAAATAATCTGTTAAAATAGTTTTACGCCTACCTGCCATCTGTAAAGTCGTAAAACTTAAATGGTCACACCGTCACACCATGTTTTAAAATAGATATTTAAGGTGTGTAATTAAATATTTAGCGTTGGTGTATGTAAAATATAAACGTAGTCGTAAATTATTTTATTACAACTTCTTGCCAAACTGCAGATAAACTAATACAGCAACAATTACGGGCCCAACATCTACTAACTCGCCGACAGGAGATAATCAGAAGGTAGAGTAAGCTTCGGACCCAAGTGACGAAAACTTGTCTTGCCGCCCTGTTTGTGGGTTCAAACATTTAAGTATCTACGTCATAATTGCCCAATCAGGAAGTCACGTAACTACGTCGTTCGGCATTGTGTTTATAAAGTGACTTCCTACCGGATCAGATTAATTCCGACAAACAAAAACAATGTTTATTTTAATTTAAGTAATTTTGTCCTTTAGCACATAAAATCCTTATTACAGTTATTACTTCTTAACCAAATTATGTCCAATTAAAGCTATTTGTTATATTATTGTTCGCCTTTATACTTATAATTTGTTTTGTATTTTTGTGTAAATTTGATTAAGTTGCAATACGGTATCATAAATACATAGGTACTTTTATTAAAGTAAAATATGATATTTGACTTATTTTATTTTAACGTATTATTTTGTTTCTACCACAACCGTTGACTGACGTTCTGTACGGCCATGAAGGAAGTTAAGGCCTAATGGTAATGTCTACTTGTGCCACGCTTGATCGGGAAATAGTGTCACTCTTGAAAATCGTGTGAGAAACACTATGCCAATTACCTGATACTTTGTTAAGAATATACTTTATAGATCCAGAGCGTCCAGTCATCCCTAGTTAAATTAAGTAGGTTAATATTACCTCTCCTCGGCATCCAGTTGGAGCAACAGCTTGCGAAGCGCGGCGGTGTTGACGGCGTCCCAGGGCCCTCCGGACATGTCCATGTCGTTACTGTCGTGGGCCACTAGCGTATTTTCTGATTGTTCGTCGTCCGGTTCCTATCGGATAGAAAAATATAATATTCAAAATTATCTCTCTTCACGATGACTGCTTTCCATTCCGCCATTTCCACTTCCAGTGAAGGTTTTAAATCTTAGAAAAAAGGCTTATTGAGAAGATGTTTTTTGATTAAGTATATTGAGTTTTTTTGACATTCCACTAGTGATTTAATAACTATAGCTGGTCAAGCAAATCTCGTCAGTAAAAAAAGGCGAGAAATTCAAATTTTCTAGGAGACGATATCCCTTCTCGCCTACATTTTTCAAACAAGATCTGCTTGACCAGCTATAATACAGGCTAGACATTTGTATATTACTTATACGTATAGATTACATTCTGATTGTTAATAATAATTTGATATATTGACAATTTTAATAATTACTTACAATAAATTTAATTAATTATAATTAATTTAATTTATGTAATTTGGATTCTGTATAATTATGCAAATTTATATACTAGACAAATACTAGTATTTAAAAAATGACATGTAACAATTGTTATCAATAATATTTTTAATTTTCATTAACCACCTCTGAATGAAACGCGACTTCGGTTGCCCTTTTAGGTGACTTATGTTAAGCAAACTTTTGCACAACTCCTGTGTGGACACAAGTAAATACACACCCGCCCTACTTAATTATATTGTATGCTCCTGGGGGCCTTTAATTTATCGCCAAGTTTCGAATTTTAATTATTTGGGCAAATTAATGGAGAGAAGATTAACCCCATGCTCGAATGACACGTTTTATCGATGGTGTAACATCGTGACAAAACAGTGAATAATAGTGGTGCAACATGCTTAGATATAGATAGTTTGAAATTGGAAGTATGTAGTGCATTTTTAGAACAGGATTTTCATTTTTTTGATAACAAACTTTTTTGTTATTTGTAGAATCACGAGATCTATCGAATTAAAATGGAATAAATGACCCAATAAATTTTTAGTTTTGTGACGCATGTTCACATACATTTTGTGTGAACCGTCACAAAACTGGCAGCCAAAATTTTTATGAAAAACTGATGCCACTTATTTTCTTGCAGACGTTACTGCTTGATGATCGATTTACTCTAATGCATGCGGTACCTATTGCAGTTTTATGGAGCCCACTGTCGTAAAAGCATCTGCAATGTCAAATAAGTAGTTTACTTAGGCACTGGTCCCACCGCGAGCTAGTAAGCTATGAGCTATCGGCTATAAACACGAACAAAAGATAAGCACTCCCGTGTAAATAAAAGAGACACGGCGATATTTATAGTTACTCGCCCAGCGGTGAGCTATAAATATCGCCGTGTCTCTTTTATTTACACGGGAGTGCTTATCTTTTGTTCGTGTTTATAGCCGATAGCTCATAGCTTACTAGCTCGCGGTGGGACCAGTGCCTTAGTGTCTGCATGTGTAGATAGTCGCTTAGTAATCGGATCCTGGGTCAAAGAAAATGTATGGTTTCGATGAATTGTGTGACTATGTGTGTTAGTTTACTGTCCCTTATTCTATGGACAAATTGGAAAGCTTACGTAATGTTTGGTGGGTATGAAAATATGGGGCAAGAGAAACACTTGTAGGAAAAATACCACAGATCCTTAAAGATATTAAAAATTAAATTAAATGATAGTACTAAAATTAAAATAATGCATAAAAAAATTAACATAAAAATACTTACGTACAACAATTTTTCTCATATCTTTTCTCCTACCCCGAGCAGAGCTAACCTTATCTACTAGTAATTATACCTAATTATAAATGTTGATAAATTAATATTCAATATAATACACACCAACTAGGCATGTATTTTTAGTAGTAATGTGGGTGCCTATTTACACTTTGTAGACTGTAGATTTAAGAACAAATATTGTGTTAAACGAGACCCTGGCAAATAATAATAATACTTATTGAAATACTATAAACAAGGGTTCGTCCGTGCCTGTGTGCCGCCCGCAGCGAAAAGAAATCGAATCTGGGGCCTATTGTGTTACAAATTAAAAATACAATTTACAATACTTTCAGCCTAGTATTTTTTTGTCGGTAAAAATATTAAATCAATGTAGAATTTCTGTATTTAAGCAGGTAGGTACAGTTTCATTTGTGTAAGATTGTACCATAATTGGTTTCCACATCGCTATCTTTGACCCAGAGAGGCCACAGCATGGTAAATATCAAAGATATGTCGAATAATAAAAATAAAATAAACTAAAAAATTATAATAATATTAATAACCATCATGCCCACGATGTAAACCGACAAACTACAACATTGCAAAGTTAAATCCGCAAATTTATCAAGTTGAGAAATGTTAAAACATCAAATGAAATGAATAAAAATCACACTCATTAATTTATTCCTATTTCAGGCCCTTTTTTCACGATTCGTATAATAAGTAAACAAATTGCCATCTTCAAACCACAAATTGCAAGAAATTTCAGGCACAGTCAAATTTTATTTTTAAGATTTAAGAGATTACTTTCAGTCACTAATTTTTGATGCCAATTTAAAACGTCGCAAAGGCAGGCAAACCACGGAATACCTTATTTATGGTGACTTCTATAGTTATTGGTCACTAAATAGTACCTAATTGGCCACTCTTAACAATAAGGGTTCATTGGTTCATTTGACTTTTGAATTGTTAGAGGTGGCCAATAACTATTATAGCAATCACCCTATCATAGTTCTACAGCTGCAACTCACCATCTCCCAGTATCAAGTAACGCACTCTTGTAGAGTTTTAATAAAGCTGTGTACTGTGTCGCAATGAACGCTTATTACTCGTAAGCATAGTGCCACTTGTTGCACAAGCACGGCATACAATGTCGGCATGTGCCGGTCTCAAGCGAGTAATCAAACAAGTTGCGCCGCTCGCCATTTAACGAGCTCGTACACGAGATTATTAATAGCAGTTAACAATTTAATTCAATAACAGGGTGGGCATGGGTTAAGTAGGAAAGTTATTTAAAGCATATTGTGCTTCTTGAAAGAAGTACCTATACACATTACCAGACATCGTAACTTTTACGGCATTTTTGGTGCAGCGGAGTGGTGTTTACGGAATTGGTATAGATAATTCCAACTGAAATGGTAAATTAAGGTTAATATTAACGTAATTAATGCTAATTAATCATTAGGGTTGAAATTGTTTATACCGATTCCGTTAACACCACTACGCTTGCCCAAAAATGCTGTAAAAGTTACGATGTCTGCACATTACAAATATCATTTCATTGGGAAAAAACTCATTTATTGTAAAATAAGTGTTACAAAATGAACACAAAACTAAAATGAACTACAACTAAAAACTAAAGCTAATAATTAAAAATACCTATCAAAATTTTGCGCCCTTGGTAAGGTGCCCATCACGCAGGCAGCGTTCCCGCGCTGGATTGCTAAGGACAATCTTTGCGCGAGAAAGCTGCCCGCGAGAGGGTCACCTGTGGCCTGCCTTAGGCCTTTGCTTAAATTATTTTCAACCTTGAAGCTGGACTTGAACATGGATTTTAGTTGCTAGCTTATTAATGATGTAAATTTTATCTCATTTGGTTACCAATTGCTTATGCACTATATTAGTGCAAACGAAATGCGACTAAACTAAAAAATATATATATTTTTCATAATTATTGCATAAATTTACTGCCAGCGACCGATTAGGCGGGTTGTCTGTCCGTAAGAGCTTTTCGTTACCTCTACAAGCGGGTAAAACCGTGTTATCGGCTACGTTTGTAGCGCGTAGCTCGTTCTGGCTGAATGACAGGCCTATTAGAACGTGTACTGAAATCAAAATGATGTCATTTAGTTATCGTGCATTTAATTGTATTATTCAGATATCATTCTGATGTCAGTGTACGGTCGAATTGGCCTGCTAAACGATTCGGAAAAAACGCCCTGTCAACGTGCGCACGTTAGTGCTACGCCGTAGCACATCGGCATTGTTGCGATACATCACTAGGTAGTTACCTTATTAAAACCAAAGTCCGCCGCGTCTGTTTGTCTGTATGTTAGCGATAAACTCAAAAACTGCTGACCGGATTTTCATGAGGTTTTGACCTATCAATAGAGTGACTCTTGATGAGGTTTAGACGTATAATTTGTTAATTCGTGCGAAGCCTGTGCCGGTCGCTACTCATAAAATAAACTACCTATAATTAGTACACCGAAAAAAATCCTTCCAGAGTTTAAAGAACTTGAAGCCAATCACCTTTATGTTGTTGCTGGCTCAGTCTAAGAGGTACATAAGTATAAAATAAAATACCCACTTTAAACGCACAGCCCTGTAAGGGTTTCAATATGGTACTACATTAAAATTTTACGACGCATATGATGGTCGAATCAAATTTTGACGATCACGTCCGCTTATGCCGAGCCATTTAAGCAGTTTAAGTGACTTGTGGGGACATAAAAAATCCTAGTAAGTTAACCTAGATGAAATGAAACTAACGGATTACAATGCGTTATATATAACTAGCCTTATTCAAATATTTTTGTTCATTATTTTTGTATGTGGGTAGTTTTGCATGTTGTTGTAATTTGGACAGAGGCGGATATATTTTTCCTCAGTCACCCGTTGACCATTAACGCTGTAAATGGTTCGGAATGTCGGGATGTAATTTAAATTATTTATACGCGATATAAACCATTGAAGTACTTTTGTTTCATGAGTACATGAGTACGTAACTATTTCGGTAATCGAAGACAATATTCCTTAACGTAATGTTAGTCAAATTAAGGATGTTAGAGCCATGTCCCGGCCGGAGCATCCGGCTCTTACCTTTCTATGACATGATAGGAAATCACGTGATAGAAAACGATGCGCCGGAAGCTCCGGCCCGGACACGGCCTGGTCTAACGTGAGTCATCCTTTACTCCTCCTCCTACTCCTTTATGTCTTTTTGTATCTGTTGAAGGGTCGGTTGCACCAAATCACCAAACTGTCTGCCATCGTTTTAGCAGTTTTTAGGAAGTTTCATAATCCACTTTGATCAGTCCGCTAAATGTGTTTGGTACAGTCGCCATCAGATATATCAGAGCGGCCGAGGTGCTCAAAAATATCTGAACACGCACTCTATAGAGGCGTGTTCAGATATTTGTGAGCTTTTTGGCTGCTGGGATATATCTGATGGCGACTGTACAACCGACATACATTTATAAATAATATCAGTGGTATTACCACTAATATTATTATTTTATAAATGTCTGTCAATCACATCAAGTGCCTGAAGAGGTTTGGGTGGCATAGAGCAAATAGCATAAAATACCTACTTCTTTATGTAGGGTGCTTCCTCCAACAGGAGCAATACATTAAACTAAAGGCTGTACTCCTCAAACTGACCAACATTTGTTCAGCAACTTTTAAAAAATATGAATCCTTTAGACTTCCTCTTTTTCATACAAAATAAATATTCAATGTACGCTGACATCAGTGTGTTTGACATAACTTGTCACGCTTTTAATATAACAAAATTTGGAATACATTGCGTCTTAGAATAAACTTTAAAGTGTAATAAAAATCAAAACATGAGTTATTTTCAAAAGTTGCTGAACAAATGTTGGTCAGTTTGAGGAGTACAGCCTACAGTTTAATTTATTGCTCCTGTTACAGAAAACACTCTGTATAGATATCTCAAGACACCTCTCCTAATCGTAAATGGGGTCAAAGATACTAACGTTAATACCACAAGGAGGGGGAAGGCATTTTAACGACTTACGTGGTTAGTTCCAAACTAATCTGGAGTAAGATAGAACGTAATGAACCAGTGGTAAATTAGGTAATCTTTTATTAACGGCACTTGTATTTCAGTTCTGGCCTACTTTTATATTCCGTAGTCCCATTTTATAGCCCGTTTTTAGCATTAGAAAGAAGGTAAGCGATTTTGACGTGTCTTTTTATTAAAAAAACACTTTTACAAAATAAGTAACAGCAATTATGTAACGATTATAAATCATATACGACTATTTAGGTACATTCTTTTGCTTTCATAAGTAATATAATCTAATTTATAAAAGCGTTTTGCAATCATATTCAATAAAAAGATACGTCAAGATTGTTTACCTTTTTTCTAATGCTGAAAAAAGGAACTAATGTTGGTCAAGCAAATCTTGTCAGTAAATGCAACAAATTTAAAAAATGTAGGCGCGAAGGATTATTGTTCCATAGAAAATTTGAATTTTGCGCCTTTTTCTAGACCAAATATATATAGTTTTTCCAATTTATCTTCTCTGACGCTTTCCCTGTGCATTCAAGTCTATTCAATAGCACTTCTATTCATTTGTGCATCTGCTGGCATTCAATAGTTCCAGTGTAGGGCGTTAAACGAGATTCTCGCTTAACCCATTTAGTATTTCTTATCGTTACTTTTTGAATAGGAACTATTCACTACGTTTCTCAATTCATTTTATATACCGTGTTTTTCAATGGAATAAACCTTCTTATAAACACATGAATGTTAGTAAACAATGTATAAAATAAAATGTACTGTAAGGTGCATATTTATTTATTAGTGCATACAAACTTAATACCTAGAAATAAAATAATACCATACCTAAAACATCATAATTAAATAATTAGCCTACAAAACTTAAAAACTAAAAACTAATCTAAAAATAAATAATTACAAACTATCCTGCGGAATGGTGCCGTAGATGCTGGCAGCATTTCCCCGCTGTATCGCAATACATTGTATTCATTGTATGTTCATGACGATATTTACCTACATATATACACGGTGTAACATGAGTAAACCGAATAATTTTAACAGCGTATTCTTGATCATATTTAGAGACAAAAATGTCCTATAAACTTTTTTTGAAATTCGCCTAGTTTCAGAGATATTATTAATTAAAAAAAATACAAGTTTTTATTGTTACATAGTGTAAAAGGCCTTTTTGGTGGTGATGTTGCTGCTATGGGACGTAGTCTAAATATTCTTATTGATAGATGTCAAAAAGTGACAAGTAACACTTTGCAAAAAGTAGGTTTTACGAAAAAAAAATGTAAAAATCAATTTTAAGTGACAAGTTTACCAATAACATTTATTTTTTATGTACAAATACATTCAAAAAATTGAAAAAAAAACAAAGCAAAAAAAAATTTTTTTTGGCGAAATTGACCTAAACTCATGTTACACCGTGTATACGATATTAAATACCATCTGTCAACGAAGAGAACATAATCGAAATGCCTTGCACTAACGAACATCGTAACGGATGTTTTTTTTAAAAGTCATCACTGAGTGAAAGATTACGTCCAAACATGTCTCAAGGTACCAAATTATTCCGGAGAGTTTTAACATTAAAATACAGTTATTGTAATTTCAGCAACTCTGGGGGCCAATTTTTTTAATTTAGTCCGCTCTTTTTCGTGTATTTCGTTTAATATTTTCTCCACTACTAGGCATTTAAAATTTACCTACTAATAGAATTGAAAACTAGTGGTCAATAACGCGAGATTCCAAATTTATATCGATCTTATTTCAAAAATCAGCTTTTCCCCATTTTCTACGATTTTCTAATGACGAAATCGAGTGATCGAACTTTGAAAATTTCCCGTAAAATGATCAATCACTTCACTTACCATTGGCGCGGCGTTTGCCGAGACTAGGAGCAAGGCGAGTGTGCTCACCAGCACGAACATACTGCTGTACGCCGAGGAACACTTCATTGTAATTCTTCTGTCGATACCTGTTGACAATAATAAGACAGGTTTATAGATTTAAAAAATCCATGAACTTTAAAGCCAATTTTCGATAGGTAAGAATATATAATATCTCAGGGGCGCCGCCAGAATAGAACTTCTGACTACACCTACAATTTATTGCAACCAGGCAATATCTATCTTTGGTCTGTTAAACTGTATTAGCACCTACCTATGTATATATTGTGTTTCCTAAATAAATGAATAGACGCGATTGACTTTAAAAATACTTATCAAATAAAGTAAATAATAAAGAAAAATACTGTAAACAATTTCCTTGAATGTTGAAACATTTATCAGGTACTGGCTGGCCTGAATCATACGCAAGATAAATGTGACACGTGTTTACAGTAATATTGAATACCTACCTCACCTTTCCGGCTGTGTCGGACAGTCGCGACGCGCTGAGGCTTTTTTATTAGCCAGGAGCTCCTTCGGTGTCAAAGCGTCACTAGCACGGGTGGCGTGGACGCAATGTAATTAATTTCATGGAATTTTCTGCTGTTTACCCATTTTATTCATTATGGTAACGTATTATTTATTATTTGCGAGTACGGATGACTTGGGGTCTTTCACTTCCTCAAACTGACGCCTACGTTCACCAAATATCTGCCCACTGCCCACGTAGCCAGTTTATGCGTATATTTTTTAGGTGTGTTCTTTGAGAAAGAATGTAACTTTCATGATATTGTTTGTAAAACTGTCTATTTTTAATTTGCTAAGATTTATTCTGACTTGTCCTTGTATTATATCTCCGCAAGAATTACAGCTAAGGTAAAGGGCCCCTGTTTCGGCAGGTTAAGGCTCTTGAAAGTGAGTTGAGAGTTTGTATATTTTATAAAAATTTATTAAGCTTATATATACCTTGAAAGCTTTTGAATAAGTTATATTAGTTTTTTGTTAATAATTTAATGTATAAACTGTAGGGTTTTAGTTGAAACTTTTTTTTATATGATTTTTTTCGTGAACCTCTTATTTGGCTCCCATTTCGTGATACAAATTTAGGTCAGCTCCTAAGTTCGTGAATTCGTGTCCCCTGTTTCGGGATAAAGTTTTCTTAGAGAAATTGGTGATAATTTGCGGATAATCATTTTAAATATTTAACGGTCTTACCTACTTACGAATAATTATAAGGTCAAATTAAAAATAATATTTAAAAAAATGGTAAATTGAGAGCTAGCTTAATGTTTTTTGTACTCGTCGACTTTAATGGTTGAATTAAGACTTTGTAAACCATATGGGTACTTTAATACTTGATTAAAAGCCAAACTATATAAATAAATAAAAATAATTTCTTTTTATATTTAAAAAATACTTAAAAATAAAAATTGTTTACAAAAAATAATTTACTATCTTATACGTTAAATATAAACATACACAAAAATAAATCAAATAAATTGAATAATAAATAAAATTGTGCTAGTAGTTAATATGAGAATATACGTGGAATATACCATAAAATTTTTAACTCAGATCACATTTAAACTCGTTTTATGAGAATTCTAGTGAAAAAAAACATATACCGAATTTCGCTCATACGAAACTTCATGAAATACATTAATTGTTTTATAATTTATTTTTTTAATTATCTTCGTTGTTATATTTAAAAACAAGCACTCAAAATGTATCTAGAAAATCCTTGATTCGGGAGTGGCACGAAATAGGAGACACACGAAAAATAAACTGACCGCTATTTCGTGAGTCGATTTATTGCAATTTTAAGTTATTTCTATGCATATATTCAATCTTTTTTCTTATCAAATCAATTACTAAGGAAACACTCTCAAAAACTTTTATTCGAATGGGTTTAGCTTTCCCTTCCTATAAGCTTAACAAGTGAGAGCGCGCACATTACACCTAAAAAAAGTGCACGCATACAACACAGCTGTTCGCGGCCGTCTGACAGTTTCGACCGTCGTATTATTCTCAGTTTAATCACTAAAATATTGGTTATTATTTTATTGAAGAGATTAAATAATACAGATTTTTTCATATGTATAATTTGTATAAAAAATATTTGAATTCCTTATTATTTGCGCCAGAAACAAAACTAACGAAATAACGTACTAACACGAACTTGGGGCCGTTTACCTTAATTTCACAATTTACAATATTCAATGATCAATTAACTTTTATTACTAATGTGAAAATAAAACCAGCGATAAGATACAGGCTAAGCCTAGTTTGGGGACACCTGTTCATACCTGTTTTATAAATGTATCACAGTATCCAAGCAACCTTGTCTTCATGTGTGTTCACTAGGTACTGTTAAACCGATTTTTGCGTATGCTAATTAATAATTTTTAATTTCAACTCAATTTTTGTGTCGTAACAAAAATGAGGTTTCTGCCATCAATTTCTTAGCCGCGTCAAATGGTAAAATTATCTAGTGTGATATGAGAACATAAATACTAATCTATATATATATATATATATATATATATATAAATGCAAGTGTCCTGACTGACTGACTGACTGACTGACTGACTGACTGATTCATCAACGCAGAGCCGAAACTACAAAAGCCAGAAAGTTGAAATTTGCACACCAGATTGCATTTATAAAGTGTACAATAGATAAGAAGCGATTTTGAGAAATTCAACCCCTAAGGGGGTTAAAAAGGGGATGAAAGTTTGTATGGGGTAAAAGTTTTCTTTTAAGCTAGGAATTTGAAACTTCGTAAAAAGATATATTATTAAAATGCAAGAAAACTAAATTCAGCGTTTTTGAAAATTCATCCCCTAAGGTGGTGAAAAAGGGGTTGAAAGTTTGTATGGATATCAAAAAAAATTTCAAGCGGTGGGCTTGAATCTTTGTATTTATGGATATTATTAGAAGACAGGAAAAGTAATTTCAGCGTTTTGTAAAATTCATCCCCTAACAGGGTTAAAAAGGGGTAGAAAATTTTAATCCATTACAAATGCTTTGAAACTTCGTAGAAACGCATAATAGCCGATTACAAAAAAAGTGATTGCAACGTTTTTGGAAATTCAACCCCTAAGGGGGTTAAAAAGGGGATGAAAGTTCGTCTTCGGGTGCAAATTTTACTTTAAGTTAGGAACTTGAAACTTTGTAAAAAAGTATCAAATTCAAATACAAGAAAACGAATTTCAGCGTTTTAGAAAATTCATCCCCCAAGGTGGTGAAAAAGGGGTTGAAAGTTTGTATGGATATCAAAAAATTTTTCGAGCGCGGGACTTGAATCTTTGTATTTGGGGATATTATAGGAAGACAAAAAAATAAATTTCAGCGTTTTGTTAAATTCATCCCCTAACAGGGTTAAAAAGGGGATGAAAGTTTGTATGGGGTTAAAGTTTTCTTTTGAGCTAGGAATTTGAAACTTTGTTAAAAGATATATTATTAAAATACAAGAAAACTAATTTCAGCATTTTTGAAAATTCAACCCCTAAGGTGGTGAAAAAGTGGTTGAAAGTTTGTATGGATATCAAACATTTTTTCGAGGGTGGGACTTGAAACTTTGTATTTAGGGATATTATTAGAAGACAGGAGAAGTAATTTCAGCGTTTTGTAAAATTCATCCCCTAACAGGGTTAAAAAGGGGTTGAAAGTTTGAATCCATTACAAATGGTTTTGAAACTTCTTAGAAAGGCATAATAGCCGATTACAATAAAAATGATTGCAACGTTTTTGGAATTTCAACCCCTAAGGGGGGGGTTAAAAAGGGGACGGAAGTTCGTCTGCGGGTGCAAATTTTATTTTAAGCAAGGAACTAGAAAATTTGTTAAAACGTCTTAAATTAAAATACAAGAAAATTCATTTCAGCGTTTTTGAAAATTCATCCCCTAAGGTGGTGAAAAAGGGGTTGAAAGTTTGTATGGATATCAAACATTTTTTCGAGCGCGGGACTTGAATCTTTGTATTTGGGGATACTATTAGAAGACAATAAAAGTAATTTCAGCGTTTTGTAAAATTCATCCCCTAACAGGGTTAAAATGGGTTTCAAATTTTAAATCCATTACAAATGCTTTGAAAATTCTTAGAAAGGCATAATAGCCGATTACAAAATAAAAGTAATTGCAACGTTTTTGGAAATTCAATTCCTAAGGGGGCTAAAAAGGGGATGAAAATTCGTCTTGGGGTGTAAATTTAATTTTAAGCTATAAACTTTAACTTTTTGGAAAAAAAGGTAATAAATTAAAAAACATGAAAACTAATTCAAGCATTTTTGAAAATCATCCCCCAAGGTGGTGAGAAAGGGGTTGAAAGTTTGTATGGAGAACAGATATTTTGTGATTGCGGAATGCGGAACTTGAATCTTTGTATAAGGGCATAGGTACCTGTTATGAGAATACAAGAAAAGTAATTTCAGCAACCAACATCAAAATCCTCTTGACTTAAAACTTCATACAACTTGCTAAAAAAGAAAAGTACTTAATTTTAACATTGCTTGGATATGAAAATTATAGGTACTAAAGATGTAAAATGTTGAAGATAAGATTCCACGCGGACGAAGTCGCGGGCAACAGCTAGTAGAACATAAGCATAAAACAAGGGCAGTAACTGCGCGAAAATTTGAAGTTCCCCGGGTTAGCAACTATTTTGGTGATAGAACTCTTAGGAAAAGAGTTCCGTATTTCCTGAATAGTCTACCCGAGAACATTCGGCATGAGCCGAATAAAAATAAATTTAAAAGTGCCCTAAAACTGTATCTATTGCAAACACTTAAGTGACAGTTGCACATGTGCAAGTGCCACTAAGTGTTTAGATTTAATAGATTTAATAATAATTTAAAATTAGAACTCACTTAAATACATGTGTAACTATGTAGAGACTCTTACCTGCAGGCAAACTGTAAATACAGTTTTGCAGGGACCTGTTCAATTATATGTTAATAATAATAAATAGTATTCTGACCATATTCTTTACAATAGCTTCCAATGCCTGCTGAAACCGGTTCACGGGTATTTATTGATGTACCCGTGAATGGGTTCCAGCAGGCGTTCTACATGACGTCAAATCTCTCCAAACGGCCTCTACGTGTTGGATCCATATCCCCACGCACGCCTTATAAATGACCGGGCTCGAAAGACCCGAGAGTTTTAAAACGGAGATACAAATAAATAATAATAATAAATTAAAAGATGTGCTTGACACATTCTACCTACATAAGTTAAATAATACAAATGACGGTACATCAATAAATTTCCTAGTTCTGAATTTCGTATAAATTCATTCTAAGCTTAATAAATTTACTTGTCATCAAACGAAGGTCTCAAAGACAAGTTGCTTGATCGTTGTTGGGTTGAATGACGGTGAATTGGCATTTGCTTGATTGACCTAAAACTTATCAAATCTCACATTCCAAACCTTTCCCCTACTTTCAAGATAAGTGATTTATCGATAGGGAGACATCGGGCTTTAGAGCTAGGGCAACATTAAATGACAGAAGTTCCTATGTAGGTCAGGAAATGAATGCTCAAAAAACGTTGTAGAGGGAAATGCTAGGAACACAATTTTTGACTCCGTAACTTTGTTTGGACTAGTTAGGAGGTGAACATATCAAAAGTCCCCGGCTGTAGCCCCGCTGCTGGGGGGTAGAGGGGGGTAAGAAGGTCGAATTTTTCGGTTTTTCATTGATATCTTGGAAACTTTGCATCTTAGCGACATGACTACTAAGACAAACCGAAAGCTGATAAAATTAGTTACAAGTTTTATTCAGTCAAGTTTTTCGATATCATGAATAGTTTTTGAGATACCCGCTCTTGAAAGTTTATTTAGGGATTTTAATTTTATCTTGATATCTTATTCAGTGAAGCTGTCAGGCCATGTTTGGTATCATTTTCGTATAAATCGGGGGTGCTGAATTCATTTATGGTATCACATTGACACTATTCCGAAGTAAAACCAAAATAAAAAAAAATATATTTTTTTTAATCCCTCTTCACGCTTAAACTGCTGAACCAATTTCGTTGAAATTTGGTATAGAAATAGTTTCAGTCTCGACACAGAACATAGGTTAGTTTTAATAACCAAAAGCATCTTTTGAGGGTGTGAAAAGTGGGGTGGAAGTTTGTATGGGGAGTCAATAACCGCTGAACCGGTTTAGATGAAATTTAGGACGGAATACATCTGTTATTTAGATGAAAATGATACCAAACATGACTTCAAACCAACCCAAACCTTCACCACCTCAAACCTTGAGCAGTATTAACCTCAGGAATTCAGTTTCGTCGACGAAGTTGAATTCCTCCCATACTCCATTTCACAACTTTAAAGGATGATTATTGAGATAAAAAGTATCTTATGTCCTGTCTTGGGACTCGAAATATCTGTATACCAAATTTCAATTAAATCGGTTGAGCGGTTTAAGCGTGAAGAGGGATTAAAAAAAAAGGTATTTGTTTAAAGTTTATATGTTTTTTCTTAGGAATGGTGTCAATGTGATACCAAAACTGAATTCAGCATCCCCGATTTATACGAAAATGATACCAAACACGATCTAGCAGCGTCACTAATGTAGATATCAAGATAAAATTGAAAGCCCTAAATAAACTTTCAAGAGCGGATATCTCAAAAACTATTCAAGATATCGAAAAACTTGACTGAATAAAACTTGTAACAAATTTTATCAGCTTTTGGTTTGTCTTAGTAGTCATGTCGCTAAGACGCAAAGTTTCCAAGATATAAGTGAAAAACCGAAAAATGAGACCTTCATTCCCCCCTCTACCCCCCAGCACCGGGGCTACGGCCGGGGACTTTTGATATGTTCACCTCCTAACTAGTCCAAACAAAGTTACGTAGTCAAAAATTGTGTTCCTAGCATTTCCCTCTATAACTTCTTATTGCTTGGCCTAATGTCGTTAAAATAAAATTATCGATGCTCTACCCATATAAGTAGAATCGCACACTTAGGAATAAAAACATCACAGGAAATTATTACGTGTTAAGTTAGTTTATGTCAACAGTTTTATTGTTGTGCTCATTTTGTTATTACTGTCCCTCTAATAAGAATAATATGTACATATTTTGCATTAGTGTTAACGCTCAGTAACCTATAAAATTCCTGCATGTATCGACTTATCTTCATAAGTGAAATGTAATATTTCTTTTGAGACAAATAAATATCTTTAACCCGATATAAGTAGTGTTCTTCCAAGTTTTGTGTGTAGATAAGTGAGGATTTTTGTAAATATTACTTTACAGACGTTGATAAAGTTTACACAAATAATATTTTAAATGACCGCTAGGTTATGAGTACAGTCAACGTCAAAGATATGTTTACGCTTTTGCACCTTACTGTCCGTCATTGTAATATGGAGAAAATTGTAAACATATCTTTGACGTCAACTGCACCATGTTTCAAATAAAGAACAAAATAATTGAGATATTATATTGTATCATTTATGTATTTTTACAAAAAAGAACTTCGATTATCAATCTTTATCTTATCTTATCTTCTTTTCCTCGACATTTGAGTTTGTCGACAAGGAAATCCAACTTGTCATACAAAGCCCCCTAAAATCCAATGTCGGGGTGCGTAGACAAGATGCGAATCGTTAACGCTCCATAGCGAACGAAACGCAACTGTCTCCATCGCACAATTATGAAAGAACAATAGACAGCCGTATTCGAACAATGAGATACGTCAAATACTAGATATTGAAAAGATATCGAATAGATATATCAGGGTCAAACAAGTGTCAAAAGTGACGTTTTTGTTTGAAGAAATGTCAATTTTGACATTTGTTTGACACTGACTTATCTAATCCATATCGTTTCAATATCTAGTATTTGACGTATCTCATTGTTCGAATACGGCTGAGAGACAGATAACTACACTGTTTAGCTATCACGGTTCATGAGGTAAAGCCTGGTGACAGACAGACGGACAGTGACGTCTTTAATAGGGTCCCGTTTATACCCTTTGGGTACGGAGTCCCAAAAAGATGTTTCAATTCGGTATGTAAGGATTTAAGATGAGTGGTTCATTCATGAGGAAGCTAGAATGTAATGGCTGAAATTGGTAAAGAAAGTCAAACAGGTATCCAATATCGAAATTGGAGGGTGTATTGACTGGAGTTTACAATTTGAATATGTACAGTAAAAAGAACAGATACCTACCTAATACGGTACTTACATCTGACATACGAAGAAAAGAAAATACTGCGTCACTTGCGGATGAGACGTTTGGGCCACTAGTCAGACACTAAAATAATAGTAAAAGAAATACCTAACCCAAAAGCTAGTTGGTGTGTCTGGTGACCTCAGGGCAGGGGCGTATTTTGCGAGCAATGCGGCAATACGGCCAATATCTTGGGGACAATGCCTCGGGTTAGGTACGTTAGGTTTTGTCGAAGTTTAATTTATTTTAGTAATACCACTGTATATATCTTGTTTGTAAATAAATAATATTAGCATTTTATGTGATATAGCTATGTATTTACTTCGTACCCTCTTACTAAATAAAAGTGAGTTTGAAAATACTCTTTACTTCCTAGGAAGTAAATCAAACCATACGCCTGCTTGATATCATACCGTTTTTACTTGCTCTTGTATGATGAAAACTATTTTTATACCGCGAATATTAATTAATTATAATAAAATTATTCGATGTTTTAACTTGAACTTACCTACTTAGTTTCACATAGGTATGTCTGCATGCTTGCTCTGCTAAATTAAAAATATAATATTATATAACGCAGAGAATTGCAATCGCAATGCAGCGCGGGAACGCTGCGTGCGTGTTGGGCACCCTCCCAAGAGCACCAAATTTTGATAGGTATTTTTAATTTTAGTTATTTTAACTGTACTTAGTTTTAGTTTTATATTCCTGTTCATGTTTATATTGTTTAAATAAATAAATATCACCTTATAATAGTTAGTTCTTATGTTATAAATTAACTCTTGTTTTCTTTAGAAAATAAAATACTCTTTAAACCGAAACGAGGATGCATCTGAAATCTAATAGCGGGTGGAAGGCGTCACATTAATATGCAAAGGCGATCAAGCTGAACAAATCGGTTGCATAAAGTAACGACCATTAGGAGACGCGCTCGCGACGAGATTAGATACAGTATGTAATAAAAATTTATTTCTTAATAAGAGCTTTGTTGACTACAAGAATTATATGAACTTATCGTATATTCATGATGTGTAAATCTTTAGCTTCAATATATGAGCACTTGGAAGTTAAAACCACGTCGCGTCATATCATAATAATTAATAATATTATTTTTAAATAAAAAAAAAAGATTTGTACAGGAAAACTCTACCCGTTGAAACTTGTAATTGGCTCGCTGTTTCTACGTTATTTCCTAAGTTGCCAAACCAAATAAAATAAAATAAATACCTATTTAACATTATAATGATTGAACATTGTGCCCCAAAATATGAGGGTCATTTACTGTTTGAGCTATGGAACTCTGAAATGGATAGAGTAGTTAGCCAAGTCTTCAACGTAGAATAGTAGAATGTACAACAAGGGCACAAAGTGACCCATTTGCACCCGAGGTAATTTTTTGGTCTGAGCGAAGCGAAGACCAAAATAGTAGACGAAGGTAAAAATGGACATTTATGGCCTTGTTGTACACTCTGCTTTTCACTTCGATTGCGAGGAAAATAAATTATATTTTTCTCGGCAATTTACACCACGAAATTGTCGTAAAGCGAAAGAACATAATAACCAATTCCCGCCAACTAACTTTTAATTTTTTTTTTCAAAATGTGATCAGAGTTTCAGACGCTTGGTTTTCTGCCAAGTCAAACATTTCGGAGCATTTTTGAACGATAATCGACTCCTATTTTATGTGATTTACTAAATTTAATGACAGAAAATACGGATTTCTAATAAATTGTAGCAAAAATAATTTAATATAACAAGTTTTGTCATCTACACAATTTTATTGCTCAGTAAAATTGTGCAATATATGTTTTAACTGTTTGGCTGTTGAGACCGATTACCTTAGTCATAGAAGAAAATTTTACTTTTATGCTCTAGAGCATAAAATGCGATTTTACGTCGTCTACGCACGACATAAAGGTGCACTTTTTGAGCATGAGAAGTGAAAATTATATTATTAAGTATATTTGAAATTAGAACGAATGTGGAGTGAACGATAAATTTTTAATTTGTTTTAACGATATTATTCGAATAACTAACTTACAGTTCAAGTTTTACCATTGCCCCCGCTCAAAATTGGAGCAGCGTTAATAATAACGTAAGCGCCAGCCGCTATAAGGTACCTTTTGCCGTGGAACGTCACGTATCTTTACTTATTTCATATCTAGTGAATCTCTAATTCATTTCCCGAATCGCGCCGTGACTAAATAAACAGCAACACATTTCGTACGTTTCCGTGAAAAAACGATAGAATATAATATGCACTACATATGTACCTCAATTTGGGCAAAATGGTTTATCGAATTGTATATATAGCTAAAATACTGAAGTAATTAGCTCATAAATATGTGGGTAGGAAACTTCTCTATAATAGTGAGGAACGGAAATTGCTAAGTAACTTGGTTTTCAGGTACCTAAGTGAAACTTACATATTATTTAGCTTTCGCATAGTTACTTCTGAAGTTCTGATTCTATAGCAATTAGTCCTTAATGTCTAAGAAGAATTGATTTTTTTATGTTTTTGGATAAAAGAGCTGGTTATTTGTCCTAGGTATGAACATTACGATTTAGAGAGAAAAATCTTCTGCATAAATTAACTAATTTATAGTTAGCATACTATAAATAATAAATGAAATTCCTGTGTAAATAAAATTACTATAAATAAAATTACCTGGTAGTGTTATTTTGAAGTAATACATAGTTGAATTATTTATTATTTAGTTACTATTAATTACATTTTTTTTGTTATATATAGTTGTGCTCTAATGCATGGACAAGTAAATTAATGTTCCAGAACGACAGCTAGACAGCGGAAAAGTAAAACTAAATAAAAGCATTTAATAAAAAATTTCATTCAATAACCCCTATATTTGGGGATTGTTAGTAGAGCAAAAATTTATTAATAATGAATAATTAATCATTAAAACGTCACGTTAAACCTGAAATACCGAATAAATTCCCACAGTCAAACCGTGTAAACTGTTTTGTGGGACATAACATAACATTGTATTTGTATAAGCTGTATACTTTTATGTTAATAAATAAATAAATAAAATAATTATAGCAAATTAGCGTTCAGTAAAATAGGCAGGCGGGTGTAGGTAAACAGAAGTTACGGCGCGATTCGGGAAATGAATTAGAGATTAACTTAACTATATACAAAATAGCAAATATATGTGACGTCCCACGGGTAAAGGTACCGTATGGCGATTGGCGCTTATGCTATTATTAACGCCGTTCCAATGTTACTGTGGCGCTATGCGACGTAAGCGCCATCTGCAATTAGGTACCTTTTTCTGTGGAACGTCACATATTTTCACTATTATATCTAGCGAATCTCTAATTCATTTCCCGAATCGCTGCGCCAGCCACCATAAGGTACCTTTTGCAGTGGAAGGTACATATCTTTACTATTTCATATCGAGTGACAGGCCTATTCCGATTTCGAGATACTCACAAGATCTTGAGACGATATAGAGATCAACTAGATCTACATTAGATATCGACTAGATGTGACTTGGATATCTAAGTCATAACTTGCCGAAATCGTTCAAGAGGACCTCCAGAATCGCGGAAACGTCAAATTTGACATATGTATCTTACAAATATCTTTAAATTATCCGTATCGTAACTTGTTGAAGTCTAATAGAAATCTAGTTCATTTCCCGAATCGAGCCGTTAGATCGTTGTTTGTTTACACCTAATCGACGCGAATGCCTCAAGTTTCTGAAGTTTATCAAATCTAAGTTTACCGTTTACGATGATCGATGTGAGATGTGCGACGCAAAAAGGGTTTCATAATTAACTTATTAGCTGGTTATTTATTTTAATTCTATTTTACTAACTTACAAGTATCAAGGTCACGCGTTTTTAATGAGTCATTTAATTTATTATTCATAAGCAGATTAATAAGTCTTATAAGCAGAAATCGACATTATTTATTTATTTTGTTTCAAGGATTACAATCGTTGATACAAAACTCATAAAATTCTAGATCATGTTTGCCAGAAAATCAAAAATCTTAAAAATGTATTATGTCGGTACCTACCTCAGTAATATACCATAAAGTTAGAAACCGATTTTATTCAAATCGACCAATAAGCTAGTTACCTACTAACAACCTACTGTCAAAATAATTTTTGGTAACAATTACAATATTTTAAGCACATAGGTATATATATTTATTTATACAAAATTAAATATACGCAGTGACGCTATTTAAAAATGTGTAAAAAGCTTTTTAAATTTTTATGGTATTAGTATATTAATTATACAATTAGAAAAATCAGTAAAATGTTTCAAATATTTACGAATCCAGTGGAGCGCATTAGTTTGTCTTTGGATCCATCATCCGCGTTACAACTTCCAATGACGTTCCGCTAAAAGTATCGAGTTTAATTAATCTTGAACAAAGATAATCAATCTGGACTTTTATAACCACTTGAGGCGGTTAGGGAAATTTATTTACGTTTTGGGTAACGAACATAGATACCATATTTCTGTGGTAACGAACAAGACTAATTAAAAGAAGCTATATATCTTTGCGTGTTGTTTTAATTTAACTTACACGAAATTGTAAATTTAATGTAACCGCTTGAATTAATGTACAGTAATATACACTTTCAACTCAACTACACTGTTACATATGGTTGGCATTTACAACGATCAACGTAAGATTAAAGTGGGCCTTTATAATTTTTGTGTACTATAATATTCCATATCTCCGTATGATGTGGATAACTTGACGCTAATTAACATCAATTTGCTGCATCCCAATTTCAAAAAGGGCATAATTCACCTTTGAAATTTGCAAATGCTTGACTTTAGCGTAGTAAATATATTACTTAATTAATAATATATTTGGTAAATATCTGATTATTTACTGTAAATATCTAATACTTAGTATGTGTAACTATTTAAAAAAAGTCTAAAAAATGCTAAGAAAAAGGGCTCACATTGTAATTTATAGTGACTATTTAATTTAATTTTTTATTTATTTTTTAATTTGAAATTTATATTATTATCTTAACTGTGTTCGTAATTTTAATTTTAATGTAATGGATTTAATGTATGGATAATTTGTTATCTGGAATAAAGATTAATTGAATATATAAAAATAATGATACATAACAGTTATTTTATATTCTATGTAAAGCTGGGACGGGAACACGATACGTCAAAGTTTTCATTTAATTCCGTGGTCAAATTTAAACACCGTTGTATTGTTTGAAATTCAATTGTTTTTTTTTGTACACGAATCATTGAAATTAAAACAATTAATTGCGTCCGAGTTTTTGGGTTAAACTCGAAAATGTTAAGGTGTGTGTCAATAATTAAGTAAATTAGTATAAAACCTCCAACTTTGTGCACTAAAACAGTTACTAAGTTTGAAACAAATTTAAAATTATTAGTGAATAAATAATTAAATAATAAAAATGTTAAATTATCGGGTAAAAAAACGGTTAATTAATCATGTACTACAGGTATGTACTTCAAATATTTTACAATTAACGACATAAATATGTTTATTACTTCTGTTGAAACTGATCATATTTTTTATAATTTTTTAAATTATAATTTAATTTGTGTTTTCCATATAAACCATATACTTAGGTAAATTAGTGTTCTCTATCTACTACTGAATTTTTCAAGAAGTTCAAAAGTAGTTTTTCAGAAGAACCAATAAAGATGATATATTTTTTAATATTCCAAAATTTTTAATAACTTACCTTTAATAGCGCGCAAGTAAAGTTGCAAGCGAAGCCTCCAGCGTTTCCGTGTTGCCCGCCGATGGTTTTTGAACGCAAATGAAGGATCCGCGGTGGCCGGCTCGGCTTATATACGGCGGCAACTCGTAGCGGCTGCTACGCGCGTAGTTACGTAGGGAGCTACGCTGCTACGTATATTTACGATCAATTTGTGTTATCAAAAGTAACTTTTTTTAAATAAAATTTATTCTTATATTTTTTTAGATTATATATTGCATATATTTTGATAATAAAGTTGTAATTACTACAACCAACGTTTACTTTTATTTTTTTATATTAAGCCAACTTTAAAAAGTAGAAATTCAAGATTTGGTAGAATGTCTCATTAACTGACTTCAAAGGAATTTTAAAGACACACCTCACACTTGCAGTGATTTTGGTATTCTATTGTGCATTTTATCTTAAACTGACATTTTTCTAGTGCATCTTGTAACATTCTCCCCCCTCTCTCCTCAACTAACCCTACTTACCCCTACTCAGCTAAACCTAGACTTGCCTAAAATACTAAAAATTCCAATAAGAAAATCTAAAATCCTAAAAACCTTAAAATACCGTAAACCGTAATTATCTGTACTAGTTATTATAAAGTAATGTAAATAACCTAAATAAATTCTAATTAAATAAGTTAATATCTTGAATTGGATCAGTAGATTGGCCAAATGATCGTCTAATGTTTATGTAGAACCCTTCGTCGTAACCGTTAATAGTAACCGAAATCCTTTTCGCATAATAGGAAAGAGTTTTGAATAATACGCCTATAAATCCTAATAATGTAAATTAATTATTAAACCATGAATTATCTCAGAGTAAAATATGTCAGAGTATTAAGAAATATCATTGCAAGTTATAATAATGTTTGACTTAATTAAATTAAGTCTGTAATAAATTGTAATCAATAAATCAATAGTAAGTATGTCATAATCAAATAAGTCTGTAGTATGTCCTTGTCAAAATGTCTGTAAAGTATGTCAATGTAAGTAAATCTTATTTAAATGAAATCAAAAAAATACATTGTAATCATTAAATCAATTTGATGAATAAATAATAAATTATTTATTAATTAATTTATCTCCCACCGAGCCTACCGTGACCAGTTACCATGAAAGTAGAAAGTCCTTTTTGTTTGTACTTTATATTTTCCTTTTATGTATTTGCTTACTAACCTAGCTAGCTAAAGGAAAATAATTATATTATCGTCATGGCAAAATATTTAATTTTTTTCTATTATTGTATGTACAAACTTACTTATCTACAGTCACGGACGGATGGAGTCAGGTCCCTAGACTAAAATATACCTATTTTATTTTATTTTATTTTTAATAGGTATTTCTGAGTACTTTGTAATATGTACTTTACCAGATCAATCTTCATTTCAATCATTAATGGGAGGAATAATAAATTCAAAAGGGACAATTTAACCCAACAAAATACTGGTAGTAGAGCAGCAGTATTTGATCCACTCTAATTCTCCAGAACACTGTAATTTTGTAATACATTTTAGTAATCAATGAAGTCATATTAACCAAACTATAGTTGTAGTCATTTTGAATCACACTTTCGGACCAAAATAAACCACGGATCTTGCATCTGCCTCGATCTAGCCTGGATAAATCACTCATTGATATAATTTCAATAATATATGACCCTATATTTTAAGGTCAAGTGTGAAAATCACAGATAATCTGCAGAAAACAGAATGTAATCATCATACAAACTGCTAAGGGACAGGCAAAACAAATATTTCTTTGTAAGCAAATTGATTCTACAATACTACATTATATTGTGGTTATTAACTTTAGTTTTTCCCACAATATATTTCTACCAGTAGCGTTGCAAGGGTACAAATATATGCAGTCATGTCATAAGTAAGTCAAGTTTGTCAATAAGTCATAATTAAGTATATGTAATAAAGTCCTAACTATCCCTAACCCCAAACTACATCCTAGCTATCTCTAGTCTGAATTTAACCCATAAACCCATAATAATGAACAACAAATGCAATAATATAGCCATAAATGTATCGAAAGGGAACCTAGCTATCTACTGTAAATATCTAATGGCTTTGATATATTAAATTTATAAATCTAGATCAATTCTACAAAACCCTAGACCAAACAAATAAAAACCTAGCCCTAACAGCTATACTATCCAACTATTCTACCGAAATGTTTGCAAACTAGCATCCCGGGATGCACATTTAATTTACTCGCGCTATTACTCGATGTGCAATGAGTAATTTCTATGCTATAGCTAACTAAGACGAGTGAGGAAACTCGATTTCGTCTAGACCCTATTCCTCGTGTGCTAGCCATATTTCCACACAGTGGGTTGGGACAGTGGAAATAAGGCCGGAAAGGAGTAATATAAAAGTGAATATATAAGTATATAGATACGGGATAATTGGACTAGAACCTGGCTTCTTTAAGAAGTCTAGATGACAACCCAAATCTTCCAGATCCTAGGGGGTGAACCTGTCTTAATAAAAGCAGGAACTGCCAGGCCCCCACCTGGTTTTTATCCAAAACACCGCAAGTTAGTAATCTGCGCTGTAGTTGCCACCGTTAGGTTACCTGCACAACTTACTAACCCCCCAACACTATGTTGGATCGGAACTAGTTCTCTCTACCCCATAAGTATGAACGAAATAACTCACTAAACTAAATTAAAATTAATATATAGAGTATTCCAACCAAGTTCATTTCAATGCTTAATATCACTAAAATAAACCAGGCCAAAACACTACACATATTAAACACAATTAAAACACAAACTAATTAATGTTCACTGGAAAAAACTCAAGACTATACAATATTTAAGACTCTATTGATTTGTAACCTAGACTTCACTTAGTATATTGTAACACACTAGCGCTTGTCTGAGCACAAATCAATAAATAACACAAAAGAATTAAACCCACTAAAATTAACACAATTTAAATGTACTTCTCTAAAATTAATCAAGTAAAACTCCACAATAAATTACACTATATTATGCTCCAATCCAAACTCTACCAGCATCATGAGAAACTAGCAAAGTTCAGACTAGGACACAATATAGGCAACCTAGATAGACCTAGCTCCCTAAGCTAGAGAAACACGTCCGACGGTCCGCGGAAGGCGACCAAGAATCCTCCCATGGGTTTTTCTGGATCCCTACTATGATCCTGAAACCCCACTTCCTTAAACCTGATTGGTATTCCCAATAACCAATACTGAATTTCATAATTTCATACAATCCTTTCACTAATTACACCTTATTCCCTAATTAAAATAAGGTCCAAATTAACCTACTTTTGGGTGTGGTTTAAACTATTTCTTTACGCCTATGGGATTGACACTACAGTTTTTTATTCTAACCACCTTTGTTTTTCTATATGACACATATTGTAGAGCCCCGCCCTTTTGTTAATTCTTTATAATATGGTTCAAATTTGCATAGAATATTTTAACCAAAACAAACATTATTCATCCATTTTACGATGACGTCTGTAATCGGAGTCTAAACACTTGAAACTTAAGAAACCAAACTGATTTTTTAACAGAATTTTATACCACAAAAGCTTTATGACATTGAAATAAAGTTCAAATTATTTTATGAATAAGTTTCTTAATATTTTGGTTTACTATTAATCACTAAGCTCTCCAAAACCATATCTAGAATTTCAGACGAAATGGCCTACTTGAGATATGAGAAGAAATATTACCGTGGGACACAATATTGAAATTTAACCGACTTAAAAATAGAACAATACTATGTTCACATATAATGTTAACATGGAAGGAAGCAGCTGACATGTTACAATCGCCTCCCAAAATTTGCTGTAGCTTAAATATATTAACTATATATTTGCGAAAGTAAATTTTCGAAACAAAACAAAACAAGAAAAATAATCGTAATCAAAAATAATGCAATTTAAATATAATAAGAACCCTTTTAACATTCTTCCCTTCTGTGTGTGCCTTTTTTTTTTGTTGCGGCTGTGTGTGGTGTGTGTTTAAACCAAACTAAAGAATGGACATTTCTGAAAGAATAAGTTTCTAAGTTCTAACATGTTAGAAATAAACAATTAAAAAACGCAACCAGTTCAGCTTGCCTCAACAAGAAAATAGAAGTTGTGCTTGTAGGACATTTGTCCTAACCTTCTATCGATCCTAATGATACATACGACGTTTCCGACTTTATGTCTATATTTTAGCGACCAAGAAAGGAACAGACGTATCTCTTTTTAAGACAAGATTGAACCTTTTACCAAGGAGCACACTTTGCCACTCGAGGGATCACTATTCTTTAAAAGATTTAATTCCAACACCGTAACTCATGACTTAAATCCTCAAAAAGCCTTTCCCAGATTGGAGCATGTACATCAATAACGGGACGTTAAAATAAAAGATTAAACTATTGTTTAACCTTTCGCTTCTACAATGAAGCGCTAAATAAATTGAATTATTATAATTTGTTAAAATTCCTAAATAGTACTGACCAATAAAAAAGCACAACTAATCAATAAACTGATTCGAAATGAGCTACATAATAATACATATCGTCGTTAAATAGAATCTGAGCTCACTTCGCATTATGCTTTTCCATATGAAGAAAGTACTATGACGTCACATTAATGATGGGTGTGTGAGTTCTAGATCTGATGTTGTGTGTAGTGTAGAGATAACACGGAGGCAGTTTAAAATCTGCAAGTATGCTCTTTTTTTTTAGCGAGCCTAACCTAACTCCAAACTACCGTGTTACCTCCCTTGTATAGTGTAGTGTTCCAGTCAGAATGTCAAAAGAAAGTTTTTTTTTATTTTAGTCTTGCTATTTTCTCAGGGCCCTACATACATTTTTTTTTGTTTCACCAAACTATCGTCATATTTATGCATCAACATTCTCACTTTCACACGCCCCTGAAAATCTAACAAAACTTTCGCTAATAAAACGTTTAAAAGAAATGTTAATAATGTGTAGTTACTTTATGAAAATTCACTGTTAGCAAACATACAATCAATACATCTATAATAAAATAAAAATACTTTTTTTTTTTTTCTCAACTCTATTATCTATTTGAAGACAGCAATGTAATATACCACATAGCAAAGTTTATAATTCTATTTATAACATCTTGTAAAAGAGAAAAGGGGTAAAAAAAAAACTATACCTACTAAAAGTACATCTATAAGAGCCCAGCAATTTAATAATAAACATGTGAATAAATATTTTTTTCATCTTAATTCATAAAATAAAATAATTTATTTTTATTTTTATTTTTAATCATAAAAAAAAATTAGTTGTAAAATTAATAAATTTTTAATATTATTTGGCTATACTATCATATTAAACAAAATCCAATGTTATATATTATTTAAATTCATTAATTATTTTTATTTGAATGTAATCTATTTATTATCCACTAAATCGTTGTTACTGATATTTATTTGTCTTAATTTTGGTTTAAATAATTAAGTTTTCTTTCAATTTGTCTAATGCAAATGCATATTATCCAAACGATATTAGTCACTCACTGTAAAATATATCATTATCAAGTTATAATACGAGAATGTGTCATACAAATGACAACGAATTACTCTAAATGTGGCTTATAAAATGAGTTTTAGATATAAAGACCAAAAATAAAATTATGAATTATATAATTTTTGTCATTTTAAGAGAAAAAGGAATGTTTACAACATAAGAAAATAAAAATAAAATAAGGGAAGAATGAAGCCGCCTCACATCCCCTCCAAAGACAGTTAATGCACAATTAATTAAAATAGAGTTCGAGAGCAAGTATTTAGTTTTTTTTTTTTTTTAATATTTTTAGGATGTATAGAATCACCTCGACTTGTGCTTTGTTAACTGTTTTTGAGCTTCACCTCTGCCTCCTTCTCTATACAATGCAAGGGATTCCTTAGAATAATGGGTTCCAAATTGGTTCTCCCATTTTAAGAATTTATTTTTTTATTTTAAGCTATAACAATCTTATTTACTAATTACATTTGTTTTTTCCGTTAACCTAACAAAGAAAGTATAAAATTGTATATAATAAAATCGAATATGTAATTAAAATTTACTTATTTCTAAAATTACATTGTACTTACTATAAACGTACTCGTAATAACTAATTCAATAAAAAAAAATCTATTTAATGATAAAACTACTTAAAAATTAAGTTACATAAAACAAAACAATAACATATTAACTACCTTAATCAGTAATAAGTGTTTTTTTTTTTTTAAATGATGAACTTCTTACGATGTTACATTATTAAACCAATAGCAATATTCTACCTCAAACAATAAAAATTATTTAATTATACTGATGTTACATTAAAACATAATATCGAACCCGAATCAGTCACATTTATGGGAGTTCCCTAACTGATAATATTTGGATAGGTGTATTGTATTAAATTTGCCTCTAATTTTCCCAGTTTTCGGATCTGTTAACACATACACGTTATTAAAGGGTATGGCAGAAATGATATATGGTCCTTCATACAATGCTTCAAATTTCTTTGTTATTTTATTACTAGCATCGGATTTATTTAATTTTTTAATCTTTACCAAATCTCCTATCTGAAACTGTACAAGTCGATAACGTTGATTAAACTTTATTTGACGTACCTGACTGGCCTTTCTTAAATTTCCTCTTACCTTTTCTCTTATTTTCTCAACATCTAAAGTAATGCTTTCCTTAACTTCATTATCACATGATAAAATTGTTGATTGACCATACAAAATCTCACAAGGAGTAAATCCTGTACTACTATGATAAGTATTATTATATAATTCCTCTAACCGTGGTAATAATGCTACCCATCCACGATGATTTGATTTACAATATTGCCTAAATAACCGACCTATTTCGCGATTTACTCGTTCAACGATATTAGCACGTGGATTTCTAACTGTAGAATATATCACTTTAATGCCATCAGCCGCCATATTTTCCTTCCAAAGTCGTGAAGAAAATTGGGATCCGTTATCTGACATAATAACTTTCGGTTTAATTATACTGAAAAATTTACGCATTTTCCCTAATACTGAACTAGCTGTAGCTTTTCTTAATTCATAAAATTTAACAAACTTACTAAACGAATCCTGTATTACTAATATGTAATTCATACCGAATTGACCACTTGGTAAAGGACCATATAAATCTACCATGACCATGTCACCAATATTCTGTGTAACTATAGATTGACAAGGTCCTACTTGTTTAACATTATCACTTTTTACTAATTGACAATCATGACAGGCTCTAATAATTCTTTTCACTAAAGGTGTTATACCCTTCCAATAAAATCGATCTCTTATATACTTAATCACTTTGTACATGCCTTGATGTCCCATTTCTTTATGTATTTGTTGAATCAACTCTATCCTTAAAACTTCAGGTAAATAAATTACCTTTTTTTGTAAGTTATCTAGTGTAAAATATAAAATTTTATTCTCAAACATACAACGTTGCTCTATTTTTGTCAACTTACTTGGATCAGTGATTTCATTTAAACGCTTTATGATTTGACTAATTTCAGTGTCTTCGTGTTGTAAATTAGATATGTCTCTTAACTTCGATATAAGATCTTTATTTACATTAGTACCCATGTACAAAATTTCAGGGAGCTTGATCTTTTCTTCTTGTAATAAATCTCCCTCAGGTGGATACCTAGACAAAACATCAGCTGCAACATTGTGCGTCCCTTTAATATGTTGAAACTCATAATTAAACTGCTCTAAATAATGAATCCACCTAGTAATTTTTGCATTATATAATTTCCAATTTTTCACAAATAACAAGGCTTTATGATCTGTCTGAATAATTACTTTTGACCCTCTAAGATAAGTTTCAAATTTCTCTAGACAACAAATTACTGAATAAAATTCTTGTTCAGTCACTGTCCAATTAAGTTGAGCTCCCCTTAAAGCTTTGCTATGAAAACCTAATATTTTCATTTCCCCTTTATTATCAATTTGGTATAATAATCCAGCAAGACCTATAGATGAACTATCAGTTTGTAGAAAAAATTGTTTACTAAAATCCGGGTGATTTAATTCTATCACATTAATAAATTTTGTCTTTATTTCGTTAAACGCCTGTTGCTGAGTATTACCCCATTTCCATGACACATTCCTTTTTAATAATTCACATAAAGGTTGTATATATTTACTGTAATTTGGAATAAATCGCCGATAAAAATTACACAAGCCTAAAAACGCTCTCAGTTGTTTTATTTTTTTGGGTACTGGAAAATTTTGAATAGCCTTTATTTTCTCTGGATCGGTTTTCAGACCTTCAGTAGAAATAATATAACCGAGCATATTTACTTCTTTACATAAAAAATTACATTTTTCAATATTACAAGTCAATCCTGGTCACGGCACCAATTGTAACATTCTCCCCCCTCTCTCCTCAACTAACCCTACTTACCCCTACTCAGCTAAACCTAGACTTGCCTAAAATACTAAAAATTCCAATAAGAAAATCTAAAATCCTAAAAACCTTAAAATACCGTAAACCGTAATTATCTGTACTAGTTATTATAAAGTAATGTAAATAACCTAAATAAATTCTAATTAAATAAGTTAATATCTTGAATTGGATCAGTAGATTGGCCAAATGATCGTCTAATGTTTATGTAGAACCCTTCGTCGTAACCGTTAATAGTAACCGAAATCCTTTTCGCATAATAGGAAAGAGTTTTGAATAATACGCCTATAAATCCTAATAATGTAAATTAATTATTAAACCATGAATTATCTCAGAGTAAAATATGTCAGAGTATTAAGAAATATCATTGCAAGTTATAATAATGTTTGACTTAATTAAATTAAGTCTGTAATAAATTGTAATCAATAAATCAATAGTAAGTATGTCATAATCAAATAAGTCTGTAGTATGTCCTTGTCAAAATGTCTGTAAAGTATGTCAATGTAAGTAAATCTTATTTAAATGAAATCAAAAAAATACATTGTAATCATTAAATCAATTTGATGAATAAATAATAAATTATTTATTAATTAATTTATCTCCCACCGAGCCTACCGTGACCAGTTACCATGAAAGTAGAAAGTCCTTTTTGTTTGTACTTTATATTTTCCTTTTATGTATTTGCTTACTAACCTAGCTAGCTAAAGGAAAATAATTATATTATCGTCATGGCAAAATATTTAATTTTTTTCTATTATTGTATGTACAAACTTACTTATCTACAGTCACGGACGGATGGAGTCAGGTCCCTAGACTAAAATATACCTATTTTATTTTATTTTATTTTTAATAGGTATTTCTGAGTACTTTGTAATATGTACTTTACCAGATCAATCTTCATTTCAATCATTAATGGGAGGAATAATAAATTCAAAAGGGACAATTTAACCCAACAAAATACTGGTAGTAGAGCAGCAGTATTTGATCCACTCTAATTCTCCAGAACACTGTAATTTTGTAATACATTTTAGTAATCAATGAAGTCATATTAACCAAACTATAGTTGTAGTCATTTTGAATCACACTTTCGGACCAAAATAAACCACGGATCTTGCATCTGCCTCGATCTAGCCTGGATAAATCACTCATTGATATAATTTCAATAATATATGACCCTATATTTTAAGGTCAAGTGTGAAAATCACAGATAATCTGCAGAAAACAGAATGTAATCATCATACAAACTGCTAAGGGACAGGCAAAACAAATATTTCTTTGTAAGCAAATTGATTCTACAATACTACATTATATTGTGGTTATTAACTTTAGTTTTTCCCACAATATATTTCTACCAGTAGCGTTGCAAGGGTACAAATATATGCAGTCATGTCATAAGTAAGTCAAGTTTGTCAATAAGTCATAATTAAGTATATGTAATAAAGTCCTAACTATCCCTAACCCCAAACTACATCCTAGCTATCTCTAGTCTGAATTTAACCCATAAACCCATAATAATGAACAACAAATGCAATAATATAGCCATAAATGTATCGAAAGGGAACCTAGCTATCTACTGTAAATATCTAATGGCTTTGATATATTAAATTTATAAATCTAGATCAATTCTACAAAACCCTAGACCAAACAAATAAAAACCTAGCCCTAACAGCTATACTATCCAACTATTCTACCGAAATGTTTGCAAACTAGCATCCCGGGATGCACATTTAATTTACTCGCGCTATTACTCGATGTGCAATGAGTAATTTCTATGCTATAGCTAACTAAGACGAGTGAGGAAACTCGATTTCGTCTAGACCCTATTCCTCGTGTGCTAGCCATATTTCCACACAGTGGGTTGGGACAGTGGAAATAAGGCCGGAAAGGAGTAATATAAAAGTGAATATATAAGTATATAGATACGGGATAATTGGACTAGAACCTGGCTTCTTTAAGAAGTCTAGATGACAACCCAAATCTTCCAGATCCTAGGGGGTGAACCTGTCTTAATAAAAGCAGGAACTGCCAGGCCCCCACCTGGTTTTTATCCAAAACACCGCAAGTTAGTAATCTGCGCTGTAGTTGCCACCGTTAGGTTACCTGCACAACTTACTAACCCCCCAACACTATGTTGGATCGGAACTAGTTCTCTCTACCCCATAAGTATGAACGAAATAACTCACTAAACTAAATTAAAATTAATATATAGAGTATTCCAACCAAGTTCATTTCAATGCTTAATATCACTAAAATAAACCAGGCCAAAACACTACACATATTAAACACAATTAAAACACAAACTAATTAATGTTCACTGGAAAAAACTCAAGACTATACAATATTTAAGACTCTATTGATTTGTAACCTAGACTTCACTTAGTATATTGTAACACACTAGCGCTTGTCTGAGCACAAATCAATAAATAACACAAAAGAATTAAACCCACTAAAATTAACACAATTTAAATGTACTTCTCTAAAATTAATCAAGTAAAACTCCACAATAAATTACACTATATTATGCTCCAATCCAAACTCTACCAGCATCATGAGAAACTAGCAAAGTTCAGACTAGGACACAATATAGGCAACCTAGATAGACCTAGCTCCCTAAGCTAGAGAAACACGTCCGACGGTCCGCGGAAGGCGACCAAGAATCCTCCCATGGGTTTTTCTGGATCCCTACTATGATCCTGAAACCCCACTTCCTTAAACCTGATTGGTATTCCCAATAACCAATACTGAATTTCATAATTTCATACAATCCTTTCACTAATTACACCTTATTCCCTAATTAAAATAAGGTCCAAATTAACCTACTTTTGGGTGTGGTTTAAACTATTTCTTTACGCCTATGGGATTGACACTACAGTTTTTTATTCTAACCACCTTTGTTTTTCTATATGACACATATTGTAGAGCCCCGCCCTTTTGTTAATTCTTTATAATATGGTTCAAATTTGCATAGAATATTTTAACCAAAACAAACATTATTCATCCATTTTACGATGACGTCTGTAATCGGAGTCTAAACACTTGAAACTTAAGAAACCAAACTGATTTTTTAACAGAATTTTATACCACAAAAGCTTTATGACATTGAAATAAAGTTCAAATTATTTTATGAATAAGTTTCTTAATATTTTGGTTTACTATTAATCACTAAGCTCTCCAAAACCATATCTAGAATTTCAGACGAAATGGCCTACTTGAGATATGAGAAGAAATATTACCGTGGGACACAATATTGAAATTTAACCGACTTAAAAATAGAACAATACTATGTTCACATATAATGTTAACATGGAAGGAAGCAGCTGACATGTTACAATCTTCCGACGAAGACCGTAAAAAGTTAGGCATTGATTTGTGAAGTCATTTTATCTTTTGTTACACATATTATCATAATTTTTGTTTATTTTGAGTTTCAGGTAGATACATTAAAAAGAAAAATAAACTAACGTATCTATCTATAAAATAAATCTAAATTAAAACTAAAAACATTTTTTTTACATCCCTTTTGTTGAAATTCAGTGCTAATTTCAGTAATTTCTTTGATCTTTATAAATACGCGATGTACGCGATATCGCGATGTTACGTTTTCATTTATCATCAACGGGTGCATTATATTTCTTAATATTACTTTTCATATATTATAGTTGGATTATTACAATACTTTCTTTATTCAATAGTAATAATTTACAATATCACATTGATCACAAACAATAATTTAAAAACCTAAAGTTCGTTTTTTTAGCATTAGAAAGAACTTGCAAGAAGGTAAGCGATCTTGACATGTCTTTTAATTGAATAACGCTTTTTAGAAATCAAAAACTATTACTTATGAAAGCAGAAGAATATAAATGATCGTATTAGATTCATAATTGTTACATATTTGCCGTAACTTATTTTTAAAATGTGTTTTTCGATTAAAAGACACATCAAGATTGTTTACCTTATTTCTAATTCTAAAAAAAAGAACTATAAAGTTCCCCAGGACGTTTGCGGCGTTTCCCCGCTGATTGGTTTGATATATCGTTATTTTGAATAATGTAATAAATGGCATACTACTGTAATACCTAATTAACGGTATACAATGTTACATAATAATCACAATGTAAGAAAGGAAACGTATAGTAAAAATAACATTATAAAATACAATAAATAATATATCAAATAGCGTTATAACAAATGTATAATAGTTTTTATATAATTATTTATAATAAGAATTACACACCAAACTGCTAATAATGACATAATGTAACTTTTGTGATACGTATTTTCATGTTTGTCAATTTATTTTATAAAAGTAAGAGTGCTTTGTTTGTATGTTTTCTTTTAACACCAACACAATCGATAGAAGCATACTAATAGGGAAATGATAGGAAATAGCATAATCTAAATATCATGCGAGATTAGCCGCGGGCATAATATCTGATATTTAGATAAAGGATCAGAAATAGGATATAATAAATCGTCGGCTGACAAGCAAAAGTCACTAACTAACACCATTGAAATTATTGGACAATAAACCGTGTTACAAGTGTAATAAAGTGCATTGTTACTTTAATTTTTTGATAGTACTTAGTGACTTTTGCTTGTCACCCGACGAAATAGACTAGAAAATCCACGCATACTCTTACATGGACGCACTCTGCGGAGCCTAACAAAAACTCAGTTTTTCATAAATTTATTCTGTTTTCACAATATATCTAGTTTATACGATTTCTTAGTCCATTATTGATAATTCATACTCGATACTAAATACCTACGTCATTTTACCACGTAGGATGAGCCATGCAATTCATCATACACAGGATTTATCACTCGACGGTGTCAAGATAGGCCCTAATAACTATTTGGAAGTGATTGCCGAGCGATTATGCATTGGCAAACAGATAAAATGGACAAATGCCTGTTTATTGACTATGACTAAAGTAAGTGGCGATTTTATCGTTATATGAAGTGGCAGGGCCGCATTTCCGTCTATGCCCACAAGGCCCGAGCCTAGGGGCCTAGGCAACCTAGCAATGGTTTTGATAAGAGAAGGGGGTCCCCTAAATTCTAAGTGCCATACCAAGTGCCTAAAGGCCGGGGGTCTCTAAATCCGGGCCTGTGAAGTAGACGGGGGTACGCGCTATACATAGAATTGTGTTGTCATTCTGCTTCTTCACAAAAATCAAGATGATGGTAAAACAAATGCATATACACTATACAGTGTGTTAATCGAATACGGGTGATAAATCAAACCAGACAGAATTTATTCGTGTAATCATGAATTAAGAAGTTTTTTTTAAGTTATACTTAATTATGACTTATAACCCGCGTAGTTAATTTTTGGAAATTTATTGAGCATCAATGTACTGCAAACATTACGAGACAATAATATGACATGACATTACAAGATACGAACATTTTATGCTACAAGCGTTACCAGTTATTTTAAAAAGCTCGTATTTCTTAACTTGTGTGATGCTTTACATTGTGGACCAAATTATTTTGTATGGTTAATATTGTGTTTCTAAGATAAATATCTTTTTAATACAGTTGCTCAAAAAGTGCTACTTTACGTAGCTGTTTAGCGTGCGGAAAGTTGGTTATCTCGAACTAGTGCTTTTTACTTTTCCAATTTTTTTAAATTTATACTTGTTCCAATTCACGACTACTTATTGACGAGTGTTAATATTAGTTTCCTTTAAACGTCGTAATCAGCATAAAAACCTACCGTTAATGTAAGAATACGAAAAATATTACATATTTCATATTTAATTACTTACCTCTTCATCATTATAACACGTTTATTTTTTAATATTCAATATTGAAAATTCCGTTCTTAATAAGTTGACTGAATGGAACGGAATAGCTGTCAAACGCCCATAGATATAATATACTTAAAGACGACGTCTAACCGAGCTGTCACTGTTACCACTTTTGTTTAGTGTACGATTAACAATGTTTTTCTTATTTTTTCGCAACTGTATTAAAAAACGTCGTTCGATACACGTGCGGAAATGTCATTCTTCACTCGTCCCGAGTCTTGCCACTCGCCTGCGGCTCGTGGCAAGATATCTCGGTACTCGTGAAGTAATGACATACCTTCCGCACTAGCATCGAAATGTACTATAATATACTTCTTAGGTCCTAAGATGTATTCGCCCATATTGAATTTACACACTGTATAGGTAATGTCGATACATAAACATAAACATAATTTATTCAAAACACCCGGTAACTAGGTCAGTACCGGTTTTGGGCGGTCTAAGTGTTTGAACTTTGAACTGAGTCCTTTATTATTAACTTTCGGGTACAGAATAGATTATTTTTAGTTTTCTGTCTATGCATGACAAAAATATTTTATTGTTGATAGGGGCTCCTTCTTCCTCGCGTTATCCCGGCATTTCGCCACGGCTCATGAGAACCTGGGGTCCGCTTGACAACTAATCCCATGATTTGACGTAGGCACTAGTTTTTACGAAAGCGACTGCCATCTGACCTTCCTACCCAGAGGGTCAACTAGGCCAGGACTAGGCTAGGATAGGGGCTAATTTTAAAAAATATGATTAGATTTTTATATTAAGGGGTCCTTGGACTTGTGCTTGATTTCCTATTTAATTCATGATTTATTTCATGAAAGACAATTACATAATAAGTTTGCATTGATGTCAAAAATATAAGATTTTCTGTCATAATCGGCCAAATAAAATAAAAATGAATATAAAAACAATACTAATGAAATAGAATAGTCCTAATAAGGATTGTCAACACAATTATATTAAGAGTAAGTAGGTCAACGTCAAAATTTATGAAATTACAAGAACATTAAAAATAAAAAGTCAATTAATTTCCTGGGAACAGTCGTTACAATGTCATATAAATAGAGTTGGTACAAAAATAATACAAGTAATATCTCCCCATAATAATCGCCAACACACAATAAAAACCGGACAAGTGCGAGCCGGACTCGCCCACCGAGAGTTCCGTACTTTTTAGTATTTGTTATTATAGCGGCAACAGAAATACATCATCTGTCTAAATTTCAACTGTCACCAGGCTGTATCTCACGAACCGTGATAGCTAGACAGTTGAAATTTTCACAGATGATGTATTTCTGTTGCCGCTATAACAACAAATACTAAAAACAGAATAAATTAAAGATTTAAGTGGGGCTCCCATTTTTTTTTGCTTTATGGTACGGAACCCTTCGTGCGCGAGTCCGACTCGCACTTGCCCGGTTTTTTATCTCGGCAAGTAGGTGCTCGAAATAAGTAGGTCCGATGATTCGTGGGTTCTGAAAGCACCAAGCGTCAAGGAACTGTCAAAAGACGACCTGTGTTAAGGATGACTCACGTTAGACCGGGCTATTTTCGGGCCGTATCTTCCGGGGCTTACTTTTCTATGACATCACGTGATGCTTTCCATAGAAAACCACCGAAAGCTCCGGCCCGGTCTAACGAGAGTCTTCCTTTACGCAGTTGTTTTCCCGGACAGTTTACACGAGTACACGAGAAAATTGAGCAATATTGTTTCGGACATACATTATTAAATCAAACTGGTGTTGTGAGTAATAAAATAAAAAGTATGTCAATATTTTATAAACTGTAAAAGTATTCACCCGAAATTGCTATGGCTATGTAATCCTAAAATAAAACTCTCTGCTGAGGTGTTCTTGAGGGATAGAGTTCTTAAAGAAAATGTTTCTCTTGGAGTAGTTCCTGGCGGATATAAGGCAAGCGGTTAGCATCAGCCGGACCATATGTACTTTGTTTGCTATCGACTTGGTATTAATAATAAAGTGTTCCCAGGGTATCACTGTAATGTTTCTCGAATTTAGGAATGTACATATTTATTTACCACACTATGTAGTCTGGCCAACCAGACGAGGTTCCGTTTGATTTGGTTTATGTGTATGAGTAGGTATTCTATCTTAAAGTTCGAATTGGGCCGTTAGTTATAAATATTTAGATTGAAACAATATGTTTCCTGTTTCCCGTCTCTAGTTCCCATTTTAAGTAAGAAAGCGTTGAACGCGGATTTGTCTTGAATTGTTTTTTTACCCGACTACGGCAACGCAAAAGGAGGGTTATGATTTTGACCGGTATGTATGTGGGTATGTATGTATGTATGTATGTATGTATGTATGTTCATCTGTTCCCTCATAACTTCTAAAGTACTTATTATAATTTAACAAACGATGTGTCATTCGAATCGTCTTAACCGTCCGCTGGTTATAGGCTATATGGCGTCACAAAAAAATGAACAATGCGCCCTCTAGAGGTCATAAAGTCACGAACCAAAAAACTAAAATTAAGTAATGATGATGTGTTATACATCATTGGATAGAGCTCAAATAGCACATTTCAAATATATAAATATTGTTAGCTTTTGCACCCGGCTTTGCTTGCATGCGCCAGATAAAATATTAATTTATCGGTTAGGTGATTCGAACTATGAATCTACAAGCGCTCTGGATTCTATCCGCGTGTTACGCGACTACGGCGATACAAAAAGGTTTTTGCAAAAGAAATTTAATTGGCCGCTATATACATGGTGTTTTTTTAATGTCCTGCAACATTTTATAACGTGAATAGGTATAGAAGTCCTGATCAGCCAAAATGTATGAAACAGTCAATTTTTATCCAAGATATGTACGCGTTCCGAAGCCGGGCGCCTTCGGCGCCCTCATACTAAAAGAGTCGGGCGGAGCCCGACGTACGCGTTCCAAAGCCGGCCGCCTTCGGCGCCCTCGTACTAAAAGAGTCGGGCGGAGCCCGACGTACGCGTTCCAAAGCCGGCCGCCTTCGGCGCCCTCGTACTAAAAGAGTCGGGCGGAGCCCGACGTACGCGTTCCGAAGCCGGGCGCCTTCGGCGCCCTCGTACTAAAAGAGTCGGGCGGAGCCCGACGTATGCGTTCCAAAGCCGGCCGCCTTCGGCGCCCTCGTACTAAAAGAGTCGGGCGGAGCCCGACGTACGCGTTCCAAAGCCGGCCGCCTTCGGCGCCCTCATACTAAAAGAGTCGGGCGGAGCCCGACGTACGCGTTCCAAAGCCGGCCGCCTTCGGCGCCCTCGTACTAAAAGAGTCGGGCGGAGCCCGACGTACGCGTTCCAAAGCCGGCCGCCTTCGGCGCCCTCGTACTAAAAGAGTCGGGCGGAGCCCGACGTACGCGTTCCAAAGCCGGCCGCCTTCGGCGCCCTCGTACTAAAAGAGTCGGGCGTAGCCCGACGTACGCATTCCAAAGCCGGGTGCCTTCGGCGCCCTCATACTAAAAGAGTCGGGCGTAGCCCGACGTACGCATTCCAAAGCCGGGTGCCTTCGGCGCCCTCATACTAAAAGAGTCGGGCGGAGCCCGACGTACGCGTTGCAAAGCCGGGGGCCTTCGGCGCCCTCATACTAAAAGTGTCGAGCGTAACCCGACGTACGCGTTCCAAAGCCCGATATAGGCGGCGCTCTGCGTGCATTTCTGTACTGAGGACGCCCTCGCAAAAGTAATATAAAGTGACTTCAAAAAGTTAGTAACGAAATCATGACCCCAAAATTAATTAAATAAAAAATAAGTTCAAAAACTAAAACCCGACTACTGGAAATCGCGCTCTAAAAAGTATGAAACAAGATAGAATTCTTATCTAAAATTATCAAGCAGGAAATATTATAAATGTTACCATTTTTTTTATATAAAAATACAACGTAATATAATTTACTGATTTTTATATATTTACAGAGATTCAGAGGATCGCCGTGGTCGTATGCCAGGATTATAAACTTAAAAGTAATGTGGCATACGACCACGGCGATCCTCTGAATCTCTGTAAATATATAAAAATCAGTAAATTATATTACGTTGTATTTTTATATAAAAAAATGGTAACATTTATAATATTTCCTGCTTGATAATTTTAGATTAGAATTCTATCTTGTTTCATACTTTTTAGAGCGCGATTTCCAGTAGTCGGGTTTTAGTTTTTGAACTTATTTTTTATTTAATTAATTTTGGGGTCATGATTTCGTTACTAACTTTTTGAAGTCACTTTATATTACTTTTGCGAGGGCGTCCTCAGTACAGAAATGCACGCAGAGAGCCGCCTATATCGGGCTTTGGAACGCGTACGTCGGGTTACGGTCGACACTTTTAGTATGAGGGCGCCGAAGGCCCCCGGCTTTGCAACGCGTACGTCGGGCTCCGCCCGACTCTTTTAGTATGAGGGCGCCGAAGGCACCCGGCTTTGGAATGCGTACGTCGGGCTACGCCCGACTCTTTTAGTATGAGGGCGACGAAGGCCCCCGGCTTTGCAACGCGTACGTCGGGCTCCGCCCGACTCTTTTAGTATGAGGGCGCCGAAGGCACCCGGCTTTGGAATGCGTACGTCGGGCTACGCCCGACACTTTTAGTATGAGGGCGCCGAAGGCGCCCGGCTTTGCAACGCGTACGTCGGGCTCTGCCCGACTCTTTAAGTATGAGGGCGCCCAAGGCGCCCGGCTTTGGAACGCGTACGTCGGGCTCCGCCCGAATCTTTTAGTATGAGGGCGCCGAAGGTGCCCGGATTTGGATCGCGTATGTCGGGCTCCGCCCGACTCTTTTAGTATGAGGGCGCCGAAGGCGCCCGGCTTTGGTACGCGTATGTCGGGCTATGGCCGACTCTTTTAGTATGAGGGCGCCGAAGGCGCCCGGCTTTGGAACGCGTATGTCGGGCTATGCCCGACTCTTTTAGTATGTTCGGCGCCCGGCTGTGGAACGCGTACGTCGGGCTCCGCCTGACTCTTTTAGTATGAGGGCGCCGAAGGCGCCCGGCTTTGGAACGCGTACGTCGGGCTCCGCCCGACTCTTTTAGTACGAGGGCGCCGAAGGCGGCCGGCTTTGGAACGCGTAGGTACGTCGGGCTCCGCCCGACTCTTTTAGTACGAGGGCGCCGAAGTCGTATGCCACATTACTTTTAAGTTTATAATCCTGGCATACGACCACGGCGATCCTCTGAATCTCTGTAAATATATAAAAATCAGTAAATTATATTACGTTGTATTTTTATATAAAAAAAATGGTAACATTTATAATATTTCCTGCTTGATAATTTTAGATAAGAATTCTATCTTGTTTCATACTTTTTAGAGCGCGATTTCCAGTAGTCGGGTTTTAGTTTTTGAACTTATTTTTTATCCATTACTCTATTTTAATTACGCATCTGCATTTTGTCATTTGTAAAGATTATTCTAAGAATGAAATTTCACCTAGAGTGTCCAAAGCCTCTATAAAAATCAGAATATAAAAAAATTAGAATGAAATTTGTTTAAATAAAATTGATTAATTCGATTTATAACGATACTTTTGCTTCTAAAGATCGTGGAGGGTACGTATAACTGCGTCACATTTGCGAATAATATTATTTGCTTAAAACGCCGAAGATTGTTAAAATTATGATAACATCGAAATATCTGCACAATGGAATTACAAAATCCAACTGTGATGACTGATGATGTTTCAATTTAATTTGGAATTTATTATGAATTATGAAACAACATTAATATCTACTAGTAAAGGCAGCGGTTACGTGATGAAAGAGATACTCAATCATGAAAAAATAAAAAGTCATTCACGTTGCCTATAGTTTCATAACATACAATAAATAAGTTTTAAGTCCGATACGTTGACAACATTTTTGGTATCGACACGTGAGCTCTTTTCCAATGTAAATAAACCTCAGGATCCGTAAAACGAATGCTCCATTAGAGATCAGAGTTACTGTGGTGGAATGAGGTGACGTTCTCAATACATAAGCGTTATAAATGACAACACATCGTATTCAGAAATAGATATACACGTGAGGCTATGATGAAGGCGAGGCATTCAAGTCAAGCAGAGAGAGACTGCGATCTTCAAAATACCGGTGAGATTTTGTTCGCGGCAGCGTGCGTTGCGTGGCCGTTGCATAGGGGCCCACTGATTAACATACCGCCGGACGGTATCGCCTGTCAGTTGTTGTCCGAAATTTTGGCTGACTGTTAATCAGTCCCCTTTATGCAAACAAAAATATTTTTGATATCATTCCGTTACACCAAATGCATGTTTGAGAATGTAGCCCAATGCCCCGCTTTCGATTAACAAGCGTAGTGACTTGATAAAGTCGATCAAGATACGCTGTTAATTAACCACAAGGTGTTTTGCTTTGTTTTCTGCTTCGTCCAATAGATATTTTTGTTTGTTTACATTACGTAAAATCAGAAGCTTTAGTCACTAAATATTCGTAATGAATTAAAACCAAAATATTATTTTGCTAATCCGCGAAAAGATAACATACTAGTCAATCAGTGCTTATTACCTTAACAATGCAACCCAGTATACTCCTAATTTTTACATGTAAACGGAAATTTATCGTTGCCGGGCGTCAGACCGTCAACATCTCCTGAAGATGCCTCCTAGAGAGGCCAAACACGTGTCGAGTATTGTTGTTTTGGTGGTGGTTTGTTATATTTATTTGCGTTTTTATTTTTGCGGTGGGAGGGTGGGAACAATAATTGCATATAAAAATTATGCAAGTAAGTATAACGGGTTGGCATTGATTGACTAGCACTACGTTATCCTTTCGCGGATTGGCAAAGTAATATTTTGGTTTTACTTAATACGGATTTCTATTCTATTCATTATTCGTAATGATAAATGAAATAATTACACTCGTCTTTATTAATAAGAAAGTAAGAAAGTGAGCGAACATTTCTTTCGCTGTTATTACCTAATGGTTCTGAATGTACCTTTAAAATAAGGGTAGTATGTACATATTATCACGCAAATTTTTACTATCGCATAAAACTGATGTATTATGTCGTATTCGTATGTTAGGAACCTTAAAATGAGGCTTGACATTGATGACCTCCCAATGACTACAGACTGAATTTTTTATGATATGTAAGGTAATGGAGGTGGTTTTATTTGCGTATGACAAGCAAAGCAAGAGGTCAATTCCATTTACCAATTTGTTATGGTGTTGATCTTGAGGCTAATTCGAACTTAAATTCCGATATAAAAATTATGTCTTTTTGCTATCGGAGTGTATGGCGAATGAAATATAAATTCGAATTGGCCCTTTTGTAATGATCCTGTTTTGACACGATTCACAATGCATTTCGTTCGTACCAATCAGCGTGAGCTATCGTGAAGGTCGTATCAAAACAAGATCGAAGCCGTAACTAACTGTTATATCTTAATCGGCCTCTGAGTTATGTGTACGTGCGTGGCGGAAAAAAACAAGTGACTACACTCGGCGTAAAAAAATTGTGTACACGTTCCAAAGAGAATATATACATATGGCATCTTCTTACTCCCCACAAGGTGGACATACGACCTGGTAAAGGTAGCGGGAGTCCGCTGGAGTCCGCGGGTGGCGACCGGTTATTGTGGCACTCTTTGGGGGAGGCCTATATCTAGCAGTGGACGTCCTCTGGCTGATCTGATGATGATGATAATGAAGACCTTCTGACTATTTGATAGCTGTCAACTGTCAGATAACTAACAGATTAGAACGATCAGACACAATTCAAATGTAAAATTTATTCAAAAGAATAGGTCCCAATTGGTGTGTTCGAGTTTGTAACTTGGATAAAAACAAATTATTATTTGATGGAGGTTTTCACAATCCGTTCTCATTTAACTGTCATCAGTTATCGTCGGTTAGCGGGATGGCTAACTAATTGTTTATCAATTATAATTTAATCGACGTTCACTTTTTTCTGCAGATTACATATTATATTTTATAAATAATTTTAAGAAACCCGATGATTTCCTCTATCAAACTTATAATGCAAAAGTAAATAAGTTTTACAATCAAGACAGTGTCAATTTGTCTCCGCCGGGAACCTGGCCCGGTCACGTGGGGCGGGGACAATTGGAAACAATACCGGTAGGTAAATAAGTAGGTATGTTTCCTAAAGAACATGTTAATGTTTTTTTTTACTAGTGGGTATTTTATTCTTGTTTTGTAAGTGAAAAACATTTACATTAACTACGAATTGAAAAAAACTTGCGATCACAGAAACCCGCACAACATTTTAATGATTGCAGAAAATAAGAAAGGCGGTATAATTTGTGATTGCTATTCAATGTAGTAAGAAAGAAAATGGAGAGAAACTAGACGTAATAAATAGTTCTCGTTAAGTCGCGGTTCAAGTCAACCGACAGGTGACCTTATGAAAGACCTTCCTGCTGCCACGTGAAAGTTGCAACCTTATACCGGGTGTGGCCTGTAATATGAGCAAAAAATTTAACTGTAGGCTGTACTCCTCATGCTGACCAACATTTGTTCAGCGACTTTTAAAAATAAGTTGTGGTTTGATTTTTAATACACTTTAAAGTTTATTCTAAGACGCAATGTATTGTAGTAGTAGTAGTAGTAAACTCTTTATTGTACAAAAAGACATATTAAAAATAACATACAATTAGCAAGAAGTACAAAGGCGAACTTATTCCTTGTATTGCGAATTTTGTTATGTTTAAGGCGTGACAAGCAACGTCAATCACAATGATATGGCATGGCGATGGCGTCCATTGAAGATAATATTTATTTTGTATGAAAAATAGGAAGTCTAATTTCTTCATAATTTTTAAAAGTTGTTGAACATAAGTGTCACCGTTTGAGGAGTACAATCTCTGTTTAAATTATTTGCTCGTGTTACTGGCCACACCCGGTATAAGGCAGGAATAATGAAACGTAAACCGCAAATCCTTTTAAACATTTAATTATTTATCGTAGTTTTTAGGGTTCCGTACCCAAAGGGTAAAACGGGACCCTATTACTAAGACTTCGCTGTCCGTCCGTCCGTCCGTCCGTCCGTCCGTCCGTCTGTCTGTCACCAGGCTGTATCTCACGAACCGTGATAGCTAGACAGTTGAAATTTTCACAGATGATGTATTTCTGTTGCCGCTATAACAACAAATACTAAAAACAGAATAACATAAAGATTTAAGTGGGGCTCCCATACAGCAAACGTGATTTTTGACCAAAGTTAAGCAACGTCGGGCGTGGTCAGTACTTGGATGGGTGACCGTTTTCTTTTTGCATTTTTTTCCGTTTTTTTTTGCTTTATGGTACGGAACCCTTCGTGCGCGAGTCCGACTCGCACTTGCCCGGTTTTTACACACTGGCAACATTTTACCATAAACCATAACCAAGTGTAGGTAGTCATAGAGTTGCTTAGATAAGTTTGAAGTTTTATTCATTTTGATCACTAAAAGAACACTAAAAGAAAAGACAAGTGTACATGAATGAAGAAAAAAAAATTGTTCAATAGCGATACGTTGCGTATCATTCATTAAACACGTCGAAAACATAATATAATGAATAGGAGAGCGATAGAAAATTTTACAGATATCAGTGAAATATCAAAAACACTGTAAATTTTCTCTTAAACGTTTCGTGTTTGGTCCCATTATAGTCATTTAACAGATCTAAGTTATTTGAGTCAAAAACAGGAAAACAAAAAGAGTCTGATCTGTACCCGACAGTCTTAAAGGATACGCACTGGAGCGTAATTTCTAGTTGTGACTTACTGCGCAAACCAGATCCGATCCGGAAGTAAGGGAACGTTCCTATCGGGAAATATAACTTCGTGAATTATGCTTAGAAAAGTTGGAAAGCAATATCGGCAATACGATAGTTTTGTATAGGTGCACGTATGCTGAAGCGCTAATAATATCATATATATGATATACGGCCCCGACACTATCATGGATACTGACATTACTTTGACGGAATGACGTTTTTAGTGATAGTGTAGGGAGTGTCATGAAGGAATGACGGCAAGTAATGAAGTTAATTTTAATAATTTCCGTCAGTATTGGAGTTATGTCAAAGTAATGATACTAGAAATGACATTATACTGACAGTGAATTGATTAGAATGATGAAATCAGAAATGACAGAAAGAATGATGGACGATAATGAAGTTATTAAACATTTTTAATATTTTTGAAGAAATGTCAAAATAATGACATTATACTGATAGTGAGTGGAGCGCATCACTCTAATCCCTCATTCCGTCATTTAAAGTACTTTAGAAGAAGGTTTTATACTAACAAGAGTCATTACTGGCATTTAAATCAATAAGTGAAGTATACCTACTCTATTATCATTGCTCTAAAGTTTATTTTCACTTGACTCTCAAGAAAAAAGGAAAACATGCAGAATACGATGCATAAAGAAAATCTCTGTCCCTTTCTAAAAAAAATTCCATACATGAAATAAAAATTAAAAACCTTTTATTTTAAGTTGTTTACAACAATTTAATTATATTTTTACCGGGAAACGCGAAAATCGAAATTTAGTTATCTGCCTCTTTATCGTTAGAATATGCAAAAGTGAGGATGATGATGATGAAAAGTGGCAGAGAGGTTAGATAACGAAATTTCGTGTTTCGCGGTAGACCCCCAGATTGTGATGGATTGTGGTAGTGGCGCCCCCTACGCAGAGTTTCGAGTAATATTCCCTATTCAGGGAAATAGAATAATATTACGCAATACTCTGCGTAGGGGGCGCCTCTAGCACATACTGAGGGCTTACCGCGAAATTTCGTTTTCTGCCTCTTTATCACTCTTGCGTATTCGAGCGTTAGAGACTGATAACGACATTTAGATTTTCGCATTTCGAAGTAGACCCTCTGAATTTGCTAGTTGACCCTACGCCGACTTTTGCGTAATATTCCCTTTTGCGTTTTATTTCGTGCATGGAGTTCAATATATTTTTTAAAATATGGTCAGCATCCCTATTTCGTATATTCTGTATATGGCCTTATATAATAACATGTTGTAAGTATGCACCTATCCTATAAGTAAACTCTCTGGTTTATGGCATTATTCATAAACGCGTTACTGGCCTGAATTAGCTATGAATAGTTTTCATCTTCTCGTTTTGGTCTTTATCTCTCATTTTGACTTATGTATTTGTAAGAAGGATAAAACATATTAACTAAATCAGGCCTGTAAAGCTTAAAAAGTTTTATGACTAATTGAGAATGAATAGTTAGTGTTTATGGTTGAATGTTCCATATAAGACTATCCCGTTCGAACTTGCTTTATGACGGACTCTTTTTTTATACCTCCTTACTTCGAACCTCCACAGATATTGTTTTTACTATACGTCAGGTCAACCGCAGAAACCCCGACTAGTTTTAATCAGCAAAATCCTAACCACTTTTTTAATAATTATGTACAAGTATTAGTATTTCGGATACCCCAAAAACCTGTGTCTTAAAAGTCCTTCCCTCAGCATAATATATAGAATGCGACAGAAAAATGCGGCACTAAAGACTTTTTCATAAGGATCTGAAACGAAAAGAGATACTCAGATAAAGTTCGAAGGAACACAATATAGATCTTAAAGACGAAATAAATTGCATTCAGTTTTCTTCAAAACTTCAATTAAATTTCTGCCATAGCCGTTTTTATTTTACTAACCAAATAAAAACAAAGTATTTTTATTATAGATAAGTTAACTAGGTTACATATCAGGTACCTTTTTTCTTAACCAAATACGTATACATTCTTACATAAAAGAAGAATCCAGTAGGTACAGTCAGCGTCGTATAGTAGGTAGCATCCAAAGTATTCAAATAGTTCGGTACACCATATAATAATAGGTATGTATGGCGTACCGAACTATTTGGATAGGTACTTTGGATGCTACCTACTATAGGATGCTGATCGTACTTTAATAATAGTTTGATTACCGGTTCGTGGTAAGAATAAAAAAATATATTTGTATACATTTTTTAACTACCAATCTTTCACACAGTCATGACGCACGCACGCACGAAAAGGTTGAAACAAATAAATATTCTTTTTAGTTACCTATTTCTTTTTCTGCATTTTTCTGGCTCATCGGGTATAGAGTTGCCACAGTACATAGTATAGTTACGACAGGTTAGAAATATTTGAATCGATGCTTGAATAATGTCTTGGTTTTGTGTTCTTCAAAACGTACACTACAACATAACTAAGAACGGTTAGGAAAATAATAACTTAAAATCCCCGTGACAAGTAATGATGAAAATACTGATAGAAATACTGATAAGTGTGTGGGGAGATTTGAGAATGTCATGACCTGACTGGACCAAACGCTGGAGCGTCATGAAATTTCATGTCATTGCTAATGATAGTGTCGGGGCCGTAATAATAGTTACTAAGCTTAGAACTAGGTGTGATACATACAGGTTAACTTACATGATACCTACTTATTTAAGAAAGATAAAAGTTTCTGCATGTCATTAAATATAATATGACTAAATATAAACTACCTTAATTAAATCTAATAAATATTTGTATCTACCTTATAAATAAAAAACTGATAAAATAAAACAAAGAAACGTAAATAAAACCCCATCTATGAAAAGTCCTCCAGGTTGTCCCCTGCAGAAGGGTGCCCATAAAGCTGGCTACGTTCCGTCGTTGAATGGCGATGCCTAATTCTTTGGCCTAGGAACGAGCTAGCCCTACGGTCACCCGCAGTCTCAAGCAGTTACATGATTAATTCAATGTAGAATGTAGTTGGTAAGTTGGCGAAGGCGGATTTACGTAATAAGCACATGTATACAACACGGACAAACATTTTTAGATTCGAGTTCGTATGCCATACGCCAGCGGTCGGCAACAGGCGGCCCGGAGCCCCCCTGGCTATTTTGTATGAAATATTGACAACCGGCCCGCGTCAACTTCGTTAAAACTACTATGTGGGCCTTGGTTGCTAAAAAAGATTGCCGACCGCTGCCATACGCCATTGTAAGAATGTTTACAAATTGTCACTGTAACTCTTCATTGATGTAAGCTAGGGGTAAATAAAAGCGGGATTTACTTAGCACGTAGTAAAGTAAATCAAGTTTGGGAGGTCGTTGAGAGTGGGTCAATGAAACAATAGAGGAATAGACGTGTTAAGACTCTTGCCTGCAGGCTGACTGTATATACAGTTTTGCAGGGATCTGTTTATATGTGGATTTAAGCTCTGTACTGTGTATTAATAAATAATTAATAATTGACCTAACCCTTAGAGGAAGGAAAGATTTCAGTGTAAGTATAAATATAAACTTCAATTAACGAACGTCACTTCAGAATCTAAGCTGAAGTCGTTATTTCATGTTAATTATTAACCGACTTCAAAAAAGGGGGTTATTATACTAATTCTTCCTAGAGCTTTCCGTCATTTCACTGACCAGTGATCACTAATGGAGCCTGGGGTCCATTCCACGACCTCATTCCAAGAATTTGCATACATATAATACACTTAATTAAAAATACGTTGTCATTAGTGAGTTGCGAATACTAACAATAACATAGTATTTAGTCTTTAGTTTTTATAGTACTAAAAATTTAGGTACCTAGTAGTAATTAGTTAGATCTAGTTGTCTAAATACATAAACGTTTATTATTATTATTAATACGTAACTAAAATAATGCGAGATAATGTTTACGATAATTTTTCCGTACGTGAAAATAAGACGCATTAAATTAACACGTTTTTACTCGGGAGTGTATTTGTATATCCACATGTTCCTTTGGCTATATATATATTCTATTGCCGCCTATGACATTATGAAACACATAAGTGCTTTCTATTGCTGCCTATACCTACGTAGATTATGAAACTTAGGTGCTTTGCCGCATTCAAGTCAGCTAAGTCACCATATTTTAAAATAATACTGAAGCACCATTTAAACACTCAAATAAACATAGGTACAAGCACACATACGCCTTTGATGAATAGCAAGCAATTAGAATGTTTTGATCAATTTAACCATTCCAAGGTAAACAAACCCCCGCAGTGTTAACAACATCCGTGGGTACATCGCTCCGATTATTACTCGTAATTTCAAGCGCCATCGTGTTTATCTTCCCTTAAAACATGTCAATAACACATCCGATTCCGTTTAGGTTTGAGTTAGGATCATTTTTAAACTCCAGAGTAATGTGTGGTGAAATGAAAACATGCCAACATGTCTCCACCGTCACACAGCTTGCGCTTGATAGCTGTAAGCTTGATAGCGATATTTTGTTTTACCCGTGTACCTACATACACGAGGTACAGAGGGGGTTTTAGGTAAGAGAAGTAAGTTATGTATCTTTGTATTCATTACAAATTGAATGAAAAAATGCTGCGTCACCTAAGGCAAGTAAATTCTTCTCACATACCTATGAATACTCTAAGTATTTTTAAGATACCGGGGTGAACAAAAAGCAGCCATAGATTCGGAGAGTAACATTTCGCTTTTCTCGTGGTACATTTTAGACTTTTATACATATGTTCACATGGTTCATACCTACTCATATACATAATATGCCCCACAGGGTATGCAATAACCTCATATGACATGAAAATGTTGCCTAAAACTGTTAAGTCACGAGTTTTAACAACCTTTATCATTTCATCAGTGGCATCGGACACGCCTGAAAATTCAATATTAATTATAAAATGTTCGTTCAAGTGTTAACCATCCGAAACTATGCTCAAGAAAATAAAGTTGTCAGTCTGAGCCGCATTCTTTTGTTTTCGCTGAGTAACAACGTAGGCGACAAGCCGTGTATAGTTAAAAATTTTCGAACTGATCTTGTTCACTTACCTGTACTAACAATGGCATTGTTCTATTACAATCCTATTATCTGCTTTTGTTCTCGTAGGCGCCAACCAATTTACTTACAAAATAAGTTCGAAGTACATTGCATGTATATTGAATTTTAAACCTTATTTCTTGTTGAATGGGGTTAAAATGGTCTAAAAAGTAGTGATGTACCGACTATTGATTTGGCCGACTAGCCGACTAGCCGACTAATCGGCGCTCGAATGGCCGATTAGTCGGCCGACTAGTCGGCTAGTCGGCCAGATCATTAGTTTCGTTTCGTATAAGTTCAGGTGAAAAACAATAGTTTTGCTCTTTTGGTTGCGCTATTCATATATTAGCTTGGCTAAAAGGTGTTTTCTATTGGTTCAAAGACCTATCACAAGAATCCTCGTTCAATTTCTGTCTTTCTTTTATTTTGCGATCCTGATGAGCAGAAAAAGTTTTCACACCCTGAATAGGTATTTTGGTAAAATAGACATAAAACATATGGTAAATATTAACTGTTGGTTTCTTTTTTTGTGTTTTTCTTTCACTAATAAAGTGCCGACTAATCGGCCATTTTTGCCGACTAGTCGCCGACTAATCGCCGACTACAAATGTGGCCGGATAGTCGGCTTTCCCGACTAGTCGGCGACTAGTCGGTACATCCCTACTAAAAAGATAATATCATATTCAATCTTTTGGAAAGTCACATGCACCTTAGCCACGACAGGGACGTATTCTAGTGTTAAATAAAATATGTAGAAAGATAAAAATGTATAATTATTAATAATAATTTATTATACATATTAGTTAACAAAAATAATCACATTTAATCAAAATCAACAAGTTCTTATACAAATATATATCAATATTCAATCTGCGAAATGTTTTACATGCTACTAGAGGCAAAAAAGGTTACATAAGTGTATATATAAAAAAATAATCCCATGTGTCCAAAATCAACAGATTCTTATACAAAAATATGCCTATAATCTTAACACACACAATTTGATAACAGGCCAGGTAATTATTTTTTATTGGTGTCTCGCTCGCTCTTTTATTAGGTATAGGTCAGAAAAAATTACCACTAAATAACATTCCGACATAAACAGATAAACCACGTGCTTATCAATTGCAACAATGCGAGTACGACCCTGGCGGCACATCTGTTATCTCTAAATGCAAAACGTATGAAGTGTTATTCTTACCTTCAAAGCAATTTTATCCTTATGATAAGACTATAGAGCCGATAATATAATGAAATTTTATGGTATCTCATAGCTGTTTTTCTACTGAGTGCATTATTTTTGAGTGTCGATGGTGGTTAAATGCAAAAAAGTTAGGTTAGCCATTATTTAGTTAGTGTATTTTGTAGTCTATTGTTTAAAGAAATAGAGTCGTTAATCTATACTAACATTTCAAGGCGGTTATAATCCGCTTTTACTACGAGGTGATTATCCTAATTTGTGGTTTACCATCCACCAGATAATAGGATTGTAATAGAACAATGCCATTGTTAGTACAGGTAAGTGAACAAGGTCAGTTCAAAAAATTTTAACTATAATTAGCGTAATTTGGAGTAATAATGATAATAAGACAGCCTTTGGGCATTTTGTGTTATGAAGAGATAAAACTTGGACAAAAGAAAAGGTCAAGAAAATGCAAAACAATTTAACTTTGGGTGTTAGTATACTTATTGAAATGCGAAACAACGGGATTAATATATGCCTACTCGTAAAATACTTTTAATCCCGGGATTCATCTCCTATTTGGGGCGAAAATTGAACAATCTTAATAAATTTATTTTCATATTTATGGTACAAAATATGTCAAAAAACAACAAATAAAAATAACTTAAAATTACAATTAAAATATAAAATTTGTATACACGGGTGAGTAATAATAATAAGAGAGGGGGGCAGTTTTACGACTACTTCGTTGACAAAGTCAAAGTCCACGGCTAACGTACGCAGTTGATGTTTGTGCTCGATTATCACCAGCAATCGAGCACTTTCATTTAAGTACCATGGAAGTACGGATACGTATACGTATACGGATGAAGATCACAGCTAAGAGTATATCACTGAGGGCGACGTTGGCGATCCTTGTTCTTTATTAAGGTTGCTAAGCAACTTATTCTCTTTAAACTGTTTGAGCAGTAGACGTCAAAGATATATTTACATTTTTTTCCTTATTACAAAGGACCCAAAGGAGTAAGGTGCATGTTAAGTACACCTTTTTGTTGTCTACAATGTCTACGAGACCGTTAAGAACGTAAAAAATAAGTCCGTTATCAAGTCATTCGAATAAAATAACGTAAACAATACGTACAATAATTAATGCATAAAACTGTAAAAGTGTTAGCTAGGTAGATATATTTGACGTCCACTATGTATAGAATTAAACCAATTTAATTTAAACGTCAAACTTCTGTGAATTTTTGACTTATAAATAACACTGACACTGACACTACGCATGGTATAATAATATACTCCACCTGGTACTCTCTTCCCGTCTTTTCTAGATCACCTGACTGACAGAAGCCTACGTCATCATGCGACAGCGCTATATGATAGTATGCGATAGCGCTATATATAGCGGCCATGTTATTGTGACGTAGGTGTGAGATACGTAGTATAAAAACAAAGATCACACTTACATTTTTACGAGATGGTTCACTTTTGCTAAGCTAATACGTACTTATATCGAAATAATAAGTTAGAACTGCTGTTCAATAACACAACTACCCTCCATGTATATTTCTTGACCATAACTGTCAGAACATAAGTAAGGTAAATAAAGTATTTTATAATAATAAGCCATGATATTAAATTTGTATTAGTTTGCGTTAATTATTCTATAATAAATTAAACTAAATGCAGCAAATACATTTGTTGAATTGAATTATTATAATAACCGGATGTGCAGGAAACATCTTATTTGTTATTCCCACCAAGAAGTGGTAGAAGGGGTGAAGTCTAATCGAATATAAGCGGGTGTCTGACAGTTGTGGGTCACTTCTCAGTTGGAGAGCTACGACGACGAACGAAGTTAAGTGTCAATTTTATTTAATTGTGATTTTATGACTTGTTATAAATTTCTGTATGTTTTTTTTGTGTTATAGTCTGATGGTATGTACGTTACAATCTTTAATGTGAATATAACCCTTTGATGAGTTTTTAATAGTTACTATGTAACGTATATTCCAACTGATTACGGTGTAATACATCATGTGGCTTATTGCTCGATCTTTATTACTATTTTAAACTATGCCAAGTGTGTACGTTAAGGTAGCCAGTACTAACTATTAAGCCACCAATATTTATTACGCATAAAATAATATTTTTGTGAATGATGTGATAATAAAGCCGATTAATTGTTCCGTAAATCTACAATATACTTTTACTTACAATCTGCTTATATAAATATATTACTTAAATAATGTCTACCATTTTTCATATTCTAAACCTTGTAGTTGTCGCTATAATAAATACATTACTTTGAGCAATAATTAACTAGTCTTAATTAAATACTGCCTTACATCCTTATTTCCTATTTTATCAACTTAATACTAAAGTAAATCTGACATCAGAAGTGGGATGATATTACACACATTCTATGCCTACAAAACTAATGTTTCAGGAGCAGTACGAGTATAAGGACTGCTTATGCTAGTCAACAGCGGGACGCCATCCAACTCCAAACAGACACTGTAAGCCGCGCTATCCTGGACACAAGGACACTGGTGTTTCACTTTCAGTGAAAACCCCAGGTGAAACAAGATATTTGGTATACTAAGCATGATGCTTTTTATGGAGAACCGCAGCAAGCAGCTCAAAAGTACTTCGCGAAACAGAAACTGCCGCACCTGTGAGACGCTGCGGAGTGGCGCCTGTCTGGAAGGATGACTGATGAATGATGTTGTTTCTGGTATGTTAAAATTTGGTTACACTTAAAAATAGGACTGTATAGGTATGTTTAGATATCGAATCACATCGAATAGTTACAGAGTTAGATAAACGTAAACGTCTGTCCTTTTCATAACCTGTTATGTAACCATAATGACGCATAAATAAATATTTTCTAATCTATACTATTCTAAATGACGACTTAGTTAATGACTGAATCGAATAATAATAAAAAAAAAGAAGCTATTTGTGAAATTGGATTTTAGAAAAGCAGTTTGGTTTGAATAAGTTTCCAAACGTTGGAATAACGTTATTTATGGCCTGGATAAATATTTTAATCGTGATCAGTTAGCTACAACTCGAATCTCATTATAAGATTTTGAGGTCTGCATTAAAGACTACGTTGGAAATTTTAGGCGGTTAATAACAATGGGCATTTTAATTGTAGCTTACCGCGTGTCTTAAGTTAGGTACGTTTATCAAGTCATGTTCAGCTGTCGGTTTAGTTACGAATTTGATACTTAATTTAATTGTCGCGGTTATGATATTTGTCCTCAGATTTGTGACTTTTCCTAACCGGCCGTTAACGGTATACAGTTAAGTGGAAATACCCTTATACGTCCTTTGTATTTTATTAGTCACATTATTTCTTATTTTTGTTACGATTGATACGAATAAATATTTATATAACACCAGTTACTTAGGTTCAATAGTCTGATATCGAAGGCACATATCTTAAAGATTCTATCTCACCGATCAGGATCTTATCAAGGAACTATTTCAATAAATATAAAACAGTAAACAATATTAAACTGTCAGGTCGTTTTAAAACTGTAAAGGATAAAGTCAACACGCTTTTGGTTTTCAGTTACAAGCCCCTCGTAAGCTTATCGATATTAAAACAGTCGGTGGTAGTCGTGATACTTTCATAAATAGTAATAACGGCTATTTACAATTTTGCACCTACAGTGCTTATTGCGAGTTCTGTGTACAGATAGTAATACGTGTTTGGCATAAAAGCGTTTTTGAAAGTATGCTTCCAATTTGATAAATTTACTGATTGATGGATATTAAATGACTAAAACAAAAAAGGATATCTCAGTGACAACCTTAGACAATTACGTCATACAAAATAGTAGACTAGTCAGTATTGTTCTTGTGGTAATCAGAGGTAATTCAAGTCCCGTGTTAGTAAATTATGTTTTGAAACCGTGAAGTTGAAAGATTTTTGCACATGCAAATTAGTCAGTAAATAAAAAGCACATATTCTCTTGGTAATAAAAATACTTTACAAAAAAAAAGGGGTAAATATACAACATAGAGTACAATAAATGTGTACAAAGTAAACGTATTCCTTTAGGACAATTCATCTAGGTGACCTGTAACTGGGTTGCCAACTTTTTTTTGGTGGAATATAGTATTTTCCAGAATAAGGCATCAAAAATATAGTACATTAAAAAAAAAAGTACTTTTAGATAAAATACTAAACATGAGTGTAATATACTTTTAATCGGAAATATAGTATTTTAGCGTACTATATATTTTTCCAAAAGTATATAGTACAAAGAGCCAAAATATAGTACAATACTATATAATATAGTACGGTTGGCAACCCTACCTGTTAGGAATATAAAAAATATATACACGGTGTAACATGAGGGGGCCGAATAGTTTTAGCAGCGTATTCCTGATTATATTTAGAGACAAAGTCCTTTAAACCTTTTTGAAATTCGCCTAGTTTCAGAGTTCATTTAATACAAATACAGAAAAGAAAAAAAAAAATTAAAAAAAAAAACTAGTTTTTATTGTTACGTAGTGCAAAACGCCTTAACTTTTTGATGACGATGTTACTACTATGGGACGTAGTCTAAATATCCTTAAAGTAACACTTTGCAACAACTATGATTTACAAAAAAAAAAAGTTTTTAAAAATGTATTTTAGTGACATGTTTACCAATAACATATACTTTTTTATGTACAAGTACATTAAAAAAAAATTTTTTTTTTTTTGGGCGAAATTGACATATACACATATTACATTATTTTCTCTCTTTTGACCTCAGAAATGCGTGGTTAAGGTCTTTCGCATTCCTTGTGAACACCATGTATATACGATATTTTAAACTGTTATATACTTTACCAGTTCTCGTAGTAAACTCGCATAAGCCCTTGGGTATATGTACCACCATTTACCTGGTCTGGCGGTAATTAAATATGCTGCGGTAATAAAATGCCTATAACAATGGCAATTTTGTACCTATGATCTTCTGGTTCATTTTAATGTTTGTTTTAATTTTGGTACATACAAGAAAACATAAGACCACCGGAATACTGATAAAGCCAAGTGGAAGGTAGATAGGTGAATTAACCTTTTGGTGCCACTTGTTGCTATGAGTGAGCTGTTCAGGAATAAAACGAATCGTATAATCCTGATTCTATAGTATTTAGCAAACATCAATTTTTTATTTATTTATACCTAACCTATTGCCATAATGAAGCATGACTGATATAAATAATATGTCTTCGAATTAATTGTGTCCTACCCAGAAGCCCAAAACATCGTAGACCCATCCTAGAGAACGACTTTTGTAAGATGAATCCGCCTTTGTACGATAAGTTAAGATTCAACTAGAAGAATATCGCGTTATCTCCTGCGGTTTAAGGACAGTTACGATGGAAGCTCCAAAATACCATTTCATAAAAAGAAATACGTTGCCTATTATTTGTAACCACATTTTTATTTTGCCACCGAAGCTTCAGCTAAATAAAAGATAGATCTATACATATTGAATACATTATAGATAATACTGATCACTGACTTTTAAAATAGTTGTTTTGTGGGATGGCCGAACGGAGTTTAAAATTCTGTTACATTAGGTTTATATAATTCCTGGGAGTGACCAACGTAGGAAGTTCTAATGGAATAAAAAAAAAAAACGAAAAAATAAATGAAAAATGTTTATTTCTGTTAAACGATTCAGGTTAATTTATAAAAGTTAAGAACTCCTAGTAGGTATAGACATTACCTGTGGCAGGAGAATAGTTTAGAAACATTCATTATTGTAAATTAATTTGAGACATAGGGTTCCCAGATTTATTTTCCATTTGTCGCGATCTTAAGCGGTTACTTCCAGCTATCAGTCGAGTCCAGTTGAGCCAGCCTCCTTCTTAACTGACCACCTCCATGATGCCTTCCCGACCGTCTACTGCCAGCTGAATGCCAAATTAATTTTGTATTAAACAGAAACGTTTGCGAATGATACTATAAAATTTAGCTTTTTTTTTTCTCTCTCTTTAAAATTCATTATTTATTGTGGCTGTAAACCTATAGTGCACAAGAACTTAGTAAGTTTACGAAGATTGGAGGTCTTGGATTAGTAAACTTCATGTGTTGGCGTTTTTATTTGTCAAAAAAAAGAGAAATCTCTGCATACCAAACTGGAGGTCCCGGGTTCGATATCCAGTGGGTACATCTGTGTGTTCATCGGAAGGATTTGTTCCTTAACCGTGAATGATTTTTATGTATGTAAGTATGAATATGTAACATATTATTATGTACATATGCATAAATATATTTATACATGTCTATCATCTTCTAGTGTTCAAAACATAAGCTAGTTGGACTATGGGATTAAGAAGTTTTATATACTTAAGGTAATTTATGTATTAAAGAAAAAAAAAGAAAAAAAGAAAAGTTTATAAAGTTTACTTATGTGAATGAGACATGAGTTGATTATCGATCGATTGAGAACTTCCAGTGTACATCTTTCCAGTGTAGTTAAAAAGCTAATTTGACAAAATAATAACCGATTAATAATTGCTGCCGAGCCTGTGAGCTCTCACTTGATGTAAGTGAAAAAGTAGCAATATAGGGACCTGCTGCAGAGCCTGTGTGCCCCACTTGATGTTATAGGTGGACCAGTAGCCAACTCAGGGCGATACATGCTACCGAGGCTGACTTGATGTGATAAGTGCCCGTAGCATGGTGATTGTAAGTAGGATAATTGCTGCCGAGCCTGCGAGCTCTCGCTTGATGTAAGTGAAAAAGTAGCAATATAGGGACCTGCTGCAGAGCCTGTGTGCCCCACTTGATGTTATAGGTGGACCAGTAGCCAACTCAGGGCGATACATGCTACCGAGGCTGACTTGATGTGATAAGTGCCCGTAGCATGGTGATTGTAAGTAGGATAATTGCTGCCGAGCCTGCGAGCTCTCGCTTGATGTAAGTGAAAAAGTAGCAATATAGGGACCTGCTGCAGAGCCTGTGTGCCCCACTTGATGTTATAAGTGGACCAGTAGCCAACCTAGGGTGATATATGCTACTGAGGCTCACTTGATGTGATAAGTGAAACAGTAGTATGGTGATTGTAAGTAGGATAATTGCTGCCGAGCCTTCGAGCTCTCACTTGATTAATGTGATATGTGATATAGTATCTGACTAATAAAAAATAGTCATTGCATATACTAAGTTTAATATAATAAATAAATAATAATAAATATAGAAATAAGGTACTTCGAGAACGAAGCACCTGTCAGTATGGCCGTGTGAGATACGTAGTATAAAAACAAAGATCACACTTACATTTTTACGAGATGGTTCACTTTTGCTAAGCTAATACGTACTTATATCGAAATAATAAGTTAGAACTGCTGTTCAATAACACAACTACCCTCCATGTATATTTCTTGACCATAACTGTCAGAACATAAGTAAGGTAAATAAAGTATTTTATAATAATAAGCCATGATATTAAATTTGTATTAGTTTGCGTTAATTATTCTATAATAAATTAAACTAAATGCAGCAAATACATTTGTTGAATTGAATTATTATAATAACCGGATGTGCAGGAAACATCTTATTTGTTATTCCCACCAAGAAGTGGTAGAAGGGGTGAAGTCTAATCGAATATAAGCGGGTGTCTGACAGTTGTGGGTCACTTCTCAGTTGGAGAGCTACGACGACGAACGAAGTTAAGTGTCAATTTTATTTAATTGTGATTTTATGACTTGTTATAAATTTCTGTATGTTTTCTTTGTGTTATAGTCTGATGGTATGTACGTTACAATCTTTAATGTGAATATAACCCTTTGATGAGTTTTTAATAGTTACTATGTAACGTATATTCCAACTGATTACGGTGTAATACATCATGTGGCTTATTGCTCGATCTTTATTACTATTTTAAACTATGCCAAGTGTGTACGTTAAGGTAGCCAGTACTAACTATTAAGCCACCAATATTTATTACGCATAAAATAATATTTTTGTGAATGATGTGATAATAAAGCCGATTAATTGTTCCGTAAATCTACAATATACTTTTACTTACAATCTGCTTATATAAATATATTACTTAAATAATGTCTACCATTTTTCATATTCTAAACCTTGTAGTTGTCGCTATAATAAATACATTACTTTGAGCAATAATTAACTAGTCTTAATTAAATACTGCCTTACATCCTTATTTCCTATTTTATCAACTTAATACTAAAGTAAATCTGACATAGGCTTGTGTCACTCTGGGAAGAGAAGACCATGTTTTATTAAACTATGACACTACGTGTTCTGTCAAAATCTCTGCAGACTTTTTCTTGGTCTCTCTAAACCATAACCTGTACGGATATGATGGTCGTTCTTGTCTACGTGACAGCGTGATAAAACGGTGTCTGTCACTTTCTATCCCACGGTGTTAAAAAGTGACGGTTATTTCCACATGGATAAAGATGGATAAAGCCATCCATAATACGCCGGCTGAATTAAATGCCCCGCGGGCGAAGCCGCGAGTACATCAAGTTATTAAAAATGATGCTATTTTTTCTCTTATGAAGTTTTGTGTACAATTTATTAATATCTAAAATGTATTGTAGGTATATCTCAAATTCATTAATCCCACTATATTGATATAAAATCCTGTGGGCAGTCCATTATCTAAAGACAACCAATGATCCTAGCATGTTTATTCAATAATCATATAGAAGGATTTGGTAATCAAAGGCCTTTTCGGAAAGTACTTAGTAAAAGACAGAGCAGAACTAAGCAAGGAAAATTAGGTGCTCTGCACAGACCATGTATTAAACTAGAATGTTTTTGAATAATAGTAATGCTCGTTGGCTCGATCAAGATTATATTTATTACTAGGGTAACATACTAGGAGGGTAATTTGTAAATTTATTTTGAGTCCGTGCAATTAAAAGAATTTGTATTGTATAATATGTAGTGATTTGTTTGTATTTATTGCTTAAAAACAATTATTTTAGAAGCAGGGTAAAACCAGTCTCCCAAATAGGTTGCAAGTAGGGTTTGCACGACGGATCCGAAATGTATGGGAAGATCCGCGGATCCGGATCCAGATCCGGATAATTTCATACATTTCGGATCCGGACTGCAAACCCTAGTTGCAAGTGTAACGATATAGAAGCGGTTAGGTCGGTTAGCAACTTCTAGTTGTAGGATGTTTGTTTCTAATATAACCAAATTTTGAAAAAGTAGTTTCTCGCTCATTGAATTGCGATTGTGGACATAAATCAAGAAACTTGGTTTTATATACTGTTGCAGGCGACCACTGGCATACGTTTCGGTATCTTCTAATATATGTATATCTGTGTTGCTCGGATTACTTATTAGGTACTACTATAAATTTTAATGCAATAATATTGAGAATTTAAATAATATATCAGTAAGAACTTAAAATTTTAATAAACAAATAGTCTGAACTAAGTATAAGTAAGTACCTACATAGGTTAATTAGCAAAAATAGCAAAGCGATGTTGCTAAGTAAAGTAACATAAATAAAATAATTTCAGATTTAACATTTATTTTCAGCTGGAGTATGTAGGTATTTGTTGTCTACTTATTCTACAAAATTCGAATAATAATGTTAAACAATTTGGTACAAATTGATTTTTCAAAGTGTAAATTGCTATTTTTGGGTTGTTAATTACCTACATAAGAGTAAGCATATTAAAATGAAAGCAGAGTTAAATAATTTCCGATATTACATCAACAACATAGAATAGTTATTTGTTTTACAAGGGGGCAAAGTTGTTGTTTAACCGCTCGTGCTAATATTGATACCCGAGCAAGCGAAAGATTCCAAAATTGGACCACGAGCGTAGCGAGTGGTTCGAAAAATGGAATCTTAAGCGTTGCGAGGGTTTCAAAGCACGAGGGTTAAACAAAATTTGCCCCCGAGTGAAACACAAAATTTTTCACCACACTAATCCGAAGCAAATATTAAATGTAAAATATCAAATAAAATCAAATTTGTGAGATGATGTTACACCAAATAAATGTTATTAAATATTTATCATCCAAAATCGTCATTTAAAACTCAATTCTACAAGCAAACATAAGAAATCGACACAAAATTTGCATTTGATTACTTTGCCTGACATGTCAATAAAATGCAACTTTGCTATCAGTTTTTGAAGTGCAAAGTAAGCCTTTCCGAGTTGGTGTGGTGAAAATAAGTTTGCCTTTGTTTTGCTATCCTGTGCCATATTTGGGTTCATCTGTACAATAAAGAGTCAATATATACATACAAACATAGGTACAAAAAAGCCAAGAAACTGCAAGACTTGGCTTGGCGAAGATCTCACAACGTGTTTTCTTTATTTATACTGATGGTCCTTATTTTATTTCCTCTATAAATTTACCACGAAATGTTACGTTCCAAAAGTACTTCTGTGGCTAATAAATATTAAAAAATATTTGGAAGAAGCTCCGTTTCATGTAGGTACAAAACTCATGCTTAATAATAAATTCAAATAGGTACATTAAACTATTTATTAGAATCTTTGACCGTGTGTCTACGGACGAGAGGACATGGATTAGTTGTCGGGGCTGTCACGAGGATGACTACCTTTTTATGAGAAATTAGCGCTTTCTTCATTAAAAATAGAGTTTAGTTTTGAACTTTAGTTACAGCTTTAACTATGATTCGATGTTTCTCTGGAATGGGGGACTTACATTCTGATCAGTGTTTGTCGAGGCATGTAGTAGAATTACTGTCTTTTGATGTCTTCGGTAGATCGAAACGGAGATGTTAATCAATGCATAATACAACTCAAGTAGGTAACCTATTACATATATATATGTATATACCTATATATTAGTTATTTACGTACTGTTTTATTTTTATTCAAGTAGGACGTTTAGAAAAAATAATGGACTAGAACCAAACATAGCAAGAGCATAACAATAAAGCACAATATCTGACCCTTTTCTTGGAATTTAACAAAGAGTTTAGGTCATTTTGCGGTTTTTAGGGTTCCGTACCTCAAAAGGAAAAAACGGAACCCTTATAGGATCACTCGTGCGTCTGTCTGTCCGTCTGTCCGTCTGTCACAGCCAATTTGCTCCGAAACTACTGGACCAATTAAGTTGAAATTTGGTACACATATGTAAGTCTGTGACCCAAAGACGGACATGTAACGTCAACAAATAAATTTTAAACATAGGAGCTACTTTTGGGGGGTAAACCATAAAATTAAAAATCAAAGTTTTGCAAACTATGTCGTGTTACATATCAAACGAAAGAGCTCATTTTGAGAATCTCAAATAGATTTTATTTTATAAATTTACGATAAAAATTTTAGAAGTTATTCAAGAAAATAGACAAAAAATGACCATTCCCCCCCCTCTATCTCCGAAACTACTAAGTCTAAAATTCTGAAAAAAATACACAAATTAGTCCTTTACCTAAAGATGACAGGAAAACCTATTAGAAATCTAAAATCAAGCGTGAGTCGGCCCTAGGCCGATATCCGCATAATGCCGAAGACCCGAAGCGTCCCGAAGAGGTGTGCCTTTAGCTTCAAGCGTGTCGGACTGAAGATAAAAAATGCGACTAGGCTGTATCTGGCACACAGCCGCAATGACACTTGTAGTACTGATTGTTTAGGTTACGTACTACAATACTGTCACGTGTTTTAAAAAGCACTATACAGGGTGGCCCAAAAATAAACTAAGTGTATTCCCGTTGCCGACGTGCAACCCCGAAATAGCGAAGAAAAATTTGGCTGTTTCATACGATTTGGCTGGTCCGTTTTCTATGGGAGGATAAATTTTTTTTCGCGAATTCGGGTCCCATAGTAAATGTTGCTCAGTAGGTATAATCCCAAAACCTCCCTGGCTACGGGAATGCACGTATTTTTTGGCCACCCTGTAGGTATTGTCTCTCTTCGGCTTTCGCTTTTAAAACACTTGCGAAAGTTGTAGGAAGCGCGACCCATCGGACGCTCCGAGTTTTCAGCTCTACGCGGAGCTCGGTCTTCAGTCTTCGCATTTAGACACTTGTACTATTGTTCGGCATTTAATTTCCTATCTAAGCTTCTTTTCATATTTGCAGAGATATAAGCCACCACGCCAGAAAACTTCATGTTAGGTACATGTGTTGAAAACTTGATTGAGTCATTCGGGTTTTTCAAGACGTTTCACTCACGTCACGTTACACGTACAAAAAAAAGTTGTTGAAAATTGTGTGATGTACGGAACCCTTGAAACGCGAGTCCGAATCGCACTTGACCAGTTTTTTATTTTAACAATAAACAAACATGAATATTGATTGCTAATAATTACACGAATACGATTGCAACATGAACATGAATACGATTGGAAATATTAGGCTAAGATTCGTAGAAAACACACTCGTACCAGAATATTATATTACATCATCACACAAATTAATGGACAATACACTACCATCAGCTTCGCTCCTTTATTTATGTTGAGTAAAAACTTTTTCTAACATTATGATTTGCTTCATGCAGTGAAAATCATGACGAGCAGGTGAGTGGCACTAATAAAACTTTACATTAACACTTAGGTACACTTAATGGCTATTCCTCCCAGTCTAGGCACTAGGCAATCATCTATAATGGAATGGAGAGTGCTTTAAAGTAGGTATGTAGTGTATATTCTTCTTAAAAACAATCTATAAATAGTTACCTTATTTTACAATGGCTACATGATCGATACTATTTATACGGTTGAACAAATCTTAGAAATCTACATACCTAACTATTTAGAAAGAGTCCGATCTCTGCATTTGTTTCACAACTAATAGCTTCTACTTACGACCCGCCGGTTCCCCGCCTTTTTTTTCACACGTAAACGAAGTCATAGACAGAAACTAGTACTAATGTAAATAAACGTCTACCGGTATTAAGTATGTAGTACGTATTAGTATTTGCCATTTTGGTTCTGTATTTACCAAAATAATTGTTTAATTTATACATATTTACCGCATACAGATACATAATCAAGTTACAGAAACATAATATTTATGTAGTAAGATTTGGCCTAATTTATATAATGCGTGGAACTTAATATGACGTTTCGGGTAGAAAAACAACTTGTGTAAATAAACAGCGGCAACGCTACGTAAACAATAGATGGAGTCTTTTTGGGGCATGGAATCAACTGAATTACTTAATCGGTGACAGACATGCAACCGATTGTGAGTTTCAAACAATTATTTTGATCGGTTAAGTGAATTCTTACACAACCCGTAACAGCGTAGAAGAATAATAACATTCTATAAAGAATAAGAATAACATTTTAAAAATGTTTACCTACTTCAATGGGCTTGTGTCTCATGGTTTAATTTAATGCAAAACGATACCTCTTATTATGAATTGTCACATTCAATAACACAATATGCTACTATGTTAAACAGTAATTGACATGAATATAATATTACTAAACGTTGCTGAGTCGTCGACTATAATTATTCAACAAAATATCGATAATTTAGCAACAATTAATTATAAAATATATAGTTGCACCTACCAGTGGTGACCTTGGTGTAATGACGAACACACATATGATATGAATGTGACCTTATGTCCATATGTGTATAGGTAAACCTCCCATTTATCTGGACCACTTACCTAAACCTAAAAAGCCTAAGCACTCATATAGCTATGGTAGTTGTGAATAAAGGGTGATAAAAACTAAACGCCGGCCTATAAAAGCGAAGGAAACACATTAAGAAATGTTATTATCCTGTTAGTGTTGACCTTCGTTCCTCTAAAATACCCGTAACAAATATGTGTAAGGTATACCTATGTATAATACAAAAATATATAATTAATATAAGTACGATATCATAATTATTATATTTTCGACGAGCAAGTTCAAAATTACGATTATGCGTGATTGTAATATTGTATGTCCCTATTAGTAACGAATAACTACTTATGTTAATATATCAAAATTCAACATACAGAACAACACAACATGATAATAGAACAGGGATAATATCACAAATATCGTATAGTGAGATAAACATGTATATTATATTTAAGTACCACAAAATATGATTATTTAATTTTGTAGTAATCAAGGTTCCGTACGCAGGGAATTAAGGTAATTAACAAACGAAGGTCGAATCACCCCTGGATGGAGAACCAATATAAGTTGTAACTGATGGGATCCCTCGGGGTGGAGTACAAATTATCAAAATTAGTTATCACAAGTCTACACGTATGTTGCTTAGTGACTTTAAACGTGACATTGAGTTTCGAAATTACTCATTGTAATTTCAAATTGCCTTTTGATGAACAGATAGTAACGGCGCGATTCGGGAAATGATTTAGAGATTCACTAGATATGAAATAGTAAAGATGTGTGACGTACCACGACAAAAGGTACCTTATAGCGGCTGGCGCTTACGCTATTATTGACGCTCCAATATTCAGCCGGAGAAATGGTGGCCCTCAAAATCATGAAAGTAAAGCTTAGTACAGATTTTTAATCTATAAACAACTTTCTATGCTGGGGGTCACTTAAATCAGCAGCTTACTACATATCTTCTAATAGCCTGATTTCAAGGCATCCTATTGTGACAGACGGATAACTACAGAACCCTACATTAAGCAAAGCTCGATATGCCCTTAGCCGGTTTTTTTTAAAAATACGTATCTACCTAAGCTTCTTCGATATGTGAAATTCGACTGAGCATTCAAAGAATAATAACAGTAACTAGAAATGAATCTTGTCATAAGGCTTGAGTTACACTTGTAAGTTTTACTTACGTAAGTAGGGACAAAGCTATTTGTTAGAATGAGATAACGATATTCATCTCTCATTCTGTAGTATAGCCGTGTCCCTACTTACGTAAGTAAAACTTACAAGTGTAACTCAGGCCTAAGTTGCATCATATTGGAGCTGTAGAGGAATATCCTAAAGCTCAGATTTAATATATTTGCATGCATGTCTTCAAAGGGCACGTTGGCAAGGTTACTAACAAGCAGAGTGCAGCTTTTGCACTCGTACGAGTATGACCATGATTCCTGTTGATATTTTCATAAAATACAAATATTCTTGGAATAATTATTGGAATAATAAATCAATTAAAGTAGACGTAAACATTTATTCGTCTTAATTTATTTAAACTAATACTTAATTTTAGGTAAAATACCGTAAAAAAGTCTGAATTGGGCTCATAAGTAGATTAAAGCAGACTACCTCTAAATACTTAGGTACAACTACTTAATTATTATGTAATAACAATGTTAACTATCGACCAACTTCTTTTTTTCGTGTATTCTAGAATGCCGTTTAATTAACCATTGGTTAAAACTTCTAAAATACAATTTAAAAATATATTAACTACTATAATTTCACTTTAATATTAATCTTAATTTTGATAAATCAAAAATTGCATTAGGTATTTCAAACAAATTGAAAAATGGAACACCGGGTGAAAGAAAGTACTATTTTATATAGTATATAAGAATATAGACAATCTAATTTTTGACCATCTAAAATGTAAATTTATTTGGCATGACCCTCGTATTGTGTCGTCTTACTGCGTCGAACATGGCCACCCACGCCGACTTTCTACAGGCTGGCGCAATCAGTGCCGCTATCGGATAACTGCGTATAATTGAATCCACTGCAAAATTATACTCCATAACGTATTGCACGAGCAATCGCAGGCATCTACACGTGTGTTGTTACGTCAATATGACAGGGTCATATCTAAAAGATTGTTATATAAAATATTTCGTGCAAAGGCAGGTGAAAAAGCTCAATAGGTACCAAATCAAATCGTTATCGTTAAGGGGTACTTTTCTGTTTACTGAAAACGAAAGCAGAGGACATTGCTAAATATTTAATGTAGGGTAAACCCTCCAGTGAATGAACACCCCCCAGTGAATGAACAAAATCACGTTTTTCGTCTAAAATAAGAAATATAGCAATTTCTTCCACTTGTCCTATTTTTTTTCTTATTAACAACTCTATTTCCTATGCAATGACAACCCATAATAAATTTATTTTCGACAAGTTAGGATGTGACTGGCGTTTGAAGTTTACGTGTTTCTGGATTTAAAGTTTTGTATGAAAATATTAGATCCCAGATAAGAACAGTGTACGTTTGGAGCAACATATGAAGTGCTTATTTAATTTTTACCAGTACAAAGTTTAGTTATTTGGTTAGATTAAGAGTTGAACCTTCTATTTATGTACACTTTGTCGGCGTATTATGCGATTAAGTCTTTATTTTTTATAGTTCCATTACTGGCTCATCAAATGTTCTGAAACCAGTAAATGAACAGTGTGTTCATTTACTGGTGTCGCGTAGATTTAATTTTTTTCCCAAATGTATATGTAAACGCAATCGTATTGAGCTTGTTTTTTGTGATTCTGCATAGAAAACGATTCTGATTCTTTTAGCCAGTATTGGAACAAACCAAATTTTTATAGTCCATTTACTAGATTGGTCATGCCTATGTATGAACAATACAAAATTTGGCTTGTTCATTTATTGGATTTCTACTAATTCTATGTATGAACAGTGTAACCACGAACAATGCAGTGACAAGTTTATTATTTTAAACATTATTTGGTGAGCATGACCCCTTTTCATCAAAATATGCACGTTGGTTCTTGTTTTAATGGTTGATTTTATTTTTTCCATTTAATATGTAACGGGTTTCTATGTTATTGCTAAATAACCATCATTTTATTACATTTTAATCGATTGGAAGTCAATATGGAGGGATACAAAGATATAAACGCTATCGTTATACCTATTAAAATAGAGCCGGAAACGGTGTTTGTGATAAAAATGATTTTATTATGCTAATTAAAAAGAGTTAAATAATGTTCATTCACTGGGTTTTTCGGTGTTAATTCACTAGTTTTTATGTTCATTCATTAGGTTTTTGGGTAGTTTTTGGTAAATTCTGGTATAACTCAAAAACTATGAAAGTAATTAAAAATCGCAGAAATTACTTTCTTATTTATTAAATGAGGATTTATTAAATTGCAGTTAATTAATCCAATTATTAATGAATGCTGAGCAATGATTTTTCAAACTTGGATAATTGCTTAAGTGTTCATTCACTGGTGGTCTTACCCTACCTTATGTTATGAAATGAGAACGTTTATTTCAGACAAATAGTCCATATACATAACAAATATAAGTAAATGCAAAATAAATAATTCATTGAAAATTCATTAAAACAACACATATAAATAAATATAATTAAAATTAAAACAAAACCAAGTCAAATAAATTAAATTAACACTTAAATCGTAATAAAATAAAACACGAATTGATTCTTTGTCTTCCATTGTCCACAAATTTTATTTTATACAATTTACTCAATATTTATGTTTATTTATATATTGACATTTATTTAAATTCTTTTACCAAACACTCATTATTTTAGTTAGACGACATAATTTTGTTGCTTTTAATAATGGTCGGGTGAAGGACGATTACAACGCGTATTGCGGACTATAATTTGGTTAGTTTTCGAGGTCGGAGGGTCCTTTGTGGACAGCTAGCGTCCCTTTCATACATCGCCACATTACACATAACGTGTAGGTACAACGTGTATCAGCTAATTGTGTGGACACGTAAACGTTTTATCTATTAGTTTCAGGGGTTATTAGCGCGATCGTGACCGGACAGGTCATACAATAAGCTAATCAACCTACGCAACATCGAAATGAGTCTGCTAGCTCTAGTAAGTTTGATTACTTATTAATATTACTAATATAAGAAATATTTTGGATTAAATAAAACATGCACATACAATTTTAAAAACAAAGCTTCCATGCCATACCCTGTAAATGATGCCGTTGTCAATGCCGTTCTACCATACAGAGAAAATTAAATACTGATTTTGTTTACTGGGGTTAGATAGTTATTTTATAATGGATCAACAATTAAGTATAGGTACCTCGTATCACTTGAAAAGTGATCTGTGGGTATAGTCTACGAAACTTTTGAATGAAAAGGTGTTCAAATCTAAATTCTCTGTTGTACACTCTAATGAAAGCCAATTACAAGGTACAACGAATGGAACCAGCCCAAATTATGTAAATTTGCACCTCGGAAATGCAGTCTAGAAATAGTTCTTTAATTAAGACTCGACTACTATTTGTGCTAATGTCGGGGACGTTGGAGAAAGGAATTTAATTTGTAGCTGTGGAAATGATTAACTCCCTCCTTTTTCCTTATTGTGTAATACGACGTCAGTAAATGTATGGATAAAAATAACCTAGGTACCTATTCAAATAAAGGATGACTCACACTAGACCGGGCCGTGTCCAGGCCGGAGCTTCCGGCGCATCGTTATCTATGGAAAGCACCACGTGATCGCCTGTCATGTCATAAAAAAGTTAGCGCCGGAAGCTCCGGCCCGGATACGGCCCGGTCTAACGTGAGTTATCCTTTACTAATTTTACGCTGACGAAGTCGCGGGCAAAAGCTAGCAGGTTATAAATGCAAAAGTAACTCTATTTGTCTGTCTATCTGTTATGCCTTCACGCTTAAACTGGTGAACTATTATTATAAATGAAATTTAGTACTTATATAGATAGTTTGAGTACCTACATGGGAAGGACATAGGTTAGTTTTTATCACGGAAATCATCATACCACGCCGACTCTCTTATCCTTAATCGCTATTATTTAATATTATAAATGCGAAAGTAACTGTATTTATCTATCCGTCTGTCTGTTTGTCTGTTACCTCTTCACGCTCAAGCCGGTAAACCAATTTAGATGAAATTTGGTATGGATATAGTTTCAACAATCATTATCATTATGCCACGCAGGCGAAGTTGCGAGCAGTAGCTAGTACCGACCTATACAATATGGTTGTTTTAAAAGAAAATATTGAAATCTATTAAAAAATTAAGTCAACCATAAAAGTAAAGTAAGAACGTCTGTCAGACGGTGGAACTGATTCGCCGCTAATAAAGCACAGAAGTACCTACTCGCAGCGAAGGAACTATTCTGATTGTTAATAACAGGTTATGAATTTGATCTAGATTTGTTATGCATATGATCTGCCAGTGTCAAAACCAATATCAACCATGTACGTATCTTTTTACAGATGATATATCCATAAATTCCATAACATATCCAGATCAAACTCATAACCTATTTTGACATATTACTTACAGTCAGAATTCGCTTCCTAGTTGGAATATAGACTGACTGCATCAGGATTCAAGCTAGTACATATTAATGCAATAAAACCCGATTGACTTAACGAATTGTCGTACACAAATAGTGTAGGTTCGAGGATAGATTGTATTTTACACTGCTAAAAGTACCTAATTAAATTAAACCACACTTTAAGTGCGAGTAGGGTTGCCATATGGAAGAATTAAATGTCGTGATAAAAATCCTGACATCACCCTAAAAATCCGGACATTTCTTGTAGGTAGCAGAGATTTGGCGTATATAGCTTGAACGACGCCCCGGCGGCGCGCTGCTCTCTGCGGTGTACTGTATCGTGGATCTACTTTTCCCTTTCACTTCGCCCGATCCCGTAGCCCCCTCCCCGGGCGCGCATTCTATTTTTATTTAAGGTCATTTCTAAAAATCCGGACACATGCTAAGTCCGGCCGCAATCCGGACAAAGGGTCAAAAATCCGAACATGTGACGAACGTATGACAGCCCTAAGTGCGAGGGACAGTATTAGCCGATACTCTGAATGTATTTTTATTTTATTAGATAACGAGACAAAAGCGGCTACCTATTATTAGGAATTAGATAACAATCTGTTTAGTATGGTGGTCAACCATGGTGGCCAATATTGACAAAGTTGAAGTTATACTTAAAAAAAGCTTTAAGACCACTTGGACTAGGTTAAACTGGACGATAAAAAACTTGTAAAGTAAGAAATTACGACTACAGCAGAACTAGTAGGTACGAGTATTTTGAATATGGCTGCACTTTTGTCCGGCCGTATAAAGAAACTGTCGCGCCGCTGAACGGGCCAGATGAATCGGCTGAAGCTATGAACACTCGACAAGTCGACATCTTTTCACACCATGAAATGCATACATTTTTACCTCGTCAAAGTAGATGAGAAACGCTCAGCTTTATGACTATTTATATTTCATTTACAGGTAATTTATTTTAAACTTAATGCAACGTCAATAACTTATTGGAACTCGGCGATACTTAATTAATAAGTTTGGCCGAGTTATCTTATTTTGGTTTTCTTCGTTTTTAGGGTTACGTAGCTCAAAAGGAAAAATCGAAACCATTATAGATACAGGATCGATAGCATTACCGATATACGGCCCAATCCGAACTTTAAGATACGTCAGTTAATAGATCTAGAAAAGATATGGATTAGATATGTCAGTGTCAAACAAGTGACAAAAGCGACGTTTCTTCAAACAAAAACGTCACTTTTGACTCTTGTTTGACACTGACATATCTAATCTATATCGTTTCCATATCTATTATTTGACGTATCTTAAAGTTCGAATATGGCTGATAGGATCACTTTGTTGGCCCGTCGGTCCGTCCGTCTGTCTATCAAGGCCCTTTATCTCGGAAATGCGTGAAGGTATCGAGTTGAAATTAAAACCATATGTATATTACTCAATTGTTCATCCGAGTTGACTACTACTATTTCGTTTCGAATACGAAGAAATTACTTAGAATACATATATGTCGGGGCTTAATGTAGGTTTAGGTATTCAGGAATGGCTAGATGCACTAGGTGGTTAGATACATCCGTAGGGCGTAGATATTTAACGCGAGATCAAATATGCGAGGCGTAATGCAGTCTCTTGATTGCCACTGTCCGATCAGATTGAGGTTCAATCCCAGAGTGACGCCAGCGTGCAGCCTGGCTATCCCACTCACTCTAGTTCACAAAAACCATAAGCTAATTAATTATCAAACAGAGCAATTTCCGAGAACACATTCAGACGTTACAAAAACCCCTGACGCCTCTAATACGCTCCCAAGCCACTTAAACAGACATCTTTATTACCCACGTCGCTTACAAGTGTTTTTGGTAAATCGTAAGTATGTCATGTAAGCGCCCATTATTTTCAATTTACCAATTACATCACCTGAGCGTCGACATATATATGTGTATTTTATAAAACATGACTATAATATAACTTTAACTTATGAGCTAACTTTCACTGATCAACTGAGGAAAAGGATCATTATCCGAATGATTTCTTTTATGATAAATCCAATTTAAATTCTCATTGCCAAACGTTAATAATATAATTTTATACTTGTATAATAAAACTCCCTACGGTCGAAAAGTATCAGTGACAATGGAACTCAATAGTTTTCAGCATTAAATACTCCCAAAACCTAAGAAATTAGCGCCACCTTTGAGCACTTTAAACAGGACGTAGCTCTCCTTTTACCTGGAGGCACCGACGACGGGGCAATGTTTTCATGATCCTGGTATTTTTTCATGCCCATTGGTAGCGTCGAAGCTGCGTCGTACTGATCGTAACCGCTAGGTGTCGTTGTACAATCACCGTGCATAAACGAATCTTATAGTTCGTTTTTTTAGCATTCGAAAGAACTTGCAAGAAGGTAAGCGATCTTAACATGTCTTTAATTGAAAAACGCTGTTTAAAAACCAAAAACTATTACTTATGAAAACAGAAGAATATAAATGATCGTAGTAGATTCATAATTGTTACATATTTGCCGTAACTTATTTTTAAAATGTGTTTTTCAATTAAAAGACACATCAAGATTGTTTAGGTACCTTTTTTCTAATGCTAAAAAAAATGAGGTATAGGACGCCCCAACATAATTCCTACAATTTTACATGAGTTCTGCCTTACATTGTACCTATATAACTAACTTCTTCCTAAAAGGGTCTATTTTAAATTTAAGCTAGTTAATTCTCTAGTAATACAGTATGTAGTTATCTTGTTTGTAAATAAATGATTTAAAAAAGCTTCTTCCTATCATATCCGTGTCGCACTTGAGTAAAATCAGGAGCATCCACAGGTAAAGAGGTGATGGAGGATATTGCTTTATTCGCTTATAGATTAGATTTATTTATTTCAAGATGTAAATTACACTATAAATTTGCTACATTCATTAAAATTATATTTATCTTAAGGCCAAGCAATAAGAAGTTATATAGGGAAAAGCTAGGAACACAATTTTTGACTCCGTAACTTTGTTTGGACTAGCTAGGAGGTGAACATATCAAAAGTCCCCGGCCGTAGCTCCGGTGCTGGGGGGTAGAGGGGGAAAGAAGATCTCATTTTTCGGTTTTTCACTTATATCTTGGAAACTTTGCGTCTTATAAGACACACCAAAAGCTGATAAAATTTGTTACAAGTTTTATTCAGTCAAGTTTTTCGATATCTTGAATAGTTTTTGAGATATCCGCTCTTGAAAGTTTAATTTAGGGCTTTCAATTTTATCTTGATATCTACATTAGTGAAGCTGCTAGGCCGAGTTTGGTATCATTTTCGTATAAAACGGGGGTGCTGAATTCATTTTTGGTATCACATTGACACCATTCCTAAGAAAAAACATTTAAACTTCAAACAAATATCTTTTTTTTTTATTCCTCTTCACACTTAAACCGCTCAACTGATTTAATTGAAATTTGGTATACAGCTATTTCGAGGCCCAAGTCAGGACATAAGATACTTTTAATCTCAATAATCATCCTTTAAAGTTGTGAAATGGAGTATGGGGGGAATTCAACTTCGTCGACGAAACTGAATTTCTGAAGTTAATACTGCTTAAGGTAAGATTTAAAGTCATGTTTGGTATCATTTTCATCTAAATCACAGATGTATACCATCCCAAATTTCATCTAAATCGGTTCAGCGGTTATTGACTCCCCATACAAACTTCCACCCCACTTTTCACTCCCTCAAAAGATGCTTTTGGTTATAAAAACCATCCTATATCCTGTGTCGAGACTGAAACTATTTCTATACCAAATTTCAACGAAATTGGTTCAGCGGTTTAAGCGTGAAGAGGGATTTAAAAATTTTTTTTTTTAATTTCGGTTTTACTTCGCAATAGTGTCAATGTGATACCATAAATGAATTCAGCACCCCCGATTTATACGAAAATGATACCAAACATGGCCTAACAGCTTCACTGATGTAGATATCAAGATAAAATTAAAATCCCTAAATAAACTTTCAAGAGCGGGTATCTCAAAAACTATTCAAGATATCGAAAAACTTGACTGGATAAAACTTGTAACTAATTTTATCAGCTTTCGGTTTGTCTTAGTAGTCATGTCGCTAAGACGCAAAGTTTCCAAGATATCAATGAAAAACCGAAAAATTCGACCTTCTTACCCCCCTCTACCCCCAGCAGCGGGGCTACAGCCGGGGACTTTTGATATGTTCACCTCCTAACTAGTCCAAACAAAGTTACGGAGTCAAAAATTGTGTTCCTAGCATTTCCCTCTACAACGTTTTTTGAGCATTCATTTCCTGACCTATTATGACAAGATTACATTATAAATTTAAAATCATAAAACTAATTGTGTCTCCCAATAACGATCGTCATGTACGAAAAAAAACATATCAAACAATTGAATATAAACCAAGGTAACATTAAAGTCGATGTCAACTAGGGCTTGCATTCCGGAATTCCGGAATTTCGAAATTCCGGAATCTCGGACATATTTTCCGATATTATTGTTGTAAAAATTAGGTATTTGTAAAATAACGTAAGAAAGAGATGTTTATGACACGAGTGTTTTATTCGAAGTAAGGTAACTAAGCAATTTTAAAATATTTTAAAATATATCAAAAATAGAAAATAGAAGACTTAACGTTTGTCTACACAAAGAAGGTTACAAACTACAACAGCCGCCCTTAATCGAAGTTGTGCCAGACAAACACAAACAAAAAAAAACTTAAGTCTCTAATCCTAAGTTAAGTATACACCGTTTATGTACTATAGGTCCTAGTGGCTTCGTTAGTACATCAGCAGGCATATCACTACTTTTAATATATTCTAATTTAACAACATTATTAGACACCTTTTCCCTAATAAAGTGAAATCTGGTATCTATATGCTTAGTCCTGTTGTGGTGTACAGGATTTCGAACGAGGTTGATGGCACTCTGACTGTCAGAAGCTAAATTAACTATATGCAATTTACCTGTTATCTCATAGATAAACCGTCGTAAGTAGCATGCTTCCTTCGTGGCAGACGCTAGTGCCATATATTCCGATTCAGCTGAAGATAAAGCCACTGTAGGCTGTTTCTTGGACTCCCAGGATACTGGACCTCCACTTAACTTGAAAGTGTATCCAGTGTACGACCTTCTGTCAATCGGACAATTTGCCCAGTCCGCGTCACTAAAGCCTTTTAAAGGTTCTCCACTCTTCCTGTAAACCAAGGAGTAATTTAAAGTACCCTTCAGGTACTGCAGAACCCTTTTCGCAGCATTCCAGTGTTCCTTAGTAAAACACGTATTAAACTGGCTTAAATAGCTCGTAGCGTAAGCGATATCGGGTCGTGAGTTTACCGTAAGATACATGAGGCATCCTATTAAGTTTTGATACGGATAAGACTCACCTTCTTGACCATCAGTTCTTCTTTCCATATTCTTTTTAACTAGAGGAGTATCCACAGTCTTACAATCCTTCATGTTAAATTTTTCCAGTATGGAAAGAATGTAACTCCGCTGATTTAATTTAACACACTCGGAATCGCATTCAATTTGTAAACCTAAATAACATTTTAATATTCCGAGATCTTTCAAAGAAAAATATTTCGACAAATTTGTTTTGACAGTGTCAAACGTCGAATCAGATTTAAAGAAGACAATTATGTCATCGACAAAAATACCCAATATCACGAGTTCCTTACCAAAAAGTTTCGTATATACACAAGGCTCGGAAGGAGTTCCTGTAAAACCTATTTTCAAAAGTGTTTCATTCAACTTTTTGTTCCATGCTCGCGGTGCCTGTTTAAGGCCGTAAAGGGATTTCTTCAGCAAACAAACCTTGTTTTCTTTGCCCTTTTCGATGAAACCAAGAGGTTGCTCCATGAAAACTTCTTCTTCTAAATCTCCGTTTAGGAACGCGGTATCGACATCCAAGTTCTTCATTTTTAACCCCATCTCTGCAGCTAAAGCAAATAAAGTGCGGAGGGAAGAATGGCGAATCACAGGTGCAAACGTCTCATCGTAGTCTACTCCCTCCACTTGATGAAAGCCTTTCACGACGAGTCTCGCTTTATACTTGGTTATATTACCGTACGCGTCCTTTTTAATTTTGTAAACCCATTAACATGGTATCACCTTTTTATTAGGCTTATCTACTAGGTCCCATGTGTGGAGTTTTTTCAGTGAACTATACTCATCAGCCATAGCATGCCTCCACTTATCTGCATCATCGGCTTGAGTAGCTTCAAGATATGTTGTAGGTTCTCGAGAATCAGCCGTAGACACGTTGTAAGTTAGGAAATCTGGTGGTTTCCTATCTCTTGAGGGGTATCTCGGCTCAGGATGAGGTTCCTCTTCCACACTTGCTGGCTCTTCATCCGCACTAGGTAGCCGTGGTTCACTGAAGGGCTCTCGCTCTTCCATAGATACTAAATCTTCGGCACTTTCTAGATTTATCGGCGAAGGCGGTGGTGCAGGGTCGTTGCTCTCGTCGCAGTCATAAAATTGACAATCTTGACAGTTTTCAGACTCGGTCTCTCTTTTATCTTCGAACAATAAAATAGAGTCTGACTGTACCTCAGGTTCTGGTGACCTCTGCTTCAGTTCTGTAAAACAATTCTCAAAAAAGGTTGCATCTCTGGACATAAACATTTTTCGTGGGTAAGCAGGATCCCTAAATATATAAGTACCTGGATTTTCTGAATAACCTACGAAAATCGCTTCCTGTGCCTTGACATCTAATTTCCTTCTGTGACACGAGGGTATATGGACAAGTGCTCTACATCCGAACACTTTCAGGTGACTAAGATCACCTCTACGACCATACCACCTGTCATAAGGAATTTGTCCACCTAAGGCTCGATGAGGAGACCTATTCTTTAGGTATACGGCAACTTGAAAAGCGTCTTCCCAGAATGCTTTTGACAGTGAGCATTCAGCTAGCAACGTCCGCGCCTTTTCTGTAATCGAACGATGTGTGCGTTCCGCGACTCCAACCTGTTGAGGACTGTAAGGCGTCGTTGTTTGATGCTCGATACCTTTCGAAACAAGATAATCAACAAACTCTTTATTAACGAACTCCTTACCACCGTCAGTCCTAACCGCTTTTATTTTCTTGTCTAATTGATTTTCAACAAAAGTTTGTAACAGACAGAATTTATTTTTTACCTCTGTTTTGGAAGAAATGAAATAAGCAAACACCTTTCGCGTATAATCGTCTACTATCGTTAGCATATACCTATTTCCTTGAAAAGAGGTTGTAGACACTGGTCCCATGAGATCCATATGGATCAGCTCTAACGGGGAAGTAGCCCTATTAAACGCTACCTTCTTGAAAGGTTTCCTCGCTTGTTTACCTTCCACGCAAGCGATGCAACTATTTTTATCTACTACTGAATACTTTACGCCTACCTCGTGATTCTTCAGTTGGTTCATGCCTATGCGACACAAATGTCCTAGCCTCTTATGCCAAAGTTGATAACTATCCTGACAGTCAGAGTGCACATCCTGTGTCATATAATTATCTGCCACATTCTCGGGAACATTGACAGCACCGTCTAAAACGTACAGTCCACCACAGGGCGAGGCATGAGCAACAGATTCACCTGTATAACGAAAATTACCAGATTTATAAAAGTTACATCAAAAACACATATAAAACCCTTTTGAACAGTTTTGTATACAGATAACAAATTAGCTTTTAAATCTGGTACAAAATCAACGTCACTGATCTTGTTGACCACGTTCTCGGGTGTGTTTATTGATATGTTTCCAATTCCGCAGCACTTAATCTGTTCTCCGTTTGCGACAGTAACGGTACCTTGATTCTGTATCGTAAGACTCTGAAACCAATCTCGTCTAGAAGTCATGTGTCTAGTACAGCCCGAATCTACATAAATGATGTCCTTACTTGAGCTGCCAGAAGTATTAAGAGCTGTAAATGTCGTATCGTTGACAGTTACCTCATTGGCTTTCTCCTTCTTGCCTCTCATCGGACAGTCTGGACGCTTATGTCCAGGCATCTTGCAGTCGTAACAAACCAGATCCTTCTTCTTTGACTTCGGCTTCCTTTTCGCATGAAAAACCGATTCTAATGGTGTAGCCGCATCCTTGGACATTTCATTTAGTAGTTTTGTCTTAACTAAGTCTGTAGTCACATCAACATTACAGTTTTCTAAAGCCATAATGAGAGGTTCGTATTTTGGAGTGAGACCTCCCAAAAGTATCGCAGCAATAGACTTATCCTCTAAGACTACATCTATATCCGCCAGATCCTGTGCGGTTGACATAACTGCGTTAATGTACAGTTCCATATTCGAAAAGTCCGACAGACTCAACCTGTACAATTTTCGCTCTAAAGAAAGTCTTCGTCCCATTCCCTTGTCCTCAAAAGCTTTCTGCAAAGATTTCCATGCTTCGGCTGCGGTTTTCGCACATCTAACATGAATGATTGCCGCACCATCTACTGTCAAACATATCTTTGCCAGGGCTTTCGAATCTTTTCGTACCTTTGTAGAGGCAGGGGTCGTGTCTCCTTCAGGGTAGCCACCGACTGTCTCCCACAGATCCTCGTGCAATAGGTAATTGCGCATCTTAAATTTCCACGCAGGGTATCCATCTTTGCTCCTCAGGCAAAACGATGGAAAAGATGAGCTTGAACGGGAATTAGAAACACTCGAAGCATCTCCCGATTCGTGTGACATATTTACGATTTGTACTATTTCCAATCACACAAATACTACACCTCAATATTTTACGAAAATACACTTTACACTAAACTTGACATTATAAATTATAGCATTCGTGCTGATAACGTGTTGTAAAAATTAGGTATTTGTAAAATAACGTAAGAAAGAGATGTTTATGACACGAGTGTTTTATTCGAAGTAAGGTAACTAAGCAATTTTAAAATATTTTAAAATATATCAAAAATAGAAAATAGAAGACTTAACGTTTGTCTACACAAAGAAGGTTACAAACTACAACAATTATAATTCCGGAATTCATACCACTGAATATCGAAAATTCCGGAATTGGATTTAAGTACTTTTTTTAGGTTTAAATACGTTTATTTTTGAACATTGTTAAGAAACTACACTATACTGTTGTTTTTTGTCGTTATTACGTATATATTTTACTTTTCTGTTTGCAGTGGGACAATATGGGCTCATAATAATAAAAAAAAACAATAATAACAAAGCAAAGCCATTTACTTGCTTAGAATAGTCAGAGTAGTCTGAATCCTACATAAGCGAATTTTTAGAATTGAAACTTAATAATATTTGGACTTTTCATCTTGGATTCAGTGAGAAAGAGGTTTTCTCTATCAACGATTTCGGATCCTGTAGAGTAGAAGCACCATAATATAATGATATTCTGAATCATAATTAGGAACTAGGAAGGAAAAAGCCAAACTTAGACCTTCATTTTCTTAAGCAACACCACTACCTACTAGGAGTACTAGGTTAGGAAGAGTAGGAAGCTGTTAAATTTAACTATTTTATAAAATTATGCATCAAATGGTTTGCTAGCAACTATAGTTTCCCCAAATAAATACCCCGTATCATAGAAGTGCATAAAAGTAACCCTTTTGATGTACTCGTGGTAAAATATGGGGTGGGAAAAACGTACATCAAATTAAATTTATTTTAAACAATTACTTAATAAACGTAAAGTATCCGAATTTCGTGAGAATTTCACATTATTGTTGTTTTTTACAAAAAAAGTCTCATAAAATTAAGATAATCCCTAATTCCGGAACCAGTTCCGGAATTCCGGAATTGGAATCCAATATCGAAAATCAGTTCCGAAATTGGAAACCAACCGATATTGCAAGCCCTAATGTCAACGTAAATAATTTGCAATTGTCATTAAAATGTCAAATAAAGATATCACAAAAGAACAAAATGTCACGTTTAAAATACAAATCAACAATTTAATAATAAAAGAAATGTATACTCAATTATGTCTTTACATATTCAATTCCATGTACTCATTTACAGAGTACAAAAGGTTTCTCAATTTGAGCTTAAATATTTCATCACACGGCTCAAGGTTCAAGTATTTTATTACTGTGCTTATAACTAGTAAATATATCCTTCTTTATACACTCTAAAAAAAATTTGGTTGGCCCTATCAATATATTGATGGCCGTAATCAAGCATCTTGATTCCATACGAGCCTAACAAGAACTTAAACACATCAAACAAGGTAATTCTGATTGCTATTACTATTGTTAGGTAACTGAACCAATTAAGATCTTGTTCAATATTTACACGAAAAATAATTATGCTAACTAATTGATCTTAGTAAGATCAATTAAGGGCTTGATAATGAAAACAAACAAGTTAGTTCAACTAAGATGTAAATCAATGTTAACATGAAGAATTACTGTATTAACTATTTCACCCAAATAAGTTCAACTAAGAACATGATTACACCGACTTATGGCGTATTAGCCTGAACTAAGATATTGGTCAATTTGAATCTTAATTGTTTAATCATTTCAACTATGAAGCTTGTTTAGTACAATACCATTCTTGTTCAATTGTACTATGACTTTGTCGCATTTACTAAAACATTTCTTTCAGATCTCTAGTTTTTATACGCGCCGTGCTGAATAATGCTGGTGGTCCTCGTTATTATTCTCAAGGAATTAGTCTTAAATACTAAAATATACATTATTTAAGACTATATATTTACTTAGTATTTAAGACTAATGCCTTGAGTATAATGCGAGTACGAGGACCAGCAATTATTCAGCACAGCGCGTATAAAAACTAGCACAAAGGAAATTTATAAAATTTAAACGAATAAGTAGTGAATAAAATATAACAACAAAGAAAGGGATAAAACATAATTAAACTAAATCAAGCCCGTAGAGTTTTATAAAAAGGGGGTAAAAGAATAAAACAAAAAAATATTACAATAAGATGTTATTTATTCATTTAATCATTTTGAAAGTAAACGTTTTGCATTTAAATTCACACGCACGGATCCGTGTCTAAGCATACGAGGGGTTAACACTCGTTGGTCCAATCACGTTCACACTTGTTGGTCTATCCAAGCACACTACACTCACAGTGTCACTACGCGAGTTTGATTCGGATGTCACTGGTTGTTTTTTAGTCAAACAAATCACAAGATTCCACACATTTGACAGTTTAAAAACCCATCTTCACGATTAAAATTGTTATATTTGTGAATTAAGGCTTCTCTTACCAATCTTGGTATATAGTGGCGTGCTTTCGAAATGACCTTGGGACTATGCAGCTCGATCCAGTGACTTATACCCGACTCAAGGTGACACTGAGCAATAGCTGACTTGCGAGCGTCGTTGTTCTTGACCGCAGCGATGTGGTCTTTAATTCTGCAGGCAATAGTGCGTTTGGTATGCCCACTGTACGAACTACCACAACTGCAATCAACTTTGTACACACCAGGTTTTTCCAGAGGAATAAGTAATTGAATGAGCTTAACGCAACTGTGTGCTACAGAGACTGACTGCTCGGTCGCACGCGCCACGAGAGGGGCGCGGGCGGGGCGGAGAGCGGGTGTACAGGCGATCCCCCTACTTATCTCTTGATTGATCGGATTAACCGATTATTTAATTTAATTATTAAGAAAATCGATTTAACAAATATTTCTTCGTAGAATGGAATATTAGTTTCGTAATCAATACAATAACTTGATCATAATGGGATTGAGTGTTTTATCTTCGTTGTTCTAAATATTATATGTTTAGTTGATTCAACTACCAAATCTTATGTAAATCAACAAAGACAAAAAAATCAAATAAACTATTAAAATGTTCATAACTATTAACATATTTATCTGTTTTAATTAAATTGTTAAGGATTGAATTAACCTACGTTACATAATTATGCCAACAAGTTAATAGTAGATGCAAAGTATACAATTGTTAGGATTAATAACATACCTACTTTATTAGTTCAATCACAGATACACTTATTGTTTTAAGTAATCAGCTTTCTTTGATTTACATAAGATCGTTATTGTTGTAATTAACTTAACGCCAACTAAGAGAAAACTGCTCTTAGTTGGTCTTAATTTTTTAGAGTGTATGTACCTATCTGTAGGATTTTTAGAACGGTTAAATATTTACAAACAATTATTTACGCTCGTCGCTTTACCGCTAAAATTATAGCAACACTAAGTAGCTTAGCACATTCATTGCCACTTAGTTGACTTGGTGCTACGGGTTAATACGCTCGTAGCGCGTAGCCACGGTTTCGCCGTATGTAGCGCGTAGTCGCTACGAACAGTGTACCCGACAGTCGGATTCTTGGCCCTGAATGTGTTAGAGTACATAGTTGTAACCCAAGACACGAAGACAGCCCTTATTTAGATTTTAAAATTTTACTTGAATGTTTGATGGTAGGAAATATCTACTTCTAGTTACTTACAAAACATTATTTTCACTTAACGGCAGTGCGTTACGAAAACAAATGAATTTTATTATACTACGCTAGTACGAGTATCAACTAGAAGCTCTCCGCAAAGTTGTTTTCTTAACTACATTACACCCACAACTCTACCCTGCTTGCACATAAGACGACACATTTGATTTGCGCGCATAAACGTGATTAGTTTAGAGATTAGTAGAAATTTTTTAAATGTTTTGCATCTTAGAGTTTCTAAGAGAATATGGGTTCGATTCGGATTTTGAAATAGACATCTATTAGACATCACCAAGATACGATAACGATATGCTTACCTGCTCTAACCTGTCAAATTTGACATTTGCGCGATTCTGGAGATACTCTTGAACGATTTCCACAGGATATGACTTAGAAATCCAATTCACATCTAATATTTAGATATCTTACTCTATCTAACGTAAAAGTGACATTGGTTGTCCGAATTGGGCTGCCAAAGAGAACTAGTTGATATCTAAACTATAACGTATCTAGAATGGATCTAGTACGTGTCGTCTCTTGTGAATATCTTGAAGTTCGAATACGGCAGTATGTTCAAGAGTAATGTCCTTACTACCCTACAGCAATGGTTCTTCCAGTCTAGCTAGCGTAGAATAATAAAGTTTTTCTAAATTCTACGTACACCTTTAAACCATTTATTTAGTTAAATAGTGTACTACTTAAGAACACAAAACATATAAATGTTATAATACGTATAATAAGGTACAGAGTAGTCTGCCCTATAATGTATATGAACGCTAGTGTCCGTGTAGTGAAGTGATCGCAACATTGAGATGTGTCGCCCTGTTGTTTTTTTTTTATGAGCAGAGTGATTTGAAGAACGATACCCTAAAAATATGGTATGTAAAAACATAATACTAAACATACATAGTTGATCCAGTAATTATAAAAGCATAAGCATCATTTCGCCGTTAAATGTAAGTTTGGCGAACCTAATATAAGTTTAAGTAAATGTACCATACTTTTCTGAAAATAAATTTTTAAAAAAGTTTTCGGTTGTATGTTGCTTACTTCCTATTCTAGGCCTCATTGTACAGTCACCTGCAATAGTATGTTACTCTTCGAAGGCCGCAAAAATATGTGACACGCTCTTATGGCTCTACAAATAAGATCGTGTCAGATATTTTTGCGGCCTTCGTTGTGTAACATATTATTGCAGGTGACTGTACGCTACACGGCCCGACTCTAACTTTAAGATACGACAATTAAAAAAACTAGAAACGATATGGATTAGATGTGTCAATGTCAAAAGTGACGTTTTTATTTGAAGAAACCTCACATTTGATACTGACATATCTAATCCACATACTGACGTACCTGCTCGTTTCTAGATCTATTAATTGTGGTATCTTAAAGATCGAATCGGGCCGACAGTTAATGTTGATATTTTGAAGTTATTCCGGTTCATGAACAATATGTTAATTTACATTATTTACAAACACATAACTTCTGCAAAGCGAGACCTAAGATAATAAATGAGCAGTGTAGGTACAAAATATTGTTATTATTGTATAACAGTTTTATTATTGAAAAGTGGAAGAAAAACATTGTTAACGTAACAAACGTTGAATCCTCAAGTTTTCCAAGAGTTATAAATAGTACGGCATAAGTTGGTAAGTAAACATCTTATACATACAATTTTGATCGCTTTACAAACAAGTTGCAAAATAAACTGGCGACTGGCAAACTGACCGCATATAATTCCTATGCAACATGCAATGGATCATTATGTTACTACGGAAATGTGGGCTGTTATTTTATGTATTTCCAATTCTCACGTATGGCCATTCCCATTTTATTCGATAGCGTGTTATACGGCTTGCTTCTGCTTAAATTTTTTTGTATAATAATGAAAATTGTCTCAAAACTTTGAGGTCTTGGCAAATGAAAAACAGGGCTGAAATGTTTTACATACAATCTCATCAACCAATTGGGTGCATCCGGTATACAACAAAAGGACAGGATATTAACACATGGCTCCGTTTTAGAGGGTTAATTTAGAACACAACACAGGCAATAACGTTTATTACATAATTGTAAACCACATTATGAATAACAAGAAAACATAATTTATTTAAGTTACAATCTTACATTAAGGGATTGAGAAAATCGTATCAAATAGTTTTAAGTTAGAGAAATAAAGGCAATTAGCTAGAGTAAATGATATTATAGAATTTGGGTATTGATGATATTACATAGTTAGAAGCATGTGACTGCGTTGAAGTAACATCGTAGGACCCGGCCGCGGCCGGAGGCGCCCGCCTGCCCTCGCCGCTGGAGGGCGCTCTGGGAACAACATATGTAACGAAAATCAAACTACACGAAGATAATTATATAAAACAATCGGAGCGGAAACGGGAAGACTAAGATTTCTCCAGAAACTTCCTGCCTTCCACAGCCAATGTGGAATGTACTGTCGCCTACGGTATTTCCGAACCGATACGACCTTCAAACCTTCAAGAAAAGAGCGTACTCCCATGCCGTAACGCGCTTGCAACCCTTCTGGTGTTGCGGGTGTCCATGGGCGGTGGTAATCGCTTACCATCAGGTGATCCGTCTGCTCGTTTGCCTCCTAGTTCATAAAAAAAAACCTAATCACAGAAACATTATGTTACTTATACGTGCACATTTCCGAATGAAGGTTAGCTTCTTATGCTTTCTAACGCTAGCTAGGGTAAAATTTTATTTGTAAATATTTAACGTACTTTTTGTCACGAATTTTTGTACAAATACGAGTACGCTCAACGACGTGGTGTGAGGGCCTTCGAAGAATTCTCCTGCAAGCTCGTTCCGGGTCTACTGTAGTCTGGGCTATAACCGCGAAAATCGAAGTTCGCAAATTGCGGGCATTTTTCTCTGTCACTCTAATTACGCCTTCATTGGAGTAAAAGGGAAGGATCCTCGCAATTTGCGAATTTCGGTTTTCGCGGTAGCCCCTCTGATCAAGACAAGACACAACATGCTTGTTACTTACCATGTCGGAGTCGAGGTAGGAAGACACGCGCAGCGGCGCGGCGTGCGGACCGTCGTGGGATTCTGTCGGAGATTCGTGTAGGGCCTTCTGGAGCGCGATCAGAATTCGGTCCAACACTAATGCCGCTCGCTTCTGCGGTATCACTACCTCCTGGAACAACATATGTTTATCAGGGACCAATTTGATTTAAGACTCATATATCATATAAGTAGTTATGTACCTATCTATATAAGTAGGTAAATGGGCCTGGGGAAACGAGAAAGAAGAAGAAGAAGAAGAAATAACAATAAGTATCTATTTACTTATTCGTAATTAGGTATTCGGATCGTAAAACCTACACAAAATCCAAGTAAATAGATCGACATATAACTATTTGACACAGTTTCGGCAATTCTGGGAATAAAGGCAATTTCTCACAATTACATTCCTAACACAAATCGAATTCGAAGAAAGCCTCTAACCTAATTTAATGACAAAACATTCAACGTTGCGTGGAAGGGACATTTATCATCAATTTACTCACAATTCGTACTATGGATATTGACTTTTCTACGCCACCATTGATTAGCCTTTAAATCAAATTAGATCCATAAAAAGCGTTTTGAAGCATTAATTCCCAGCAAGCCGGAAATCATTTTAATACCTTCACTTGGCCCTAAATGCGTATAATCCGAGTTTGCTCCTTCCCAAGAGGTGTGGAAAATACATTTTGGGAGCCTTGGGAGACACATTTACCTTGGATTGACGAAACTACTAGATGTAGCCTGCCTGAAACACAGGGAATCCTAGTTGAATCATTTGTAAACCAATTGTCTTTCTACCACGCCAAGTCGTAGTCGGCCCGATTCGAACTTTAAGGTACGTTAGTTAATAGATCTAGAAATGATATGGATTAGATATGTCAGTATCAAATGTGACGCTTCTTCAAACAAAAACGTCACTTTTGACACTGACACATCTAATCCATATCGTTCCTAGATCTATTAATTGATGTATCTTAAAGTTCGAATCGGCCCAAACATTTACACGTGAAGTTACCTCTGGATTTTCGTAGAGGGGCGCAGGCGCTGCTTCGATGACCGAGCACGCCAACGCTAGCAGCAGCATCGCCACGCTCATCATCGCTGGTACATCACACTGTCCTGCACAACACAACACAAGAACTTCAAGTTCGTTACAATTTAAAAAACCGGGCAAGTGCGAGTCGGACTCGCGTTCCAAGGGTTCCGTACGTTGCCCCAATTTTTAACAATGTATTTTTTATGTGGAACGTAAATGAAATGCCTTTAAAACCCCCGTAGGGGTCGGATAAAAAACTTAAGTAGTTAAGTCCAACTGGCGCTTGACTACACATTTCCAATAGGTTTTCATGTCATCTATAGGCAAAGAACTATTTTGTGTATTTTTTCATAGACACAGTAGTTTCGGAGATAAAGGGGGAATGGTCGGAGAGACAGACGTACGAGTGATCCTAAGATAAGGGTACCGTTTTTTTTTTACCCTTTTGAGGTACGGAACTCTAAAAATTAGGCGAGTACGTAATGTGTCCACCAGCCACTTGAAGGATAATTCACGCTAAAATGGTCCGAGCCCAGGGCGTGGCTTCCGACACTTCTGAATCACTTCTTGAATGTATTATCAGAAGTAAATTGTAATTGTTGAATTTTGTATTTTGTAAGCTGTTATTTTTGTTTTATTAAATTTAATTAATTTATAATGTACTTTGACGATGCAAAAGCGATTGTAAAATCCTACTTGATTAAATGACATTCTATTCTTTTTCTATGACAGGTGATAGGTGATCACGTGATGCTTGATTAGAATACTGAAATATCGGGCGGCCCGGCCCGAGCCCGGACCGTTGTAGCGTGCGTCGCAAACACGTGCCTTGTGAAAGTGATTTCTGCACATAAAATGTGCCGTGCATATTAAAATTTTATTTTATTTTAGTTATAGACCATTTTATTGGACATTAGACAAATGTTGATGCAATGCAAGCAGCTTAATAAATTTAATTAAAAAGTTACGGAAGTTTTTCACCTTATTTAATAATAAGATGGAAAACTTCCTTAAGGCTTATTTTGATTCTAATAACTGGTTATGAATTTGATCTAGATTTGTTATGGATAAGAATTGTCAGTTGTCTTCAGTGATATTTAATTCATTTTCTCCATTTTCGCGTAGCAGAACACTGAAGATTGTAGCAGAATCGTAGAGCTGTTGTAATCTGACGCATTTCAAAAATCTCTATCTTTATTACCTCAATAAAATTGATACCTATCATTGGGGCTCGTATTGTTTTAATTAAAATTCATCAGGATAGCAAATTATGTAATGATTGGGCTCAGGGGGCCGATTTTTGAATTTCGATCGCTCGATTTCGTCACTCGAAAATCGGTGGAAAACGGCGAAATGCCGTGTTTGTATGGGGCATCGGCCCCAGAAGCCAAATTGATTGCTGTTTTGCCAATTTATTAGGCCAGATGTAAGATGCTATTTCACCAAAAAAATAACCCTAAAATGCTGCAGGTTTTTGAGAAAATTAAAAAAATAATTGGTTTTAATTTTTTTTTATCTAAACTACCGAACCGATTTTTTTGTAACTTATACACATTATGTAAGTAATCTAGATGAATTATTTTTAAAAAATGGAGTTCCAAATATTCTTATAATTAGTAATATTTTCACTTTTAATTTTTCAAAAATTTTTTTTTTATATTTCCGAAATAGGGACACCCACCAATTTTAGGTATTTTATGTATAAATTAATGTTCTATAACATATATTTTTTTCATAAATATTCATTTGGCTCAATATATATTATTTGGCTCAGTATAAGTTACAAAAAAATCGGTTCGGCAGTTTAGATAAAAAAAATGAAAACCAATATTCTTTTTTTTTAATTTTCTCATAAACCTGCAGCATTTTAGGGTTATTTTTTTGGTGAAATAGCATCTTACATCTGGCCTAATAAATTGGCAAAACGGCAATCAATTTGGCTTCTGGGGCCGATGCCCTATACCTATACAAACACGGCTAGACCCTTCGGAATCTAGTAGTATTGACCACTCGAGTTCAATTCTATTAGTAGAATTTAAATCCCTAGTAGTGGAGATATTATTGAACGAAATACTCGAAATCGAGTGGTCGAAATTCAAAAATCGGCCCCCAGTTGTTTTGATAATACTTAATATTCAACCAAGAGCCTAATTCTCTTAAAGCTTCTCTTAAAATAATTAATATTGTTGTATTTAAATAACTATCTTTTGTAAATAGACTGCGTGGGAAAATATAAGAACATGATAGAATGATAGATGTACGTCCCTCGTTATAATATGGGTCACGAAAATTGAGCTCACATTACACGGAGTTTAATGCTTTATTGATAGCTAGATGACAAGCTACTCACATTCTTTGCGAAGGATAACACGCTTTAAGGCCGTTAACGCCGAGAAAATGTCTATAATCTGCAGAAAAAAGTGACCCCCCTCCCCCCTGCATAGAAGTTTACAATTACATGTACCTATGTTTATATACATCGGGCATATTAATAAATATCTACTTGTATAATCTCAAAAATATAGATATGCAAGCCACTATATCCGCCACTGGAGGGTTTGGTCACTTTAGTATTTATGACATGTATTTCAGTTTATAATTTATAAATAGCGTGATTCGGGAAATGAATTAGAGATTCACTAGATATGAAATATGTGACGTTCCACGGCAAAAGGTACCTTACCGAATCGCGCCGATAGTATTTTTAAATATAAGTATGTATTTCGTCGCCTACCATCCATATTACAATTACAAGCTTTGTCCCCTATTTATTTAACTACTTTAAAAACACAAATCAAAATATTTAACATAACAATTATATTTGTTCCTAAAGTTGCAGATATGCAAAATTTTGTTTTATGATCGATTTTCTTAACTCTTTTTGAAAATGCGTACAAATTTTCTTTAAGGTGGGAAAGGTGGGAATAACCTGAAAAGTACACGGCCCATTTTTCCTCGGATATATTTCTATGAAAATTTGGGTCCTCAGTGATTTTGAGACAGTGTACGGCGGTTGTGGGCAATTTATTTATTTATTATATTTTAGAAACATACAGTCGTTTACAAACAGCGTATTTAGATTCTGTGATACAATATAAATGAATTTTTTAATAATTATATACTTATACATAAATATAATTAATTTATTTTATTGGCGATATTAAATTTAACCAATTATCTTGTAAACTAATCAAAATGAAAAATATTTTTAATATAATTTAAATTACTTAATAAGTTTCCACTACAATATCGTGTCATGTTGCATGCCATATAAAAATTAGTTTAAAGTTACTTTAGTATTAAGTTTTAGTTAAGTAATTTCATTGCTATGTACCCTAACAGGGTTCGTGTGAACACTAGCTGTAAAATGCCCTTTGTAAGACCTTATGTAACACATGATTATAAATGCAATAAATGAATTATGAATTATTAAGTTTAGGTATTGTGTTGTAATTACCTGAATAATAAATAAATAACAATAAATTCATATTTTATACTTCCGGGTGTAAAGTTTATAGAATTTTTGCATACATATATTATCTACTCTATAGTAAATTAGAATTAAATGAAAAAACTGGCCATTGAAAAAAGATGTCAGTAAAAAAAGGCGCGACATCCTAATTTTCTATATGACGGATACCATTCGCACTTTAAATTTGCAGCTTTTTTTCTACTGAGACGGCCATTATATTGAAAGACTATACTAAAAAATAATTACACTCCAACGCTTTATAACACAATTATTTGACATAAAAAAAATCGAAGCACTAGCCACTTTAAAACGTTTTAGAAAAATATAAAACTGAAAATTTAGGACGATGACCCGGTTTATACTTACTCATGAGTTTAAGTATGAGTTATTTACTAAAATGTGATTTATTAATAATACAACAAATGCCTGCCTACACATCTGCGCACATTTTTAACTCCAGCTTTTTTTTTTACTTGTACGGGTAGTTGCAATTTACCCGCCAGGTAGACAATAAAGGCCTCGCAACAAGTGCATCTCTACTAGTTCACTATAATCGGCTCTATTTCCGTGTAATCTATTTAATAACTGTATTTCCGTTCTTTTTTTCTTTATAATATTAATGAAGTATAACCAAATTAATAAAGCTATCATAATTCAACTAATAAATAACAGAATTAATAGTTTCATTAATCGTATGTTCTTCTTAATTTGTTTTTATTTAATTTTCGTTAGTATTCCTGATTTACATTCGTTTATGCTTATTACCTACTCTCATAGATATTAGATAGATACTACTGGTACTAAACAAACAATTAAAACTTCAATAGGAAATCGAACTAAATAATTATGTATAAAATACAACAAAAAATTAATAGGTAGGTACTTACGGTAGTTCATATTATTAGAAGAAACTAAAAATCAAAGTTTCGTTAAGCTAAACTATGGATATACTTTTGAAACGTTACGTACGTTCTACGATACGTACCCGTACGTTAACGGCGCGTGTAAGCTCGACAGACTATTTGGGCGGAGCGCAGCACCCAAGCCTTTATAAGGGCGGGCGGACGCACGCTAGTGCTCGCTCGCGGATCCGGCTGCCTCATTATTAACTTTAAAACGGGTCTAGTTGCAATTTACTCAGAAATTGTACAACACTCACCAAAATAATACATTGCATTATTTGAAAATGCGTAAAACTTACATTATTTTATGAGTTCTGAGAATTTTGTACAAGGTATAAGAGCTATTTAAGTTGATCTGAAATTAAACATCAACATTGTATTAACCTTGGAATTCATCCCTAAACCCTTTACTAAAAGCATCTAACTACTTTACTAAAAGCATTTTGAAACAACATTAATTTCTACAAGTCTTATATGTAAATAATATTGTGAAAAGGATAAAACAACTATGTAATTATTTAACAATCTAAAATTAACTTGACCTATTCAGTAGGTAGATTTTTTTGTAAATAGTGAAAAATTAATTTTTACTTGTTTTTGCGTAAAGGGAAAAAAACTAGGCCATCCTAAAAAAATAAACTTTCAAATTAAATGAGTAAATGACAAATTATATATAAAAAGTGACCTAAATCTTAAGGTGAGGTGGGCCGGTTCTATTATGTCAAATTTTCGATGGATTTTCTATTAACCGTGGGCCCGAATGGTAACCCAACCCCACCCACCCAACTTTAGTTAACCATAAAGAGATTCCGGTGATCATACGTTTACGGTTCCGTACCCCAAAAGGAAAAAATATGCCTTTGATAGGATTTATCTTCGTCCTTCTGTCGGCCAATGTTCGATTGTGCGTCAACAACAACGTCAAGAACACCAGATTAAAATGTACTTTTTAGATACGTTTGTTATCCCTTAAGAGTCACTCGCACCCGTGGCCAAAAAAGCCGCACCCATACAATCGAATTTACTCTCTCATTTTAAAACGATATGCTTCATGTAATTTATCGTGGGCGGGACACACGATAACTACATATTTATCATTCAAATATTATGCTGATTTCAGTGTACGGTTAAATAGGCATGTAGGGCAGAGCCCCGGTTGAGGCCTCTGGGGGCTGATTTTTGAAATTCGACCGCTCGATTGCGTGTATTTCGTTCAATAATATATCCACTACTAGGCATTTAATTTCTACTAATAAGTAGAATTGAAAACGAGTGGTCAATACCAGTAGATTCCAAATTTCTATCGCTCGTATTTAAAAAATTAGTACCTATACTTATATCGCAGTTTTCCACCGATTTCCGAGTGACGAATTCGAGCGATCGAATTTCAAAAATCGCTCCCCTTGGCCGGTATTGGCCATTTGCAAAAAAAAAATTTGAAGAAAAAAAGAAAAATACTTTGAATGCAGTTTTGTTTCTCTTTAAAAATAAAGGAATGTCTCCTTTAAGTAAAATGAGCCAGCTTAAGGATTTAAGGTAGTTTCCCTCCAGGGCCCGACTTATCTTTCCACACTGTATACCTACCGTAAAATCCGGTAACTAGAGTCCTCAAGTTCAACTACGAGTATGGTCCAGTTTTTAACGTTGATTCTTAAAGAGCCTTTATGATTTTGAGCTTACATAACTAATGCTCCTTCTATATTATATACTCAACATAATTTGAAATCCACCACCGGTAGACGGGCAGCAGCGTCCCTCAAATTCGGTGTACTCGACTGCGATCGCCAACCCGCCTGCCAAGCGTGGCGATTATGGCATTCACCCCCCATCCGGCACGTATGGCCGTCCAAGGGGGAGGCCTATGTTCCAGTGGATGTCTTATGGCTGAGATGATGATAATAATTTGAAACATACTTATAAATACATATTTTACTAGGAACTTGAATTTGGACCATAGTTTACCTGATTTCACGGTACATGTTTCAGATTGTGTTGAATAAAGTTTAACTATTCGATTGTACCTGAAAGTAGTAGGATGTTAACAAATAAATTCATTAGCTCTCTGTCAATTTGCCGTGTAACGAGGGTCAGTCTTCCGGGAAAAGTAATTTTGATACACGAGAACTGAGTTTAAAATAATCTATCTGCTGTTTGTAAATTGTGCCTACCTATTTATAAAATCGTGACGTATTTCAATGCCCTAAAATACTCCTCAGAAAGTTCTTAAAAGACTTTTATTGTAAGTAGGCTAGTTTAAAGTAAAATATTGAGCCGAACGACCGCTCGTTGATGTCTTGTCGAATCGAAATTATTTAAGTCCGCTGTCTCTGACATGATTGAACAATTTTTAAACAAACACATACGTGTCGCTGCGAGCGATATTCCAAATTTTATATTAATACTGGAATCAGTTATGTAACGCTGCCATACATGACCCAAAATTTTTTTATTAAGCTATGAGCTTCATCACATCTGATATTTGAGTAATTCTAAGCATTTCTAGCCTGGGGTGGGGAGGGAGGGTGGGGTACAAAGACGGCCGCCACCCGTCATCTTTAAAAAAATCTATTCTGATCCTGGTGGGTACTAGGGCAAGTTTGGTATCATTTTCGTATAAACCAAAGACGTAGAATTCATTGCTGATATTTGTTTTTTTCAGTTTCATAGTAATTTTACAAGAAAAACGTAAAAAGGTGAAAAATTTGGTTGGAGATTTTTGCTACTCGGAGCCGAAACTACAAAAGATAGAAAGTTGCAGACTAGATTACATTTATAAAGTGTACAAGAGATAAGAAGCGATTTTGAGAAATTCAGCCCCTAAGGGGGTTAAAAAGGGGATGAAAGTTTGTATGGGGTTCAAGTTTTATTTTAAGCTAGGAATTTGAAACTTCGTAAAACGATATATTATTAAAATACAAGAAAACTAATTTCAGCGTTTTTGAAAATTCATCCCCTTAGGTGGCGAAAAAGGGGTTGAAAGTTTGTATGGATATCAAAAAAATTTTCGAACGCGGGACTTGAATCTTTGTATTTAGGAATATTATTAAAAGACAGGAAAAGTAATTTCAGCGTTTTGTAAAATTCATCCCCTAATAGGGTTAAAAAGGGGTTGAAAGTTTGAATCCATTACATATCCGAGTAGACACACATTTATTGCCTCCCAGGCTTGAAATGCTTAGAATTACTCAAGGAACATATGTGATGAAGCTCATAGCTTAATAAAAAATTTTTGGGTCAACTTTATAACTGCTTCCGCTATAACGTAAACAAAAAAATTACGCTTCCGCGCGCTTTCAATTAGAGCAAACGCACGGATTGCAGTGGTTACGGGTTCAAATCCTGCCTGAAGCGTAAATTTTTCAATTTTTTCCTTTAATATAAAAAAATATACATGATTGGTCAAATTAAAGTTATTATACTTACTTCATTACAGCCAACACTAAGTAGCGTGACGACTAACTTGTAGTACTACATACAATTAACTCATTATATATACCTAGTCGTGCTTTTTTTACATATCTTTCCAAAAAACAATTTCTTTGTAATTGTTATACTTAGGTCTACATTATTCTAGATCTATCTACTGCTGCGACGGAAATATTATGTTAGGAGTCTAGGCATGTATGAAATAACATAATTATTTAAGTATAACTGTATAGTAAATGTTATTATGTATAAGAAATGCATAGGTAACTTTTCATACAATATGTCATTTAAGATCTGTTAAACATACAATCTCCCTTTTAAAACGAACCAAAATACCGCCTCCTACGAAATCCTATTCTCGTATTGTGGTCATAAAGGATGGCATTATAATGGCCACACTCGGCCGTGGGTGCTCTGTATATCCACTATGAATTACGAGCGTGGCAAATGACCCTGTAAATAAAGATTATACTAAATTAAATAGCAAATTATGGAACTTGAGACGAATGTGTTATTTGGAAAATTGCATTGTACCTAATTTTAACTAATGAAGTAAGCTAAGATAAGAATGTAGTAACCTACATTCTTATCTACATACAATAAAAGGATACTACTACTGACCTAAATATAGGTAAGTATTACATCGTTTAGTTCGTGTAGCACTTGTACCAGTATATGCCTTAAATGTTGGTTTTATAAATGACCGCACCTACCTACTTGTATCCTTAATTATTTCAAATAAATTTTGAGACATCGAGGTTTTCCAAAAAACCATACTTGCTTTTTAAGACGACGAATAAGCTTTTGCTGGCTTTTTGTATTGTATGAAGGTAAGTATGGAACCAATCCATTTTTTTGGTTCTTTTAAAGTTGCTGCAGCGAGTTTTAAACTTTTAAGTTTTAACTACGTAGGCTACCTATATTCAAACTTCATACGAGAATTTTATGAGACGTTCTTAATATCAATTGAAGAACTTTCCAAAAGTAACTACTTAAACTACTCTTGTTGACGGTAGAGGCATTAACAACTTTAACAAGATTATATAAATTTCAAACAGTCATAAACTATGCAGCTGGCTGACGTACTTATTTACCTATAAAAGATATTTATGTAATAAGAGTAGAAAATCTCAGGACGCCACTATAAAAAATACCTAACCTAACACTAATGTTAAGAATTGTACTATTACAGTACCTACCTACTAGTACCTACTACCTACCTACATAGTAGTAGTACCAAGTAGTACTAGTAACTACCTACTATCTACCTAAGTATGTATTTAAACAGTGTCTATAAACTTGTGTCCACTACCATAAATTACGAGTCATGGTTATGCATTAGATGGTTATAAGTACAGTAAACTGTAAAAAACCGGGCAAGTGCGAGTCGGACTCGCGCACGAAGGGTTCCGTACCATAATGCAAAAAAAAAAACAAAAAAAAGCAAAAAAAAACGGTCACCCATCCAAGTACTGACCACTCCCGACGTTGCTTAACTTTGGTCAAAAATCACGTTTGTTGTATGGGAGCCCCATTTAAATCTTTATTTTATTCTGTTTTTAGTATTTGTTGTTATAGCGGCAACAGAAATACATCATCTGTGAAAATTTCAATTGTCTAGCTATCACGGTTCGTGAGATACAGCCTGGTGACAGACGGACGGACGGACGGACGGACGGACGGACAGACGGACGGACGGACGGACGGACGGACGGACAGCGAAGTCTTAGTAATAGGGTCCCGTTTTACCCTTTGGGTACGGAACCCTAAAAAAATGAGTGTAACCAACTTATTCAAAAATATGTCCCATAGTTCTTAATTCGCTGATATAAGAGCTATGGGACATATTTTTGAGATTTGTGCACTCCTATTTTTACACTTGACTGTATCTATAGGTATCGCTAGATGGTAACTTCACGAGCTTCCAAAATCAAGTTTAAATTTTATCCTTTACGATTTAACGTCAGCATTGTTGGAGTGTTTTTTTATAGCATAATAGTTATTATTGCGTAGCTACAATAGCAGTTGATATTGCTCTATAAGCTCACTAAATCCATAAAGGCCCGCTATCAGGATACAAGGCTGAAAGTAAATAAAACTCGTGTGAACTGACATATTTTGCAGTAGCTGTTATCATGATAGATTTAGGTGAAGACACGTACTAGCTGCTGTTCTATTTGTAATAATATTTTTGCAATAATGTTGAAATAGTTTCACGCCCACCACTGAACGCGTGTTATTTTTTAAGGCAACGGCAAAACAGGCATAATATGTACTTATCATTCGGTACCTAAAACCTTACATATTACATCTTCTTCTTCTTCCTAGCGTTATCCTGGCATTTTGCCACGGCTCGCATAGGAGCCTGGGGTCCGCTTGACAACTAATCCCATGATTTGACGTAGGCACTAGTTTTTACGAAAGCGACTGCCATCTGACCTTCCAACCCAGAGGGGAAACTAGGCTTTATTGGGATTAGTCCGACCTTACATATTACATATGTACAAAAATTGAAGCTATTCTCTTTGCTTGAAGTAAGTATGAATTCAAATTTATAACCAGCTTCTCTCATACAGATGAAAGTGCCACTTGAACAAATTTTAGAGTAGGTAAATTTTAGGCCACACTTAAGGATGACTCACACTAAACCGGCCCGGATCTTCCGGCGCTTCGTTTTCTATGGAAAGCACCACGTGATACCGATCACCCGTCATAGAAAATAACATGTCGGACGCCTCGGCCCGGGCATGGCCCGGTCCAGCGTATGTTTTTATTTCTTGTGGACTATTATAGGTTCAGGTTAGGCATCTTGCCTCTAAATATATTCAGACTTGAGCAATCTCCGGTTGGAAAGCGGTGCGGTGCCGAGCAACATCCTCCCGACTTTTATTGTAAATAAAATAACATACAAGAGTAGGGAAGTTGTGCGCCGTGCTCTTAATTTTCCTTTATCATTGAAATTCTTAAGGATACCTCACACTCGAATGGTCCGGGTCCGGGCCGAGGCGTCCGACACTTCGTTTTCTATTATGGATTGCCGTTCTTATGTGACTCGTCCTTTATGCGTCCTCCACTGAGGGCCTACCGCGAACCACGTTCGTCGTGTTGCCTCCCTGTCACACTTACGAACGAATTTACAAGTGCGATAGAGAGGCAACACGTCGAACGTGGTTCGCGGTAGGCTCCCTGGACTTATTTACGGTGTGGGCGTACGGCGTAGGTACATTGAATCCTCAATTCCTCATTGAAGCGAAAGATTCTAATATATAATCCAGAGCGTGGTGAGGGATTCAATTGTTAACGCCTAACGCCTATGCTGGATATAATTTTGCTACTTTATGTGACACTTCCATATGAGGAAATTATTGTTTCAAAATATTATTTAAGCTATAAAATATAGTAGGTAAGATGCAAAAAAACCGGGCAAGTGCGAGTCGGACTCGCGCACGAAGGGTTCCGTACCATAATGCAAAAAAAAAAAAAAACGGTCACCCATCCAAGTACTGACCACTCCCGACGTTGCTTAACTTTGGTCAAAAATCACGTTTGTTGTATGGGAGCCCCATTTAAATCTTTATTTTATTCTGTTTTTAGTATTTGTTGTTATAGCGGCAACAGAAATACATCATCTGTGAAAACTTCACCTGTCTAGCTATCACGGTTCGTGAGATACAGCCTGGTGACAGACGGACGGACGGACGGACGGACGGACGGACGGACGGACGGACAGCGAAGTCTTAGTAATAGGGTCCCGTTTTACCCTTTGGGTACGGAACCCTAAAAAGTGAATAAAAATAGGGCACTAGAACAGATTACAAAGTGCCACTTTGACCCCTCCTAGCAGGGAAGAAAAAGTTATTTTCAGGATAGGTGATGTGAAAAAAAAAAATTAGTTAAGCGCATATGAGGACATTGCCATACGATGAAGTTGTACCAACTGGCATCAACAACAAAAATACTTGTTTGTGTTGTTGTTCGCCTTTGTACTTCTTACTAATTGTTAGGGTTCCGTACCCAAAGGGTAAAACGGGACCCTATTACTAAGACTCTGCTGTCCGTCCGTCCGTCAGTCCGTCTGTCACCAGGCTGTATCTCACGAACCGTGATAGCTAGACAGTTGAAATTTTCACAGATGATGTATTTCTGTTGCCGCTATAACAACAAATACTAAAAACAGAATAAAATAAAGATTTAAGTGGGGCTCCCATACAACAAACGTGATTTTTGACCGAAGTTAAGCAACGTCGGGCAGGGTCAGTACTTGGATGGGTGACCGTTTTTTTTTTGCCCTTTTTGCATTATGGTACGGAACCCTTCGTGCGCGAGTTCGACTCGCACTTGTTTTTAATGTCTTTTTGTACAATAAAGAGTTTACTACTACTACTTGTCAACGCCTGGCGCTTAGAAAAGTCGGTCTTAGGTAGGTAAGCTATAAAATATTAGGGGACGCTTAGTAAGTTGTTATAGCCAGGATGAAAGGTCATTGAATCGTGGGCGGGGGTAAATGCAACAAGGGCTGCCCAGTAGGGTTAATGTATTGGCCATGTAGCCCCGCATGGGGCCTATAGCTAATCATTTCGGCCACTCAACTGCTGATGGTATTAAGCTAGTGATTAATGTTCAGGCATATCTTAAATGCAGCGGTGTTCAGTGGTTTAAGACGAAAAATACGGTCGCTTTCACGAAGAGAAAGGAAATAAATTATTGGGCTTCATATTGTACTAAATATAAATTGATTGCTATATTTTATTATTATATCTTATGCCTTTGTTTACATATAACTGAGGATAAATAAATGGGTAAGTGGTTATTATAACTTCTACGGGATTTAAACTATTTTCAAACTTTTCATCAATAACAGTTCAGCGACGTGGACAGAGTTTAGGCTATAATGATATTATTACACATAATATTATCACTACTTGTAACGCAGAGTCCCTTGTGAATAAAAAGATATTAAATAATAAATTAGTACTAATTTATTATGTAAAATTAAACCATCAACAAAGAGCAAAAAACACAGACAGTTACGCAGCATGACACTTGATAGAATCGAATCTTCAAACACGATTTGATATGAAATTACAAAATACAAAATGCGGCCAGTACTCTGGCGCCAAACCTCTTTTGACCATTCTAACACTCCTCCTTAATTTCATACCTCTAGAGGTCTAGACCCATGCCTCTTGCACACAACACAAACTTACCCTTCAATAAGGCTTTCGTAAGTACGTCCGCCACCATTCGTTCTGTCTCCAAGTACACTAACTGGATATGCCCATTCTCAACCGCTTCTCTCACATAGTGGTGGCGCACATCAATATGCTTTGTGCGTTGATGGTGCACAGGATTCTGCGCGATGGCAACTGCTGACTGGCTATCACTGAAGATAGTTAACTGCTTTTCTTGTTCTCCAGTGATCTCAGCAACAAATCGTTTTATAAATATTGCCTCTCTGGCTGCTTCTGAGATGGCAACATACTCGGCTTCCGCAGTTGAAAGGGCAATCGTTTTCTGTTTTTTGCTCTCCCAGCAAACAGCTCCTCCTTTCCATAGGAAGACCAAACCAGTAAACGATTTCCTATCGTAGGATGTAGCATGGCTAGCATCCGCATAACCGACTAGGCCTTTCATCTTGTCCGACTTTTTGTACTTGAGTCCTTGACTCTTTGTACCCTTTAGGTATCTAAGCACTCGCTTCGCTGCGATCCAGTGCTCGTCAGTATAGCACGTGTTAAATTGGCTTAGATAAGTCACAGTATGTGCTATGTCCGGCCTCGTGCAGACTGCCAGGTACATAAGTGACCCTATGAGATTCTGATATGGTATGCCCTCATCAGTTTTGTGTGTTTCTCCTGGCTTCTCAAGCTTTTGTCCAGGCACTGCAGGCGTTGATGCGATCTTGCAGTCAACCATACCAAAGGTTTTCAATATTTTATCTACATAACTCTCTTGGTCGATTTTGATCGAAGTATCAGTTTGAGTAATCCGAATTCCCAAGATAAATTTCGCACGACCAAGATCCTTCATCTCAAACTTTTTCATGAGATCGGTTTTGACAGAGTTCAGCTCCTTTTTATCATTCCACAAGATAAGGATGTCATCCACGTACACTGCGAGTATAATAATCTTTTTGTTACTAGATTTAATATAAACGCATGGTTCGTTCTTAGACCTCGTAAAACCTAATTGTAGCAACTCATTGTTCAGTTTCGTGTTCCATGCTCTAGGGGCTTGTTTTAACCCGTACAGGGAACGTTTGAGTAAGCATACGTAGTCCGAACTCCCTTCTTCAAAACCTTCTGGTTGCTTCATGTACACAGTTTCAGATAAGTCTCCATTTAGGAATGCCGTTTTGACATCCATCTGGTCAATGTGAAGGCGATAATCAGCTGCCAATGCTAAAAGTGTCCTTAGCGAGCTGTGTCTAACGACCGGGGAGAAGGTTTCATCATAATCAATGCCATATCTCTGGCTGAAACCGCGAGCCACGAGCCGAGCCTTGTACCTTTTTCTAACGCAGAGTCCCTTGTGAATAAAAAGATATTAAATAATAAATTAGTACTAATTTATTATGTAAAATTAAACCATCAACAAAGAGCAAAAAACACAGACAGTTACGCAGCATGACACTTGATAGAATCGAATCTTCAAACACGATTTGATATGAAATTACAAAATACAAAATGCGGCCAGTACTCTGGCGCCAAACCTCTTTTGACCATTCTAACATATAATTACTTACAAAGAAGCAGAAAAGAAACAAAAAATAAGTAAGAGAGGCAAAGAAGAAAAAAAGGAATAAAGTAAAGGATTTAAGGCATAATGGAACAATAATAGATCTGTGCACTGTGCATGTTCCACTTCAACTTATGATATACACCGTGAAATTTTAGTGGTTGTTTTCCCGCGGCAGGGCGATTTGCTATCGGTAGTACTTTCGAATTATGATAGACAAACTTATAAATAAACTGTTTTCCAAAAAAAAATTACAAAAAAATAACCTAAACTCTAACAAGCGAAAAACAATAGTAACACACTAAAACTGCAAGTCGACGACAGTTCCCGATATTGTAAACAGATAAACAAATAAACAAGCACATATTACTTTTTTAAACTGTGTAACAGGCTAGAGTGCTTTACTGTTTGACAACTGAAATTAAAATTAACTTAGACTGTTCCTTCACGATTAACAGTTGAAATAAAACCTTTTTATTAGTTTGATGATTGCCATTACGTTGTGTCAACTTTGGTAAATCGAATAATTACATCCTCTTCGCTTATTAAACTAATGTGATAACAGATCCTGTCAATGTCATCACTGCTATTTCTAGTAAAATGGATCGACATTACGAATATTCTAATTTAGAGTACGTCGCGAGTGTGCAGCTGTATTACGCTAGGGCTAACTACGACTCCCACGCCGCCCGGCGACTTTACGCGGAACCGGACCATTTACAGTCGCTGCGTCTTCGGGGGATTTTAAACCCCCAAGTTCCACACGGACTAACAATTGTCGCCGCAACACAGCGGCTGCTTAACCACGGGCAGTTTCAAACGCCAGCACATGCACAGGGCAGAGGTGATTGTGTATTGAACGTGGCGGATTGCAGTTCGAACAATTTTATTGCGGTATCGGGAAGTTTAAGTGTTTGTTTAAGTGTTTGATCATTAAAAGCTTGATCTTAACTTGTTATGTTTACTTTTAAGGATCTGCAAACTAACTGCACGTAAAATGTGTGAAGGAAAAATAAATGGAACTACTTTTTAGGTTATTTTGTTTCATTCACTCAAAAGAATTAGGTAGGTACTACTGCAGTGCTACTACTGGTGTTAGGTCACTTTCGAGTTTCGATCGACACATTTATAAATCTTGCATTTCTTAACATTATTTAAAAAAAATATTACACATCGACTGTATATCGATAGCAGAATCATTTCGTTGCGGGAAAACAACCACTAAAATTTCACGGTGTATATTATGTCTATGTCGCGGCTCCACACTCGCGTTCGCGGCTTCGCGCCGCGAATCGCGCACGAGTGTGGAGGGCGCTTTAGATAAATATTGTGCGAAGGATGTGTGTAGCCCTTTCATGGAGCTCTTTTATTTGTACAATTCAGTGGCTGCGATCCATTGTCTCATTCTAACTATTCCCACAGAATAAATAATAGTATTACATATCATACTATTGCTCTATCTCACTCTGTTGGGCCGATATATCGCAAACGTTTGTAAAGGCCTTCACCAAGGGCCCAACGTTTTCTGTTCTCTTTCACGACGCAGCAACTAGTATCATTTCTTTCTCCTCGCTCTTTTAAAAAGCCGTTTGTCAAAAAAGGACAACCATACTGTTGACAAGGTGGACTTCAAATCAAGTGTTGCCTTTCTTGATGCGCCCAGGCTGTGTATGTGTGCGTAAAAGCGTATATGTGTGCTCTTTTAGGGATGTAAAAAGTCGATTTTAATCATGTTATATATCGATAAACGCTACACAGCGGAACGAAATAGCGATTAATTGAAGCTTCAATATCTTCGTTAAACCTAAACATAATTGAAATGCTAATGGATAATGAATATATTATAATATAATAATATAATTCAATTATTGCGGAACACCTATTTTAGGAAGTATTTATGTATTTTAATTAAATATCTGAACTTTCCCTTGGTTCCCTGCTGGGGCGTGACTATAAAATTGTGATCTGATAACCACAATAAAGAATAAAAGCGTTTTTAGTCATTTTAGGTATCGTTAAGCCTTTGAAGTAAAATTAAAATTGCATGAAATATCGATAGTTTATCGATATGACTTTATCGACATGGCTACAGCAACGTGGGCCTCATTGTTAATCGTACACTAAACAAAAGTGGCAACAGTGACAGCTCGCTGAGACACCGTCTTTATATATTATAAGTCTATGGCCTTCAAATTTATGTCGGTTGACTTTGCCAAAAACACTTTCGGCCTTTTGTAAATAATTAATTGTTTTTTTTTTATGTAATTTGTTGTTTGTATTTATTGTAAATGTCCGACACTTTTGTTATATGGATTGATAGTTTTTTTAAGTTGTGTGTGTAATATTTTATGTAGTTAAGGTTCTAATATTATAATTGTTTATGTAATATTCATGTTTAAGCTGATGGCCGTGTTGCCAATGCTTCAATAAATTAAAAAAAAAAAAATTATGTCGCCTGGCAGCATACAAAGAACGAATGGAATGAATGACTTGAATGAGTGGATGGTTAAAAAAAAGATGGTGGACAGGATTGGTTGCCGGCCGAATTGAATTGATACGACGCGAGTTGTAAATTTGATATAATTTGTGTGATTTGACTACATAATGTAAGTTTCTATCAAATGTGTTGTTTTTGTGATATATAAAATATAAATTGTGTATGGGTAATCGAATGAGTTTCATGTTTAAGGGCTCGCAATAAATCACCATCAGCTACGTCGGATAAAGACAAGAAGAAACCAAAGGATAAGAAGAAAAAGGACGATTCAGGATCCAGTAGCAGCGATAGTAGCGGCAGGTAGATCTTTTTAAGTATTACATTTTGCGGAAACGAATCGTCATTTATCTGAATTTACCAGAATATAACACTTAATTTTAGGTTATGTACGGACGCTGCTGCATCTAGAATGCACAGTAAGAGGCCTACCTAGTAGGTACGGTTAAATTTACAAGCATAAACCGCATAAAAGCTGTGCTTCAGCGGTCAGTAATCGTGTCAGTTTTTTTCCGTTTAGTTAAATATGCTTTCCCGCCGTTGGCTTTGTGCTCAGTCCTTTTGTATAGTGTGTATAATATAAATAAACGGGCCGAACTTGTGTAAATAAAAAAACTGAGGTGTGACAATCCCATTAATGTTAAAAAGAGAAATTGCAGCTCAAAATAAAGCTACTCTTAATAACAGATACAAACACATCTGTAATACCATGGTTGCAATACCATGAATAAATGATTACACGTTAATTTGCTCCCCAATATCAAACCATACTAATTGCTGTAGGGTATTAGGAACAAAATATATCCCTAAAACATTTTTTTTTAAAAAGTACTTACTGTTATTCCCAGTTCATCAGAGAGCAGTTCATCAAGGTCATCGTCTCGGTCCTCCTCAAGTAGTTCCGGCAGCTCCTCAAGATCTTCTTCCTCGTCCAGCTCATCCAGCAGCAGTAGCAATGACCGCTCCAGGGCCAAGAAGAAGTAAGTTTTATTAACCTTTTGAATGCCAAACGGCGCATGCATTTGCCAACACAGGGGTAAAATTTAGTTATATGAATAAATAATGCCAACCTAAAAGTGCAGCTGTAGCTGCCATGTATTGGCACCATGTAGGGGTCAAAGCTGACTACTGTTCATGCGCCTATTGTCTCCTATGAACATTTTGGCATCTAGCTGAGAATGACTCGAGATGATGTGGTGTGCACCAATGATTTGCACTGACCATTAAAGGAGGGTCAGGTTGACACTATAACCAATCGTGCAAACTTAGACAGAACAAGATTTCTGCAACTAACCATAATTCATCATGCATTCAATCTTAGCTAGGATGGAACCCATGCTTGGCCATTAGTTATGCATAAGGTGACTAATATTTTTTTATCAATGCAGAAACAACCACATTCTCTAAATTAAGCTATAAGAAATTTTACAATAAATATTATTACAGATTTGGTCTTAAAATACAATGTTTTATCCAGGACATCACCACAGAAGAGTCCAGTGAAGGATCGTCGAGAGCCGGACCGGGAGAAGCTTCGGGACAGATCACCGCTTGGAGACAAGAAGAAGATCTCGGCTCCATCATCTAATGACAAGGCGAAAAGCAAGGACAAGCATGACAGGTATGAAACGTAGAAATGTCAGTTGCAGATTTCAAATCTTTTAGTTGATTCTGGTATGTGATATGTTATGAGTGTCTATTTACCAGTCGCTTTTCGTAAAGGAAAACATAGTGTGGAAACCGGATTTGTACCAATAAGGCCTAGTTTCTCCTCTGGGTTGAGAGGTTCTGGGTAGTCACTTTCGTAAAAAGTGCCGACGCCCCATTCTTGGGATTAGTTGACACCAGGCTTCCATGAGCCGTGGCAAAAAGCCCGAATAGATTATGATGACATTGTTATGTATGATCATTTGGTCATTTATCTTATTTCAATCACACAATAAAACTGTATTTGCATGTACATGTACTTAACGCAAATAAATAAATACAATACAATACAATACATGTCCTGCCTCAAAAGAATCAAAAGTTATGTTGTATAGTAAATATAGAGTTGACTCATCTTTTTTTTTAGATCTCCAGCAAGAAAAAAGAGAGAGCGTTCACCGCCGCCGCGTCCTACACGCATCCACATCGGACGATTGACTCTGAATGTCACCAAAGACCATCTTCAAGAGATATTCTCAACATACGGCACTGTGAAAACTATAGAGTTCCCGATGGATCGCCTGCATCCGCACAACAGTCGCGGATACGCCTACGTGGAGTACACGAATGCCGACGAAGCAGAAAATGCAATGAAACATATGGATGGAGGTACATAATTTATTAGTGTTGTATGCAGTTTATGTTATAAAACAAATAGTGATATTATTGTACGATCAAGTTTTTAAGTCACAGTTGTTTCCCAAAACATGTAATAGATTTGATGTATCCACTGATGATGATTGATGATTTCCAATTCATCCAATGATGAATGAATGATGATTTTCAATCCATCCATCCAATTCATCAATTAAATTAAAAGCATGTACGTGTGTGACCTTTTACACACGCACTAATTGATGAAGAAGGAACGGGAGGGTGATGCGATTATGATCATGCATTGTAGACTCGCTGGCATGCTTAACATGATTGGAATAAATGTAAAAAGCGAGCATGTGGTTCCAGGGCAGATCGACGGGCAGGAGATCACGGCGGCGCCGGTGCTGATCCCGTCGCGGCCGCGCCGCGTGTCGCCCGCGCCGCGCCCGCCGCCCCGCCACGCCCCGCTCCGCCGACACTCGCCGCCGAGGTACCTACATCTGCGTCTGCATTGCTAGTGATAATGCTATTTTCGTGCTATATTTTACTTCTATTTAGAGTAATTATTTTCGCCGGATCGAGATCGGTCGAGCAGCTCGATGAGACAAATGCACATCTAACAAAATTGACCTTCAAGTCGCAAGCCGCGGGCAAAAACTTAACGATTCGGACGTCTTTTGCACAATATTAATTCTACCACACTAATTCCTGAAGCTAAAGGAAACAAAAATATTGGTATTATACATTTTAGATGCATTCGTACACATGATAAGTCGGGGGATAAGAGCCAGGGATTATTTCCGTACACGGCGGGAAGAAGTTGATATCTGGCGGGAAAAAAATGAAGAAATTTGAACCTTATGTAATTACATAAGGTAATTTTAAGTTCAAATTCCTTCGGTAGAATATCGCGAGTTATCAACTTCTTCCCGCCTTGTACGAATTTATGACTCAATAAAAGAACGTGCAAATGACCGAGACTTCAATACCAATCGATCAAGTTAACGATGGGTTAATAGAAACATTTACTAACAAGTATATATAGGTATCTGTTGTGGCGCGTTTCATTTTCGTGTCGTAGTGTTTTAAGGTGAATTTACATTACGAAATTAGTGTCATGAAATTGGTTTTGTGACATTAGTTTTACCAACAGTTTCACGTGTAATTTAGTACTTTCATAATGCATGCATTAATTTCACGAATGCAAATCAGTTTCGTGCTCTGCGCGATTTTTTGGTGAAATTAGTGTCATGAAACTAATTTCGTAGTGTAAATGCGACGTGAAAATTTAGTGTCGCGAAAGTGTCTGCGCTTTGCGGACGTGTAGCTTCGATGCTGATGGGGCCATGGTCACTGCGATACTGTGAATTACACGACACTAATTATTTCACAAAATTACTTCCGCATATATCGAAACTACTTTCGTGAAACTGATTTCAACATGCATGACACTAATTTCGTAATGTAAATCCCGCTTTATAGTCCATGCAATGCAGTACGAGTATGTATAGTTTAGCGTATGATATTAAAGTGTATATGTCCCTTGCAGGTACCGCCGCCGCAGCCCTGTGCGCCGCCGCTCGCCGCCGCGGCGCCGGCGCACGCGCTCGCGCTCCCCGCGCCCCGCGCCGCGCCGCCGCCGCTCCAGGTCCTCCTCCTCCTCCTCCCGCTAGTCGCCCCACACCCCCACCCCTCCACACACACACGCGCACCCGGTGCGACTCACACCGGTAGACTAGTTTCCTGTAGGTGATGTTGTTTCGTGGCAGTCGTGTTCTTAATTGACTGGACTTATTTGAACTTTTAAACTAACAAAAGAACTTTTGTTAAAGTTTCGATTATTGCATAATATGATAATTGATGACATAGTTTATATTTTATTGAACATTGTTGATGTTTACTTACTAGGAAACTAGCCTGTATTACACAATGAAATACATAGTTGGTATTGGAGGTTTGGTACATTTTAATCCGGGCGATAATTACTTGTTCTAAAGTTAATGTTAGCTTCGAAGACATCAAACCGATAAAATTACAAGCATCTGGAGAAAAGTATACCAAAATTAACTCCATCTCACGACACATTCCAGAGCCTTCACATGAGGTAAGTATGAATCCGATTCCCTCTCTATTGGTATAAACTGGTGCTGTAGATTCTACAGAAAGGTAAGTATAGTGTCATGAATGCAATGGTTATAATTAACTTGCAAATTTCTCATTATAAAAGCTTGCAAAATGGAAACTGAAACAGTGAATGATCAGTGAAGCTCCAAATGAACTGAATATTGGTGAAGTGTTCAATGTATCTCAGTACCAATTTTTATTTGTATAATCAGAGACATTTGACTTTAATAAATTGTAATACTAATCTTTTTTTTATTTTCCTCAGATCCCAAGCTCCCACATCTGTTACAGTCTTAAGAGCTGTTTAAGATACATTCCCTTGGCGTAATAATAATTTCTTTAAGATTTAATATTGTAAGAATGTTGGGCAAATAAATAATAGTGTAAAAAACATTATGGTTTTATTTAAAATATTACAGACATAAAATTAATAAACACTTGTACCTAGGTATTTTCAATAACTTAGTGTCATTGTTGTTTGCCTATTATTTTACAATATGTTTGATAATCTGCTACTAAAATTTTTCCCTTGTATAAATAGTTTGGTTCTAGTAAAGGTAATTCTTGTAGTGATCTGAAAAAAGTACAGAACATAGTAGGTATATAAAATCGCACCAATAAATGTGCAGTAAATTTAGGTAAGTAACCAAGTACTCACGGGTATTGAATTTTCATGTTCTTTGGCCCTCTAACTGGATTCCATGCAGATACTGGTGCCTTATTAGCTACCATCAGTCCAGCGACAGCAGTGTATAGTCCATGTTCTTGACACATCTTTTCCTGAAAATCGAATAATTTGTGTTATATAAAATGAGTTATTATGCAGTTTGAGGAGATAGTCACGAACATCAGGCGGGTACAGTAAAGGGCCAAAAAGAATGCACATCGAGCTTTAGAAAGAGGCAATCGGCTAATTTCGACTTCGTATAGCGATATCTGTGTCGCACACACCATGACGTTTGTTTTGTCAGTCATGGTTCAAATGCGAGAGAGTGCAGTCGCCTATCTAAGTCAATATATATATAGAGCTGCTAAAACCCCTATAAAATTAAATTTGTACTATGGCATCTATAGGGAAAAAAGGTAAGCCGTTACTCTACCAGTCACGCGAAATTATCCACAATGTTTATAAATATTTTTTATCTGAAGCCAACCAATTTAAAAAACATGAGGATGTTAATGTAAGTAATTATTTAGGTTCAACAGAGATTTGTCATTACAATATTACACTTTTTGTCGATCTTATATATTTATAAAATATATATTTATGAAGATTATTTTTCCCTGACAAGAATATAGCAATAATTAAAAATAGTTACATCGTGTTTTACAGCTCTGTATATTTCATGTGAAATCAAAACAAAACAACAATAAAGTACTTAGTTCTAAATTCAAATTCTGATAAACGACTAACCTAATAATTGATGTACATGGAAATGAGCATTCGTTTGTGTTCGGAAATGCGATGATTGCCGATGTTAGGGAATGCAATACCGGGATACCAGGATCCCGAAATACCGGGATCCCGCATGCAATTTGCGGGATTAATCCCGCTCGTAAATTAAGCGGGATCCCGCGGGATTTGCGGGATCGAAGAGCGACGTGGTTCTTACGTGTTACTACAAGGAACACAGGTTCGGGCACGTGCCTACTGGCGAAAATTCTTCACGGAGCCTAAATGCATCTATGGAGGAAAGGGGTAATGACACGGAAGAGCATTTTGCCCGAATTTGTCTATTTATTTCATCACACTTGCTCGTAAAAGGTGTTATTTTACGTAGGCGACGTCCGTTAATCTTAAATTTGTACCCAGGGAATTTTGTTATGTAGGTACGTCCGAAATTAGGCAGATTTTTTATTGTTTTCCCTCTTTTTTCCTCACAGGTGTGATGAAAAACATTGTGTGTGCCACGAGTGGTACAGGACTTACGAAATCGCGTTAATTAAGCCTTTACACACGTTCTTAAATTCTTGATTACTGTCATTATACCGTATTATTTTTATACAAAATTTACTATAGTAATTTTAGTTTACTTTTTGTTTTCAACCTTCAAATTTAGTACTAATTCGTAAAACTGTATACTAACTTGCGGGATCCCGCAAATACCGGGATCCCGCGGGACTTAAAATGGCAATCCCGCGGAATACCGGGATTGAGTTCTTCATGCGGGATTGCATTCCCTAGCCGATGTGCATTCTTTTTGGCCCTTTACTGTACCAGAGAACGAGCCGTCTCAATAGAGGGTATTGCTGCAATGTTCTACCGCCAGAGTGCAGCACTAAGCTATACAAGTCACAGATAATAAAGTATGACGTTGATGCATCAAGGCGGTTTGTTAACAAGGGCCTACCGGGAAATCGAAATTCAGTTATTGGCCTCTTTATCGCTCGATTATGCAAGAGAGATAGACAGGTTGGATAACGAAATTTCGATTTTCTTGTTTCGCGGTAGACCCCCAGATTGTGATGGATAGTGGTAGTGGCGCCCCCTACGCAGAGTTTTGCGTATTATTCCCTATTGCCGCGTGGAGCAGCTTGGTCCGTGTATAGATCGTGTCATTCACGACGACGCGCAAATTTGTCAAATCTAACCTTCAATGCCGTGACAATACGAACCCAAGTCACGCGGCCTCGTGAATGACACGATCTAGCTAACAGATTTAAACCCAGATTGCTCACTCCGTACATCAGTTTTGGTACCAAAAAAACTAATATTTTCATAGTCGATATCTAGCATCGAGTAGCGAAATTATCAGCACTGCTAAGTAGCAGTAGTAGTACTGTCAAGTGACAATAGATGTAGCACCGATCAGAAAGTGCAATGCTCAACATCATAAGACTTTCTTCGCTGCTCTATGAAACTGAAAATATTAGTCTTTTTGGTACCAAAACTGATATATGGAGTGAGTACTCTTGTCTTACTATATTTCTCTATGCCCAGGGGTCTACATTTGCCATGAACTTACCCGCCACTCTCCCAACATGAAGTCTGCGTCACTCAGACTTAGGGCAGCTCCAACCACATGGTCAATCGAGGAGTAGTGACTCAAATAGTTTTCTTCGAGGAAATTCACAAACGAACTGGGCTGACTTAAAAATTGATCTATTATCTCTGCAGGGCGGTGTGTCAACTGTTTGATTCCATTTTCGCTTACCACAACTAAAAAATGAAAAGGAATCGGTAGATAGCAAATAGAGCAATTACTAGGAACTACAGTGTTTTTTTACAAGCTTTTTAGGGTTCCGTACCTCAAAAGGAAAAAACGGAACCTTTATAGGATCACTCGTGCGTCTGTCTGTCCGTCCGTCTGTCACAGCTAATTTGCTCCGAAACTACTGGGCCAATTAAGCTGAAATTTGGTACAGATATGTAAGTCTGTGACCCAAAGACGGATATGTAACGTCAACAAATGAATTTTAAACATAAGGGCTACTTTTGGGGGGTAAAAGATAAAATTTAAAAACAAAGTTTTGCAAACTATATCGTGTTACATATCAAATGAAAGAGCTCATTGTGGGAATTTCAAATATTTTTTTTTTATAAATTTACGATATAAAGTTTAGAAGTTATTCAAGAAAATAGACAAAAAATGACCATCCCCCCCCCTCTATTTCCGAAACTACAGGGTCTAAAATTCTGAAAAAAATACACAAAATAGTCCTTTACCTAAAGATGACAGGAAAACCTATGAGAAATCTACAGTCAAGCGTGAGTCGGATTTAAGAACAAAAATGCTTTTTTGGTTTTTTAGGGACAGCCGCAATGGTTTAAGTGAAACGGGATGTAGACAGCTATTGCGAAGGCCCTAGGCCGATATCCGCATAAGGCCGAAGGCCCGAAGCGTCCCGAAGAGGCGTGCCTTTAGCTTCAAGCCTGAGTCGGAAATGTCGGAATGACGACAAAAAATGCGATTAGGCTCTATCTGGCACACAGCCGGCGCATTGGTACTTGTAGTAATGATTGATTAGGTTACTATTGTTATGTGTTTTAAAAAGCACTATACAGGATGGCCAAAAAATTAACTATGTGAATTCCCGTTGCCAACGTGCAACCCCGAAATTGCGAGGAAAAATTTGGCTGTTTCATACATTTTGGCTGGTCCATTTTCTATGGGAGGATACATTTTTTTTTCGCGATTTCGGGGTTGGTCCCATAATAAAAGTTGTAAAGCTCAGTATAATCCGAAAACCTCCCCGGCTACGGGAATGCACTTATTTTTTGGCCACCTCGGTCTTCAGTCTTCGCATTTGGACACTTACTACTGTTCGGTATTTAATCTTCCTATCTACCTAAGAAGCTACTTTGCATAGTTGCAGAGATATAAGCCATCACGCCAGAAAACTTCATGTTACATCTGGTTTGTGACTGACCCATTCGGGTTTTTCAAGACGTTTCACTCACGTCACGTTTCATGTACTTACAAAAAAAATTTTTTGAAAATTGTGTGATCTACGGAACCCTTGAAACGCGAGTCCGAACTCGCACTTGACCAGTTTTTTTTTAGTGTTAACCCTGGGGTCAATATTGTTTGAGGATTCCACAGCTTTAGAGAAATTAATATTGCACGAGTTGCAGTCGCCGCGAGCACTCGAGCCTGAGGAAGGACCCCCGACGGGCCCGAAACATGTCGCCAATAGCGACTAAAAATTCATGTGAGTGAAACCGTTGTCGTATAAACAATTTGAAATGAATATTATTTAACATCAATTAAAGGATTCAGGAGTATTCCCTGAAATTAACAAAATTTTCTATATAATGTGGAATTAATTGTTACCCGTTACCAAGTTTTAAAGCTTACCTTTTGGGTTTAGTACTCTTCCTACGCCATGCAGAATGCTAACAGTTTGGTCTTTCCCTAGAGAGACGAATTTACTTGATGGTGGCTTTTTCTTACTATTTGCAGTCTTCTTATTTTTCATTTCCTTCTCAATAATAACATCAGTCTCTAAACTTTGATAGGAACCTGTAATTATACTTTAACTTTAATTAACCCTTAACAGGCAAATCTAATCACATTTTCGGGAAGTGACTGTTCTTCAATTTTAAATGAATCACTTAAACTTAAGAATTTGTAATATATTTGTAAGCAAATATTGTCAGTAGAAAAAACAGCAAATTTAAAAATTGTATGCGCGAAGGGTTATCGTCCCATAAAAAAATTTGAACATCGCGCCTTTTTCTACTGACAAGATTTGCTTGACCAAGTACTTATATTTAGATTTTTTGGGAAAACCTTATAGTTTCTTGTGGCCTGTAAAAAGGTTAAACCTTAGAATACAACATTAAACAGTAAGTAGGTATTACTGAAGTTTTGGTAAATTGTGTGATCAGGTTAAAAACAATTATACCTTTTAGACAAGCAAAATGTAGGTTCAACACAGCCGATCTTACATCCCCTGCTGAAGAATTAACGACGCAGTCTACCAGTTCGGCTGTTGGTTTGTTGTACATGTTGGTATGATTTTTACTAATGATTTCTGAAACTCGCTTTAAGGCAGATTTTAGTCCTGTAACTGATACTGCATTCAATCTGAAATTAAAACCAGGCGTGGCTCACTCCGCGATTTCGTCGCTTTGCTACAGGTAGCTAAAAGTACATCCGTTCGACCCCAATTTTGGGGTTTGTCAGAAGCCGCGCGTGGCGCTGTCGCCACCTAGCGGCCATATCTGTGCTGATCGTCACAGACGCGTTTTGTTAGAGAGTGAGTCTTCTGTACCTAGTACTATTATTTATTCTGTGATTAAAACATGATATTTAAGGTGTATTCGGGTAATACCGAATGTCGGATAATTCCGAACTTCAGATGAAAATCACCCTTAATTCCATCATAATAAAAGTCTCTTTTCGGAATTATCCGACAGTTTTCGACATTCGGAATTACCCGAGTAAACCTTACTTATTAAACAACAATTACATATGTAACGAAAAATTATTTAGACTTAGCACAAACATATACTGATTTTGAGATACAGCTATAGCAAATGCTTTCAAGCTCTATGTCGTGAACATTAGCAGGATTAAAATGTATAAAACATAAAAAATAAAGAAAATATTACGTGATATGATGTATCTTGAATTGTTCCTTCAAACTTGGTGTAAATAAATTTGCAGCAGTATTCTTACTGTCTGTGTGGCTTTCTGAACATATAAAAACAATGGGTGATTTGGCTCTTTGTTTATAATGACTGAAAAAGAGTACAATATTAGTAATTCTGGCAGTCAAGTTAAAAGTATTGACACCAATCATTGAGTTATGATTACGAGTACTTCATATAGAGAAGCCATACCAAACAATAAAATTGTCGCAATCGCAACCTGTAGGCGAGGGGAGCGGGGCGTGAAACACGCGACCAAAACCTCATAAGCTCCTTGAAATTCATGGCGCTTACGCGTTTAGGTCGCGAGATTTACGCTCCGCTTCCATAGTTTGTTGTCGGCCGGCGCAAAATACTGGTTCTCTGTGCCAGTTCATAGTAATAATAGTTCAATGACACCACTCAGTTTTGAGTGCAAATATTAACTTACTGTAGAACATCAGTAAATTCAGACGGTGTTCTTATAAATGTATTTGGTAAATCTTCGACCAACACCAGTTTGCTACTGTTGTTATCTAATAGAGATGTAAAATTAGCTGCATTCAATATGAAATCAAGGAATTTGGTAGATTGTTTTTCTTTAAACTGGTAATCTCCTGAAAATTAAAGAGACAAGGGTAAATATTTAGTGACAGTTACTTAATTGAATCGGATTATAGGGCTAGAACAGAGCTCTTGTTTAACTAAATCTTAAAAAAGGTAAAATTTCCTTCCTAACAAGCAAGGCACTCTTCATAGACAACAAAATTATTATGAAAAGTAGAAGCACAACATTAGGAAAGATGGGGATATTGAGGAAAGTTACCCTGTACATCAGCGGTGGGCAACATGCAGCCCACAAACCTTTTACTTGCGGCGTGCGAGCCTTCCTGGCGTTTTTGTATGTACCTAATATTACCAAATGACAATGTCTGATAAAGTCTTAAATATAAGCAAAGTGCAGCCCGTGTCCACTTCATTAGCTACTATGTGGCCCTTGGCTTCTAAAGGGTTGCCAACCACTGCTGTACATGTTAAGAGAAGATGGATTGGCAATCATACCATATTCTGTAGGTATATCAATATCCAGGGGTGTAATCCACTCTGTGACTTTCACTTTGTATTTAGCAGCTAGTGTCCGCACTGTAATAGTCTTCCCGCATCCTACAGGGCCAGTAAGAAGTAATATCTCGCTGTTATTGTGTTGTATATTGGATTTTAACCAGTCCTCAATTTCTTGTATCTTTTTACCATTAACAGCTAAGTCTTCTGTTGTCACTGGATCAAAGTTCTTCATCCAATTCTTGTGATCAATGTTAATAGGGGTTTTATCAGCAGTGCCTGATGTGTTACTGCACGTATTCTGAAAGCATGTGAAAGTTTGTAAGAACAAAAAATAATAGTTATAAGTACCTATAAAGCTTTTATACAGCAGAATACAAGAGATCTTCAGTACCTCTTTGACGGGGGTTCTAGAATTAGGCAAGGTTCCATCTTTGCTTTTTCGCCGCTTCGCAGGAGGAACATCATCTTCGAAGTCGAAGATAGGCTTGAACCATTTCTTTTCCTGTTAACAATTTTCAATATTGGAAACCACGGGTGACCCTAGGGCTGGCTCATTCCTAGGCCAAAGAATAGGCATAGCTATTCAGCGTGGGAATGTAGCCAGCCTTATGGGTACCCTTCCGCAGGGGACAGATCTGGGGGACCTAAGGTAGGTGGGTAAGTTTTATTTATTTATTTTATTAGTTTTAATTTATTTAGTTTATACTTAATTTTAATAATAGTTTGTATAAGTTTTGCTATTGAATAAATTACCAAATTATTTAGGAAATGAACAATCAAACATTAGTTAATTAAATGCACATTTATTAACGTGTATTACTTTTTGAATGGACATTGTTGACCTCAATCTATCATTAATATTCAAACGATTTTGGACAGAATAACATAAATATTGAATTGAATCAATTGAACTCCAATTTTCAACGTATTTACACCATATTGACATTGACAGTCAGCTGAGCTGAGACTTGACAATTTGAAGGGATATTTTTCTTCAATGTGTCGATAACAGGTGCTTAAATAAATAATTAACTTATAACTGTTAAGTGCCTGTGTATCTTGACTATAACATATAATAATTGTCAGAGACTTAAATTTCCATGTTCTTTTTTTAAACAATCCTCAAGAACCTAGAACATAAATAAACATAGGTTTTTAGAAAAATACACCAAATGATATACTAATTCGTTTACGAGGTATGTAGACCAACAAAATTATTCTTGAGTTAGGTATTAAACTTGCAAATAACACCTATTATTTTTAAACAGTACTACTTTCACTATAAATTAAGTGAAACTGTATATTTTTATTACTTTGTTTTTAATAATGAGTCGACGAATCTAAAAATATTATGCGTAGTTTTTATACGATTAGCCAACTTCACAAACACAACACTTGTCTGTTCTTACGTAAATTTTGTGTATTAAAATTTTATTTTATAAGCGTACAGTGGCATAATTTTATCGAGTAGTTTGTGTGAAGGCTTGTAAGTTCGTCAGCATGTTAATACGCCTGTTTATGTTTGCACTAAATGGAATTTAATGCGTAGTACATGTATCTACATAAGTACATAACCAAAACATTTTTCAGGTAATCATGCAGGCTATTAAAGCGCTGGGAGCGACGGCTCCTAAAGCTCTTTCTGTGGTGAAGAAAGGTGCTTTTGCTCCCATCGTTGATCAAGTCCGTCAAACCCATTTGCCAGCTCCGAAGCCGAACGAGAAGCGCCCATACTCTCCCTTCCAGGATGCTAGTAACCTGGCAGAGATTGCGGTGGCCAGGCTTGACGACCTCCTCAACTGGGGAAGGAAGGGCTCCATGTGGCCTATGACCTTTGGTTTAGCTTGCTGTGCCGTGGAAATGATGCACATCGCCGCGCCTCGCTATGATATGGACAGGTACTTATGAAGTATTGGGATGAAAAATTTATTGAATACCCTTATTTGGTGCTTCAACTACGCCTAGATCATATAGGATCAAACACAAGTGAAGTTTAGCAAGTTTTCAATGTGTTTGGTTAAAACCCCTGGCCTGGGCGGCCACAATGCTTCTAGAAGGGGTCCACAAATATCAAATATCAAATATCAAATATCAACATTTATTCAGCAAATAGGCCACAAGGGCACTTTTACACGTCAACATTGAATTTACATAAAAGCAAAAATAATAACATCAACAATTTTATAAATTAAAACTAACAATTCAATCTAACGTATTACAATTACTAAGAGATGTATATGGTCTCTTAATGTCGAATTACATACAAAATACAGATAAAAAAACACACACAAAAAATCTATAATATTTAGAGGTGTAAATGTCTCTAGGTGTCAGAACTATAAGATTATATAGTTTATCAAGTTATCCTTAGAGATGTATAGGGTCTCCAAGAGTCAATATCCTGTATAATTAATACATTCATTAAAAGAAAAGAAACATACGAGAACAGAATGAGGCGTCTCACTGTAATTAATTAATAAAAGTTACTAAGTATAATAGCTCGTGTTAGCTTAACAGACCAGTCTCCACAAACAGCACCCGTTCACGAGTATGACGCGTATCTCAGCCATCGCCTCCCTCAACCTTCATTCGGGAAAGTGGCGACCCGATCAACAACGCCACCGTAAGCAAAGACTTTTAAGCGAGCATGACATGTTCAAGCTACCGGCCTATATTAATATTAAAATAGTAATAACATGTAGCTGTAAGACACGGCATTTTGTGCTCATATGTTACATAAAAAGACAGTAATATAGCTTCACATAATTACTAGCCTAAGTTGACTTAGAGATGTAAAGGTCTCTAAGTGTCAGAAACATTAAAAATATAGGTAAGTATGTACAATCAAAAATAAAAATCAAATAAATAAATATGTACTTAGAGATGTATAAGGTCTCCAAGTGTCCAAAACTAAAATTAAATTAAACAATATAATCAAGCGAGAACATCATTGTCTCATGTGTCAATTCTACTGGACACTAGCATATTTAATTCAGTGTAAAAAAAAAACAATATTTATTTAATTCTTATTATACTAATGAAACCAATCAAGCTACCGGCTTAAAAGCATCTCTATCGTTTATAAAATCATTTACAGTGTAGTACGCCTTACATAACAAGGAGTGCTTAATGTGCGACTTAAATTTGTGAAGTGGTAAATTCACTACATCAGTGGGGACTTTGTTATAAAAACGTGTACAGTTCCCGACGAAAGACGTACTAACCTTACGGAGGCGGTGCAAAGGCTTGCAGATAATAAATACAGGTGGCATATGCAGAGAGGGGGTAATATAAAAACTTTTTTGTTCTAAGGGAGGTTAAAATGCTAAAGCAATTAAAAGCCAAAATCAACTAAGGTGCTAATCAAGAAAAAGACCCTACATGTATTGTGTGTACATGTGATCTGCTATGTACACCAACTTAAAAATCACTTAACATCAGAATAAGGATTTCTAGATACAGATAGCTTAGCCTAAATTTAGTTTAGTTTAGTTTGTAAGATTTTCATTTAAGTATATTTTCGGTTACTTTGTATGTAACTTTGGTAGGAAGAGCGGGATCTCCTGCCGCAAGTATAATTTTACTTACTTGGAGATTCCAACCATAATTTGTTGTACACAATATTGTAACCAATAAACGCTTTTTCATTTTCATTTTCATTTTTTCAGATAGTCCAGATTGTCTTAGTAATGGAATTTAGTGGCCTGGCCTTTTAATTTGAGGACACAAATTTATTTACCATGTTATGTTTTCCATTACAGATATGGTGTAGTATTCCGTGCATCACCTCGCCAGTCTGATGTCATGATTGTCGCTGGGACACTGACTAACAAAATGGCACCGGCTCTTAGGAAAGTATATGACCAGATGCCTGATCCCAGATGGGTCATTTCCATGGGAAGCTGCGCTAATGGTGGTGGATATTACCACTACTCCTATTCTGTTGTGAGGTAATCATTGGTCCCCATTAACAGATATTATTCAAAAATAAAATTATGTAGTGTATTTCTACTACTGCCACCCTAAGCAAAAGTGCAATAACTCACTTTGGAATGTCATGTCATATCATTTGTATACCTAATAGTTCTATTGTTTTCCTGAAATATGTGCTACAATTATTGCAAGAGATTTCAAAATGAGTTATTAGTCTTTCTAGTTCATGAGCCATGCAAGTTTCAAAATTTTCCTGTTTCCGAAGTTACCACAATACCTTATTAACATCTGGTTTGGCTATCAAACTCGGTGGCACCATTCTTTCTTACACTACACCTCTCTTTGTTCGCGAGCTCGTATATCCCAGATACTAAAATGCTGGGACCCCTCAACCTCTTCCCAGATAAAAAGCCTTTATATGACTTAGTCGTTTATCGAATAGCCGCAATGATTTGCTTTTCCTTTGAATTGATTAACCATTCATTTGACTTAGCTCTAGGAAGGGGTTTCCCTTCAGAGTTACTGCTACAAATGAAAGAGTATCCCATATCTAATTCAAAAACGCTAGACACCCAGTCCTTCACTTTAAAAGATGGCATAAGCGTTATAATGGATACCCGTTTATGCCATTCAAATACTTATTGCTCGATTCTTATCTTCAAGTTCCTTACTACCAATTGAGTACTTACTGAATACCTTATTTCATTTCAGGGGTTGTGATAGAATCGTGCCCGTCGACATCTACGTACCCGGATGCCCGCCATCAGCGGAAGCCTTACTCTATGGTGTACTTCAATTGCAAAAGAAAGTCAAGAGAATGAAAACTATTCAAATCTGGTACAGGAAGTGAAGAACTATTAAATACATTGTGGTTAAATCAAAACATAGACAATTTTTTATTTATATGTACATAATCTCTTCTAGCAGTAAATACATCGTGTAGTTGCAGCAGTAACACTGTTTTATTTAAGAATAAATTTACCTTTTATTACTATTCGCAGCCAACAATAAGAGTGTGAAGTGTGGCGTTGCACTTGCCCCAGGCGTGGCTCACTCCGCGATTTCGTCGTTTTGCTACAGATAGCTAAAAATACATCCGTTCCACACCAATTTTGGTCGCTAGCCATAAGCTGCGCGTGGCGCTGTCGCCACCTAGCGGCCATATCTGTGCTGATCGTAACAGACGCGTTTTGTTAGAGTAAGTCTTCTGTACCTAGTACTATTAGTAGAAGAGCCGGCCGCAAATTTTCTAACCGACTTGATACCACGATGAAATGCACAATGGTTTCCCATAAAAGTGATGCTAAGTCCGAATTCGATAGTCTGCCACGGCGGAACTTGCCGAAAGTACGAAAAAGAAGGCCACTTCCGGTGCGAAAAAAGGGGGCTGATTTAACCCATCTGATACCGAAATAATAGTTATGGCAGCAGTTAGAAATTTACATGTAGACACATAAAAGCGAAGTCTGCCAGTAGTTTTTTTGCCGGAAGTGCTTGGCAGACGCTCTCAAAGGTGGCCAACGGGACCCCTAATTTAACCCATCTGATACCACCATGAAACCAATTCCAGTCGGTAGGTATGAACCCTCATGTCAGGAATATATAAGTCTGCCAAGGCTTTTCCTGCCGAAACACCTTGGCAGACGAGATTATGTAAGCAAGGTCGGCATCGGTTACCCTACACTAACCCATCTGATACCACCATGAAACCAATTCCAGTCGGTAGGTACGAACCCCCATTTTAGGAATATATAAGTCTGCCAAGGTTTTTCCTGCCGAAACACCTTGGCAGACGAGATTATAAACAAGATGACCATCGGTTACCGTACACTAACCCATCTGATACCGCCATGAAACCAATTCCAGTCGGTAGGTATGAACCCTCATTTCAGGAATATATAAGTCTGCCAAGGCTTTTCCTGCCGTAACACCATGGCAGACGAGATTATGTAAGCAAGGTCGGCATCGGTTACCCTAAGTAGTGTGTTTGTGCCGCTTTTGGATCAGAACTTTTCCGCCAGAGGGCGACAGTATGTATGCGCAAGGTAGTGACAATTTAGTTCACCCTACTCCCCGCTAGATGGCGCCACTGTGTATGCGCAACGTTAGTTCCAAAGGTCTCCGCTAGATGGCGCCACTGGTTAGTTCACTCTACTCCCCGCTAGATGGCGCCACTGTGTATGCGCAGCGTTAGTTCCAAAGGTCTCCGCTAGATGGCGCCACTGGTTAGTTCACCCTACTCCCCGCTAGAGGCGCCACTGTGTATGCACAACGTTAGTTCCAAAAATCCCCACCAGCCCTGCCTGGGGGCGACAGTATGTATGCGCAACGTTAGTTCTAAAAATCTCCACCAGCCCTGCCTGGGGGCGACAGTATGTATGCGCAAGGTTAGTTCCTAAAATCCCCACCAGCCCTGCCTGGGGGCGACAGTATGTATGCGTAACGTTAGTTCCAAAATTATCCGCCAGCCCTGCCTGGGGGCGACAGTATGTATGCGCAACGTTAGTTCTAAAAATCCCCACCAGCCCCGCCTGGGGGCGACAGTATGTATGCGCAACGTTAGTTCTAAAAATCCCCACCAGCCCTGCCTGGGGGCGACAGTATGTATGCGCAACGTTAGTTCCAAAAATCCTCACCAGCCCTGCCTGGGGGCGACAGTATGTATGCGCAACGTTAGTTCCAAAAATCTCCTGCCTGGGGGCGACAGTATGTATACGCAACGTTAGTTCCTAAAATCCCCACCAGCCCTGCCTGGGGGCGACAGTATGTATGCATAGCGTTAGTTCCTAAAATTTCCGCCAGCCCCGCTGGAGGGCGACAGTATGTATGCGCAAGGTTAGTTCTAAAATTCCCCACCAGCCCTGCCTGGGGGCGACAGTATGTATGCGCAACGTTAGTTCTAAAATTCTCCTGCCAGAGGGCGACAGTATGTATGCGCAACGTTAGTTTCAAAACCATCCGCTATGAAATGAATAGATGTCTCCACTTTGTATGTGAGTTGTTGAATCGCTTAAATGAATAGATATCCCTAGTGGCGCCTTCGTCGGTGGACACCGCTAGTTAGTTCCAAAAATCCCCGCCAGGCCCGCCAGAGGGCGACAGTATGTATGCGCAACGTTAGTTCCAAAAATCCCCGCTAGCCCCGCCTGAGGGCGACAGTATGTATGCGCACCGTTAGTTCTAAACTTTCCCCGCCAGAGGGCGACTGTATGTATGCGCAACGTTAGTTCTAAAACCATCCGCTATGATATGTATAGATGAGCAGCCGTCTGAGTATTTCTAAAAAAGTCCGCAGAGTCAGAGGGGGTTCATGGTAAGTTAATTAATCTTGGTCAAGCAAATCTAGTCAGTAGAAAAAGGCGGCAAATTTGAAAAATCGTGGGCTACCAACACTACGTTTGAATAGTTCGAAAATCGTGTGTCATTTATATCTTATCTGTGGAACTGTTTTGTTTACATTTCATCGCTGTTCGATGTACATTCCTGCCTTTTGTTCGTTTCCTAGGGTTACCATACTTTAGTTTGCTTTACATTGCTTCTGACATATCCGGCTTGACAGACTATCGATTCGCTTAACAATATAGATGTCGCTAGTGGCGCCTCGTCAGCGGACACCGCTAGTTAGTTCCAAAAACATCCGCTATGAAATTGCAAAAAGGCCCATCATGTTTGTTTTAAAATATGAGACATATATCGGCGTTTTTTGTTAATACCACGTCAGTGGCAAACAAGCAGACGACCCCGCCTGGCAGTAAGCAGTCACCGTAGCCTATGAACGCCTGCGAATTCTATAGTTTACACGGATGCACTTTTATTTGCGGTTGGTTTTGTCGCTTGTGCTTAGCAAATGTATGGAGTTTGTAGTTTACCAACCGTAAAGGGGTTTTTCTTTTATTATACCACATTGGTGGCAAATAAGCATACAGTCCGTCTGATGGTAAGTTGTTACCGTAGCCTTTGGACGCCTGCAACTCCAGGGTGGATACAAGCGCGCTGCCGACTGCCCAAAGATTCAATAACTTTGTTTTAAAATATGAGGCTTATATCGGCGTTTTTTTTAATACCACGTCAGTGGCAAACAAGCAGACGACCCCACCTGACAGTAAGCAGTCACCGTAGCCCATGGACGCCTGCGAATTCAATAGTTTACACGGATGCACTTTTATTTGCGGTTGGTTTTGTCGCTTGTGCTTATCAAATGTATGGAGTTTGTAGTTTACCAACCGTAAAGGGGTTTTTCTTTTATTATACCACATTGGTGGCAAATAAGCATACAGTCCGTCTGATGGTAAGTTGTTACCGTAGCCTTTGGACGCCTGCAACTCCAGGGTGGATACAAGCGCGCTGCCGACTGCCCAAAGATTCAATAACTTTGTTTTAAAATATGAGGCTTATATCGGCGTTTTTTTTAATACCACGTCAGTGGCAAACAAGCAGACGACCCCACCTGACAGTAAGCAGTCACCGTAGCCCATGGACGCCTGCGAATTCAATAGTTTACACGGATGCACTTTTATTTGCGGTTGGTTTTGTCGCTTGTGCTTATCAAATGTATGGAGTTTGTAGTTTACCAACCGTAAAGGGGTTTTTCTTTTATTATACCACATTGGTGGCAAATAAGCATACAGTCCGTCTGATGGTAAGTTGTTACCGTAGCCTTTGGACGCCTGCAACTCCAGGGTGGATACAAGCGCGCTGCCGACTGCCCAAAGATTCAATAACTTTGTTTTAAAATATGAGGCTTATATCGGCGTTTTTTTTAATACCACGTCGGTGGCAAATAAGCAGACGACCTCGCCTGACAGTAAGCAGTCACCGTAGCCCATGGACGCCTGCGAATTCTATTGTTACCACGGATGCATTTTTATTTGCGGTTGGTTTTGTCGCTTGTGCTTATCAAATGTATGGAGTTTGTAGTTTACCGACCGCAAAAAGATCCAGATTTTTTTTTTTTTTTATATACTACGTCGGTGGCAAACAAGCATCCGGCTCACCTGATGGTAAGCAGCCACCGTAGCCTTTGGACGCTTGCAAGTTCAGACTTTTGAAACCTATACATCATCATCATCATCATTATTATCATTAGACCCTCAGGAAAACCTCGACAGGGGACACCTCCGGCCCCCCTGCTCATGTAGTATTTAGGGTTTCTAGCACACTTATTTACGGTTGATTTTGTCTCTTTTGGTTATCAAATGTAGTTTGTAGTTTGCAGACTGCAAAAAGGCCCAGACTTTTTTTTTTTTAATAATACGTCGGTGGCAAACAAGCATCCGGCTCACATGATGGTAAGCAGTCAACGTAGCCTATGGATGCCTGCAACTTTAGAGTTGTTACATGCGCGTTGCCGACTGCAAAAAGGTTCAATAAGTTTTTTTCTTTTTTTATATACCACGTCGGTGGCAAACAAGCACACGGCCCGTCTGGTAGTGAGCAGTCACCGTAGCCTATGGACGCCTGCAATTTCGAGATGTTACATGCGCGTTGCCGATCGTTGAGATGTAGACCGTGACGTTCGAAAACAAAAAGTCGTATGTGACTGTAAACTTCCATTCACCGTAGAATTTGACAGATAGAGAGAGTTTGAATTAAGTATTGTAACCTTAGTCAGATAATGAAGCTTATTTGAAAGATTATTAACTCTAAGTACTAGAAATAAAGTAGATTTTACTAATGCTGTAATTCTGTAATGCGACATGGTCATGAAACTCATGCGATGTTGGGGGTATACTCTTCAATCTTTTCAATCGGAATGGTCAGAGGTCAGAGTTCAGAGGTCAGAAAGTCCGTGAGGGACAGAACATACGCAAAGTGAAGAAATTGAAAACACGTTTTAATATACCTGACAACATATCAAGCATAACCTACGTAACTTGGTCAGGTTATTTGTTACCTAACATAAACCATACTAAATTCACTGTGGGGAATTAAAAAAAAATGTGAGTGTGTGACAAGGACAAACAATAATAACGCTTTCTCTGCTACTCCTACTGAAAGATTACATAAGACTATCTCGTTTGGTCATTTCCCCCTCCCAGTCCCTCCCCCCACCAGTTCCAATTATAATATCATAAATGAGATCACAATACCTGCAACCTGTAACTGACGCATACGCTTTCTAAAATTAATTAAAAAATCAGAAAATAACAATGGAGTACGTCATTGAACTCGTTGCGAGGCTGTGGTTTAGTAACAAGGGGTTAGGGTACAATTATAAATGTGGAGAAAGCGACGAAACAAATATTGCATTCATCTCATCAATCGAGGCGCTGGCACCTGACGTGGACATTTACAAGTGGGAGGCGGCCCGGATCGATCTCAAGAAGCTGATCAAAGAACTTCTGGAGGAGAGGAGCATCCTTCAGTTACACTCGGGATACCATGCGGAGGGGCTTTTGCTGGAGGTGCTAAGAAAACACAACATTAGATCATTCCTCTCCGTGCCTCTTAAACAGAAAACTTTAATCTGGAAAGACGCGGGGGTGTGGTTCGTAGAGGTGACCAACCCGAAAATCATCAAGAGAACTTATGTGTTTTTTGACTTCGAATAAGTGTACGTCTGTGTATGTCTGAAATAAAAAAATGTTTAAAAGTGAATGACTATTAATTTATTTACCAATCATTTAGGTATTTTATAATGTTCCCAATGCGAGTACAAAAAAAATGCAAAAGCTGGTTTTTCAAAATTCGTTGTTAAGGGGCTCCTTGGCGCTAATAACATTCGATCTGAATCCTTTAGTTTTCTAATGTTTTTAAAGTGAGAACTTCTTTAGCGGCGTTGGGCACTTTCTGAGACAGCGATCACGTGATCGTAACGTTTAGATGGCCACTCAAATAGATGGCAATTAAATCAATAAAGAAAAACTCAATGACATTACATGCCGCCACATCACATCACACATCACATTGTATGCCGCTAGCATCTTTGGCACTTTTGGGCTGGGTGGGGGTCGGAATGGGGCTGATAGTGTAAGTAGGATAGTATATTAGTAATATGTTTAGATTTTAAGTTAGGAAATTGCATGTAAATTATTTAAGTAGATTTTAAGATTGACTTTGTATTTGTATTTGATGAATAAATATTATTGACATTACATGAAAAAGGTTCTAATCTTGTACGGGTTGAAATACGAGGATCTCACAGTTACATTCAAACTTTATATCACTCAAATATAATTCAATAAAGCTACATCTTGATGAAATCGCTAATAAAAGTGAACTCTAGTAATGGTGAATAAAACTCAAAATATCATGATCAAATATATTTAGATGCGAGATCTGCAAGGTAACTTTACAATTTCTATTCGAATTTTAAAGAATTAACTGTACAAATTTGAATTTTAAACAAGCTCACTGACCAGCAATTTCGGACTAAAGTTTTTCAATAGAAAGGAGGATACATAGTGCTGCAGACATTTTGGCCTAGTCATTGAGTTTTCACTTCTGTCGGCACTCCCGGAGTGCAATCCGTTGTTTTTTTGTAGCTATAATAGCAACGACTTTTAGCAATATAGTATGCCATATTTACTTCAAAGTTCATTGTCTTCGAGATATTCGACATCAAGTTGAACAATTTTAGGCCAACAACCTGGTTTTCAGGCCATAGCTTTTGTGTTAATTATTTTAAAATTTACATCTCTGACCAGTTTTTAGAGACGTCAAAGACAAACCCAAATATGCAGATTTCGTACATGTAAGATCCTTCACAGCAATCCAGCTACGAAAAAAGTGTTATTTTTAGACAATGTTTAAAAAAATCATAAAAAAATAAGTATTAATTAGTTTCAAAATCCGGTAGACAAGAATGGAGATTAAAGATTGAAGAATCGGTAGCCATTTGTCTTATAATTCTATCTGAAGTGTAAATGTAGAAGTAACGGCTCAAACCTTGTCAAATATCGATGAAAACCGCGGGGAGCCCCTTAAGGTGAGGTTGTGTAGAGCAATGTTTCAGAGTTACTAAGCGTGTGTCATCATCGTCGTTAAAACTATATCAAGTTCCATTTCAAACAAAAACAAGACCTAACCTAATCAAAGCAAGTGCTATACCATCTACATATTATGCATAGTAGGTTCTGCCATCTTGTGGGTCCCATTGGAAGTATAAACGTCACATTTACGTCTCGCGCCAAAAATCAGATGGCTCCTATGCTGTATAGTTCATGCATGCTCCCTATTGTCAGTTCAGTACGGTGGCGCTTAAGCAATGTCAATGTGAAAACAAATCCGTTTAAAATTACAAGGAGGGATTTCATATCATCGCTAAGTAGGCGAAAGTGTGTCTGTCTGTCTGTCTGTCTGTCTGTTACCTCTTCACGCTTAAGCCGCTGAACCGATTTAGTTGAAATTTGGTATAGAGATAGTTCGAGTCCTGGAGAAAATCAGGGAAATCATTCCTGAAGAGAGTGCAAAGGCGGGTGGAATTGAAAGAGTTAATGAATTGCCTAATGATTGAAGTAAGCAATGAGCATATTGAATGATTGCTATTAGCATTATCCAGGCGCTATACCTACTTTAGCTGCTGTCACTAATTCCACGCAGACGAAGTCGCGGACAAAAGCTAGTATTTCAATATTTTCGCTAGGATTTTTTTTTATTGTTTAGTACAAAAATCAACTTTACTTAAATGTAATAAGGTTGACATCTATGTTGCGGGGTAGCAGAACTTCTGTGATTGTAGATCAACTATGCGACGCTAGATGGGCTACTCGTATCTTCAAAAATAAAAATCGTACATGCAATTTTGACATAATTTCCTTTACTGTAAAGTTCAAATTATTGTAATGGGCTAGGGCTCATAGGAAATAAGCTCTTTCGAAATAAGAAAATATGGTCAATCATCCTTTAGGTAGCGTTGCGTTTGTAGTAGTGTGCATGTTGACGACATAGGTTTCCAGACCGCAGAGAAGCATTATATATTTGTTAATGCCTGGAAGATTGAGGCCTGTCTGCCCATGCTGATGCTAGCTCTGAGCTTATTGAATTACCTTTCTTGGAACTCTTCAACGTACTTTCGGTCATTGGTTCATTTGTCTTAGAGTTTGGTAAAATGACATTCGGTGTATGTGTTCAGTGGGCATGCTAAGGGTTACATTTGCAAAAACCCAGGCGTTGAGTTTGGTTAATGCTTGAGAGCGCCATGTGCATTTGGCCTGTTTAGTGTCCATATTATGCAGACGCACTGCTTGCCACCATTTGAATATTGTCTTTAGAGCTCTTTGCATTAGGTTGAATATCGTGTGGAAGAAGAAGTTTTGAGTAGAAACGATGTTAGACTAATAATGGGTTGACGGATTTAGGCTGTTAGTACTCCTTTCGCCCTGCTTTTGCTATGAAGTTTACCTTGACCCGAGTCCAATTATCTGGTACGATTCACCACGTGAAACTTGCTCTGAATATTATGGCCAGATGCAGATTGCTGTAAAAGCGCCGCTGATTTAAATCAAAAAGTTTGGTCTAAAGGTGTTTGTTGCTATATTCCAGTCGATATTTCGTACCCTGTGGATTCGAGGATTCCTATGGACGCAAAGCTGTGTATTACTGGTTGAGTACGAACCGGGGAAGTGGGTGTGTCTGAGCAAGTTCCTCTTCCGTGTTCACAAATGTGCCATCTGGTATTTAAGGAGACCGAGGTAGTTGGTTGGTGTCTTGGAGAGTATTATGTAAGTTCATGCTCCTTTATGAGCTCCAATATCAGGAGGCACCCCGTACGATTGCCCTGTCTAGACGGAACCTTCTCCATTATCTTATTTTTGCCTCCCATATTTGTTTATTATATTCAGTCAATGCTCTATGATACCCGTAGTACCATACCCATTCTGTTAACAATTAAAACAGATCAATTCCAAAACCTGTTCTGTTGTGATCTGTTCTGTTCTATCTTGTTCTGTTCTTTTATGTTCTGTTCTATCTTGTTCTGTTCTGTTCTATCTTTTTCTGTTCTAACCTGTTCTGTTGAGAGCTGTTCTGTTGAGAGCTGTTCTGTTGTGATCTGTTCTGTTCTAACCTGATCTGTTATGATCTGTTCTGTTGTGACCTGTTCTGTTGTGACTTGTTCTGTTGCCGCGCGCACCCGAGTTGCATACATTGCCATTGTTAGTAGCTCGGTACCACTTACAGGGCTAGCGGGTCTTATTTGAAATGTTCTTTGTCTTATGGGCAGTTGTGTTAAAGTCTGTCACAACCCTACTGTGTTCTTATGAGGTGTCTGCATTAACGCAATCATCAAGAGCGTCGGTTCACTGTTACTTTTTTTACTGTGGTTCCGTCTAGACAGGGCAATCGTACGGGGTGCCTCCTGATATTGGAGCTCATAAAGGAGCATGAACTTACATAATACTCTCCAAGACACCAACCAACTATCTCGGTCTCCTTAAACACTAGATGGCACATTTATGAACACGGAAGAGGAACTTGCTCAGAGACACCCACTTCCCCGGTTCATACTCAACCAGTAATAAACACAGCTTTGCGCCCATAGGAATCCTCGAATCCACAGTGGCACGCAATATCGACTGGAATATAGCAACAAACATCTTTAGACCAAACTTTTTGATTTAAATCAGCGGCGCTTTTACAGCAATCTGCATCTGGCCATAATATTCAGAGCAAGTTTCACGTGGTGAATCGTACCAGATAATTGGACTCGGGTCAAGGTAAACTTCATAGCAAAAGCAGGGAAAAAGGACTACTGACAGCCTATATCCGTCAGTCCATTATTAGTCTAACATCGTTTCTACCCAAAACTTCTTCTTCCACACGATATCCAACCTAATGCAAAGAGCTCTAAAGACAATATTCAAATGGTGGCAAGCAGTGCGTCTGCATAATATGGACACTAAACAGGCCAAATGCACATGGCGCTCTCAAGCATTAACCAAACTCAACGCCTGGGTTTTTGCAAATGTAACCCTTAGCATGCCCACTGAACACATACACCGAATGTCATTTTACCAAACTCTAAGACAAATGAACCAATGACCGAAAGTACGTTGAAGAGTTCCAAGAAAGGTAATTCAATAAGCTCAGAGCTAGCATCAGCATGGGCAGACAGGCCTCAATCTTCCAGGCATTAACAAATATATAATGCTTCTCTGCGGTCTGGAAACCTATGTCGTCAACATGCACACTACTACAAACGCAACGCTACCTAAAGGATGATTGACCATATTTTCTTATTTCGAAAGAGCTTATTTCCTATGAGCCCTAGCCCATTACAATAATTTGAACTTTACAGTAAAGGAAATTATGTCAAAATTGCATGTACGATTTTTATTTTTGAAGATACGAGTAGCCCATCTAGCGTCGCATAGTTGATCTACAATCACAGAAGTTCTGCTACCCCGCAACATAGATGTCAACCTTATTACATTTAAGTAAAGTTGATTTTTGTACTAAACAATAAAAAAAAATCCTAGCGAAAATATTGAAATACTAGCTTTTGTCCGCGACTTCGTCTGCGTGGAATTAGTGACAGCAGCTAAAGTAGGTATAGCGCCTGGATAATGCTAATAGCAATCATTCAATATGCTCATTGCTTACTTCAATCATTAGGCAATTCATTAACTCTTTCAATTCCACCCGCCTTTGCACTCTCTTCAGGAATGATTTCCCTGATTTTCTCCAGGACTCGAACTATCTCTATACCAAATTTCAACTAAATCGGTTCAGCGGCTTAAGCGTGAAGAGGTAACAGACAGACAGACAGACAGACACACTTTCGCCTACTTAGCGATGATATGAAATCCCTCCTTGTAATTTTAAACGGATTTGTTTTCACATTGACATTGCTTAAGCGCCACCGTACTGAACTGACAATAGGGAGCATGCATGAACTATACAGCATAGGAGCCATCTGATTTTTGGCGCGAGACGTAAATGTGACGTTTATACTTCCAATGGGACCCACAAGATGGCAGAACCTACTATGCATAATATGTAGATGGTATAGCACTTGCTTTGATTAGGTTAGGTCTTGTTTTTGTTTGAAATGGAACTTGATATAGTTTTAACGACGATGATGACACACGCTTAGTAACTCTGAAACATTGCTCTACACAACCTCACCTTAAGGGGCTCCCCGCGGTTTTCATCGATATTTGACAAGGTTTGAGCCGTTACTTCTGCATTTACACTTCAGATAGAATTATAAGACAAATGGCTACCGATTCTTCAATCTTTAATCTCCATTCTTGTCTACCGGATTTTGAAACTAATTAATACTTATTTTTTTATGATTTTTTTAAACATTGTCTAAAAATAACACTTTTTTCGTAGCTGGATTGCTGTGAAGGATCTTACATGTACGAAATCTGCATATTTGGGTTTGTCTTTGACGTCTCTAAAAACTGGTCAGAGATGTAAATTTTAAAATAATTAACACAAAAGCTATGGCCTGAAAACCAGGTTGTTGGCCTAAAATTGTTCAACTTGATGTCGAATATCTCGAAGACAATGAACTTTGAAGTAAATATGGCATACTATATTGCTAAAAGTCGTTGCTATTATAGCTACAAAAAAACAACGGATTGCACTCCGGGAGTGCCGACAGAAGTGAAAACTCAATGACTAGGCCAAAATGTCTGCAGCACTATGTATCCTCCTTTCTATTGAAAAACTTTAGTCCGAAATTGCTGGTCAGTGAGCTTGTTTAAAATTCAAATTTGTACAGTTAATTCTTTAAAATTCGAATAGAAATTGTAAAGTTACCTTGCAGATCTCGCATCTAAATATATTTGATCATGATATTTTGAGTTTTATTCACCATTACTAGAGTTCACTTTTATTAGCGATTTCATCAAGATGTAGCTTTATTGAATTATATTACTATTATTTAAAGCCGCAACCCGAAGATTGATTGACATAATTGTTCTCCCGGAAGGAGGTTCGTGGGGTATTCGAGTTTGGTACGGTCGTATAGAGGGCGGTCTGGTGACCTCCAGAAAATTCCGACTTTTCGTCTACCGCTTCCGGTCAGAAAAATGTTGGACGGCCCGGCCAAACGGTGGGAGGTAGGTGGGGGGTGCTCGACCAAATGTCATAGAGGGACCCTGGCAGTTTTTGAAGCCACCATTTTTTTTTCAAAATGGCCGACTTTTTTTTTTAAATTTTTTCAAGTTTGTCCTAGCGCGCTGAAATTTTGGTCACAGAATCTCACAGGCTCCTAGATTCCTACGAAAAAAAATTTTTTGGAAAAATGCTCTAATTGTTGGAAAACTGGCCACTTTTGTTTTGTATGGCAACTTTTAAACGGTGCGAGATAGGTGGGGGGTGCTCGACCAAATGTCATAGAGGGCCTCGAGGCAAAACAAACTGCATTAAAAAAAATTCAAAATGGCCGACTTTTTTTTTTTAATTTTTTCAAGTTGGTCCGAGCGCGCTGAGATTTGGCATGGCGAGAGATAGAGGCCTCTAGATACCTACGAATAATAAAATTTTTGGAAAAAATCCAAGATGGCGGAAATAATGGGCATTTTAATTTTGTATGGAAACTTTTAAACGGTGCGAGATGGGTCGGGGGTGCTCGACCAAATGTCATAGAGGGCCCCGAGACAAATCAAACTGCATTTAATTTTTTTCAAAATGGCCGACTTTTTTTTTTTAATTTTTTCAAGTTGGTCCGAGCGCGCTGAGATTTGGCATGCGGCGAGCTTGGGGGCCCAAGATTACCATGTGAAAAAAAATTTTTGGAAAAATCCAAAATGGCGGCGGACACGGGCCAAATTCAAATTTCCATGTAGGTTAAGCGAGCCCGAAGGGCGAGCTTCAGGCTGGGAGGCCGAAGGCCGACCTCGCGGAGGGCCGTCAGGCCCGGAGCTTGACCCCGAATGTCCAAGCGTGCCCCACCCCCAGTAATTTTGGGCGAGGCCGAAGGCCGAGCTGCGGGAATGACGAACAAAGCAAAATCCTATACAAAAAGTGTGTTAAGCGAGCCCGAAGGGCGAGCTTCAGGCCGGGAGGCCGAAGGCCGACCCCGGCGGAGGGCCGAAGGCCCGGAGCCTCCACCCCGACTCCCAAAACGCGAGGCCGAAGGCCGAGCTGCGTGAATGCAGTTCCTGCAAGCGTTCTACAAAGTCAACTGTCTTGATAAGCGAAGCCGGCGGGCCGAAGGCCCGACGGCGGAGCGTCGAGGCTCGCGAAGGCCGAAGGCCGAGCTCCGCGTAGGGCCGAAGGCCCGAAGCGTCACACGAGAGGGGGAAGTTGGAGCTTAAACACGACCCAATAGGAAAAGTGTCTTAGACAAGCGAAACGGCGGGCCGAAGGCCGAAGGCCGTAGGCCCGACGTGAGCTTGTCAAGACACTTTTACTATTGGGTCGTGTTTAAGCTCCAACTTCCCGCTTACGCCCCAAAGCAAAACCAACCCTCCAAGTGTTTTAATAAGCGAAGCGGCGGGCCGAAGGCCCGACGCTGAGCTTCGAAACCCAGCGAAGGCCGAAGGCCGAGCTCCGCGTAGGGCCGAAGGCCCGGAGCGTCCCTTTCGATTTCCCAAGCACGCGAGGCCGAAGGCCGAGCTGCGGGAATGAAGTGCTCTCACGCGGATCTTTTCGTCTTAGCAAAAGTAGAAATTCATTTAATTTTCCCTTTGGAAAACAAACTACTACACAATTACAACAGCAACAACAACATTACCAACAACAACACATCAACAACAGCAAACAACACGCGTACCGCGGGGCCCTCGGGCCCCGCGCACAGGGCAAAATCTAGTTTGAGTGATATAAAGTTTGAATGTAACTGTGAGATCCTCGTATTTCAACCCGTACAAGATTAGAACCTTTTTCATGTAATGTCATTGAGTTTTTCTTTATTGATTTAATTGCCATCTATTTGAGTGGCCATCTAAACGTTACGATCACGTGATCGCTGTCTCAGAAAGTGCCCAACGCCGCTAAAGAAGTTCTCACTTTAAAAACATTAGAAAACTAAAGGATTCAGATCGAATGTTATTAGCGCCAAGGAGCCCCTTAACAACGAATTTTGAAAAACCAGCTTTTGCATTTTTTTTGTACTCGCATTGGGAACATTATAAAATACCTAAATGATTGGTAAATAAATAAATAGTCATTCACTTTTAAACATTTTTTTATTTCAGACATACACAGACGTACACTTATTCGAAGTCAAAAAACACATAAGTTCTCTTGATGATTTTCGGGTTGGTCACCTCTACGAACCACACCCCCGCGTCTTTCCAGATTAAAGTTTTCTGTTTAAGAGGCACGGAGAGGAATGATCTAATGTTGTGTTTTCTTAGCACCTCCAGCAAAAGCCCCTCCGCATGGTATCCCGAGTGTAACTGAAGGATGCTCCTCTCCTCCAGAAGTTCTTTGATCAGCTTCTTGAGATCGATCCGGGCCGCCTCCCACTTGTAAATGTCCACGTCAGGTGCCAGCGCCTCGATTGATGAGATGAATGCAATATTTGTTTCGTCGCTTTCTCCACATTTATAATTGTACCCTAACCCCTTGTTACTAAACCATAGCCTCGCAACGAGTTCAATGACGTACTCCATTGTTATTTTCTGATTTTTTAATTAATTTTAGAAAGCGTATGCGTCAGTTACAGGTTGCAGGTATTGTGATCTCATTTATGATATTATAATTGGAACTGGTGGGGGGAGGGACTGGGAGGGGGAAATGACCAAACGAGATAGTCTTATGTAATCTTTCAGTAGGAGTAGCAGAGAAAGCGTTATTATTGTTTGTCCTTGTCACACACTCACATTTTTTTTTAATTCCCCACAGTGAATTTAGTATGGTTTATGTTAGGTAACAAATAACCCGACCAAGTTACGTAGGTTATGCTTGATATGTTGTCAGGTATATTAAAACGTGTTTTCAATTTCTTCACTTTGCGTATGTTCTGTCCCTCACGGACTTTCTGACCTCTGAACTCTGACCTCTGACCATTCCGATTGAAAAGATTGAAGAGTATACCCCCAACATCGCATGAGTTTCATGACCATGTCGCATTACAGAATTACAGCATTAGTAAAATCTACTTTATTTCTAGTACTTAGAGTTAATAATCTTTCAAATAAGCTTCATTATCTGACTAAGGTTACAATACTTAATTCAAACTCTCTCTATCTGTCAAATTCTACGGTGAATGGAAGTTTACAGTCACATACGACTTTTTGTTTTCGAACGTCACGGTCTACATCTCAACGATCGGCAACGCGCATGTAACATCTCGAAATTGCAGGCGTCCATAGGCTACGGTGACTGCTCACTACCAGACGGGCCGTGTGCTTGTTTGCCACCGACGTGGTATATAAAAAAAGAAAAAAACTTATTGAACCTTTTTGCAGTCGGCAACGCGCATGTAACAACTCTAAAGTTGCAGGCATCCATAGGCTACGTTGACTGCTTACCATCACGTGAGCCGGATGCTTGTTTGCCACCGACGTATTATTAAAAAAAAAAAAAAAAAAAAAAAAAAAAAAAAAAAAAAAAAAAAAAAAAAAAAAAAAAAAAAGAGAAAATCAACCGTAAATAAGTGTGCTAGAAACCCTAAATACTACATGAGCAGGGGGGCCGGAGGTGTCCCCTGTCGAGGTTTTCCTGAGGGTCTAATGATAATAATGATGATGATGATGATGTATAGGTTTCAAAAGTCTGAACTTGCAAGCGTCCAAAGGCTACGGTGGCTGCTTACCATCAGGTGAGCCGGATGCTTGTTTGCCACCGACGTAGTATATAAAAAAAAAAAAAAATCTGGATCTTTTTGCGGTCGGTAAACTACAAACTCCATACATTTGATAAGCACAAGCGACAAAACCAACCGCAAATAAAAATGCATCCGTGGTAACAATAGAATTCGCAGGCGTCCATGGGCTACGGTGACTGCTTACTGTCAGGCGAGGTCGTCTGCTTATTTGCCACCGACGTGGTATTAAAAAAAACGCCGATATAAGCCTCATATTTTAAAACAAAGTTATTGAATCTTTGGGCAGTCGGCAGCGCGCTTGTATCCACCCTGGAGTTGCAGGCGTCCAAAGGCTACGGTAACAACTTACCATCAGACGGACTGTATGCTTATTTGCCACCAATGTGGTATAATAAAAGAAAAACCCCTTTACGGTTGGTAAACTACAAACTCCATACATTTGATAAGCACAAGCGACAAAACCAACCGCAAATAAAAGTGCATCCGTGTAAACTATTGAATTCGCAGGCGTCCATGGGCTACGGTGACTGCTTACTGTCAGGTGGGGTCGTCTGCTTGTTTGCCACTGACGTGGTATTAAAAAAAACGCCGATATAAGCCTCATATTTTAAAACAAAGTTATTGAATCTTTGGGCAGTCGGCAGCGCGCTTGTATCCACCCTGGAGTTGCAGGCGTCCAAAGGCTACGGTAACAACTTACCATCAGACGGACTGTATGCTTATTTGCCACCAATGTGGTATAATAAAAGAAAAACCCCTTTACGGTTGGTAAACTACAAACTCCATACATTTGATAAGCACAAGCGACAAAACCAACCGCAAATAAAAGTGCATCCGTGTAAACTATTGAATTCGCAGGCGTCCATGGGCTACGGTGACTGCTTACTGTCAGGTGGGGTCGTCTGCTTGTTTGCCACTGACGTGGTATTAAAAAAAACGCCGATATAAGCCTCATATTTTAAAACAAAGTTATTGAATCTTTGGGCAGTCGGCAGCGCGCTTGTATCCACCCTGGAGTTGCAGGCGTCCAAAGGCTACGGTAACAACTTACCATCAGACGGACTGTATGCTTATTTGCCACCAATGTGGTATAATAAAAGAAAAACCCCTTTACGGTTGGTAAACTACAAACTCCATACATTTGCTAAGCACAAGCGACAAAACCAACCGCAAATAAAAGTGCATCCGTGTAAACTATAGAATTCGCAGGCGTTCATAGGCTACGGTGACTGCTTACTGCCAGGCGGGGTCGTCTGCTTGTTTGCCACTGACGTGGTATTAACAAAAAACGCCGATATATGTCTCATATTTTAAAACAAACATGATGGGCCTTTTTGCAATTTCATAGCGGATGTTTTTGGAACTAACTAGCGGTGTCCACTGACGAGGCGCCACTAGCGACATCTATATTGTTAAGCGAATCGATAGTCTGTCAAGCCGGATATGTCAGAAGCAATGTAAAGCAAACTAAAGTATGGTAACCCTAGGAAACGAACAAAAGGCAGGAATGTACATCGAACAGCGATGAAATGTAAACAAAACAGTTCCACAGATAAGATATAAATGACACACGATTTTCGAACTATTCAAACGTAGTGTTGGTAGCCCACGATTTTTCAAATTTGCCGCCTTTTTCTACTGACTAGATTTGCTTGACCAAGATTAATTAACTTACCATGAACCCCCTCTGACTCTGCGGACTTTTTTAGAAATACTCAGACGGCTGCTCATCTATACATATCATAGCGGATGGTTTTAGAACTAACGTTGCGCATACATACAGTCGCCCTCTGGCGGGGAAAGTTTAGAACTAACGGTGCGCATACATACTGTCGCCCTCAGGCGGGGCTAGCGGGGATTTTTGGAACTAACTAGCGGTGTCCACCGACGAAGGCGCCACTAGGGATATCTATTCATTTAAGCGATTCAACAACTCACATACAAAGTGGAGACATCTATTCATTTCATAGCGGATGGTTTTGAAACTAACGTTGCGCATACATACTGTCGCCCTCTGGCAGGAGAATTTTAGAACTAACGTTGCGCATACATACTGTCGCCCCCAGGCAGGGCTGGTGGGGAATTTTAGAACTAACCTTGCGCATACATACTGTCGCCCTCCAGCGGGGCTGGCGGAAATTTTAGGAACTAACGCTATGCATACATACTGTCGCCCCCAGGCAGGGCTGGTGGGGATTTTAGGAACTAACGTTGCGTATACATACTGTCGCCCCCAGGCAGGAGATTTTTGGAACTAACGTTGCGCATACATACTGTCGCCCCCAGGCAGGGCTGGTGAGGATTTTTGGAACTAACGTTGCGCATACATACTGTCGCCCCCAGGCAGGGCTGGTGGGGATTTTTAGAACTAACGTTGCGCATACATACTGTCGCCCCCAGGCGGGGCTGGTGGGGATTTTTAGAACTAACGTTGCGCATACATACTGTCGCCCCCAGGCAGGGCTGGCGGATAATTTTGGAACTAACGTTACGCATACATACTGTCGCCCCCAGGCAGGGCTGGTGGGGATTTTAGGAACTAACCTTGCGCATACATACTGTCGCCCCCAGGCAGGGCTGGTGGAGATTTTTAGAACTAACGTTGCGCATACATACTGTCGCCCCCAGGCAGGGCTGGTGGGGATTTTTGGAACTAACGTTGTGCATAGACAGTGGCGCCTCTAGCGGGGAGTAGGGTGAACTAACCAGTGGCGCCATCTAGCGGAGACCTTTGGAACTAACGCTGCGCATACACAGTGGCGCCATCTAGCGGGGAGTAGAGTGAACTAACCAGTGGCGCCATCTAGCGGAGACCTTTGGAACTAACGTTGCGCATAGACAGTGGCGCCATCTAGCGGGGAGTAGGGTGAACTAAATTGTCACTACCTTGCGCATACATACTGTCGCCCTCTGGCGGAAAAGTTCTGATCCAAAAGCGGCACAAACACACTACTACCCTACACTAACCCATCTGATACCACCATGAAACCAATTCCAGTCGGTAGGTATGAACCCCCATTTTAGAAATATATAAGTCTGCCAAGGTTTTTCCTGCCGAAACACCTTGACAGACAAGATTATGTAAGCAGCATCCACATACGAGGGATCCGTATTTTGGGATTATACAGATTACGGACATTATTAATAGCTGTAGGCTTATTTATTACTTTATGCTTATACATATTTGTATATAATTATGTTACTAATAAAATATATTTATAATTTATTAAACCTAAACTTAATACATTGGGAATTCATTACCTGCTTACGGCAGTAGTAGGGATAAGTGGGTGAGTTCTGGCTCACTGAGCCAGGCCAACAGTCCCTCCCCCTTTTTTCCCTTGTTGAGGCCCTGCAACCTTGCCTTGAACCCAAACTAATGTCATTGTAGCTCGAATCTAACCTAATCTATTTTTATTGCTTTTAGAATATTTCAATTATCTACTTTTGCAAAGTTAAAGGTTGAAATCTCTATTTCGCAAAATGGAATTTTAATGTGACTTTAATGTATGTGCAGTCTACTTAGTAATTGGGTTTAAAGATATAAAACACACATTTTATTTCCTATCCTAAGTATCCTATCCTAAGTTTATTCAAATAATATTCTGAACATATATAGTAATTAGACTGGTCATATTTTTCATAAAATCGATTTCGACTGGCAAAGCATATTACTTTTTGGCAACCGGGTTTTTTAACCTAATTAGACCCCGCTGAATTCGAATTTGCCGGTTGCTCGATCGAAATCTTGACCGGAAGTGAGATATTTGACATTAAAGGTCCCTTTTTTTCGTTTTTCGTAAATAACTCTTAAACGGTGGCACATAGCAAAAAATGTTCTATTACATAAGTATTCTGCATAAAATTGCCTACAAGAAAGATTCAGTACAATTTTTCGCTAGGATCAATATTAAAAGAGATTTTAACGCGGAAAATTTAATTATAATCTCTTCTAAGGTCCCGTTTTTTAGGTTTTCGTAAATAACTCATAAACGGTGGCCACTATCAAAAAATGCTGTAAGACGTTAATAATCTACACAAAATTTTGAACAAAAAAGATTCAATACACTTTTTGCAGGGATCAATATTTAAAAAGATAATAAAGAGGGAAAATTAATTATAATAAATTCTAAGGTTCCTTGTTTTTATTTTTTCGTTAATAATTTGAAAAGTATGACTCATAGCAAAAAAAATCTTATACATAAATAAATAATAAACGTAAAATTTCCTACAAGAAACATGCAGAACACTTTTCGCTAGGATCAATATTTAAAAAGACAAAGCAGCGGGTAATAATAGTACATTACTACAGAGGCCGGAACGAAAGGGGTTGCCGGCCGAAGACATATAGACGGCTGAGCGAAGCGAGGCCGGATAGGTCTGAGCGCGGGCAACCCCATTTCCCGCCGAGGTATGTATAGTGCTTTTCTCAAACATGCAATGAAATAAATAAAATAAAAAATGCACGAAACCCAAGTTTTATTTATATAAAAAACTAAAAGTAAACACACCCAAAATATAACTAACACGTACCTATATCTATATCACGCGTATGTTTTACACGAGTCGTGTATTTTTGCTACCCGTATATTTTCATGTTTCTTTGATTTTTTCGCCTTGTATCCGTCTGATTGTCGTTTTCGTCACATAAGCTTACATAGTCTTTCATGTTGATATCATGTTGCACATACATCGTTGCTTTATGCATGGAGTATCTAAATACGATTTTGATTTTGTAGTTACTTTCATTTCGTTAAAATATGCCAGTAAACTGTTTCTAATAAACTGTAAGCCATTTTTCTTAGTTTCTCAAATAATAAAATTGCCATAAGCAACCATATACATACTTCGTCTTTGACTTGGCGGCAGAGGCAGCAAGTTATTTAAAATCAATTCAGCTTACGCTGCCAAATCCAACTCCTACGATTACAATTAATATTAATTTCATTATTTCGTCGGAACTCATATTAAAGTACAAAAATCAACAACGCACCATAAATCAAATAAAACAGAAATACAGAGTGAAAATTTTTCAACTTTGCCTCCATAACAATTAAAAAAAATAACTACGCGTGTTTGAGTAGACCTTTTTACCGCTAACGTTTAGATGAAATATTTTAAATGTTTTTATTTGTGTACTTAAATTTATAATATAAATTATAGAATTTGGTTAATAATATATTATTTATTATGTTCATGTTGATTTTATACAAATAAAACTGCAAATTATAGCAAACATTGTTTTTTGTTTTTTTTTATAGGCGTAGTGGCAGAGTGTCATTACGGACCATAAAGCAAATACTGCCTTTAGTTTTTTTTTATGGATGAATGTCACGATGCTGTGTCACAAATATCTGTGAAATGGAAATTAAAAAAGAGGACTTTGCCGGCCTAGGCCTGCAAGATTTGTATGAAATTCCATTAACTACCTATTGTCCTAGCCGCACCTGAAACATCATACTTCGCAGCCTATTATAAGGAACATAACATCAATATTTCATTGCATGTTTGAGAAAAGTTAATTATAATCAATTTTAAAGTCCCGTTTTAGTTTTTTGTAAATAACTCGTAAACGGTGTCCCATAGCGAAATAGGTTTTTAAGAATAAATTATCTACATAAAATTTCCTCCAAAAAACATCTAGAACACTTTTCTCTAGGATCAATATTTCAAGCGATATTAAAGGAAGAAAGTTAATTACAATCAGTTCACAGGTCACTTTTTTTTAGTTTTTCGTAAATAACTCGTAAACGCTGGCCCGTTGCAAAACAATATTAAACATAAAATTGTCCACAAAGAAGGTTCTGTACACTTTTTCGCTACGATCAATATTTAAAGAGATATTAAAGGGGGTAAGTTAATTATAATCAATTTCCAGGTCCCTATTTTTAGGATTTCGCAAATGACTCGTAAAATAAGGCTCATAGCAAAATAAGTTCTTAATGTTCTTGTAAATAAATAGTCGATATAAAATTTTCTACGAAAGACATATGGAACACTTTTCTCTTTTTAGGGTTCCGTACCTCAAAATGAATAAAAACCGGCCAAGCGCGAGTCGGACTCGCGTTGCAAGGGTTCCGTACATTACCCAATTTTTAACAGTGTATTTTATATATGTGAAACGCGAGTGAATTGCCTTTAAAAAACCTGTAGGGATCGGTTCAAAAACTATAAGTAATGTCCGACTCGCGCTTGACTGCATAATTCTAATAGGTTTTCCTGTCATCTATAGATTCTATTCTGTGTATCTTTTCAAAATTTTAGACCCAGTAGTTTCGGAGATAAAGCCCCCTTCCCCAAAATAAAACATTAAAATACAAAAAAATACCACCCCCCCCTTTATCTCCGAAACTACTGGGTCTAAATTTTGAAAATAAAATAAAATAAAATAGTTCTTTACCTATATAGACGTAAACCTAAAAATAGGGACCTGGAAATTGATTATAATTAACTTACCCCCTTTAATACCTCTTTAAATATTGATCGTAGCGAAAAAGTGTACAGAATCTTTTTTGTGGACAATTTTATGTTTAATATTTATGTATGTCGGAGCGTGACTCCAGAAGGACGTATTGCAGCGTTACAGTTCATAGTTAAAGACGCCTGTATAAAGTCGATTAGCAATGTTTGGCTACGTATTACTGGGTTGTAACGAAATTCATAATGTTGCGTAGAGAGTAACGCCATCTATTGGCGTGTTGTTGAACTAAGATGACAGGTAGAAGGCTTTGGAACGTCAAGAGGGTTCTCTTGGGTGAAGGTAGGCACGAGTTGGTAGTTTTGTCGTTATGTTGGTGGACCGGTCGAGCAGGTGTGCCTGCTCGACTTAAAAGGCGGGAGCGGTGAGGCTCCGTAATCAGACTTGATCGGACCGCGCTAGAGATCGGACGTTAGCCAACCTCGTGCCTAATTCGCCACGTTCCTGAAGGCTTATACCTGAAGGATTATTCTGAAAGCTTATAGAATCCAACGTTCTTTAACCATTTAGCTAAGTGTTTTATTCCAAGTGTTATTTTGATTTCTTACGTGTGATTAGAAGCTTACCTTTGTAAAGAGAAGAAGTTAGTGTTGTTTTCAAAAGATGTGAATAAAGACTTGAACGATTTTATGCGATCCTTTTGTTTGAGTGCTATCCAAATACATCCCAATAGCGACTAGATATTTTAGTAGGCACTAGTATGGTTAACAAGTCCGAAAGTTTATTTCATGCACTGGTAGCATACTGAGTTAGCTGTGAAGTAATACATTGAGATACTACGCCCACCCGACATCCTGTAAATACCCCATGCTGCTGGTGCCATCCGTCATCAGAAGTGGGATGCCGAGTCTCATGTATTGCTTACACAGCCACGTGGGAGTGCGGTGTATTTACGGTGTGTTTTTGGTGACCTACATCGAGACACGTGGTAATGGTAAGCTCACGTGTCTAACCTTAATTGAAAGGTGAGTGCAGTTCATTATGTTATTTGATGTGAATTATTGTGAAATTGTGAATTATGATTGAGACAGTCGAACAGAGCAGTCGTGACGTGGCGTTATCTCTGCTATCGCCACGTTTCCTTATAATTGTTTTTTATAATCCATGTAAATCAAAGTGATCTTGAGTTATTTTGTTGTGAAATCCATATTCTTAATTAAAACCAACTATCGACTATCACGACGTGATATTATTTCATCGCTTATTTGTGAATCTACCCTCAAAAATGGATTTTTAATGAAAATAGAAATGAACTGGTAGAAAATGTTCCTATTAAGAATTATGACATCCTTTGTATCGTTTTGTAATTAATAAGCTGCGACAAGTAATTGCCCGTAATGCCGTGATAGATAACAAATCGTGCATACTTAGAAAACATGAGCTACGCATGTGAAAATTAATGTTACAGTGTGCTGCAACCTGAGCAGAGACAACTTACAGATGCCATCACGCCTGTAACACAGAAGCAGCTGTGCAGTATCGTCTGTGATGGAGATTTGGAAATAAAAGGACAGGTCTCGTTCTGATTGTTTATTAGTGATTTTTATTTTGAGTGTAATGGCGAAGCATAACAGTCGAACGTAACTAATTAGCTGTCACTTTTCGTATTGGCCCTTTTACCTTTTTACTCATTTTAGGAACACGTGTTTGTTCATGGAGTAAAATAAAACACACTCATTGAAGTTTAAATCATATTCTGAGTTTTTTAAAGTCCTATATCCATTGGTAACATGTCTTTTGTGTCCGCTACTAGGGCATTACACAAATCTTGGAGTATAACCTGCATACATGATAAACCTGATACCGTACAAATGATGATTTCAGTAAGAGCTAGCTACGATAAACCACATCGTGCATCTCGCCATCTGCCACAGTAACGGCAACTGCAAGGCGGAAAGCGTCAGCCTTCGTGCTTGGGTTGGTCTTCACCACCACGACCTTTGACTTGGACACGTGCATCATACTTTATTATCTGGTGAGCAGTTCACATTTTGTTGGGGTTATTTTGAGTTGTTTTACTTCTGATTGGAACTCTTGAGCGAGTTTCTGTTTAAAGCTAAAGTAGAAAGCGAAAGTAAGATGAGCCGTTGGTGCGGCGCTATTTGATGTTGATTTAAGATAATTTTGTGACAATGGATGTTGAAATTTAATGTGTATGGTATAGTTGGTATACCATTTGAATAGAGATTAAATGCGATCATTTGGAGTTGTGAGTTTCAATACACATTGTCACAAGGTCTCAAGTGCGCACGGTCAGAATAACCGAGCGAAGTTACTGTCTATTATAGTTGTAATGGTTAAAATGTGTGATCGTGCAGTTCATAATGTTCAGTTACAGTCAGTCAGATTACACGTACCAAGCGTAGACGTAGGCGCAAGACACCGGAAGTAGATTTTTATGTTCTTTTCCGTTGGTGTGCGGCCACACGTGGTGGCGTGCGTTTGGTCTGTGTCATCGGCTGGTGTTGCTGAGTGTAGCATTGCGAAATGATCGGATGGTGGTCCGGTCCGGTCGTGCATTCATGATGATGTATCATCCTCCGCTCGAAATTTCTGTACCTCTTAATGAACATGAGTCTGGTCCTCGGTTCATGGACCCTAGTAACGTTGACTCCAGCCGTGACTGGAACTTTGCGAAGGGAAATTATGTACTCTTATACCAATTGTTTGCTGAGGTATCCTGGTGTGATGTCCTTGGCTCTCATGATGTCAACTCTGCCGTGCAACTCTTCTATGAATTGGTATATGAGATATTCGATAAATGTATACCGAGAAAGACTAGGTTTCATGGACCTTGCAAACGTTATCCAGTTTGGTTTACGTCTGATATTATCCGAGACATTAAGCGGAAAACTAATCTTCACCGAGACTGGAAGCGCGACGGTGACATAGTTGTATATTCCACATTTTCTAGGCTCAGAGCAGACATCAAGGCTCGTATCGCAGCAGCTTACGAGAGTTATATTAGCAATATACAAGCTAAACTTAAGGCCAACCCTCGCTCTTTCTGGCAACATATCGGTAGTCTGAAAGCTAAGGGTGGTTTCGAGGCCCAAGTCACCCACGAGGGGAATGAATGCCAGGGGAGGGATGCGGCTCAGGCTTTTGCGGACTTCTTCTCATCTGTCTTCTTGCCAAATGAACCTCATTTGAACTATCGGAATGTTATTCATGAGGATCGCAGTCACAATTCTCATTATGTCCATATTACCCGGATTACTCCGCTGGATCTCGAAGTTTCATTGAAGCATCTAAAGCCTCGGTGCTCCCCAGGGCCTGACAATCTCCCGGCATATATATTAAAAGGTTGCAAGGAATGGCTCATTGCCCCTCTAGTGCACATATTTAACTTAGCCTTAGGTACCGGGGAGTATCCAAGCCAATGGAAAGTCACGCGAGTAAGGCCGATTCCGAAAGTAAATAATTCAACTCGTGTTGAGGATCATCGACCTATAGCAATCCTGTCATCGATAGCCAAGCTTTTTGAGTCTATCATAATTAGACTAGTAGCCCCGCAAATTAAGCCCTTTCTTTGTGACTCTCAACACGGTTTTAGGGCAAGGCGATCAGTCGAAACAAATTTGTTAACCTTGGCTGATACTATTTCAGATCATTTAGACAAAGGCATACAGGTAGACGTGCTTTATTTCGACTTTAAAAAAGCCTTCGACCGAGTGGATAACGACGTGTTATTGAACAAGCTGTGCAAAATTGGATTTTCCCCCCAGCTGCTTCGTTTTTTCGCTAGCTACTTGCGCGACAGGCTACAGTACGTGCAGCACGGATGCTTTGTATCCAAGAGCTTTCAGACTATGTCCGGGGTCAGCCAGGGTTCCATTCTGGGGCCATTGCTTTTTGGAATCATGGTCGATGACTTACCATCTGTTCTTGGCTCTGCTAGAAGCTTGCTGTATGCCGATGACCTCAAAATTGTTTACGGTATCCAAGACATATCAGACTGTTTATCTCTCCAGGAAGATGTAAACAGAGGTCATCTGTGGAGTATCGAAAATAAATTGACTTTTAATTCAACAAAGTGTGCGGTCATGACGTTTAGTAGAGCTCGCAATCCACTTCTATACGACTATATCCTGGACTCAGAGACTATATCCCGTGTCAATTCTATTCGAGATCTAGGCGTTCTTCTCGATCCCCACCTAAACTTTCATGACCACATGTTGTCATTGGCGCGTGACTGCTACAAGAGGTTAGGGTTTGTAATCAGGAATTCTAGGGATTTTCATGACCCAGGTACCGTGAAGCTCCTGTACAGTGCCCTAGTAAGAAGCAAACTCGAGTCCGCCTCCATTGTTTGGAACCCCTATGAGGCATCTTATGTCTTACTTCTGGAGAGAGTGCAAAAGGTATTCCTACGGTTCCTCTATAAAAAAATGTATGGGTACTATCCGTTCTTATACCCAACCAAATTTTTGTTAGGAATACTGGGTCTCAACTCTCTGGAGGTAAGACGTAACTATGCACTTCTCACTACTGCTTGCAGTATCCTGCGCGGGGAGTCGGACTGTATTGAGCTGGTGGGGCAGCTGGTACGTCTGTACGTTCCTTCACGGACCAGAATCGAGTTCAGACCTCGTGACCGTTGTCTCCTGGCAGTCCCGGCTTCCCGAACTGTATCACGTAGGAACTCCCCTCTGGTTCGTTCTTTGCTCCTTTTGAATGCGCTCCTCGCATCGGCCTCTCAGTGTGATTTGTTTGCAAGCAGACTGGTGGTTGTGCGTGTTGAATGTTTGAGGTTCTGTGAGAAGATGGATGCACGTCCTTCTACTGTTTAAAATGTGTTAATTTATGTTTTTGTAACTTGTGATGAATTGTATACATATTGTATTCTTCTTCTTTAATCTTTAAGTTAGCAGTGCTTTGGTATTTTTTACTGTTATGCTGTTTAACTTGTTTTGAAATAAATAAATAAATAAAATAAATAAATGATGGTGGTCATTGTGAATGTAGCATTGCGAGATGACCAGATGGTGGTCTGGTCATGCATTCATGATGATGGTGGTCGTTGTGAATGTAGCATTGCGAAATGTCCGAACCGTGGTCCGGTCGTGCATTCATGATGATGGTGGTCATTGTGAGTGTAGCATTGCGAGATGATCGGATGGTGGTCCGGTCGTGCATTTATGATGATGGTGGTCATTGTGAGTGTAGCATTGCTAGACGATCGGATGGTGGTCCGGTCGTGCATTCATGATGATGGTGGTCATTGTGAGTGTAGCATTGCGAGATGATTGGATGGTGGTCCGGTCATGCATTCATGATGATGGTGGTCATTGTGAGTGTAGCATTGCGAGATGACCGGATGGTGGTCCGAACATGAGTTCATGATGATGGTGGTCATTGTGAGCTTTATAGACTTAATGAGTGTAATTTAGACACAGTACATTTGTGTAATTGCTGTTGTGATCATTAGATCTAGATTGATTGAAAGACTGTCTTTGGTGACCCTGTTTTTGTTTTATCTACCCCGACCGTATAATTGGTCAGGTTAGCCGAGCAATAAGAATCAAATGTGATCATTGATTTTATTCGATGATGAATGAGACCCAAATTGTTGGTCAGGAGTGACCGAGCGATATGATACTGTGCTGTGTTACTTGTTTCAGAAGCAAATGCATACACCCACACACGAGGACGTGTGTACCGCAGGACGGCCGTGTCGGAGCGTGACTCCAGAAGGACGTATTGCAGCGTTACAGTTCATAGTTAAAGACGCCTGTATAAAGTCGATTAGCAATGTAAGTAACCCAATGCGTCTGTATGTATAGTTTTGCTGTCATATCCCTTCTTTATCGCTGTCTGTTTGCGCGTGTGTTTTATCTGCCTTTTATGTAAGAGATATTTTCTTGATCTCTCCTTCACTTCTCACTTTGGTAAACAGAATAAACAGTGTGTTTGGTAACCTTTTTTAACGTTAATCACGTATGTAGTCTTATTTATTTATGTTGTTTGTTTGTATCCGAATATTTGTAATGTTTTCACAGTTATTCCATGTGTTTTATGTTTGAAATGTTCTATTATTCTCAATTGTTATTGTTAGCACCCTGTCTGTGCGGCATTGCCTTTTAGGTTATCTGTCATTTGTCACACCCGTAGGCCAGATGGCGCTGGCAGCCGCCGCATGGTTGCGTTCAGTTCTACGAGGCCGTGCCGTACAGCTGCGATCGTGGCCCACCAAAATGGACTCGCCGGAAGACCAGCGCCGACTCTCGGGTCAGCATTATGCTGAGGCGAGCCCATTTCGTGGTAAACAATTTGTAATTATGTTTGTATTAAAAGCCTTGCATGTTACTTTTGTATGTACACTAAGTTTATCACGAAAAATAAATGATTTATGATTTATGATTTATGATTCAATGTTTGGCTACGTATTACTGGGTTGTAACGAAATTCATAATGTTGCGTAGAGAGTAACGCCATCTATTGGCGTGTTGTTGAACTAAGATGACAGGTAGAAGGCTTTGGAACGTCAAGAGGGTTCTCTTGGGTGAAGGTAGGCACGAGTTGGTAGTTTTGTCGTTATGTTGGTGGACCGGTCGAGCAGGTGTGCCTGCTCGACTTAAAAGGCGGGAGCGGTGAGGCTCCGTAATCAGACTTGATCGGACCGCGCTAGAGATCGGACGTTAGCCAACCTCGTGCCTAATTCGCCACGTTCCTGAAGGCTTATACCTGAAGGATTATTCTGAAAGCTTATAGAATCCAACGTTCTTTAACCATTTAGCTAAGTGTTTTATTCCAAGTGTTATTTTGATTTCTTACGTGTGATTAGAAGCTTACCTCTGTAAAGAGAAGAAGTTAGTGTTGTTTTCAAAAGATGTGAATAAAGACTTGAACGATTTTATGCGATCCTTTTGTTTGAGTGCTATCCAAATACATCCCAATAGCGACTAGATATTTTAGTAGGCACTAGTATGGTTAACAAGTCCGAAAGTTTATTTCATGCACTGGTAGCATACTGAGTTAGCTGTGAAGTAATACATTGAGATACTACGCCCACCCGACATCCTGTAAATACCCCATGCTGCTGGTGCCATCCGTCATGTAGAATATTGTTTTGCAACGGGCCACCGTTAACGAGTTATTTACGAAAAAGTGACCTGTGAACTGATTGTAATTAACTTTCTTCCTTTAATATCGCTTGAAATATTGATCCTAGAGAAAAGTGTTCTAGATGTTTTTTGGAGGAAATTTTATGTAGATAATTTATTCTTAAAAACCTATTTCGCTATGGGACACCGTTTACGAGTTATTTACAAAAAACTAAAACGGGACTTTAAAATTGATTATAATTAACTTTATTACCCGCTGCTTTGTCTTTTTAAATATTGATCCTAGCGAAAAGTGTTCTGCATGTTTCTTGTAGGAAATTTTACGTTTATTATTTATTTATGTATAAGATTTTTTTTGCTATGAGTCATACTTTTCAAATTATTAACGAAAAAATAAAAACAAGGAACCTTAGAATTTAGTATAATTAAATTTCCCTCTTTATTATCTTTTTAAATATTGATCCCTGCAAAAAGTGTACTGAATCTTTTTTGTTCAAAATTTTGTGTAGATTATTAACGTCTAATAACATTTTTTGATATTGGCCACCGTTTATGAGTTATTTACGAAAACCTAAAAAACGGGACCTTAGAAGTGATTATAATTAAATTTCCCGCGTTAAAATCTCTTTTAATATTGATCCTAGCGAAAAATTGTACTGAATCTTTCTTGTAGGCAATTTTATGCATATTACTTATGTAATAGAACATTTTTTGCTATGCACCACCGTTTAAAAGTTATTTACGAAAAACGAAATAAACGGACCGTTAATGTCAAATATCTCACTTCCGGTCAAGATTTCGATCGAGCAACCGGCAAATTCGGATTCAGCGGGGTCTAATTAGGTTAAAAAACTCGGTTGCCAAAAAGTAATATGATTTGCCAGTCGCATCAAGAAGGAGAGCGATTTTGATTTTTTTTGTCTAGTCTAAATATCATTACTTATTCTGTGTACAGTGGAGAAAACGAATGAAATCATGCAATTTGATTTTGTTATTTTTAAATAAAGAGTAACTAAACAGTATTTTCCACAGTTGTTGGTAATGATACCATCTCTTACAATTTCTCTTCATGAACATTTTATGATACCTAAGCTTCCAGTTTTCGCCCGAATTAATCAAAAAATTCACCAACTCCATTTACACCAACCAAATAGAAAACGGGTCCGTGTCCGAATTCGCGATCTCGAGTTCGGGTCCGCGTCCGGGTCCAGGTTCAGCTAGAAGTCGAATTCAAAATCTTGCTTGTTTTGCCAGTGGGGTAACTTGCTTAACAATCAATTAGAAAAAGACAAGTCGTCGAGGAGTTCCGTTCTGATCACCATCAGCAATACCACTTCATCAAATGCCACTGTTCTTAATGTAAATCCTTGTTTGCCTGATGAAAATACAAGAGTCACTATACAATGCCATTAAGATTTGTAGAGTTCCCTCGATTCCTTATGGATCCCATCATCAGAACTTGAGCTTCACGATAATATGACTTATAAATCTAACGTGCTTAACAAACATAACGAAGAGGACAAATCCCCAAACATGAGCTATGCGTCGTTGAAGAGTTCCATTCTGATCATCAGCAGTTTCACTTCATCAAATGTCACAATTCTGAATGTAAATGCTTGGTTTGTTTAAAATACACCAGTATCACTATATGTTAGGGTGGTTCAAAAAACATTTTTTTTCCTAAGGGGCACCCCCTTATTTTGTTACACTTATTATGTTGATAAAATACACCAAGTTTCTTAATTTATCTCAACTATACTTCGTTTTTTTTAGCATTAGAAATTAGGTAAACAATCTTGATGTCTTTTAATTGAAAAACACATTTTAAAAATAAGTTACGGCAAATACACTCGCGTGCAAAAGTATTGCATCACTTTGCATTTTTTCGTCCGCATCCAATATCTTTGTAATTCTAGAGCCGATTCTGAAAATTTTGGTATCAACTGAAAGCTTATAATCTAACGCATTAGAAAATTCGGAAATTTAATGAAATTTCAAATCTGAAGACTAAAAGAAATCAGAAACTGAAAGTAGCGACATAATGGTCGAGAAATAAATTTAGGAAAGTTAAGAATAAAAGTCATTTATTTAATACAAAATAAATTATTATTATTAAATTAATACCTGGTGTTGCCACCCCCAGCCCTCCTCACACAAATCAAGCGGTTTTTCATAGACCTAATTCATTTTCTAATGAAATCTTGTGGAATAGCGTCTCACTCCTCCAGCAAGGCTCCCTTCAGCTCCTCAACATTGGCCGGGGCAGGATTCCGCTTCCGAATCCTCCTTTTCAGGTAGTCCCACACGTGTTCAATGGGGTTAAGGTCCGGGCTCATCGCTGGCCAGTCCATGGTGTCGATGCCCACTTCGAGAAGGTAGGCTGCGGTGGCCCTAGCGGTATGACACGGGCATTATCCTGCATTTGCAGCGGTCAATCCACCGCCACGGCCCCCGCCAGGCACGAAAACCAGCTCTGTTCGCGCGTCATAGGAAACGCCGCCCCAGAACATCACGGATCCACCGCCATAGGCGACCCTTTCGGAGAAGCAACATTGGGCGAACCGTTCTTCTGGCCTTCTGTAGACTCTTCCTCTTCGGTCACATCCATTCAAACATATTCTGCACTCGTCCGAGAAGAGAACTGGGGTCCATTGCTCAATGGTCCAGTCCATATGATTTTCTGCAAACTATCTTCGGGCTGTACGGTGTCGCGCCAGCAATCTGGGCCCTGTTGCAGGCCTCCTGGGTGTCAAGTTCGCTTTCTTGAGTCTTCTTATTGTCCACTCACTGGCAGCCACTCCTCGTATCTCACGCAGACGCTGCTGGATGGCAACGCTTGTCAGGTGTCGTTCTCGGAGAGATGTTGTGACAATGAAGCGGTCGTCCCTCTCTGATGTACACTTTTTGCGGCCGCTTCCGATAATTTGAAAAATACTGAGCCGTTTTCCATGTTTTTTAACTTTTCGTAAAGCTAAAACTTCAAGGGACATGATCCCATTAAAATAATTAATGGAAAATAACCGGTTTACAAAATTATTGGGTGCAGTTGAAAAAATGCAAAGTGATGCAATACTTTTGCACGCGAGTGTATGTAATAATTATTAATCTAGTACGATCATTTATATTCGTCTGCTTTCATAAGTAATAGTTTTTGAATTTTGAAAAGCGTTTTTCAATTAAAAGATATGCTAAGATCGCTTACCTTCTTGCAAGTTCTTTCTAATGCTAAAAAAAACGAACTATACAAGGGGGTGCTTAACCACGTTGAATATTTGTATGTTGTTTGAAACCCAACAAAAAGAGTATTTATGATTCAGAATTTTATTTAAATATCTGGTTTCACACTATTTGCACATGTGATGTATAAGTTTTGAAGTAGAAAAACATTTTCTTTCAAAATAATATCTTTTAAATCACACTTTCAAATAATGTGAAAACTACTACTTACATAAAAATCAAAAAAATAGTAACTTATTTTTTTTTTCATACAATTTGAAAAATTTCAAAGTGTTTTGAGCACCCCCTTGTAGTTAAGATTGTAAGATTACAAACTTGGCGTATTTTGTCAACATAATAAGTGTAACAAAATGAGGGGGTGCCGCTTCTTCTAGCTAGAGTTTGAATTTTCCCATACAAACGTGAACCACCCTTACAAGATTTGAAGAGTGCCCTCGATTCCTCATAAATCTCACCATCAGAACTGGGTTTTGACAAAGACGGAACCAATCTGTATGTATATACTTACAAGTTACAACTCAACTAAAAAAATAATTTTCAAAATCGATCCCGAAATGACGGAGATATCAAACATTAAAAAACCGAATTAATACCTCCTTTTTAGGGTTCCGTAGCCAAATGGCAAAAAACGGAACCCTTATAGATTCGTCATGTCTGTCTGTCTGTCCGTCCGTATGTCACAGCCACTTTTTTCCGAAACTATAAGAACTGTTGAAACTTGGTAAGTAGATGTATTCTGTGAACCGCATTAAGATTTCAACACAAAAATAAAAAAATAAAAAAAACAATAAATTTTGGGGGTCCCCCATACTTAGAACTGAAACTTAAAATGTCTTTTTCATTAAACCCATACGTGTGGGGTATCTATGGATAGGTCTTCAAAAATGATACAATACAATACAATACTCTTTATTGCACGCCTCACATACACTTAGTTTACAATAAATGGACAATAACATAAACAAAGACAATAGAGGTAACAACAAGCGGTCTTATCGCTTATGATATTGAGGTTTCTAATATCATTTATTTCTAAACTGAATAGTTTGCGCGAGAGACACTTCCAAAGTGGTAAAATGTGTGCACCCTCCCCTCCCCCTTTAACTTCTAAAATAAATTTAACTTCGCACTGAATGATGACATCGTACGGGGCTTAAAGCCCCCGTAACGCAGTGAACGTGTTAAAGTCACATTAAAATTCCATTTTTCGAAATAGAGATTTCAACATTTAACTTTGCAAAATATTCTAAAAGCAATAAAAATAAATTAGGTTAGATTCGAGCTACAATGACATTAGTTTGGGTTCAAGGCAAGGTTGCAGGGCCTCAACAAGGGAAAAAAGGGGGAGGGACTGTTGGCCTGGCTCAGTGAGCCAGAACTCACCCACTTATCCCTACTACTGCCGTAAGCAGGTAATGAATTCCCAATGTATTGAGTTTAGGTTTAATAAATTATAAATATATTTTATTAATAACATAATAATATACAAATATGTATAAGCATAAAGTAATAAATAAGCCTACAGCTATTAATAATGTCCGTAATCTGTATAATCCCAAAATACGGATCCCTCGTATGTGGATGCTGCTTACATCATCTCGTCTGTCAAGGTGTTTCGGCAGGAAAGGCCTTGGCAGACTTATAAATTCCTGAAATGAGGGTTCATACCTACCGACTAGAATTGGTTTCATGGTGGTATCAGATGGGTTAGTGTACGGTAACCGATGGTCATCTTGCTTATAATCTCGTCTGCCAAGGTGTTTCGGCAGGAAAAACCTTGGCAGACTTATATATTTCTAAAATGGGGGTTCATACCTACCGACTGGAATTGGTTTCATGGTGGTATCAGATGGGTTAGTGTAGGGTAACCGATGCCGACCTTGCTTACATAATCTCGTCTGCCGTGGTGTTACGGCAGGAAAAGCCTTGGCAGACTTATATATTCCTGAAATGAGGGTTCATACCTACTGACTGGAATTGGTTTCATGGCGGTATCAGATGGGTTAGTGTACGGTAACCGATGGTCATCTTGTTTATAATCTCGTCTGCCAAGGTGTTTCGGCAGGAAAAACCTTGGCAGGCTTATATATTCCTAAAATGGGGGTTCGTACCTACCGACTGGAATTGGTTTCATGGTGGTATCAGATGGGTTAGTGTAGGGTAACCGATGCCGACCTTGCTTACATAATCTCGTCTGCCAAGGTGTTTCGGCAGGAAAAGCCTTGGCAGACTTATATATTCCTGACATGAGGGTTCATACCTACCGACTGGAATTGGTTTCATGGTGGTATCAGATGGGTTAAATTAGGGGTCCCGTTGGCCACCTTTGAGAGCGTCTGCCAAGCACTTCCGGCAAAAAAACTACTGGCAGACTTCGCTTTTATGTGTCTACATGTAAATTTCTAACTGCTGCCATAACTATTATTTCGGTATCAGATGGGTTAAATCAGCCCCCTTTTTTCGCACCGGAAGTGGCCTTCTTTTTCGTACTTTCGGCAAGTTCCGCCGTGGCAGACTATCGAATTCGGACTTAGCATCACTTTTATGAGAAACCATTGTGCATTTCATCGTGGTATCAAGTCGGTTAGAAAATTTGCGGCCGGCTCTTCTACTATATTATTTATTCTGTGGTTGCACACACCAGTCACACCACACTTTCAATATTTAACCCTTTACCAGGCTGACATTTCAAAAATGACAATCGAATGTCGGTGTTACCTACTCGTCCATAATTTTTAAGAAAAAAAAAACCGACTTCCATGGGGGCCGATGAAAGATTATTGTAGATGGTACACTATGTAGAAAAGGAGGTAAAACCACCCACTTTTTTACTAGCATTTCGCTTCTGTATAATGGCTCCTCTACAGGATGGGCCAACGCCGGCCACTCCAAGGGACGCAGCCATGCACTATCACTTGCTATCTAACGCATAAATGCGTCCCTTGGACTGACCGGCGTTGGCCCATTAGTCCGATAGCAATAACTTTTGAAGTTATAAGATTATTAATGTTGCCTATTTTTTACATATAGTTTTCAGACCATATACTAAACCTAATAATAATAATTTGTGTCATCCTAGGTATTTGCTTAGGTAGAAATTTAGGTATTTCTTTTTTTAAACAGCATTCGGTAAAAAGAATATTCGAGATGAAATTCTTTGTTTCCCTGTAAAAGCAAAGTGGCTTCTGACGTACACACGCATTTTGTGTCATTTTCATCCACGGGTATAATGACATTTAATAAATACCTAATAGTGAACCTAAAATGCCTAAAATAAAATTATAGTCGGAAAGTGAAGTGTTGTACTTCACAGGATATTATAATATGTTATTCAAACAAATGTGTGTCAAATTCAACCACCGCTTTTATTTTTATTCTTTTTTTTTCTTATAAACTTCATGTATCTGCCACAAAAAAAAATTCATGTTATTAAGTTTACGTCTACATTATTATAATGCCACATCGAGACAACATTCATAATTTGGGTCATTTTCAACAACGGTTTTTTACTATTTGGCAAAATAAAATTTTGCATGAACGGCGTACGCGGGGAAGGCTACCTACGCGGGTAGCGAGTACCTACTTGCTCCCTTGGAGTGGCCGGCGTTGGCCCATCGTGTAGAGGAGCCATTACAGTGTATTTATTTCATTGGAGGCATAATTATTATATTAAGTCTTTTCATAGTGTGGGAGTAGGTATGTTGTAAGTATATTTAAAAATAAAATGTAGGCTCCTCATACTGACCAACATTCGTTCAACAACGTTCGCAATCAAAAGGTACCACTTTATCCTTGCCATAAGGACTCTCTGACAGGTTATTTGTATAAAGATACAATAAAATTTCGTCTTTATGGTAAAGGACAAAGTGGTCCCTACCTTTTGAATGAGAATGTTACATCAGCAACTTTTAAAAATAACTTTTATTCGATATTTAGTACACTTTTAAAGATTATTTTAAGACGCAATGTATTGCTAATTTTGTGATGTATAAAGCGTGGCAAGCTACGCCAATTACAATGATGATGGTGTACATTGAATACAAAACTTCATAAATTTTAAAAGTTATTGAAAAAAATATGTTCCTTTGAGGAGCAGAATATTTTCTGTTAGAACGATTATGAAACAATTGAATGAATGAATGATTTTATAGGACATTCTTACACAGATTGGCTTAGTCGATAAACAACGATATTAAAGAATATATATATATATATATATAATATACTATAAGAAATTCCACTGCGAGTAAAACGATGATAGTTGCTGAAAAACACCGAGCTGAGGTTTTTAATTTGAAGAGAAATGTAAGTCCGTGTCGCTAAGTCCATGTTACTTGTTTTAAATTTAGAGTTTAGAAACTAATTCGTGATAGTAAACGATACAAATATGTATTAGAAAAGACCTTTACAACCTTGTTCGCTTCATATACTTATGGTAAAATCATTTTAGGGCGGGTCATAAAGGGCAAGTAAAATAATACATAATTGTCAATAGTAAAATATGTCCTTTAAGACCATATTGACCATACGAGATACGATATGAAAAATCATCAAGACAAATGAAGGGCTTAAAGGACGACAAAATACATGTAAGTCATTTACAATCATATTTATATTTAGCGGTAACCTTAACGATAATATCTATGAATTTATAACTGGTCAATTACGCCCCTTTAGATAAGCTGTTTTGACAAGCTCATAGTTCAAAAATTTGGTCGTAAAGGCAACTTTTTAAGAGATATAAAAAATTTCACTATACAGAACGAAAGCGCTTGGAATTCTGAACAAAACCGACTACCGTAGGCTCAAAGGGCGTAAGGGACAAAATTGCAAAAATGCTGTTATACTCAGTATTTTTTTCTCTATCCAATAGTATATTTAACGTATTGATAACTTGAAAAAAATGTCCGTTAAGCCCTATGAAAAATCAATGCTTGAACATAGTTTTCCAACGCAATTGGCCATTGATTTTTCATAGGGCTTAACGGACATTTTTTTCAAGTTATCAATACGTTAAATATACTATTGGATAGAGAAAAAAATACTGAGTATAACAGCATTTTTGCAATTTTGTCCCTTACGCCCTTTGAGTCTACGGTAGTCGTTATACGGTAGTCGGTTTTGTTCAGAATTCCAAGCGCTTTCGTTCTGTATAGTGAATTTTTTTATATCTCTTAAAAAGTTGCCTTTACGACCAAATTTTTGCACTATGAGCTTGTAAAAACAGCTTATCTAAAGGGGCGTAAATGACCAGTTATAAATTCATAGATATTATCGTTAAGGTTACCGCTAAATATAAATATGATTGTAAATGACTTACATGTATTTTGTCGTCCTTTAAGCCCTTCATTTGTCTTGATGATTTTTCATATCGTATCTCGTATGGTCAATATGGTCTTAAAGGACATATTTTACTATTGACAATTATGTATTATTTTACTTGCCCTTTATGACCCGCCCTAAAATGATTTTACCATAAGTATATGAAGCGAACAAGGTTGTAAAGGACTTTTCTAATATTTGTATCGTTTACTACCACGAATTAGTTTCTAAACTCTAAATTTAAAACAAGTAACATGGACTTAGCGACACGGACTTACATTTCTCTTCAAATTAAAAACCTCAGCTCGGTGTTTTTCAGCAACTATCATCGTTTTACTCGCAGTGGAATTTCTTATAGTATATTATATATATATATATACATAATTTCTTATATTCTATAATATCGTTGTTTATCGACTAAGCCAATCTGTGTAAGAATGTCCTATAAAATCATTCATTCATTCAATTGTTTCATAATCGTTCTAACAGAAAATATTCTGCTCCTCAAAGGAACATATTTTTTTCAATAACTTTTAAAATTTATGAAGTTTTGTATTCAATGTACACCATCATCATTGTAATTGGCGTTGCTTGCCACGCTTTATACATCACAAAATTAGCAATACATTGCGTCTTAAAATAATCTTAAAAAGTGTACTAAATATCGAATAAAAGTTATTTTTAAAAGTTGCTGATGTAACATTCTCATTCAAGGGACACCACAAGCGATCAGACTTCTTAAAAATGTTAGAGTCCAATGTATTTTTTTGGATTAAGGTCTTCTAAAAATATACCTTGGCTATGGAAAAACTGTATTGCCTATCGGTTCGGTTAGCAGGCCTATTTGAGAATATTTTTCAAAAAACAGAAGGTATAAATCTTTTCATTTATGTCCTAAGCGATCATTACAGTGAAACAAGGAACCAAAATTAGAAAAGAGCGATTATCTCGAAAACCACGAAACTTTTACTAAACCTATAAGTGCATTTTCTGGACCAGCCTAAGGTGCCCTGTCGATGGTTAGAAGGTTGTCCATTAATTACTGGACACCCTGTATAAATGGTAGGACAGCAGTGATTATGTTGAAGTAATCATCATCATCATTGTTCTTAAGAGCCTAGCTCTTGTCGGTGGAGTATTCGCCATTCCGTTCTTTTCTCTGCCACTGTTTTGAGCTCATGGTACGTCACTACATTAATTTTCTCTTTGGCCTGGTCAATATATGCACGTCTCGGTCTTCCTCTGCCTCTCTGTTCTTCTATTCTGCCTTCAATTATAGATTTTATGTAAGTATCGTGACGTATCAGGTGCCCCAACATGTTTCCCCTTCGGTTTTCAATTGTTTTTAGCAGAGATCTCTTCTCACCTACCAAATTTAATTTAATTAATATACTTGAAGTAATATAAACAAATAAAAAAAACATTGTTTTTGTAGTGTGTAAAAAACATTGTTTTCTTAAAAACGATATTTTCCACGTTTAAGTATCCAAACTAACAAAAATTGGGAAAACTTGACAGTGAATACATACATCTCTATAATTTTTCAGATAAAATTTGGAAATTATAGTACTTAGAAGTACAGTGTTCCCTACATGCAAGATGCGAATATTGCCATGAAATTGTTGAATTTACGCCAAATGGTACTAAAACAGTTTAATTTTTAGTACATTACGCCCTGTTTCTGATAAGATAAACATTAAAGAAGAGGCGTAAGGGACGCCTTTTTAAAAATAGTCGTGTTTTTTGGCGTAACGGACATGCTATTTTTGTAAATAAGCATTGTATTCAAGAAATCAGTTTAAAAGACCTCAAAAAGTTAGGAATAAGCCACATACAGGCATCAGTTAATTCAAACAAACAAAAAAGGTCTGATTTTTTTTCTCAAAACAAAACTGATTTTTGGCTCTCCTGGAAAGATATCCTGGCGTTTTGTCATTTAAGCCCTTTGAGGCTACGGTAGTGGATATAACTCATTTTCGCCAAAATGTCCTTTACGCCAATTGAACCCAAAGGTAATTATTATCCAAGAACCTTGAACTATCAAAAGTGTTGATAATTATTATTTAAGGTAAATGTATTCAAAACATCAGAATAAACAGGCATTAAATAACCTCAATACGTGTACATAATTAATAATATCTATAATAAAAAAATGCTAAGAACAAAAAATACATTAAAAAAATAATGTGCATAATTTACGTTAAGTATGGAAAAACTGGTTTGTGCTATTTATAATGAAAAAAAAAATGATTATATTAAAATTTATTAGTCCATATAATTAAGATATATTGAAGTTAGACTTGATTAGATATAGAAATCAAAATTTTAAGAACATTAATATAAATTAAGTTCAAGAAGTAATATTTTTATCAAAGAATGAAAGTTACCTCAAGTCACGGTATTAATAAGCAAATTTTACTCAAGTGGTACCTTTTCCCTGTCATTGTCACAAGTATATGATGCGTAACCATAATGTGTATAGATTTATAAACAGACCTTAATTCTCGCAATAAGATGTACTTACTTACAGTTCTTTTGATAAATGGTGACATTGTACAATATTTATAAGTTCTCTTTGTAGTAGTATAACTTTGCATAAGTTGCGTTAATTTGGCGCGCAGGCGAAGTAAACATGCGTTGCGTACGCAACGTGTGGTTTTTAGAGAGAGGCCCTTACCCGCCGCCACGCCAAGGTCGCGCCGCGCCCGCCGCGCCCGCTCCCCGTGCATGGCCCGCGTTGCCCGTTAAGAGCCACCCGCTAGCGTCGTATGAACGCGAACATTATTTTTGTATTATTTGTTTATGCAATGGATGAAACTGACACAAATTCATATTTCTTATTTATCCCGCCTTTTATATTAATAAGGTGTGAACTCTAGTAACCTTAATATTCTTTTGTTATGGTAATAGCTTGTTAGAACAAAATTATCAAAAATCTTATGAAGCTGTGCCTCAATAAGACACAAAAACATGTAATGTCCATATTGACACGATTAAATGCAACGTCAGCAATTTTTTTTAACTTTAATTATTTTTTGAGTAATTTTGAATAGTATGACATAGTATCCGATTGCAATGGACGTAATTGACACAAACTATGTTTTCACATTAAAAAAACTATCCTAAATGCGACACAGTTACATGTTTTCTCTCGAATATTCTTTTCTCCAAAATAATGCAAAATAAAAATAATTACCACAAATTATTAAATAACTTAAAAAGCAAATAATATCTGTGACACAAAACAAAATGTAAGATTAACATCTTAAAACAGCATTCGTAAGCGAAAAAAAATTTGACTTTAATAATACTTTAAGTTAGGGCTCAAAATATAGCCAGCGCTACAGGACTACATCGTGAAGAGGAGCCATGAGGGTCGTAGTTCTAGCCTAACCTAACCCACTCCTCAGATAGCAGTTCGGTTCTGTGCGGATCGCAGTTCGAACCTAATCAAACCCACTTTTCAAGTAGCATTTCGTTTCTGTAAGGCTCGCAATTCTAACCTAACCTAATCCTTGTTCGGTTCTGTGAGGATCGCAGTTCAAACCTAACCTAACCCACTTAATGGCGCATGCCGTGCGGTGTACGGGGGTTTAAGCGGGAGGGGCTAGTAAGATTGGCATCATCGTACTTTATACCTACATTAATTTTATGGTAGGTAATCATAGTTGTTTATTTAGTTAAGGTATCATAGTGGTTTTCTGGGTCAAGGTCCGAGTCCGGGTCCGGGTCAGAGTCCGGGTCCGTGTCCGGGTCCGAATCCGGATCCGAGTCCAGGTCCGGGTTCGAACCGGGTCCGAACCGGATCCGGGTATGAGTCCGAGTCCGGGTCCCAGTCCAAGTCAAAATCGAAATTCGTAATCACCAAACCTGTACCATGCGTCATTGAAGAGTTCTGTTCTGGTCATCATCAGCAGTTCCACTTCATCAAATGCGACAGTTTTTAATGTAAATGCTTGATTTTATGATGAAAATACAAAAAAATCTATACGTATGCCTTTAATATTTGAGGACTCGATTGCTTATGGATCCCATCATCAGAACTCGAGCTTGACAAAAATGTGGCTTAAAAACTTAACTTGCTTAACGAACATAACGAAAAGGAAAAATCACCAAACGTGAACTATGCGTCGTTTAAGAGTTCTGTTCTGATCATCATCAGCAGTTCCACTTCATCAAATGAAACAGTTTTTAATGAAAATGCTTGATTTTCTGATGTAAATACAAAAATCTCTATACGCATGCCTTTAAGATTTGAGGAGTTCCCTTGATTCCTCATGGATCCCATATCAGAACTCGAGCTTGACAAAAATGTGGCTTAAAAATTTAACTTGCTAAAACAAACATAACGAAGAGGACAAATCGCCAACCGTGAACTATGCGTCGTTGAAGAGTTCCGTTCTGATCATCATCAGCAGTTCCACTTCATCAAATGTCACTTTTTTGGATGTATATGCTTGATTCGTTGATAAAAAACCAAAAAATCACTATGTGTATCCCTTAAAGATTTGAGGAGTTCCCTCGATTCCTCATGGATCCCATCATCAGAACTGGATTTTGACAAAAACGGGACCAATCTGTATGCATATACATTCAATCAAAAAAAGAATTTTCAAAATCGGTCCAGTAATGACGGAGTTATGGAGTAACAAACATAAAAAAAAAACAAAAAAAAAATAAAAAAAAACATACAACCGAATTGATAACCTCCTTCTTTGGAATTTGGAAGTCGGTTAAAAAAAAATAATAAAAAAAACATACAACCGAATTGATAACTTCCTTCTTTGAGATTTGGAATTCGGTTAAAAATAGAACACATGTTTGAAGTGCCGTATGTGATACTTACTATTTGGGAGCGATTACCTACCTGCTGTAAATAAATTGAGTACAGTCAACGGTAAAAATATAGGTGTAGACAACTTACTCAAAAATATGTCCCATAGTTCTTAATTCACTGACATAAGAGTTATGGGACATATTTTTGAAATGATTTGTACACCCATATTTTTTTGCGTTGACTGTACCTCTGTAGTCATTGATGTTGTTGTTAGAAATAAATTTCAGCCTAAACTAATATAACTCTTCAAAACGAATCGATTGAGCCCAACTTTTGGACTTTACTGGTAGCTACGAAAGAGTTCCACTACCCAACTCCTGGCTCCAAGATCAGTTCAATGATAGCAAATTATTGTATTCTCGTGTGGATTTCACGTACTTGCACAATTTCTTATCTCGACTACTATCCTAGTAATGTCTCGCGTACATACGTGTATACGTACCTCGTACGTACGTACAAACCTCGAATGTAATTTGTTTGTATATGTGACGTTCCACAGGAAAAGGTACCTTATGAGGGTTTCTAGTTTCGGAGTTATGAAATGTTTTGTAAAGAGGTGAAAAAATGCTCAATTTTTTTTTATTGTGTGATCTCAAACCTTAATGCGTAACGTTTGTTTACCTATTTTTATTTTTGTTATAAGTTAGTTATAAGCCTAGTAATGTCGTCTCAGAGTTTAGTAAAAAGGTACCTTATGGAAAAAAGGTTGAAAATTTCCAAAAAAACTAGTCAATACGGGAAAAGAAGTTTGGTAGAGAACTGTATTAGCATTCTGCAAAACTAATTTGATAATTTCAGTTCTGGTTGGAGCGCTTAGCAAATATTATAAGTGTTTATAACCGTACATCGACCGACATTATAAATCCAAGTAGCCTGCTATTATACTAAAGTTACTCTCGTCAAGTCTTTCTTAACTAGAATAATCTTCATTTGGTTTGGTCGCATGCAATAAATCAGCCATTGGTTTGCTGGAAAATGCCAATACCCGACGCATTACCTTATGGAATATCTAAGGTCATTGAACCTCAATGCTGCTTGTCTTCAATGGCAACCAAAATATATTATTGATAAGAAATAGACGATTTATACCATCTTTCCCCCAAAATATTATTAGTTTATCCTAACTGTTCCATCATCATCATGCCTCATCATGTAACTTAACCACAAGGTACCTTTTCATTACATACAAATTATTGGTCTTTTTTTAAATTATTATGACGAAGAACCAATTAAATTTGTGGCAGTTTAATGTAAATTAATATTTTCTATTCATAAAAGATAAATGCTTCAATGTGATTGATGTTTTGTAGTGATGTATTATTAGATTTATTTCCATAAGGTACCTTTTCGTAAATGTATGGAGCAAATACTGTTATTATTATGTAAGTTTAAAGTGGCATAAGGGGTTAAATATAGTATTTAGTTGGGGTTTTAGGATTTATTTCATTTGAATGACAGAATTTCTTTCATATGTGCTCAGAAAAATTGATTGTGTGTTACATTAAAATTAAAAATATTCAATTTTCTGATTTTATATGAAAAAATCAGAAAATACATTTTCACCTCTAAATCGGTATTGTTTTTTGCTTAAACTGTCTCTCAGTGTCGTTTTCTAATAGATAAAATTTAAATCTTGAGAGCTCATTGCAATCAATCGTGAAAATGAAATAAAACTTTATTTTCAAGAGACTGGTTAGTATACACATAAATCAGTCGTATCAAAGGTTTCTATTTGCATTACAGAACAGGTCGCAACATTTTTTTAATCTCAGATATATAAGGTATTATTATTTGTAGTCAACTATGTAACTTACTTCAGGAACATAGTTTTTTAGGCGGCTAAACTTAAAACTTCTCTATCGTAAAGTTGCTCATTTCACAACATTATTTTCAAAAAATCATATCTCTGTAACTACGCAACTTAGGAGGTTGATCTTTTGTGTTATCGATAGCTTATTTATTGTAGATTACTGGGGTATGCATAACTCCATACCCGCCATAAGGTACCTTTGACCGTGGGACGTCACATATGTACAAATTAAATTCGAGGTTTGTAGAAATATAACACAGGCACCTTCTGGGCGAGCTCGCTCCATCGTAGGCCACGTCTACGCCTCGGCTAGTCTGTGGCCATGAGTAAGCCCATTCATAATAATAAAAAAAAAAAAAAGAAAGTTCCAAATCGGTGTATTCCAATTTGTCCTCATTCTTGTTTGGAATTCATATGACTGCACCTATTCCCATCTGTGCACGGCGGGGACAAATGAGAATATACCTCCAAATTCGAAAACAAAAGATGCCCTTGGTCTTAGAAAACCATAGTAGGTCAGCATCGTCATTATTTGGGTGAATCAACTATTTCTTGTTGTTATTCTGTCTGTCAATGTGGAATATACAGTTAAACTATTTCGTTCTATTTCCTGGAAGACTAATTATATCAAAGAGTTTGTAGACGTGTAGTATAAGAATTAAGTTTTGACAACCAGGGCACAATGCTACATAGCATAACATAATGCACGGGACCGAATAGTTATAGTTACATCTACTTCAGCTGTCAAATTTGAGACTCGATTTTTTCACCTCTAGCGGCCCACCATACAACGAAAATTGGCAATCGAATTTGAATCAACGGTATTAGAAAATAGAGTTGAAATTGTTTTGTTTTAAAATCGAACGAAACGAAATAAAAGAACCTCTATTCCATTTCATTAAGATTAAAATTTCATTGGAGGTAATTTGTACTAGCATTAGGACATTGAACCCCAAGAGGTTAAATTTTAAACCTCTAACTATAAAAAACTCTTTGCTAGTATCGACGATAGGATATTAGTGGCATCTGCCACAAAATGGATAGGAAGGTATATAAAAATCTTATTGGTATAAAAATCAAAAGTTTTAATGGTATTTTCTGAATCGCACCAAGCTTTCATTTACTTTTTAGTATACAGAATGATTTTGTATAAACTATAATACACTTCGTTCTCGCAATAAGAACACAAATTTTTAATGTGCCATAAGACAGGTGACAACTGCAATTTTGTCTGACTCAATGATCATTTATACTGGATGAATGGCACACTAAGGCGTTTGTAGTTGCTGACTTAACATAACTAAACAAGTATATATCCGGATACTGCTCACAATTATTTCAAATCCAAAATTTGATCACAAAAAAAAAAGATACATATATGAAATACTTTTATACAAATTTGAACATTACTGCATTATACTCATTAGATCTATAAACCTGAGAGACACTACTTGAAGTCAGACAAAATGTTTTTTCTTCCACAATACATACATATAATAATATCACATACTTTTAAATGCATTTTAACAAAAATCATCCGCTATTACTGTCGAGTGTAATTTTTTTCATGATCACTAATTAAGGAGTCAGTAAATAAATAAATTTACTCCACTGGTACAATTGAAAAACCATTATGAGATTTTTAACGGAAGCATAAATTAAACTCCCGATACAATAATAATTTATGGGATTTTTCCTTTGTTTGAAGTTAAATAAACCAATTCTATATTTTAACACTAATTTACACACTAATATTTACATTTTATTTATATGTATATATAAATATGTATAATTATATTGATAGCGATTTCAATAATCCTATCCCTCACATAATCAGCAATTTGATGTATAATTAACTAATAATGGTCACAATAACAACTCTATAGATATTTCCATGTAAATAAACAAGCAGTAGTGTACAGGCCGGCGGCGACGAGCGCCCTGAGTCCTCGTCCCATATTGCACTTGTCGAGCGAGCCGTCTCGCTCGCACCACCCTCCCCCGAGTCTCGCCCTCTCGCTCCGGCCCCTCACTCTCCGCTCCTCGCGACGTCGTTCGACTACGATACCGGTCAACATTACACTAAGAACGCGTCGGGGGCGGCTCGCGAGTGGAGCGACCGTCGTCTCGGCAAGCGACGTTACAATAAATATTTTTCTAAACCGATAATACGAAACGATACACATTAAACTGTCGTATTCTCACTCGCGACGTCGTTTACTCTACCGTATGTACAGGCGACGAGAGTCGGCGCTATCATCGCGGCTCCTCCTTCTTGAGCAGGTCGAGCGGGGCGAGGGGCGCGAGCGGCGGCGCCAGCGGCGGCAGCGGCGCCAGCGACGCGTGCGGGTGCTGGTGCTGGTGCGCGTGCACGGCCGCACCCGGGTGCAGCGGCAGCCCGTGGCCGAGGCCGCGGTGCAGCAGCGGCGCCGCCTTCAGCTGCTGGTGGTGCGCGTACGCGCTCAGCATCTTGTGGCGGTCCTCCTCGGCGCGGATGGCCGCCTCGACGATGGGCGCGAAGCGCATGTGCTGCAGCGGGTCGAAGGCGCGGTAGGGGTCGCCCCAGGGCGGCGGCGGCGGGTAGGCGGGCAGCTGGGGCGGCGGCGGGCGGGGCGGCTCCTTGCGCTCGTCCTTGACGCGCGGCGGCTCGGGCTCCGGGCCGGCGCGGAGGGGCGAGCGGGCGCGCGCGCGCTCCAGCTCGCGCTCGCGGTGCTGCTGCTCGCGCTGCTTGCGGCGCTCGCGCTCCTCGCGGTCGCGGCGCTCGCGGTCGTCGCGCTCGCGCTCGCGGCGCGCGCGCTCGCGCTCCTCGGCGGCGGCGACGGCGGCGGCCGCGGGCCCGCCGGGCGCGGGCGGCCGCGCGCGCCACGCGTCGTGCAGCGGCGCGCCGAGCGGCCCGTGGTGCACGCCGTGCAGCGAGGACGACAGCGCGAGGTCGCGCCCGTACAGCCCGAAGGCGGCGGGGGCGCCGGGAAACGCGCCGGCGCCGTAGCGTCCGAACGGCGATATCCCTGAAACGCGCAAACCTCGGTCAGTGGGCGGCGCGAGAGCGGCGGCCAGCGAGACGGGCGGGTATCGGACGCTACCTAGGTGCGGGTGGTGCGGCAGGTAGGGCGCGGTCAGTTCGTAGGGCGACCGGTAGGCGGGCGGCGGCGGCGCGGGCGCGGGGAAGGCGCGCAGCTTGTCCTTGTCGGCGGCGGCGGCGGCGGCGACGCCCGGGGCGGTCGGCGCGGCGCCGCCCGTCTTCTCCTTCTGCTGGTGGTTGTATATCTCCCACGCGATCCGCACGTGCATGGCGTTCCATTTGCCGGTTTTCTGCAAACGCAAAATGGCGCCTATTAAAACTATGCGTCGAGGGGGTTGCACTCGAGATATAAAAATAGTGAAACATAAAGAATGATAGTAATGAAATTAGGCATGCGAAGTAATGAAGTGGCAAGTGGAAACCTACCGCGACGGCGGGGCGAGGTGGTGGTTTAGTGGCGGGGTCGCTCGCGGCCGACACTACGGGCTGTTAAAATGAGGCGAGGCAGGGTTAATGATCGTAAAGCAACATAAACAACATAAGCAGAAAGGTAGATAAAGAAATTTTCGTGTAATAATGATAATATAGGCATTAGGTATGCAAGATTTGAAGTAATGTTTCGTTGACGTGGATTTGACTAACAATTTTATTTTGTGATCCGTATCACAAAATGCTTTAATATGTACACCCACAATTAAAACAAATCACCTGTGTATAAAGTGACCCATTTTCATAGGTCTTGAAAGAGAACTAGAGACAAAATGACCGATGTACCAAGAGACAATTGTTCGGCGAATCCACGCTTAGAAGCATTAAATAAAGTGTCATTAAAGGACTAAATCATCAAGCTCAATTACAGCTTAGTAACAAACGTAAAATCAATAGGATTTGTTTAAGAATATGTTGGCATTGCTGGCCCATCTACTAAGGGCCAGTTGCACCAACCACATTTGACAGACTGATCAACGTCAGCCGGCGCGCCCCGGCACTTTACTATGAAACTTACCATTAAAAATTTAGCGAACTCTTTAACAATACGAACAGTTTGGTGCAACCGACCCTAAGGGCCAGTTGCATCAACCACATTTGACAGACTGATCAACGTCAGCCGGCGCGCCCCGGCGCTTTACTATGAAACTTTCCATACATCAAAATTTAGCGAACTCTTTAACGATACGAATAGTTTGGTGCAACCGACCCTAAGGGCCAGTTGCACCAACCACATTTGACAGACTGATCAACGTCAGCCGGCGCGCCCCGGCGCTTTACTATGAAACTTTCCATACATCAAAATTTAGCGAACTCTTTAACGATACGAATAGTTTGGTGCAACCGACCCTAAGGGCCAGTTGCACCAACCACATTTGACAGACTGATCAACGTCAGCCGGCGCGCCCCGGCGCTTTACTATGAAACTTTCCATACATCAAAATTTAGCGAACTCTTTAACGATACGAACAGTCGAACAGTTTGGTGCAACCGACCCTAAGTATCCAAACGTTTAACAAAAACCACGAGATTGAAATAATATCAGTTTCAATTGCATATTGGAACGTGATGCAGGTATTATTATATTTGATCAAGCGGGTGATTCTTACGACGAGGGGTAACACCATGAATTTCTAGGTATTTTAAATCAGTGTAATTTCTTTACCAACCGCCAGAGATAATTAAGTCGAAGACTTTTATGGCGTTATTCATAAGCGCGTTACTGGTCTGATTAAGTTATGGATCGTTTGTTTTTTCCTGTCATTTTGACATGTTTTTATAAGAAAGGGATAAAACATAATTTAACTAAATCGGGCCCGTAAAGTTTTATGAATAAGGGGGTTAGAAGGTATCGGCCTTACTCGTCCCTCGATCTTGCTCGACGCACAGTATCGATTCCGACCGCGAAAATGGCTCGACATTTGATGGTCGGGTCGGTGTCGGCCATAGACTAGGAATCCTCTAGACGGAGCGGAGTTTAGAGCAATTATTTCCAGAAACCGATGCTGCCAAAAATACTGGTGTGCGGTGGACGAGGTGAGCGAGTCCCGTGCCGTAATTTTCACTTTAGACTCGAAAATGGAGTAAAACTTCCGTGTATCTGTGGCAGAGGGGGTAGCGCTACTATGCTCAGTCTGGAGGATGTCTTGTCTGTGGTGTGGGTGGAGGTCGTCGATTGTAGTGTGGTGACAGTGTCGGGTGTGTGTTACCTTGGGCGCGTAGGCGGCGAGCGGCGCGGGCTGCGGCGCGGGCGGGTAGGGCGCGGGCGGCAGCAGCGACGACGAGTACGGGTAGCCCAGCCCCAGCCCGCCGCGGTACAGCGAGCTCATCTTGCTCACGTCCTTGAACTGAAACGGGAACGGACACGGTTTAATTAAGGTGCTTTGGGGATAATTTGAAAAGAGTGGTGACATTAATCTTCCGTGATTCCGAATAAAGGTACAAGGTGGAACCCGGCGACTGCAGACGTCGCCGCGTCATGACATTTCTATGTATTTCTATGAAGTACCATTCGAACTCGGCGACAGGAAGCCAGCTACACGACGTCGCCGAGCCCAGTCGGCCTAGCTGGCCGACCGGGCTGGACTGGGCCGAACGAATTAAACGAGGGCGCCACTTTCTACGTAACTGTCACATTTTTGACGTAAAATTCTTAAACATGGCAACAATTTAGTATGGAATGTTATTAGATCCATTTTATATAATTTCTACTATTTTATGTCCCACTATAGAGATAAAGATAAAAATGTTTATTATTCAAGTAGGCATACTACAATGCGCTTATGAACGGGGAATAAAACTACACCGGCTCCAACCCTACACGTCTGCCTCGAGAAGATTGAAGTCCTCCCCTCAATTGGAGGAGGGTATCCCAATATGGGACCGGCAACAAACTCGGCTATAGTGTAAGTAGGTGCACTGACCAGCGAGTGGGGATGCAGCAGCTGGTGCGGGTGGTGGTGCGGGTGCTGGTGCACGTGCGTGTGCTGGTGCTGGTGGTGGTGCATCTCCGTGCGCGCGCCCGCCGCGCCCACCGCGCCCGCCGCCGCCAGGAACCGGTTATCCAGCTCGCGCCGTAGGAGATCTGCCGAAGGACCTGAAATACATCAATAAATAACACTTTATCGTCTTGCACTTTACATACAAATAAGAATGAAGAAGTGACCGACGCCTCCAGTGCCCAGAGCTGGGTATTTGAATCTTTTGCATTTGCGGCAGAAGCCATAACCAAACAGACTACCCGGATCACAGGTGACTGGGTGCCTACCGGTGGGACCGGCCGGCGAGTGGCCGGCTGTATGACATTGGTTAGTTCCCAGCCCCGGAGGCCTTAGTGACCAAGTTTTGGTCCCTTTTTATTTCGTATACGACATCTATTTAATTTATAGTCATCTATTTGTGTCATTTCATCAACTTAAAACACAGTTACCTATAGTTTGGCCCAGGACTAACTATCTATCCAGTTAGTCCAACGCAATAAAAGAGAGTAATATAGATATGGTATAGAATAGAATGTGTACTGACTGGTCTGGAAGAGCGACTCTGCCGAGAAGGGGTTGGGGTTGGGCGGCGCGAGCGGCGCGCCGAACAGCGGCGGCGCCGGCGCGAACCCGCGCTCCGCCCTGCTGGAAACGTAAACCATCATTACACTGTACATTATAACCCCCGGAGGACGGAGGACGGAGGGGTGCTGACCTGCAGCGAATGTGGCCGCACATTTGCTGCAAAGATTGGCTACGTCAGTCACCTGAGAGCGCACCAGCGACGTACAGCAGCATAGTCGCTGTAGCCGAAAACGGCTAGGAGGAGATGATGATGATAACCCCCTTAGGGACGGTTGCACCAAACTGTTTGTCATCGTCAAAGAGTCCGCTAAATTTTATAGTATGGAAAGTTTCATAGTAAACCGCTGCTGTGCGCCGGATGACGTTGAACAGTCTATCAAGTGCGGATGGTGCAACTGGCGGTTATTCATAAACGTTTACTAAAGTTGACAAACCGATAATAATCATTTGTCCCTTTCCAACGTATTGGTATGATGGAAAGGGACAAACGATTATTATCGGCTAGCTAACTTTAGTAAACGTTTATGAATAAGGGGGTTATACGACAATAAAGGTACAAGTTGGAACCTGGCGACGAGTCGCGACTGCAGATCAGCATTGCCTCTCTCACTCTCACTCGGAACCAACTGCATAAATGGCGCTACCGTTTGCAGACGGGGTCGAAATTTTAACACGGCGACATGACGGGTTCCAACTCGTACCTTAACAATGTTGTCAACATCACATCTTAGTGTATGTGCTAGCGTCCCATTAGCATCTGCATCTTTAGTTTCCTAGGACAGCGTGCCGTCATATAGCGGCCGTCTCCATACAAATACTACGACATCCATATTTAGCCGTAATATTTAGTATGGTGACGGCCGCTATATGACGGCACTGCTATCCTAGGAAAACTGATCTTTAGCGAGTAGCGATGGGAGCCTTTTTTCACGAGCGTCTTTCAAAAAAACCCTCGCAAGCAGAAGAAACAGTGATCGGCAACATGCATTTTATTTATCGTTTGGTATTTGGGAAAGAATATAGAATCGGCAGGGTCGTAGTACGGTTCTCGACGGTAACATGTTAGTCGTCGGTAGTGATATATGGTACTCACGTGACCCCCCAGTGCGCGGGCGGCTTGGCGCTGGAGCTGATGCTGGGCACGGTGGGCACGGGCGCCAGCGACTGCTGCAGGTGCGCGGGCGCGCCCGGCGCCGGCGTGGGCGTCGGCGCGGCCAGCGGCGCGCCCAGCCCGGCCAGGCTGCCCAGCGGGGCCAGCGGCGCCTGCGACCACAGATTATACGCTTACTTCAACTAAACTCGCTTTCTTCTCTATGGGACGCTGAACTGTCGTATCGGTATCAAAAGAAATAACACCCATAGAAGACTATAGGGCCTACGAAGCCCCGATATAGTAGTTTTGCGTTAATTTGATTTCGGACTTCAACTAAGTAACGTAACATGTGGTATTTGCACTTTTATGAGCTCCAAAGTTACTTCAAAAGTACTCACAAGTTAACATAAGCCTATGGACGCCTGCAACTCCAAAGGTGTTACATGCGCTTTGCCGACCCTAACACTCCACACCTTGAGCTCTGCAAACTTACTCAAACACACTGGCACACACACTCTGGCATTTTTATCAAAGTGCGGTCTTGATCTCTAGGCGTATTTGTCGTGATCTCAACTCCTTTGTTAGATTATATATTTAATAATTAACATGAGTGGAAGAAGAGGGGGAGGCCTTTGCCCAGCAGCGGGACACAATAGGCTCGCAAGAATATTAACACTGACCGCGAGAGGTGTAGCGAGCGGGGTCGCGAGCGGTGTAGCCAGAGGCGCGGGGAGGGGTGCGCCGATCGTCGGCGCGAGCGGCGCGCTGCTCGCCGACGCGGGCGTACTGCGCGACAAACTGCTGATGTTGCTGCTGAAATCAAACCAGACAGGTCTTAGAATTATGTCTTAGTTGTGCCTAAGGGTGGAAGTTATCCCATCTGTCCAATGTATTGGTCCAATGTCATTGCGTCTCACTGTCATTTAGCAAAATGTGAGAAAAAATACACATTGGACAAAGAAATTGGATATATGGAATACCACCCTAACGAAAGTAAATTGATAGTAAGTCTGCGGACAAAGAAAATATGTATTTATTTTGGGAATCGCAATTTGAACCTAGTACTTGCAGGAAAAGCCTTTGGCACCCTTGTCACAAATGGTTAGTGCCTAAAACTTTTCCGTTTCTGAATCGGGTGTTTTCTAGACGAGTAAGTATGGCGCGAAGCGCTCTTCGGGCCTAGAGTGTGTGACTATATACTACGGCGTTTTGACGGAAATGTCGATGCAGATATCATTAACCAAAAATAAAGGAATATACCTAAAGCTTTCCCGTTCCCGGTTGGGACTGTGTCCTCTGGGCGAGTAGGAGTGTGGCGCGTGTGGAGGTATCGAGCCGGCGGCGCCCGTCGAGCCAGGCGTGTGCGGTCGAACGCCTTTCGGCGTCTTTGGCGCGACCAGTGGTGACGCTGATAGACTTGTGCGCTGGAAATAATAACAAATGCATGATTTAAAAACATTGTATAACATAATGTAAATTGCTGCTTGAAGCATAACTGCAATACATGCGAATAAGGAACATATTCTTAAAAAAAATCCGTTAACTTCTTTCGGTCTGAAGTTTTGAGAACTGAATTATCGATCGGGGCTATTTTTTCGCGAGCAAGCCTTGAAACTAAGTTTTTTCTTGATCAAAGAACTAACCGTGTCCGCTGAGTTTCTAGGAGACGCAGCAGCGGGCGGTAGATACGGGCTGTGTTGTAGCGTCGTGGCGTACGGCGCGTACAGCGGCGGGAACGTCGCCCCGGAGTACACGGCCGGCGGTGGGAACCCGTTGGATGAGAGCGCCGAGCTCACGACCGCCTCGCTTCTGGCCGCTTCGCTCGTAGGTTGCCGCGAGTCTATCACTGGCGGTAGGGAATGACTGCTTGTCGTGACGACTGTCGGCGCCCCGCTCGACACGGGCAACGCGTCCACGTGATTGTGCTGGGGCTGGTGAAGAGTCACCGGAGGAATAATTGGAGCCGGGTGAGGAGGTAGACTGAGACTCGGATGCTTCAAATTTGGTGTAAAACTTGATATAGAACTGGCAGTTGTTGAAGGAATAGATAATGGAGGCCCAATGTGATTCGGAGTAGACGTCGCTAAAGAGTTAGAATTACTCGAGGGGAGGTGATTCACGTGACTGACAATGGAATGGCTGTTTATGGGATGACTTAAAGGTGTGGCAGTCGGTTGGCTGGCTACTGAGGATTGGACATGATTCGATGACACGTGATTAGGCACGGTGAAGGGAGCGAGATGGGGAGGCCGACTCGTATATACCGATTGTACGGAATGTTTTTGTAAACTTGATTGACTCTGAAACGGTATCGAATGGCCGTGAATACTGGAACTTAAACTCGAGTTTATATGACTAGACCCGATTGACGGGGCGGGGTAAGGGCGAGAGGCGGGCGCGGCCGGAGAGAGCGGCCGCGCGGCCAGGGGTTGACTATTCGGAAGACAGCTCGGCGTGGACGACGCGACCGAGTGCGGCGGCGGCGGCGCCACGCCGTTCACTCGGCTCGGGAACGAGATAGGAACGGAGGGATGAGTCGGAGCGGCGGCCGGGGCGTTCCGGACGTCGTGCCCCGGCATCACCGGGTGAGGCTGCGAGTGCGACACGCGGCTCGGGAGACTAGGGTGCGGCGGCGGCGCGGCGGCCGGGGCCAGGTGCGGCGGGCGCGGCGCGTGCGGCGCGTGGTGCGCGTGCAGGTCCAGCGGCGCGGCGGGCGGCTCGCCGGGCTCGGTCCGCGTCTCGTGGTTGGTGTGCCGGAAGTCGGGCAGCGCGGGCGCCGCGTGCGCCTGGTAGGCAGTGTGCGAGGGGAAGAGCGGCGAGGGCGCCGGCGGGGCCGGGGGCGCCGGCGTGGGGCTGTCGGCGGCGGCGCGCGCGCCCGGCTGCAGCTTGTTGTTGCTCGCGGGCCGCTCGGGGGTGTCGGGCCCGGCGGCGCCCACGGGCCGCGCGGGGATCTGCGTGGCGGCGTGGCCGTCGAGGGCGGGGATGTGCGCGCCGTTGGGCCGGTGCGGCGTGTCGGCGCGGAAGGGCGGCGGCGGCAGCGCGGGCGGCGGCAGGGCGGCGGGCGCGGGCGAGGGCGCGGGTTGCGGCAGCGGCGCGGGCGCGGGGCTGGCGCTGCCGCCGACGGGCGCCCGCGACAGCGCGAGTGCGCCGCCGCTGCCGCCGCGCGCGACCAGCTCGTTTTTGGCGCCGCCGCCCGCCCCTGCCGCGCCCGCGACACCGCCCGCGCCCGTTACCCGGAACAGAGAGCTAGCGTCCGATACCTGAAAAGTATTAGGGTAATCATAATTATCTTCAAGCTTGCCAAGCACTCATAACGAGATCAGTGCTAGGCTATCACCATACTAGTAATTTTTTATTTTATTTTGGTATTATGTGTTTGTTTTTTCAACTATTTCTAAATAGAGGGCAGATATCGAAAATGTAAATAGTGTGCGTATAATATATATACTCACATCTTCCATTGACGCATCATGATATCGTGGTGAGACATTTCTACTATTGTCTGGGCTCGCCTGTAACAAAAGAAATACAGATGAGTCAAGGCTCAGACGGTAGAAAGTGTTTCTTAAACAGTATTTCAACACAGCCTACGTTCGAGTGAAAGCTAAAATTCAGCACTGGTCGCATCATTCATATGTCGGGGCAGCGATGCTGGCCTGTTATTCCCACAGCCTATAGAATGCATTGCAAGTATTAGGCGAACCAATACAATTATAGCCTCTTGGTCTGCGATAACGCTTAGTTTCTAGATTGATCTCGAGGTTTCAATTATGTTGGTCCTCTTTGACTTAATGCTCGAACATTCTTAGTAATACATGGCCTGGTTTGTATGCAGACACCGAGCAGCGCGTGAGTGGATATTAGTATTCCGCCTATGTCTGTTGCTCTAAAACAATCGCCGCCCACAGGGTTTTTTGTGCCCGATGGACAAATACAATCACGTCTGACACATAAAACAATGTTAATAGGAATTACAAGCAAAGATTGAATAGTAACAACTTGTTAATATCACTAACAGATCTTGCATCAGCAACATTACCATCACGGTTTTATTTATTGTTAAAACAAATTTAACTTCAGTATGGTAGGTATATTCAGAGATCAATCATCATTACCATCAACATCTCCATTTCCATCGTACTGTCAATTAATATTAACATCGATGACTTTTACGAGTGTTTTAATTAACGCCAAAAAAAGGGAAACAACAGCGAAGTACGGGAATAAAATGTACATTCAAAGAGGCGAAGAGTATGCGTTTTGTTTTAAAAGATAGACTGCAAACTCAAGGGGGAATGGAAAGTAATTACTTGGGGATATTTACGATCGAGTCAGAGCAGGGCTCAATAAAACTAGTCGGGTAACCGCCGGGCGGCCATTTACGACCAGGGTAATTTAAGTAGCCGTGTTTCTACGCTTTGTTTTGTTACCTAGGTAGTAGGTACGTACACCTGATTTAACAATGGCCGTTTTATTTGCGAACAGGCTCTAAACGTTGAGCAACGCTGTGAAGAAACTGAATATTACAACGTAACGCTAGTTAGCGGATTCTGTGTGTCGAAAGTGTTGAAACATCAAGTTAGCACGTCTAATGGGACATCATAAAATTGTGCTAAGCTGTTTACTATAATATAGTTCGTTTTTTTTAGCATTAGAAAGAACTTGCAAGAAGGTAAGCGATTTTGACATGTCTTTTAATTGAAAAACGCTTTTTAAAATTAAAAAACTATTACTGATGAAAGCAGAAGAATATAAATGATCGTATTAGATTCATAATTGTTACATATTTGCCGTAACTTATTTTTAAAATGTGTTTTTCAATTAAAAGACACATCAAGATTGTTTACCTAATTTCTAATGCTAAAAAAAACGAACTATAAAATATGTTCGCGGTACACTGAACTCTGTAGGTATTTGAGCAAGAATTGTTTCAATGAAGAATTTCTTTTGAAATTGGAAGCGACCTTTTTACGAGGAGGAATTCGCTCGCGGACCATTAAACGCAACTTTAGCTATTATCGAACAGATGCTCTCCCTTCCGCGGTCAAATAAAAACAATGTTAGGCGCTGGCGTAAAAATATATTTTTAGATATTTAGCGATCAAGTTATATGTCACGTTGTAAACATGTGGAAATATGTATTTTAGGGCAAAACGCATACCAAACTAAACTCAAGAACAATGAAAGCGTGTCACGTTTTGAGGAAATTGTATACAAAGTGATCAGACATTGCTTTTGTTATTTATAGCGTGGGGTCAAAGATCGAAATGCATAAAATCCAGGCGTCCTTTTAAAACTACCAAAAGGTTCTTCACACAGCAGTATTTATACATAAATGTAGGCTAAATATTTTCACGCATTAAACAAATATGTACTCGTAAATCTTTTCCAAATAGGCGCCGCCGGATGACGGGCGGAACGAGCTAAATGTAATGTAGGTAAAGTAGTCAATCGATCGTTTGAAGGGAACAAAATCTTCTCAGGAGCGTTCCGGCAATTGAATGTTTAGCCTTATCCGGAGAGGGTGGGTCGACGCTCCGCAACAATGGAGTGATAAATCAAGTATGGGCCGCGCGTGCCGGCGGCGCGCGAGCGCTGCGTCCGGCGCAATAAGATATTCAAAGGTGCCGCACTGGTGTTGTGGCGGTGGCATGCCGCGTTGGCGGCCTGTCAAACCGTCTCAGGTTAAAATAGACATCCACCGAGGTATTAGCGCGATGACTGATGCGTCGACGAGCAATAATAGCGAACCGCCGACCAGAAACAAACGCCACAAATAAACCGGCAATAAAAATAAACGACAGCATTAGTCAACGATGTCAAAATAAAAATTAGAATATTAACACGACCCGAACATTGAAAATTGTCTCGCTGTCGAGACAGTTTATTTTCTGAAAAGAAATTTTAAAGCTCATTTGTAAAAACACGAGTTTAATGGGTAGACTGAGCGAGAATGAATTATTTGTTGGCTTTTATTGTAGTGTTGGTAGATAGCTACGTAAAGCAGTTTAAAGAATAACTTTTAAAATAAATTAAACGTTGGAATTTCTGAATTAATTATATTCAAATTACGAATTCAAAACAGATAGCGAAACATAATCTTGCGATCCCAGCCCGGGGGGCCGTTTTGCTTGCCTCCCGTCGTTCTGCGAAGGGAGAGCCGGAAAAATGGCGTGATAGCTTCTCGCTCGCCCCTCGTTCGAATTTCTAATACTTTGACAAACTTTTAATAGGATAGAACTTGAAATTCAAGGAGAATTCCGTCTCGCAGCAAATTTCAAACAGCGGTTCGTAACGCGATCGTCGGCTGTGACTTTTCTTTTTTACGTTACGAGCTTTCCCGTTCAACGTTTAATCAATTTGAATAAAAACTTTCTCGAGGAAAGTATTAATAACTAGTTGTAAACTCGAGAGAAGTAACCGGCTACTTAGTCAGGTAAGCTTTATGAAGTACCCTACGATTGTGAGTAACCGCTCGTATAACTGTTTTGATATTTAAAAACTTCGAGTTTTACATTAGGTTCCATACCTTATTAATAAAAAAAACTAAAGCCCCATTTTGACGGTTCAAGAACTCTTTTTTTTTAATGTAATAGTCAGCAAACGAGCAGACGAGCCGCTTGATGGGAAGCGGTCATCGTCGCCCATGGACATAAGCAACACCACAGGAGCCACTTGCATGCGATTTACGTTATATTGCGATATATCCACTGAATTCATTGTACACTGTAATTTAGCAATGTATCGATATTGCATCTGAGTTCTTGAGCCGTTTAAATGGGGCTTAATCTAAATTTGCTTAAAAAGTAGTATTCATTTGTCAATGATCTACCAATACTATTACCTACATATTTTCTTTATGACAATTATGATACGTGAAATCATTGTATAGATGCTTGATGAGAAAAGTTACCTACTCTGTGTAGAGGTGTTGCTAAGTAGGGGGAAAACTATTCCCTGCACACGACTTTCTTCAAATGTATTACCCCTCCATGACATCGCGAAAATAATGTAGTACTTCAAAATAAAAAGGTGTTCTACACCAATACAGAATACATGATGACTAGATAAATGGCAATAGCGGCCGACATAACCGTGCGTCCGGCCCGCGAGGATTTCAAAGGAATAGCACAAAAAGAGAAAGACTCCATTCGTAACGTGTACAATGAGCTCGCCTTGCCCTATGAATAATTCACAATGCTACAGCAACTTATTGTCGACTCCCACTACTGCATTTTAGCTTTCGGTCTGTTTGCTTTCCTCACATTTCGTTTGTCGAGTAACTTAACGAAATAAGGAAAACAAATAAATCAATGAAATGTTGATGGCAAATGTTTGTTCAAGTGCTGTATTAAACAATGCTTTGACAAATATTACGACGTCTAGCTAGATTTATTCATGTAAACAAGGAATGTCTCATGAATACATTGTACATATATTATGCGTCTATATTACCTATCTGGCTTCTAACTCGTTTTCCTGTACTTAATTGGATATTTGTAAACGTAAATACATTACACCTGTTAAGGCTTATACTTATACACCTAGATAGGTACATTAAGAAATTAGGAGATGTATATTTCGCATGAGAACTAAATTTTGAAAGCCTTAATAAAAGATGCAATCACACATGAATAATGTAATACAGGAGTGAATGTTTAATGTTCATGACCCGAATACAAGCCGCATACAGAATTTGGTCGACTATCCATGCATAGTAAGAAGCGTTGCGTACCAAGTAGGCAGGCAGCTTACTAGACTTAACTATCCGTACGTGACGATTGCAAAATAAGAGATGGAATACATGCCAAGGAGATACCGAGGAAATGGCGCTACAGTTGTGATGACTACTTAGACAGTCAGACAACCACCTAAATAAGGTCTGATGCGACAAGCCCATGGGAAAAATAAAACTAGGTCGTGTTTGCATCGTCTGAGACGCACGGCAGCACATGGCAGAGACTGAATTAAGTACTGAAAATCATTTTGTTCCAATTTCCTTATACCTGTATAAACCTTTCCACTGATTGAGGACCTGACGAGCTACGGGAATATTTAGGCTAATAGTTAGGATTTTTTGAGATTTCTTAAACTTCATACACTTTGTATTAGCTATTACCATCAACAAAAAACAAGCTTGTCTCTTCATTCCACGAAAGGTAAGGAGGGTGTGACTTGTATTGCAGCATAAAACTGGTTTCAATGTAGAAACCAAATCTGTGTAATTCTTCCAATAGCTTCTCGTGTTTATCGAACGCTTAAATTCCAATAAATGCGTACTTTTATAAAAACGATCGTAAATAAATAGGTTATGAGCTACAATTGTTATAATTGTGGATCGTGTAATCGCTGATAATTGCCAGCGCTCGCTCGTACTGGGTGGTTCCCATTCCCTAGCATTACGGAAATATAGAACAAGATTTAAGTGGGCTTTATTACCGATGGTTAACTGATAAATTATATTAACTACACATAAATGGTGCTTGTTTATGCTAGTTTATTTAGTTAGAATGAAACGAGTACCTATGCGATTTTATTAGGATAGGTGTAGGTATTCAGCAGTAAAGGTGGTGAAAACATATTTAGGGTAAACTACATTATTTCTGTCTGACTTACATATATTCCTTAACCTCTCCAACTCCACGTTATTCATGTATCCAAAACTATACCTATACATTTGAAAAATGTTGCAGTGCACATTATAATCTACCACAGTTTTGAAAAAAAAAAAGTAATTTTGCGCCTGAGTACTTATTAGCGTATAAAAATATGTAATGCCACTTAAAGCAACGACACTAACACCTATTTTTTTAATACCCAAAATCTAGACGAGAGGGAATGTATGTCGTGTGTTGTAAATTGATATGTCGTTGATTGTGAAAACGCGGTTGTCAGAAACAGGTTTCCATAAACTTTATCGAGGAACAAAAACAATCGCGCAGTTTACGAGTGCATAAAGGAAACAATTACAACATGATATAATTTACGTTATCTATAAAAACGTGGTGATAAAACGCTGCATTATGCGCCTTGCACCGAGCCGGTGGAGCCGGACATAGTCATTTATTAATTTATTAACCTACATGACTTAATAGCACCTAAATGCTCATACTCATGTAGGTAGCATGGTAAATTATAAATCAGAATAATATGGACGGTTGCACTTAAGTAACGACTATCATTAATTTGAGAATGTTAATCTAACAGGTAAATAAAATGAATTTTACTAACGACACTTGAACTAATACCTAGTAAAACGTAATGTAGATATTGTGGATGTGTTTTTATAATCTTCAAAGCATGGATTTGTTCGCAAAAAAGAAAAGAGAAGGCACGAAAAAGAGCTCCTATAAATTAATGAAACCACTCAGCGCTAATAACGACACATTGTCGTTACGCCTCTACGAAGCCGAAGCATTTTCGCTATATGCCGGGAAATCTATGCTATCGGCTACGGCGTAGCGCTACGACCGTAGCTTAGCAGGCCATGCAAATACCAAATTCTTTACTAAATCTTAAGGAGTATCCCTCTCAAAATATGAAATTCATATTATTGAAATATGAATGTTATATTCGAACGATTCGAACTTTAAGATAACTTAATTAATATATCTAGAAACGATATGGATTAGACGTGTCATGTGTCAGTGTCAAAAGTTTTTGTTTGAAAGAAACGTCACATTTGACACTGACATATCTAATCCATATCGTTTCTAGATCTTTTAATTGACGTATCTTAAAGTTCGATTTGTGCCGTAATTACAAATGTATCTGTAAATAGTTTTACATAGTTCATGAATGAAACACAATGATTTGATTACATTAAACATTATAACCTACAAAAGATGTAGGTTATACTGCATTTTCACGGATGACAGAACTAATGTAGCCCGGCTCGGCCCCTCGTTGATTCGAGTACAGGTATAATTACTCCGCTATAAACATTCTGCCGGTATCGTAGTATAATAGCTCAGAACTACGCGCGTTTGCGTTTCAAATGTGTCGTGACTAACGGCAATAACGATTCTATTAGTTTTTTCAATGTGAATAAGTGTAATACCTGCCTGCGATCTGTTGGCGGATTTTCACCTTTTTATGTAAAATGAGGCATTCTCTGTTATGCAAATGAGTGTTTACCATGGCAGAGCTAATAGCTAATGAACCTCATTAAAATACTTAAAACAGCAGGTAACTACAGTTAATAAATACAAGGCTCATTGTTATGACGGTAATACTGTTTAATGATTGTTACATGACCTACATTCGTACACTACTACTACAAAAAATCATTTCGTAGTATATTTACTTATAAAAGTAGGCTACATTGATAGTTATAGAGCAGACGCAGAGCTCAATAACTATAATAGTCAGGTCAAAATATCTCATATTTTTGTAAGGGAAAGCCAAGTTTTTCGCTGGATAATCAATTGCAGTTAATTACCTCGTGATGTTAGCCGTTATAATATATAATTATAACATTAATTTATTCAGCTATGTATGCACAAATTTGCATAAAACAAATATTTTTTAATTAGAGATTAAAGTTGATACCTGATGTTCAGTATCATCCTTAAGCGCCGAGATCTCTTTTCCTTCCTTTTCCGTTATGGAGAAGACTGTTGTCGCCTTCTCTTTTTTCACTCCTGTCACCGCTCCGCTGTTGCGGTCTGCTTTCTTTCTACCAGTCTTTTTCTTGCTTTCTTTCTTGCCACCACTTTCAACATTGCTTTTAGGTGTATCTTTGATCCTCACTATGGCTACTGTTGCGACAGCTAATGCGCAATAATGTTCACTGCACTTTTGTAACTACCGAACAACATCAATAAAACTGTAACACTTTATTTCATTATTTTGTGCTAAACAAATAGATAGCTAAAGCTGATATTTCACCTTAAGAACACTTTTATAAGTTTGCAACTACACAAAACTTTATTTCACATCACTTATCAAAACAAAGTCGTGAATGATGAACTCAAAAATATCACTGCAATCCGTGCGCACTGCAATCCAATGGCGAGTGTTCGATGCGAGGTGATCCGATGTGGAAACAAAAATAAAGACGAGTCGCGATACTATCGGAGACAAAGAAGATGTTTGTGTGTAGGTCGGACATATAGTCGGGCCGGCGGCCGGGACGGGAGTGCGGCGGGCCGCGAGGCCGGTCGGCGGCCGCTCCCCTCCCCACGCTCGCGCACGCGCCCGCCCGCCCTACAAACTGCCTGAGCATTTCACACTACACATGTAAACGGCTTTCGGAAGCTAATACCCACCTACATGCCGATAAAAGAAACCACTTGAATAAAATTTACGTTCCATATTTATTCTGTTGTTGGCTATGAAAGCAATGGTATTGTCTTTATATCTTTTTTTATTGAAATATCGTAATCTTAACGTTAATATTTGTATGCTAATGCTTCTATATACTTAACGAATTGATAGTTATACTAGTTAACTTGATAATATACACTAATATTAAAATTATTAATATAATTTTGTCTCATCATCATCGAGTGGAAAAACATCTAGTTCTAAGACACGTATGACGTGGTAAAGGCTAGTAAACGTAAAAAAATAGATACCTACACTACATACCTTCATATAACCACACTATCCTAAATTGACCAATCATATTGATTGCCGATTATTTTCACTTCAGCATCAATTATTGAAAGTAAATTTATACAATTAGTACCAGTTAAAAACAATTAACCGCATAAGTAAGTAGAAGATTGATAGCGGATTTCCCGCAGTCGGCTGGTAATTCAACCCTGGCACGGCTGCCACTCCGGCTGGCTATTAAGTCATTATTAATTAACGGTAATTACATCGAGCAAATGTTTTACCTACACGGCAAATTCCTTGTTCAGCTATTAAGGCTGTAATTTGGCTTTGTAAATGCTAGTGTCAACTTGACTGGTAATGTTTTTGTGATATTATGGCGGTTTGGTTGTTACGTTGATATTTGTTTGTACATTTTAATTATAATTAGTTGTATTTATAATTAATAATTATAATAGTATCTACTAAACTATTAATTTCAATTGTAGATAAAGTATTTTCATTTAAGTAGTTTAATATCTAAGAATGAAACAGTTTAGAGAGTAGCGTTAAAATCGAAGTTTTCGTTGAAATACCTAATACTGAAACCCTCTCATTGTCCTTCAATGTGACATTAAAAACGTTAAGTACGAGCGTTTTCCACGCAAATAACTAAGTTAAATTATTCTATGAATGTAGTGTCAACTCGAACGTTTATGTTTTTACGAAGAATTATTATATAAACGTAATTTATTTGCAAGTCGTCTGGTTATTTATTTGAAATTTGCACAGATGTAGCTACGACATTAAAACGTTCACAGAAGTTGTAAACTGGGCGTAAACAGCTCTTTATTGTCCGTTCTTATTGTATAAATGGTGCTCATTATTTTTGATTGTGCGAGTGTTTGCTCTCTTAATAAAATAAATTAAACATAATTAATGCGGCCACAGCCAACAGCTGGGTAATCAAAGCTTAAGTAATAAAAAAACTTTATTCCTTGCAAATGGGTCACGCCTTGAAGTACATTATAGAGACAGCGCCTGTATATTACAATTTTAATTTGCTTTAAGCAACAGTTATATTTACAGCTTCGTAATACATAGTTATCTATTATCATAACGACTTTATCGTTAAAGGGTTTGAATGGAATAATTAATTTAGCATATGCCTTAATTAGTTTTTAATGACTTTATCAATTTAATGTAAATTACATTCAAAATATCATTGTGGCAACTATTAAACTTGTTAATGAACTTAAAAAAATCCCATACGAATTAAACCAACTCATACATAGAGACCCTTTCGACTTAGAATTTAATGAAACGTATGTATTATTACTGTGTATATGTATTATTACTGTGTATACTCGCTAATTGAGGCTAATTGAGTATATGGTAGTCTAGTGAGTGTAAGTCTTGTGATGTTTTAAGACTTTTTTTTTCTAGCCTATTTGAGTGTCCCACTGCTGGGCAAAGGCCTCTCCCCTTAACTTCCATTGAAGACTTTACAGTAAATATAATTGCTTACCGGCTTACCTGCTACTTACCCCTTTCCATTTTTTTTTTACTTTATTGTTGCAATTGGCAACAAAACTTTAGACTACGAAACAATAAACAACCTTTACTTTAGGTATTAAAAATTTAGCATCAGTTAAATTCTAAAAATAAGTAATTAGTTCAGCACAGGTTCAGTGGAACATGCAAATATAATTGCTGATTGCCTATTTGCTTAACTGATGAAATTAAATCATGCCAAAAGGGTAATTAAAACTGACGAAGGGGAAATAAGTAATAAACTTATTGTTGGTTTCAGCGTTACTTCATAATCAAAGGCTTTAGTTTCGTGACCAATAATTTGTTATAGTCATATACACGGTGTAACATGAGTAAACCGAATAATTTTAACAGTGTATTCCTGATCATATTTAGAGACAAAAATGTCCTATAAACTTTTTTGAAATTCGCCTAGTTTCAGCGATATTATTAATTAAAAAAAAAATAGTTTTTATTGTTACATAGTGTAAAAGGCCTTTTTGATGGTGATGTTGCTGCTATGGTACGTAGTCTAAATATCCTTATTGATAGATGTCAAAAAGTGACAAGTAACACTTTGCAAGAAGTAGGTTTCACGAAAAAAAAATGTAAAAATCAATTTTAAGTGACAAGTTTACCAATAACATTTATTTTTTATGTACAAATACATTCAAAAAATTGAAAAAACAAAACAAAAAAGAAATTATTTTTTGGCGTAATTGACCTAAACTTAAATTACATTTTTTACTTCTTTTGACATCAGAAATGCGTAGTTAAAATTATTCGGTTTCCTCATGTTACACCGTGTATATAAATAAACCACAAACAATGATGATGAGATTGATGAGCAAATGTTCAAAACAATGTAATTTCAAGATCGACATCTTTTTTTATTACTACGAATTACGACTGTATTAAAGAAGACGCAATAAAATGTATTCAGGCAAGTAATTTAGAAATATAACAACAAATTAAAAGCGCAACCAGATAGATGAGTCTTAAGTTATAAAACGTTAAACTTTATTACTACAAAACTTCTTTGACGCCATAACAACAAAACTTTTTAAATTATACCAACTGCTCGAAACATAACAATTACTTGTTTGATGTTTTATCTCAATGTTTCAAATGGCTTGAAAACTTTAATAAATAGAAAATAAAAAACAAACGAGGATAGTTTATATTTCGTAAAATTGAAATTCCCGGACGGCGAGTGCCGGAAATTCGCTAGAGAGCGACAGCAGGCTGTTTATTTTTTCCCGCTTTTGAACGCAATAAAAACAGGTTCGTATTTTTTAAAAACCTTTAGCTGTATTTCCATATCAGATTTTATACATTTTCCACGTGTGAATGAAAACGTAGAATTGTTTTGTGCAGTGAGCGTGCAATAACGAATTAATCATACATTTGTCGGCTCTTTGTTGGTCAGTAAACATGCATAAACACGCATAGTTATAATTATAATAATTAGTTACCGATAATTTGGTTGTTACGCTTGTTAAACATTATTCTAAATTTCAATAGAGCCCTCGTATAATTTTAGTTTAAATTACATTAAATACCAGGTAAACTCTTTGATGGGTTAATTCGTGTCACCATTACCGACGAGGTTGGGTAGTGAGGTAGTTAGTTAGGTTAGGCTAGAATTAGGTCTGCGGCCCTCGAAGCGGCAGCTCCCGGCGTTGATTACGCAGATTGAAATCGTTTCGCCCCTCGCAGCTTGTTAATGATGCAATAAAAACGACGCTTATCGATTTAGCCGCCCGTTAATAACGCTTCAAGGCATAATAATTTATTATCCAAACAATGTTGCGTCAGGCCATGTAAATTACAGTATTCCGCGGTGGAGTTATGTAACGTTGAGATTTGTTAACCGCCGCCTGTGGAGTGACAAAAGTAATTAACACTTACGATACACTTAAGTGCTGGTTTACGGCGCTCGACCCTCGGGGCCTCGATCTCTAATGAGGGAGAGAAAATGGCTCCCCCGATAATGATCGCGGCTACGTATTTAGCAGTGATTCGACTCTTGTTGTTTCGAGCTTCATTTTATCCCTAAGGCCGTGTAGTATTTAATAAAGCGTAACTAATCTTTTCGTTATAAGTTTGACTAAAACTTTTTGTTGTTGAGATAACTAATATAACTTTTCTCGTTTTACAGGTGCGTTTTCCCGCATGAATTGCCAACAACGGCAAACAGGGGTGAAATGCGTACACAGTATTGGGAGTCAGACAGCGACTGTGGGATTTATTTCGAGCCTCATTCAATTTGCGGTGAACGTATTGTTGAATTGCGTTTTTGTATCGCTCACATTTAAGGGTATTTTTATTTACGAACGTGAATCCTACTAACATTTAACTCCAGATTTTTTTCTGGGTTTAGTTGAAAGCTTTTGTTTATTATCATTGTTTTCATTATCTAGTGTTATTTTTAAATAAAATACTGAGCGAAGAAAAATACAAAAAACATACAGGTACTTAAAAAGGTAGGTCGATACATGAAAACAAATGGAGCGATGTCAATCGGGGCCACACATGTCATACAAACATATTCAGAGAGCGGCAATGGCAGCCTCATACTTAGAATTGCAATGAGGATAAGCTGAAGTCCCGCGTGTGAATACATTCGACACGGGTATAAATTGTGTTTATTTAGATTACACGGCTGAATCCTGACAATGTGATGTGTGGTGGCATGTCGTGCCAAATACCAATCAAGCCCAGGCCAAGTTATGAGTGCTTTGGAGATTTCTTACTTCGTACAAAGACATCTTAGCAATGCAATAAAAACATTACTACGAAACAAGCAGTCAATTAGATTAGCACGATTAAGTGCTCAGCTACAAATGTTTTAAAGCGCTCAGATGTCGAATTAAGAGCGGGACTGCGAAGCAGTTTCCAAGTGCTCGTGTAGTGTAGTGGCATTCGTAAAGGAGTTGCAATTGGTATTTGTGGTAAAGAAACGAGCGAGCGGAAAAACGGTGAAGCGTCAACAGTACAAAGGGAATACCCGCTGTTCCGGATTTCTCTAAAGCTGGAGTAATCTCGCACAACGTATCGTAGGTACCGACTACAATAAAACCCCTGTATCACCCACCCACTCCCCTCCAGGCGAAAACTCCACTTATGTATATTTTTAAGTATACTAAACATTTGCCTTTTTAGCTTTCTTATTGTATTGTAAGATAAATAAAATGTTTTGTTTTGCATGAGTAAGAAGAAATAGAAAACATTTTTTTAAATTACTGCTGCGGCTTATTGGAAAAGGCATAAAGTCTACTTTTTTCCAAAATGCAGATACACTAATTAACAAAACGTAAATGAATATTTCCTTATTTCACACACGGAATCAAAATTTTTGTTTTTTCAGGAAAAATATAGAAACCGGTAATCATTTGTTTCTATTAGATTTTAGTTTATATAAAAAACAGATTTAATATAAGTATTAATAAAGTATTTATTTACATACTAAAAATATGATAAAAAACGAGGGCCCAAAGGTCAAATTCGAATTACAAGAACGTCCTCATAAAAAAGAAGATCGATCTGCTTTTCAATTATGTTACTAATTTATTGAATATTTGAATTGATACCTGAGCAAACTCAGTTTCACAAATTGTGTAGTTAGGGTGGAAATTAAATGGGAGGCATGATTTTAACGTCAGTCGCGGCGGAAGGGGGCCGCGGGTGCAGGGAGGTGCATTTGACGATTCAGTGAGAGGCGACATAAAATTTTCAACGACTGCTCCGAGTATCTGTCGGCATTATCTAGCCGTTTGTGAGTGCTCTGCCGCTTTTCATATCTTTCAAATAAAATTCTCAAGTGTAACATTGTTTCCGGTCGACGGGCCCGACGTTGCAGAACTATCAGATTGTTAGTATCAAATTACAATAAAGTCTATTGATATATGTACTTGTAACTTCAAGATATTTTAACGACAATGATTTAAGCTTTGTAGTTGTTTTCCCAGTCAAGACAATAAATGCACTTGCGTTTTGAGACAAGATTAATACCAGCGCAATAGTAATGTATTCTCGTTCTGAATAATATAATTTAGAAATTTATTTTGTGTGTACTGTGTATAAATAATATACGAAATGTAATATAATAAAATGATAAGGACGTTATGTCTTCCACATTGTTCTACGATACATTGAGCTAATCTAAATGTAGGATCACACGACAACATAAGGTAAAATCCCTAAGCAGAGATTGTAAACACAACAGACGTTCGACATGGGAAAACATTTCGATAGCCATATTACTGCGGTATCGAGAAGCGCTATATGTTGCAAGGAGTCGTCGGCAATTTTAGAGGGAGAAAATGTAAAAGGAAAACGTAATAGCTTTATAACTCCGTCACAAAAAGAGAATTAAGCGAGCAAAAAGAGCGAGTGAGAGTAAATATGGCGACGGGAGCGAGTGGCGAGACAAATAAGCGGCTGTGGAGCGCGCACGGGGACGGACGGGGGCACCGACAATCTCGTTATAGATGTGAATAAATAATGAGTTAGCATTAAGCTCGCCTTTCGCGCAGAGGGGGCGATTGCCGAGTTGCCTTTGTTGTCGGCGGTGTTTACTGCGCCGGGGATTGCGCCCGCCGCAAGCCCAATTTATTCCGCTAATCGAGCTCACCTCGCTCGCCGTAAATTAATTAACTTCGACTTAACCTCCGCATACACCTACAAATTGTAAAGGATCTCAAACCTCAAGTTTACTTAACATTTTTTATTAATGTTTCGCTTGAAGTCGATTAAGATCTCCTGAAATATAACTCTATAATGGCGATGACGGTAAAGTTTAATTTAGTAACTGACGAATGTTATTCGTTTACGACGCGATTAATAAGCGGCAATAAAGTTATTTTATTTTATTCTGCAATAACACACGCGATATATCGCTGCGGGCCATTTAGTGGACAATAAAATAACAGGAAATACATTTTACGAACAAAGTTTCACAATAATGATAATAATTAAGTTTGATTTGAGACCGAAAAGTAAATTATGTGGGTTAATTGAGTTTCAAAGTGTCGGGTTGTTGTTGTTTTTTCGTGTGGGGACATCAAAGCGTTGTTGGGATGGTGGCCCGCCCACGGCCAGGTGGACGCGTCCGACGTGCGGAATGCACTTGTCCGGTGCCAACAGACGGGACATCATTCCGGCTGCACTCGACAGCTCCGATCAAACCACTCGGTGGCACGCGAGTTATCTGTCACATGTCACGCCGGCTGAATAACGCGCGCCTAATGACAAACTTACAAGGCGCTATCTTTCATGTTTATTAATATATGCTGCTTGGAGATAAACGACCAGAGTTTGCAACTGAAAATAAGATAAAAAGGGAAACATTTGCTATGACAAAGCGTATTGCTCAGACGGATTTTGTCAAAGCGAAGAGAATGCGAGCTTTGCGAGTGAGATTGAATCGAATGTCATACATAACGCAGTCCGCCCGCTCAAAGGGAGTGTAATTGCGACCTGGCGGCTCCATTTAAAATGTATCCGTGCAAATCTGCACCACGCAAAGCGGAATCTCTCTCGCTGGTGCGTCTCGTTGGCCTGGCCGGGGTTGAATGAAAGCTTGGTCTTATAAAGATTTAGGTTTTTAATGATTCATTCGTCGAAGCATTTAAGAACCAGTAATTGTTTGAGTAACCAATAAATAGTAACTATCAAACAAACGTATATCAATTAAACGAACATTTAAATAAGTATAATAACTAAGTATAATAACGAACATTTAAATAAGTAGTCCATTAGCGTTTGATATAGTAACGTAACTATGTATTACTAATTCCAGCGTGTATTTTGGTTTAGGCACATTGTGCACCGCTGATCGCAAATCGCGCGTTCATCCACTCGTGTCGCGTCCGCGATCGCACCGCGCAACTTGGTCGCTTGCCAGACGCTTTGTTTTATCGCGAACGCGAACTATTTGGCATCTTAACAATGTTTTTATTTAATGATACAGAAAATTCATACAAGATTTCTCAATCTGTCAACACAAACGACCCGATCTCATTTTGTTATGCAGGTAATGTCATGTATATATTTATAGGGTTACATAATGGAGAACAATGTTTAAATATTGTGACATTTAGAATGTCGCTTACAATATTTCAGAAGCATTTCCGCCGTGTCAAGCGAATGTGTAAATTGAATTCTCCCGTCTTTCTTCAACACTTTGGATAAAAATGAAGCAGTTAAATAAGTGACAGCGCCGGATAAAAACAATTTATAGTACATAAACAAACAATGGGTCGGCGCGTCATAACAATCCACAGTAATTAATTACGAGTTAATGCGTGCGCGAGCGCCACCGCCGCGCCGCCGCGGTTACCGCAAAGCTGAACATATATTTTATTTTCCCGCCGTCATAATTTATCGGGCCCTCGGGCATGTCAGCCCCTTCACTACGCCATCACATGTTATTTAATTGTTGAAGTTTATTATAAAAAACGTGTAGCTGTCTATAAAGCGAAATGTAATAATTTTAAGCGTCAAGGAACGGATGGCTATTATATCGAGTTCGTTAATAAAATAATAACGTCGTAAAAAAAGGAGCAACAAACCGAAAGAGATAAAGAGAACGTAATAAAAACAGTGCAATTTTAGGGGTATTTTGTCGAGGTTATATCCATAAACTGAACGAAGTGAGGGTGGGCCGCCCCCATCCCCCGGCGCTCGCGGCGGAAAGTAATGAATAAACTCGCCCGGGAGATTCCACCTATTTTATTTAATTTTACATTCAAAGTGATTACCATCCTTTAACAAGCAAACTGATTTGTCTATTGTGCTTCGTCAAAAGCGTTCATAACTCTGTATATTAATGAGTATTAAATTTTAATATTATTTTCTCAAACATGCAATGAAATATTGATGTTATGTTCCTTATAATAGGCTGCGAAGTATGACGTTTCAGGTGCGGCTAGGACAAAAGGTCGTTAATGGAATTTCATACACATCTTGCAGGCCTAGGCCGGCAAAGTCCTCTTTTTTAATTTTCATTTCACAGATATTTGTGACACAGCATCGTGGCATTCATCCATAAAAAAAAACTAGAGGCAGTATTTACTTTATGGTTCGTAATGACACTCTGCCACTACGCCTATAAAAAAAAAACAAAAAACAATGTTTGCTATAATTTGCAGTTTTATTTGTATAAAATCAACATAAACTTAATAAATAATACATTCTATAATTTTAAATTATAAATTTAACTACACAAATAAAAACATTTAAAATATTTCATCTAAACGTTAGCGGTAAAACGGTCTACTCAAACACGCGTAGTTATATGTTTTAAATTGTTATGGAGGTAAAGTTGAAAAATATTCATTCTGTTTTATTGGATTTATGGTGCGTTGTTGATTTTTTGACTTTAATATGAGTTCCGACGAAATAATGAAATTAATATTAATTGTAATCGTAGGTTCGTAGGTGTTGGAATTGGCAGCGTAAGCAGAATTGATTTTAAATAACTTGCTGCCTCTGCCGCCAAGTCAAAGACGAAGTATGTATATGGTTGCTTATGGTAATTTTATTATTTGAGAAACTAAGAAAAATGGCTTACAGTTTATTAGAAACAGTTTTGTGGCATATTTTAAATGAATGTAACTACTAATTCGTCAACACTGTGGAAATTATACTTATTTACTCCATGCATAAAGCAACGATGTATGTGAAACATGATATCAATATGAAAGACTATGTAAACTTATGTGAAGAAAACGACAGTCAGACGGATACAAGGCGAAAAAATCAAAGATACATGAAAATATACGGGTAGTAAAAATACACGACTCGTGTAAAACATACGCGTGATAATGATATAGGTACGTGTTGGTTATATTTTGGGTGTAGTTTACTTTTAGTTTTTTCTATAAATAGAACGTGGGTTTCGTGGATTTTTTATTTTATTTATTTCATTGCATGTTTGAGAAAAGCACTATACATACCTCGGCGGGAAATGGGGTTGCCCGCGCTCAGACCTATCCGGCCTCGCTTCGCTCGGCCGTCTATATGTCTTCGGCCGGCAACCCCTTTCGTCCCGGCCTCTGTAGTAATGTACTATTTAAGCTACCTACCAGTTACCAGTACCAGTACATTAAACACATCAACAGTGATTAATTAAATTAAAGTTACATACGAATAATAATACCTACCGACTTAATATAAAAATGTAAATCGGATTGCATGAAGTAGAATATAAAATCTTTTTAACATAAACTAACCTTACTGATAAAAATATGCGGAACATGAAAGCTTGAAAGAGCTGTAGAACAAAGGCATTAAAGCGAATTTTCAGCTCGCTCGCAAGGAATACAGGAAAAAGCGACGCAATGGCACCACTAACTCATTTTGTTTGCTCTCCGTATAAAAATGTAGTTTGTTTCTGAGCGTTTGCCGAGGGTTGGAGGCGAGTGTGGCGACGCGTTATTACAGCGGTTCCCGTAAGGCTTGTTCGTCGAAAAATGAAATTCTTTCTTTTATTACATACCTTCAAAGTTTGCTTTGCTAGTGGGACAAAGTGGAAAAAGATGAAAAAATCACTTGATGACTTGTTCCTGCTTCTATTTTCTATTGTACCCGTAAAAACACCTGCATTTCAAGTTTTACACTTTCTGCTAGATAGAACCATAGTTTTAAAATAAGTAAAGCTAAGTAGGTGTAATATGATCAGTATTGTAGATAATAGCGTATTAATTAGTTGTATTAAACTACAGTATGACTTGAGCGCCTATCAAATTCAATGGCTAGCTTGGCTTTATATTATGCATGCACACAACATAACATTAATCCTTCCCGGATTTTACATAGCAACATGAGCCGAGAGTGAAGGATAAAAGGGGAAAGTAAGCGAAACGGCGAAGAGCAATGAGGCGATGCATAAAGTCGCTCCGAGACTTCGTTTATGCTTAGTATAAAACGTATAAAACAACAAAGTGGTAGACGCATATCGCCGGCGTAAAGAGGGGAGTAATCCGACAACGATCAGGGTCCGGGCGGGGTAGTACTTTAGGGTCCATATAAAATAATGATCTGTCCTAGCACATTATTCTGAGACAGCTTGCGAGTTCGATGTTAAATCGAATTTTTAAGCAAAATGGAATACTTATTGGAAAAAGCGTTTATAACTACAAAATGGAAATGTCAAGAGCAGATGCTAAAAGGAGGTTCCTAATATGGACGGTGTTGATGTGAGGATTTGTGAGGGTCTACCAAATAAATTGTTTATAGATTTAGCACAATTTATCATTGTCAACTAAGTTAATGTTATAAGCTTTGACAAATTGATAAACGTAATCCGAAGGAAATGTTTTTAAAAATATTTTTTGTAATTTAAAACACGTCTCTCACGCTGCCATTCAAAGCAGAATTTCATAAGCATCCTTTCATAAATTTCGATAAACGTTTACAGATAAAATCTCTGAACACATAATAATTTGTCAAAAAATATTCTGTCGCCTGAGAAGCGCAGTCGCGGGTCTGGGCTGAACAGAACATACGATTATGTAAATTAAGATGAGGGCATATAAAAGAAAGCGTGTCACAACACAACGCGCGGAGGCGTAACGTAAGTGATCGGGCTCGGTTCAATAGCGGCACTGTAATAAGATAAACATAAGGCAAAGATAAAAAAATCCGCGTGTTTCAACATATTTTTATCGTAGTGCTGACTGCTCCGTATTTTTTATTACACGTTAGTGCTTATAAAGGATATCATTAACTTATGATAAGTTTGTTTTTATATGACACTATGTCATGGCAGCGGAATAGTGAGGATGTTAAGTGCAAACACCTTTTTTTTCTTGATTAAAGCATGAAACTTGGCACAGTTGTTCCTTATATCAAATAAAGCCGATTTCGATCGGTAGCCCGAAGGAGCCCCCCCTCTGGGGCCCGAGAGGGGGGGTCAAAGAACCGCTCCGCCCGGCTTCATTCTTAAAATTCTAACAGGCCCCGTTAAGCTAATAGGTCATATTTGGTATCAATTTCGGATAAATCAATAACGTAGAATTCATTTCTGATATAAAAAAAATTGCAATTTGTAGAAAAAAATTAAAAAAAAATTAAAAAATCAAATTTTTCAAGTGTAATGTTTATTTTTTATTTAGTATCAAAATTAAACTGCCTGGTTTTTCTACATATAAAAAATATGAAAATAAAGCCTATTTAATGCAGATTTTAAAAACGTAACTTGTCCTTACCTTTATTAAAAGAAAATTGCATAAAAAAAATCTTATATCGTCTCGCGCGGTGAATATCTTTTTACCGACATCGGCATCGTTATGGACAACATCCGAAGTACACACTCTGGAGACCGATTAAATGTATTGTTTGTTGTTGTAGATCCTTTATAGATCCTATTATAAAGATAGAAAAGTGTACAAATACTATTTTTTATGTGTCGTTCAGTAAAAAAAGGGACCTAGAAATAAATTATCATAGAGCCTCGCGTTTGTATAGAAGCATACTCGTATTTAATTAGTGTAAACCACTCCATGGACTCCATGGTCGCTATTCTCAATGAATAAGAAGTAAACTGTAAGTATTATTAAATATTTTTATTACATTATACCACACTTTAATTTTGCGACTTGTGTATTAAAAAAACAATTCCTTCCCCCGGCACATGAATGCGTACATTTCATCATTCACGTATATAATATATGTCAGTTTCAACCATATTCTGGCCACAGCAGGGTTGTCAGAACAGTTTGGAAACAGTCATCTGCTCCTTGCTTCCATTCCCAAGAAGACAGACTGAGCAAGTTTAAAGAGGAACTAACGTCTGCCCCCAAGCCCCAAACATATAATTCTATCCTGATAAGGCTGCTTTTGTTTCAATAGTCTATTCAAGTAAAGAATTATTTCAGGCATTTTTTTTATTATTTAGCAACGGCTTTATCAGTAAGGTATTCACTTTACAAGGCTATTTCACATATCATCATATGAAGTTATAATAAACTTTTGGCGAATGTTATTTATTAGATTTACTGATATTGCTCTATCCTGTAGGAGCTTGAATCCTTGTATCGGCCAAGCTAAAAAGGGTCTATGCTTATATCTCACTTTTATACACCATATATTAAATGGGGAACCCGGTTCAAATCCTAGAAGGCATATATTTGTGTTTATCGTGAAAGCTTGTTCCTGAATTACCTATGGATGTTTTGAGTGTATTTATCAAATACATATTATCATATATATATATATCATCTAGTCTTATTATCACAAGTCTTATTGAGCTTACAGTATTACAAGGTCGATCGAGAGAATGCTTGGAATACGAGTAAGACTCCTGGTGTTTCAGAGCCCGATAGATATAAGAGTTAAATTTACCATGATGATAAGCTTCACTTATAACCACTGATATTTTAGTGAAACTCATTTCTTTAGCACTAGGTAAATCATTTTGAGACACTGTGTTGACAAAACTTCGAAGAGTTATAAGTCCTTATTTATGCCATCGCGAAATTGTGTAGAGAAACATGTTATAAGTAATGTTCCTCGTGAGATTCCGAATACTCCAAGAACCATGAAGAGTCCGATTCATTTCATATGATGGCCCTAGTTGCAGATGCTGTAAAACAGTCATTGCAAGGTATTGATAAGCACAGTAGACATAGACGATGTAGTTATAGCAGCTAGACTAGATTCATGCGTACGAATATTTCCCCAACTACAGGATTTGTGGGCTCACGTTGACACAGTGGAAAACTCAATTATATCACATGTCACTCCATTGCATCCACAATAGGCCAGGGAATTCTATTTTTAAGCCAATAAAATTATCTATTCTGTAAGCTACTTAAATAAACTCTTTTATTTACCCTAAAAGAGTTGAAGTCTTACCCCTGTTTCGAGCATTCAGCTGAAAGGGTAGAAAAAGTGAGTTCGAAACATGGAACCTGTTCAGAGTTCAGCCATGCTACTACAAGGATCCAAGCTCTTACAAGATGGAGCAATAGCGGTGGCTAAAAGCATTCCCCTAAAATACTAAAATGAGATATTATATGTTCGGTAATAAGTGCAATATTGAAGAAGACAAGTTACACCGGGATATTGAAATGAAGAGTTGTATAATGTTATACCTGTTCAAAAGGGAGCCGTATAAATGCCTCATTACGCGCAGTGTACCGTGTGGTTGATGTTTGGGATCAGACATTAGTTCGTCGTCAAACTTGCTCAGTCCGTCTTCTTGGGAATGGAAGCAAGGAGCAGATGACTGTTTCCAAACTGTTCTGACAACCCTGCTGTGGCCAGAATATGGTTGAAACTGACATATATACGTGAATTATGAAATGTATCCATTCATGTGTCGGGGGAAGGAATTGCATTAATACACAAGACGCAACATTAAAGTGTGGTATAATGTAATAAGTAAGCAGATTAAATAATACTTATAGTTTACTTCTTATTAATAGGGAATATTACGCAAAACTCTGCGTAGGTAGCGCCACTACCACTATCTGTCAATCACTAACAATCTGGGGGTCACTATATACATATATTCGATAAAGAGGCAGATAACTTAATTTCGATTTTCGCTTTTACCGATAGGCCCTGGTTAACAAACCGCCTTGATGCATCAATGTCATATTTTATTGTCTGTGAAAACTTGTCAAAAAACAGTTTAAGGTACAGTATGTATAAGTTAGTTTATGAATTTACTAGAGTCGGTAGTGCTGCACTTTGGCGGCAGAACATTGCAGTAATATCCCCTATTGAGAACAGCGACCATGGAGTCCATGGAGTGGTTGGCACTAACTAAATACCTACGAGTATGCTTCTATACAAACGCGAGGCTCTGTGATAATTTTTTCCAAGGTCCCTTTTTTCACTGAACGACACATAAGAAAATATTTGTACGCTTTTCTATCTTTATCTATCTACAACAATAAACAATACTTTTAATCGGTCTCCAGAGTGTGTACTTCGGATGTTGTCTATATCGATTCCGATGTCGGTAAAAAGATATTCACCGGCGCGAGACGATATAATATAAGTTTTTTTTTTATGCAATTTCCTCTTAATGAAGATATGTAAAAGTTATGTTTTTAAAATCTGCATTAAATAGGCTTTATCATCATATTTTTTCAATGTAGAAAAACCAGGCAGTTTAATTCTGACAATAAATAAGAAACAAAAATTAAACTTGAAAAATTAGATATTTTGAGTTTTTTTTTTATTTTTTTCTACAAATTGCTAATTTTTTATACCAGAAATGAATTCTACGTTATTGATTTATCCGAAATTGATACCAAATATGACCTATTAGCTAAACGGGGCCTGTTAGAATTTTAAGAATGAAGCCGGGCGAGCGGTACTTTGACCCCCCCCCCTCTCCGGCCCCAGAGGGGGGCTCCTTCGGGCTACCGATTGAAATCGGCTTGGTTTGATATAAGGAACAACTGTGCCAAGTTTCATGCTTTAATCAAGAAAAAAAAGGTTCGACCTTTTTTTGTCACTTAGAACCCTAGCTAGAATATCTTTACGTTGATACGAGACTGGTTTTTTGGATATTTGTTTGGAATTTACAATTTGAACGATCATGTGGTTAAATACAATTTGTTGACTTTGTATTATGTAAATATGTCTCTCTGTAAATGTTTTATTGAGGTTGCGCAAAATATAGAGGATTTGTATTGTATTGTATACAATTACAACGCATAATATATTTTTTCTACTCGTGTACTTTTATCTGTCATTTACATAGTCACGAACGAACATATAAGGGCATACATTATTAATACTCCTTAAAAGTCTATAGTCTATTGCCCAAAAAAGCACTTGTGTCGTTTTAGAGACATTACGATACGGTAAGCTAGTGTACATTGCTACCAACGTGACAAACGATGGAATGCATACGGTTTTTATAAAAAAAAAAAAACAAATTTGTACTGAGTTCATGCTACCAACATAATAAAAAATACTTTTTTTGGTATCATCACTATTGGAAGGTGGACTTCTAAGGCCTGTAAGACACTTATACCCTACAGCACCACAACCCTGGTGAGGTGCGGTAGTGTGTAACGGCTTTAAAAAAAACATAACCATAGACATTACTCGTTTGTTTTTACGTTTCCCGCCTTTCCCGGTAATTTCTTGTTCTTTTTTGTGTTACTATTTGTTTAGCGTTCATAAAAAGTGTTGAATATGGACAATTAAAGAGGACAACATTGTTTCTACACCTGAAGAAATATCCGCTGCAGCACAAGCAGCGACCGAAAATTTGTTGCCTAAGCACTAAATCGCAGCACCTATACGACAAATCTTATGAGAAGTTCATGGCGTGGAGATTGGAGCACAAAACTTCGTCATTCTCTGAAAACGTCTTATTGGTGTATTTTCAAAGACTTTGGAAGCTCCGGATCAGATCTATCTTTTAAGCAAGGTTGGTATATGTTATAATTTTTTTTGATTTAGGGTACACAGTACAACGAGCTATATTTATGTACATTTTATATTTTTGCATTGAAACTGAATATTATTTAATTCTCCTTTGTCTTGTTACAGGTTGCAGTAATATTTGGTATTATGGGTGCTTGTCGCAGAAAAGAGCTACATACATATAGTAATACCTACTATCCAAAATTTACATTGACATTTTCATAAATAAAATTTTGTTTATATTTTTTTGTATTTTATTTAATATTGCCTACTCATAGAAAAAGCATTGTATGCAACGTTGTATAAGTAGTCAAAAAATGCTCATGGCGTATTTATTAACAATGTTCGCCTTCGGCTCACATTGTTACCCACGCCACTCACATTTTTTGACCCCTCTTATAAAACTGTTGCATAAAATACTATTTTACTATAATTAAAACAAAAAAAAAAACGAAAATGTTTCAATTATCATAGCGGATTGAAAAGCAACGAGTTGCAAGTAGTTAATTTTTGCTGTGCCAGTGAGTTAGTTAAACACGGTAAGTAAGTTCCGTAAGAGCTGTCATGAATACTCTATAACTCTAAAATTATTATGGATGTTGAGTTTAATCTAATTATAACCCAACTCAGGATTAACGAGCATTAAACGCTAAGATAACAAGTCGGTAAAATGATCTCTAGCAGTAGAAAACCCGCTGACAAGTACTTCGGCTCGAGTCTGAGCGCAAAATGTGATGTGAGTATTCACTCCGCGTTGGAACGAGCAATTAATGGGTACAGCTCAGAAAGCTCTTGCCACCGCACACACACCGTCGCTCCATGTAAAACAGAGAATCAGTGAAGCGAAGTGGGAGGGCTTGCGAGTGTATTTAAACACCTGTCAACCCCCTCGTCTCTACGGGTCGACTAACTTAGATTACTTTATAATAATTCCACCAAAACTCACCCCAGACGTTAACTATGCGTCTACATCTTAAGACGATGTCGTAAAGTTAACTAATTATTAATGCTCGAAGGGCGGGGGAGCGGTGGAGTGTATTCGACTACTTTATCATGTCGCCGTCGCATGCTTGTTTTTCTTATTTTCCCGTGCCACTAACGGTCTACAGCAATTTACGACATAAATAACGACCGCTGAAACTTGAACCGTTACAAGTCTTTATCTTTCTCCGGCGGAGACGGCTGCTCGTTCGCTGGCAACAGACGTACTTTAAACATTATTTAACGCTTGTAAAGATTTACCCGCAAGTGAATAGCTTAATAATGAACTCTAAACGAGTTTCTCATAAAGGCAACCGGCCACAAATTGTATGATTATGAGATGTCATTCCCATGAATAATCTTATTAGGAAACAAATCTGTCTATTATAAGAACAAAACACAACTCGTAAGTAAGGAAATCCAATTCACGGGGGAACAGAACATTTCTCGTAACAGGAAAACGTCCGCTGATACTCGAACAGAGCCAATTGAACTAAGAAAGAGGCAATCGGAAACCGAGAACCAATTGGTGAGCGACCGCACGCCCGTGGACAAGTTAGCTCTCAACACCTGCTTGAATTATGGCCTGCGATACGATAAAGTGGCTGAATAAACTGTAGTGAGCACACGGTTCTGGAGTTGTGTTTTAAACTGGTGCTGGGTGGCGGCCTGGCGGTAGGGGTGTCGAGTGAACTTAGTTTATTTTGAAATACTAGGCACCGAAAAAGTTACGAGTAGAGAGAAATTTGATGTTACATATATAAAAGTTATTATTTGATCCCTTAGTCTGACAGCTAGATTTACTTGTTATGAACTCTGTAAATGTAATTTGTAAATGAAGATAATAAAGAATTGATAACTTTTGACTGTAGGTATTTATTATTTACAGCGGCTTGATGATAGATGCCATTCATGAATATGTAATTGTTTTAGCCCGTGTGGTAAAATATACCCTGTACAATGTACATACTAGTGGAGCATAAAATAAAAACTTGTTTGAAAAACAATTAAATACTTCAAGTTTAAAGCTTTAGGTTAGTTCTTTGTTCGTATGATTCATTCAATTTAAATAGTGTTTAATTTTATTATTAGGTATTCAATAAAAATATTCCCCTTAGTTTAAACCTAAGCTCCTCTTTTAAAATGTTTAATCTATGATCCTATAAATCTAATAATAAATAAGTAATCTACATAATGTACTAGTTATTACTAGTACTATTTGCAGTATGTCGAATAACTGTCACAATTTCACAAGCGGAATAGGTGTCGAGGAAATCAGAGCACATTAAACAAGATCCCCAAATATTAGCCAACCCTGTGCAGTGTGCATGTAATGTAGGTCGGCACAGATACAACGGCGAGGGTGGCTTGTAAGCGCGTGTCATGTGCATTATATTGGGGTAAGTATATAATTTGAAGTAAAAATATACAGCTCGGGTTTATTACACTCGATATCTTGTCCCAGATAAAATCAGAGCAATTACTTATTTTCGAAGCTTCAAGGTGTTGCGGAAATCATAGGTTATCGAAATTAGCCAGCCCTTCACATCGGCAGGGTGTTCACTGTTCGTATTCTGGTGAACTTTGCGGGCAGTTAATTGCGGCCCGCCCGCGCCACGATGTGCAAATAGCCGAACAGTCGTACGTGGTGGGCATTCACGTCGAATTACACTGGCATTTGGCAATAACATTTGTTATTTATGAGTCGTTTATAAGTGCTTTAGTGTATACATTCCATCCGAAATTTATATATGCACTAAAAATAGCCCAAAAATTAATTGCGGTTTAAAAAACTGTCATAGCAAAGAAACTAACTGGCCAAATATTAAGGAACCCTACAAGGTTGCACCGAACGGCTCGGGTGTGTTCGTGTGCTCGCATTCCGGCGAACTTTGCGGACGGCTAATTGCGGCCGGCCCGCGCCACGATGTGCAAATAGCCGAGCGGCCGTACGTGGTATTAACGTTGCTACATGTCGTTTATAAATTATGCTTTTAAAACAATAACGACCGGTTGCATACACTACATTTAACGAACCTTTACTGTTAAAAATGTTAAAATTAGAAGAAAAAATATATCTACAGTAAGCTACGAGTTTTTGTTAATATTTGGAGACCTTATTTGACACACCGAAGTCACGCCCATGTAAAATCAAAGATTCTAAGACATCATTAGCACATGAGGTAAGTTTCCTATATTAGTATTAGATAAATTCAGCCAGAGTTTATTTATTTAAAACATGAATGCGTGGTTAAAACCAGTCCGCAGAATCACGGTGTAGTATTTATGTCTAACACGATAATACCGCAACAAAGCGATTCGAAAAGTGAATCCAACGTGGTTTACCAGTCCCGGCGCACAGCAATAAACTGGCAGAGTCGTAGCGCCTGAATACCGCTTATGTTCAAAGAACGTTGACATGAGTGTGTTTATCAGAGCGAGAGGCTCAGACCGCAACCGGGTGCAGTGACAAACGGAATCGCCGAGTGCATCGCGAGTGAGCTGCTGATCCGGCGAGAGATATTCTCGACCTCGGCGTCGAGTGCTAACACTCGCCCGCCTTCAGATAATTACAGCCCTTTGACGACGTGTCTTTGTCCTACACTAGAAAATGGCAACCATGTTTTCACTATTTTAACAATCCCACTCATATTTGCTTCACTAAAACACAAACTTAAACTGTTGCTAGTTCAGAGTAAAAGTAAATAAAATAATATGAGCGAAAAGCTTTGTTACAGAGTATAAAACAACAAAAGATTTGAGTACCGTTCGCGTACGATTCGTGTAGAAATGTAAACACAGTGCGATTGTTGAAATTCCGTTTAAAAACAACAAAGAGTAAATTGGCTAAGTGAAAAAGCTCACAGTAACCGAGATTGTCGGTTTCGAAAACAAAAGCCGTAGATAACCGAGTCGGAAATGCGAGAGTTGTAAGGCTGTGTTTAAGGTTTTGTTTGCGTCGTTGAGAGTTAAGTTCTATCCAAGTCGAACCAGTTAGAGTCAAGGAAGTAGTATGGATCTTGGTTGAAGTTTGCTAGCCGGCGAACTAGCGGGCGGTGGGTTGGAGCGTCCCCACTCTTGTTATTTCACCCTCTCACCTACGCAAGGGGTTTCTACTCTGAGCCGTTCTGTCGCGCAAGATTAAGACGCTTCTCGCTTTACTGTTAACGCTCTGGCTTCCGTTCTGAATAGCATCAAGTATGTTCTCCACTTTCTGCTCGCTGACTTTAATAAAACGCGATCAGATCCAAGTGCGCTCTTCTTAAGGAGTAGTACGTTCTTTAACGAACTTAAAAGGTATTTCGCGATACATTTTGCGACAAGTTTATTCAAAGAAGTTTAGCTGGCTTAAAATCTGCAGTAATATTCTGAACATTTAAAGGAACTATCTCTATCTAATTATTGTTTGTGTAATGTGTAAAGAAGCTTTTAAATGACGTTTATTTCGATAGGTAAATTATTGTAGCATATTATACTTAATTTGCAATACCTACCAACAATACACTGAATTACATAAAATAATCCGATAAGTAATAGAAACCGATCACTATGTTCATAGCGTGAAAAGGCGCGTTGCCGTTGCGATTACTTTATCAGTTTAAATCTCGAGCTCAGGATTCAATCGTTAGTTTATGTTTTCTTAGAACTACATAAATCATACGAGTAACAGCTGCACGATTGAAACCGACAAGATGTTAATATATGAGCAGCGACCGGAATCGTTTATTTCACGTTGTTACGTTACACCACTTCAGTTATAAATAAAAGTGCCGAAGAAAAGCCAGATAAGACGGAAGAGAAATAAGTTTAACCGAACGGGAGAAAGCATTATCATTGGCTGCGAGTGAGGAACAAAAGAAAATGGTGGAGCGCGAGCGTACGAGAGTACTTTATAGGCGCGTAAATATGTTTTATATCCCTCTACTGTCTGCTATACACTGGCGCGCCGGCGACCCATCCCAGCCCGGCCGCCTCCCCCGCCCGAGGGTAGCTTCGCTCTCGGAAATGCCGAGCTTTAATAAAACATATATTTTTCCGAGCGAGGAAAATACTGGGGAAACTCGCAATTTGTTCTTTCACTTTATGCTCGTTTACAAGACAAAAGTGGAACATTCTGGAAACATTATGTTAATCACGTAGTTATAGAGTTTACACGATTATGGCTATAGGTGTGAAGTGCCAACATTATGCTCATAGCATAACATATATGACAAATAAATAAGCGTGACAAATAAATGTTGGGTGGTACTAAACGTTGTGTTTATAGTGGCTTAGTAAAGGCGAGAAATCGTAAATCGTGGATGGGGGAGTTGGGTGTTGTGTGTGTAGTTGATCAGTGACATTGTAGTGTTTAATCCAATGTATGGGAAAGGAAGTACGTATAGCAGGAGAAGTACTGAACATTAGACCAATGGGTTCTGAGGTAGTTTGGTATTGTGGTGGACCTTAATCTTGCGTGCCGCGGCAACTTCGCGGGCGAGGGCGATTTATTACCGCTCAACTTCCCGCAAAACAAGTCAACTCTAACACTAATTGTTACAACTTCTTATCTAATATTAACTTGTCTCAAGCAAAAGTTACACAAAGGTATTTATTTCAAAATATGAATATCGCGGCAGTTTATAACTTAAAAATAATTAACTAGATTGTAAAAACTGACGTCTAAATTGAATTAATTTAATAACGATTACATTTTTCTTAAATAAAATTGGGAACAAAGGAAAATAAGCTTTGGCTGAAAGATTATTAAATAGCAGCAGCAAATATTAAAAAGATAATGTTAAAGCGAATTTATATTCGGATTCGGCGAAGTAGATTAAATCATTCTTCTGTTTTTTCTTTCTATTACGAGAGAGACGGTTTTATGATGAGAAGGTGGTGTTAAAGAGAGACCAGTAGTACTTGTTATTCCGTGGCATAAAATATTACACCCGAGGAGAGCTCTTTCAATTAACCGCGCAGGTTTGCGTCTATTACCAAGAGGCGCGCCAATGCGCGGAATGGGAAACATTTTATACGGCGTGATTTCACTTTTAGATTACACATTTTGAAATTCCCTCGAAAAAGTTTCGTCAAGTAAAGGTTAAATAAATGTGGGATGACAGTGTGGGATGTTTTTATTGATCGTAATGAGATTTTTACTAGATGATTTGTATTGTAAAAAGACTTACGTATTGTAAGTAATTATTCCTTTAAGTAAGCTATTAGTGTTCCAAAATGTCTATTAGACGTGTTTCGATTCCTGGTCTTGTAAAGGCATTTCAATATTCACAATGTTTCTTCTTGCTTTGATCTTCGCATCAATGGCTCGTTAGGAAAGGAAACGAAATTGAATAAGATATCTAGCTATACATCAAGTTTCAAACACGAGGTAGTAAAGTGATTAAGATATTTTACAACATTTACAGAATATAAATTACACTCAATAAGGCTTGACAGTAATTGCATCTGTCTCCGCGCAACGGGTTCTTGTGCAACTTGTATTGACTCGTCATTTATTATTACCACCATATATAAAATATTATTCATATTATGTTGACATTTCTCAATTATATTTTTTATTGACGACTATCATTGAAACTCCATACAAGTTGTAGAAAACCTTTTAAGGAACACGACGGATAACATACAAAAGTTTTTCGTTGTAATTTATTGAGTTGATAATGTGATTATTTGTTCTGTAACAAATATTACAGCTTACTCCATTACCTAATATATTTAAATAGTGTGGACCATCTGGCTATTTGACGAAACTATACCGCTGTACTAAAATTATTTTGTAGGTACAGTTTAAGTTTCTTGCCTGTTATCTTAACACATTCATTGCCACTAAGTGCTACGGGTTACGCTCGTAGCGCGTAGCCACGATTTCGCCGTATGTAGCGCGTAGTCGCTACGAACAGTGTACCCGACAGTCGGGTTCTTGGTGTTGAATGTCTTGGTGTTGAAGTTGCATAAGATTGTACGTAAAAATAGGCAAGTAATAGCTTTATAATTGTTTAAGTTTACAAATTTCCAGAATCAACAAACAACAACAGGAAAGCTTCAATAAGGACCAAGGATAGTAAACATCCGCCATAAATAGATTATTAAGATTACTGATCAGATGTCAAGTAATTGTTCTACAAGATTAAGAGGATCACATACGAAGTGAGAGGCCAAAAAATTGGTAATAACCATTGGCACATAATTTTGAGCTTTCTCTTCTCACATTACGTAACGGATTGAAGAGCACAATAGGCGTTATGTACATGTACGTTCGTTCGGATACCAGTATCCGATAAGTATTCATGAGCCTATTAATGCGGCGGCACCCTTGCTCGTGTTCGCACAGATTGCGCGCAAGCCAGCCGGTCTAATCGACCAGAAGTGATATGCCACCTGATGAATGATGATGAGCTTTGTAACCCGGTCCTGAAACTGATTTATTGAGTGAAAAAATGCGGATAAAGCTTTGTTAACAAGTAGCCTTCGTCTGTTAATGGACACTACCACTATTTATTATCTTACAAATGGAATGCCTCTGGGTAAAGGTTATCATTTCGGATCTGACTGCGGACACCTAGAAATGTCAAGTTTTCATATTCCAAAACGAGTAAATTACGCTCGATGTCGATTCTGTTTCACCAATTTGATATGCTTTTCATCTTATTTTGATACGAAGTTGATCGTGAGTAAGCTCACAATGATTGGTCATCAGTGTCATCACGAACTGCAATTTGGGCCCGTCTGATAAGGAATCTCCCTCGCACTTATTGGTGCGCGTGAGATACCTGATGACACGGATCAAGAAGAGATGAAAACCATATCAAATGGTTAAAACAGAATCGGCCTCCTGCGAGTAAATTAAAAGCTGCAAAATAAATGTTTGTTGAGTAGTTCATAAATGCCGCTTATTAAAAAAAAACAATTTTAGTTATTTGGCTGAAATCTCCGCTCGAAAACTTAAATTCCACTGACATTTAATTAATTTAATAAAGGATTTCACGGTAAATTACACGTTAATTTCGGAATGGACTTGAAACGACAATTCCATTAACGCTGCCGTAATATTGTCAGAGAATACCGCGTACAAAGGACAATATTGTGTGCACATCACTATAACTCGGTTAAATTACATCCGGTGAATTCGCATGCATATATCGGAATATATTTTTAATTTCTATGCGAGTTAAATAATGATTGTGTTAAATTGGTAACGCAATCATTTATTTTGTCGGAATGATAACATAATAAAGCTTTATAGACTGTAATTATTTACTCTTCGAGTGAGATATTGGAACCGACACATTAAGTTAAATAAAACGGTTTATTTAATGTTAATTCACGCACTAAACCTCACTGGTTTATAGGGTTCGAGATTAATGATATGTTTATGCTAACAATCCAGGATTACTTTATTAGAGTGCGGGCCAGCTCCAACCCCATCCTGGCCACTGTAGCGGGCCGATACTACTCACCTATAATGCGGCATTTTGAGCGTGTTTTAACCGCTACTAGGTGAATATTATTGTTATTGCTGTCTGTGTGTGTTTGTTTATTTATGATTATGTTCCACTAACACTTAGTCTTTAATCTTAATTGTTACTAACCATTTTGGGCCATTGTTGTCTTTAAATAAATAAAATTCAATTCAATTACATTGTATTGATTATCCTCGAGCGTATGTGGATTACATATTATTTATGAGAACTGATGTTTGTAAATAATTTTATACCGTTGTGTAATCTTTTTATAAAGGCTATCTGGGAAAGTTCATTTTATATTGTTTTTTACATGACTAAGAATATAATTTACTAAAGGTTTAGCATTCTCTTTTTAGTCTGTTATTTAACATTCGACCTAAAAGGCATAGAAACTTATACAAATATTCATCTATGATTAAACTTGTTTACCCCATCGCACCGTCACAAAAGGGGGGATTATTAGGGGTACGTGTTCCTGATTGCGGGGAGTTTAATAAATAATAGCGGTGCTAGTAGACGTATTAGCCGCGAGCGAGTAAGTTAGCGGAGTCCCAGAGGACAGGCTACGGCTGCGGTTACGGGTATTCCAAACGCCGAGCGCATCGCTGCGAACCAGTATAAGTGGGATACTTGAGTATCTAGTTACATGGAAGACCAGGACTCAGGATTTAGCAGGATAGCCGAGTCGAGAGCTTCGTGTGTGATGGGAATACAGATAGAGCGCGGGCGGTCCGGCACGCTGCCTGCATAATGCCAGTTGCTGACTCCCGTTACTGCTAAGCTAATAACAGAGTTTGCATAGATTCGTGCTCGGGCTATTCATAACTTCTACTTGCTCAGTGCAAGTTTCATTTTGAAGGCGTACCTGTTTCGTGATATTTGTGTGTTTGTATAACTCAAGTTGTAGATAACCAAGAAAAGCTGAAAGCATGTCTTTACAATTTAAACCGTTGGTTAAAATGTTTGCATGTGACAATGGAATAAGTACATTTACAACTTTAATTTGCATAATCAATTATTGCAAATTTTTAATTTTGCGCAAATTTTTTTTTCCACTTCTATGCCAGTTTTTCGTAAGTTTCAAATTTTTACTTGAGCAGTACTAAAAAAAACATGGCAATTTTTTTTTCTAGACATGAGCAGTTATGACTCAACCTATCTGCCGTTTTAATTTGGCAAACGATGTACTAAACACCCTGTATAATACATATTTCATTAGCAATCAAGTGATTTTACAGAATTACAGAAGAGATAATATGTTAATTTCTCTTCGTCGCTTTATAATATTCATTTTTATTTCAAATTCCTCTTATTTTTTGAAAATTGCCCGTCTGTAGTTGACAACGGACAAGTGTACATTACATGCACAGTAGCACTGACTGACAGTGGCGTACATTCAGAAAGCGCCAGTAACTCAATCGGATTCCACTCATGCTATTTGCACTCGCTCCAATTATACTCCGCACTGATATGCAAATCCGGTTGCTTTTGACTAATTATGTTAGACGCTTCTGCAGAGTGCGCTCCTATAATACCTATATAGACGTGCAAGTTACCTACTTGCATTTATATATGAGGTACAATGATTTGGATTTTGAATATCATAGCTATTATGTACCTATATGTACAGACAGAAAAGATATGAGCTTGGCACCCCTGCATACACTTTGTATGGGGTGCTAAGCATTAACTAGCTTAGCAAATCTATTAAGTTTTACTCAAGAACAGCTCTAGACATTTCGGAATAACATTAATTGACCCATTAATGTAAATTCCGAAGGCGAATCAAAATTCTGATGGTGAACAATTTTTTTTATTCAAACATATTACAGTGAGACACTAAGGCACTGTGGAATGCCTACAATAATTGAACATGCAAAATTCATGTGAAATTATAAGGCAAATTTAAATAATATGGATGATATATGCGGAAGATCCAATTATTGTACACATCACGACTTTTTAAAGTTTTTAACTGTCATTAATATACTATTACAACTAATTATTCACTAAAAGCACGCTAGTTTCCTCTGATCTGCTTGTCATTTCATAACCTACGGTGAATTGCGCCTCGCTCAGTATAATGTAATTAATCGACCACGCTTCAAGCCGAGTCGAGACTGATTTCCTCCTCAGATATCCATTTACCGGCGCTGGTGGCCTAGCGGTGACATCGTGCGACTTGCAATCCGGAGGTCGCGGGTTCAAACCCCGGCTCGTACCAATGAGTTTTTCGGAACTTATGTACGAAATATCATTTGATATTTACCAGTCGCTTTTCGGTGAAGGAAAACATCGTAAGGAAACCGGACTAATCCCAATAAGGCCTAGTTTACCCTCTGGGTTGGGAGGTCAGATGGCAGTCGCTTTCGTAAAACTAGTGCCTACGTCAAATCATGGGATTAGTGTCAAGCGGACCCCAGGCTCCCATGAGCCGTGGTGAAATGCCGGGATAACGCGAGGAAGAAGATATCCATTTACCGGCATTATTATGCTACTAAACTTCCAATTCTATTAAGTTTAACGTTAAGAACAGATGTTCTGAATGTTTATTGATGAATGTTATTACTTTACAGCTGTAACAGGTACTTGAGTGGAATTATGCATTGGTAATATATGTAAGTGCTTTAATGCAACATGCCAGTAAATTGCTTTGCATCCGTTAATATTAATATGAAAATTGAAAACTACAAGCGATGTGCTTAGTGCATTTTTAGGGTTCCGTACCCAAAGGGTAAAACGGGACCCTATTATTAAGACTCCGCTGTCCGTCCGTCCGTCAGTCACCAGGCTGTATCTCACGAACCGTGATAGCTAGACAGTTGAAATTTTGAAATGTATTTCTGTTGCCGCTGTAACAACAAATACTAAAAAGTACGGAGCCCTCGGTGGGCGAGTCCGACTCGCACTTGTCCGGTTTTTATTTTATTATTAGCATGCTAATAATAAAATACATATTTCATTAGCAATCAAGTGATTTTACAGAATTACAGAAGAGATAATATGTTAATTTCTCTTCGTCGTTTTATAATATTCATTTTTGTTTCTCCATTTTGGAATTCACGGGCCTACAAATCCCGGTCTTTTGATAGGCTTGCGTGGGGATATAGATCCAACACGTAGAGGCCCCTTGGAGAGCTTTAATTTTAATGTCATGTAGAACGCCTGCTGGAACCCGTTCACAGGCGCAACAATAAACACCTAATATAGCATGCTAATAATAAAATAAAAACCGGACAAGTGCGAGTCGGACTCGCCCACCGAGGGCTCCGTACTTTTTAGGCTCTGTAAAAAAAACAGTCTGCGTAGGGGGGAGTCTTATTAACATGCATGTTAATAAGGCTCCCCTACGCAGACTGTTTTTTTTACAGAGCCTCATTGCTTTAGCAAACTTATTTGCTTAAAGCTGCTAATTTCTTAACGAAATATGGCAGAAGCTTGATTCCCATATGACATGTAAATTCTTCACCCGCGACACGAAATTACTTTTTAAAACTGGAAAACTTCAGCTGCAATAAATTTAAAAAGTAAAAATTTGTTTGTGAACACCTTGTCACTGACGTTTACGAGTTTTACGACCGTGTTATTGTAATTACCGCGTTATGTTAAAAATTAAATGTTTATTTTTTCATGAATTTAAGTCATCTTTATATTACGAGCTACATAATTATGTTCTCAATAATAGTTATAAATACCTACTTAAAATATGCCTGCATTTTTTTGTTGCTACTAGATATTCTCCACCTACTGTTGTCATTTTACTCTTTTGGATTATTTAGGTATAAGTATGATTAAGAAAGATTAAAATGTAAGTTGCCATTTGAATGACACCTAAGCCGATTTAAGGCAAATAATCGTAAACGATTTTTCATTCAAGGAGTTTATGGTCGGCGGGAGTGACATTGATATCAAATTTGATTTTGTGTTTAGGTCTTAACCGACGCGTAGGTAATAAAATGTTATAGCATAATGTTAAATTTCAATTTCTTATAAATTTCATAGGGTCGTCTTGAAAATAATTGAAACTAAACTTAGGCGTCTAAAGTTTTTTGAACACATGTAAATAATAATTACCTACAGTTTGCACCGTCGGCACTTTTACTTAGCCAGTCCACTTATAATACAGCTTCAAAATCCAAAATAATATGTATAAGCTTTGAAGTTAATGTCGATAGGCGACAAAGCACATTATCATAATTATTTATGAAAGCAGCCAAGAAGCGAAAGTTTAATGCTCAAAACTCATTTAAAATCTGAACATTCCATTCAATGTTGCGGGGGATGGATTGCCTAAAATACTTTCATATTTAAACGTTTTCGCTGTGAAGAAAATTGAGAGAGATAGAGGGTGGGGGAGTGGGCCGGCTGGCGGCGAAGCGGCCAGATAATTAGATTAAGGGGAACGGAGGCTCTGGCCGTGGTCACGGATTAAATAATAGGTTACCTTAATAGCAGATTTGCCACTCGTAATAAACCAATACTAATAATTCCGTTGGTGTGAGTTATTATAATATAAGGCCTATAGTTCGTTTTTTTTAGCATTAGAAATTAGGTAAACAAGCTTGATGTGTCTTTTAATTGAAAAACACATTTTAAAAATAAGTTACGGCAAATAAGTAACAATTATGAATCTAATGCGATCATTTATATTCTTCTGCTTTCATAAGTAATAGTTATTGAATTTTAAAAAGCGTTTTTCAATTAAAAGACATGTCAAGATCGCTTTCCTTCTTGCAAGTTCTTTCTAATGCTAAAAAAAACGAACTATAGACAGCAAGCCCTAGTCAAGATGATTTTACACGCAATGAAAATCTCCACAATTTTATTGCTGTATTTTACTTTGTTGCCTCAGTTGCCTACCCCTTTTGTTGCCAATGCTGACATATTGTTACTACTTACAAGTAAACTAACGGCGTTAAGTACTGCTAACTATAGTTAGGACTCCTGTTCCTGGTAGTCAGACTTGTACGTGTCTGAGATGAAAGATTTATGAATTTGTACAGTCACCTGCAATATTATGTTACACAACGAAGGCCGGAAAAATATCTGACACGATCGTATTTGTAGAGCCATAAGAGCGTGTCACATATTTTTGCGGCCTTCGAAAAGTAATATTATTGCAGGTGACTGTATAAAACTGTAGTGCCAAAATTGCTTTGGTGACTGCATGACGAGCGCCATAAAAAACAGAGCCATAGCAAAATTAGTTAATAATAGCGGGGTGAGAATAATTTGGGATTGAGTTTTTTCTGAGAAAACCGTGTCTGTGGTATAATAATCTGTGGCGGTGCTCCCGGACAATGGTACCTATCAGTCTTTAAAGCTTTCGGCTCCGCTCGGCTGCCGCTGCTGATTGTACTTGCAAGTTCTTTTTATTCTTTTCTCGTTCGCACTATTTCAATCACACTTTGCGGTTTTATTTTGTCTGATTTATTGGGATTGTAGCCGGTAGATTACTTTTAATTAATGGTGTTCAAAGATAATACTAGAAGAGCAAGGTGTACTGCATTATTAGGTGAGCAGTCATTGGAATAATTGTGGATACAAGCGTACAATTATAAATATACATATAAACTTGTTTAAGAATCCCTTTCTACTTTGATATTATCACTTAATTCAGAAAACGTAATTTTAGGTGTTGTAATTAAATAAAAATTGTGCTAATAGCTGATTGAAAAAATTCGGAAAAGATGTCCTTAAGTTTATAAAAGAGGATAACTAGTCATATCCCAGTACGATATAGTACAGAGATGAACGTACGAGCAAACACAAATGTAATTTTACTAAACTCCAACAGCGATTAAAACTCGCAGCGTAGCATAACTCAATTTATTAAGGAAACAAATTGTCATAGCGACAGCGAAACGTAGCTTAGCAGCGTTCAAGTAAATTTAGCATAAGAAGGCGTTTATAGTGTGGCGTACAGGCCGAGTAACGGCAAAGGCGGGTGTAATGTATTTAATTACAGGCACTTCGATACTGCAGCAATCTAGTAATTACCGAACAGAGCGGCGGCGCGGCGCGTAATCAGCGCCCTTTGCGACCCCGACACGGAGAGCTCTACGGTGATATTCTAATGGCTTAGTGCATAAGCGAGTCAAAGGCTACAGTGTTATATTTGGAATTGAAACACTTAATCTGCGCATATACATGTCTTAGGTTTATTCACATGCAATAAAAAAACTTTAAATAATCTGGCACGACAGAGTTGCCTTTTATATAAAAAAAAATCAAAAGGCATATTATGACGTGAGATAAGTTTATAATTGTATGTGCCACAACTTAAGTACCCACGTCGTACGTTAAGTATACTAATTGTATATTATAGTGGATACTTTATGTTAGGGCACCCACAGTACAACGTACCGGACACAAATGTTAACAGAAGATTTTAAATTTAACCGTATTCTCAGGCTCATTTACATTACTACATTAATATTATAATTAAACAATAGCGCAAGTACAAGCGCGCTCTCCGAGCATAACTAATAATATATAACGAGCATAATAAACAATAATAACGCATAGTAAGTTACGTATCCTTTGGTCAGATTTACATTGGTCCGGCTGAGCGTTCGACTCGCTAAGCGGAATACAAGCTCTAAGCTCAAACTCTGGCCGCTTTTGATTCGCATTTCACAACCTGTTGACGGGTTAGTTAAGCCCGTAAAGCGTGTGCGGCACAAAGCGAACTCGCCTATTACCCTACAGTTGCACGTCTACTGCTCTACCTGTCTCACTGACGTAGCTTTACTACCATTTAATAAACTGAATAGCAAATGGCACTAATTACCTATGTACCTGGATCGATCAACTATTTCTTGTTGTTATTCTGTCCCATCACCATCAGCCAGGAGACAATAGTAGCATAGTTTGTTAGAAGAACTGCTGGACCATGTTCTACAAACGTGCGAAGTAGATGTTCCATTATGGAAAGGCCTTATAACTACCACAAAATTCAAGTTTGGTTCATTTAAATACGAAAAAACTAGTATTTTAAGAGTGACCCAGGAGACCGTAACCATGGCAACTAGTGACAAGAAAAAGTTGATTCACCCACCTCATGTTCAATTAAGTACATAAAGTTAATTGAATGGAAGGCCAGATTAAAGTTTTTATACGTTTTCATATACCTATTATAAAAACTGAAATCTGGCATTCCATCCATTCTCTATCAATTCCATACGATAGATAACTACGTGTGTCAAATTAGGAGGAAATCTTCAACAAGAGCATTAACATGTTTCAATATCGCCGTTCGGAGGACATAAGAAACTTTAATAAATTGAATCAAACTTACAGTCGTAATTTTAGTTGGTCGTAATTGGACAAAAGCTTTAATGAATGCTTTGCCTTAGCCAAAGTGAGTGAAAGTGATTTCCCTGTTTAAGGAAATAATAAAAGGAACCGCTTGTAGACACGTTTTGAAATATAGGAAAACATGCTGAAAATAAATTATAATAAAAATACATATTTAGGAAAATACCCCTAGGACTTGATTGCTACCTTTTCCTAATGAAATGTATATTAATCTCTGATATTTGAATAAAACATTAAGCAGTCTTTTGTTGTGAAACAATAACTTAGCATAGAGTAGGTAAACAATTTGTAAGCAGGTGCGGGGGATGGGCATTGGGCGTCTCGCTTTGCGAGATTAATCACAGCACCAAGTCGGGCCCGGCGCCCTGCCCGTGTATTTTCATTGCTTACTCGAGCGCGGACGTGTCGAGTTTATCAGAAAACCAGTGAAACACGACCTCAAGATTCTTAACAATTATACAGCGAACATCATATAAAGGTTCGCATGAGCCTTCGACTCGACAAGCGATTGGAATGAGAACTCTGTAATAAACCGAGAACGAGCAACTTCGCCACTTACATTACATGGACATTTATATCCTACGCTCTGTTTCAACTTTTCCGACGGACTTGACACCAGTTTAATTAATTCGCAGGATTCGTAAATATAGCCCCGACATTTGTACAAAGTTTAAAAGAAAAAATAAATCACTTGCCTTGTCATCGTCGCCTTCACTATCACACTGCAAAAGGAGAGAAACGTCAATTAGTATATGTCTGAAACACCAAGCTAAATAAACGTGCGAAATTACATGCAGTCTAGCTACTACTTTATTCATTACTGTCACTAAGTGTTAATAAATACTTCAGAAGCGTTGAGTTAATAAAATGTTTATCGTTTTGTCGGTTTTGATAACAATCTTGAAGCGGTAAATGTATGTTGTCCAACCCTCGATAGCAAACAAACGTAGATATTCCATCAATGAAAATGATATACGGCCAAAGTAACCCCAAGTAAAAGTCAAGAAACCTCCACGTTCTAAATTGGGGGAGTATTAGGTAGAATATCAATAAACAGGTGAAGAAGATATTATCGTATCATAAATCGACGAGAACGTTACATGATATTTACGAGGCAAGTTCGCGCCGAGGGAAACAAGCAGGGATCAGGCTGAGATATTACAATTTCAAATAAATACACAGCATGAAGTATTCAGGGCGGGAGCAGGTAATGTTATATAGTGTGGAGCGCCGCCTCGACAAATCTCGTGATTTAGCTGCGATACGCGTCGAATATCGAGCAGGGGATGTGTGCCTTGCGTGATCAGGGTATATTTGCCCACTCTGATCGGGAATTACACCTATTACCCTGTTACACGTCTCTCTATGAGTTAGTTCAAGCTTTAAATTAACCGTATAATATAAAAAGAAACGATAACCATGCAATGGCGACGAAAAGGAAAAGATTTTATAAAGTAGCGCGGCGGAAAAGATTGCGATGCGATAAAGTGGTTGTGAGACATGCCAGACAGCAGCGTACACTAAACATGGACAACAATGATTATACTCACGATATAGCCTTTTCCGGAACTACAGCGGCTACTGGCCTGTAGGCAGGAGAGAGAAAGCGAACATATGAGTGGACTGGAGTGACTGGGGGAGGTAAAGTTTGTCTCGTCTCTCCCTAGACTACACACCACAGCGCTATTTGTTTTCAATCAGTGCGAGGTGACGCGACTCGTATTTGACTTTCCTGCGATTTGAATCCTAAGCACGGCATCGTGTAGGTTTTGGTGGAATTTTTATAGCATTAGAAGAGAGACGAGAGAAATAGCAAACGAAATAGAGGACGACATATTGGTACAACATTCTAACAGTTAAAGTACATCAGCAGACATAGTGAATTTATTGTGCATGCGTGTCGGCGTGGACTCCTATTTGTTATAAAGTCGGCAAACCTAAGCGGAGACGATAATTAAGAGCAGGGCAATAAACTAAATTGATGGATACTTGGAGAAAGCGCGCCGCAAGCATTCTACCTTTCCTCGGGTCCTGCCTGCCAAATTGGTAACCCCTACTCTTTTGTACACCCATTATGACTTTTGACCATTTATGCAAAATGCGAAGGCAATTTATTGAACAGATTTATTTTATGTGGTAATTAAAACAATTAAACGTGAGGGCTGACCGACCATTACAAGATTATATAATTATAGTTTATAAAATTAAATACAGTGATCTGCGGTTACCAACATCGTGTTAATATTATTTAATTACGAGCTTTATCCAACATTATACTTTAAGTAATATTCGTAAAATAAATGCTATAATAAACATATCATCAATATTCATTCGGATTACTACATTAAGTATATCAATTCAACGATTCTAAAGTATTTTATATATAGAATTTTGATTTTTATGATTTTAAATTTTTTCTTTGGGAATATTGAGTGTATTTGTTTACTTATCTTTATTTCAGCCTATCAAAGAAAAAAGGCTATGCGAGCATAAGATATATAACTAAACATTTTAGCTTTTTTTGTTGTATAATAGCACCTTCCCGCTTGTCCTGATCGTCTCCGCTAGTACAGCAAGCTCTTAATGCTAGAATTCGCTGAGACAGTCGCAAGACGAAAGGAATACCGGGTTTGTCAGCTGATGCTGTATTCCCATCGCTAATTGAGCGAAGGCGAGCATCCGACTAGAGCGAAACAGTATAACAATATTGAGACCCGTGCCCGAGTAGAGCGCTCGCTTGCGATCAATACATCAGCTCTGTCAAGATGCAGACATTCTAGCAATAAGCGAAGAGCGTAGTACAAAGCGGTATGGTGCGGTTCGACAGGCAATTGGTCACTTACGTCGCTAAGCCTGTCGCGGGATGAATCGGGGTCGCGGGGAGCCACCGAACTGCCCGTGAGCCGCTCGGAGGCCCGACCACTGTCATCCGATGTTCCAGCGTCTTGAAGCAGCGTAATACCCTGCAAAAACCGTAGCTTGTACCAACAATAATAAATACTTTGTGTCATGTTTCTTTTTCGTAGTATTTGTCTGATATTCATTTGCTGCCACAGCTTATTGCTTAGGAACAAAAACATTTTTATGTTAACCCGTATCATATCTGAAATGTGTGAGAGAAGACATAATTATTCTTAATGACGCGACGAAGTCTTAAGGTTAATTGAGCTTGTAAAGTTTTTCAGCTATCTATTTGTAATATCAATCATTATTTTGGGTATTAAGTAAATAAAAACATGCAATTTTGATCAATTGTAAAAATGAAACAGCTCTGCATATTAACTCACATTATAGACGGGTCTAACGCGAATTATATTCAATTACCTTTATTTACCGACGTTAAACCTGTGTCGAAACGTCGGTAAATAAAGGTAATTGAATATAATTCGCGTTAGACCCGTCTATAATGTGAGTTAATATGTATTCAAAACGCGAAAGTTTAAAATATTATGAAACAGCTCTGAACAAAAGAAATGAATATATTTGAGTAAATTAAAGATATATCTGTAAGCATAAATCATAGTTTCGTGAATGTTTGATTGTTGTTCAAGGGAGGGAAGCGAAATTTCCCAATAGACTAAGATAGCATATTAAAGCTCCCGCAACTCTTGTTACTGATACTTTAACTTACAATTCTGTAGCCAAGAGGGGAGGACAGAGGAAAAGCTTTTTATATCGGATCGCAAAATTGAGCGGTAACTAGGATATAAGAAAACTTGATAAGACGGGTCGAGGAAGCAAGTAAGCGAGGGCACGGAGTAGACGACCCATAACGTAACGTGCCGGGGGCTGACAATAAAAAGAGTTTTCCATTTATCACATTTCGCGTGTATTTTACGGTAGGGCACGAACCGCTCGAGCGGGCCGCGACGACTGAGAAAATAAAATAAAACGCCGAGTAACTTCCCTTTAAATGGATAAATCCACGATCGCCTCGACGACAGTCGACCCTTACGTTATTATACGTAATTTGAAACAGCTTGAGCTCGAATGATTCACATGTATTCAATCGGAACTATAATTAAATCGTGTGAAGTTGGACAAGTGGTTTGTTTTCTTGCTGTCATTGAAGTTGACGGTTTGTGCGTTGCGTGTTAAGCTACAATAAGCAGGTTAAATCGTTTTGCTTTATTAATGCCGTGTAACTTTTAATACTTAGTCAACATTAGCAAATCATATGCTAACCACCCTGTACGTGACAATTAAGTTAATGAATTTCTAAAAGTAATATGGATTTTTGCAGTTATCTCAAGTTTTTTATTAGATTTAATCTGGTCATTACATTACTGACTTTATCTGGCTGTTAGCATTCACAGTAATGTAAAATACTACTAAATGTAACAAAAAAACGAATCGACTTAATTCAAAGTCAAGACATGACTGAAATTCCATTTCGCTATTTGGTCTCAGCGTATTCTATGAGATTTAAAATTCCGCACAAACTCGCAAGTTATACGGCGTAGATGCCATTACTCACGGGCGGTTTAGCTCTGTATAAATGGCGTCAGTTCCGGGAGCGACCGACGACCGGAACAAAAACTCAAAAAGCTCCGGATTCCGCACTCCGCGGATTTGTCCGAGATTGAAGGTTGAAAATGAATTTACGAATGTTTTTATATGAATGCAAAGTTAACGGTATACCCTCACCTAAGCGATATAAGTCCATTCAGGTAGGTACTTACCATCGTAACTTCCAAATAAAAGAACTAAAACTAAAAGATAAATTATAGGCATCGTGACTGATCCTGGTTTTTCACGATGTTTTCGTTAACTGAAGAAATTTAATGTCGATATATCGTATATAAACCTCATAAATATTATATTAGCTCAATCAAAATGAATAAATATGCCGTTTGTATTCATGCCGAATTACGTAAACGCATTAGTGGAAGATATATGGAATATACATCATGTTCAGAAGCTATTTGACGAACGCAATAAACTTCTCAAAGACGTCTACAAGTGGCCATAATAGCACAGAATAAATAATAGTACTAGGTACAGAAGACTCACTCTCTAACAAAACGCGTCTGTTACGATCAGCACAGATATGGCCGCTAGGTGGCGACAGCGCCACGCGCGGCTTATGGCTTTCCCCAAAACTGGGGTGGAACGGATGTACTTTATCTACCTGTAGCAAAACGACGAAATCACGGAGTGAGCCACGCCTGATAATAGAGAATAATAAAACATACCTTACGCATGAGATTATGTCCCTATTCTAATAAAAGGGATTGCTTTCCGACCCTTTACATAGATAAACGTGAAGCAGTCGCACATATCAATTTAATCCTGGGCGTGGAAGCGAGTGAGATCCCTGTAATCCGGCGGGGTCGGCGGGATGTTACGCCGGATGTTACCACATAATTACTCTCGCTCGTTAAACTTTGCTCTAATTTTAATCGACTTTGGGACACTTTCTCTTAGTACAAATGATTCTTTGTATTCATCTAAGTTTGAGTACAATCTACTGTCAACCTTAACAAATTTAAGTCAGAACTGTTTATGTTGTTTTACTAATTTTTTACTCATGATGGAATGGAGACGTACAGGTATGATTGTGGTGAGATGTTTTTTGTTAGTTTCTATTTCCCACTATTAATATTTGCTTATAAATTAAGAATTAAGCTATTTAATCATGATTGTGACTCAAGTTTTGACGCTCAATGACGTCACAAAATAAGTGATTTTCACAAAATTGCAAAATGTAATTTGCAAAACTTAAAACTTATCGAAGCATTTGAACAGGAAAACTTGATATGCATGTTTCTTATCTTATGGTCATTAAACCAAGACTACAAAGCACTGTCCCTGTCACTGAATACTACTTGTGCAAAACATTACGACAAGTAACTAAACCTATTTTACCATAAAACACAAACAATAAACCTATCCATTGAGAGACAATAAGAATGAAGTTACTGTTTTCAGTATCGGTGAGCAATATCGAATTTCCTCAGGCAAAATACACCCGAGTAAATGTGGTCAATTGAGCAACACAATCAATTGGTACTTTATGACAATGGATTAGGGTCGGATTTCGGTTGAGAGAAGGTGGGTGGCAGGCAGGAGGCAGTCGTGCTCGAACGGCGACACAACCGCTAATTGAAACAACGACCGCGGCCGAACATTACTTATTCATGAGAAGTCCATATGGCGGCAGAACGTGACCGACGAGATAAATCATTCAATTACATTTTTTCATGAATAGATACACTAGCCAGGTATTCTGTCCTGCTCCTCTTAAAGCTTTCTCAGTTGCCATCTAAGCCTTGGGCTAGCTCATTAGCTTGATCCATAGAATTAGCACAAATATTGATTTTTATGAAAGAACACCTAACATTAGTAACATTACGGATTGTTAATGTTGGATTTACTCCGATTTGTCTATGGTGCGAGCTAGAAATCAAGAGCCTATAGGTATAATAATATATACTCCTCCCTGCTCGCCAGGTATCCTGTTACTCCGAAATATTATGTAGTTGCTCCTAACTATAACAGAGATCGCGTATTTGCTTACCTCCCCTCGGCATAAACATTAAACAAAGGACCGAATTGTGTGACATGCCCGGTCACGGTTGAATTTGAACCCTGTTCGCTGACCGCGAATTGACAAATATTGTTTTGCGTACCGCATTCATTAATTATTAACATGATTGCGCATTGTTACAATGATCCGTATAAATACTTTGCGGTTCCAATATTCATGATAGTAGTTTATATTATCCAATAAATCGGTGAAGAGCAGATAACTTTCTAATTATTGACATTAGTCCGTTAGTATGTTTAAGTTTTAAGAAATTCATATGATTTTTGTTTACTGTAAGTACCTATGTTGCATTTGTTGTTGTAAATATGATTGGATTTTTTCAGACATACCTTAAATACAAGATGAATGTTCTCCAGATTTAAGTTCCCAAATTAATAAAATAAATCACACCGAATGTTCGATTGAACCGTTAGGTTTCTGCATATATTTCAGAATAGTCCTTAACGAGTTTAATATAAAACATTTAACAATAAATCGGTAAAGAGATAGTGTTGCGGCGGGTGTTGTTTATCAGTTAGATGGGATAGAGTAAAGAGAATGCAGAGTCGCAGATCAGGTGTAATCATTTGCGATGTCCCGAGCGCGGGTCATTAGTGTTCTCGAATAAACCCGTGTACCGCAAACTAAGAATCTGTATGTGTCTGAGAGCGTATTTATACTGGTTCGTCTGTGCTTTTGATTCTCCCATATTAGGTAAGCGATTAGAATGAGGAGCCAGGTAATGCGTGCGACGGGGTGCGGTGGCGTGTTGCATAATTTATTTATGTCTCGGCACGTTACTCCCTTGTTGGGAGTTGTCGGCTATGTTGGAGCCTTATTCTAATTACTATGCGCAGAATTAGTTTAGTTAACAAGCGCGCTGTAATAAGGAACTACGGACGTCTACATACATCAAAGACAACGTTCATACAACTTTTGTGTTTTATATGACAAAAAAAAATATTATAATTAAAAAATCGGCTAGGGAATAAAATAAGATCATATCGTCTATTTTCCATGGAAAATTCATATATTTTCAAGGCAAGAGTAAATATGTAGATTTATTTATATTTCAGATGTTAATAAAGTTAGAAAAAGAAATGAAATACTCCCAATAAAAAATGTACAAATGGTGGACTTAATGTCAGACGGCAATCATTACCATATATCTTTTTTTCTAGCCAAACTTACCAAACTACGATCAAAGCTCAGTTTGAAGTCATATAAACACAAAAATACAGGAATATTTATTTAAAATCGTTCCCAAAAAAGTTGGCAATATTTCACTGTGAACAGATGTGAGTAGGTACAAAGCTAGATTTGCGAGCATACGTGAGTATGCTCGGGTAAGCCGGGCGAGCCATCACAGAGGATCAATCAGATCCGGCGTCGACATCAAGCGGAGTTAGCTTGCAGCGGCAGCTTCCACGTACACTGTTCATTTCCAGAACCACATATCTCAATTAGGCTGCATTGCAATATGAACTTTATTGTAGTCACTGCACGGTTGGTTAGGCAATTGATAAATTAGGTGGGATACGATATAGGTGAATTAAGCTGGCAAATGGAATTTCGCGACAGACCGCTCTCAGTTTAATATACTGCGGCAAACCGAACGAATAGTTATTGTGATTGAATTAACATATTCACTGCGTTGCGAGCAATCAATAATTTGGGCTGCGGTTACTGCACGGATTAGAGATATCGAAAATGTATACATATGTATTAGTCATGTGACCATGCATTGATTGTTATTCACAACTTGCAGTACCTACATTGTAATTCCTGGAATGTCAAATCGGTGTCAATAGCTCAATAAATTTCAAATAAAACGATTTGTACGAAGTCCAGTCGGTTTATTAACGTCACGATAAAATTCAAAGATTAACCCCTTAAAACTTTATATAGAAAGTCTATAAATTTAAATCATAATTGCATCGTAACGTAATCTTTATAAGCTAAATTTAAAGCGTCATAAGCTTATAGTATAGTATGATAGTCTTATCATAATTTTAAACACAGTCTTCAACATCCTCGCCTCACAAAGCCATCCCATCACACTGTTGTTGCAAAAATACATTACATCGTAAAACGGGAAAAGAAATCCCGACGACGAGCTGTTTATATAGTGACGATGTGATACTTAGCTATCTCGAGTTAACTGGCTTCGCAGATTTATTTACAAGCTACGAAGTATCTTGTTTAATATTGGTTAGAGCAACTTGTTTTATACCTCTTACGTTGCGTTAAAATGAGGCTGAAATAGTTTTCGACGACGGCGAGTCATCTATTACCGTCTAATACTAGATATGAGTTTTATTCATTAAAAGGTAGGGCAGTTTCGGTGAAGGAAAACATCGTGAGGAAACCGGACTAATCCCAATTAGGCCGCTTTCGTAGTCGCTTTCGTAAAAACTAGTGCCTATGTCAAATCATGGGATTAGTTGTCAAGCGGATCCTAGGCTCCCATGAGCCGTGGCAAAATGCCGGGATAACGCGAGGAAGAAGAAAAGGTAGGGCAGTCAGTGTCAGCATACAGTTGACCTATTAAATTTCTTTGCAAAGATTTAATTTTTTCTATTGGCTTTCATCTGCAAAGTTGCTCTTACCCTTCACGCTGCACACACTTATAGTGCAGTATTCAGTTAGCGTAATAGCACAATGTGTCTTAGCACATGTAACCAACAGGAGGCAATTAGTCTGCTTGGCTTACTGCATCCCACAAAGAGGAACAATACACTCTAAAAAATGAAGACCAACTAAGAGCAGTTTTCTCTTCGTTGACGTTAAGTTAATTACAACAATAACGATCTTATATAAATCAAAGAAAGCTGATTACTTAAAACAATAAGTGTATCTGTGATTGAACTAATAAAGTAGGTATGTTATTAATCCTAACAAGTGTATACTTTGCATCTATTATTAACTTGTTGGCATAATTATGTAACGTAGGTTAATTCAATCCTTAACAATTTAATTAAAACAGATAAATATGTTAATAGGTATGAACATTTTAATAGTTTTTTTGATTATTTTGTCTTTGTTGATTTACATAAGATTTGCTAGTTGAATCAACTAAACATATAATTTATTTAGAACAACGAAGATAAAACACTCAATCCCATTATGATCAAGTTATTGTATTGATTACGAAACTAATATTCCATTCTACTAAGAATTATTTGTTAAATCGATTTTCTTAATAATTAAATTAAATAATCGGTTAATCCGATCAATCAAGAGATAAGTAGGGGGGGATCGCCTGTACACCCGCTCTCCGCCCCGCCCGCGCCCCTCTCGTGGCGCGTGCGACCGAGCAGTCAGTCTCTGTAGCACGCAGTTGCGTTAAGCTCATTCAATTACTTATTCCTCTGGAAAAACCTGGTGTGTACAAAGTTGATTGCAGTTTTGGTAGTTCGTACAGTGGGCATACCAAACGCACTATTGCCTGCAGAATTAAAGACCACATCGCTGCGGTCAAGAACAACGACGCTCACAAGTCAGCTATTGCTCAGTGTCACCTTGAGTCGAGTATAAGTCAATGGATCGAGCTGCATAGTCCCAAGGTCATTTCGACAGCACGCCACTATATACCAAGATTGGTAAGAGAAGCCTTAATTCACAAATACAATCGTGAAGATGGGTTTTTAAACTGTCAAATGTGTGGAATCTTGTGATTTGTTTGACTAAAAAACAACCAGTGACATCCGAATCAAACTCGCGTAGTGACACTGTGAGTGTAGTGTGCTTGGATAGACCAACAAGTGTGAACGTGATTGGACCAACGAGTGTTAACCCCTCGTAAGCTTAGACACGGATCCGTGCGCGTGAATTTAAATGCAAAACGTTTACTTTCAAAATGATTAAATGAATAAGTAACATCTTATTATAATATTTTTTTGTTTTATTCATTTACCCCCTTTTTATAAAACTCTACGGGCTTGATTTAGTTTAATTATGTTTTATCCCTTTCTTTGTTGTTATATTTTATTTACTACTTATTCGTTTAAATTTTATACATTTTCTTTGTGCTAGTTTTTATACGCGCCGTGCTGAATAAATGCTGGTCCTCGTACTCGCATTATACTCAAGGCATTAGTCTTAAATACTAAGTAGATAATACAGATTACAGATTTATTTCAGATCTTCTTGAGGATCGGCCTAGGCCGATATGGCTTCACATTTCACAAGCACGCCTCCTCCCGTGTTTGTAAAGCTAAACCGGTCTAAGCCGATCGCCAAAAAGATCTGAAATAAATGTATAATGTATATTTTAGTATTTAAGACTAATTCCTTGAGAATAATAACGAGGACCACCAGCATTATTCAGCACGGCGCGTATAAAAACTAGAGATCTGAAAGAAATGTTTTAGTAAATGCGACAAAGTAAGTCATAGTACAATTGAACAAGAATGGTATTGTACTAAACAAGCTTCATAGTTGAAATGATTAAACAATTAAGATTCAAATTGAACAATATCTTAGTTCAGGCTAATAAGATGCATAAGTCGATGTAATCATTTTCTTAGTTGAACTTATTTAGGTCAAATAGTTAATACAGTAATTCTTCATGTTAACATTGATTTACATCTTAGTTGAAATGATTAAACAATTAAGATTCAAATTGACCAATATCTTAGTTCAGGCTAATACGCCATAAGTCGGTGTAATCATGTTCTTAGTTGAACTTATTTGGGTCAAATAGTTAATACAGTAATTCTTCATGTTAACATTGATTTACATCTTAGTTAAACTAACTTGTTTGTTTTCATTATCAAGCCCTTAGTTGATCTTACTAGGATCAATTAGTTAGCATAATTATTTTTCGTGTAAATATTGAACAAGATCTCAATTGGTTCAGTTACCTAACAATAGTAATAGCAATCAGAATTACCTTGTTTGATGTGTTTAAGTTCTTGTTAGGCTCGTATGGAATCAAGATGCTTGATTACGGCCATCAAGATATTGATAGGGCCAACCAAATTTTTTTTAGAGTGTACAATTAAACACAATTTTTTACAATTGGCAGACCATTATCGAATAACTTAAAGTTGGATTAATACATGTATCATTATTATTTCCAATAATTCATAAGTTCAGCCTCGTGACGCGCCGTATATATAAATTCGTTTCTGCTTTGTGATTGAAATTTATGTAAAGTAGCACGCTTTAATATGCCCTCCGTTATGCATAAGGTCGGCAAAAGAAAGTAGCGATGAGCAAGAGAGGGTCTTTTATATACATCAAAAGGCAAAATATTCGGCTTGTAAATTTTGGAAAATCTTAAGGAAAGTACAAGTTAAGAAGTGAAGTCGGCCTGTCATATAGAGTGCAAGAAAAACATTTGTAAGGGGTCAGGCGAGCCGTGGCGAGACGCCAGACCTCTCCGCGACAACACAAGAAGGTCGTGCAGCTGTTGGGAAAGATCAATAACTTCTGTTTACTACAGCCAATTCAAAATGTCATGTCATGTTATAGCTTTGTAAGCATTCAGAGCTTCATAACAGCACGTTGAACATGCAGCATGTCGTCAGACTGCGCTTACCGTCACTAACTAACGAAATTAATTTAGTTAGCAATTGGTTAGTACGTGTTTAAAATGAATCTTTACTTGCTCGTCGTCGGAGCCGAGGGCGTAACTTAATGATCGCGTAGAGCGCACCGGGAGGCTATCTATTCGACGGCAAATTGAATCTGCGAAGAGCTATTAGCCGACACCGCCGCGGCGCTCCGAGCGTGCCAAACCATTCCCTGCCTGACTCGCTCACTCCACCGCTGGCTGTTAAGGCGCGATATGCTTCGTAAACTGCAAGCATGCGGCCGGCAAATAAAACTAAACGACATCGCCCCACAACACGTTTATGTCGTCAGCTTTTAGTTCAGCTTATTTTTTTTTTCTTTAGCCCTGTAAAGTTAAAGTTTAATGCAACCATGGCTCAAGTTGTTTTAATCCTAATAGGAGTTACGCATGGTACCTATGCGTAAACTCTTTTATAGGTACAATGCAGTAAAATAAAGAGGTACGTAGTACAGTTGTTTGTTCAGAGTTATAAAACGCGTGGAGCATTGTGGCTTTTTATTGAAGTTGAGGAAAATGTATTCTTTCGGCGGCAGAGCAAGATTTTCCACTTTATTGGAGCAACAGCGCGGCAGGAGGCAAATTGGATGGGATTGCGACATATCTGCCGAAGGACTGTCGAAATGCGCGAGGGAGCAGAGGGTAAACTGTTCCCATTTTCCCCATGCACTGTCAAAGAACAGATTATACAACCTGTTTAGATAATAAAAAATGCCAGGTAATGCCAGGAGCATTTATATAAAGTAATATGCTTTATAGGTAAATATGTAGATTAGTAGTAGTTGTTGTTTTTACTCAATACAAAAACATGTTATAAACTGTCGATCATTAGCTGTCTTAATCATCGTTTCATTAACACGTTAATTTATGCAACTCTAATTGTTTTAATCGTTTCACTGTCATTGTATGGATACGCTTGGTACATTTAGCACAAAAAAATGGTGAATTATTATTTCCAAGCCAAACTAAACGTATATATAAAGAGCAGACCTCGTCATGAATTAAAAATTACCAACGTCAACGCATGCACTCGCGCACCATGACGTGTTAACTGAATCCAGACAGACCCATTAATAATTCGCGACCTAATAGTCTGCGGTTCACATTCACACTATTACCTTCAATGCGCCAAATTGATTTAACTCGTTGTTTTTAATCCGTTCACGGTAAGTTAACCGTTTTAATATATATCTCAATTAGTCGCATCGTTGAGCAACCGGCGGCATGACCACAAACTTGTTAATCTGTTAGTTGCAAGTTAGTTGTGAACATATTGTTTCAAATTTAGATCGGTTGTTAGAGACGTCGATATAGTAAATTGAATACTGGGTTTCCGCTTTCACTGATATACCTACTTGATAAATTGATAATATAAAATGAACATTCTGTTGAACTATTATTACTCGTGAGCCTTATTTTATCGGAAACTGTTGTCTGTAAGATAATCGATCAGTTGAACTACGAGGGTTGCACTGAAAATGTCGGGAATAGAGAAAACTGTCGCATCTAGACAGTCAATCTTTATTTTAATGCATACTTAAACTCAAACTGACCACGCATATAAATTTTCTTTTGAAAGTAATCATTCTGTAATGCACACGGCTCATAATCCCAAAGTCCTTTTTGTATGGCGATTTTGGGGCCTTAGTGGTTTTGTATGAAATTCGTAGAGTAGCCAACGGAATTGAAGTTTTTTTTACATATATCTATATATAAAAGATTTTTTTACTGTTGTCATATGAATATTTAGGAATGTCGAAATCTGCCGATATGCAACTTTTTTGGCAGTCTTTTTAATTAACAGCACAAATGCGATCTTAAATTTTGACGTCGCTTTGGAATGACATGCTTCTTTAAGATCACCCATGGGATAAAATGAAAGTGACTTTCATATATAATTTTAACTGCAAACGAGCGTACGATGAACTCTAGTTCATAAAAAAATAACAGAAGCCCATTGTAACTTTTATTTGTTCGCTGAGGGCATATTGAAAACCGTTTAAAAATGTGATCCGAAAAATCACTTGGCCAAAAATTCAAATAATGTTCGACATACAATTTTCAAATTGTCAGTAAATTTTAAATATAAATGACAACCAAATGGAATATACCTTAAAAGTTTTATAAAGAGTTACATTTTTATAAATTATATGCCTCATTCTATTATGTTATTTCTAAGTGTCCCATTCCCGAATATTTCAGTGCGACCCTCGTACTGAGCTGACAAAATAGACTAGATAGATAAAGGCAGAGTATTTCATGGCCCTGCCATTCCACGGCGAGCCGAGCCACGCTCCTGCATTTTAATATCGAGTCACTGCACGCTCCGACTATCGTCCCGCCCATCCAGCTTTCATCCTCTGCGAGAATCAAGTGCATTGTGATTTACTTCCGCATCGCTAAGTACTTTCGCCACAAGGCGCTGCAGAATAATGAAGCATCTTTCTGACACTAAGTTTATGATTGTTGCAACAAGAACTTGGAACTTTTTAACTTTTTCATGTAAAATATCAGAACAATGGCCAGTAAAGAAAAAACAATGATTGCGTTTTAATTAAAGACAATTTCAAAATCATAACATTCAATTCGGATACATTAGTCATGAGATTATTAAGTAATTGGCGGAACATTTTCATTATTATTACAGTCCGCTCTAATTGAAGCGCAAATAAAAACAAAAGCAAACTTGATTTCTTATGTCAGTTACACGTAGGTATTTGGCACGGTCAACTGAGCGCCTATGCAAAGTTAATTTGTCGTTCAAATAAAGGGTTAGGTTTATTCTCGTCTTAATTCAATATCGCGGTAATGGTTTGGTAAACTGTTGAGGATATGTAAACAGTGTGCCATTTCACGCGTGTTGGTTTAGCAGCGTGCTCTGAGATGAGCCGAGTCGCGTTGACAAGTCGAGTGGCAGTTTGCATACATTTTATGCGTTTGGCGAGAAAGCATAGCCCGGAAGAGGCGCGGCGATGAGTACCGATTTAGACTCGCTGCATTTAGACGTGTGAGATCACCAAGCTCATTTAGGTACGGACGAAAAGCACGCAGCAACAGTTTTGTTTACATTCACCGTTCAGCCTCGCAGCGCAAACGAAAACTTTGTACGACGTGACAACTAGCATTTAACTTAATTAATGAAAAGCAAATTTACACACGCCAGTAAGCCGATCTCGCCTGTCAGTTGCCCTAATATGACGCCATCTATCATTACTACATTACACGCCGTTATAAATATGCATGTTTCTCTCACGGAGACTTGCGACTTCATACATAGTCAATCGCGTGGCTTACGGCGTTACAATATGAGGGATGTCAAATGAGCCTTCAGTTCTGCTTAAATGTTTTTATTACTAAATGTATTATTATTCGTGAGCATAATAAGCACTGAAATAAAAAATGCGGAGGACGAGCGGACCGTGAAAAGGTGAAACTGGCTGCGCGCGGTTGATGACACCAGAGTTTGCCTTGTAGGGTTTAACGGAAGTGACTATCGTGGAGATTCCTACCTAATGTGCTTCAATAGACACGCATTCATGAACAACATCAAACACATCGCCATATTTAAAGGCCGATTACATGTTACGAGGTTTTCGCGCGATTTAAATCGTAGGAAACAATCGCCAGGCAATTATCATACAAAATAGGTTACATTCATGCAAGTAGATAATAAAAACCGGCTTACTATCGTACGATATTCGTGAGGAGTGTTTAACGATTCTCGCAAATATTTTGATTACTCTGATTCGGGCCTGTTGTTGTATGCGCATTTCATATGATAACTTCGTGGTGAGAAACTCGTGCCATGTAAATGGCCCATTATAGACATACATGCGAAGCGACTTACGTGCGAATTTACGTTGTTGGGCGGGTGATTCCGAGTAGCGTCGCCGGGGAGCGCAGCCAGGGGCAAGCGCGGTTTGGTCGACAGAGAGTTGGTACGGGGTGAGGAAGCACATTTTACAGCAGCCTGGAAGCAAAACATAATGTTAGCACATTTATATGAAATACTATCGTATGGCAGCGGCCAAAGCCTAAAGGCCCGACCACACCAGCTGCGTGTGCGTAGACGACTAGACGTACACGTGCGCGTGCGCTAAAATGTTGGAGCCGAGCACGCACACGCCACGCAAGCGGTGTGTCGTCTTTCATAAGGAACTGTATATAACAACGCGCGCGTGCATTGCACGTCTACGCACACGCACCCGGTGTGCACAGGCCTTAAACTAGCACTAAATAAAGTCGGAACAATAGATGATTATTGATTATATATGCACACATCAGCTGCCTAACATAATGATAACGTTAACAACACAATCATGGCAAATCTACAGATATGAGAGTCACTTTAACTGTAGCCCATTTCCACATTTGGAGAATCTATTTACGGAAGAGTAGGTGCTAATGTTCAAGTAGTTCATAATACTTGGGCTCAATACATTCATAATAATAATTACAATGCATATAATATATCAACTTTCAATAGTCGTTACACCCTTTGCGAGCGTCCTATCATCCCATGACAAGGGCAAGGGCAGTATCTGCTCCGTGTCGAAAGGGCTGCATTTAAGTGTCGAAAGGGCTTCTACGTGTTGGCGTCGGCTCCTCGCACGACTCCCAAACGTTATGACTTATGACTCATAAAGAAACTTAAACAATAAACATCATTATTTTGCAAAGGTACATATTTTGCTTTAGTTCAGGATTATGAATTTGTTTCCGTTATTTCTTGTTAAAACGGAAACAGACTTTTTATTATAATAAGTTAAATCAGAGCCGCATTGTTTAAGAAAATAATCGACATAAAAACTTGACGATAATTTTATCTAGTTTTAAAGAAAGTGAACAATGTAATCAATCACCCAATTTTTATTGTTGTGCAAATAGTAAGTACAACAACAAATCTTAACAAGTAGTAGCGGCATAGAAAAAATGTATGTCTTGAATGCGACTTGACAAAAGTACATGAACAAACAATCTTTGTGGGAGTGAAACAAACAAGAGGGTGCCTACTGACACGCTTTTGCATTAATGAACACAAAAAAATGTCCGGCTTACAGATCCACGGGGCACCGGGCGCCGTGCGCCGGGCGGGGGCCAACGAGTAGGGATATTACCATAACAATTAAAAGATACATCCCTGCCATTGACACGGCACTGAGCTCCACGGCAGATGTTACCGCTCGCGATGTTACGTGAGCAATAAAAGCAGTAACTGATTCTAAATGTCGGAGGAATTTTCGCAGTAAACAGCACATCATTTTTAACACCGCCGTCTGGAGCTTTTGCAAATTGTTTGGAACATTAAGAGTCCATCGCTTTATCCCAAGCGAGATTTAAATCCATAAGCTTTTCAGAAGGTTTATTGAGATTTTCAGTACAAAAAGGGTGTTTCGAGCGAGCCGAAAGGACGAAGGACCTACATCAAAAAATGTGACAACTGGGAACAAAGTGAACGCGTAAACCTTAACCCTCTGTTTGAATGATGCGATGGTAATGTCACGAATTCGAATTAGGTAGGGATTGGACCGTCTCGTGTAAAAGTGGCTCGTGTCGCGAGCGGCGCGACGCGTGCCGCCGACCGCGACCTAATGTGAATAAATAATAACAATCAACAACGTTTCACACAAAACTGGGGATATCACACGCACTTCATCATTTATTTATAGACAACACGTACTAACGCTCATAATTCCGACGGCCCGCGTGATTTATTGAACATCAGATATAATCGTGAGATAACATTACTGAGGTAGTCGGTGCAATTGTTTCTATATATTAATTCAATAAATTGCTTCAGATATTTATCGAATAAAAGACGAGCCTCGCCTTTTGCCAGGTTTAACAAACAGCGAGAAGGAAGCGAATAACAAATTTACCGAAGTTACACACAATAATCATTTTGCCTACACAATAAAAATTATGAAAAGAAAACACAGGAGTTAATTTAACAGGGAATAAATCTCTTCAGGATTGCGATGAAAGCAAAATTCTCTCGAGGAATTTATGTGACTTCCTCAAAAGATTTTTATACAATTCATTTCAGTCTCATAAAAAAGTTATCACGGATTCGCAGAAATCGGGTGAGCTATTTTTCTGCCGGCGGCGACGTTGCCCGTGGGAAGAGCAGCTTAATTCCAGATGCCTCGAACCATAACATTACTCGTTTTTCGGATGTATTTTGTGTAAGTTATTATCTTGTACAAAAAAGGGTATTCTGACAATGAGCTTGGTATTATTTAAGTGTTGTAATCGCTGTATAATTAACTTATTACGTTTTGTAGTTAAAATGTCACAGGTGTTTACAAGATGGTATCATAATGAACGGCGGTGACCAGCCGGCGGGCCGCATTGTAATCACCTGCCTACGCGCAGGGAATATTCCAATCGCTACCGAAAGCAGGGGCGACGAAAGCTCAAACGGACCAGTATAAGAGCGCTCTTTGATTACTTACTTGTAATTGTTATGGACCTCTATGTCATATTTATACTAGTTTGCCAGAGCGTTTGATTTGCTTGCGTTCTACAAGCAATGGGTGTACATCACGTTACACCTACTGACCGGTCATTTGGAGTAATTGCTTTCCCGCCAACATATTAATCACTAATACGACAGCGATACCACCAATTCAAAGATAAATCATAATGGCTCGTTGGAGACGTTTATAATGTAAAGCTGACACACATTCATTCTATTAGTAATATGTTTGTATTTATGCGACAGTGACAGCTAATAACCCCGAACGATGAATTAACCTATATTTTAATGAAGAATAATTAATGTTCGTTTTTTTAGAAATAACTTGAAAAAAGATAAGCGATCTTGACATGTCTTTAAATCAGTAACTATTACTTATGAAAGCAGAAGAATATAAATGATCATATTAGATTCATAATTGTTACATATTTGCCGTAACTTATTTTTAAAATGTGTTTATCAATTAAAAGACACATCAAGATTGTTTACCTTATTTCTAATGCTAAAAAAACGAACTATAATATGTGAACATTATTTTGTATTTTTAGTGTTATGTAAAACAGCAAACGGTGGTGTGAATTCCAACTAATTCAGTCGGCAGCGTAAAGATGTTTAACATAAACCAACAAGTATGTAGTTGAGTACATAAGTATTATTTTCCACGCATAAATTGAATCGAAACGAATGTCGGCATTGCACGGTCATTAAACAAAAACATCCAAGCGAGGTGAGAACGTTAATACGAAAAGCGTCACAGTTACGGTTGTGAGCTGCGACGAATTTTGGTGACAACTCCGGTGCGGTCAGGCGTTCTATAACATCGACCTATTTTTTCCCCCTGTCCCGTTATGACGTGAGAAACAGATGTCACCGGCTGCTTCACAGGTGTCAATAAGAATGCAATTACAATTACATTTTTCCTATTAAGTAATAAATTGGAATGTTTTATTAAAGAAGCTATAAAACGTCAACATTACCATATTTTATAATTTATGGTTGGTGACTTAACTCAATTAATATTTGAGCCGCTTATTAAAATATGTTTAGCTTAGAATAACAATTTTTTATTTAAAAAAATCTTTTTTGGCACCACATTATTCAAATGTATGAATACAAATTTTTGGCCGTGACTTCGTTCGCGTAGAACCCAAGAATCCTCCCATTTCCGAAGTTACCTCTTTATTACTTCTTTAGTGATTACCTTCGTTAAACCAGGCAGAGGGACAGATTCCGGTAAAAAGTATCCTTACTCGATAGTGTTTACATATTTCAATAAAAAAACATCCAATTCACTTAAGCGTAGGTATACATATAGATGCATACTTTTACTTTCACTTTCACGAATACAAGTGTGTGAAGTGAACCAGCTCAGAACTTGAGCCAACGGCAATTCAGTATTTATTATAAACCGTTTCATATAAGTAATGTTAAATTATTGCCATTATATTTAAAATGATCGATTGACTGATACGTCACAAAACATAATTCATACGAATAATACCTATATTATTTTAATTAAATGTAGCGCCAAGCGCGGGCGCAGCGTGGCGTTCAATTTGCCAAAGCTGTGTGATTAATGGCAGAATGGTGGATCATTAATTAAGACTTCAGACAAGCAAGCGTGGGTTACCGCCGCTTGGATAATGTAAATCGTACTAATCAGCGATTATGTTCAATTTTACTAGTCCCGTGCCAATTCACACTAATCTGGCACAATAATCTCAATTGAACGTTTTAGATTAAATGCAACTGATTAATTGTGATTAATGAAATAATGAAGCTTAACTTACGAGTATTCTAACTTTCTCCGCCGAGATTTAAAATACATACGTGGAGAAAAAACCTTATTCCCCTTAATGTAAAAGCATTCCTTGGGTTTCCAGTTACACTTATAAGTTAAAATAAAATCTGTTTAGTGGTCCTGACGTGAAGCGATAACAAACATCTGAGGTTTTTGTGTTCTATTTTTTGAACGGTTGTCTAGTTCATTCTTCGGAATTATTTTAACTTCTAAGGCATATTTAATATACCTAAATATCCTTAACTTCTATAAAATATCTGAATTATTTTACAACATTAAGCTAATGACACCGATTAAGTTGAAAATGTCTCCGTGATGATGACAAGATTTCCCAAAGGGCGACAGGCTACGAAGTAATAAACCATTATGAGAAGCTAAAGTAAATTTTACTCTCGGGTGAATTTTCTCACCCGATTGAGTTGCGATGTCATGGCAAGATTAAAATGATACGTCAGCATTCAATTGGTGATAATTTATACAATTATTACAAATCGTATGACATAAAAAAATTACTTTGTCTAACTGCCACTCTTTTTGTTCAGTTGTTTTCTTTGTAAAGAAAAAAATGTAATAAAAACCACAAGTCAAGCGCTGTCGAGCAACGCCACAAAAAATGTCAGAAAAAACGCGTACAAAAGCAAAACATTAAGTAAGTTTAAGGGACTGAGCACAATAACTAGTCAGGTATAGTCACAAAAAAATTTGATAGTTAACGAAACAATAGCCGATATCGTGTTTCGCTATTTATTTACCGTAAGGCAACGCTTTAATGCCAGCCAGTAGCGCCAGCAATACAATATTCACATAACACATAATAGTGTTGTGTTTATTCAAAACAAGTAGTACAATTAAGTAAAATTTCCCACGATAAATCTGTAAACCGTTTTTAATACATAATTGAGGGAGGGAAAGTAGTAGCGCGTGGAAACAAATATGAGGGCCGTATCGAAATGTTTGTAAACGCCTGTAGCGGGCCCGTCGCGTGTCGATCGTCCCCAACCCTCTCGCCACCCCTCGCGCCGAAGACACCGATATAACTTTACTTTCAGCGCTCCTGGACGTGAACACTTAAATAAATTGTTATTCATCTACATTTTAATTTCATTTCAAAGTGGAATGGTTTGTAAACACTGATTATTTATTGAGAACGTTTAATATTTTCAAGCTGTTTAAACAGTAACAAATGAAAACATAGTCGTATAATAAACTTATTGAGTGAACAATAAATTCTATTAGGTACATATACCTAAGCAAAAATGATTTTATTATTTAAAATGACCTTAGTATTACCTACTAAAGAATTTAAAATAACTACATACTTATTTTATTATAATATATTAGCTTAATTTAGGCAAAAAGTGAGTTCATGTCATCGGTTGATACACCATCCCGCCTAAACAATGCATAAATCGTCTGCAATAAACTCAAATGCCTGTGATACTGATAATTAAATGGTTAAAACACCACATCGAGTTTCGATTGAAGATGTTATACCTACAACAGGGTAATTCAAAGTCCACTACTTATTTGGTAAAATATTTCTACATAATATGTAATATTAGTTATTAGAGAAATCTCGAACGAAAATCTTGCACCAATGGCTGCGCGACAATAACATTTTTCAAGCAAGAGAGCCCTCTCTAAGTTACCTTTCCTTTTCTTCATCAGCTGTAGAAGGAAAGTGCTTAACAACTCCCTAAAAATTAGACATGCCAGTAGAAATAGAGTTCTATTGACGCCTGATGCACACTGACAAGAGTCGAAACTAAACAAAAACATCAAATTTAACTGACTGGGTAAACATTAACATTAATTTGTTATAATTAAAATTAGCAGACAGACGCGCCCTAATTCTGTGCGGCTCGTGGTGAAATTTAAATCACGCATTTGAATAATCGTGACTAATAAACGAGTAAGTAGTGGCAATAACTGGGAACCAAGAATTAACTGCTTTACTTGCAACGATCGTAAAATGAGGTCGCTATTTAAAATTCTCGCTCCCGCTCCCGGGGCGAGTTCCGTACAGGAATGCCGAATGAATTAATGGAGGTTTTAACATCGTAATCTTTTATTTGTGGACTATTTATTATACCAAGTTTGATTTATGGTTTGCGTGATTGTTGTTTTGATGTTAATCAGCTGTTTATATTAATTAAATTAGGTACAACACATAATTGGGTCATTCTACTTTTAAATGCACATTATGTAGTTGTCTTTAAAATTTCGTAGTTCATTACGTTTTTCTACACTTTGCCGAGCTATTTATATTATTCAAACCGTGGCCAATTAATCTAATTTTTGTTAGATTTGTTTTTCTCCCAGCCAAGGTAAAATTGTATTGAACAATTTACCCAGAATAGAAAATTAGCATTTGGCAATCAGGCATTAAAGCATTCGTGTGATCCTATTATGAACTCACATTGCTCCTTTCATAAATCCTTAGTCTCACATTTTATTGCCTTTCGTTAAGTAGCAGTCGCATAAACTACCTACTATTACACACCACAACAAGGCAAAGAGGCACAATTAAAAGATAATAACAGTACTTATAAGTTACTATTATTTGTTCCTTTTAATCTGCTAAATACTTACCTAATTTAGCATTTTTTTTTATATGTCCCTTTAAGAATTTGAAGGATTATCTATACACAAGTCTTTTAGAATTTCGAAAACTGCGAACTCCTTAAATAGAACTGATAGTTAGGTATTGTACTTTGACAGTTATTATTGACAGAAGGAAACTGTTCTTAGACTCGTGTGACGTCATTACGCGTCACGCGAGTTCGACGTAGCGACGTACCCAAACAAATCTACTTTTCAAGAATGTTATCTTAACATACATGTATGACGCGAGTAACGCCTCTGCAAACATACACAACTGACGAGAGCATCAGAGTTTAGTTTCTAGGTAGCAAAATTATCGGAAGATTATTCGGATTAGGCTCTATTATCTTTATTATGATAACAGTCATAAAATTAATTATTAATGCTATTTTGACTCACAATACTGCGATAAGAGAAATTTGGGAAAAGCGTGTTGGCTTGCTTTATCATTTTATTATTTCTCATATTAGCCTTACGTTATGGCTGTACATAATATAAATAATTCAGATTGTGTCAAATTGTTCAGACATGATGCACATTAAAAAAAAGTGTCGTGTTGTGTAAAAAAGGCTTTCAAAACTATCTCCAGTTATTTTGTATCTACCTGCCTAGATAGGTATTATTATTTTTCATCTCTCCTGTTCGGAAAGTTCACCTTTCATAGGCTGATAGGCGGGTGGAAAAATTCATTTCCCACCCTAGGGTGGAAAGTATTTTTTCATCTCTCCTGTTCGGAAAGTTTACCTTTCATAAGGTGATAACCGGGGCCGTTTACATTTTCAAGTGATTCGAGTGACTTGTAGTTATGTGGTTTACCTATATATCTGTTAATAATTTGTTCTAAAGAATTATATTTACCAATTATAAACCTACATTTCTCGTGTTTAACTTTCCTCATAGTCGAAATGAAAAGTAGAGTGTTTAACTCGGGTAAAAGTAACCATCTCACCGTCGAACTATTGGCGCTCTCTCTTCGTTCGAGCGCCAAAATATCTTGGGTGAAATGGTTCACTTTCCACCCTTGGTTAACAATCTACTATTTTTGATAGGAACTATTCAATTGTGTTGCGTGCAATAAAGTGATTACTACTACTACTACTACTACTACAATTGATATTAATATTACTTTCCCTGCTAACAACCCCTTATAATATAACTGTACAACACAACACAAGAATTACTAAAAAAGAAAAATTCGATGATAACAAAGTAACATTTAAATTGCCGAGAAAAGGTAACATGTAGCGGTAAGTTATCGAACAAGCTCAAATAGTTAATTTATCAAATCTTTCCAATTTCAATCTAGTCATCACAAAATACCTATCGTATTTAAATTGAAATAATACATAGTAAAGCATAATGTAAATATTAATTTCAGACCACACTGCAAATGTGATGAGTAGTGGTTTCAATGATAAAAAAACCGGGCAAGTGCGAGTCGGACTCGCGCACGAAGGGTTCCGTACCATAATGCAAAAAAAAAAACAAAAAAAAAGCAAAAAAAAAAAACGGTCACCCATCTAAGTACTGACCACTCCCGACGTTGCTTAACTTTGGTCAAAAATCACGTTTGTTGTATGGGAGCCCCATTTAAATCTTTATTTTATTCTGTTTTTACTATTTGTTATTATAGCGGCAACAGAAATACATCATCTGTGAAAATTTCAACTGTCTAGCTATCACGGTTCGTGAGATACAGCCTGGTGACAGACGGACGGACGGACGGACGGACGGACAGCGAAGTCTTAGTAATAGGGTCCCGTTTTACCCTTTGGGTACGGAACCCTAATAAAAATTAATTAATATTATATAATTGAATACAATAACATAGGTAAAGGCTCAGAATATACGTGAAAATCACACAATAACCACATTTTAAGCGTCCATCTGTCACTGGTAGCGCTTGTGGGAGAGTTCAGTAACCTACTTTGATATAGGTTACATAATGTTGACAATGTTGATCAAATTTAGCCGAGACTGTCGTAACTCGGTATACTTACCGAAGTTTGAATTAAGTACCTATTTGATTTCGCAATAGCAAGTAAATTTATTGCCATTAGAATTTTAACGTTGTAATAATTACCTAAGGAAGTCAAAACAAAGTGTTGAAGAGATTTCAAAGGGTCAATAGTAGCTCGAAATGGTTCGTGTAATATTACACACGGTTGCTGCGTCGCGAGTTCCTTTTTCTTTGAACTTGGCTGGGCACGCTACGCGTGTCTAGATGACACCAATTACCAAGAGTAGGTAACATGGGCTGTATAAAAATACAAGTTGCATATTTTTAGAAGTCGCAGATCAAATGTTACTCCTGGTACAGTCAGCAGCAGAAGTTGCTAAGCGGGCGAGGTGTTCAAAATTGCCTTGACGCGCTCTTATTCACTTAACAATAAAGTCGCGCCAAAATCATTTTGAACACCTGGCCCGCTTAACAACTTTTGCTGCTGACTGTACAGGAGACCCTGTATATATATGTGATCAGTAGGAGTGTTATGATATTTTCTCTTTTTTAACACCAGAGGAGAGTAGTCTGTGATACATATTACTTAAAATCTAGTTACTATACTTAAAGTTATTTCTTATAGAACACGCTAACAAGCATTAAAACAACACAATCCTACAAAAGTCATAAAAACACAATGAGGACACAGTTTACCCAAATTTTAATAAAGTCGCGTCTCATATAAATAATTCAGTTAGAATCACCGCCTACAATTCATCTAATTTATCACACTGTTAGTGCGAGTTGATCGTTTAATTACAAAGTAAACATAGTACACTGGCATCTATCAATGTACCTGTCTATGTCTTGTTGGCATATTATTGAGCGCCTATCATAATACGAATATAATGTACGTTAAGTATATTTAAATTGATAAATCCTACAGATTGTTTGGCATTGATTGACACGTTATTGTTATAATATAATGTACATATGTATATTATATCAATAACGTGTCTAAATTATTTCTTACTTTAATCACGAGACAAAATAGGTTTTAATTATTATTATTACAATACGGAAGTAATGAGGCATTCTTTGAGAACAATGAAAACAAGTTATAGAGTTGCGACCAGGCGGCATTACGTTACGAAAACTAACTTATAACGGGGAGCACTTCATAACTCATTCTGTAGTACCGTACGTCACAGAGGCTATTACCGTCACCGCCCGTGAGAGATGTCAACGCCTCCAGGCAGTGAATAGTCAACAGTATGATTATGATTGCCGTGCTTTTAGAACTAATGTGCGAGTACAAAATACCGATAAGCTTATGTTTTTTATTTACAATTGATTCTTCAGTGTGAGTTAGTTACGCATTAAACGTCAAGCACGATAAGAGGGTGTCGAGTGCACACTCGAAGTGGAGGAGTGCGGACAAGTTCACATTGGCTGTAGTGAGCTCTTGGCGGACTATTAGATCGCGATAGCCGAGGGTGCACAGACTTATCGGCCGCAGGCAGATCGACGAGATACACCGCGCCTTACCCTTGCCCCACTACACTACCACGCTAATCAAAAAAGTTTGTCAAGTTTATACTCGAACGGTACATAAGACTTTTATGATTACCGAGGCAGCAATCTCCTGACGAAGCGCCGCACTTCAAAAACCATCGCGATTCTTGCCACTTGGCACATCTTAAAGAGTACCTCGAGTACGTATTAATACCTTTAAAAGGTGGTTATAACGGATTTCGTTTGATCGGTAATCGTTGAACCCTCTTGAATATAAAATCTAAAAATTTCATAACCAAGTTAGAATGTAGGCCAATGGTTTTGAGACCTTTTGAAGTTTTTATACGATCTGTCTAAGGTCAGAATCATCAACAAAATTTCAGATTAGGTACATTTCATTTCATGCTAAGTAAAATGGAACATCAAGAAACGGGCTTTAGTATGTTACGACACTTACTACGAAATATAAACTCGACTCTCAAAACGTGGTCAGCGCATTCCCTTCTCGTGAGACCAGAACTGTTAAAACTTTAAATAACATAAGTTAACTCGCAGTCTACAAAAGTCGACGGGAGCGCAGAAATTTCAAGCAGCAACACGAGTGGTAATAAAAGCGAAACGAAGCGGTTTAAACTTCACCCAGGTAAGTATTATGTCAAAAAGTGCTAACATTGAGCTCCAGGGAATAACCAGGAGGGGATGGGTCATAGGGGTGTCTAGGGGCGCCGCCGAGACACTCGGTCCCTGCTCCCAGCCGTCGCGGCTCGTCTTCTAAAGCGGCGATATTGATTTTGTATAAGCACACGCAGCGAGTGCATCAGACACGTGTTCGAAGAGTATATTGCTGTGGCTTTTACAGGTATTGCACGTCTTACCGTACACATTTATGGCCTAGCGTCGTGCGCCGTCATAATTTAATTCGGAATACTTCGAACGCGATGATAAGGTGGTAATAATTCAACAAATAATCAATTATTCATCTATTGGTGACATTTTGATGGTTGAATTGCAGCAACATAGTAGTCATTAGGAAACATTATATATTACATATTTAGATTAGGGAAGTTACTATTAACATAATTTGTCATTCCTTCCTTTTAATTTTATTCGGATACTGTGCAGCATATAGCACATAAAATGAAACGACGATGTTAAATATTTTTCGTTTACTCTAAGCAGCTTATCTCCATTCCAAATAATACGTAAACCGCCAAAATAAATTGTAAATCTCCCACAAACGAACCAAATTCACGTTCTTAACAAGATAAAAACACCGTAAGGAGAAGGAAATGGATCGTAAGCTCGCTTTACCGAAATCCAATGTCTGACAATATTTCACGGCCGCATAACTTCATGCCACGTTCGAAGTTCGAACTTCCTCGACCGCTATCAGGTACGTTAGACGGGTGTTGGTAAACTTTACAAATTACTTTGGAACATCTCATTTTTATTTATTTTGCAATGTTGTTCTCACGCGCCTAGAGGTCGGGAGGTGTTATTAATCATGCTCTAGACTCTCTAGAGAACCAATAAATCTAATATTAATACTGAAAAAAAAATAGGCCACGTGAATGTCTGGACCGAGATGGGCCGGACGATCATTACGAAATTGACCCATAAATAAACTAACGGAGCAATTTTATGGTCGGTAAAATCTGATTGAGTTGTTTAATTGCTCACATCAAATCTTAATATACGTATACCAATATCCTATTGATAACATTACATGTTCAAACTTCTTCAGATTGTTGGCGGCATATCAGAACTATCAGAAGTATGATAACATGAGAATGGATAAGTGTTTCGATTGCTTATCTGACTACTATAGTAAATTGCCTACTTAATAGGCATATCTGAAAATCAGTATAGTGTAGGTATATATCTTTTCGAGCGATGGCGCTATAACTTTGGCCTATACTCGTGTAGATGGCGACATCTTTTGTCATTTTAACAAATTTAACACATATCAGTGAAAGAACAAGGATCAAAGTCAAATGGCGTTCTAAAAGTTTTAATCATGTGTCAAAAGATGGCAGTAAATTTACTGTGGCTACAAAATTTACTTCGACAATACGCCTCTATTTTAAATTATGTTTGATGTAGGTATTTAATATACATATATTAGAAATCAATCATATTAACATTATTGAAATATTCTGTGTAGCCTTAAGTGCGGCCGTAAAAATACGCAAAAATAAAAAATAAATCGTTAATATAATAAAGGTTTCAAATACCGACCGACTATCGCGTCTTTGACCGTTGGGCTTGTACCGTACACGTTCCTAATTAATTACTAATAAACACGTGTAATATTAAAAACATGGAACATAAAAAAAATACCTTCTTGCAATGTGTTATGATAATGAATAGGTATAATGATATTTGTAATTCAAACATTTTAAGTGATACAGTGAACCCTCGACAAACAAATCTTGATGTAAACGTCCTGAAACTCTGTTTACTTTTGACTCAGAGGATATCGACATGGAACAGATTTTTGTTGGACTTGAAGCGATTTCGACTAATTTTAATTTTAATAAAAGGGAGGGAAAGGGTTGGGTTAAAATCTCTGCTGCTAATTTAGTATATACGACGAGTCAAAGTGGCGTAGTTAGTATTTCTATAAACTAATAACCTCGTCTCAATAAAGATCTACTTGAACCTCGTCTTTAAAGACAGGAAATTTTTATTTCGTGTAATCGAGTTTCGAACTATCGAGGTTCCACTGTATAACTATTTTTATACTTAAATACCTACATTCCAATTGCGATCCGTGCCTATAATTCATAATAATATTTATAATAATTCATAATATTTATTTGCAAAAAAAGGAGTTACAATAGTTGGTACATTATATTTATAAGAAAGTCCGTCCTTTTAGCCGTCCATGCACAGCATGCAAACCTTACAAGCTAGCCTAAATCTATATTATTTTATTAAATAACAATTTTATATACAAATTATAGCTAAAACAACATAATCAATTAATTAATTATTTACAATACCTTCCGACCAGAACCAACAAGTAAAATAAAATAAAGAATAAAATCGAAATATAATGTCAAAATATAAATAATAATTAATTAATTAATGACCAGAAACAATAAGTTTAAATGTTGTCTAAAAGAAACGTCCCTATACACGATAACATACCTAATTAGCACGTGGAAGGAGGAAGGAACATTGAACTAATAAAAAAGTATAGCTTACGTAAACTGGTATGTTAAATTAAGTCATTCCAAGCCTATTTATTCATAATCTTTGTACGTTGACCCATTGCTGAATGAGGTTCTTGTCCTTTAGTTTAGAGAGAAATTACTGTGCAGTGTTATTTAACGTGTGCAAATAATTTTGCACACGTTGAATAACACTGCACTGTTTAAATAACAGGAAGCAACATGAAACTAATTAAAAATAGGTACGTATGAATTAGCTTACTTATCATTGAACTGCTAAGAATAGCATTACGCTAGGTATTTAAAAGGTAGGCGATTTAGCTTTGAGGGCCATAGTTTAGGTAGGCTGACGTATATTTATCTATAATGTGTTTATTTATTTGTAATGTCGTTCGTTTTTGTCGTGTCGTTCGACTTTTTTCTAATTTATGTTTTAAGTTATGAAAGAAAATAAAACAAAACCTACTTAATGGAAAACATAAACTTATTTAAGTGATTGCGAGTGACGTTGATGTCAGATTAAAACTAAAACGAGTGCTATGTGACTGTTATTTAGGTATGTACCTATTCCTAATAATCAATGAGGTAAGTATAGAACGCTCGGGACGCAATTCAAATCGTTATAAAAAGGGGAATGTTATACCACATAATAAATAATAGTACTAGGTACAGAAGACTCACTCTCTAACAAAACGCGTCTGTCACGATCAGCACAGATATGGCCGCTAGGTGGCGACAGCGCCACGCGCGGCTTATGGCAAACCCCATAATTGGGGCCGAACGGATGGACTTTTAGCTACCTGTAGCAAAGCCACGAAATCGCGGAGTGAGCCACGCCTGGTTATATTTACTATTAAAAGTACATACCTGCCTGAATACGTGTTACCATCTATGAGGTAAGACAGACACCACCATCTATGAGGTAAGTAACAAGTGGTTAGTAGGTTCTTTCTACAGCTTAATTAAAATATGCTTCTATAATATAATGTAATTTAATTATTCGTTACAGTTGATATATCGCCTGTGGGTAGGTGGAACTGTCAAATGGAGGACTTGATTCCACTTAAAAGGTCAAATCTATTAATTAGTGGATAGGTTACAAATTACCTGGCCATAAGATTATTCTCTTGTACAATAATGAATTCATTTTACGCTTACGTATTCCGTAGGTAGTACCTAAGGGCATTAATTATTAGATTTATTAGTAATACATAGTCAGTACCTACTTAAAAACATTACGTATAACTTATTTGATATTTAACCCTGAATTACGCGAACTTTACTCAGATGTTTTATATATTTTAATGTTAATTTTGACGTCTATTTTTAACATACTGTACTGTTTTATGTAAACATGTATAGTTCGTTTTTTTAGCATTAGAAATAAGGTAAACAATCTTGATGTGTCTTTTAATTGAAAAACACATTTTAAAAATAAGTTACGGCAAATATGTAACAATTATGAATCTAATACGATTATTCTTCTGCTTTCAAAAGTGATAGTTCCTGATTTTTAAAAAGCGTTTTTCAATTAAAAGACATGTCAAGATCGCTTGCCTTCTCTCAAGTTCTTTCTAATGCTAAAAAAACGAACTACTCGAATAGGTATTGTTTTTGGGTGGATCTACCTAGTCCCAAAAAACCCACATTTCGGCTATCCTAGTCTCGGTCCCAATTAGTGCGTATAATCGAAGTCCTACTGTATATTGTCATTGCTACAAGAAACCTACCTACTAACAGTGACACGCGTAATTGATCGCTGGTGGACCGTAACTCTTTGCAATAAGGTTTGCAATTGTGCAACAAAATGTGTCAACAATGTTACCTAAACTACCACCAAAGTGGCCCAGGGATCAAATTGATTGACTGTTCAGTATACGTGACCTTAAAATAAAGGCAATAAAGTCGTGTCTAACGACCTTAGAAACATTAAACAAGCAAGCATCCTAAAAGTAACCTTATTACTTACCTACTGAATTATTTAGGATCCTAGTAAGGACTCAAGGACAATTGAATTCAAGGTGTAACCCTTTTTGGACCTAAGGGTACTGGTTTTTAATTGAAAACAGGTACACAACCCAAATAAGGATTAACGTGGGAAAATACTACGTGACTTTCAGTATTTTTTATCTAATGCTATTTTATCTTGTTGACGTAAGTATAGGTAAAACGTATGACGACGCCGAAGTTATTTCATTACTATTGTTTATCTGTCCATGACTTATAAGATAAGTTACATTATAAATAATAATTATTATTAGGTAATAATTCTCTCGTTGTTAATAGGGTTTCAACTTAACAATAGTCAGGAAATGGTATTATTTTCCGTCGTCTGCCATATGCTGGCCGATTGATCCGTAATTTCTACAAAAAACCTCATTCTCGTAAACAATTATCTTACGTTCATTGTAAGCAAAAATTGCATAAGCAAACCGCATGTGGCGAATTAAATAGGAGCAAAAGGAACCTGTTCCAGCATTTTAGTACGCGTACGGCGCTCGACGAGCCACAAACGGCAGGCCTGTCGCCATAATTTAAAACGATAGCGCGGAATGTAGTTTTATTGTGCACATGCTAACATACCTACTCAACATATTGCCGGTTGTGGACGGCGATAAATGAGCACAAACGAGCGAAAGCCACTTAGACCGAATTTACACTTTGTGGGAGACCGCTGCACCGAGCGCCGAGATCGCGCCTACGAAGTACGACCTCGTCAGCTGCTATCTACTGTTATTTTATTACTTATGTGTATGTAACTACTATCGTGTCTTACAAATGTAACGCCAAACGTATCTTTACTATAATTTTTATGGCGAAAAGCATAGGGCACTAAAAATCCACTTACGACTGATCTTTCTTTACACTAGGGTTCATTCAATAGGTCAATGCACTTCCGAGGCAACGTCCAAAGCGATTACAAGGCGCTGTTTTTGTAATGAGAATATGAAATAAACACCAATTTAAATGTCCACTTTGCGATAATTGTTGTAATAATAAGTTTACGATAATCGTTTGTTAAATTTATAGATTCCTCACGAGATTTGTCACGTATGTGATAATTAAGTTGTAAGCTACAATAGCTAGCCGAATGCATCACTGTAGCGATAATAATATAAAACAAACAATCAAATTTGACCAATCGGCGATTGTAACAGAGGTTGTGCAAAGTATTTGAAGCGTGTTCTAATAAGTGGTTGTGTTTAGAAAGAAAGGCCAAGCCATATTGACAAGGTAATCAGTAGGCACAATAAGTCGACAATACGGCTTATACCTGGTCGCGCGTTGCATCGTGATAACAGACGGGTTTGTGTACTTACCTCGAGATCTTCGTAGGTGCGAAATGCCATTATGGCGAAACCATCGATGATGTCCTCCTCTCCGAGTGGCTCCCGCGACTTTTTCCTCCTGGTAGGAGGACGAGGCGGCTTCTCTCTCGCCGGGGACTCGTCCTCGCCGCTGTCCCCATCCTTAACTTTACTCTCTCGCTGTGCTTGCATGCGCTGTGCCCGTTCCCTTCGCCTATTTCTCTGATTGCGCTGCTTCACTTCGTTTTCCATCGTTCGCACATTATTCGAATCACCCGACCACCGTGTTTCACTACACTAAAATCCGCACTTCACTTGAATCACTCATGGTTATCCGTCGATATTAGGCTGTATTCAACAAAATACAAATCTTGCACTCGGAGAAAGACACTGGCCGTTTCCAATGGCGGATTGTACACCGTTGCCGCATTGCAAGTAAAATGGCCGCGTAGCACTCGACGGGCTGTCTTCTTTCACATTCACGTAAATGGAGACATAATTACACTTAAACTAAGACATATTACATTATAATTTAACAAGAACTAAGATAATAATACGTTAAATTAAGTTTATACATTATTCTCTATGTTGAGAATCAGTCAATAGTCAATACAATGAAAGGTGTTGCACGACGCCAACGCTACGTCGCGGTCGCGATGGTGAACTAAAGCAGGGATACCAACATAACATGTCTAAGCACAATAGGGCGGCTGTGGCAATGTGGCGCTCGCCTCGGTTGTACTCTTTTCACTCGTACGCTTACACCTATCTTCCTTCTCGAAAAATACAAACTGCTGATGGCGCGTTTGAGTTGATGATATTTTCGCTATTTGTAACGAGTAGATGGTATTTATGCAGCTCTTATTTTTATGCGGTTAAGGATGAAAATAAAGTTATGTTTTAAAAACAATGTCGTAAACAGTGTGCAGATTTTTTTACCTAGCAACTTTATTTGTAGTAGAGCCATAGTAGAGCTATGGTAGAGCTATTAAAATAAACAATAAAAATTGCAAGTTATTGAAAAAAACATTTTATTTTATGAGTTTATTTTTAAATTACTACGTTTCAGTAATTTTATAACTGTAAAAAGCACTATAAGACGAAATCAATGTTTATAGAAAAAGTGGCTTGCTATATAATTGTTATTATATTTATTTTTGGCTTAATATGGGTAAGAGTTGAACCCATTAAGCGGTATCCAGACGGGATGATCAAATCGACCGATTTGATCACAAATGAAATTGGCGTCAATCAATAATTTAATCACCAATTTTAGATTTATGGCGATATTACAGCCCTCTACTTGAAAAAAATGCCCCAGAACGAAAATACTGGCGTCACAAATTGGTATTCTTGCATGCCCACCTCGTTTTATCGGCAATATCGGTCATTATCGGCGAGACAAATTGGCGTTTGCGCCCGCACGTCCTGATTCGATCGTGCAATTTAATCAGATTGGCGAAAAATTGACTAATCTGGATACATTGAGACAGTGGCCCACTACGCTGCCGAAAACTGATAGCGTTATTTTTGAGTTAAGTTTATGTATTATAAATTATAATACATATTTTTATTTGTTATGAAAACTGAGCCCACAGACTTATGAAATGAATAACTCATGAATAATTTTATTAAACTACGTAATGAATAATTTATTTTTACTTATTCCAGATATAAAGACATATTTAATTAATATTTTGTTTATTTCGTCGCAAGTGTGAGAATTTCACCAAAATAAAAGGAGTACCTATTCAAATTTAGAAAATAGGAAATTTCGATGCCCCTTTCAAAAAAGAAAGAATTAAGAAGAAGTTACCTACTAAGAACTTTCCATGTAGAGAATCTCGCAATTTTAGAATCATTCCTTCGACATGTCAATAGGTAAGATAGTCATACTTACATTACTGTATGGATATGGCGTTTTTAGGGCGTCAGTGGAAGCAACAGCGGGTGAACCAGTTATAAAGATTTGCCATGTCGTAATTATTATTTACTTGTCTTTGGCTAGACTCTGAATTATTGGAGCGCGTAACTTAAACGAGTCGTATAGTCATTTAATTGACGTTTTGCATACATTAACGTGTTATTTTTAGTTAACGAGATTAAAATTTATCAGTTATGTTATGTATTGCTCTCCCCACCTAGAATATTCTGGGAGGGACTTACTTACGCTTCTGTCTAGTACAATTTTGTTATTCTGATTTATCTCACATATGTATAGCTTCTAAGTATTAAACTGACTTCGCATGACTGATCGTTGTGGAAATTCCTAAGGAAGGTACCTATTTGACCTGCAGACAGGTAACTAAAATAATGCCACTCATAACGTAGTCGTATTGGCCTTAAGTAGTTATGAATAATAGCTATATTACCTGCCTCTCATTATCTAAACCACCTCGCTTACATTCGACCGGCTGTAGGTATCACTCGGCCGGCAAACCCTATTCTTTTAGTTTGTTATATTACTGTATTTACCTTTGTAGAGATTATAGTAGGTACTTTACGGAAGAAATGCAACAGGGAACTGTAGTTTAGTTAAGTATTAGGAGTGTTCATTAAATAAAACAAGTTTTCAAGATGCGAATAGCTATTTAGGGTCTTTGATAAAGCGAATATTCACCATGCCGATGAAACCGTTAATAGTATTTTGAGGTAAGTAGTGGATTCGTATCTTCTCATGATATCATTGACCATATTAAATGAACATTAATTTTATGTCTGACTATCTGTTATTATAAGTACCTACCTAGACGGGACAATATCGTATACCTCGCAATATTAAACGTCCTCGCCTACATTAGACTGTCTAAATCACACTTAACAGTAGTAGTTAATACTGTTAAAGTTAATAAAGTATAAAGCCGGGGTAAAGGGATATGTAGTTAGAATTTTGTAAAGGGACCCTCTGATTAACAGTCCGCCGGACGGTATCGGCCTGTCAGTTAGAACTAAATTTTGACAGTTCCGAACAACTGACAGGCCGATACCGTCCGGCGGACTGTTAATCAGTGGGCCCCTTAAGATATCCGAACCCGGACGCACGAAGAGTTTCTTATGTGACAATGTGGAAATCTTAAAAAATATATTTTTATTAGGTACGTATTTAGCTGTTAAAATCAATAAATTGAATTACTTACCATTTAATATAATACTCGCATGACATGACACGGCAGATAAGCGGCTCACTCTCAGTATAACGCGCGTCACCATCGAGTTAACATGTTCGTGCCACTCGACACTCATTTATAAACACGAGATATTAAATAAACGAACAAATAACTATATAGGTATAAAACGTTAATGAAAACGCAAGGATTTGTGATTATTTTATAAAATAACATACAAGGTAAGTAAAATGTTTATAAGTTCTTATTAGCGAATTTGTGTATTTAAATGACATTGTCTGATGTCGTATCTGTTAGAAAATTGAATCTTGTATGTACACCCTTATAATACCAACCAATGAATGTACGCATGTGTGAATGACACCTTATGTTCTTTAGTCTATGTTGCTACTCTATTTGCTCTCTCTCTCTTTGGTTTCGGCTGCGTTGATGGTCGGACGCGTAAGCTTTAGCTCCCATAAATTGTATTAACATATATTATTTACTAGATAATAAAGTTCATGTGCATTGTGCGAACAGTGAGTATTCTTTCTCCACCGCCCTGCTGCTGCGGAACCTCGTATCCGCGTAATAGGTTATGGGCCCAGTCACGATTGATATATATTCACTGTTCGCCATCACGCCATCCACACGTGGGTCATCATCCTATGATCGCCGGTAAGCGCATTCATCATGGCCGAGGTGAATCAAAACCAACCTCTCAGCTACTCTAACCATTCGATCGAAAAGCTACGTGGCTCGGAAAACTACCAGACATGGAAGTACCAGATCAGGATGCTGCTGACCCTGGACGGTTTGTGGGAGACTGTGGAAGGGACGGACGTTGACCCTTCGCACGTCAAACGAGCATTGGCTCGCATCGGCCTCAGCGTTTCGACCGCGTGCCTACAACACATCAGAAAGGCGACGACCGCTAAAGAAGCGTGGGATAACCTAAAAACTGTTTTTGAAAACAAAGGTTTGTACAGGCGCGTGCTGCTATTGCGGCAGCTGCATCGTATAGAGTACAAGCAATATAACTGCATGTCCCGTTACCTGGAAGCGGTGATGTCGCTGGTTCATCAATTGGCGGATATTGACAAAAACATAGAAGATAAAGAAGTGGTGGAACTTCTCCTTAGCGGACTGCCAGACGAATACGACGCGCTGGTAAGCAACCTCGAGACTGCAAATATCGCCGACACCAACCTCACCGCTGATATGGTGAGATCTCGCCTTCTTCAAGAAGAATCGAGGAAAATGGAAGGATCTTCCTGTGTAGATGAAGCCGCCCTGTTCTCCAAGGCAAGAAACACAGTACCCAGACAACAAAAACAGGTTACTTGTCACTACTGCGGAAAATCAGGCCATATAAAAAGCAAGTGCTTCAAATATAGGAAGGACAAGGTGAAGCATCGGTCGCTTCTGGCTACCGAGTCATCGAAAGCCTTTTTTGTGAAGAAGTCATCCTTTTACCTGGACTCTGGATGCTCCAATCATCTTTGCAACGACAAGACAATCCTGAAGGACTACAAGGAGCTGCCGGGCGAAGGAAGTAAAGTGACTTTGGCCAACGATGACTCTATATCGGCTGAAGGCGTCGGGGAACTGCCAGTGGGAGGCGTCATCGATAAACTTAATAAGGTATTATATGTTCCAAACTTGACCGCTAATTTATTATCTGTTAGTAAATTGTGTGATGTAGGCTATACTGTAGTTTTTACCAAAGAGAAATGTAATATATACAATAGTTGTAAAATTCATGGCAACCCTATTACCTCAGCATTTAATAGGAATGGTTTATATGAATGGGATGGGTGTAGTCAAGGAAAAGGAACTTCGCAAGAAGTGCACTCTTCCATGTTTTTGCATAATAGGCAAGATACACAGAGTGCTAATGTAGCTGTTTCTTCTCTGCCGGTTCAACTTCTGCATTCCCGTTTAGGTCACCTCAGCTTTAAAAGCATGTGTACTCTAAGGGATGATCCTGCAACTGGTATACAATTTCAGGAAACTTCTGGTGCGAAGTGTGAGACCTGTCTGCTTGGGAAGCAAGTTGCCTTGCCGTATCCCGTGGGCGAGGCTACACGTGCACACGTACCTTTGCAACTAGTGCATAGCGATGTAGCAGGTCCGTTTCAAGAAGACAGCATTGGAGGTGCGAGGTTCATGGTTACCATGACTGATGACTACACCAGGAAGTCACACATCTTCCTCATGCGTCATAAATCCGAGGTAATTAAACATTTTATTACTTACAAGAATTTAGTAGAAAAACAATTAGGATTGCCAATTAAAACTCTTCGGACAGATTTTGGGTCTGAATATTGTAACAAAAGTTTTGCTGATTTTCTTAGAAGAGAAGGTATTGTTCATCAGAAGAGTGTTCCTTACTGCCATCAGCAGTGTGGTGTTGCTGAGAGACTGAATAGGACTCTTCTTGACAAGGCTAGATGTATGCTATATGAAGCTGGTCTCAGCAAGTGTTTTTGGGGTGAAGCAGTTATGACTGCTGCATACTTAAAGAATAGGAGTCCAACAAGTGCATTGTCGGGACGTACCCCTGAAGAGCTCTGGACAGGTTCTACACCAGACCTCAGGCATCTTCACGTCTTTGGCTGCATTGCCTATTCCTTAATACCTAAAGAAAATCGTCGCAAACTTGATCCTAGAAGCAAACCTTATATTTTTGTTGGTTACAGTGAAACGACAAAAGGCTATAGGCTTTTGGATCCGTTGAACCCTAAGAAAGTGATCTTGTCTCGAAATGTTGTGTTTTTAGAAGATAAATTTTACAACAATTTAGATAAATTAAGTTTTAACCAATCTGACAATGAGAATATATTTTATGAATTTGAATTTATTTCTAATGATAATGATAAATCTAGTCATAATAATATTGGAATTCCTAATAAAAATAATGAGAATCTAAATAAGAATAATGTAATTGAAATCCCTAGTCAATGTAATGAAAATCTAGTCTCTAGTGAAACTGATGTGGATTCAATGTCTATTCAAAGTGAGCAAATTCCAATCTGCAACCCAGGAAGTGAAAAACAAATGTGTACTCAAAAACCTAATGATTCTTCCATGGTGTTTTCAGATTCTGAGGAATTCTGTACCGGAAGCGAGAATGAGGAGCCAGGCTGCTCTACTTCGGGCTCAGGTGACTCGTCGAGCGAGTCTGTAGTGCTGTCGCCGCGACCGTCACATTCAGGGGAAGCCCTGCCCCCAGCTGATGCGCCGGCTGTACATTCCTCGCGTCCCGTACGTACTACAAGGTCACAAAAACCCAAAAGGTATGCTGATTACACGTCAGACTACTCCATGGTAGCGCACGATGCTGCGTCTGTCCACAGCCTAGACATACCCTTATCGTATAAGGATGCTGTCACTGGTCCCCTTAGTGCAGAATGGTCTGCCGCAATGAAATGTGAGTTTGACTCTCTTATAGCTAATAAAGTTTGGAGATTAGTTGATAGGCCACATAATACGAACGTAATAAAGTCTAAATGGGTATATAAAATCAAAACAGATGCATCGGGTAACTTTGATAAATTTAAAGCGCGTCTTGTTGCCATGGGTTATACACAAGTCCCTGGTGTGGACTATAAAGACACATTTTCACCAGTTGTAAGACATAGTACAATGAGAATATTGTTTGCTTTAGCTTGTGAGTATGATTTAAGCATAGATCACATTGATGTGACCACAGCTTTTCTCAATGGAGACCTTGAGGAAACCATTTATATGGAGCTTCCACCAGGTTTTAATAATAACCATAAAAATAAAGTTTGTTTGTTACAAAAAGGGATCTATGGTCTTAAACAAGCTAGTAGAATTTGGAATAACAAAGTAAATAAATTACTGTGTGAAAATGGGTTTGTTCAAAGTAAACATGAACCTTGTATCTATATAAGTAAAGATAAAAATGGTTTAGTAGTAGTAGCGCTTTATGTAGACGACTTTTACATTTTCTCGAATAACGAATCCTGTAAAAATAATCTTTTTAATTTACTACAGAGTGAATTTCATTGTAAGAATTTAGGAAATTTAAAAAGTTGTCTGGGCATCAATGTTGTAAGGGAGGGAAATGTATTAAAGTTAGATCAAAGCGACTATATTATGAAAGTACTCAAGCGGTTTAATATGGAAAATTGTAAACCTGTCTCTACACCTATGTCTGTAGGATGTAAATTTGAATCTGAAGGAGAAAATTTATGTGATGAAACTTATAATTACAGAGAACTTATTGGTTCCTTGATGTACTTAGCTGTTTGTACCAGGCCAGACATAGCATATGCTTGTAGCCATTTAAGTCAGTATAATTCAAAGTTTAATAAAAGTCATTGGCTTGCAGCAAAACGGATTTTAAGGTATTTAGCGGGAACAATTAACTATTCCTTATATTTCATAAAGAGTAGAGAATTGAATTTAATTGCATATGCTGATGCCGACTGGGCTAATGATGTAGATAGACGCTCTTATACTGGTTTTGTAATAAAGTTAGGCTCGAATTGTATACATTGGGAATCACGCAAACAGCGTTGTGTAGCACTCAGTTCTACTGAAAGTGAATTTATTTCAATTAATGATGTATGTAAAGACCTATGTTTCATCAAAAATATTTTGTTTGAAATTTTACATGTGAAACCTAACATCACTGTGTTCAATGACAATCAGAGTGCGCACAAGCTTTTACTTTGTAAAGAATATTCACATAAGCGTACCAAACACATAGATGTACGGTATCATCATATAAAAGATTTGGTACATAATAATGTGTTAACTGTAAAATACTTACCAACAGAAGTAATGATAGCCGATGTACTTACCAAACCGCTGAGTCTTTATAAACATTCCAAATTTATTCAAAGCATGAATATAGAGTTAAATGAGTAGGCATGTTTGCATTATGTGCGTGTAAAATCATTATATAATCGTTTATATTGTTTACAAATGTACATGTGCAATCGTAAAAATAGCATGCATTCTTTCTTCACTCAGTCCATGTTTGTGTCTCGTGAAAGCATGTTATTATACGAATGTGTATATGGATAGAGTTAGTCTCTACTTAGGGCAAGCATTATTGTAAATGTTAACTAATATAATTGATATTATATTAAGTTCAAGCCTTTTATCAGGGATGTGCCAATACACATTGACAACATATGTTAGTTTTGTATAGTGTTCTGTGTACTTATGTTGTGTTTAAGCATGAGACATTTGGTCTTATAAGTGTGAGGGGAAGTGTTAGAAAATTGAATCTTGTATGTACACCCTTATAATACCAACCAATGAATGTACGCATGTGTGAATGACACCTTATGTTCTTTAGTCTATGTTGCTACTCTATTTGCTCTCTCTCTCTTTGGTTTCGGCTGCGTTGATGGTCGGACGCGTAAGCTTTAGCTCCCATAAATTGTATTAACATATATTATTTACTAGATAATAAAGTTCATGTGCATTGTGCGAACAGTGAGTATTCTTTCTCCACCGCCCTGCTGCTGCGGAACCTCGTATCCGCGTAATAGTATCGTATCTTATGTATAGTATTAAATAAGATATGTTCGATGTATGGTATGAATTGTTTTGTTTATTGTTATTGTAAAAAAAATAATTAATAGGTTAAACTACCCATTTAATGCACCTTCATAATCGTATCGATTTAAAACTGTTTCACTTTACCGCCACTCGCTGCGAACTTCCTACTTTTTATTTTGTTTTGTTTTTGTAACGTATCGTGTATCCTAATGTACTTACCTACTTAATTCTTACCTACTATTAGAGATAGAGGTGATTTCGATGATTAATAGGTGTATTATCATTATCATAGTGAATGATACCGTGATATAACTGGTAAAACTCGAATAACAATAGTATGCCATCATTATTTAATTAGTTGATGCCTAATGTTTGATTCCTCATACACGGATCCACAGACTACATACATATATATATACCTATTATTTATTTTGTGATCTGGGGTCTCTCTTAACCACCCTTAACTAACGATGTCTAAATAATATAAACGCGCTACCAGTAAAATAAAAAATATCTAGCGTATACGTATAAGACTTCCAAACATTTTGCTGCTAAATTCCTTCTGATGTAACATTAGGGCAGAACCGTCGACAAAACGATTTTTTTATTCCATTTTAAACACCGTTTGTGGTTCCCCTTCCTTTAAATTCATATTATATAAAAGATCGTGTCAATAGGTAATTAAACAATATTTATATCTGTTTTATCTCGCATCTAAATTAAATTAGGATCGGATAACGCTGTTAAATTTACGGTCAAGACAGTTTTATTGTAAGCTCGTTATTGTTCTGTCTTGTCAAATATTTAATTTGCATTTATTTAAAAAATATGACACTGCTTAATTATTTTATTACTTTGTATCCTGTTTCACACTAGCGGTGGTGCCCGCCTGGTGGCTATGGGGAATATTATTTACTTGGCATTAAAGGGTTTAAAATTTTGCGCTTAGGAAAGTTTAATTTTTTTCTACATGGTGCGCCCCTTATGTTTCCCACTATGAGTACTTGCTACCAGTGGGGTATACATATATGTAGCTAATTTCCCAACGGCTTGGCTTGTGTATGTCTGAAAATTATGATTAAATAGATATTTCTAGAGAATTGACGTAAATAAATTTCAGGGTTCGGATCAAGTTCGGATGTCATAATGCATTGCATACGTTGCGTACGTGGGATAAGTGTGTCCCGAGCTTAAACCGTTGGTCACACTACACGATGCATACAACCTGCGCAATATCTATACATGACAAATAAGTTTGCAAAGATTAAAGTAAAACTTTGATTGAGTCATGGTTGACAAATTTCAGTCAGTTGCATTTACTGCATTTTCATTATGTTTATAACGTAAATTATTCCGACTATAATTCTAGAAGCTGTTTTGGTTGAAAATGAAATACTTTAGTTTGAATGTAAATTTTAAAGCACTCTAAAAAAGGCCACAAAATGCCACATGATCCGTGTGCTTGTCCTGTGTGAGTGTTTGTAAAGTTTTTGTTAAATAGGTACCTACTACCGGTTTCCGTTGCCGGACGCCAGACCGTCAACAATCAACATATATATCCAGCTTCTCAGGAGATGAGAATACCTCGTAGAGAGCTAGGCGAAACACGTGTCGAGTTTTGTGCTTTTGGTGGTGTTTGTTTATATTTTGATGACGACGACCATACGACCGGTCTGGCCTAGTGGGTGTCAGTTACCCTGCCTGTGAAGCCGGTGGTCCTGGGTTCGAATCCCGCTAAGGGTATTTATTTGTGTGATGAACACAAATATTTGTTCCTGAGTCATGGGTGTTTTCTATGTACATATATAAGTATATGCATTTATCTATAAGTATCGTCGCCTAGCACCCATATTACAAGCTTTGCTTAGTTTGGGCTAGGTTGATCTGTGTAAGATGTCCCCGCATATTTATTTATTTAGGTATATTTCCGCGATGTAATACAAATATAAAATTAAATTACGAGTACATCATCGAATGCTCCGCTGCCGACGCTCTTCTTATCAACCGACCTATATACAAAAATACAAACATATTTTTTATTGATTTCAGCCCTGTTACCTTCAAAATGGGTAAAAAAAAATTAGACAGATCTATCATATCGGCAGCGATAGCCGGCATCTTGATATCCACTTACGCCTTGTTCGTGGAGATGACCGCAGAAGCAGATTCCGATTACAAGGCTTTCTGCGACCTCGCTGAAAAAGTCAGCTGCTCGAATGTTCTCACGTCTGAGTAAGTACCTAAGTAATTCTACTATAGTTCGTTCGCGTTAAGAATGCAGTGAAATCATCATTGTCCGCCAGCCTAAGGATATTCATAAACAATTAAATAATTCTTATTCAGATATAGTATGCCTTCAACTTTTGTAAAGAGTGGCGGGAATGTGCATCGGATAGGACCAAATGGCGGGAAAGAGGGGAGGCCTTTGCCCAGAAGTGGGTCACTCTACAGGCTAATAAAAAAAATGCATTCAACTGGTCCGATTTGATTGGTTACGGGGGTTGCTAGGCCGGCGGACAAAAATGATTTTACTGCAACAATACCTGCTATTACATCGTTTTGTAAACGAATTCTGCCTTCTTTCTGCTTTCTTCGGGATGTGATCGTGACCATTAGGTGCGATGTGCGACAAGCTTGAGGGGCAGGAATAATCTCGGCACAAGGGTAAAGTCTCTAGTGAGGTATCTAATTATAATTACATGTATGTTGTTACCTTCCTGTATTTATTGTGACGTATCTAACCATGAAGATTAATCTTTGAATTTACCAGGGCCCTAGCTGGCCCAGCCAGCTAGTCCAAGAGAGATACCCAAAGCTTGGCATAAGGATCAGAAAAATTAAGGCCATTGACTCTTCAATGCCTTTTGAACCCAGAAGAGAATCTGGGCATTGTGGAATCCATAGAAAAGCTACCCATAAATAATCCGATAATTAGTTCGTTGGTTGGTGACAGGATTCGAGTCAACGACCACCAGTTCGAAAGTTGCACTGTGCATCTAAACATGCATGCATGTGGCATGCGCCAAGTTGTTAAATAAATCACTAAAATTCTTAAAACGGACTTCATGCGAAACGCGGTTCAAATTCCACTTTAGAAAGCATTTCTGTCTAGCGTAAAAGCTGTTTCCATAAATAATTTTCCAACTTGTGGATCATCAAACAGCTTGGGGGAGATTTTTGAAAGCCCTTTCAATGGAGCATAACTCAATGGATAGGGTGCGCACAATTTTCGTCACCAATTTACATTCCCCTTTATGTCTATCATCGCTTATCGTGATTATAATGGGTATATCTTGTCTATTTTCATCGCAGACGCGGTGAGGTTTGATGGTTAAAATATTGTTATTAGACTTATTAAGGTTTTGTCTGTGGGAAAGATAATTTGTGCGAAGTATGTATAGATACATATTGTAGATAGTGAAATATTCAATAGTCATTAAGTTATATCTAGCATATAATATGTAGGTAGGGGGCTATTCCTAAATTACGTCTGAACATCGGATGGTGGTAGCATGTCGTAGGAGGAAACGGGGTCATTGGAATAATGATTTTTGGATGATTTTAGGGGGGGGGGAGGGTCAAAAATCGTCAAAAATCGATGAAGGAATTTATGGACAGCCCCTATGTACCATGTTTTTATTGGGATGGTAGTTATGGTCATCTATAGATATTTACCTACTTTTGTAGGTAGAGTTTTCTTTGAAACTTTTAAATCTACTTAACTGATAGAATCTTATGTTTTTATTTTTCAGTTTCTCTAAAGGATTTGGCATAGTGGCGAAAGGGTCGGTGTGGGAAGTTCCGAATTGCATTTATGGAATTGTTTTCTACTGCCTCATGATTATTATGAGTAAGTATATATAGGTATATTAGTATGCATACCCGTCTTATCCTAAAGAGCAAATCATGAAATTTTGTATTTAGGTACTTATGTACCTACTTTTTTTAACGTAACACCTTAGTTCTTTTGGTCAACCTGGCGTAAAATAAGAGAAATACGTATAAACATATAATAACTTCAAAGACAACTTTTAAGGCAACCCGCTACAAACATTAACGTATGCTACAAATCTGTTAACTTGCTTCGACATGAACCAAGTGCTTACTCAATGCTAATCTAACTTGCAAAGTCGATAACCGACAATCGCGATGCGCCCGCATCACCACAGTCGTGACTCTTTCCTGAGAAAACTATTGCGAAAGCCTTAGAAGCTAAGCGCAAAGTAAGTACTTTACGCTTATTTGGTAGCTCACGAGTGGGTAACTGTTAACGTAATGGGCCACTTTGCAAACTTGCACCTAGTGCCTGGGAAGTGTGAATCGAGGATTTACTGAGTTGCTGATAATGATTTATTGACGTTGCGGTCGGTGCACTATTATAGTAAGTATTAGCTCAATAGCGTTTATAGCCGGCTGATATTTGTTTTCCCCCGTAGTTTCCCTTGTTTTCAGAGCCTAGAATATTATATCATTTTCGATATTGACTTTATAACGTCTTATCAATGAACACCGTTCGCATGCACGAATAATTTTTAAGAAAAAAAAACCGACTTCTATGGGGCCCGGTGAAAGATTATGGTAGATGGTGCACTATGTAGAAAAGGAGGTAAAACCAGTACCTACTTTCTAGTAGCATTTCGTTTCCGTAAGGGTCGTAGTTATCTAGCCTAACCTAACCCACTTCTCTGATAGCAGTTCGGTTCTGTGAGGATCGCAGTTCGAACCTAATCAAACCCACTTTTCTAGTAGCATTTCGTTTCTGTAAGACTCGCAGTTCTAACCAAACCTAACCCACTTTTGTTCGGTTCTGTGAGGATCGCAGTTCAAACCTAACCTAACCCACTTAACGGCGCATGCGGTGCGGTGTACGGGAGTTTGAGCGGGAGGGGTTTGGCATCATCATACCCACATTTTATGGTAGGTAATCATAGTGGTTTATTTAGTTTAGGTATCATAGTGGTTTTCCGGGTCAAGGTCCGGGTCTCTGAGTCAGAGTCCGGGTCCGAGTCCCGGTCCAAGTCCGGGTCCGGGTCCGAGTCCGGGTCCGAGTCCGGGTCCGGGTCCGAGTCCGGGTCCGAGTCCGGGTCCGAGTCCGAGTCCGAGTCCGGGTCCGAACCGGATCCGGGTATGAGTCCGGCTCCCAGTCCAAGTCAAAATCGAAATTCGAAATCACCAAACATGTACTATGCGTCGTTGAAGAGTTCTGTTCTGATCATCATCAGCAGTTCCACTTCATCAAATGCGACAGTTTTAAATGTAAATGCTTGATTTTATGATGAAAATACAAAAAATTCTATACGTATGCCTTTAAGATTTGAGGAGTTCCCTCGATTCCTTATGGATCCCATCATCAGAACTCGAGCTTGACAGAAATGTGGCTTAAAAACTAAACTTGCTTAACAAACATAACGAAGAGGACAAATCGCCAAACGTGAACTATGCGTCGTTGAAGAGTTCCGTTCTGATCATCATCAGCAGTTCCACTTCATCAAATGCGACAGTTTTTAATGAAAATGCTTGATTTTCTGATGAAAATACAAAAATCTCTATACGCATGCCTTTAAAATTTGAGGAGTTCCCTCGATTTCTCATGGATCCCATCATCAGAACTCAATCTTGATAAAATTGTGGCTTAAAAACTTAACTTGCTTAACAAACATAACGAAGAGGACAAATCGCCAAAGGTGAACTATGCGTCGTTGAAGAGTTCCGTTCTGATCATCATCAGCAGTTCCACTTCATCAAATGTCACGTTTTTGAATGTATATGCTTGATTTGTTGATAAAAACACAAAAATCACCATATGTATGCCTTTAAGATTTGAGGAGTTCCGTCGATTCCTCATGGATCCCATCATCAGAACTGGATTTTGACAAAAACGGGACCAATCTGTTTGCATATACATACAATCAAAAAAATAATTTTCAAAATCGGTCCAGTAATGACGGAGATATGGAGTAACAAACATAAAAAATAAAATAAAAAATAAAAAATAAAAAAAATAAAAATAAATAATTTTTAAGAAAAAAAAACCGACTTCTATGGGGCCCGGTGAAAGATTATGGTATGTAGATGGTGCACTATGTAGAAAAGGAGGTAAAACCAGTACCTACTTTCTAGTAGCATTTCGTTTCCGTAAGGGTCGTAGTTATCTAGCCTAACCTAACCCACTTCTCTGATAGCAGTTCGGTTCTGTGAGGATCGCAGTTCGAACCTAATCAAACCCACTTTTCTAGTAGCATTTCGTTTCTGTAAGACTCGCAGTTCTAACCAAACCTAACCCACTTTTGTTCGGTTCTGTGAGGATCGCAGTTCAAACCTAACCTAACCCACTTAACGGCGCATGCGGTGCGGTGTACGGGAGTTTGAGCGGGAGGGGTTTGGCATCATCATACCCACATTTTATGGTAGGTAATCATAGTGGTTTATTTAGTTTAGGTATCATAGTGGTTTTCCGGGTCAAGGTCCGGGTCTCTGAGTCAGAGTCCGGCTCCGAGTCCCGGTCCAAGTCCGGGTCCGGGTCCGAGTCCGGGTCCGAATCCGGGTCCGAGTCCGGGTCCGAGTCCGGGTCCGAGTCCGGGTCCGAGTCCGGGTCCGAGTCCGGGTCCGAGTCCGGGTCCGAGTCCGGGTCCGAGTCCGGGTCCGAGTCCGAGTCCGAGTCCGGGTCCGAACCGGATCCGGGTATGAGTCCGGGTCCCAGTCCAAGTCAAAATCGAAATTCGAAATCACCAAACATGTACTATCAGCCAAAGCCAGAGTCGACCAGTTTCAAAACAGTGTCGCTTGCAAACGTTGATTTTGGAGTTGACCCGCCCCTAATTTGTTGACCAATGAGTAACAAAGATGCTTTTTTTGTTAAGTAACTGTCATTGTTCACAATCAGAAAAAAGGCCAGTCGTCAAAAGATTTAATTTTAGAACCGAAATGGCGAGGTTAGGAATTTGAGTTGGGTCATTAGAATGCATTCAATTTTAAGTGAGTGTAGCCAGATGTTTCTTGGTGGTTTACTTATAGTATAAAAAAGCTACTCCTTTCGATTTCCTATCCGTTGTAAATTGTACCGTATTGTTAGGCACGTTACGTTTATATTAAAAATTTAGAGTTACTGGTCAAATATCTTGGACTGCATTTGAAAACGATGTAGCATGCTCAACCGTCGCTGCACCCGATGCACAACAAATGTTTTATTGACTTGTCGGCTATTTAGCTTTGAGAATGTAAAACAATATCAGTTAAAATTTACGTTCGAGTAGTAATTGAATGCGGTCGAAATATATCTACGCGGACAAACTGGTTAAATATAAATGAACGGGATCCTATCTCATCGCATAATAATTGATTGTCATAATGCAATGCCACGCATAAATCTCTTTTCGCATATTTTTTCTCCAGCTGAAACAGGAAGTATTTTCCAAAATATTTTGCATATGTTGTATAGAATAGGGTAGGTTAGGTTAGGTTAGGTTTGTGTTATAATTTTTCAGAAATGTTAATATTTCCAGCACAATAACAATTATGCGAAATGAGTTTTATGCGTAACATTACATTAGGACAATCAATTATTATGCTACCCAATATGGACCCTAAATGAACTCGACTTTATAGTTAAATCAGTAAGAGCGTTCAACTATTGTCGCCTAAACTGATGCTCGATTGTATTGGAATATGGTCGGTAATATTAAAAGTAGTTTACAAGTGTCCTTTTGCGCATCTTTGGAGTGGCGTTATAAAAATAAAATAAAATAAAATAAAATATCTTTATTTCAGAATATAAAAATTCCATACAATATTGTTAGCACCATAATACATTACAGCTAGATGTTAGTAAGTACATTAAAATTAATCTTTAACACAATATTTTGACAATGAGATCAAGATTTATAATAAGTTATACTTATTTCCTAGTCTACAAAGCTATCAACACCATACGGGGACTAACATATTTTGAGCTTCCTGTTCCAACAGTTGGTATTAGTCCAGGGCTCCAAAATATTAGAGACGTTCACTATAGCGTGGGGGTTTTTCGTTGGACTGTCAAGCATCGAATAACTGCGTTTACCTGCTGGGGTCCTAAAGGACATGACCAGACGTTGCATTTCAAACAGATGACCGATACCCATACACATTTTTTTTACAAAAAACTTCAAGAGAAATTCTAGTGGTCCGCCCCCAAATTTCATTGGTGGACGAAAGCTGAAGAGCCTCGGGCAGATGTTCCCGCTTCAAACAAAATGCGCCTTTAAGGTGGTCGACTCTAGCTTTGGCCGATAGTACTATGCGTCGTTGAAGAGTTCTGTTCTGATCATCATTAGCAGTTCCACTTCATCAAATGCGACAGTTTTTAATGTAAATGCTTGATTTTATGATGAAAATACAAAAAATTCTATACGTATGCCTTTAAGATTTGAGGAGTTCCCCCGATTCCTTATGGATCCCATCATCAGAACTCGAGCTTGACCGAAATGTGGCTTAAAAACTAAACTTGCTTAACAAACATAACGAAGAGGACGAATCGCCAAACGTGAACTATGCGTCGTTGAAGAGTTCCGTTCTGATCATCATCAGCAGTTCCACTTCATCAAATGCGACAGTTTTTAATGAAAATGCTTGATTTTCTGATGAAAATACAAAAATCTCTATACGCATGCCTTTAAAATTTGAGGAGTTCCCTCGATTCCTTATGGATCCCATCATCAGAACTCGAGCTTGACCGAAATGTGGCTTAAAAACTAAACTTGCTTAACAAACATAACGAAGAGGACAAATCGCCAAACGTGAACTATGCGTCGTTGAAGAGTTCCGTTCTGATCATCATCAGCAGTTCCACTTCATCAAATGCGACAGTTTTTAATGAAAATGCTTGATTTTCTGATGAAAATACAAAAATCTCTATACGCAAATAATTTTCAAAATCGGTCCAGTAATGACGGAGATATGGAGTAACAAACATAAAAAAAAAAAAAAAAAATAAAAAATAAAAAAAAAAATAAAAATAAAAAAAAACATACAACCGAATTGATAACCTCCTCCTTTGGGATTTGGAAGTCGGTTAAAAACATACAACCGAATTGATAACCTCCTCCTTTGGGATTTGGAAGTCGGTTAAAAAGTGTCACGTTGTGGACGGATCTCCATGGTAACGTTGTGGACAAATCTCCATTGGTAATGTTTTTCATCAATGTTTTCTTATCATGCAAAATTATCGTCCGTAAACCGACTTTACAGACAACCTTTTTAGGGTTCCGTACCCAAAGGGTAAAACGGGACCCTATTACTAAGACTTCGCTGTCCGTCCGTCTGTCTGTCACCAGGCTGTATCTCACGAACGAACCGTGATAGCTAGACAGTTGAAATATTCACAGATGATGTATTTCTGTTGCCGCTATAACAACAAATACTAAAAACAGAATAAAATAAAGATTTAAGTGGGGCTCCCATACAGCAAACGTGATTTTTGATCAAAGTTAAGCAACGTCGGGCGTGGTCAGTACTTGGATGGGTGACCGTTTTCTTTTTGCATAATTTTTCTTTTTTTTTTTGCTTTATGGTACGGAACCCTTCGTGCGCGAGTCCGACTCGCACTTGCCCGGTTTTTTTTATTTCGGGTCGAGTTAAAGGTCAATCGGGACAAGTGCGTCCATAAGAGCAACTGTCCCTAATCTTAGATACATTTAAATGTTAGACTGACCTGCGATGAAAATACTCGCAACTACTTCATTTCCTTGGTGTTCTGACAAATCCACTCCTTCAGCACTTCGTTGATTGTATAAGATGTTTACTTACTGTAAACGATGCGAGTGATAAGCTGAACAAGATGGCGCTGAACGCCGCCATGTGTTTGGTAGTCATTGACAACTTAAAAAAAAAATATTAACTGTTTATTTTAAAAAAGAATTAACATTCCATTAGCTTACTTTACTGCATAATAATCATTTACTTACATTCAAATTCTTAGTCCGAGTTTGGTTTAGACTTTACTCATCTAGTACCAATGGGGAGTTTACTTCAATGTTCTGCCGCCAGAGTGTAGCACTAATTTGTTTAGTAATAAACCATAGAGTAACTTATACATACTAGGCCTTAAACACTTTTTTGTCAAGTTTTCACTACTATGACATTGATGCACCAAGGCGATTTGTTTACAGGCGGGCTAACGCGAAATTTCTTTATCTGCCTCTCTATCGGTCGAATAAGCAAGATTGATAGAGAGGCAGAAACCAAACTTTCGATTGTCATTTTTACGGCATCGCGTAGGCCATGTGATTGACCTAGTGACGCATGAGATTAGTTTAATGTATGTGCTGGTGGTGCTACTCAGAGCTTTGTCTAATAATATTCCCTATTCATGAATACATCTTTGATGATGATGATAATGCCATCTATACATATAGCTAATATAGCACATATACCTACCTACTGCTGGATAATTTGAATATATAAATATTAACCTTAATTCTTGTTCCAGCTACGTACGACGACCTGTGTTTGGTGCAAATTCAGTTTTTAACTGCAATGCTGTCGGTTGTTATGTCCGTTTATTTAGCCTACGTTTTATTATTCATTCTACAGGATTTCTGCGTGATTTGTGTCTCTACTTATTTTGTAAATATTGGCTTAGCCGCATTAGTATATAATAAATTGAATTATGTCCTTAAAAAATGTCGTTAAATATAGCATATACATACTCGTGTGAACTGTAAAGAAATAATATATTCAAAGTATTAAAAGTTTGTAAAAGTCACGTTGCTTTAATTTGCGGTTTCAGCGCCATCTGTTAGCGAATAGTAATACTCTATGGGAGCATTCAAAAGTTAAGTGTCCAGATCATAGATGGCGCTTTACAACATTAGATTACCACGCCATCTACAAATTTTCTTAAACATCATTAAGTTCCCGAAGCGGCAAAAGTGACATCTATTGGCGAGTAGTATGTCATTTGATTATGTAGATGCGCATTGAAAACTTTACTAAGCGCCATACTAAGCTCATAAGCTGATAAGTTGATGTGGCGGTGGTGTGGTCGTGGTGTTGGCACCACTAGTTTTTCAATGTCTAGATTTTGTTTTATCGGTCTAACCTTACCTGTAAATAATTTTATACATAGGTATCTAAGTATGAATTCCAAATATTTTTCTTTCAGTTTGAAAACATACTATGCCTACACATCCAGAGTGAACAAAGTTTTGTACGGAACACTAAAAAGAACAAGTGCAGGTATATATATAATTCTTTAATTTTCGTTTAAATTTCACCTACAATTGGTGTAAAAACGAATTAAGTTGTAGGCAAGTAGGGTAAAGCGTCTATTACTGGCCACATAATAATACTGGAGACCTAATGACTAAAATAAAAATTGTTTCTGAAAATTTACTTGGATTATGTGAATATGAATATTAAACAATAATCAATATCTTTTTTAGTATAAGGTGTCTTAGTTATTAGAAAGAAGCCAGTAATAGACCATTTACTCAACTACAAGACTGATGGCAATGCATGTCTAGCGCAAAGTAAGAACAAATATGATGAAGCAAGAAGGTAGAGACATAGGTAACCTCTATGATAAGCAGATATGGTTAGACCAAGATGACTTATCTGCAACGATTTTGAGAGCACACGCAGTGCAAGTATTATTTTAAATGTCAAATTTGTAAGAAATTATGACGTAGATATAGTTGCAGACTTACCTCGGTCTGACTATACCGGTTCTTTTGAGTATATAGGTACATATCTACAATTGTATCGTTTAATCTTATTATAACAAAAAATAGAGCATGTACACCTATGATCAACTGTCTGTCTCGGTGATAAGGATCAATTTTGATTAGCAAAAAAGTGACAGTAAGTACTATGTATGTACAGTCAGCATCAAAAGTAAAGTACTTAACATACTATGTGTTAAGAGTATCTTCCATTCTCTGATCGCCTTAACAAAATAGATGTCTCTATCTGTAGAACAAGTAGAGACAAGCAGATTTTTTTGAACGCGAACTGTCGAGATACTACAGATGTAATGCATAATTGTTTTGCATCGTATTTTCTCAGAAACGTTCGTACCTATTTGTCATGCTATTTCAGTAAACTTCAGTACTTTTTTTACCGAGATTGACTGAAATAGCAAGACACGTTGATACGTTTCCGTGAAAATACGATGGAAAATAATTATGCACTGTAAGTCACTATTTGACGACCGGTCAGGCCTAGTAGTGACGCTGCCTGTGTAGCCGAGTCCTGTACGGATATGATGGTCGTTCTTGTCTACGTGACAGCGTGATAAAACAGTGTCCGTCACTTTCTATCCCAAGGTGTTAAAAAGTGACAGTTATTTTGTCACTTGGATAAAGATGGATAAAACCATCCATAATACGCCGGCTGGGTTCGTATCATGGTAAGGGCATTTATTTATGTGATAAACACTAATATTTGTTTCTGCGTCATGGATTTTTTCTATCTATATAAATATGTAGGTATTTATCTATATAAGTATGTATATCGGAGTCTAGCAGCCATATTACAAGCTTTGTTTAGTTTGGGGCTAGGTTGATCTGTGTAAGAAAGATGTCCCTAGATATTTACCTATTTATTTATTTGGAAATTGACGAGTATTCCAGGGTGGCAGATACTTATAGCGCGCTGTTTCATCGTGTTACCAGGCGTGTCTCACTCCGCGATTTCGTCGCTTTGCTACAGGTAGCTAAAAGTACATCCGTTCGACCCCAATTTTGGGGTTTGCCATAAGCCGCGCGTGGCGCTGTCGCCACCTAGCGGCCATATCTGTGCTGATCGTAACAGACGCGTTTTGTTAGAGAGTGGGTCTTCTGTACCTAGTACTATTATTTATTCTGTGGCTGAGTGTACACCCGTGATATAAAGTTGAAAGCGCAATCTTTGTATCTGCCGTCAGCGCGATGAGCAAGATGAATGGCAGACTGCGGCCGACGTGATTCGGGGGTAGGGTTGCCATACGTCCGGATTTGTCCGGACATGTCAGGATTTTTGACCCTTTGTCCGGATTGCGGCAGGACTTGGCAAGTGTCCGGAGTTTTAGGAATGACCTTATAAAAAATGTTTACGTGATATATTTATTACATTACAAAGTTAACAAAGCTAAGTAAGTATAATCAACGAAAATAATAATATTTCTTTCAACGATACAGTACTCTGTTACAAGAAATGTCCGGATTTTTAGGGTGATTTCAGGATTTTTATCAGGACATTTAATTCTTCCATATGGCAACCCTATTCGGGGGTGATGAATACGGATGATCTCGAATTCCAAGTGTTTCCCCATGTTTTGATGAATGGATGAGGCGTGATGAGAGAAATATTTATGTTTTTATAACGTTCTCAGTTCATCGCAGTGTAAAATTGAAACAATTAAGTACCAAAAGAGAACTTCGTTAGGGTTATGATTATGATTATCCCGTTTTTGTTTTCTTTTTGTAGGTGTTGGCAAGCTTTGCATGACGATATTTTTCTTCATATTTATCTATCGTAGGTCGTAGCTGTGATCTGTTTGTCTCATTGGCGATAATATCGATCAAATCAAAAGCGGCATTCCATGAGCTGTCCCGTACAAACGTATTTTATTTTGTATGTTACAATATTACCTACATTTATTTCAAAGTTGAGTTACTCGATTATTATTTTACTGAACATTTTCACATCAATTGTGACAGAAAGAAACTTCTATACCTTGTACAGGACAACCGAAGACAAATTCGTTGACTGCTCCAAAAACGGGTTCTTAATCCATATGGAGCGGTGATTATTCTCAAGATTAGACACAATAAATATTTAATTTCATTTCATTATCCATCCTAGCGCTTCTAACTCAAATTTCGCAATGTTATTTAGTTTCAATTTGAATTTAATTATGACTTAAAGCCTTGCGAAACACACACGATGGCATACCTATCGTACGCTGCTGTATAAAAAGCTGAGCATCAGTAGCAAAAATTTGTCCGTTAAGCTTATTCTTGTGAGTCAAGTGTAATGACCTCCCTTATCTGCTTAGCTATTTGTCTCGTCGTAAACACATCAGATACTGGGACATGACGAATACGGCCGCTTTACCTCTGAAAGTGGCTTTTACGTATCTTAACATATATACTTACTTGTAATTGTTTCCGTTTTGGCAAGGGTTATACCGCCGCGTGGGCAGTTAGCAACCTGAAGACACTGCTAATAGGTTTCATAGAGGTGCTGGGGTGCCTAGAGTAGTACTACCTCGTAAAATAGGCACAATGGTTGTCGACTTGCGGAAAATGCTCAGTACTTACCTATAATTAACTAACCGCGTAGACTTATTTTGAATCCCTGGCGCTTTTTAGACGATTGCCCCCACTTAAAACACAACTACATTTAAATATTAGATATCCTACTCCTTTTAGACTGTGCTTCATTGTTGATGATTTTAAAATACATATACAGGGTGTTTGGTACATCGTTTGCCAAATTAAAACGGCATATAGCTTGAGTCATTTGCTATCTTCTCATGCCTAGAAAAACAAAATTGGCCATGGTTTTTTTACTACAACGCAAGTAAAAATTTGAAATTTACGAAAAACTGTTATAGAAAAAAAAATTTTTTTGCACCAAATTAAAAATTTCTAGGCCTGAGAAGATAGCAAATGACTCAACCTATCTGCCGTTTTATTTTGGCAAACGATGTACCAAACACCCTGTATACAACCGCTACCGCCACAGTAGCTCCTTTAGTTTAACAAAGAGCATCCAATTAATCTATAACTCAGAGCAGAGACAAGTATAAGTATAAATAACATGGACTGCATACTGCCTATCTCTATGCAAGGCCTCATCATGAACACTTTTGACAACACCGTAGTTCATAAGGGACTGCAACGGCTATTTATTTATAAACTTTATTATACATACAATAAAAATAAGTGGAAATGCCTAGGGTATCTTTTCATAGTCAACTATATGGATAAATAGAAAATTCTATTTATTTTATGGTGTGAGTTTACCACGTTTTAATCAAGGCAAAGTCGCTTCTCTTGTGGGACTTAGAGAATAAACATAATCTATTACTCACAGTGCATTGAAAAATAACTACCCATATAGAACTGAGTATTCGCTAATAAGCTTCAGTAATTTGACGCCACGTTCATCGATAATATCAGTCCTTATTATACAATTCTCTCGGTCTACAGTAAGATTGATGGGCAATCTATCAACCCTCATTAAAAACACGTGTGACTACACTTTCGACCGTAAACTTGACAGTGTGGGACAATGCTGACAATGCCTCTGCGACACCGAGGACGTGGTGATCTCACGTTAATTATGCGACCTTACATCATGTATTAGCATGTCGTGTGTCTTGGATAACCGGACAATTCCAAATCAATCGCATATTGTTTATACTTAACGCTTATTTTGCTTGAGTTAGACTTATGGTTGACGGAGATTCATCATCACACAAAGTTCATGATAAATAGGGTATCGTCAATTCTACATTCGTCACAATCGTCGGTGGCTTTCAATGTAGAATGAGTGACGAAAGTAGAATAGGACTTATTTAAGAACTTGACGAAAAACGAATGGGACGAACCAAGACGATACCATAAATAGGTGAAAAATATGATTGTGAATTACGAATTTCTCCTGGGTGGCCGTATGTTCAGTATTTTTAATAGTTCATGCACAGTATGCGGACCTCATTATACCTAATTTACTAATTTCAGAACAGAACAGTATACATTAAGATATCAGTAGCTCACTGTTCGTTGCATACTATAAGAAGAGGCTTGGTTCGCATAATATGCCCGTTGCCTGTCATACCCATCTTGATAATTTTATATCAGATTGCGGAGGTCGTACCTTGAAACATGTTCCTTACCTAATATGGTATTATATACTCGTACAATTCGTACATACATTTATAGAGGTCCTTTCCGGAAAACTATATATTCCTTGTGTTTATTAGAAGTCGTATGCCTTTAAACGACCACTAGAGATATTATATTAACATCTCTAGTAGCATTATAATACTGTAACGGGTTATTAAGAATGTCATTAGGAGGATGATACCACGATGAAACTTCTATGGCAGTCATGTATGTATTAATTAATCGAGTATAATTATTATTTTAATTGCAGAATGGTTAGGCAAAATGCAATGTTCTGAACAACTTAACATTAATAAATTAATCTACATTTTTTCAGCGTTAAAATTTCTTTAAACAAATTGAAAACCTTATTTTTAAGTTCATTAAAATTATACTTTTCACACTTGGCTAGGTTCACCAGATTCGAAATAGTGATTCACGATTAAGTAACGATAGAACATTAAAACCAAGACACTAATTTCGCAAATGTATTATTCGTTCTTTGTGTTTGCTAAATGCTGCTAACATTTCCGCCAAATTCGGCCGATAGTAGCTTAATCAGGTGGCATGAGTCACGGTATTTAATACATTACTGGGGCGTATTCAGAGGATCTATAAGTAGTTCGTTTTTTTTTAGCATTAGAAAAAATTTAAACAATCTTGACGTGTCTTTTTATTGAAAAATACTTTTGAAAATGAGTCACGGCAAATATGTAACAATTATGAATCATATACGATTATTTAGGTTACATTATTTTGCTTTCATAATTATAGTTACTGATTTTTAAAATCTTTTTCTAATGCTAAAAAAAATTAACTACTTATAGGAAGTCCAAAAGCTCATTGTTTTTCATTATGTTACCATAGTTGACACAGTTTATTGGCCATTTATAAACCTTATACGAGATAAGATTCATCGGTGGTCTGTTGAGTGTGTATGGAAGGCTACTCCAGTGCGTTTTCATCTTTTTCTCATAATATCATTGATTGCCATTGCGACGCGATCTACAGCTTGAGTGGGCTTTAGATTAAAATAATAGGGAGGTATAGCGTAAAATGGACGGATCAAACCGCGCGTGTTGAAGAGCGTTTTTCTTCCATCCCTTCCATGTCGCTTTAATCTGAAAGAAAATTTTGACATGACCATTGATATACCAGACGCCCTTAACTTCTACATTCTACGCACATTCTCTTCGTCTTTCACCTTGAGGCAGGAATCTAAATAGTATAACCTAACTCGACTAGGTAGCCTACTTAAGGGTATAGTTGCAACATAAAATAGTAGAACTTAAATTAAATTGTAACAAAAAAAATTTCATACTAAATTATTGCCGTGTTTAAGCATTATACGTCAAAAATGTGACAGTTACCTACGTATCAAGTGGCGCCGTTAATAATTTTCTGGAATTTCTTGTTCGACTATAGTTTACCATTACAGTCTGTGTAGACATTTACAGAATATGCCACAGTTGCATTATTTACCGTTAATATACCTACTCTGTTTTTTATATTAGTGCTCAAATCATTAAAATACGACCCTGGCACCAGTAGTTTTTTCTCGCCCCGTTTGCGCATAATGCGCATTTTGCCAAATTCGCGCATGCCCAGTGCCCACGCCCCGCTTGAAGCTGCGCCTACGCGGAGTAGCGTTTTGGTGGCACGACACGCGCCATTGACCTTTAACGTCGTAAACGTGGCCTAAACATGGGAGGTAGCGGATAATTTTAATCGGAGACTGCGCCTGGCTGAGCTGGGGCCAATTTCATTACGCTGATAAATTGCATAGACCAAGAAAAGCCTGCAAAGGCTATTAAAAAATAGCCCACGCAGTGCAAGTGTTATTTTAAATGTCCAACTTCTATGAAATTATGACGTATAAATAATAACACTTGCACTGCGTGGGCTATCAAAATCGCTGCAGACTTTTCTTGGTCTAACTCTATTAATAATGTTCCTCGTGTATAATAAAATAGAACAGTGATTCTCAAATATTTTAAGAAAGATACCCTTTTTAATGTAGCCCCTAATTTATATATTACAGATGTGATCTTAGTTCCATTTTTCCTATGTGTAAATCTTTTCTCGTCTTGACCCCGTGAAAAGACGCTAGGGCTCCACAGAACACACTTTGGCAAGAAAGTAGACAGCATAATTTAATCATGACAACCAGCTTAAAAGTTCATAGTAGGACAGAGAAGGAGTTAACTTGACAAATACAAACACACACTGGTACTTCCTAGTAGTCGATTCGTATTATTATTTGTCTGAATTCTCAGCTTATAGAGTTAAATACCTATTTATAAATACAGTTTCATGGAAGAAATAGAATTTAGACACCATTATAATAAGCTATAGTCGCACCAATAAAAGTCTGCAGCGGATTTGATAGGCCACGCAATGTAAGTGTTATTTAGACGTCATAATTTCATAGAAGTTTGACGTTTAAAATGACACTTGCACTGCGTGGGCTATCAAAATCGCTGCAGACTTTTTACGGTCTAACTCTAGTCACTTGTAACTTGACCGGAAGAGTAACCTAACTTAAGAGCTGCCAGTCTTCCATTATTAAAGTTTCGGAACAGATACTTCAATGGCAAACGTCATGTAACAATATCTCTGTTATAATTTGAGGTTTATTGTTCATAGTGTGGGATGTAATGAGATCACTGTTCTGTTCGTTTTTGTTTTTGTCGCCTAGGAATAAAAAAAACAAGTAAATAATGTGGCTAGCTTTATGGCTACTACGATTTAGGTTTGCAATGTTGACATAACATTAGTTTTAGAGCACCATTAGAACTTTAAAATCTGTTATTGAATTGAAATTACTCGAATTTAAATTTTAAATACACATTATACACGTGAACTTTGTGTGTCAAGTTAGTAAAAAAGGGGTGGTGGTCTTTTGGTAGCAATAGTACATAACAAAACATTTGTACATAATGTGGTAACCCCGGCAAATTGATACATAGCGCTGTGGGCGATCAAAGTAGGTTGATCGGTAATTTACCTAGCGAGTTTTGGTTATCAACTGTAAGTGCCTGTAGGCGCTTATTTAGTGCTTGTATAAGAAATGTTGCATTTTAATTCGATGGATTGAATTAGTAATGAAAACCTACTGGCTAAGTACATAAATACAGGGTGATTCATGAGACGCGAGCAGGACTAATCCTGCACACTCAGTAACTGATAATTGATCGATCAACGTCGTATTTAGGTGAAACAACGACACTTTTTCCTATGTTTTTACTTTTTGGTGAGGGTAAATTTAACTCTCTACGATTATGGTTACCCTACAAGTCCTAATTAATAAACATAAAACCTCTTTAACCGTAATGACAGCATTTTGATTACGAAGAAAATAAACTGTCAAAATTGAGTGAGATACGAGTTTTTTCAAAAGTACGTGATGACGGTGATATATGAAATTCAATTTGACACAGAATATCGGTAGTTTAGTATTCTTATTTTAGGGTGACCATGCATGTCGTAAATATTTTTTTTCAACACGAGTAGAAAATTCACGTCAATCTCACTAATACTGATACGAAACAGTTGCTTATTATTTACAAAATGCGCAGTGTTAGTCCTGCTCACGTCCTGATCACCCTGTATAGCCAAACGTTTCTAAAACTCTTCAAACTTCAACATTTATTCAGCAAATAGGCCATGCACTCTTTGTTTCTTTGAAAATTTTTTTAAATCTCAACTTTGCATGTTTGTGACTTAATATTTGCTCAATAGTCAGTTTTTTTGGTAGACCTCATGTGCTGTGAGAAGTATAATACATCAACAGACTTGATAATTCTGTTAGACGTCACATGCATGAATAGCTACATGCGTGTTATAAATTCATTACATGGCTGAATCGTTTGCTGTTATAACTACATTTAACAAAAGTTTACATAATAAACCGGCTGTTTACATAAAAAAATCATAATATACCTAATTTTTTTGCAATAAACCATTAGGGTCATCAGACTATACAAATTAACTGGACGTAGATTTTGTCTTTTATAACATTTTAATTTTGATTTATGTAATAGTAAGTGTAAATGCTTCCTAAAAGCATAAATCCATGGGGTCAAAATTATGGGTTCCATTAAATATGAGACCTTAACTGGGTATAATGTATAGTACATAATACGTAACTATGTAGGTAAAAACACGAAATAAGTACATATGTAACTATACTCGTACACATACTGTGGTATGTATATTCAAATTATGTATACGTATAATAATTAATAAAACTTAGCTGCCTCCTACAAACGTCTGTTAAATTTTGTCTCATTTTAACAAACAGTTACGTCAAAATGATGGATAAGGACAAACGATTATTATCAACGGTTTGTTGGGATTGATAAACATTTATGAATAACCGGTGTCTCATTTGCCGCAATTACGATGTGGTTATGATTAAAGGGGCCCACTGATTAACAGTCCGCCGGACGGTATCGGCCTGTCAGTTGTTCGGAACTGTCAAAATTTTGTCCTAACTGACAGGCCGATACCGTCCGGCAGACTGTTAATCAGTGGGCCCCTTAACAGAGGTCACGTTCGGATTTGTTGACTGTATATTTTTTATTATTATTAAGAGCTTAGGTAAAAATATCCAGTCCATACGTTCAATGTCGTTATATTAAATGGATACTCATCACACCACATCGCATCGTGAGGGGTAAGATTTATAATACGCGTGTCCTAACACGCGAATCGTCAATGTATGTATTTAAATGATGTAATGGAACATTCATGTGAAAATACGGTGCGAAATGTGATTTATGTACGGACAGTGCGGGATATTAATTTGTTTAAATGCTACAAATTTGTCACATAATAATAAACGGACCTGATTTATTTTACAAATAAAAAAACTTCAGGATGTAGTATAGATTTACTTTAATCCAGCAATCCTTTAACTTCATTCTTCGATTTTATGTCTAACAAGGAAGGGTACCCAACTGTCCGACTCCGATTTGATTTATTTTGATATATGTTATATAGTAGTCTAAAATAACGGACACGTATTTTTTTTTTAGCTGCCAAACTCAACCTGTTAGGAGAAAATGGCCTTCAAAGTACTGAAAATTTACCAAACCTTCTAATTTCTATGAAAAACTTTTTTCAAAAAAATTGATAATTAATTACTGGTTTCGTTATATGTTGGAGAACATGAATAAAGAATGGGGACGTGTTTTGTCATTTCACCACAAACTCATTTTTTATATAAAAAAATATTTATTATATTTATTTATTATTTATATATTTTTTTATATAAAAAAATACGTGTCCGTTATTTTAGACTACTCTATAACATATATCAAAATAAATCAAATCGGAGTCAGACAGTTGGGTAGGTACCCTTCCTTGTAAGTATGGCATTTGACTATTATTGCAAACGGATCACTAAATAAAGTTATGGTTTAATTTAGGTACCACTTTAATTTTAATGTATAATTTTCACCAACTCTCAGCTTTCTTGACACTTTTTAGATACGGAAGGAGATATTGAAGTGAGAACTTCTTTAGCGGCGCTGGGCACTTTTTGAGGTGGGGGAAAAATGATAAACTCGAGACAGCGTAACGCGATCACGTGATCGTAACGTTTAGATGGCCACTCATTTAGATGGCACTTAAATCAATAAAGAAAAACTCAATGACATTACATGGAAAAGGTTCTAATCTTGTACGGGTTGAAATACGAGGATCTCACAGTTACATTCTAACTTTATATCACTCAAATATAATTCAATAAAGCTATTACATCTTGATGAAATCGCTAATAAAAGGGAACTCTAGTACTGGTGAATAAAACACAAAATATCATAACCAAATATATTTAGATGCGAGGTCTGCAAAGTAACTTTACAATTTCTATTCGAATTTTAAACAAGCTCACTAACCAGCAATTTCGAAACTAAAGTTTTTGAATAGAAAGGAGGATGGGTCAATTATACATAATGCTGCAGACATTTTGGACTACAGTTGCCTCCAGAAACTCGCGAACTAAATTGACATGAGTTTGACAAATAAAATGATACCAGGAATAGCAAAGAAAAAATAGACAGGGGTATATGTCGATAAAATGATATCGATAAGTAAGATGCACTTACTACCCATGTGATAATTAATTATAAAGGGGTCACAAACGATTTCGACTTGTATGAATGTGACGAGAAAAGTGGTTCATCATCATCATCATCATCTCAGCCATAAGACGTCCACTGCTGAACTTAGGCCTCCCCCTAGAAAAGTGGTTGATTCGATTGTAAGATTGTGACGTTACCAATCAAATCAGGAGGTGCGGATGTGAAACTGACAATTTTCAATGTTAAGACGAAACAGGAGCTGATTTTAGGTAAATATACACATCTCGCTAACGGAAGCGGCTCCTATAACTAGTGCGATAAGGACAAGGCGAAAAATCCTTATAATATAATCCTTAAAAATCTCAAAAATCGAGGTTTTGTACTCGACTGTTTCCTCCTCCAAAACTTAACCAATCGTAACCAAATTTGGAAATCTAAATGATTATGAAATTATCTGTGCCGGACCGTTTTGCTTTTTTAGCTAATTGATATCCGTTTTGAATACTACGTCTCTCATTGCGGCATAGTCAAAGAGGCCATTTTGGCCATTTTTGAAAGGCTCTAGCGCCTTAAAAAACAAAAATATCAAAAAAAAGCAAAACGGTCCGACAAATCATTGCTCTAGCATCAAAACCCAGGAAACAGTCGAGTACGTTTGTATCAAGATATGACCACTCCTGTTGGCTCTTAATATGCAGGTTTGGGGGCAAGTTGTTTATATCAAGAGCTCGCGGTTGTCGCCATAAATCTAAAATTGGTGATTTAATTTTATACAATGTGACCGGTAGATGAGATTGATCGATAATTAAAGTTAGACCAAGAAAAGTCTGCAGCGATTTTGATAGCCCACGCAGTGCAACTGTTATTTAATACGTCATAATTTCATAGAATTTTGACGTTTAAAATAATACTTACACTGCGTGGGCTATTAAAATTGCTGCAGACTTTTTTGGTCTAACTGTATTTAAATTCTGACCTAATCTTATTTTCCCTTTTGGGTCGGCCTTATTTGTATTTTGAGCCAAAATCACTGTTTCTATGTTATCACCTACAACTTGTTACTCTAGCTGTAAGTTTTCCTAACAAATAAAATAAAATAAATATAATAAAATATTTATTTAGTTACCTACAATATGTTTATCCAATATTCCTGTATTTATTACTATAAAATTGCACAATTTTCGAAATACGAAGTAACATTTGTAAAATAATTTAAATTACTTAAAGATACATTTTAACTGACCGCGCAACAGTAGCGCCGCTAGCGGTGAATTCTCGCGATATTCTCTAATTCAAACTTTTTTGAAAATATCGATACGAACAGCACTGGCCAAACTGTGGTATCATTTGTGCACATTGACCTGTCAATTTAGTTCGCGAGTTTCTGGAGGCAACCTTAGTCATTGAGTTTTTACTTCTATCGGCACTCCCGGAGTGCAACCCATTGTTTTTTTTTTGCATTTCTAAGGTGTTTTGTAATTGTCCCCGTACGTCTCTCTCTTATCTTATCGGGACAACAGGGTATCAATTGTGCACTAACATGTCAAACCTTAATTAAGCTTGCTAGTAAAATTGTTGGCCTTCGTAAACTGATAGTTTGATTTCAAAAACTCATTACCATATCATAAAATCGATACATACCTGTGATCGTAAGTCCATTCGATGCGATCAATTAGAACAAAGCAACGCTTACATTAGCGTTACGGTTACGAAGCGGCTTGACACCTGCGTTACAAAAGAACGCACTTGCCGCTGGCTACTCTATCGGAGCATCTAGGAATGGGTCTGTCCATATTCTACCTGCGAAAAACAATTGTTTGCTGCACCAAATCGGACTTAATAATCTTTTCAAGCGTGGGGTTAAAGGCTAAATATCTGTTTATTGTTTGTGCAGGTTTTTTTGTGTCGAGCATTTGATTTTCTGAAGATCAAATAAGTTATTAATATTATACATACCTTATTATAATCCAAAACTCAAACAAAGTATATTATTTTAAAAACCTGTACTGGAGTCAGTTATGAAACGCTGCCATACATGACCCAAAAATTTTTTATTAAGCTATGAGCTTCATCACATCTGATATTTGAGTAATTCTAAGCATTTCTAGCCTGAAGTGGGGGGGAGGGTGGGGTACAAAGACGGCCGCCATCCGTCATCTTTAAAAAAAATCTACTCTGATCCTGGTGGGTACTAGGGCAAGTTTGGTATCATTTTCGTATAAACCAAAGACGTAGAATTCATTGCTGATATTTGTTTTTTCTATTTCATAGTAATTTTACAAGAAAAACGTAAAAAGGTGAAAAATTTGGTTGGAGATTTTTGCTACGCGGAGCCGAAACTACAAAAGATAGAAAGTTGAAATTTGCACACTAGATTACATTTATAAAGTGTACAAGAGATAAGAAGCGATTTTGAGAAATTCAACCCCTAAGGGGTTTAAAAAGGGGATGAAAGTTTGTATGGGGTTCAAGTTTTATTTTAAGCTAGGAATTTGAAACTTCGTAAAACGATATATTATTAAAATACAAGAAAACTAATTTCAGCGTTTTTGAAAATTCATCCCCTAAGGTGGTGAAAAAGGAGTTGAAAGTTTGTATGGATATCAAAAAAATTTTCGAACGCGGGACTTGAATCATTGTATTTGGGGATATTATTAAAAGACAGGAAAAGTAATTTCAGCGTTTTGTAAAATTCATCCCCTAACAGGGTTAAAAAGGGGTTGAAAGTTTGAATCCATTACAAATCCGAGTAGACACACATTTCTTATTGCCTCCCAGGCTTGAAATGCTTAGAATTACTCAAGGAACATATGTGATGAAGCTCATAGCTTAATAAAAAATGTTTGGGTCAACTTTATAACTGCTTCCGCTACTGTACCGTCTTTGTTCTTATTGCTACTACTCGTATTCGATACATTATTTTCATAACAAACACAATAATTACGGTTATTTCATCATAATTAAATATGGTTCCACAACCATGGTCCACCAGTATCTCAATTTGATTAGTGCCATGATCGTTAATCCTATATTCAATTCAAAGTAGTTGTATAACCTTAACCCATTTAGATGGGTACTCGTTTTAAAATTATCTGTTACTTACTAATTTGACAAAACTTTGTTTTATATCGATGTTTGTAATGTCAATGTTAGTTATATTATTTACTAAATATCTAAATGAGGAACATATAGGTATAATTTAGGCAGAGCGCTAGTGGCCTAGCGGTAAGAGCGTGCGACTTGCAATCCGGAGGTCGCGGGTTCAAACCCCGGCTCGTACCAATGAGTTTTTCGGAACTTATGTACGAAATAATATCATTTGATATTTACCAGTCGCTTTTCGGTGAAGGAAAACATCGTGAGGAAACCTGCATACATCTGCGAAGAAATTCAAAGGTGTATGTGAAGTCCCCAATCCGCATTGGGCTAGCGTGGGGACTATAGCCCAAGCCCTCTCGCGCTCGAGAGGCGAGAGCTGTGCCCAGCAGTGGGACGTATATAGGCTGAGATGATGAGGTATAATTTGGGTAAACATTAGAAGAGCCCACGAACACCTCGTGTGGTAATCGTATACCTGTTGTGAGTAGATTACAAGCGCGGTAGGAACTAGTCGAGTTAATCGGTAGATGAATTATATCCCACGTTGTTGCTTTATTTTATTTTATTTATTCAAACATATTACACAGTATTACAGTGAAATACTAAGGCACTGTGGAATGCATACAATATTATTATTATCCTAAAACGTTAACATAAAGTTGTGTTATACAATAACAATAATCTTAAATATTTCATCATAATCTGGTTCCACAACATGGTCCACCAGTATCTCAATTTGATTAGTGCCATGATCGTTAATCCTATATTCAATTCAAAGTAGTTGTATAACCTTAACGCATTTAGATGGGTACTCGTTTTAAAATTATCTGTTACTTACTAATTTGACAAAACTTTGTTTTATATGGATGTTTGTAATGTCAATGTTAGTTATATTAATTACTAAATATCTAAATGAGGAACATATAGGTATAATTTAGGCACAGCGCTAGTGGCCTAGCGGTAAGAGCGTGCGACTTGCAATCCGGAGGTCGCGGGTTCAAACCCCGGCTCGTACCAATGAGTTTTTCGGAACTTATGTACGAAATAATATCATTTGATATTTACCAGTCGCTTTTCGGTGAAGGAAAACATCGTGAGGAAACCTGCATACATCTGCGAAGAAATTCAAAGGTGTATGTGAAGTCCCCAATCCGCATTGGGCTAGCGTGGGGACTATAGCCCAAGCCCTCTCGCGCTCGAGAGGAGGCCTGTGCCCAGCAGTGGGACGTATATAGGCTGAGATGATGAGGTATAATTTGGGTAAACATTAGAAGAGCCCACAAACACCTCGTGTGGTAATCGTATACCTGTTGTGAGTAGATTACAAGCGCGGTAGGAACTAGTCGAGTTAATCGGTAGATGAATTATATCCCACGTTGTTGCTCAATCCTTGCCTAAACATAACGGTCCTGTAAGAATCGATTAAAAACGAACTTAACGATTTTGATGAACGTACATTCAGCATCTAGTGACAGCCAAAGTGGACAAATATATCGTAACACACTTATGCTACCTATAGAAAAAAGGATGTGTGAGGATAGGTAGGTATATTTATCGATTTGATGGTGACCTACTTTCCTTACCAGTCACACTTTGATTTTAAAAGAACGATACAGCAGCGAGGACTGGTCCTCAATCAAACGTATTTGTTTAGAACAATTTGATTTTATGTACTTATTTCCGAAAGAAAGCTTACAATTTAAAAGCTTGGAGAACAAACCCCTGTTGTTTAAACACATCATTTACTTGATTTAAAGAATTATATTATAAATATAATTACATACCCACGTCATATAGGTACCAATCTTGCTCGTTTAATATAAAATATAGCAAACACTACTTTCAAAGTAAATTGAGAAAAAAAGCTAACGGTTTCTATTTTTGTTATTTAGCTTATATATTATTATATTACAAGGTCAGATGTGTACAATTACAAACATCCAAACATTGAACCTTCTCCTTTTTTGAAGTCCATTTTAAAAAAACAAACACTTAATCCGGGTGCCGTGCCGGTCAAACACTCTCAGATATCATCATAATCATCGATTTGCACTTAAATGCACTGAATTCATATGTTTATAAACGCTTAATGGTATAAAAGGGTTGCAGTATTACCTGGTCCGGTTTAGCTATGACATCACCACTTACCTAACGACTTTAGTATACCGCCTTGTAATATTGTGTCAATAATAGTAAAAAACAAAAATAACGTTCAAATACGACATGCGACTTATGTATTATGACTAAAAACTCACTGACGTAAAACTCATATGAGTTGTATTTCGTTAATAAAAATGATTATTTCGCCAATGAGAGTTCCTTTCTGTGCTGTGATTAGTTGGGATCCGTTTGACAAGAGCTCTTTATTTTTTACTCATGCATGACACTGAATAATTAGCCACGTCTTCAGATTATACTAGATTTATGGGGCAGGTTTTATCGTCATTTACCTACTCTTCTGTACCTATAGACGAAATAGTATTAGTATTACTATACCTAAATACATTTTTCGATGACATCACGCTATCCCTACAGGATCTTAGAAGATGTGTAATTGTGTATCGGGTACCTATCAATGCACAAATACTTTTCCAAATGCTAATGTATCAATAAATACGGCAGTAAGTATAGGGCTATAGCAAAAGCTAAACGAGCAACAGGTGTTTTCCTACGCTAAGTTGTATCAGCAATATCTGCATACCAGTTTGCCGATTGCGGATTCATAAAAGGAAATAAACAGTAGGTTTTATTTCATTCACTAACATTTCTTGCCAGTTACTTTTCTCATATGCAAAAATAGTTTCTGAAAGCTAAAGGCGAGATTATAATGTCGTCGATAAACTTCAACGTACAAGATATCTACCGCCTGAATATAAATTCTTTTTCTTGTTTTGACTCAATAACCACATTGCACATTGACCTTATACTCAGAATTGGATAGACATGGTGTTATAAATTGCTGGCAATTTATCCTCATTCTTGATTCGTTACTAATATTTTCAAAATAGTCACATTTATTTTTTATTTATCAAAAAAACGTGGCTAGTCAGGTATAAATGTTTATTAATTTACTTACTTATTCGGCTATAGACTCTAGCGTCGACATAAGACTATGAGAAGATTTAGTCAAATAGGTTTTTCTCCGTAATTGATTACACTGGTTATGATGGTTACAATAAGTAGGTAGATAACTATATAGGTTGTTGTCAGTCGAATCTGCACATCTGTATATATTTTTTTTAGTTTTTCAACCATTAGCCAAAATTGTGAGATAAATAAAGAGTGGTTTGGAAAAAAGTAGCAGCGAGACTTTTTCTATCCTACTGAATTACTTTTACTATGGTACCAACCTACCAACTCCAAACTCTCAAATTATTTTTGAATGATTCAAAACATCGACAACTGTCAGCCAAAATACATATATATTTTTATAGGTCCTATACATTATACAATCATATAAATAAATATCCGGGACTGATATTATATAAATAAATATCAGTCCCGGGTCCCGGTTTTTGCCCCAATTCACCCTGCCATCCCTATTTACTACGGTTAACGGTAATTGCCGAATCGTCATACAATGAGACTTGAGCATTTATAACATAGTTCGCTAGTTAACAAGTCGGTAGCGTGGGACGCGTAGTTTTTGCCTGGCACTGGGTGTTATGCCATCCGCTGATGTTTATGCAAAATGCACCCACGCCTCATCGGCATGCATCTGGGGCCGGCGTGATAAATAACATCTGTAGCGGCCGGTTCTCCCACTGGACCAATTTTAGGTAGAGTTCCATGCGGTTGCTGTAAAACATGCGGAGGCTAATAAACGTGCCAAGCAAAAATCTAGTTTACAAGTCAATAAAACATGCATACAAGGTGCTCGGCAAACGGCTGAGGGAGGCATCGAGCCAACCCTGCGAGGGCAGCTTTCTCGCGCAGAGAGATGCAATCGCAATCCAGCGCGGGAACGCTGCCTGCGTGTTGGGCACCCTCCCGAGTACACCAAATTTTGATAAGTATTTTTATTTTTAGTTACCTATTTTAATTGTAGTTAGTTTTAGTTAGAAAAATAATAGGTACCTCGGAAACAAGGGCACATTTCGCCCAGGGGCTAAGCTTAGCCATTCAGCGGGGCAATGCAGTCGCTCGCGGTACAGCCGGCCTAGCCAAGGTTACAATCGCTTCGACAACGAAAAGCTTTACGTCTCTCTGTCGCTTTTCCATATTAGTACGATAGTGACAGTTGCGTTTCGATCGCTACGGAGCGTAACCGATTGGCATCTTGGCTACGCGGCCAGGCTTTTATTGTTCTATGCTTCTATTGCTTTGGACGGAATATCCTCTTGATAACAAATCGTCCTGTTTGTTTCGGGCAGTTTGTGTGCCTTAACCCTAAGGCAACAATTGCACCGATAAGTGTTTAGGTAAGATACTTTAGTTTGTTTAGCGACGCCCATATCAATACGAGGCTACAAAGTCAGATATAGGTTTTTTAGTATTGGCGGCAGAGTCATAGAAAGAAGATTATCTTACCACTACTTAGCATAGAGCTTGCGCACGTTTTAGATAAAACAAAGTAATAAAATGTTCGTCTACTTTCTTAGATTCCATTCTGCGATATATCGGCCGGTCAATAAATACAAAATCCTTTTTATTGCACAGCCTCAATAAAACGTTTACAGAGAGCCACACAAATACAAATATTATTTGACTCTAAAAGTCCTTTTACCCTAATTTAATAGCATTTATCCTTGCTACCTTGAGTTTGAATGTCAAACTTACAAGAATAATTAAGTTGGTTGCTTTTTGGATGTCACTTGCCATCGGATATGGAAGGAAGGTAGTTCGCAGATCTAGAACATCGAATACTGGTCGGTAATTAATGGATAACTATGCCAATTATATATTGCCAATTTTAAATAGATCTTAGATACAACTTTTTAGGTAAATAAATTTAAATATTGCCTTACTTAATGCATTGAATAATTAAAACCAGGGCTTCTAGATTGGCACAACTTATAATTCTCTAATTAAATAATCCTATTAAGCACCTTTAACTAGATTTTATTAAATAAAGTAGTCAAACGAGTACATACATACAAAAAAGGAACATCGCACCTACTGTAAATAAAAAATAAAACAAACCTACGCACCTACAGATCTGTAAGTAACGGAAAGTTTCCGGGCAAAAACATGGTCAATTTTCAGAAAAATCACCAGCATTAAATAAAGTTTTTATTCTGGAAATGGAAAACTTTGTTAAAAACGACAAAATATTTTTTCGTAAACTTTTGAAACTTTCCAATGACACATTACGAACTTAAACAAAGTCTTCTGCAAAACAAATCAAACATTTCAAACTTAATGTTAAATGCGGATAAAATCGAATGTAGACATGTGTCGATGTAACTTTCGCAATATCTTATATTACATAAATGTATACTAGCAGACTTCAATAAAAACGGAATAACGCACAATTCTGATCAATCTTCATATATTGTAAAGGCTTTAGTGATTATTCCTCTATACATCTCGCGCTCAAAAGAAAAATGGCGTAAGAGCGCTTAGAACTACTACGTGCTTTTGACGTTTGTCTTGTAAATGATCGCGATATACTGCCGTATTCGATCTTCAAGTTATTCACAAGAGACGACATGTACTAGATCCATTCTAGATACGTTATAGTTTAGATTTCATCTAGTTCTCTTTTGCAGCTCAATTAGGGCAACCAGTGTCACTTTTACGTCAGATAGTGTAAGATATCTATTAGATGTGAATTGGATCTCTATCTATCAAATTTGACATTTGCGCGATTCTGGAGATACTCTTGAACGATTTCCACAGGATATGAATTAGAGATCCAATTCACATCTAATAGATATCTTACTCTATCTAACGTAAAAGTGACATTGGTTGCCCGAATTGCGCTGCAAAAGAGAACTAGTTGATATCTAAACTATAACGTATCTAGAATGGATCTAGTACGTGTCGTCTCTTGTGAATATCTTAAAGTTCGAATACGGCAGTAGATGTCTATTTCAAAATCCGAATCGGGCCCATAATCTAGGCATCACACGCGCTTACAACAAAGTCATCACGAGATGTATCGTGACATGTCGCTGAGTCAGGTCCCTGACCATTAATAGCGGAACGTTTCCGTGTAATTCATAATACTATGTTATGTGTAGGAGTCCTATGAATTGACAGCAACGGTGACCGCATGCTGATATGTAGGTAAATTTTTTGTTTACTTGCAATTAATTTTAACTATGCGAAAACCGTGGCTCTATGGGCTGATAAATTAAGAGCTATGGCGCGATTCGGGAAATGAATTAGAGATTCACTAGATATGAAATAGTAAAGATATGTGACGTTCTGACGTTGCACGGCAAGGTACCTTATAGCACCGCAACAATATTATTGCGGCGCTATGCGACGTATTAAGCGCCAGCCGCCATAAGGTACCTTTTGCCGTGGAACGTCACATATCTTTACTATTTCATATCTAGTGAATCTCTAATTCATTTCCCGAATGGCGAAAGTCAAATGTCAGTAAAAAATAATAGGCCTAATATTAAAAACATTTAATAAATATTACTTAAAATTTTCTTAATTCCCCACATTGACGACATGAGACGCCCCCTGTTTCATTTTGAGGCTGGATACCCCAGAGATCGCTACTAAATTTTGTTACGTACAATGACGTGACAAGATGCATTTAATATATTTTCGTATAGCTATATTTATATACGTACATGCATTACCATTGTAACTTTGTACTCGTACCTACATTAGCACAAAGTCGTTAGGTAGGTACTCATGAGCTATCAAAATATGTAGTTCGAATTTACCTTCTTCTAGGTAGTTATACATTTTGACTGCCAAGTAGATATTAACCGCTTACATTAATAAAAAATAAATACGTGGTCCAACAAGTTTATGATAGAATACGGCTAGAATAAATTATCATTTACGATTGTATCCAAACAGCTATCCGAAAACACGAACCACCACATAAATTCAAGTCACGAACGACATCGTAAAACACGACGCGTCCTGGCGTGATCCTTGGACTATAAAATTGATAGATAAGAATTATTTCTTAAATAAAACTTGAGGTCAAAGTCACTGCCACTCCGATGACACAATACTGTGTCCACAATTCGTTCGACGGCCTAAAAAGTTCCGTGAAATTAACACAATAAAGCAAAAGTTGTTGAACAGATTTTTACAGGTTCGAAACCAAAGTAAATTACTGTATACCTACACCTTATTTTAAAACAAAGTCCCCCGTCGCGTCTCTCTGTTTGTGTGTATGTATGTTCGCGATAAACTCGAAAACTACGGAACGGATTTTCATGCGTGTTAACCTACCAATAGAGTAATTTTTGAGAAAGGTTCAGGTGTATAATTTTTTAAGGTTTTGTGTAACCCGTGCGAAGCTGGAGCGGGTCGCTAGTAATAAATTAATAATTATAACTGATCTTAATCTAAAATTTCGAGATTATAATCAGAATTGTGTCGCTTAACTTCAAACTCGGGTAAATCCATTGGACCCTCTCAGCAAATATCTACCCTATTACGTTTTCTTAATACCAAAATCGCATAATCTGACAGATGGATTTACCCGAGTTTGAAGTTAAGCGACTCAATTATAAGTAAGTATGCTAGTCTCATACAGACAGTATTGTATCAGGAAAACTTTAGCATTTACTTAACACCCTACTTAGGCTAATTAATTGTAAATAGCTGCGTGGAATGATTTCCTAAAGCATTCCATTCGATTTTCCTGTAATCTATACTTGTACATACAAGTATATATGGAAATTAATGTCATCCATTGGTATTTAACATTGGATTGTATTTAAAATGCAAATACATTGGTTCATAAGGTAAGGTTTACTCGGGTGATTCCCAATGTCGAAAACTGTCGGATAATTCCGAAAAGAGACTTTTATTATGATGGAATTAAGGGTGATTTTCATCTGAATTTCGGAATTATCTGACATTCGGTATTACCCGAATACACCCTAATTATTCAAATTAGTGAAGCGAATCTAGCCTTGGACTGAAAAATAAGGTACGTCATTGCCTATCTATGAGAAACTGTATGTAAGTAAATTAATCTAAATTAATTTTGCATACAATACAATGCAGTGGGTACTTTTAGCTATTTAATATCACTAGTTTTTTTTATGTTCGTAATCTTAAAATTTTTTGTAAAGATGTTTCAATGAGATGGCGTGAATCGATATGCTAATGTTTAAGAAAAGTAACAATCAAGAAATCTACGAAAAATTAAAAACTATAGCTTAATCTTGTGACATTGTTATGGTACAGTCAGCCAAGAAAGTGGACTTTTCGACTCTATCATCTGATTGATAGAGTCGAAAAGTGGTAAACCACTTTCTTGGCTGACTGTACGTGTGACCGTATGGTGTACCGCGAGGGTACAAACAAAATTTGCAATGTTATGTCACGAATATGAAAAATCGCCTCGCCCCTGTTGAGTAAGGCACATAAACATGTTCATTACATTACTACCTTTGGTGTCTTAACAACCAGTTAACAGTTGCATTTGCATACGCGAATTTTTTCGTCAAAATAGCAAGGTCTACATTTTTCCTTGGGAGGGCAGCGCGGGTTGACGGTTAAGGCTGCGCCTGCGACCACGCATTTCCACGATAGCCCCTCTCTGGCGCAGCCGCTCGGCGCCGTGACACACGAGCCTCTGTCTCACTCGACCGCGTGCCGTCCCTACGATTTCCGAATTACTTTACGAACTTTTCTGAATGAAAAGTTTTATTTAAAAGTTCTATTAACTAACGACTTGTGGTGAAGTGAAGTGGGTATTGTTTGAGAAGTATTGTCTCTGTGATTGCTTCAGTGTTTTAGTGAAAATTCAGTGTTTGTGACAATTTTGCTGCTCTTTTTTATTATCGTATCCCGGAGCCTTTGAGGCTGTTATTTTTTAATTCTGAAAGGTTGGTATATTTTTCATAAATGTTACAATTTTACGTCCACTAGATTTAAGCGTTTTTAACACTTATCATTGTTATCAACCAATGTTTTGTTTTCCAAAAAATCACTGTGATTTTAAAACTCAAAAACTACAAGAATTTCATACCTATTGAAGGAAAAACAAGTCTTGAAGTTTTAATAGGTATTCGACGAATATTATAATATTCGTTTTATTTACAAAACTCTATACGACAAACTTGTTTATTTTAAATACAAATATGTACCTACTAATGTTATTGAAAAAAACCTTTAAGTGGAAAGAAAACATAATGTAGATAGAGTTATTATTAAACCAAACATAATTAAGATTCTATCAAGTGTCATCTTAGCTTCCAAAATAGTTAAACAGCGACGTAATTCGTTTTTTTGCAATACTGTTTTTTAACATGGCGACGTATCGCTAACAAGTTTACACCCACGTTATTTACCGAAGACATATGCTATTATAATGACGCAAGTGTTTAAATATAGCTTTTCCGCCAATGAAGAAAAGGTTGTCTTATGACATAACTCAGTTAAATACGACCATGTTGTATCGAGTGGTTGAAACAAATAATATACATATATTTCTTCTTCGTATGCTGATGCTAATGTGAATGACATGCCTGCATATATTAACCTTATAGAGTCGCCAAATAGTTAACAGTCTGGTGCCATAACTATAAATTCGGAGGCATTTTGAATGCGGAATGTGTTATTTGTTATCGCAACTAAAATATGTTTCTTTGACACCCATACTTCGTCAAGGATTTTGTTTATTAATAAGTTCCAAAAATTACAGTATTTGTTAGTTACTTACGAGAGATACTTTGTCCAAATTATTGATCTATCTACCGGATGAGTCACAAGATGAAAAGATTACATAGATAGGTACCATTTTGGTAATATTTTTCTTTGCTTGGATCCAAGTTATTTAATGTGTAAGTACATACATACACTTACAGGTCAATGCTGTAACAAGCTATTGTTCCTTCCGAATTAGATATACAACACGAATAAACCCACTTAAAAAAGTACGAGACTGACTTAGTCACTAAGTGATATCCATATTTAGAAAGCTGCCTTCCAGTTTACGTTTAGGGCCTAAAGTTATTAGGCCAAACGTAGGCTACTAACGTCAACGTGCACCATAGATGGAAATGCAATGGCGTGACTGTGACTGACGCATGTACCTGATTTGCGAAGCAAGGAAGACGTAGGCGCTATGTCTGTCATGAACACATAGGCCGCTTTACCTTCAGGCTGGGTAGGTGGCCATATACGTAGTGGATTATTATGCCTAAGCATTACCATAACACCTTTATGTTGGTGACGGCCGTCAGTTTGGCACCAAATCCGTACATGGTTCTATTCCAGGATATAAGCAACGGTTGTTTACATCCAATGAATGAAATATAGAAAGATTAATCATATAAAAATAAGACTTTCAATACCTACATAGTTATATCTGAGACGCAATCAATGAGATAACGCAGGCATCAATGATAAGAGTTCACCTCATTATCATTCCTTCCTTTATTTGTCAGAGGTGGACAATTGCCTGACACTATTTTCCATATTTTTTTTAATATTTCATAGAATAACATTTAAAAAATAAAGTATATCCCTATTATTTGCCCACGCTGTACGTGAATTGGGCAATCACATTCGTCATCCTTAGGCTAAGTGCTACCTTCGAACAATGTTTCTGCGTTTGTTTGGCTTCCTGTGCGACTGCGTACGCGCAGGAAGTCGTGCAATGCCCGAAACGGCCGATCAGCTGGAAACTTGCATAATTACTGGCCATTGTGTTAGGATGCTTTGACTGCAGGTTAAATGCGTACGTTGATTGCACAATTAAGTTAAACTATAATAATAATGGCATGACAACCTCAACAAATAATACACCTGATCCTTTCTTAGGAATCACTCTATTGATAGGTGAAAACCGTATTAAAATCCGATCAGTAGTTTTTGAGTTTATCGCGAACATGAAACGAACAGGCAGACGTGGCAGGGGACTTTGTTTTACAAGGTATAGCGATGTTGTAGGCGTAGGATACCATAAAATATAAATTTAGATAAGTGACCTCATGCCGTTGATGTTGTACGTATCATTTTTACCTAGCTACTCTATGTTAGTCATAACTGTGAAAAGTAAATTCGTCTATCTAAAGACCAATTAAATATCTGATTTATAACATAAATAAACTATTAAAAATGTTCTTTAAATTGGATCAATTTACGTCACTTTTTTCAGAATCAAGCAGCTAATGCATTTAATGTCAAAGGTCTTTCACCTGCATCAGTACCACGTCAATAAACATAACAACTGACACAACTGTCTAAACACCGATCATTGCGCCCGCGCCCACGGGCGGCGTGTACTGTCATTATTTTTTAATCGAATATAATGACGCCTCCGCCTAATGTTTTGCGTATGTTTTTTGTTGAAAATATAATTAGAATCCTGAAACATATACAATAAGGCTTTTTGTGATACTACATATAATAGCTGTAGCCAATTAGATGACGGAGACTTGAGGTCCTAAGTTCAATAAAGTACCAGCAGGTATCATTAGCTGGCTGACCACATGATAATAATTATTAGAAAAAATAAATACCAATATCGAATGTAATTCTTGTACATATAAGTATTAACATTCCGAAATGAAATGTTGTTCATATATTTTTTAGGATATAATATTACAATATGTCTTCAAATATATTCAAGGCTTTACAGAGGTATACAAGGTACCTACTGCAAGATTAGGTCATGGGAAGGTCGTCTATCAGTTAAGACCGTCTACAAGCTCTTGTTGCTTCTAACTCTTGCGTTTGTACAAGTTACATACTCCACTTAGATAGAAGGTCGGTAGAGCAGAAGGAGCGAAGCTCTACCTTTCTGTGTCTGAGAAAAGTACGTATACAAATACGAGAGTTCTTACCCTATGGTTATGACGGTCTTCCTAACCAAAAAATTTATATGGCGGTCTTCCCTTAGTGTGGAACTTCTTACGCCTGCACGGGAAATCAAGTCAAAACTTGATATTTACGGCGCGATTCGGGAAATTAATTAAAGATTCACTAGATATGAAATAGTAAAGATATGTGACGTCCAAAGGTACCTTACCTCCAATATTATTCCAGCGCTATGCGTAATATCTAGTGAATCTCTAATTCATTTCCCGAGTCGCGCCGTTAGTCATCTAGTCACCCCTAATTCAAATTTGGCCCCGTCATTGCAAATATTTTAATTGAGTGCACCGTCACGACGACCTTGCGAGGCCCTGAGTTGTCTACATTCAATCCAAATGCACCTACGTACATGAATTGATGAGCTTCTAGTGAGGAATGTCAGGGACGTAGGTACATAACCTAATAACCGGCTTACATAACCGGCTCGGAGCTTGAGTCTCTTGTCGGAACCTTACAATTAAAATTCGGAGATATTATTATACGTAAAATTGTTTGTTGTTATTACATAATTATTTTAAAACACCCGTAAAACCTTTTTCGACAGGCGTGTATAAACAACTATGTAGGAGACATAATTTGCATTTTTTCTTGTCAGCCTCATTGAATGCCTGAATGGTAGGCCAAGACCTTGTCCTACTTAGTCAAACATTACTCTTCCTGTGAGAAATGTTCGCGCATGAGTAGGCACATTGTAGCGCTAAAGCAAGAACTAACTAAATCAGTTATTTCTATTTACAGTTCATTAAAGGTCATGATTCATTTAGTTAATAATTTATCAATTTTTTATTATTGTCATCATATTTGTTGAAACGGTGGTGGCCGAGTGGATCTGACGTTCGACTCTCAAGCCGGAGGTCGTGGGTTCAAACCCTGCCTCGTACCAATGAGTTTTCGGAACTTATGTAGGGAATATCATTTGATATTTACATACCACTAGTTTTTCGGTGAAGGAAAACATTGTAAGGAAACCTGCATACATCCGCGAAGAAATTCAAAGGTGTGTGTGAAGTCCCCAACCCGCATTGGGCCAGCGTGGGGACTATAGCCTAAATCCTCTCGTGCTTGAGAGGAGACCTGTGCCCAGCAGTGGGACGTATATAGGCTAAATTATTATATTATTATTATGTTTCTCCCTTTTGGATTTCACGGGCCCATAAATCCCGGTCTTTTGATAGGCTTGCGTGGATTATTATTTAAGCCCTCTTTTCGTGACCTTGTTAAGTATCCTAAGCTTTCCACACAACATCACTAACTGACAGTATGGACAAATTACTTTGCGTTAATTTGATTTGTTGCGTTATTTATCTCTGACGAGTGGCTATTAATTTTGACACCGTTTTTTTCGGCCGGAATGTCAGCTAGACGCCATCTTTTTTTTCCTCTCCTTCATTGTCTTTGAACCTACTCGGAAAGCTTGAGCAAGATTGACGTTACTCACGTCCTGCTTGATAAGAAATCGTTCTTAGAACGCGCAGTTCTTGTTTGTATTAATCATAGGAAGGCGTTTAAAAAGGAATTTGTCACGGGGTTTTACGGTCTCATATTTACCGGTCAACATCTGTTATCAGGCGCAAACACCAAAAAATTTGTCTCTCAAAATGTTATTTGAGGATTGTGGATTTTTGCAGACTTACACATCAGCAATTTAGCAACACGATGGTTGAATTGATAAATAAAAATTAATGTATTTTATGGTTTTATCACCCAACTTGTTGTAAATGTGCGTCACGTTCTCCATAATGTTATCAATGCTGTAATGTAGACAGTTATATTTACTGGATACAATATTGTGACTGTTCTTTCTATTATCGGAGATAGATAATTATCATCGACATTCAAAGAGTTGCTTGACCTATAGGTATTGTACAACAGTACCGCAATGTTGTGTGTTTACCTCGATTCGACATCTTCCTAATCAGGACAGCAAACATGCCAAATGGCTGCCCAAATACATCAACCACTAAAATAGCTTTTTAGTCCGCTGTTGGCAATCTACAAGTTTACTCAGTCAAAAATATGATAGCGTTATACTACATATACCTACTAACATTATACTGGGTAACCAATTTACGTTCTTTTATGAAAACACGTTTTTCGACTGCTTATATAGGAGGATATTCAGAAGGAATTTAAGCGGGCCAAGTGTTAAATAATATGATTTGTGATCAGAATATGGCGATCGTACTCTGCGTTAGTTAGTTAGTTAGTTAGTGCTTCTGGGCATTTTCCGCAAATCGACAACCATTGTGTCTATTTTGCGTGAAACGAGGTATCGCTACTTTAACCACCCCAGCTCTATGAAGCCTAGCAATGTTTTTAGGTTGCTGACTCTCTCTTTTAGTGTGTAGTGTATACCATCGTACTCTGCGTATTATGCAGATCATTTCGAACACGAATATTAGCAAGTTTTGCTGTCGAATGTGCTACAGCCCGTCAAAGGATGTTAATGGAATCTTCAAATAGACTTTCTAAAAAGGTACAAGCAAACAACATCTTGCGACTAATGGGTACGACCATCTGTCAATATTTTGAATAATGATAATGTTGCACGCATATTTTGCCACAAAAGACTGGAATCCAGGTTCTCTTTGTACATTAGCCAGCAGGTTTTTAGTTAACATTTGCTTCGTGGCAAAATTACTAGTATGTATTCTAAATGGGTTAGGTACTCATGTCATTTTAGCCGTATACTCTACATATTTCGATCCGTTTAGAGTTTAGAGGATTATTGTCAACGGAGAAGGATCTTATTAAAAAATTAACCTTAACGCTAAAGAATGACCCATGAGTATTTATTTGTTAACTATTTTGACTACGACGGAATTGGAGTCCGTGCCAATATATACAGGGTGATTTAGGAGACGTGAGCAGGACTAACACTGCGCAATGCGCATTTCGTAAATTATAAGCAACCGTTTCGTATCAGTATTAGTGAGGTTAACGTTAATTTTCTAGTCGTGTTGAAAAAAAAAGTTATTAATTTATTTACGACATGCATGGTCACCCTACAGTTAGAATACTAAACTACCGATATTCTGTGTCAAATTGAATGTCATCACGGTCTGGTTACTTTTGAAAACTCGTATCTCACTCTAGTTCGACAGTTTATTTTCTTCGTAATCATAATGCTGTCATTACGGTTAAAGAGATTTTATGTTTATTAATTAGGTTTTGTAGGGTGACCATGATTGTCGAGAATTAAATTTGCCCTCGCCAAAAAGTTAAAAAATAGGAAAAAGTGAGGTTGTTTTAACCTAAATACGACGGTGATCGATTAATTAACAGCTACTGAGAGAGCAGGATTAGTCCTGCTCACGTCTCATGAAACACCCTGTATTTTTAATTATTAAGAAAACATACTATTTACATTCGCACCTGCAAAAGTACGTTCATTATCTAAGTATGTTATAAAAAAGAGAATAAAACACGTCGTAATACTTCAAACTATCCCAGACCGAACGCTATGCTGTAACCCATGTTTCAATTTTCGCAAGCACATTGCTTCCGTGAATTCGAGCGGCCAACCCTATATTTACGCGTGTCTACTACATAGCCATTCAGTAAATAATCAACAATACGTTTACCGTTCGCCAGTTTACGTGGTGACTGGTACTTGGTAGTAATCGGACCAGTTAGCTGCAGGCTCGAGCACATTCCAGCTACGGTCGCGCAAGGTGATTATTAGTAAGAACTGGCATTCCTTACGTAGGTAACACAAACATGGGGGCCCTTACCGGTAAGAAGGTATTGTAAGTACACTTCTATGAAAACACTTACAGTGCAAGATTTTTGGTTGTTTTATTTTTGTTACAGTAAACAACAAAGCTTTTGGTTGGCACTTGAGGGAGACATAAGATCACTAAGAATAAACACTTCGTAATATGCGTTGGTCATAATGTATAACAATGTTCTATGTTTGTTAAGAACATGCCTTGTTTGTAAGTGATGTATGATAAAATTGAGCGTAGGTGCTTTACCCTCTTTTTAGGGTTCCGTACCCAAAGGGTAAAACGGGAGCCTATTACTAAGACTTCGCTGTCCGTCCGTCCGTCCGTCCGTCAGTCCGTCCGTCTGTCACCAGGCTGTATCTCACGAACCGTGATAGCTAGACAGTTGAAATTTTCACAGATGATGTATTTCTGTTGCCGCTATAACAACAAATACTAAAAACGAATAAAATAAAGATTTAAATGGGGCTCCCATACAACAAACGTGATTTTTGACCAAAGTTAAGCAACGTCGGGAGGGGTCAGTACTTGGATGGGTGACCGTTTTTTTGCTTTTTTTTGTTTTTGTTTTTTTTCATTATGGTACGGAACCTTTCGTGCGCGAGTCCGACTCGCACTTGCCCGGTTTTTTAAATTAGTAAAAAACCTGCTAATCATGTCCGATGAGAAATGAAAAAGTTTGTGAGCTTGTCGAATCACTACAACCAATAATATTTTGATAATGCAGTGGATCTAGTCTAGGTTGATTCAGCGAGCTGCAAAATTGCATGAAAATATTATAAAATAATTCATTCATAAAGTGGTCATGCACTTTTGCGGCTGACCGGAACTCGCTCAATACTTTCTGATATTATTTGACAGGAAAACTCGAATTAAGTACTTGATTTCCGTATATCACGCGACGAACGCGATCGTAATAAATCGTTTTGAAATAAATATTATTACAAATTGATCACTTTTATATTTCTATTGAATTGAATGTGTACCTACTGTACGAGTATGGGTAATCATTTGTTACACAATGGCTGGTTTCTGCCATCTGACTTTAGTTTTAGAATAATTGTTGTTTGCGGTAAGCAACTCCAACTTAAATAATGATCATAATTATTGGCAAAACGATGGTTCGTTGTAGTCATAAAATGTAATTGCTACTGTGGCTATGCAGTTATATTATATTCTACAAATGACCTACCCGTTCAGATTAAGGCAGAATGGTTTGGTCGTTGGGCAATAATTGTTTAGGATAGAAATCCGCCATATTTAATTGTGAATGTGATTCTGATTGTAAACTCAGAAATAATATTGTGGGTTCAATCGCAACTATACACAACATAAGTACCTTACTCGTGTAATTTATATAAAATAGAAATTAGTATGTTTTGTTTTAAGTGCTCTGCGATCCTTTACCAAATTGTTACAATATTTTCGAAAACTCTGCTGGCTGAAAAAGTAGCTAGTTACTGACAAAAGTAACTCTCTTCATACAATTTCCACATACATACATACATACATATAATCATGCCTATTTCCCGGAGGGGTAGGCAGAGACCACGGATTTCCACTTGCTACGATCCTGGCATACAACACAAACAACAATACAATTTCCAGTTTGGGAAAAACGTTTTCCACTAACTAAATCTTAACATATCACTTTGATTTTGATCTCTCTTACTTCAGCATAATATATTCATAACAAAGAAACAATTTTTGTAAGTACCTACATATTGCAAATTTTGTAAAAAGGAAAATCTATAAACCTAGTTTTTCATTGTGTCAATAACATACTTACTAAAAAATCATTGAGAATGGAAAATATTTAGACGTGGAAAAACTTTTTCTCTTTTTGTATGGACGATCACGTGCTATACGTCCGTCCCTCTTATGGTAACATTCCATTTCTAACCGCAGCTGCATTACTGTCAATTTTACTATGGAAATTGACAATGACAGCGACACGTTCAGTACCGGTAGTGCAGCTGCGGTTAAAATGGAATGTTACCATTAAGGTACTATTGGCATTTGTAGGTAATCATAGGTAAATAATAAAATAGTGTAGGCAGCAATATTATAGCTCGTAATAATCTCTAAATGCGTGAGCTAGTTTTAAACATTTACAGTATCATGTTCAAGAGTAAAATAAACGTTACAGAAACTTTACATGCTTAGACTTGGTTATTTATAGCTGGATCTTGATCTCATGCTTTGTCAAATAAATGCCAATGCCAACACATATTCTAATTCGTAACATGCCTCTCGCCACCTTATCATCTGTGATATAATCTTAACTTTGCGTCATGGGTCTTTTGTATATTACTTATCTAAAATTGGCGACCGTTTGCCTCAGTCTAAACTGAAGAAGTCTGACCCCGGAACCGTAACGACAATGATCGGAGAACATTAATATCCTTGTGTTACCGATCCTGTCAACCGATGGGAACAGCCATGAGCCGCGTAAAAGGACGTAAATGACATGATTTATCGTCTAATTTCCGTCTTTTTGTTCAAATAGGGAATTCTAACGAGTGACCACACGATAGCCTTGCAATGTTTTTGCTAATCCGCTATTCGACCGCGACGGCAACGCGACTAACGATGTCCTCTGTGAACTTTTGATTACTAAGTTAATTATAGTGTAACCATGAGACTTCATGAGTTACACAAATAGATAAAAAATGTTTCAATCAAGTGACGGATATAACCGGACATTACTTTAATTGATTTGATCATAGGTACTACAAACATTTTTAAACTTTGTTTGCATAATAAATTGATAATGACCAGCTTCCCTTGATACACTTGAGATGTTAATAGGTAGTTAAATTGTAGATTGAATAAAAAAAACATTGACATAAGTCAAAATAATATTATTGACAGACAGGTGTGTAATTAAATGTCAGACATCATATTTTTTAGGTTCTCAGTAATAAATAATCAATTAATCACTTGTTTTATGTAGGTAATTTAGAAACAGAAATAGATTGCGCTTTTAAGAAGCTTTAGAACCTTAAGGTATTTTGTCTCATTTAGATCTAGATATTATATTCCAGTAAGATTTGCTTCTCGTCTTCACTATTTTGGTGCTTTTATTTTTAATAAGAAAAAACAAACTATAAATAGGTGTGCTTTCAAATTTAAAACCGTATCCTATGTATAAATCTGCTTGTGACTCTGCATTAGCGATATCGAAGCTAACTAATTTGATTCGAATTCTTGTCTCGCCCGTGTTTGTACTCACATCACGCGTGAGACTTCAACAGGGTTACCAGATACATAATTGAAAAATAAATCCTGCGAATCTGCAGGCAGTCCAGGCACCCAATCTTAAAATTCCTAACCTAATATACCAAGGAAACTTATTAAGAACTAAAGCTAACGAATTCAAGGCTACAGGTTGTAACCTACAGGCTACAAAATAACACGGGAAAAATCACAAATTTCGTACTTCGACCGCAGTTTGAAAAAAATAAACGTAAATCCTGACGAGTGGTAACCCATGTTTAGTATGCAGGTCCAGCGCCGTGATCGACGTACAGTCGCCATCAGATATATCGGAGCGGTCAAGGTGTTCACAAATATCTGAACACGCCTCTATTGTCAGGGCGTTAGAGCGCGTGTTCAGATATTGTGAACACCTCAGCCGCTCCGATATATCTGATGGCGAATGTACACGCATCATGGACATGTGCTATCTAATTGATAAAACACCTTATATGTATCGACTACGATCTAATTCCCAGTATAACATGACCCCGAGATTCGTAACAACTTCGGTGAATAGGATGATATATTGGTTCGAGGCAATCCATTGTGAATTGCATCTTAATATTTTTTAACCATATTTGCATTCATTTTACATGCCATTTAGGTCACGTTTTTACTGGAATATTGGAATGGAACATTTCATGAATTACTTTATAAATATAGCTTGTTAATACACAGAAGAAAAATTTATACATATCTTACCTATACCAAGCACGTACGATGAGAAAGTACAGTCAACTGTAAAAATATGGATGTAGCCAACTTATTCAAAAATATGTCCCGTTCTTAATTCGCTGACATATTAAGAAGCTATGGGACATATTTTTGAGATGATTTGTGCACCCATATTTTTACAGTTGACTGTACCTACAGTATGTTCAGTAAAATTTAGTGTCCAAACCATTACTTACATGTTTGATTACCTACTTTATACCTATTGTTACGTTATTACTATGTATGAATGTAAAAAAATTAAAACTGCCATTTACCCTTGTTACTTGCCTGTTAAATTAAATAGGCGTCCCTCAAATTCGGTGTACTCGACTGCGATCGCCAACCCGCCTGCCAAGCGTGGCGATTATGGCATCCACCCCCCATAACAAGGGGGAGGCCTATGTTCAGCAGTGGACGTCTTATGGCTGAGATGATGATGATGATGAAATTAAATAGTTGGCAAATATAAGGCGTGGCAATTTGCCAATGCCATGGTCTCATGGCATTGCGTTTGCGGGCAATGTATATCGTATTAAAACAGTGATGTCTATGACATAACGATTAGACTTGCGAAGGTTGTATGTACGCAAGACATGTGAAGAAAAACGTGTTCAACTCTTATCAGTCGCAGGATCTACAAGCCGTTGTCAGCATAAATGTTTCCCACAGATTTTATGACATGGCGTCTAACGTAAATGAACTAAACTCCTTGAACATTGACGTCGGGAATAAATTAAATTAATTTAGATAAAAGATCGATCAACCGAAATGAGTTGAGCTTTGAGCCAATATTATGTTTTAGAGGCAGAGGATCCTTGTATTTGTTCGCTTTTGTACGTCAAGGTACTTATGACTATTAAAAGTTTAAAATAATCAACCATTCAAAATATAAAACTAATTTACCAACAGCAATTTGCCAATGCCATGGTCTCATGGCATTGCGTTTGCGGGCAATGTATATCGTATTAAAACAGTGATGTCTATGACATAACGATTAGACTTGCGAAGGTTGTATGTACGCAAGACATGTGAAGAAAAACGTGTTCAACTCTTATCAGTCGCAGGATCTACAAGCCGTTGTCAGCATAAATGTTTCCCACAGATTTTATGACATGGCGTCTAACGTAAATGAACTAAACTCCTTGAACATTGACGTCGGGAATAAATTAAATTAATTTAGATAAAAGATCGATCAACCGAAATGAGTTGAGCTTTGAGCCAATATTATGTTTTAGAGGCAGAGGATCCTTTTACGCTGGTGCTCATAAATAAAGACGCGACGACAGCCTGTCAAAATGTTTACATAATAATGATGCAACAAGTAAGTTCGCAATCACAGATGCCTTGCTACTAATCATGTAGGTATAATGGGTATGGTGAATACTTGCTTGTATTTCTTGCACAACGGCGTACGCAATGACATTGTATGTTTTGTGTAGTAACGCCCTAACAGATGTGTTATTGACTAAATCGGGTCAAATATACTCTTATCGACTAATCAAAACTACGACTGATCAAAAGTAAGTAGGTATACTTTACATAGAGTTCTGGTAAGCATAGGTAGGTTAGTACCTACTTACAAGAACTTTGTATGTAAGACCCGTGAGTAATTGTAGCCTGTAGGTAACTGATTTAAAAATATAATTTATGACGTTAAAATATACTTAACAACAATTTTATATTTTTTATTAAGAAAAAGCGCGAATGCGGCATCGTACTAAACCTGCTGCCAGTATATTTGCATAAAATTCAGCAAATCCCTTGTATTTGTTCGCTTTTGTACGTCAAGGTACTTATGACTATTAAAAGTTTAAAATAATCAACCATTCAAAATATAAAACTAATTTACCAACAGCATACCTATAAAGTTCTGGGTACAGTCGAAAGTTTTACTTTATGACCAATTTTGTATCTTGTCACAGTGACAATAATATGAGGTCTCTATAGCAACTTTCATATTGATTTTCACTGTGACAAGGTACAGTCAACAACAGAGCTATGAATACAGGCAAAGTGTCAAAAATATGTATACAGTACTTTATTGCCTGTACATTAACGTCGTGTATACATATTTTTGGCACTTTGCCTGTATTCATAGCTTTGTTGTTGACTGTACGAAATGGGTCAGAAATTACTACTTTCGACCGTACTATGCTCATAAGTCGCGCTTGTCACTTCAACGCGAAAATAAGCCCAAAGTACAGAATAAATAATAGTACTAGGTACAGAAGATTCACTCTCTAACCAAACTCGTCTGTTACGATCAGGACAGATATGGCCGCTAGGTGGCGACAGCGCCACGCGCGGCTTATGACTATCCACCAAAATTGGTGTGGAGCGAATGTACTTTTAGCTACCTGTAGCAAAGCGATGAAATCGCGGAGTAAGCTACGCCTGGCTAAAGTCGGAATCCCACGGGTCCTCGTGATCGCTGGGCGCGGCGGACGCAGTGAAGGGGACTCTTGACATTTGCACCCTTACATAACCCGCGTGACTCGCTCATCCGCCGTCATTATCCCATCTACTGAACTATTTCGTAGAAATATTTAAATATTCGTTATTAAAATGAACCAATAAGCTGCTATCCTAAGCTACTAGCCTGCTACTATCTCTGTATCTTTAGGTAATTTGTACATTTTCGGGTAGTTATAGGTAATATTTATTGATTAACCAACCAAATACAAAACCACCTGGATCGCGCTGGTCGCTGAACGACCTGACTTTAACCTACATTAGTTGATCATGTAATGTTTTCACTGGCTTAAGAAGCCATTTGAGCCAAAAACTAAATTGACACTAATGAAGTACAAAAGATCAATTAGAGTTAGACCAAGAAAAGTCAGCAGCGATTTTGATAGCTCACGCAATGCAAGTGTAATTTTAAACGTCAAACGTCTATGAAATTATGACGTAATATAAATAACACTTGCATTGTGTAGGCTATCAAAATCGCTGCAGACTTTTCTTGGTCTAACTCTGGCAGTGTGTGGGTGTGTTTTCTCATATCAACCTGTAGATGTATAGTAGGCTATTCCGAATACCCGCTTAGATACTTCTGCTGTTGACTGTATTTCTTAAACTGCATATAAGGAGGCAAGTAGGTAGGTACTATTTGTATAAGAGCTAAGACCACACACAGAACAGAATAAGTGGAACGAAGTTCCCCACACAATGGGAATCGTGGAGATGTAACGAGCTGCAATAAGATGATTGCTTACAAAGAAAAACAGGAGGGCGTTAAATTTTATAACTGCCGATATCATCTGAGGGTCTACCGCGAACCACGTTCGACATGTTGCCTCCTTGTCACACTTACTTACGAAATTACAAGTCCGACAGAAAGGCAACACGTCGAACGTGGTTTGCGGTAGACCCTTTGGTTCGTTGCGACTCAATCGTGCACACTTTTCGTTTTTCTAAGATCAAATATGCAATAGTAAATGTATGAACTTGATTTTAAAAATCGGACAGGCCATACCTATTTTACTCACTTTGATTCATAAAACTTGGCAAGCCGTTCAATTTTGTCTTTTGATATCAAACACAAATACATTATACATGTCAATAAATGATTAACAACGGTTTGTCAGATTTCACATTCATTTACAAATAATACCATTAGTTTGTAACTGCAATAAAAGTACCATTGGATCATTTTAACACTGTCTATGGTATGACTTTTATTTTAAGATGATGAAGCCCCTTACCCGTCAGTTGTCGGCGATAACTTATACAAATTAGCTTCGGCATGCCTACTGATAACTTTCAGGATACGAGTACGGACGTGCTAGACTCGGAGTAATTAACAACGGAGACGCCATGTCTAAAATTTTCGGTACAAAATAGTCTGCCGTTTTTTGCGGGGGAGGGGCACATCAAATGTATAGGTACGTCATGTCAGATAAACGTCAGTCCATACATATGGTTGACCATTGGCCGCCTATTTTCGACAGAGGGGAATGCCTGTTAATGGCGGCTCCATTGTTAATTACTCCGAGGTGCTAGATGATATATTTATATTTTTTTAGAAAAAGAGGTGACACACGCTGCAACTAAAATGAAAATTGCGATTGCGAAGATTAGAAATGATTAAAAAGAAAGTACTGCAAAAGGTCATTTCATACTGGCTCGTGGCTGGGTGTTTTGGCGGGGTTTGCTGGTGAGGTATCGTCTTGGGTCGTCTCATTCGTTTTTCGTCAAGTTCTTAAATTAGTCCTATTCTACTTTCGTCACTCATTCTACATTGAAAGCCACCGACGATTGTGACGAATGTTGAATGAGTGACGAAAGCAGAATAGGACTAATTTAAGAACTTGACGAAAAACTAATGGGACGACCCAAGACGATACCGCTGGTGATTATTCGTGTGTCACAAACAATCGCATTTAAGAACACCAATAACTAAGCAAATACGCAAAGGCTTTCCACCTACTTCGGACCTAACGTCAATTAAGGGAATTCGATACGATTGGGTTGATGCAAATAAAATAAATCAAGAGATCCTAATGGGACAAACAGAGTTCGGTCGTAAAAAGTATTGATTTCTTCCAAACATGTCCTGGAAATAAATATGACTTTTTTACTAACGGACACTTTGTCCGTAATTGGTATGTCCGAATAAAGAATAACTTTATATCGTAATAATATACCGGTATTTATCACTGTCCATAAACCCCGGCAAAAGCCTATTGTGCGATCGATGCCTCATGAATTATTAATCGAATAAAAATTGGGCATCGACGGGTTTGGCGAGATTTTCGAAATCGATTGTGCTCTTACAAATGTATGGCCGGCGCACATAATTAAAGGTGTGTAACCTGTCGATTTATTATCAAGATCCGATGATAAATATTCCTTATGCGACTAAAATGGATATGACTAATGCGTGTCTATTGCTAATATCACTTATGAAACTGATTTTTAGATTCTCACAGGTTCGTAGAGATTGAAAGAGCTATGAAACTGCAATTAACACAAGTATTTAGCCTTCGTGGTTCATTTGATGGTTGAATCGTACAATTATCGCGGTTTCACCGTAGGATAGTTGGACGCATCGGAGGAGTCATTGCGTAAAAGTTGCGCCTGTGCCTACGCATGCTCGGTTAGAATAATCTGTCTATTCACATAACATTTTGAATCAATCTATGCACTCCAGGCAGCGTAGCACGGTCGCGTTTTTATCGCTTGTCACCATGCCTGTCACGTTCTAACAAGTATGTTAGTACGAAAGCGACACGCATAGTGATAGTCGATAAAAATGGATGCGCCCGCAGGTATACTTTACAAACAAAAGTGCTTTTATAAACGACTAGGGAAAACGAAAGTAAAATCATTATATGCAAAGCACACTTTAAAGGTCGAGCGTTTGCGAGAGATAGCTTTGCTGAAACTAAACATTTTCAATGTGATAATCAGAGCGGCTACCGCGAAAACCGAAATTCGCAAATTGCGGGGATCTTTCTCTTTTACTCCAATGAAGGCGTAATTAGAGTGACAGAGAAAAATCCCCGCAATTGACGATTTTCGGTATTGGCGGTAGGTAGCCAGAGATCGAACTTATACTGGGTTGCTCGAGACTATACTTGCAATAAGTGCTTTGAGTAACGGCCCAGTGCAGGTAATAGGGACGCTGGACGGACGATTTTGTGTAATAGTACAGATGCAACAACACCTGAATGTTGCAACACGTGGATTGCCATGCTAGTAGCCACGTGTGAAATCGTTTATATTACCATTAATGCCGTGTTGTCATAGCTGCAGGGTTCAGCAATTATTTAATTAGGCAGCCATTTGCCTATTTAATAGGTCACATGTATTTACTAACATACACGCCTCTTTTTAAAATTTTCCAGTAGAATTGCGTGAAATGCAAATAATAATAATAATATCTCCGGATGTATCATATTGTGCGTTCGGGGATGGTATCCGCCACATGTGTATCCCTTGCCTTTAGATTAAATTGTCTTAAAGGGCCTCTGCGCTGTTGGCTTCGGCCCCACGCACGCCTCCAAAAAGTCCGGGACCCCATGGTCCCGAGATGTGGAAAGGACAAACAAATAATAATATAATCTATTTTTTACCATAGTGCGTTCAGACAGCTAAATTGTGGCAGGAAATCTAATAAAGAAAACTCAAAAAACGTGGCTAGGTGCATTATAACCGGTAATGGGCATGTTATCAATACAAAGGGAAGCAGTCCCAGACCATGGGCTTCAGGTAGAGTTGGAAGCATCTCTTTAGATCCCCATCCCTTTGGATAGCCCTATACAATTTAAGTCCGCACTTGACATAGCAGAAACTAAAATTCAATTTACCTACTCGCCTACGCAAAAATCATATTCTCGCAATATTATTTTTTGAGGCACAAACAATTTGTCAACATTATATTCTTCTGCTCCTTTAGGCTGGGAGAAAATTTGATTCTACCATATATGGCTAGATTTTGCATGGATCGAATCAAACTCGTTGTCATCCAAATAATTATGGAACGAATTAAAGCCGAAATGTATAAAAATTAATTACATACATTACTGAGAAGCTTGTGGCGAATAAGCTAGATAAAGTTTATTGTGAAAAAATGGAGGTAATACTTGGGTAAAGCTAATAAAATATAAAAAGTTACGTGAGTCTATTGACTACTTGTACTTATCTGTAGATGTAAGGAACTATTATTTTAGGTACCTATTAATAAATAATGTATGTCCCTTGTTTCTTTCTTAATGTCAGCAGGTAGCACAATAATTGGTGAAAAAAACAGCGGAGTACACTTAAATTGACGAGTTAGCTGGCCAAACTATAACTGAACGTGTATTGCAAAATGTGACGTCCCACCGCTAAAGGTACCTTATGGCGGTTGGCGCTTACGCTATTATTAACGCCGCTCCAATATTATTGCTGCGCCATGCGACGTAAGCGCCAGCCGCCATAAGGTACCTTTTGCCGTGGAACGTCACAAATGTTTATAAATATCCGACGTTATTGTTTTTATGTTATTGAGAAAAGGTTAAATCCCAAGAGCACTGATGCAAACAATGTCAATACAGTTCAATAATATAAATGATTCCTCTGTTTTTGCATAAAGTTTTTATTTCATTGTCTCGGGATCTGTTGACAGGCATAATCAATTTTATTAAGGTAATATTAAAGCCCCCAGGCCTGCGAACCTTATCTCGTGAGCAGAAGGGTTATTTTTCGGAAAGGTAGATGTAATGCTGCTTGATCCCTGAAGAAAGTGCAAGCGGCCAGTTTCCTTTCTTGACGATGGAGGTCAGCTGAGCGTTGACTCATCAAGTGTTCCGAGTCGATATGGGCATGGAATTGGGCTTCTTTACTAATACGGAAGGTTTTATACTTGAATACATAGTAGTTATCAATCTCGTTTATTTGTATGTTTTATTTGTAAAGTGGTTAATAAAAATAATAAAATCAGACAGCGGAACTTAATTCGTTTAGTAAGAACTTTGGTTCAATTGAAAACGAAAATGATACCGTACTAAAAATTCTTAGTATGAAATTAAATGTTTTAAATTGTTTTAATCATAGTGCAATGAGGTAGAGGAACAAACTAAAATCGACTTGTATATTTGTGGTAAACAATTTAAGTCATTATAGTCAGAAGTTTTTCATTGTACTCAGTATACCAGGACATCAGGATCTTGGGAGTGAAAAGTTGGAGAAGGAAGGCCACAAACAGATCGGACTGGAGAGACTTGCTTAACCAGGCTAAGGCCCACCCGCGGCTGTAATGCCTCAGATGATGATGATGATAGTCAGAAGTTGTTGACTTTCAAGTATTCCTGTTGTGATTGACGAAGATATTAGATTAGGTTAGATTATTTATTTCATGAAGTAAATTACAGTACAACTTTGCCTAAGCCAAAATTATAAGAATTTACATCACAATCGTCAAAAACTAAAAACTAACATGCAAGAATTCCATAAACTATTACTATTACATTATTTGTATCTCCGTTTTAAAACTCTCGGGTCTTTCGAGCCCGGTCATTTATAAGGCGTGCGTGGGGATATGGATCCAACACGTAGAGGCCGTTTGGAGAGATTTGATGTCATTACATTATTATTGTGGAACTATTAATTGTACTAAATTAATCGAGTGATTGTTATTGTTTTGAATTGTTTCATGTTTGTTATACAGTCAAGTGTAAAAATATCACAATTACATTTAATACTTACTCCAAAATATGTCCCATAGTTCTTAATTCGCCGATATAAGAGCTATCAGACATATATTTTTACATTTTACTTTACCAGCCAACATATTTATTACTTAAGCTTATTTTAATGTTGATTAATAATCTCTCGAACAAGAAACCAAATGACCTGCACTGACTATCTTATAATAAAATCAAAATTATGTATAATGCATTATAATGACCCGGAATAGCCTTCTTAATCGTAAAATAATTAATCATTATCTATGTTTCTTTAAAATCAACAAAGGATAATTGGACCATGCGTGCAGTAGCGTGTGAGATTTGAATCCAATGGACCTTGGCATGAGATTTAATAAGGCTTAATCTATAAATAAGTAGGTAGTTATTGTTTACGGAAGCTTGCGACGAATACATATATCTATTTATATGTAAGTAGATAAATTATTATTGACATAATGAATTGGGCCATAACAATTTAGGTTTTAGGTGCAGTGTGGGCAGCGTTTAACCAAACCGTTAACACATTAGAGTACCTGCGGCGGTGGCGCGGTCGCATTTTTATCGCTGGTCACCATGCCTGTCTCGTTCTAATAAGTATGTAAGTGCAAAAATGACGGGCATACTGTAAATTGTTTTTCAAAAACACTGTCCATTCGTTTCATATTATATTGAAATCCCATTGCGACTAGGAACAAAAAGGTTGCCAAGATTTTTGTTACAAAAATATTTATAAATTATATGTATATCTATTTTGCAAACTTGTCAATGTTCACCTGAAAATAGTCATCATCATCATTTATTTAAGAGTGAGACTCTTGTCGGTGGAGCGATTTCCATGCATGTCGGTCCTCTGCCTTCTCCTTGACAGCCTGATACGATAAGACACGACGTTTAGCTTTTCTTTTACTTGATCTATGTACGTTCTCCTTGGTCTCCCCCTCCGTCTCCTTGCCTCAACTCTCCCTTTAATCATATTATTGATAAATACGTCGTGTCCAAGTATCTTGCCTCTTCTGTTTTCTAAGATTCTCAACAAACTCCTCTTCTCTCCTACCATGCATAAAACCTTCGTTTGTTTTCTTCTCCGTCCAACTGAAAATAGTCATGCATATTTATTAATAGGCAAAGAAAATGCGTAATTTTGGGTCATGTCGACTTTCGACTACGGCGGATGGAAAGGATTACAAAAACACCTTGTAAATGATATAAAAAACTGTTGTGCTTGTGGGTGGTCCACAAATCCTTGTCGGTCAATTTAGATTTGGATGAAATTTTAATTGTAGCCACCCAAACAGATGTAGTTTATGATAACTGTTAATTATAAAAGGTTGGATTGGGTTAGTAATAAATTTATATTATTAGTAGCTAAATGGCCATGGCTTTCCCTTCCCATGTGTCTTGTTATGTGGGTCAACTTCTCTATGGTATAGAAATTAGAAAACGCCGTTTTGTTAACCAACATTTTACTGTTATAATTATAAATGAAATTATCTCGGGATCGAAACTTTATACTTTTATACCTACATAATGAATAGACTTAGGTACGTGGTAAGTTATTAAATTTAATGAAACTAAGTATAGAAGTTTGTAGACGGATTAAATAAACAGGTAAATGACGCACTTATGCGGCAAAATGAGAGGGATATTACTTTGTTTGCATCATGTGGTAAGTACCTGTTGAATCTTATTAGCGCCCTTGATAAATTTCTACACATTTTTGTCGGGCTGTAGCTTTTAGCACGACTCACTACATGGCGAAACCCAATCTTCTCCCATTAATAGGTATGGTTGGTACAGTCGGCGTCAAAGATATGTTTACACTTTTGCACCTTACTCCTTAGTAATAAGACGAAAAATAACATATCTTTGACGTCGACTGTACCTAGTATGACTATCATACTAGGGACAAATGCACTATTTTTGTGAACGAGTCCTCTGCTATCCAAAAGACCATGTTCCAATTTGAACAGCTGGATGTATCCGTGTGTTGTGCAATGGTCAACGATTCAACACTGCACGCATACGCCACCGATGCCGCACCTCTCATTAATTTCATCATTACGTGTCTTCTAGGAAATAATCAATAGACGTGGTATCAAAGGTGAACATTATACAAACAATGTCGAAAGGCCGGGCATGTACATTGTTGTTGCTGTTTGACCTGCAACTATACCTACATTGTACTTATTAGCTGTATGTGAACCTAGATACAATAAGTAATAATTAAGAATAGCAAAGCATCATGCATGCAGCATGTTTATCTTCATAGCTAAGTTCATATTTTACAATCTATGATTTAAACTTTTACGATTTTCTTTATCTAAATTTTCTTGCGGCCAAAAACCTAACGTCGCGTTTGAAGCGTCATCTTTAGAATAAAAAAAATGAAATTAATGTAACAAGTGCACCAGATTATTTCGTGAAAATAACTTAAAAAGTCAACGGATTTTCTTAGAAATTACTTATACTTAACATCTATTTCGAATGATATCCCGTAGCATTTCTATTCGGTTGTCATTTTTATTGTATTTTTTGGAATACCGTTTATTTAGAACATGTTGTTTCATGTCACGCGTAGCAGTCTTTTATTACTAACTTGTCTCTGGCATGACGTCAGTGTTTATCACACCTACTGGAGCTTACATGTTTATACATGAGACAGGTGGGTGACAGAAATGTATGACACGAACAAGTTCAACAACACCAAAACAATGTACGATCGGCCGTGATTTACTCCATATTTTACACCAAAAATTCTTCACGTTGGGTTGGCAAAACTTTGGTGGTTCTGATCTGAGTATGTATTACACAGAATTAAGACTTTATTAGGCTCTAACTATTTGGCTGTTTCGAAAAATATGTAGCATTTTCAGGGAATAGAGCACTTGTAGGTATAATCACATCATACATAAATTTTCGATTGTCCTCTAATACGTAGCTATGTACTCATAGCTACCATTCGAATTTACGGATTTTAGGAGAACCATGATTAGGCATTTTTACTATGACCATGTTTCATACATCTGCAGAGATGACTGAAATAGCTGAGCCCCCTCTGCATAGAAATTGTTTTAGGAGGATCAACCATCTCTGCAGCTGACTACATGGAATGAAAATCGTACGATGCATAAAAGGCGAACCTATTACCTCGCGGTTTTCTCTTCCTGCCAATCATTGTCAATTTATTGTCTAACTAGAAGAAAAGATTAACTGTTTCACAACAAATATCTCGAAATCTTCCCACCAAACCTGTTTTATCGGCAAAGGAAACTTAAAAGAAAGTTAGGACATAGTATTGAATGCTAGTATATCTAAAATGTTATTTCATGGATAATTGAATAACTATTAAAAAAACTTGTTTGATTTTGGCTACCCAAGTATTGGACAGACTTTCTAGAATTTATAGAACTCTCAAAATCACAAATTATTTATTATTTGGCCTAACACAAATATTTGTGACGTTCCAAGGGAAAAGGTACCATATGGCGGCTGGCGCTTACGTCTAATAGCACCGCAATAGTATTGGAGCAGCGTTAATAGGTACCGTTACTCGTGGGACGTCACATATTAAAGGCCAATATACAACAGATGTCTTTTATGCTATACATTCGCAAAAAAGAAGACGGATTTCAAATACCTAGTACATGGGCAAGGGGCGTAGCCAAGTTAACAATGGTATATCGTTAAACGCCCCAATCGAAAAATAAACAATTAATACAAACTTAAATACCTATATACTTTTCGTTCGCATCTATAAATTAGGTATTTGCCTGTCGATTACCTTAGCTACGAGGCTACGACGCTACTCTCCCTGTAATGAAATGCTTAAAAGCAATAAATATTGGCCACTTAGGGTCGGTTGCACCAAACTGTTCGTAACGTTAAAGAGTTCGCTAATCTTTTAAGTATGTATGGAAAGTTTCATAGTAATGCGCCGTTGTGTGTTGATCAGTCTGTCAAATGTGGTTGATGCAACTGGCCCTTATAGTCTTAAAGCGATCCTTTTTCACTTGTTATTGAATGTATTTATTTCCTCTGTATCAAGTTTACTACGAAATTGTCAAGCGTGGTACGCCCTGTCAGTACTCGTTAGTCATGCGTCTCAGTATGGTAATGTGTGTTTGTACAGCCGACACTTGGTCGCCATCGTGCAAGGTCGTACGTTTTGTATCGATGGTTTTAAGTGTATGTATCTACTCGTAGTAGTGTCACTAATGTGTGTGTAGTGTTACGAGAATTTTGATGGCATAGTTTAGAATTTAGAAGAACATAACATTATTCACTTTTCACATGAAAATTTTTTCGAAACTTCTAAATGATCTAAATCATTTGTATTGTGTGAAATTTTAGACAACAGCACAGTGTGTATAAGGGCCAGTTGCACCAACCACAGACTTTGACAGACTGATCAACATCACTCAACAGAGAACTATGAAAATTCCCATACAATAAAATTTAGCGAACGCTTTAACGGTGACATTGACAACAGCGGTTTGGTGCAACTGACCATAACTACAATTGAACTGGTCTTCCCAAAATCGCTTTCCTATAAATAATTTCCCATTAATGCACATAAATGATTTGGCGAACTACAGAATTAGATATTATAGGTGAATAATTTTTAATATTAATGGGATCTGGTGCATCTGATAGTAATGAAAACTGTTTCTAATTCCAGGTGTGATGCGCTGACATGCCGATAACAGCCCTGTCGCACGAGACGCCTCCCGCGTCGCCCCTGCACCCAGCCACCTACGAAGAGGTCCTAGCCACCGTATGTACCAACTCTTCTTTACTAATAGCTGCACAAACCACTTGATGGACTGATAAATGGCGATCAGCAGTGAAATTTAACGAATGTTTTAAGGGTAACAGACAGATTGATGGAACTGATCCTTACGGCTCGATTCGGGAAATGAATAAGAGATGCACTAGATATGAAATAGTAAAGATATGTGACGTTCCACGGCAAAAGGTACCTTATGGCGGCTGGCGCCGCGATTCGGGAAATTAATTAGAGATTCACTAGATATGAAATAGTAAAGTTATGTCACGTTCCATGTTAAAAGGTACCTTATGGCGGCTGGCGCTTACGTCGCATAGCGCCGCAATAATATTGGAGCCACGTTAATAATCGTAAGCGCCAACCGCCATATGGTACCTTTATTCGTGGGACGTCACATATCTTTACTATATCGTATCTAGTTAATCTCTAATTCACTTTTATGATCTAAATGGATATCCAAGTGCCCCTGCTGGACAGATTATAGTCCTGTCGTACGTAACAGCCCCTAAAAAGGTTCCAAAAACTACAGTTTGTACTAATAACCATATGCACTAATAACCGTTTTGTTGTTTACCTACAAGGTAGGTATGTAACGTATGTATGTAATGTAGGTAGATAACCTAAGTAGCGGCGCGATTCGGGAAATGAATTAGAGATTAACTAGATACGAAATAGTACAGATATGCGACGTCCCACGGGTAAAGGTACCTTATGGCGGTTGGCGCTTATGCTATTATTAATGTCGCTTCAATATTATTGCGGCGCTATGTGACGTAAGTGCCAGCCGCCATAAGGTACCTTTTTCCGTGGAACGTCACATATCTTCACTATTTCATATCTAGTGAATCTCTAATTCATTTCCCGAATCGCAGCGCCAGACGCCATAAGGTACCTTTTGCAGTGGAACGTCACATACCTTTACTATTTCATATCTAGTGAGTCTATAATTCATTTCCCGAATCGAGCCGTAGGTATGAATGAAATAAAAGTAAAAGAAAATCCTGAAATGCACTGAAGTTCACTGTATAGTTTTGGATGTAATTTTTAGGGTTCCGTACCCAAAGGGTAAAACGGGACCCTATTACTAAGACTTCGCTGTCCGTCCGTCCGTCCGTCCGTCTGTCACCAGGCTGTATCTCACGAACCGTGATAGCTAGACAGTTGAAATTTTCACAGATGATGTATTTCTGTTGCCGCTATAACAACAAATACTAAAAACAGAATAAAATAAAGATTTAAATGGGGCTCCCATACAACAAACGTGATTTTTGACCAAAGTTAAGCAACGTCGGGAGTGGTCAGTACTTGGATGGGTGACCGTTTTTTTTTGCTTTTTTTTTGTTTTTTTTTTTGCATTATGGTACGGAACCCTTCGTGCGCGAGTCCGACTCGCACTTGGCCGGTTTTTTTAAATATGAACAGTCTTTATAAATAAACAGAAAATATTGATCTTACGGATGTTATCACTTAGATAGGTTAGATACTTAGGTTATCTAATAGGTATAAGTATAGGTATCTGCCTGTCAATGATTAAGCGTCATCACATCTAACCCATATTAAACATTCTTTAGAATGTAGACACGTTTCATCTTTAGGACAGATTATTACTTTATACGCCTACAGCACCTAAAGCACTTGTTAAGCGGCATCTATTGTAGCGCGTTGCGCAATCGCCGCCCTCTTCGCAAGTCTGCCGCGAGGCAGAGGACCTGCCGCGAACAACTTCGTTCGTATTAGCCTCTTTATCGCTCGAATATGCAAGTACGTTAGAGAGACACGTAACGATATTTCGATTTTTGATTTTCGCGGTAGACCCGCAGGGCTGCTCCCATGGCATACCGGGCCAGCATAACCAGAATAAGTATGACCGATTACACGTACGAATATGGATCTTGATCTCTTACATACAAATACATTAGCAGCTAGTGATTAGCTAACTACTGACGCCTCAGACGATGCAACGGCTCACGCCAGGTTTAATATCCATGTAACTACAGACCTCAGAGGGCCTACCGCGAACCATGTTTGACATGTTATCTCTCTGTCGCACTTGTAAATAAGTACGTAAATGTAACAGGGAGGCAACACGTCGAACGTGGTTCACGGTAGGCCCTCAGGAACGGCCCTTACTTCGCCATCTTTTTCTTCGCCGAAACAAAGACGCTGCTCTCGCATTTCGCACTTCCTGAGACGATTATAGCAGGTATTAGAAAGCAAGAGATGATAATCTATTTGGATTTTTTATTGGTTTCAATTCAATGCTCACTTTAGTGGCAATCGCCAATAAGTTGGCACGTAACTGTCGTCACGCATGCTAATTGAATTCGAAGATGTACAAAGTGCGTCTAGTAGCATAGCATACTGGTTTACAAGTTTTCTTACACAAATTTGCAATGCAAATCTTATCACCTTGGCATGTGATTTTCTGATTGTATAAGTATTGCCGAATTCACGTACTGCTCCGCAGTAGCATCGCTCGCGCGGCATAGGACTATGTGAATAGCTATTATAAGTCAAACGGATACTATTCACCTGCATACAATAGCTTAGTGGCTTACTTAGTGCAGCTCTCTGCTTCCGACGTGTGGCCTTCTCGCGCGAAATGATTACGAATAAATACGAATAAAAAAGCGAAAATTGTGATTTTGTAGTGACTTGGATGTGCAGTGATTGTGTAGTGAGCTTTGGATTGATTCAGTTCATAAGCAATAAGTATATCGAAAAAATAGGTAGAGACAAATAGAAGATCGGGTTTTAGCATTTAATACCTAAGTAGTTAGGCTGTAAATTGACTTAATGATGACCTAGTTGTCCTAGTTAACCGGCTAACATTGCTGACCGGGAAATTACGACTCCTTGTAAATCAAATGGTTGAAGCTTTCGATATTTGTTTAGCACGTTTTAAGTAATATTAAAGAAAACTCTTCAATCTTATCCTCCTAAAAATAGGATAAAATACATACTGGGTGAATGCAACATGGTATGGTATATATTTTTTAATTGTTCATACTTAATCGTAGTAAAGAAAATCATCTTTGATTTATTGGATTAAAACATATTTATGTAGTTGTTACCGCATATTACTCATCAGAGGGCAATTAAATCCCTATTTGTGCTGCAGACCCTTTGTTACAGCTTGCATGTGTAACGCGATGATTTTAACAGAACCTTGAAAATACCTATTAAATCGCAATCTAATTACTAAAATTGCCTCTAACTACATACTACATCATTCAACTAAGAATGAGTCTCACGAGACGCAAAAATTCAATCAAGTCATTATACTATTCATTGTTTCGAGCTACCAATGAATAAGTGATGAAAGAACGAAACGGCAAGTGATGAAGGTGTCAGTATACCTATTAATGGTGTATCTTTGGTATTGTTTAAGAGACAAGGAAAAACCGCATACGTGTACTAACATGTGCGGTCGGTGATATTTCCAGCGATGATCGTGTTTAAGCCTTAGCCCAGTAGGTAATCTATCTAATTGGCATGTAATGTACAAATGAAAATACATTACCGAAATAATGTATTACGTTTTTTTTAAACCAGACAGAGTATGATAAGCAATCACCTTCAACTTCTGTGTGCTACAGTATAGTTCACACCTTTTTTGGAAAGCCTCCTAACTTAGTCAGTATTTCAGAGAAAAGTACACTGAAACAGTACAATGCGCGACCGTTTAGGTTTCAGAATGTGCGTGTTGACTATTTGCCCGACAGTGGGGCCCGCCTAATAGTGGCTAGGTATAGGACAGTTATTTGCAAGCGATAGTAATATTTTTAAATTTAAGGAAAATTAAAATTCATCGTTTCCATGATTCTCTTTTCGCGATATGGCAGGTGTTCCAAATGGTCGCAAGTTCGAATCTTGCCCGAAGCGGTGAAATTTGAATTTTAAACTGACTAAAGAACACATTTATGCCACTTTTCGCTCGATCATCGCTTTTAGTTCCCTTATAAACATGCACTTTGTTGATCTAATACGGTATTTACAATGGTAAACAAGTATACCGGGTGTGGCCTGTAACACGAGCAAATAATTAAAACATAGATTGTACTCCTCAACCGGTAACGCTTTTGTTCAACAACTTTTAAAAATTACGAAGTATTTAGACTCCCTATTTTTCATACAAAATAAATATTATCTTCAATGGACGCCATCGCCACGACATATCATTGTGATTGACGTTGCTTGTCACGCCTTAAACATAACAAAATTCGCAATACATTGCGTCTTACAATAAATTTTAAAGTGTATTAAAAATCAAACCACAAGTTATTTAAAGTCGCTGAACAAATGTTGGTCAGTATGAGGAGTACAGCCTACAGTTTAATTTTTTGCTCATATTACAGGCCACACCCGGTATGTGTAGGAATTTAATATTCATTTTGAAATAGTTTACTGGATATTCTATTACAATTTCTGACTGCGGCCTGCGGCCAAGATTGGTGACTGATTTATAATGTCAATAAATAAACGTAAACGTGTGGTTAGATCACAAACTTGCAAATTTTTAAGCAAATATTGCAAACACAGTTGTGTAAGGGATCAGGTTTTAAATCCATTTCTTAAATTTAACTTATGAAATCATATCGGACTGACGACCCCATGAATCCAACACGATGAAATCATTGTATAGATTTAAACTTGTTTTTCTAGGGGCCCCATTCGGATTTTGAAATAGACATATATTAGATATATTTCAGACATCACCAAGATACGATAACGATATGTTTAAGATCTCACCTGTCAAATTTGACATTTGCGTGATTCTGGAGATACTCTTGAACGATTTCCACAGGATTCATATCCTGTGGAAATCGTAGATGATCTCTAAGTCATCTTAGAGATCCAATTCACATCTAATACAATAGATATCTTACGCTATCTAACGTAAAAGTGACATTGGTTGCCCGAATTGCGCTGCAAAAGAGAACTAGTTGATATCTAAACTATAACGTATCTAGAATGGATCTAGTACGTGTCGTCTCTTGTGAATATCTTGAAGTTCGAATACGGCAGTAGGTTTGTATTAATATTAATTTTACGCAAACTAGCTTGAATCATTCCGTAACATTTACGTATTTTATTGCCGGATGAAATAAACCAACGAATTTTAATATAGGTAAATATCTGAACAATCAAAGTCAAAGAGTTATTACGTTTTAATTCTTTTTTTCATTGATCCAATGAAACGAGTTTGCAGAATCACATGCTCGGGACTCGTAATAAAAAAAAAACATAATTACATTCATACATAAATAACATAGGTAATTGAGCGGTTTACTAACACATGTCAAATCAAAATTTACTTTAAATTAAAACTATGCAAAGACTAAAAACTGCAGGCAGATGCTGGATGCGGCAAGCTGAAGACAGGGCGCTATGGCGCTCTTTAGGGGAGGGCTATGTCCAGCAGTGGACTAATATAGCCTGATGATGATGATGATGACTATTTATATGTAATGATGACATGCTTCCTTATTGTAGGTAATAAAAATGGTTTAAGTAGGTATGCCTTTAAGTACGGATAATAAAATAGCAGTCAGTTACCAATTATTATTGTTGACCCCTCTGCAAAAAATAGTTAACTGTTATAACCTGGTTCCGGAGTATTACAAAAAAAACATCTATATATAGGGTCGGTAACTAAGCATGTGACAACTCTGAGAATGCAGCCGTCCTTGGACATGAATTGAGGTGTTCGCTTACGGTTCGAGGACGTTTTTATCAACTCAAGTATTTGCTATCGACATAGTATAAAAAAAAATCGGACGCTCCGTACAAATAAAACTAAGTACGTAAATGTTTACAACTCTGATAAAACAATGCTTAAATGGCATTAAGGATGTTAAAGCGGTATCGATCAGCTGTTGCGTCAGCGCGCGGGCAAGTGCGACGATTTAAGAATAGCCGGTTCACCTTGCTGCGCCGCCGTGGGAGCGCCGTTCATGTAAATACCATACTACTGCCGCATTTCTACACCATCGGCACTGGGGCCAAATTCGACATGTACAACTGTCAGAGTTCGCATCCACGTCAAATCAAAAATGATTTTATTGCATACTGAGATTACTGAGTGTTGATTCCATCAGCGGTGGATAATATCATTTGGTACAACCAAAACTCAACTCTAAACTAAGGGTGGTTCGGTTTGGTTTGCTTGTCACCCTAACTGTGGGTTGTTAATGTTAAATTTTGACATTGTACGTATTCGAGAACTTATGATTTTTCCCACATCAACGGGAGATCAACACGATACGTCAAACGTCGCTTGTCGAATAGGGGTCCTGTTAGGTGAAGCCAGGGCCGTCTTAAACTATGCTGGGGCCCTTGGGCACATAAGCTTTTGGAGCCCTTTTGGAAAGTAAAGAAAGCGAATTAAACAAACATTTGTCTACTATGATGGTCTATTTATTATGGGTAATCAAATATACTGTTACTGTCTGTCCTTTGAGGCCCCCTGAGGAAGGGGCCCTGATTTTTCTACTATGATCTTCTATTATGGGTAATCAAATATACTGTTAGGTACTGTCCATAGTCTACTAAAACATGGTCTTCTCTTCCTAGAGTGACACAAGCCTACGTCACAATAACATGGCCGCTATATATAGCGCTATCGCATATTATCATATAGCGCTGTCGCATGATGACGTAGGCTTGTGTCAGTCAGGTGACCTAGAAAAGACGGGAAGAGAGTACCAGGCGGAGTATATTATTATACCATGGTACTGTCTGTCCTTTGAGGCCCCCTGAGGAAGGGGGCCCTGGCCACGGGCCAAAGGAAAAAAGAAGAAAGAACAAAAAGACAAAATAGATAGAAAAAACCAATGCACCTTGTGTTATAGGTAAATAAGCCGTGCATGGACAATAGATATTTATCTATTGTCTACGTCTTTCCAAACAATAAAAGAAGTAGTTGTCACATAAAAACAAACAGTAAAAGATAAAAAATAAATGAATGATCAATAAATTCAATCAATATAAATATAAAAATATCATAATTTCCACACAAAAAGTATTGTTGACGTTATTTAAATTCGACAAACGACGCTTGACGTATTCATTGTATATTTATTAGGCTTGCTTGGCATTGTTGGAATGGGCTCACGGTTAGGTACTTACCTACATACTAGCATACAGATTTATGCTTAACGAAGAAAACTGAATTTATAACAAACACAAAGAAAAAGTAAATTATTTAACTAACTGAGAAGTACCTATAAAATTAATTTTCATTATCGCCATAATAAAAAAACGGCTCCTACGAGTATACAACGTTTGTTCTATGGGAGCCCCACCCCACTTACATTATATTTATTTTATTCTGTTGTTAATATTTATTGTTATAATATAACGGCATCAGTAATACATCATCTGTGAAAATTTCAACTGTCTATCACGGTTCATGAGATACAGCCTGGTGACATCAGACGGACAGTGGACTATTAGTAAAAGGGTCCGGTTTTTACCGTTTGGGTACGGGACCCTTAAAACTCTTAATTCTCATAATAAATAGCCAAGCATGTAATGCTTAAAAAAAGAGATCTAAAGTGTTTGGTCTATGGATACTTTTAAAACGCTTTGCGGAAAATGATAAAGATCCCTTTATTACACAAGCATGGCATAATTGTATTGACTATTAGGTAACACACGGCGGCTATCGCACAAATCAGTCAAGGCAGTGTTATTGTAAGTGGCCGGCGTATCGCGTTTCAGGCCACAGTGACTCACGGACAGGCGATCCTCGGACCAAGGTGATTGTACCTGCTGCTGTTATGTTGCTACTTGCTAATGTCATGCGAGTTTAGAGCTTGGAGGAGCTTAGAGTGACGAACTTCTGTCATTACGGGTCTTGATAACTTTGAACGCATGAGATCTTCAAGTTGAATTTGACGCCAAACATCAGCTCCGAAAAACTCGGCTCAAGCCCTTCTCTACTCTACTGTGTTTCGCGTTGTCTTTCAAAACCAAATCCCATCCCATGCACGTAATAATTAAGATCCTATTTAAATTTGTCGGGATGTCGCCGTCGACGGATACGTCTGCGAGGACATCATCATCATCTCTTTTACTCTTTAAGCTGAACCGCCAGTTTTAAAACAATTAAAATTTCCCTTTTTTTATTCAAACTAAAAACCAACCGTATTTGATTTTGTTGTCAACTCGACCATACGTTGGTAATATCTGAAATAAAAATAAATGTAACACTTTAAACTCTCGCGTTTTGTACACATATTTAATTACACAAACGGGTCTACCGCGATATAATTTCATTGTTTTTACCTTTATGCGACGTGTCAGCTGAGTTGCACCAGCTGTGGTCACGGTGTGGTGTGGTGAAAATAAATGTTCAGCCTACACATGCACGTATGTAGGTAACTATATTGTTAAACTACTTTACAACCATGTTTTATGTAAGTAACACTGCTCATAACAATAGTCAATATTCCTAAATAGGTACTTATTACAAAAGTAGAGCAGTATTTGTAGTAGTCAAAGCAATATAGGTCCACGCATAACCACGATCCGTGTAACGGTCCTTACGTAGGCATACGCATCCTTACCTCATTTATGTTCAACAACAATAAACAGAACTACACGTAATAACTTACGCATGTTAAAATCATTCCCGTAAATGGTTACGTCGGTTAAACAAAGCTTTAACGTCTCTTGACATAAAACGATGTATCGTTATCGAACATTCAAAGCAGTTAAAACCTTTTATTGTACATTGAATAATGATCACGTAATTTCAATACGTTAAATTATGCAGCGATGCATTGCCGTGCTATTAGGTGGTCAAATGTTTGCGTCCTTAATGCATGGTGATAAGGTTTAAATATTTGAAGTTGACTGTTTGCTAATTTGCGTGGATAACCATTCGCATGCAATTGGAACGTCAATGCGAGTTTAATTCCGATTTGGGATTAGATTTCACGCTTGCGTTTATTCAATGCGTATCTGAATTAGTGAATTAGCGTAATTATTAGGTATTCTGATGAGAATGACCGAATAACTACGTTTACGAAAGGTAGTTCAATAAATGCATTTATAACTTTGCGAGTCAAATTGAGAAACGGTAGATATTTTTTAAGTTTAGGGCAAATTAGAAATTTTGGTTATTTATATTATACTATGTACACAAGACTTGTCATGTATTTTACTAGTATAATTTAGCCATTCTTCAAGAAACACAAGAATGTAACTAGTAGTATTGTTTACGTTGGACAAAGCATCCCGAACAAGTGAACGGCCTTGCTGAAGGGTCAGGCCGGTCAGCGGGCCACTTTGCTCACAATGCGCCAGCGCCGGCTCTGCGCCACTCTCGATTTCATACGCCACAAATGGTTCAATCATTTGTACTATATGCCTAAGTTAACATATTAACAGTAACTATACGTTACTGTCTGCAATATAAATATGCGATGCACGTAATTGTATAAATAGCATGTAAGCAATAATAGCCTATAAATATGTTATTTTTAGATTTACTAGCTCTCTCTCTATACGAAACTCATCAACTCAATTCATTGTATAAGGGCATTAGGTACCAGGATGCAATACTGTAATTGTTTAAATGCATTAAAATTGTAATTAGGTAGTAGACCGAGGTGAGTTGAGACAGAGGAGAGTTGGAACATCGTCGATTTTTTGGAATCTATTAACTAGAAACTAGAAACTAAGTCGCAATAGCGCGCGTTTGTTAGTTCAAGTTACGAGCTAACAAACGCACATCTGTTGCGACCTAGTTTCTAGTTAATAGATTCCAAAAAATCAACGATGTTCCAATTCTCCTCTGTCTCAACTCACCTCGGTCTCCTCTACATTGATTATTCGTTATTTAGCGTTAATTAAGATTATTTGTTCTAATTTAGCGTTTTAGTTTATTTTGTAAATTGTTTGATATTTAATTTTCTTTTAATCCAAAACTCATAATTTCCTAATAGATCTCTCATTCAAAGTGTGGCAAGCATTTTTTGTTTTGATTCTGTAAGGAATAAGAGCTTTCTGTAGCGACATACATGATACAACTCTTCGTTTATCTACGATACAAAATATCTATTTACACGTTTTTCTTACGAATTTAAAACCAAGGTAAATAAATATGTCTATAATTTTTAATTATACTCGTGTACTCGTGTCGGAGGCCAAGACTCATTTTGGGTCGTTGCGCCATTAAGTAGTAGTAGTATAATTTTTAATTGTATTTTATAAAAAACCAAGCTGAATAAAAACGCATTATTTACCTGTCTTTGTAACAAAATTAACTAACATTTTTTAGATGGGTAAACAGGACAATCGCAGCCCAAGCGAAGTTTTAGTCTTAAAGAAGCCTGAGCTTGTTTTTACTTTTAGTGCTTAAGAGTGACATTCCATTTCTAACTGCAGCTGCAATACTGTTCATTTTACTATGGAAACGCGTCGCTCTCATTGTCAATTTCCATAGAAAATGAACAGTATTGCAGCTGCAGTTGGAAATGGAATGTCACTTTAACTCTCGTTTTCAAACGCTACAAATGGTTCGAACATTTTTCTAACGTTCTACGGTATTTTAACGCCCGCTTTGCGTGATATCAATGCATCACTCTCGATTTCAAGCGCAGCAATTAGCTTATTTAAGTAGAACTTAGGTTTTTATTGCATTGATTTAAAATAGAACTTAATTAGCAGTGAAATAAATTGCTACTTAATAACTGATTGTTTCTGTGCACTTTATTAGAACTACCTACAAATATTAGATTAGAATAGGTAAAACTTTTTTTTAAACTTATTGATATAAAAGGTAAAAAACCCGCGTGATGGCAAAAAAACCGTCAAGTGCAAGACGGAGTCGCGTTCCAAAAGTTCCATACATTACCCAATTTTTAACAATGTCTTTTTTATGTGGAATGTCTTTAAAAAAACCCGTACCTAGGGGTCGGATCAAAAACTAAGCAATTAAGTCCGACTCACGCTTGACTGCACATTTCTAACTGGTTTTCCTGTCAGCTATATAAAACTCGAACTATATAAAACTGAAAAAACTCCGAAATTTTTGCAGTTTTTTGCAAATTACGCAGGGAGCACAACTTTTTTTTGCTTGCAAAACATAGTTTCACATTCCTCCAAGAACTTCAAACAACATACAAAAAAATATAGAACTACATCTCGCATTGTTTTTTTAGAACATTTTTTGTAAGATTTGACTGGCCTAATAGGAAAAGAACTAATTTGTGGATTTTCTTTTTCAAAATTTTAGATTTAGTAGTTTCGGAGATAAAGCGGGAGAGGGGGGAATGGTCGGACAGACAATGAGACTGGGCTATTGTAAAGAGTTCGGACACCTGCCATAACAATGCTAACACACGTTATCGAGGCAGGTGGTGACTTGCCGCTGACTAGATGGGCCCCCGAAACTGACGTCGTGAAGACGACCAGGAGCAACATCGGTGTGAGCGGCTAAGGGGTGTCGAGAGGTGTGTGCCGCTTTCTACCCAGTGGCTGTTACCAGCCACTGTGCCAACTCGCGTCTTATGCATCTTTCACTTCCACCCCTGGAGCATATAGCTCTAGCGACTCCTCTCTGGACGGCCAATTAAGGCAAGCCAGAGCTGAGAGTCCTGCGGGTCCCCTTAACCATAATTCAATAAAAGAATGGGAATGGTCGGACAGACAGACAGACAGACGCACGAGTGATCCTGTAAGGGTTCCGTTTTTTCCTTTTGAGGTACGGAACCCTAAAAAAGACTAAAGGTTAATGCAAAGAGCTTTCAAATGTTAGAACAATTGTATTTTATAATCAAAGGAATTTGATCCGTGACCGATGCAATTCGTCAGTTTCCCTGTAAGGCGCACCCAATGTCATTAACCATAATTCAATAAAAGATCGTTCATCGACATTTTGCCGGAGTCAAGGTGGTGCCATAATTTTAATTTCGTTCGCCTCCCGCTTTTGGCCCTGCCTTTATTTGGTGCGACCTTTCGGGCCAGTTTCACAAATAATGAGTATGAAGTCGGCCAAAGAGAATAAATAATATTTTGGGCCTATACTTAAAAATATTTGAAAGCGGAAGTAGAGCCAAGGCTGTAAATATATTTAGGTACCTACTTACTTAATTTATTTTAATAATGTTGCTTGAGGAGGTACTTGAAATTTCGCATAAATACTGGGGTCCAGAACCTAGACTGCTTGGCGTATGAGAACAGTGGTGCTCGTGATATCGCAAGTATTGAGATATAGTTAGTAAACTTTATTAGTGTATACAAACTTAATACCTACAAACAAAAATGATACTTAAAACATAATTAAATAACTAACCTACAAAACTTAAAAACTAAATCTAAAAATAAATAAAACTAATCTAAAAATAAATAATTACAAACTATCCTGCGGAATGGTGCCGTAGATGCTGGCATTTGAGATATTAAATGTACTTATGTATGCACTGATTATATTTGTACTAAAAGTAACAACTACATATACTTAGTTACCTAAACTTATATCGACCGGGATATGAACCGTGATTACCTTTTGTTATGTTTTCGAGCTCTCGATATTTCGACGCAGTTAATTACATGCATCTTGTTCACGAGTAGGTATATAACTTCGGTTTATATCCCGGTCGATATACTCGTAAGTAGTGAAACTGACCGTGAATCATTCAAAACTGTTACATATACTTACCTAATACACTAAATGTGTAAGTAGAAAACTTAACTCGTGTAAACTAGTCAGCTGATAAGAACATTGACAGTAGTTTTCCTTAAAGGAAACTATACCACTACGTGTTCATTGATCGCCCGTCCACCGATAAGGCCGGCCGCAAAAAGACAGTTTACGTGCTTTGTCAAACTTGTGATCTATTGCGGCCGCCCTGGTAGACAGCTACATTCCGACTGCTGTCAGAGTTGAATCCAACGCTTAACTATCCTCCTAAGTGTAAGGCCTGAGTGGACGCTCGAGTTGAGCGTGCAGCGGGGCGGGGCGTGCGTCGTGCATGTTAAACAAATGCAAACGTATAGGAGCGACCTTAGTGCACGCTGCTCAAATTACTTGTGAGCCCGACGCCACGCTGCAAGCCCCGCCGGACGCTCCGCTTCGAGCGTCCACTCAGGCCTTACGCTAAGGCCCAAGGTCCTACCTATAGTACTTCTTAAGTTCAATGAAATTTCAATCATATTTGGAAAAGAGTCGCTTTTGCTTTGTTTCATTCCATTTTCAAACAACGCAAAATCATTTCTATTTCTTAGACTATAGATTCAAATTTCAATGGCAAATTTTGAAATTTTCACTTGCACGGCTGAGCTTTAGGAGGCTATACACTAGTTTAAGGGCCAGTTGTACCAACCACAAGTAGCGGACCGACCACTTCATACAGCAATGAACTATGAAATTTTCCAAACAAAAACTCTTAGCGAATGCTTTAACGGTGACAGATGGTTTGTTGCAATAGATCCTAAGTTGGCTCTCCAATTACGCATGCATAGTTGTTATCAATATGTGTATCAATATACATACAATTTGATTAAGTGGTAATTTTATGACTACAAAAGTTTGTCAGTATCAACAATCGATTGTCAGTTTTACCCATCGAAAATAGACATGTTTGAAGTGCCGTATGTGGGAAATATAAATATCCCTTAGCCTGGTAAAGGATTAAATCGACTCGCCTACGGTCCGTGAGCAATGGTAATCCAAAATAACACGGCGGTACACGTCGAGATGTGCCGATAGAAGGTATTGTGTGCCACAAGGCGATACTCCCCATTAGTGCCGTCTAAATATTGTATTGTACGCGAACTCCAGCCTAAAACACTTCATTGTTTCAACGGGAGACGTAGGGTTGTCACGTATTTGGTGTGGTTAATTGAAACATTTGGCAAAAGTTACTAAGTAATATTGCATAAAATTATGCCCTCCTAAGGCCTACTTGTACCATTCCACTAACCTGGGGTTAACCGGTTAAACCTGGAGTTACCATGGTAAACAATACAATTTGACACTGGGTTAACGGTTTAACTGCTTAACCCCGGGTTATTGGAATGGTGCAAGTGGGTTTAAGCCGAATAGCTCTATCTTAGAAACAAATGATTTTGAAAATGGAAATCTCAGTAATAGAAACTAAAGTTAGACCAATGAATTTTCTTTAGAAACTAAACTATAAGTTAGGAATGAATTTTATTTTGAGATAGTGCTCTTTGGCTTAGCAGGGCAGAATTTATTTTCTCATCATAAAATGCTACTAGTTACATCGTACGATCCGTCTGATAAGCGATCACTATAGCCTATGGACGCTTGCAACTTCGGGAGTGTTATATATATGCGCGTTGCCAATTCGTTTAGGTAATCTGTCATTACTTTCATTGCTTATACCTAACTGAAGTTATCACCTAGACAAGTCTGCAATTATTTTGATAGTCACGAACGTCAAAATTTCATAGAAGTTTAACTTTTAAAATAAGATTATCAAAATCATTGCACTCTGTTCTTGGTCTATCTCTCAGCGTATATATGTAATGCTATCAGAAATCATACAAAAGTATAAATTGCTATTTATCAGTTGCCAGATAGACAGTTTAATAACTTTTTGAGCGTTTTCAATAATATTTATTAAAAGTTCCGAAACTGGAGTTGTAACACTGGCAACCCTAATAGTGTCCAATATTGATGGCCAATGGAGATAGTTTCTGATAGCCGCGAGCGCTGGTGTTTAATGCATGAATGCAAGGTCCTAGGCTTGTTTCGTCGAGCTAGCTCCTCGCACTAGTTTTAGAGCCACCCCACACTAGCGTCTTTCGAGCGTCGCCGTCTAGACAGTGCTATGGAAAATGGCGTTGCTGCGCAGTTGCGTCGAGCACATGAATCTAGGATATACCTGGATCTGGCATGAGTGGTGGGGGTAACTGACAGAACGGGATAGTCTTATGTATCTTTCAGTAGGAGTAGCAGAGAAAGCGGTATTATTGCTTGTCCTTGTCTCACTTTTTGTTTGTTCCCCACCTTTTTATTAGTATGGAGAATGGTGGGCAACAAATGAATTCGACCAATCACAGTGTCGCATTTGCGTATGTTTTGTCCCTCACGGAGGCACGCGTATACCACTTCTATGCGATCCTACCTTCTATGGTCGAGCAGTAGCCATAGAGTTGACTAGATGCCGACACTCGAGAGACGCCAGTGTGGGTCCTTACTGCACCACGGGTCGGTCACGACGGCGAAAATATCCGCCATAATATTTAGAAGTCATATCATGCTCGATTCTTTTTGAAGCCCGTTGGCTTTAGCTCTTTAAAGCATAGACGAGAAGCAATATAATAAAACTATTGATCTTCTTTTTAACCCTTAAATACATTAATACAATTTTTCACCTATTGGTCCCAACCTAATCATTTAGGAAAATTGTAAAGTTGACCCTTACCAAAGATATATGTAACTCCGTATAAGATAAATAAAGTCTAAGAAAAAAACGTGCCTCGGATGTCAAGAAAAAGTCATTCTCGAATAGATGGCGCCATATACCTTTGGCCTATTCTCGGCTAGATGGCATTGGCGACCCCGTTTGATATTTAACAATTTTAACACATACTTATCAGTGAAAGAACATGGGTCAGTGTGGAACAATAAAAATTTAAAATCATTTATCTGTAAACATATGTTGATAATTTTATACATTTTCAATTTTATTTTAAGTTTTAATCGTGTGTCGATAGATGGCAGTAAATGTACCGTGACTACAAAATTTACTTTGACAATAGCCCTCTAGACTATCTATTCTTTTTGCCCTTACTGAATACTATGTGTGAAATAAAAATGATTAACGCTAGGACCTTATCATAAAATAGGACTTTATCACACCACAACCAGATTTAGGATAGTGCAAATAAACTAATTACATGCTAATTAGTTGTGTTAATAAAAATAGTTACTAATCCTTAAAATTGAATACGGAAGGCCTCTTTCATAACCGTGGCTTTATTTTTTTGACATTTAGTGCATTATGGCGTAAGAGCCACACGTTTTATCGATACCTTTACTACCCGGATTAAGATTATACATGTGACTTAACTCTCGATTAAATACACGTTTGAGCAGGAACTCAGAATTACATTTAAAAAGACGATACGATACTCTACTAACATATAGGTAAGTAGGTATAGGTTAGTCTAATAAATAATCTAGAGGCGGATTTTTTACCTTATTTTTAGCTGATGTGACCGCTCTAACATTGACGGCCATTACAATAATTGTATGTCAGCACTAAAGTAAGGATAATCAAATGCAACTACGAGATGATCACAAATATGTCATGTCATCTCATTGTAATTATTCAAATTGTTTTGGTTTCATATGCTGCTGAATTTAGTCGAAAAAGAATACGTACAATTCTGTCAAATTTGTAGTTACTATAGTTCAAGTTTTTTTTCTTGCATAAATATTATAGTTCGTTACTCCTTCAGGCTGACGTTTTAGAACACGTATAGGTATAGAGACACACGTAGGGAGATTAGATACTATAGGTATTCTATGAACATATGTATATGAAAGTTAACGTATTGCATACATTTTTCTAAGACTTTCATCATACAACTTGTAAGAAGTAGAAGATTTTAACATGCCTATAAGGATGTTAGTAGGAAAAATAAGCTTTAAAGTCAGTTTATTTAACGGTGACCACAGTAAAGACGCAACCTAAACTCGTACTAAAAATGTTTTTGAACCGAATGTTTTCCGGCTGAAAAAATGGGAGAGGATTCGGCGCACCATAGAGTTCGAATGTAGCCCCTCTAAAAGTACTTTGCCCAGTTTGTTCAGTGCGTACATCAATATTAAAAATCTCACCGTCCTTTGCGGCAGTGGGCTACAAACAGAGTACCAATTAATGTAGTAGTTGATAGCTATCAACGTTACCTGCAGTTTACAAATGATGTCTAACATATTTTATGTGACATCACAAATGAGGCAGTGAATCACTTGTTGATTCCGGTGCACCCACAGCCGTGACCTGGTGCTGGGTGCATCACAATGCAGCCGGCCTTGCTGCACCGCGGTGCACCGCGACAAGGCCACGGCCTTTGTAGTGACAAGTGCAGTCGCTCGTAAAGGGTTGAAGTCAATGTACTTCCATATACTTGGACTAATTATACCATAAACGTTACCGATGTACCTGTAGTTACTTACTTAACTTAAGGTGACAGTCCATTTCCAACGATAGCAGCACTACCGTTCATTTTACTATGGAAATTGACAATAACATCGACGCGTTCAGTACCAGTAGTGCAGCTGCGGTCAGAAATGGAATGTATAGAAAAAGTAACGTAGAATAGAATATAGAAAAAGTAACGTAGAATCAGCAAAGAGAGCCCATTAGGAAACTTATGCCTATCGTCCGCACTTTCCGGGAAACGCCAAAAAAACGCAAATAGGTTTTTTGTAACCTGCCTAATTTTACGAATACAAAGATCCTGTATCAATATGAAATATGCCAGAATAAAAATTATGGTAAATATAAGACGACGAAAAATTACTTAGGTAGGTAGGTAGGTGTACTTGGTATATATTTCCAAAATGTAATAACTTCAATCACGTTCTATTATCATTTTATGGCACCAATTTGGTATATTTTGGCTTTTTGTAACCTGCCTAATTTTACGAATACAAAGATCCTGTATCAATATGAAATATGCCAGAATAAAAATTATGGTAAATATGAGACGACGAAAAATTACTTAGGTAGGTAGGTAGGTGTACTTGGTATATATTTCCAAAATGTAATAACTTAAATCACGTTCTATTATCATTTTATGGCACCAATTTGATATTTGTATAATCAGATACAACTACCCGCATCGCTTAAATTTTATACGATTTGTACTGAAAATGTAACCCTGCAAAATCATATAGTTCAGTCACGAGCACACCTCACCAAAGACAAAACAATTATCATTTTAATCAGATCCGGTATTCACTACAATTGCTAGTCACGTAGTATATTTTCTTCGTTTCCTTTAGCTCCGTAGATGGAAAAACTTTCCGCGTCGATTATCAATGGAAGTGACTGGGGCGCTCGGTTTCATAAACTGCGGTTGCGTTCCTTTCATAATTTTATTTATCATTTTCCTTGTTACGACTTTACGTATCTAGGGGCCCGATTCGGATTTTGAAATAGACATCTATTAGATATCTTTTAGACATGACCAAGATACGATAACGATATGTTAAGGATCTAACATGTCAAATTTGACATTTGCGTGATTCTGGAGATACTCTTGAACGATTTCCACAGGATATGACTTAGAGATCCAATTCACATCTAATAGATATCTTGCTCTATCTAATGTAAAAGTGACATTGGTTGCCCGAATTGCGCTGCAAAAGAGAACTAGTTGATATCTAAACTATAACATATCTAGAATGGATCTAGTAGGTACGTGTCGTCTCTTGTGAATATCTTGAAGTTCGAATACGGCAGTAGGGAAACTTTCCGAAGTTCTGTTTATGGTAATACAATAAACAAAATAAATCGGAATGAAAACACCGTAACATAACGTATAAAAGTACCTTCATATGAAAAATAATAATGTCTACGTGTTTGGTGTCAGAATTTTGGTTCTTTCTCATTGCGATAATCACATCTATCCTATAATTGAAGTTATTAATGTTTTTATAAAATTAACCAGTAGGTATATCTGTGTAATTAATTTAATTAGTTAAATAAATACGTTAGTGTACTTACTAACCTATAAAAATAAATAAAAATCCTAATTATATTTTACTACCCAAATGGTTTTATAGTTAGGTAGATAAAATATTTAAGTGCTTATTTATTAATAACAGTGCAATACGGGCATACTTGAGGCTTAGCGTAACATGATATAACGATTGTTATGTATTGACAGTATGAATATTTATGTAAAGTAAAATAATGTTAATAATTCCGTATTGTACCGTAGCGTTCGCGTGGCCCAGCGGAAGTATTTCGCACCTGCAGCATACCAATACCCAATACCTATGCGTTACGTGCAGCATTGTACGCCAAAAGAAAATGTTAATCCATCCGTTGACTAATTATAACCAAAGCCTTGATTTTCCTTTAGTCGGCAATCGATTTACCTGTAACACGCACGTTGTGCTAATAAATATTTTTTATTGATACCTATTTTATAGCAAATAAATATATTGTTATGCCTATAGGTTGAAATAGATTTAGAGAGACATTTCTTAACTATTTATTGTAAAAAATGTGTATAATAGTTAGTGAAAATATAAGGATTATGCGGTTGTGTGTGAGAACTTTTCGGAAGTTTTAAATATACCGCAACAAGTGAACTCAGTGCATGTACTTTCATGGTGACAGTTTTTTCATTGAGCGATCATGGCACCATCAAGCGGCGGCCGCGTGTACTGTTACAATTTATGGCGCGGTCGCCTGATCGAGACAAATCCGCGCTCGGCAGGTTCAGCTACTCGGTAAGAGGTGGCGCTGTAAGACATAATGTTTCTTGACATTCAAAATCTGCTTTTTTTGGATGTAAAATATTTGAAGCCCGTATTTACCCTAAAATATGCGTGGTTCCATGCCTAAAGGATCATTATGCTCCCTTCTTTGCTGGAAAGCCACAACCTCTCAATAAGAAATGTGAACATTGATTATTAAAATATTATTTCTTTTTTTTTCAGTCCGAGCCGGGTGACACTATAGCAACAACAAAAGAAGGTGAGTGAACCAGAAAAGACATCTACCTTTAATAAGCTGGAGGTATTTGATGTATAACTATCGTAATTGAGGTACTTTTATCACTTGATTTGTGAAAAAAAAATTGGACTGGCAAATAATATTTAATTTTGTCATTGCAGAAGAATGGGTGACCCGCAAGAAGAGTGAGGTGACGACGACGCGGCAGATCGCGACGAGGGTCAAGCGCGAACTGGTGCTGGAGGACGGGCGGATCTTGAAGGACTCCGGGCCCAAGATATCCACGTCCGTGAATGAGGACACGCACACTACTAATTACCAGCAAACTGAGGTAAGAAGGCTTAGTGCGGATATGGTACTTCATTTATATGTTAAGGTCTTGTAGTGATTAGAGGTTAAGATCCTTATAAGAACATTTTTTATTTGTATTTAACAACACCGATAATTCCATCATAAAATATTAATGAGTACCTATCAATTAATGAATAAATATTATCTTATCTTATCTAATTAAATGAATGTTATCTATATATTTAAGAATTTGTCGTCTAGATAGTACTCGCAAAAGTCTTCTTGAACTTATTGTTTTCTATTTGTGTAAAATTTAAATTATCTCCTTATTTAGTTAAAAGTTAAATTATCTCCTTATTTATATCAACTCTTAGGCTCTTAAATTTAAATAAGTATTAAAATTGATTATTAATCCAATCATCATTTTGTTTGATATAATCGAATTTAAATCTATTCCAATCCAATCTGATGATAAAGTATCACGAATACCTACACATTTTGTTTTGCGTTAGCAGCTATTACGTTAATTAGATGTCATAAATACACCAGTACTATCCTAATTTTGAAAGAAATAATTGGATATGTTACAGCACCGAGTACCTGAAGATCAAAATGGCGAAGAGCAGGCAGCTCTTGGCGACTGCGTGGATGGTGCAATCGGAGCTTCGCCTGGTGGTAAATATTATCTTCTATCCATTGTGATTCACAATGATTCATGAGCACTTAAGCAGGACCAATTTCCCAGACACAAAGTACATGTTACCTATCGTTAGTACTCGTAAGTGGATCGTTCACCATCGTATTTAAGGGAAACAACCATTCATTTTCATCAAAACTTTGTTTTTATCCCTAAAAAGAATGTTAATCTTACTAATACTGGTATGAATAAATAGCTTATAATTTTCTGAATATATAGGATAAATTCTGCTCACGTCTCCTAAATCATTATCTTCTTATAAAATAAAGCACAACACCAGAATGCGGGAAATGTTAATAAATTTTTATGCGTCATGTCACAGATGGATCAATTAGGCAGTAGTATGAAGTAGCCAGCTCGCACAGGTTGTGACGAAAACTGTGCCGTAATTTCCAAGCTCCTTATAAGCCTATTTTATTTATGAAAGCCGATTTTTATTGCAAGTTGTCACTGGCAGTTTCGCTTGCCATCGTCACAATATACATCTAAATCCTAGGTAATTGCTTTGAAAACCCACTTGCTAAGCCGGACTTCTTTTTCAGAATTGGCAGGCTTCTCCAACGAGCTGGCGCCGGCCGACGCGAAAGTCCTGGTGTCGTCCCGGGTGGTGGCCAACCCTGACGGCAAGGTGCGGGAGAGCAAGGACCGCAAGGTCCTCACCAGAAACGTCGTCGAACGAGTCAAGGAGACCGAGGAGAAGTTCCACAGGGGAGATACTACGCACGACGTGAGTTTTTGTATTTTTACTGGTGATGGAATGAAAGAGATACAGAGACAGTTTGAGCAACGAAATAGTATTCATACCTGCCTATAGCGCAACAGTACCTGTGGTGTTACTGCACGGCAATAATGTATCATGTAATAGGACAGGAACACAATGGATATTTCTAGGATTGAAAAGGTTATTTCACTGCACTAAAATAAACTCTAAAGTTTTTACTTACTATTTTTGTCGTTGTATAGGGGTAGAGTAAGTATTTTATCGGATCTGGTAAAATGGTTGTTTTTCGTTAATCCTGATTTATAATTTTGATTCATGCTCATAACAAATTACACCGAAGTAAGTTCACGCGAGTGAAAACCAAATTGCATGAATTACATAAAATTACACATATCAATTAAAATAAGTTACTTAAACAAGGAAATCTTTAATTACTGCATATTACATTCACTAAAGTTGCGTTGTGAATTGTGAACGTGTAGCAGGATGTATATGATGGCTTTATTGCTGGGATATAACTTTATCTGACGCAATAGTCTCTACTTAAACGTAAAGGGCCACGTTCCACTGTTTTTAAGACTTCGTTTCATAACATCGGACTTTTTGACCACTGCATTTGCATGTGAGTTCCGGTGTAACATTGTATAGAAAGTAGATTATTGTTTCCTTACGGGACACAAAAACTAGGTATCTGTTTAAAAAAATACGAAACTGATGATGAGCACTATATATTTTATCACAAAGTTTTAATAGGCACATCCGGTCTCCATCATAAGATCAGCTCGATGATAATATTGCATTGTCACTCAACTTAAGTTTGTGAATTTAAAGCTCAACCGAATAATGGGAAGTGGGAAGTGAGTCTAATTTAGCTTGGAAGGGTTTATTACATACACGCATCGGGACAGGGAATCCAAATATAGTCTAGTAATGAAAATCGGTTAAGCAGACATCTCTAATAAACATGTGTATGATCTTGAATCATATGAGAAAAAAAATGAGTGGATAGCTTTCTAGGCATAACGCTAAAGCTTTCTCCCTCATAAACCAACCTATCTTCACAAAGCTCACAATTTATCCAGTCCAGTTAATCTATCCAAAATAAAATATGAATTTCGCATACTTGATTGCAATTCACAAATGCTTTTAGTGCCATTACCGCTGCTTGACGGGTTTATCTCGGCCATAAGATGCGGGACATTGACAGGGGTGTCAAGGTTCGATCTCCAGGCTAGTGAGCCGATCGACTTCGCTTTCGCAAACTCGCATTCGCATGTGTTTGATTCCAAAAGCGCCCTTGCTCCAAATGAAATACAATATATATTACTGTTCCCATTCCTTTAGATACGATTTTGCGATGGTGAACTCTTGAGATATCATTTGATAGATGCTAATGGAGGGCTGGGAATAGGTGCTGCCACCAATGTTGGTAGGTTTTTCTTTTTTGCGAACAGTTTTAGAAATGGCTGGCTGAATTTATCGGTATTTTGCTTAAATGCTTTCTTTACGTACATTCAGTATCACAAAGTAGTTGGCGGTGCAATTAAAATTCCGTTACACTTTATTGCCTTGGTCATTAAGGCATAAATTTAATCATCCTTCATAGATAGGTACATATTATATTTTATATAATTCTACGCGTCTGATATAAAAATGTGTTTCAATATATATAAGTAGGTATTTCAAATTACAGTAAGAACTAAATACTTTCAATTAAATAATCGTTTTGTAATTGTATAATACCTATAGTAAGTAAGCTAGTTAGTAAGTTATTACGTTTAGGTACAGTTAAAGTAGCTTTCGTCGGGTAATATGAATTCATTAATTTTCAGAGTTGTTATTGTTTACTTCTAACTGTTTATATACGACAATAAAGAAAGGCACCAAAGAGTTAAGTTACATTTTATTTGACTCTCAATTTGCATCACTATTAGGTACCAACACGTTATAATAATTAATTCCTCGATTAAAATCTCAACTGCCGTCAATAAAATTGATCGATACGATCTGAACAAGTTAATGATAGATAAGCTTAATTAACTAAATGTTTGCTAATGTAGGTCGATAGTCCTTAGGCAATTGCAGAATTAATGTATGAAGCTCATACAATTCATACATTACATACTGAACTGCAATGCCGTAATAAAACTTGTAAGTGTGAAGTAAAGGTTGAAGCTTACACTTCATTAGCACGTGGGGTCCAACCGAACCAATATGTGCAGTATCCTGTATGAAAAAAATTGTTTGTCCACTATCGTCTAAAAATCCTGGTTTCCTGCTTTATTATCCTAGATAGGTATATTGTGTCTCGGTTTTATTAGAAATGAATTACAATATACACTGCACTTACTGTTGTATTCTGCTTATGTCAGTTTTAAATGTTATGTGTTGATTTGTGTTTGTTTTCCGTGTCAATGGGTACACTGAAAACCAGTGCTCATCCTAACGATACTTATATGCTGCGACACAATCTGAGTTATTATTTTCTGCAACCACCCGCACAGAAAAGAAGGCAACTTCTAATTGAATTAGTTAGGTTCTAAGGTATAAAACTGTCTATGCTCTTGATTTAAATGGAAACAAACGGATACAATAATTCTGTCCGAGTTTACTACTAACTATTTTAGCCACACTAACTTTTCACCTAAGTTTTAAATCTCGGTGTCACACTACGAGCGGTGCCTTGTCTTGAATTTTTCTAATAAGGCATAGCGCTACTAGTGGTCTACGATGCTGAGAAAAACGTAACTCGCTTTATCAATTCACTAGAGCAAAAGTAACATAATATTATTGCGACGCTATGCGACGTAAGCGTCAGCCGCCATAAGGTACCTTTTGCCGTGGAACGTCACATATCTTTACTATTTCATATCAAGTGAATCTCTAATTCATTTCCCGAAGCGCGCCGAATTATATCTATCGCTACGGCATTCTAAGTGGGCCCGAAATGACAGACTAAGAGAGCGCAATTACTTCTTCACAACGCACTTTCGGGCAAAAATGTTTGGAAAGTGCATGACAGTGAGTTCCGTATTCCAAGCTAAAATTCTATAAATACTTAATCGTCTTGTCTACATAAATATAACTCATTCATCAATCATGTCCCATATTATCTAGGACAAATCTAACTTCAAAAAGTTCATCATAACCTGTTAGAATTTCAAAGTTTTAAAATTTATCCAGCTCTAATGGAACTTAAGGAATCTTATTTTGCCTATATCACTCGAAGTGTACATATTTTGCTCATAAGCACTCATATATATTAGGGCGAACATTAAAGCGCGGCTACTGTGTCAAAACAAGTGCGAAATTTATTCGGTTATTAAAGTTACAAACGAATTGATAATCTCATCCTTCTGTTGTTTTGAAGTCCTGTTAACTATAGGTATCATGTTAGCTAAAACGTGCTCTAAGATTTTTACAAAACATTCGAGGAACAAAAGTTCCAGTCGAAATGCAAAATGGAGCGGCAGTTTATTCAGATGAGTGTTCACATAAATCGATGGGGATTTTGAAATTATAATTTGTTCACCGAGATAGTTCGCCGCGGGGCCGCGCCCACGCCGCTGCACCGTGGTTTTGCAGCTAGAGCGGTCAAAGACCAGAACAATTTTTCATAAAATAGAATCTACAACAACGAGAATTACACAGATTTTAATTTTTAATAAGCAGAAACGTCTGTGAACGATGCTATTAAGCTTAGTATACATTTAAAAGTGGAAAAAATACTGTCTTGGGTGAGACTTGAACTCACGGCCTGTGGTTCGATACTCCAGCGCTCTGCCATCTAAGCCACCAAGACCTCATGGATGATCATGGCCAGCAAATCTTTCCACTATATTATGGGTCAAGGGTCAACCAAGACAGTAATTTTTCAACTTTTAAATTTATTACACAGATTGTCTAGATTGCTTAAAAACTAGTTATGCCCATGTTAAATGCAATTGACTGGACCTGATTGAAGGTTTTAGACCGTTATATATTACAACCAAAACATAATTTCCAGCTAAGTAATTAGCAAAATTAAGTATCATAGCTTAAGTTGATAATGAATTCAATATTTATATTTTATGCCTTTTAATCTGTAATAAATAGTATTAAATAGTTTCTTGGACAATGTCTAAGAAACTCATCAAAAAAAAAAAAAATCTACTTCGAGAATGATTCGTCGTTGGATTGAATGGTTGAGGAAATAGTAAATGTCGAAATAGAAAAAATATAATAATGTTAAAATGTTGCCTTTATATTTAAATATCGTTAGAATCTAAAATAATGCTTCTGTCTACCACTTGAACCACTGTGCAATGTAGTGCGCAAGCGCTTTACCGCTTTTTGCAAAACAAAAGGTTATTGCTGTTTTTGAAGTTTATTTTATTGTTGTTAGAGTGGGGAGAGGCTTTTAGGTCCACACATATAATACGAGTAAGTATAATAACTTTAAGATCGTAGTGTAAAATAGTAAAAACCTATCAACTAACGCTATACTTAAAAAAAAAGAACCTTTTAAGTAAGTATAATCGTATTTGTTGTTTTTACAATCTAATTATAAACACTGAAGCGTAAAGCGCAAATTGAGTTACTTTAAAATAAGATGGTAATTTAAACTTTAAAGTAATAATATTCCAAGTTTATTGGTGTCGGGGAACCCGTAAATTCAGCGGCTTCACCGCTGTAAGCCAAAGCGATATTTAGTAAATCGTTCCATATTGCTTGCAACCAACAATAATAGCACCGCAACAGAAGTGACGTAAGTCCACAGTACAGCGGGAAAAGCTTTCCATTTAGAAGTTCTATGCATATACTTTAAAGGGTTAAATTTAGCAGTATTTTTTCTAATATATACAACCTTTTAAGTTTGAAGAGGGAATAATGCAAACGCCCGGGGCGCTCGCGCCGGGCGCGTTGTTACAATAATCAAATAAATTGAATAATTATTCGTATAATTTGTGAATAATTATCCAATTTAGATACAACAAATGCTAAGCTTGTTTGTGCTTGTTAATTTTTAAATAATTAAACCGGTTTGATACGTAGGTAGGTACTTGTTTGATAGCTAGATATTTGGGGTAGAGTCTTTATTATATACCTATCTAATGTATGTATTGCAATCAATGTCTTTTTTTTTATTATGAATGGGCTTACTCATGGCCACAGACTAGCCGAGGCGTAGACGTGGCCTACGATGGAGCGAGCACGCCCAGAAGGTGCCTGTTCACTCTTGATTTGAAGGTTGCCGGGTTATAAGAACACGGAAATATAGACGCCGGCAAGGAATTCCATTCCTTAAACTGAATTCCTTGAAGTGTCTTCTAATATTGTGAAGTACTCATTTTATTTTTGTACTTAATTTCGGTACATGTACATATTTTTAATGTATTTTTTTATATAATTTTTGTAGGCATATATGTTTTTCTGGTAATTATAGTTTATTACTAAGTGGGTCAAGATCTAGGTAACTATTTTTACTACTTGTGTCATTGTCATATTTATTTCAACATCGTTCTATTTAAGTACATAATATATATACATGTTATATTTCGTCTGAAATATCGGAATAACAATAAGAAATAAACCAACATAAAAATATCATCTATAGTAAAGTTACTTAAGAGCATTTAAATAATCACGATTATTTAGTAGTGGCGATAGTGTGCATGGGCTCTTAATATCGAGTTTTGAGCCAATAGGCCATACATTGTTGTAGTATAGAGATTTATATTGGGATACATCTCTCAGCATGGCACAATTGAGCGGGGGCGGATTGCGACAATGAAAGTACGCGTCGCCATCGAAAGTGTTCGCGTTCGTCGCTGGAAACCACGATGCTTTATGACCACTTATTGGAATATTGTTTTTGTTTTTTCCCCACAAGCGCAACTCTCACACCTTATCACCCACTCTCACACATAATTTTTATGTTCTCCAACTGTTACATACTCTTTTTGGTAAGTCCCAAGATACAGGCTCAGCCTAGTTTGGGGCATACCGGACACCTCAATCATTCAATCAATGTCTTTATTTTGCATATAGTGGTACATTCTAAAAGTAATTAGAAGATACAAGTCACACAATTTACCAACATCTGGCATGCAAAATATGGTGGAAACAAATATGTATTCCGAAATTTAAAAACTACCATGCAAATCATTATACCTATGTCAATACATTCATGTACGATGTTCTTAATTATTATCAATAAATTTATTCTTATTGTTGTATTTAAATTTGAATTCACTATCATTTGTAAATAGTGCAGGGAATAGAGTCAAGTTTACAGGATCGCAAATATATAATTTTTTAAATAGGTAGATCCAGATTGGTCTAGGTATGTCTAGGTGGATTTAGAAGAACTGTTGTGTTGTAGTACGTTCTACTAACATGCTTGGTAAAAAATACGTTTATTTTACCAAATTACCTTATACGTTTATTTTAATAATTGCATTCTTACTTAATTTTAATGACAAAAAACTAGCGTTCAAAGTGACACAAGGGAACGAAATCAAGGTAACGAGTGACATGAAAAGCTATTCATCAAAATAATTTTCTTTTACAAACTTTCCTCAAAATCCAAATACTTATAATAATGTTGAAAGAACACATCTCTATGTTGCTGATACGTTACAAAAGTTAGAATAGGTATTAAAGTTGTAATAAAATATAATATGATAAAATTGTAATGAATTAACAAATTCTATTCTAAAGAAAATTTGTCATAAAATATCGAATAATATAATATGAATGATACAATTTAACCATTAGGATTACCCTACATTAAGTTTATGAATAAGGGGCTCAGCAAACGACTATCTTTTGCAAGTATGTAGGTACCTTATTTCAAGGAGTATAATCAGAAGGAGCTGTGAGCGTCGTTACGTAAAATCACCTAACCTGTGTAGCTTTTATAGACACTTACACCAGATCGTGACTAAAAGTAGCAAATAATATGAATGGCGTATTGAGATACTTCCTTCCTCATTTGAACGACGATAGAACAAGGGGCCTATTCGACTCGTTAGTTGACGTGGCCACCAACTATCCACTTTTTCCATAAATTTACAAAAATAAACATTATTATGTGTACCTAATTTGGGTCTGTATAACTATTTAGTCGTTTTTAACATAGTTTTAGCTGATGGTTTGGCATGTAAATAAATATTAAGGTCAATGTGGCGAAGTCCGGCATACTTTATTTTTTTTTTGACTTTGGAGTGATCTAGTTCCGTTAATTATTCACCTATGTTACTGCTTGTAATCGCATACGACGAAGAATTTAATAATTAATAGTTTAGCCTTAGTGACAGATCATTTCAAGCACAAATTAAGCAAAATTAATGGCATTTTTTTAAATTCGGCGAGTAGACGGACTTCCCATGCAGTTTAAGGGAAGTCCGTCTAGTTATGATATCAGCCAATCTATGGGTGCGTATATGTTCATAGTCAAATTCCTAAAAAGAACGGATCAAGACAATGAAAAGTGTACTTTAAACTTGTTAATATACGGTTCAGATTCGAAATAAACACCATTTTTCTAAAACAAAGGCAAGTCCGGCATATACTACAAAAATGGGGTGGTAAACCTTTTTTGCCAAATAATTAAACGTATTTATTTCTTTGATTTCCGAAATAAAAGGTCAATAGTGATTTTAAAATGATTTTTTATCGTTTCTTTTAATTTACTGAGATCAAAATTTAATAAAGTAACATCATGCGCAAGGTCAGGAGGATTTATTGATACCTTATCAAATCGTTATATTATTAAAGTCGCAAAAACAGTTGGTAATCTCTGATTATATATATGCATATAGATTATATTACGCATATGACGGACTTGCCTTGAACATAATAGACGGACTTTCCAACTTAGTCAAATTTTAATATGGTAAATTGTGGAACGTATAATTACAAAACTAAGCTAATTTCTGATATTTTAAAAATAGAATAAAGACAGCTGGTTCTTATGCTACCTACGTAGGTACTTTCTGATGCACAATCTTTTCAAAAACTATTTTTAATAATTTTTTTTCGAACGGCTGTCGCACTATGACTTCGAGTTCAAAACACGAAATGACTTGTTGAGGCGGATTGCTCTGAAGTTGGTTGTCACAGCGCCATCTGTTTTACAGTGACGGAACTAGCGCGAAAAATTGGTTAATCGACTGGATTCCAAAGTCGCATACGCCTTCAAATTCAAAAGTTATAACGTGTTGACGGACTTGCCTTGTAGACGGACTTACCCGCATTGACCTTATAAAAAATATTTAGGTACATACAAGATAAACAGTGGTCCTACTAAACGGAATTAATAACTAGCTTGAATCTAATATAGGCCACTGAAGCATTGTACCAAGGATGCTGGCGGCATTTCCTCGCTGTATCGCAATTCTGATACGTTGTAGCCGCCAGGTAGCCGCCAGCAATTCGGTCACCAAATAATTAAATGAATATAGTAGCCACATCACCACCGTCCTGTGATTCGGATAAGGCGAGTTGTTCCCTTCGTCCGCAACAAAGTAGTAGGGTACGGTTAAAAACAAAACAGCACTAACACTAACACAATGCTACGCGTATCTTCACGCATAAACCAAGTCTTTTGAAATCAGTTAAACACCAGAGCTCACCTATTTCGTATTTCAGCGTAATAGGCTGCGGCTTCGCCAATTGGAAACACTTGCAATCCCACTATATCTTTTTTGTTCCAAGCAATTTGAACACTGGCGATCTAAGTGTGCGCATGGCCAGTAATTTGACCTTACCAGGCATTAGTACGTCGTGCTTTCAACGTGCTATAATAAAACCAAGTTTCGCTACAAGCAACTCGTTATGCGTGGATATGACCTTTTCGTATACGTAACTTAATGTCATTATTTTCGATGTCTTTAACGGAATTGACGTAAGTCACGTAAGTTATTTCATATTTCCACCGTGCTAGCGGACATTGCAGTTGCGTGTAGCAAGTGTATAAATGAAGTTTTCGTCGCGTAAAGCTAACAATTATGTGTATGTGTGTTTAATATCTGAGTGCCGTTCAAAATATAAAAAAAAGGATTCCTATAAATACGAGTAGCTGAAGAGGTTTTGTATAAGGAAGGCAGCATGTTCGTTTGTCCTGTATAAATTAAACTTTCTACCATCCTGATTTCTCTCGGCAGTTATCTCCTTAAAGCTATCGTAAGTAACATCTAAGGGAACATAAATAGCGAAACTGTTTTCTCATCACCGATAAAATAATGTTTCCTTGATTGGGTTGAAAAGGTCTTACGACGCACATAATTAGGCCCCGGGCCGTACTTTATTCGCACTTATCTCGCGAGTGCCTCATCCAGCGGCCTATTTGCTAGCCCAGATGAGCCGGGTAGCTCTCGGGACAATAATTTAAGATGTTTAGATAACATCTACAAGCCTGCGCGGTGTGCACAAGAATTCATGTGATCACCTTTAGATCCAATCTCAGATATAGCCTCGCCAAGGTGATGTTACGAAAAATTATCTCCTACTATAGGCCCTGTTTATTGTCAAAGATTATGAATCCCATAGCCGGGTAGCGTGTAAGCGCGTCCCGTATTTGTTCATTAATATTTATAAGCCCGCGGCGCTGTAAACCCTGTGGGAATGGCATAAAGAGATCATTTGTGGTATTATTTTATTTGAAATGAGACCGGGTCTGTTGTTAATGCTTAGAGGAAGCAGTTTCGATCATTATTATGACGGCTGTATCGTGTCCCGTGAATGGTTTATGTCCATCTGCTGGACATGTTCCTTTGCAACATGAAACTTGATTCAAATAAACTATGGTTGACTGTTGGAATGTAGGTATTTTTTATTGAATACAAAGCTCGCTGTTTGAGCCATCGATTTATTTTAAGCGTTTGATTGCCTTGACCTTAACGAACAAAAGGGTATGTTTTATGGCTGTTTTATAGATAAATCAAAATGGTGGCGATAGTCCTTTACAATGAATCGTTAAAGTTAATTACAAGTGCGCGCGCGCAGCCCGCGCCGGCGCAAGTGCAAGTAGCGATGGCGCCTCAATTCACAATATTTATTTAAATATTGATATAATTAAATATACAATACAATACAAATACTCTTTATTTCACACCTCATTACAGAAAACAATACAAATAATAGGTTAAACAACAGGCGGTCTTATCACTAAAAAGAGATCTCTTCCAGACAACCTTTAGGTAGCGGGAAATAAGTGTTTTTAACAACGATAACGAAAACCACAATGTTCTATGTATCACGCCGATCACATCCAATAAAAGTAATTTACAAATACAGTCCATTCCGGTGTTTTAATGACACGTAAGGGTTAAGCGTGGTGGACAGCACAATTACAATGATGTACTTTGTTTAGTTTTATAATTTCTATATCAGCATCTTGATAGATTCAGTGAAGGGGACGGACTGAAAATCAGCGCTGCGCAGTCAATTTGTAATGAAAAGGCCGACGCAGCGTATGCTGAGCTCATGCAATTTCTTTAATGTTAAAGACCTATCTGATTTACTTTTTGTGTGGCAATAATTGGTTTCTAATTTTTATTTTAGATAAACGAAAAGTAGCACAACAAACTGGGAAACATTCGTTTTCTTATACTCGACAATATTCTACTATGTAGATACCTACTAATATTTTGAGACTTTCTATTATCTCAAACTTAAACTCAAATGATGTACTTATTTTTGATGTATTTGCAAACATAGGTAATAAACAGCAAACATATTTTTATCGCCCGCAGCCCTCGTTTGGACCGCAGCACTACATTTGGACCATCGTGCCATATTTATTGCCTCATTTTATTAAGCTCACGCATTGTTGTAATTAAATTTCAACAAATCTGATTTCCGTTTAAAATTATTCACTGAAATTTGTTCGAGATATATGTATTCGTAGGTAAATGGAAGATAGGCAAAGAATATAAAGTAACAAAAAAATATTTTTACAACAACATACGTCTACGTAAGGATAGTTTTGTACAGGAATATAAAATTGTTTAATTTTTTTTCTAGAAGAATTTTGTTGAGAGAAAGAGTCTAATGACAAGGAGTGAATATTTAAAATAGGTGGTTAAAAAAGTATTTTCACCACACCAACCCGAAGCAAATATTAAATGTAAAATATCAAACAAAATCAAATCCAAATGAATGTTATTAAATATTTATCATCCAAAATCATCATTTAAAAGTCAATTCTACCAGCAAACATAAGAAAACAACTCAATATTTTTCATTTGATTATGTACTTTGCTTCACATGTGAATAAAATGCAACTTTGCTATCAGTTTTTGAAGTGCAAAGTAAGCCTTTCCGAGCGCGTGTGGTGAAAAAGTATAAAAATACATTAACTTGTCCCCGTTTTTTCCCAAACCTACTGAATTAAGTTGTTTTGTTAGATAACCACCCACGCCATGTCTGCTATATCTAGTGTTACCTAAAGGAATTTTTTTTATCACCTTGTCAGCATGATTATATCCATGGCAAATTGCAAACCTTTTTAGTACTAAGAGTTGGTCAGTTAATAAGTACGCCGCATATTAAATAAACGAACCGAAATAAATAAACAATAAATGGAACCCTAAAAAGGCACATATTTAAGTACACACTTATATAAAAAAATATATAATTCTTTTAGCCTGTAAAGTGGTGTAACAGTGCGGTAACAAATTTATATTTACTTGGATTTTTTCCAAGAGAAATGCGGCATGTACTTAAATCATATCGTGATGTCTAGAAAAAGTTAATTGGCTGTAGCGTGACCGCCATTACCCGGCAATTATTAATTTGTCTTCGTACATTATTTCAACGTACTTGACCCGAACAGCTTCTTTAATGGCTTGGTTCCTGGCTGATTCTGAGGACAGCCCGAAATGACGAACCGTCAGTCAGATTTGAATTGGAAAAGTATCGCAGTCAACCTCGCTGCATTCCTACAATTAATATTTTAGGAATTCTATCGTTTTAGCTGTGCCGTTCATGGATTACCATTAATTTATCTACTCCTCGGTATCAAAATTATCAGTGACAATCAGCTTCACCTTCTTGGCTGCCCTATTTTAGATCAATCTTTCGACGAATATGTCAATGCCAAAATCCAAAATTTCAATTCTGTTTCGGAACGCCTACTAAAAATTAATATGCATACCGCCTTTTCCATCATTCGATATTGCCTTTTCGTACCCAAATTTACATATGTTCTCCGCTGTAGTCACCTTTGGAAGCATCCCACCCTACTTTTAAAACTTGACTCCTTAATTCAGGATACCCTCTCATCTGTTCTCAACATACGTTTTGAAGAAAGGTCCTGGACCCAGGCCTCTCTGCCTATTCGGCACGGTGGCCTGGGTATCCGCAAAATTTCCAGTGTGTCGCTGCCTGCCTTCTTGTCCTCGGTGCATAGTGCTCAAAACCTAATTGGAGGCATTTTATCTCGCTCTCTCGGGGCCATAGAGGCAGCACATTGCACCGAGGCCAAGAATGTTTGGTCACTAACCTGCAGCAACACGGACCCGCCTGCCAATCCTTGCTCGCAGAGGCAATGGGACGAGCCGCTCTGCCGTCTAGTACGGAATAATCTCGTTGATACGTCAACTAGTACGGCGGAGCGAGCTCGTCTCCTTGCCACTGCGGAGTGGGAGTCGGGTCTGTGGCTACAAGCCCTACCTTCTCCATCCATAGGGACCCTATTGGACAACAACACCTTCAGACTGGCGACTTGTTTGCGCATAGGGACTGTAACAAACGTCCCCCATCACTGCCGTTGTGGTGCCATGGTGGACAAATTTGGACATCATGGACTTTCCTGCGGCAGAAGCGCCGGACGCATACCCAGACACGCCAGCATCAACGACGTCATCCGAAGGGCCTTTGTCAGCGTCAAAGTCCCGGCCATACTCGAGCCCGTCGGTTTGGCTAGGGACGATGGCAAGAGGCCCGACGGTATGACGTTGGTGCCTTGGAAGATGGGACGGCCTCTAGTCTGGGATGCCACATGTGTTGACACCCTCGCGCCGTCCCACCTTCCGGGCACCAGCAGAGATGCTGGTCATGCCGCGTCCATGGCAGAAGACCTCAAACGCCGCAAATATGCTACCCTTGGCAGTAGTTATATTTTTGAGGCGTTTGGGGTCGAAACGCTGGGGCCGTGGGGGCCAAGCGCGCGCCGTATATACAGGGCCTTAGCGGAGCGCCTTATAGATGCCGCAGGAGACCAGAGGGCTGGCCAGTATTTTGCTCAACGCATAAGTATTGCCATACAACGTGGCAATGCGGCCAGCCTTCTGGGCACACTGCCCATCGGCAGTGACTTGGGGGACGTTTTTTATTTATAGGCTTTTTATTTCAGAATAGAATAGAATAGAATGTTTTTATTCGTGACAAAACTTATAGATAAAACAACAGGTAATACAGTTTTAAGTTTATTTAGTTTAGAGATAGTTTGTATTATTATTTGTAAGCTAATTTAATGTTTTATATTTACTTAATTATTTGTTAATTAAAATTCTCCAAGGTAAAATTAGTAAATAAATATTTAATATGTTAATTATTTCCTTTTTCATGTTCATAATAAAAACACGCGGTTCAAAACAAAATCGCGAATAAAGTTTCGCATGACATGTTAGAGAAATATATAGTAAATATTTATTAGTGCATACGTACTTAATATACATACTTAAAAAAAACATAATTAAATAACTAACCTACAAAACTTAAACTATATCTAAAAATAAATAAAACTAAACTTAAAATAAAAGATTATAAAATATCCACCTGCGGCATGGTGCCGTAGATGCTGCTGCCGTAAATTAATACTTAATATACAAAAATAAATGCCATGTCTTTCGACGCGTGGATAGAAAAACGTGTTATAAATACGAGTGGTATGTAAATTTAAATCGTAAACACTAAATCGATAAATGGAATATCGGAAAATAAACAAGTTGCAACGCGATAGTGCAGTTAGTTTATGAATGAACGATGAAAACCTGATAAAAAATACTGAACTCGACTCGCGTGTGTTTAGCAATTTAGCCGCGCTCACGAAGCCAGCAATATTATTATCATAAGATCGATTGAGTTATCTTTTGCAAATTATGCTGATTATACAAATTAAAACAATTATTTTTCTATATAATAAACGATTTTGAGAACATTAAAAATGGATTTAAAATCTGACCTCGTTAATCCGAATCATCATTATCTTATTATCTAAGCAAAGTTTACTCGCAGTATTAATTAAATATTACCTTTGAATTTTACAAATTGCCTACTAAGATATTAAATTCATTTATGATTGCAAGCACCGTCCGAGCCTCGTTACGTTTACCAAGAAGGCAGCATCAATTGAATCAAATGGTTCATTACACGGAGTGGCCCTTATAGGTTCCAATATCCATGTTAGTAAACTATAAAGCAAGATGTTAGACAGCAAAATAAATGTAAACTGAAACGCTTATTTCCATAAAACCTAATGCTAAGGAGCTACAATAATAAACAGTGTTTAGGGTTCCGTATCAGAAAGGTGTTCAGACTATAATTTTTATTATATATGTCGGGAATTGTGGGCGTATCATACTATCGGCAGCACATTAGAACCTTCAATCGTGGATGACGAGGGCCTTCAATGAAATATGATGTCCAACTCACAAACTTTACTGCACAAGACTCATTACAAATCACAGCACGCGATACGTTTCTTATCTTAAGCAAACCAGGAGCCGCCGCAGACGTCATCTTCTCCCGTTCATTCTCATCGTGCTTCCTCTCAAGATTGATTGACAGCATAACTTCAATTGTTCTGCACTTCAATTGTTTTTAACAGCGCACTCTATGACGTCTTGGCGGGACTGCGTCGAACGCCACTCAGGTGTACGTAACACCCTAGTTTGTTCTATTTGTCAAGGTTTGCATGATAAAATGCCTCTTGAAGGCGATAGATAGCACATTTCAGCCATTCTCCGACATATATGTTACTAAACTTGAGCCCTCTGTTCATCCTTTTAAAACCTGTAGGTATTTACTCGGGTTATTTACTCGGGTACTGGGATGGGATGGGATGTATGAAGATTATCTATTTTGGAGATTGTGCAGGATCGAGATAATTGGCGTTTTCTCGTGTCGGAGGCCAAGACTCATTTTGGGTCGCTGCGCCATTAAGTAGTACAAACTATAATAAAAATTAAATGTGACCAAAACTATAAAGCAAATGTATGTCGCAATTAATAGCTAATAAAAACCGTCCAAGCTCCAATAGACAAATTAAAAAACAAAAAACGTGCCAAAGTTACGTACGAAACTACTAAACCCTCGGGGCAAGTCCGACTCGTACTTGGCAAATTTTCACCCGTAGCGAGGAGTCTGGCAACAAGAATCGAGCTTTAACGGGCCTATTAAAGGGTACATTCAGGCGAATTGCAAAAACATGCTGGCAATTAGAGTTAAGTGCCGGGTTCAATTCCTTGTTGGCTGCAGGGGCGGGAGCGAGGTTCCTATACGCAATAGACGAGCCGCCTGTTGCGTTATTATCCATTCAGAGCCGACAGATTGCAAGATATGGTCTATTTAATAATATAGGCACCGACTTACAAACGCAGACCCGTATTAGGAACGTGTAATATTACGTCTAAGTGGGCAAACTGTGTTATAAACATGTGCTAGTCCGCGAGATGTGTGGTTGAGCATTAATTGGAAACTGTTTACCACGTTTTGCTGTTCGGGGTGTACATCTTTGCATATATTTTGTTATTATGTTTAGTTAAGAACTAAAGGATGACTCAGGTTAGACCGGGCCGTGTCCGGGCCGGAGCTTCCAACGCAGATGTTTTCTATGGAAAGCATCACGTGATCTCCTGTCATATTATAGAAAAGTAAGCTCCGGAAGCTCCGGCCCGGACACGGCCCAGTCTAACGTGAGTCATCCTTAATAGATACCTACATGCAGCAAGAATAAATAAATAAATATTATAGGGACATTCTTGCACAAATTGATAAAGTCTCATCACAGTAAGCTCAAGAAGGCTTGTGTTGTGGGTACTCAGACAACGATAAAATAAATATAATATACAAATATGTACTTTTAAGTAAGTACATAGAAAACATCCATGACTCAGGAACAAATTTAATATATATGCTCATCACATAAATAAATTGCCTTTACCAGGATTCGAACCCAATATGTTTATATTTGTATTTGTTTGCGGAAGAATATGTTTGTATTTTTTTCATTACATAATTTGGTAATTGTTCAAGTGAAGTGTTGTTTACCGAAAATGTCGCTAATTTTGGTGCGTTTGTAGGTAATTTAACGCAATATAAAATAAATAGGTATTAAGTGGTCTGAAACTAAAAACTGTATAGGACATGTTGGAGCTATTGTTTCATTGGATTGCAACCGCAGATTCATTAATGTTGCAACGTTACTGCAGCGGCGTTAACGCGAGTGCTCTCATTGGCATTTCTTTTACAAAATTGAGTGCCATTGAATGTCATTTTTATGATTAACAACTTAGCAAAAACTTTATTGACCTTATTTTTTAAGAACATGGCTTGAACATTTCGGATTACTTTCTCCAATTCTGTAACCGTTTCGAATTCACCCGTAAACTCTTCCGCTGATTTTAGCTTCTGTATGACCAGTATATCTGATTCTTACTTCAACAATTCTAAATTAAGAAAAAAATCTAATTAAGGTTTTGTAAACGGTGCCCAATTTATTAACATATGTATTTCATGTAGTCCAATGAGATATGACTAGACATCGTACATTTTATAGCATTTTTGGTGCAGCGGAGTACGTGGTGTTAACGGAATTGGTATAGATAATTCCAACTGGAATTATAAATTTAGGTTAATATTAACGTAATTAAGGCTCATTAATGTTTAGGGTTGAAATTGTTTATACCAATTCTTTACACTACTCCGCTGCACCGAAAATGCTATAAAAGTTACGATCTCTGGCTGTCTGGTTATGACCATATTACCCGTTTTTAAATAAATTTGATCGTATATTGTTGATACCGAATACCCACCTGTGCAGATGGAAGCACCACGCCCCCCATCCCCAAGCGTGCGGCGGCCATAAACAGTGGAGATGCACAATGCGTATACGCATTTAGGTACCTAGGGAACTAAAGACGTATGGGCTAACAGCCAACCAAAGGGACTACCGCGAACCACGTTCGACGTGTTGCCTCTCAGTCGCACTTGTCAATTCGCACGTAACTGTAACAGAGAGGCAATACGTCGAAAGTGGTTCGCGGTAGGCCCTCAGGGAAAGAGGCATTTGTATTACGAGGCGATTTGCTTTGTCAAGGAAACAAAAAATGTAACACACACTTAAAACAAGTTGGGAACAAGTTTATTAAGTTAAATAGCTGTGTTAAAGTAAAATTGCTAAAGGTTTAAGTGAACCTAGACTTTTATTCTAAAACGTATTTAAGTGAAATGACTATATCTCGTTCTCTTTATTAAATCTAGATTGCAGTTTATAAATTATTATTTTTAGGTATGAGGTGGCCATAGGAACTCTGTGATGAAACAACGCAACCTAATTGTGTTAGGGGTTTTTAGAATTGTCTCGATGAGTATTAGTTGTCTGTTGTAAGAAAAGTACAGTCAGCGATAAAAGCTTGTACCAAAAATGAAATTTTTGCCAAAAACTTTTTGTAAGAAAAGTTTGTTTCCAAAAACTCATTACTACTTCTCATAATAGCGAACTGGTGGCCACTTCAACTGTATAAAAACATATCGATTTTCAATCTAGGACGTTTGACCAGACCCTTACCAACTTTCTTGGTAGCTACCATGCTCGTTATCCAGCGTTGCGTGTTTTCTTCCTATTAGATACAATTCTATCCCGAAGCTATTGTGATTGTTAGATTATCCGCTTCCTTGGCATTTCGACGAGTGACGTAACTTATGAGCCACGAACGGTGGTCGGTATTCTGAGGGCCTACCGCGAACTACGTTCGACGTGTTGCCCCCCTGTCACACTTACGTACGAATTTACAAGTGCGACAGAGGCAACACGTCGAACGTGGTTCGCGGTAGGCCCGCTGCTACTTATCAGAAGTGTAAAACAAATTGTGGACGCCGTTTAACCTTTATGAATGATAAATGTGTATTAAAGTGCTGTGGTAGCTGTGTTCGGGCGTGTGACTTTTAAGCCGGGGGTCACGAGTTCAAATCCTGGTCACAAACTAGGATGTTAGAATATTTAATAATAGAAATGTCGACTAGTTTCCACACTCGTCTCTAAAAAAAAGTTACTCTCGATTTTGTTTTTGTGATTTCATTAATAAATCATTGTAACTAGTTACTCCGTGAACCATGGATCAAAACATACGTATAGATACCTAGAGGTAACACGTCAGTACAACTTCCTTGATTATGGGAAGACTTCCAAAGTGTCTAATGGTTACGAAGATAATTTTTAAGAAAAAAAAACCGACTTCCATGGGGGCCGATGAAAGATTATTGTAGATGGTACACTATGTAGAAAAGGAGGTAAAACCACCCACTTTTCTACTAGCATTTCGCTTCTGTATAATGGCTCCTCTACAGGATGGGCCAACGTCGGCCACTCCAAGGGACGCAGCCATGCGGTAGAATGAGATAGCAATATCACTTGCTCCCTCTAACGCATAAATGCGTCCCTTGGAGTGGCCGGCGTTGGCCCATCTTGAAGAGGAGCCATGAGGGTCGTAGTTCTAGCCTAACCTAACCCACTCCTCAGATAGCAGTTCGGTTCTGTCCGGCTCGCAGTTCGAACATAATCAAACCCACTTTTCAAGTAGCATTTCGTTTCTGTAAGGCTCGCAGTTCTAACCTAACCTAATCCTTGTTCGGTTCTGTGAGGATCGCAGTTCAAACCTAACCTAACCCACTGAATGGCGCATGCCGTGCGGTGTACGGGGGTTTAAGCGGGAGGGGCTAGTAAGATTGGCATCATCGTACTTTATACCTACATTAATTTTATGGTAGGTAATCATAGTTGTTTATTTAGTTAAGGTATCATAGTGGTTTTCTGGGTCAAGGTCCGGGTCCGAGTCCGGGTCCGAATCCGGTTCCGAGTCCAGGTACAGGTCCGAACTGGATCCGGGTATGAGTCCGAGTCCCATCCAAGTCAAAATCGAAATTCGTAATCACCAAACGTGTACCATGCGTCATTGAAGAGTTCTGTTCTGGTCATCATCAGCAGTTCCACTTCATCAAATGCGACAGTTTTTAATGTAAATGCTTGATTTTATGATGAAAATACAAAAAAATCTATACTTATGCCTTTAATATTTGAGGAGTTCCCTCGATTCCTTATAGATCCCATCATCAGAACTCGAGCTTGACAAAAATGTGGCTTAAAAACTTAACTTGCTTAACGAACATAACGAAAAGGAAAAATCGCCAAACGTGAACTATGCGTCGTTTAAGAGTTCTGTTCTGATCATCATCAGCAGTTCCATTTCATCAAATGCAACAGTTTTTTAATGAAAACGCTTGATTTTCTGATGTAAATTTAAAAATCTCTATACGCATGCCTTTAAGATTTGAGGAGTTCCCTTGATTCCTCATGGATCCCATCATCAGAACTCGAGCTTGACAAAAATGTGGCTTAAAAACTTAACTTGCTTAACAAACATAACGACGAGGACAAATCGCCAACCGTGAACTATGCGTCGTTGAAGAGTTCTGTTCTGATCATCATCAGCAGTTCCACTTCATCAAATGCAACAGTTTTTAATGAAAATGCTTGATTTTCTGATGTAAATACAAAAATCTCTATACGCATGCCTTTAAGATTTGAGGAGTTCCCGTGATTCCTCATGGATCCCATCATCAGAACTCGAGCTTGACAAAAATGTGGCTTAAAAACTTAACTTGCTTAACAAACATAACGCAGAGGACAAATCGCCAACCGTGAACTATGCGTCGTTAAAGAGTTCCGTTCTGATCATCATCAGCAGTTCCACTTCATCAAATGTCACTTTTTTGGGTGTATATGCTTAATTTGTTGATAAAAACCCAAAAATCACTATATGTATGCCTTTAAGATTTGAGGAGTTCCCTCGATTCCTCATGGATCCCATCATCAGAACTGGGTTTTGATAAAAACGGGACCAATCTGTATGTATATACATTCAATCAAAAAAAGAATTTTCAAAATCGATCTAGTAATGACGGAGATATGGAGTAACAAACATAAAAAAAAATAAAAATAAAAAAAATAAAAAAAAACATACAACCGAATTGATAACCTCCTTCTTTGAGATTTGGAAGTCGGTTAAAAAGCGTTCACTAGCAACTTCCTTATGATGAAAATCTACACAGAACAAACTCTTATTACTCGCATTTCGACCACCATAACAGAACTATAATTACATAAAGCTACTAGAATATTCGCGTCTCTGCGTCTAAAAACTCATTGTTTCGTCTATAACCCAGATTTTCTGAGTAGTAAACTTGTTATATAATTATAACTTGTAAAAATATGACATAGTAAGCATATTTGTATACCTTGTATGTTAAGCATAGTACCCGCTACTCGAGATTTTATGGAACCAAAGAGTAGCATAAAAGTAAGTCATAAAATGAAAATTAATATTCGAGCATAAAAACTGATTGCACTCGTATACAAATCGATTAAAAATAATCCAATCAACGAGGATTACCATTAGGTAATTAAGGTAATATAAAATAGTGCTTACATTTACAATTAGAATTCCTATAAATACTATACATATGCGTACCTATGCACTGCAATGTTGATGAAATAACTTGTTCGTATCACTTTCCCTAGAAAGTACAGAAAAATATCTGAATATTTTATTGAATTTTTATTAAGCGTTGACCTTGCCCACACTCGTGTAGCTGAACTATCTTTGTTATTAAACACAGATACATATAAAGGATTATTCACAAGATATTATAGTTTAGATATCAACTAGTTCTCTTTTGCAGTGCAATTCGTACAACCAATATCACTTTTACGTTAGATAGAGTAAGATATCTATTAGATGTGAATTGGATCTCACAGGATATTACTCCTGTGGAAAACGTTCCAGAGTATCTCCAGAATCGCGCAAATGTTAAATTTGACAGGTTAGATCTTAAACATAATCGTTATCGTATCTTGTTGATGTCTAAAAGATATCTAATAGATGTCTATTTCAAAATCCGAGTCGGGCCCATCGTCTACTTTAGGTACGCTTTAACATTGTCGGTAATGTAACGTTGACAAAATTCGGATGTGGATGTTGTGAATCGCTGTGCCAAATAACCATTGACCATAAAAAAGTAATAAAAGTCTGTGTAAAGTGTCATTCTATGGAACTTGCTAACTGTGTAAACTAACGTCACTAGTAAATTCATAATTCTTTGACAATTTCAATATGGCGGTTTGTTTACATAGTTTGCAAGTTCCATAGAATTACACTTTAGGATTTCGTATACATCACACTTAAATAATAAATAGGTACTTACCTATAATACTATATCCTCGTTGATTGGTATAAAAACTGTAGCATTTCCAGCCAGTTAGCCATCTAACACCCACAGCAAGGTAGCAACATAATTTACTATCATAAGCGGGTATAAATCTCCGGCCAGAGGATCGATAGCTCGCCGGGTAGCAGCTAGCAGTCATTAGCCGCGTTATTTATCGCGGCTCGGTCGATCAGCAATCACGTAGCTTCATATCTAGCTGGGTAATACAATATAGGACTCTAGGACCGAGGCATGTGTACAATTGGTATACGAGAATGTGATATTGACGAGAATTCAATCTGATAATACGAGCGTCTAACATTCGGCCCGATTCGAACTTTAATATACGTCAGTTAATATATCTATAAACGATATGGATTAGATATGTCAGTGTCAAATGTGAGGTTCCTTCAAACAAAAACTTCACTTTTGACATTGACATATCTAATCCATATCGTTTCTAGATCTATTAATCGACGTATCTTAAAGTTCGAATCGGGTCGATTGTTATTAAAGGACCGTCCTTTGGAGAAAAGTATTTGAAGGATAGAGCAGACTTGTTTATCGCATCATTAATTGTACTATTTATTTTATTACTGTTTGGCGGATCAGGTGCGGATCATATAGGTATTACTGTAGGTTCATGTATGGATAACTTCTTATAGGGAATATCTTGTTATTGGTACTATTATGAATTTGGTTATTGGAACGAAGGCAAGAAAATATGTGATATGCTGTGTTGAATAAAATATCGTCCAAAATTAACATCCAAGATGAATTTGGTTATTGGAATAAAGATGTGAAAACATGTGAAATGCTGTGTTGAATAAAATATCGTCCAAAATTAAAATCCTATCATTGGATTTTAATGTTGGACGATATTTTAGTCGCCTTAGTCGAATTTAATAGAAAAACGAATAATGAATAAGCATCTACACTTCCGTAGACTGACATGTAAAATTGCCCAACTGTTATATAAAATACCAGACAGTCATTAATTTCATTGTTTCAAAGTTAATTAAAACCCAGTGGGTACTCAAACCTTGGACTTTAATCATCCATATTGTTCATTAACAATATCCATAAAAGCCTGTATTTGTATGTAGGCTGGATTTATGACTATGTATAAAATAATTGCTAATTGGGTTGTATGTTATTTAATGTTTTCGGTTTGCACTTATATCACTACAATCACGCATAACTACAGATTATCTTAAAATATGTACATATATTATTACGTTTCGATTTTTTTTCTATTCAAATAGGTACCTACATATACAATGAATAAAATAACAAACCAGCTTAGTACACATTAACAAATAACACACACAACACACAGTACCTACACATTATAATAAGTGTTATAAAATGAATATACGAGTAAAACTGCAATTAACTTCAATTAAGATAGCAGTCTGGCTCAGAGGGGCTACCGCGAAAACCGAAATTCGCAAATTGCGGGGATCTTTCTCTTTTACTCCTATGAAGGCGTAATAAGAGTGACAGAGAAAAATGCCCGCAATTTGCGAACTTCGATTTTCGCGGTTATAGCCCAGGAAAGACATAAACGCGCTGCGCTACGATGATGGTATATTCGTATTCACGGTAGCTCCTTAGCGTTATCATTAATTTGTTTATTGACTGCGCACTGCACTGTGTGCAGTGTCCTCCTCCTTGCGTAGTATTCCTCAATATTGAGGGTCGTGAACTCCATTTTGTATCACTTTCTCTCTTACGATCTTTCTCCATCTGTTTCTGTCTTTGGCGGTGTGGAGAGCCATGTGAACTGTGGAGTCAAGAGCGGTGCGGATCTGGTCAGACCAACGTATTGGACTGCGTCCACGTCCAGGCCTTCTCCCATCCACTTTTCCGGCTAAATACAAAAAGCTTTTCGAGGTTATCACCTTTCCTTGCTATATGTGCAGTGTATATGTATAATTTATTTTATATGTTTTGACAGTGATTTAGCTCCCTGTAAGTAGGTATATCTTCCGATGTGTCGGAAGCCGGTGTTGCTCGAAGGGTATATCTCATCAATAACGACGTTGATGTATTTCTGTTATAATGTTATATAAAAAGTATTTATTATAAAAGAGACACATCAGCGTTGTTATTGTTGTGTCTCAATAAAATAATTCAATGAAGCCGAATAGCATTATTTAAAAAAAATTGGTACATGTCTTAGTCACAATGAGTTAACTTACATGACTTAATAGTATCTCCTTCGTAATGCCGCAGTATTCCAAATTTCAAATTTCTCACAAAATCTCAAAGCTATTCAGGGTTAGTGCCAATTGAATGCATCGTACAATTAAGCAGACAAAGCCGACAATGGGCGACCCCGATGTGTGGAAACTGTCACGCTGCTTTCCTTTGATATCCCCTTTCTTTCTTGAAGCTTGCTTCGCTGATTGAATTAGATTATTATGCTATATCGGGTGTGGCCTGTAATATGAGCAAAAAATTAAACCGTAGGCTGTACTATTCATACTGACCAACATTTGTTCAGCGACTTTTAAAAATTACTTGTGGTTTGATTTTAAATACACTTTAAAGTTTATTCTAAGACGCAATGTATTGCGAATTTTGTTATGTTTAAGGCGTGACAAGCAACGTCAATCACAATGACAATGGCGTGGCGATGGCGTCCATTGAAGATAATTTTTATTTTGTGTATGAAAAATAGGGAGTCTAAATACTTCATAATTTTTAAAAGTTGTTGAACAAAAGTGTCACCGTTTGAGGAGTACAATCTATGTTTTAATTATTTGCTTATGTTACAGGCCACACCCGGTATACCTATCTGCTTATTTTGTACAATAAAGTCTTAATTAATTTGAATGTTATTATAATTATTAATGCACATTTACTTTAGTCACAGACTATTTCTGATCTTAAAGTGTTCCCGATTTTATATATTTACATATATGTACAAAAAATGTTATAAGTCTTTTAGAAAGCGATTGCCATCTCAAGTTGGATGAAGGGAAATTATACATGTAGGTTTTTAGGATAAATTTAGTTTCCTTACCAAAATATGATTATACAGAAAATCTTGTGATTCACATATTTTTTATAAATAATTTTTACACTCAACCGGTTTTATGTTTGAAATTCGTACAACTAAACCACTCGACTGAAGCTTCTAAAAAAGGAACAATCGCTTAATTTCTCGCCGTAACCTTAATATTAACTTCTCTATGCTAACCGTGATTTTAAAGTTACCAGCGCAATATAATTTCATAATAATATCGCTGTTGCGTGATCTAAAGTTCTAAAGTTAAAGATTGTTAGTTATTGTTATTGTCTCATTACATTTAAAACCACTTAGTGTTACGTGAACTCTAACGACCATTGGGTATTATTTTTGTTGTTTGAACCGACCCGTGCAATAAAAAAAAATTTTAATTTTTTTTTTTTGCCGAATGTATTTCTTTACAATAATATTAACCTATATTAAGAGAGATAATTCTGACAAGGCTTTGCTTTTGTGGTCATCTCATGGTAGTACTTTATATCAGACCTGTTTTTTTATCAAATAAATGTATGCAATGGCTCTCAATATCGAAATCATATATTTAATAATAAAATATTGGTAAATATTCTTGAGTTTATAAGCAAAGAAATAAATTCAATATACCTACCTATTACACAGTAAAATATTATAAAGTATGTAAAAATATTTTTCCCTAATTTATTTGGAAATCGCAATAGTACTCGACTTACATTTAATAACAAATCTGATTAACAACTTTTTCTCATATCTAATAGGCATTAACAAACAAACAGTCTTTAAAAAAACTACCAGACTATAAACTGCACAGTTTAATAACATGAAAAAAAAACTCGATAACATCACTTCGTTAAAACGCCCATTTTAAAATATATCATACTCGCAGTATATTTAAAAGCCTGGTTGTCACTAGTTAAGTGCTTTTTTTTATGTTTTGTTGACGCTGACGCTTGCTTGACGCTGTTCTCAATAAAAGTGGAAATTATAATAAAACTTTGTTTGTATACTCCTCCCTCCTTACGCAAATAAATTATAGCTTAGTTTTATAAGCATTAAAGTCATGTAAATTGGCTTGTGTCTATAAATAATGCCATCGACTTGTTAAATGAATTAAAAGGTAACTTTTGTATAGGTATATTTTGACAATTTGAAGCCGAGAGGGTAATGCAGGTGCTGGGCATCCCTGCGTTTCCTTAATTCCGTCCCAGGCGGTGTAGTGTATGTTACACCATAAATCGTCTGCAATAGACGTAAAGGCCAATGATGATGATGATGATGATTTTGACAATTTAGATTAGCCGAAAATATACTCCAGTATAATGAAGTTAGGCAATTAAAAAAGTCTATGGATTTATTATATAGGTTTATTTACTCTTAAACTACAAATAAATTTCGTACAAATTGTAAACTAAAATCTAAAAATAAGTATTTCTTCCAGTTTACATCAACCGGTGTCAGGTACAAGTTTATAATTACTAAAATGTTGTTAATTCAGACCACGGCAATATCGCCAAGTACTACGCACGCCAGTGTAAACTGTACATAAAGATACAGATATCAGCCGCGGTTGGCGAATTCCCGAGAAGCGATGAATGCGGGCTTTAATTATAAAATTGTCTCCTTTGAGAAAACGACATAAAAATGGATGCGGAGGTAAAAAACTATGGACAAGTTAAAACATCTTGTTTACGTGAGGGTCCCACTTTATCCAATTTTATAATATTGTAGGGATTTTATTATAGTATTGTATAAGTAGTAGCTCCGGCTCGTACCAATGAGTTTTTCGGAATTTACGTCCGAAATATCATTTGTTATTCACCAGTCGCTTTTCGGTGAAGGAAAACGTCGCGAGGAAACCAGACTAATCCTAATAAGGCCTAGTTTCCCCGCTGGGTTGGAAGGTCAGATGGCACTCGCTTGCGTAAAAACTAGTGCCTATAAATTCTTGGGATTAGTTCTCAAGCGGACCCCAGGCTCCCATGAGCCGTGGCAATATGCCGGGATAACGCGAAGATGATGATGAGTATTGTGTAAGAAATATTATACTTAGTTGAAAGAGATTGTGTAAGAAATATTATAGTTTAAAACATTGCAGCTTTAGAAAACTTTCTTGGCTCTACAAAAAAACTGCAAGAATAGAAATGTACCTAATAGAGCTCAACTCTTAATTCTGGTTTTGGATTGTAGCAACAGGGACTCCTAGCAATTTTAGGATGGAGCTGCTAAATAGTAAACCAGATATAGACTCTGAAAATTCGCTGTTCATTTCTTTGATAACAAGTTTCTGAAATGAACAGCTATTTGTCAGTGTCACATAATGTTTCAAATAAGTGGAAGGTGAACACAATCATCATCATCATCATCTCAGCCATAAGACGTCCACTGCTGGACATAGGCCTCCCCCTTGGACCTCCATACGTGCCGGTTGGAAGCGACCCGCATCCAGCGTCTTCTGGCGACCTTAACAAGGTCGTCTGTCCATCTAGTGGCTGAACACAATGTTTTGATACAATAGTTTCATAACCCTAGGTCAGTTGCGACAGAACCCTAGAACAAGATGCATCCAGCACCTGCCAATGGCGTGTCGGGTTCGAGATAGGCCGTTTATATTTAGAAGCCACTTTATAACTCACCGCCAAGCTTAAAGCTCCCGATAAAAACTTAAACTTAGAGCTTTTGCGGTGCGTCGTTTATTAAGCACCATTTAGTTTTAGCCATGATTGTATCAATCGGCCAAGTGGCCGCAATCATAAAGGTCTCCGTACAGTCTCCAAAGCAACCAGGCGAGAAATCAGAAGCAACTGGAAAATGCCCTTTTATGTAGATCATAAGAGCGTTTTTCCCATTTAGTCCACCCAATGTTTTGCTAACTGTTTTGGTCGCTGCATTACGTGTAATATTACACAAAAATGCTCATTAAGAACCGCTCTAGAGATTACAGAGGTGAGATGCATGATTAATTTTATTGTTTGCAAACCGCAAAAATAAATCGCAAAAAGTAATAAATGATTACATAAATTCCTTGTGGTTGTATCGTGTCTTCTGAACAATTGTTTTATTCTATAATAATTACTTTTGCGGAAAAACACTTATAAATCTTACGAGTTTAAAACTAAATACACGAAATCACTTTTACTTGTGCGATCAGAACGAAACAATGATGTCAGCATGCGGCCCAAAATAATGATCAGTTCCCGAAAAACCTGTTTAATCACCTGAAAGAGAAATGCAACAAAAGGAAAGCTTACTTGTATTTGTTACTGCATTTTGGACTTGTCACGAATTTTGGCTGGGACAAGTGTCGCCCGCGCAGGTTTCGTTCTTAGAATAACATTCAAGGACAACAGTATATAAGAAGGCTACGAAAATCACGCTGTAGGTTTTATATAAGTAATATTTGGGTTTATAATGTAAATAAGGTCCTTCATAAAGTAAGTCTCTGTCCCATGCAAACTAGACCCTAGAAAATTCCTTGAAATTAAATTAATATTAACTTCACCGCGCGATATGAATCTGTATTGTCTCTTATCGCTTTATCGCATTCTTTTAACCAACATAGCTTATAAATTCATAGTTAAGCTCTTACAAAAAGGACTTAAAGGATGACTTGAGCGTTATCATGGACCTTAAGTTGTCGAAAGAGATAGTATGCGGCCTCGTGGATGTACCTCAGTCCTAAGCGAGCTAGCGCGCGGCGAGAGCGTTCTTTCGCTCTCAACGTTCCAACGTTCGAAATCTAAAACTTTTTTTATTTAACTAAACATAGTTAAATATTAAAAGGTTGTGATAGTGCCAGTTCTTTTGGATTTTTCGTGTTGATTATGAACTTATCAGTGTGACTTTTTCAGTTGAAAATTGTTGAGTGTCGTCAAATTCTAGAGGTGAGTTTGTAAATGTAGGTATATTGTCTTTTAGATAATTCGGTATATTACTGAACTTACATAATTGATTTGATTAGTATAATCTGACAAACAGTTTCTTAGTAAGTAAAGTAAGTTTTTATCTAAAAAATATATCAAATCAACATTCACTGATATATTATACAAGTTAAGAAATTTGCTATTATTATATCCAAATTTAGATAAATATGTATAAAAATAAATATTTAGGCGTAATTAGTCCAATATTTATTTATAACAATCATAAGCAGCTGCGCTGAGGCAGGCTGGATCTGGAAATACCTGTTCATTAATTCAAATTGCCCGGTTTCCAGGAAGTTATTGAAGTAGGATGCGTTTAAAAAAACTGATTTCCGAGTGACTTGAAGGACGAGGGAAAATCAGTATTCAAATCATATTAAATATGTATTCTTTATTTGATTTTGTAGTGTAAGTAGTTTATTTCGACGTAAAGTTTATAACATTATAACAATATATGGAGGAGACAGTAGGAGTTACATAAAGTAGTAAATACTTCTAAGGCACATAGTTTTTATTTATTAGTAGTCTAGATAATATTTAACATAAATTTAATAAATACGATCGTTTAACAAATGCGCATAGTATGCAACAATTTAATTTAAAATTGGAGTTGAATGTTTATGAAAATATGGACAGATTAGCACAAACTCTTGCCAGTTCTTATCAACCTGACTTTATTGCCGGTGCTGTCACACCTGTTGCGTTATTTTTGTAATGTTTAAACCAGTAGAACTAGTGTTGGTATTTATTAGAACTGGCAAAATTAAAGATCGTTTGAATCTTAATATTTTTTTGCAAATTTAAATATTCTTATTTTTGTCCATGTTTGCTTAAATGAGTGAGATTCCTTGAAAACATTTTATTTCAGAGTTCAATTTCAAGGTGAAGTCGGTCAGGAAAAATCAACGATTACTACTGTGTAATCGTGATTTTTCCTGAGCCTATTCCTCCTTTTTCCCAATTAAGTAATAAAAAAAGTATAATTCTAGAATTCAACTAAATACCGACGCACAAAACGGCAAATAACGTCCAATCATAATGCAATTTCATTGAGCATCTGCGACAAGCACTTCTTACATATCGCCGACATGAGATTAAACACACTTTACATCTAGCAATCCGTCAAACAGATAACATACAGTGTAACTCTCGCAGGACATCCATCGGCTCAATTGACAATATAATGCAGATTGTATTCGGATATTAATGAGTATCTTAAAACGAACAAAACGCGAAGTAGCGAGCCATTTCGAAAGCGAACCACTTGCTGGCCCTGCATTCTTGCATCTCTTGGGTTTCATTCCTGTAGCTTTCCGAGTCGAGCGCTCAGGGTGACCAGTATAGCCGAGTTCTCTGGTTACGCATAGATGTTACGGATCTCGAGGTCAAAATTTCACAGATATGCTCGTACGTCTGATTCAGGCTCTGTAAGCAATAAGAATTTAAAGCCTGGGCTCGTTCAACCGGCCGGGAACAACCTCTTGATTCGGACTCCGTCGCGTACAAATCGTAATCGTTCGACATCGTTGTCCTACTCGTTTATCATGTTAACGTAAAGGACAACAAGGTTTTTATGTGACTAATAGCCACAGAATTAGACAGATGCGTTGCGGGAATGAATGCGGATTAGCGGACCTGAAATCTTTCAGGATTTCAGGCTTAGGCTGGGATAGATTTTATATTTAGGCTGGGAAAAATAAATAAATATTGAAACTTAAAATGGTTCTCATTTGAACATAAACTGTGATTGCTTATTTAAATTATCAACCCGTGCAGCTTATAGATATTTAAAACCATCGTCTATTCAGCTGGTTTGACCCGACGCGTGCGGTAGGCGACGCTACCGCATCCTTCCGGGTCAATTTTGCTAGTTAACGGTGTACATTATGACAGCCTAATTGCAAATTACAGTTTCGTACGCTAATCAAATCCGTTAAAGAAGGTGAAATCAGAGACTAGTAAATTAATAACTGGTCATTCCATTAAAAGTCCCCGCATTTGAATTTAAAAGTTTGCTGTTGGCCACATATGGCAAGCTTTCCACAATATTACACAATTTAATATGGTACTGACCTCACTTTGTAATCTGATTTACTTCAAACTATTTTCGTACTTCAAAACTTTGGACACATACTCGTATCTGCAGTCAGTATTATTTCTTTGTCTTCAGTGAAACTAGGTTCAAAGGGGCACGAATGTGCACCGGCTGTCATGAATATGCAAGTTTGACATGTGACAGGTGTTAAATGCAACAATTACATAGAAATCCGAAGAAACTGCGCGTGCGCAGCGTGGGCGATTTCTCCGCGTTTGCAGGAAAGCTCTGTTGAATCTTTAACTGCTTAGTAAATGTTGTGTGAAGAAAGCATTATGTAATGTTGCGTTATTTGACTTTGTATGTTTGGGTGTTTTATTTGATTTCTTGACGCTGGATTATTGATACAAGCCATTACACTAGCTATGAACATGTCATAGTACCTACATGGAGTGCCGCAGTTTTTATGACTATTCAAGATAACTTCTCTAATAAGTTAACCGAGTTGATGAGGAAAAATTGCCGATATCGGTAGCATACTGTATCAGTACTTATCAATCATGTATTTTTAAGTTACTTACCAAAAAAAAGTTCGTTAATATCAAAACTCTGTAAGTATTATTTTAGTTAGGCTACATACCTTGAATAAATAATGTAATTAGTATTATAATCATACTCAAGGTATTTATAGCAAGCATCCAAAATAACGCGACTGTCCCGGGCAACGTCCGCGTCCATTTCCATTATTCCCGAATCATCGCCACTAATTCCGTCATTAAATCCACGTTCCGATTGCCTTGAAGGCAGTTCTATGTGATAATGACCGCTGATGCGGCGTGACGTCGTTACGTCACCGGCAAAAACGCAGCCGGCGTAAACATCGTCGCGGTTGTTCGATTGAATTGCTTCACTGACTCAAGTATTTGGAGAAATGATGGAGTTTTTATGAGGTGTTAGAATTGTGTTTGGTACGAAAAAGGGCTTGAGCGATGCCAAAATATCAAAACAGATGACAAAAATCTATGCGAGTAATGAACTATTTTTATAAATAAAGCTGATTTAGTATTTTGAATGTGCTTGCAGGGCGATGCATATAGCTGAAGATACTGCTTCTGAAATATACTCAGAATACCTAAAATTTATGTATTTGGCCTCCAATTGTATCATAAATATCTACATTGGAGCGATGGTAGGTTCCCATAAGAATTTAACTTAATGATTATTATGCTTGGAAATGTTTTAAAGAGTAATAATTACTCGTATAGTGCAAGATAAAATAGTAGAGATTAAATAAAATAGAACTACAAAAATTCTATTCTACATTGTTGCCATGTTTAAGCATTTTACGTCAAAAATGTGACAGTTCCGTCGAAAGTGGTGCCCTTATTTAATTTCTACTATTTTATAACGCACTGTAAGTAGGTAGATTCATATAAGGATACATTTGTGATAGGCATCAACTTCTCTAAAGTCCAAATCAATCTTTAAGTTAATAGAAATTTGCTTTTAATTACCCGTTAAGTGGCCTTGGCCGGTCAACGGCCGGAGAAAGGCTAATATGATTATGAAATCACTTCGGCTCGCTCAAGATTATTACTATTTCGATTTCGATAAAGCAATTCAAAATGGTTCGTCAAAAAACTCAATCTCTATTTATACTAGTAAGTATAATGTACATGGTGGAAATGAAAGTTATGACAGACAAATAGGTTGTAGATTGCTTTTCTCAAATACAGAATTGACCACTTTTTTACGTGTCGGTAGATATTGGGATTGGGAATAAACGAAATTTCATACTGTCATAAACTTTGTACATGCGCATTCAATGTGTTACGAGTGTGCTTCAATGCTACAATGTGTGCTTCGAGCAAATCAATCTGTTAAGAACAGATATTTTTATTTTCTGACCATAATATTTTTGAAAAAGAGACAAAGAAGCCTTACACCAATAAAAAGATGTATCGCTATCGGGTTATTCGGAAATAACTGCAGTAAATACATTAAAAACTAAAATGTTTTCTAAACGTTAGGCGCAAATGGGTTGACACATTCCCTTCCCTCAAAATCCCATTCGCTTTTCAAATCCGGACGCAAAGAAGAAGCGAATGTCGCCTAACCTTTTCAGCCGGCGTATTATGGATGGCTTTATCCACGTGATAAAATACTTAACTGTCACTTTTTAACACCGTGGGTTAGAAAGTGACGGACACCGTTTTATCATGCTGTCACGTAGACAAGAACGACCATCATATCCATACAGGATATTTTTCCGCCGTGTGTATATTACAGGTTAATTGCCGCATTTAGTTGCGGGCGACACCGGCCGATGGTATCGGCTGATATATCGGACGCCCCCGGGCCGAGATATTGATGGGCTGCCTCCGACTTGCTTCGATCGATAAAGCGTAACGCATTATCGGTATTCATAATACTGTCGCTTGTTATAAGAACGGTTGTAACAAATACCATGTAACTTTTTGCAAATATTGGCTATATGCTTACTTAGTAGACATAAAATTAGACATATTTAATTAAGCATAATGCGCGAATATCAGATTTTAATCGAATTCTTATGATATAATTTGTTCTCAGTCCAAAACCTTATGGATTCTAAAGACATGAAAGCATAAAGTCATAGGTTTCACTTGCATATAATCATTAGAAGCTGGGTGGGCTATCGTAAAATTTTGGACTATACACGTAAACTAATAAGCGAAACGCTATTTATACTGCCGATTACCCTGCCTGTTCTTTATTATTTTAAATCGATAATTACTTACCTAACGACCAATAGCACATTTAAAACTTTGAACTGTTTCTAGATATACTTACTATAGTTTGTCTTATAATGTTTTGAGAACTAAAGCTGTATTTGATATAGTTACTCGTACTGTACTATTGATAGAAGACTATCAGTCTCGGATAAAAATCTAATTTGTATGTTAACATCGTCCCTGACATCCTGTTAGATGTTATTAAGTAACAAGATAAGCGCATTCTTTGTCAAATGTTACGAAAGAAGATCGTTATCTTGTGGGTGTCAGAAGTGTTCAAATGGTTCATTGTATATATTCACACTGGAGTTCATAAAATATATACCTATGTTGCGCAATAAGTACAAGTAAATATTCGTGCGTCGGCATATCATGATGCCTTTAAATTTGCTGGTAACGATCTAAAGAAATGATCAATGCAAAAAGTTGATGATTTTATTATACGCTCTCAAACAGGCAGTTCTGACTCGGCGGAAGGAATCAACATACCAAAAGAATGTTTCAGTTTTTATCTAACTTAGATTAACTACTAGAAAGATGATAGTATAGACTAGGTACGAATTGTTTTTGAGTTCGCTTCATTAATCAATGAGTAACTAGAATATTTTCCTTTAAAAAATTTTTTTTGTGTCTAAGTTATGGCAATTAAAAACTAGATTTAGTTCGAATGATTGAATTTTTATCGAATTGTTATTCCTACATTATAGTTTTTTTAGTTTGACTGTACTATATGGGCGTTGCAAATGAAGGTATCATCATTCATATTACGTAACAAACGATTCAGTTAACAGTCTTAAACTAACTATAGGCAGTTCATCGTTTACCGGTACACCTACGTTAATTACTTCTTTATGTAACCTTCGATAATGTAGATAAGAGTAAAAGTTATGGCGGACTAGTTACAGCTTTCGATTCGATGGGAATCGGACAATTTGTATGTTTTGTTGTAAACGGTGTTCGTTTATAACTACATATGTAATAGAAAACTATTCTAGAGTTTGTGCGGAAAGAAAAGAGTCGTGGAATGTATGTACGACTCTTCTCTTTCCGAACAGATTGTAATGGTGTTGTAACTGTCGGTAAAATCTTATTGATTATCAAAAATCTAAAGTTTAATAATATTTTATTGTATTAAAATATTATTATTGTAGATCCTTCTGTCATTAAGTTTGCCTTTTGTACAACTTTTATTGTGCGATAAAGTTTAAAAAATAAATATTAATATTATCCTACACCGGGACATGCGACACAACTGAAAACCGCCGTGTCGCCGAAATAATTTTTTAGCTTGTAAGATTTTACTATTGTATGTATGTTAGTTTGTAAGGTATATATCTATGGGCCTTAGTTGCCTAAAAATGATATTTGAATATAAATAAATATAAATGATATTTGATTTGATTTGATTAAAAACTGATACTTTAAAATCAGCATACTTTAAAAACGGTTTTATTAATGGCAAAATCAATTTGTCTGTGTGATCCGGGGTCCTTTACCTGTCAGTGCACCGAAGTGGGCTTCGCTGCGGTTGACTTCGCGCTACCGAGAATCGCCCAAACTAACGGTTATTTGGTATTTATTGTTGGAAATAAATTGTAACATTTATCGTAATTTATTTTTGGACTTTTTAATTTCGAGAAGTGGAAGAAAGATTTCCAGTTATACAATCTTTCAAATATCGTTAATCCATTGGAACGACGGTCGTTTCGATCATACAATTAATTTACTTATTTTTTCCTATCAGTATGCATTTATATATCATATTCTTTTGACAAAAAAAAGGAAAAATAAATGTTTACATGTCGTCAAAATTAAAAAAAAGGTTAATGGAGTTAGACCAAAATAAGTCTGCGACGATTTTTATAGCACACGCAGTGCAAGTGTTATTTTAAACTTCTCCACGTTCACGCTAAAATACAACTCGACGAGTTCTTGATATACCATTAGCGCGAACGTTGAAATATTTACCATCGTATTACATCAACAATTATATTACGACTCCATTGTTTTTCCCAACAAACTATCTATTGTATTCCATTTGTTGCTGTCTTATCGAAATAAAAACTTGCGACCGCGAACCGCCACGGTTGATTAGGCCCCGAAGCGCTCCGCAAAGAATACTTCCTCTGCTATTTATTGCCTTTGTTTGTTGCTAGCCTCCAGCCGGACTTGAAAATATCGTACGGTAGTTACAAAAGACGTTTAAATTATAGCGCCATGGTGTATTCTCTTTTATAAGCTCGCATAGATATTTATACTTAAAGATCCTCAGGGAAAAAAGTTTATAAGAAAATCGGGTAAACTGCGGTTTGAATTGTGGAAACACTTTTACGTGAGAATTCACAAATTACGGACCTGCTAAGTAAATGATTCGTATAATGGACGCCGCGTACAATAATCAATTTAAATTGCAATAAATACATCATTATCAACACCAATTTTACCACAAAAAGCTAATGCTGTCCGGCGATCGTTACAATTAGTTGTTTACGTGCCTGGTAATCTACGTGGCAATTTAAAAAGCTACGCGGGAGGTAACCACAGGCAAAAAATAATCATACACAAAAAAATAATGAAAGAATGAACGAATGATTGAAGCAGATCATAGAGCGACATTGCGATGCAATGTGGAAGCTTTCGGTTAGTGAATGGCATTGACTTTCGTAGATATTATTTGCAGAAATATTATATTATTAGTTTATCATTGTGTATCATATTTTCGGGAGAATGGATAAGTAAATGTGATGAAACCAAAATAATAACTAGTCCTATTCTACGAAGAAGATTACAAAATGCAAATTAATGATTTTTATTTTTAGGTATTGGACTTTTATTTTAGGGACTGTTGATATTATCAGACTGACAAGTTCATTAAACAAATTATATATTATTTAATATATACATTTACAGACTTAGACGTGTATATCCAAAACATGACCTCAAACTCGTCCGTTATAAGACATGTTCACCAATACTTGCATAACACGACCTACATGTTCTTTACATACAAACAGTAATGTTAGACTAAAACAGACAACGTTTCATGCTAATTAAAGTTTGAGCAAAGAATATAGGCCAGTGAAAGTGTCTTGCGCAACCTGATGTGCGGGCCGATCACATGTACAATAAATATTATCCGATCTGATTATTATTTCTCCGCCAAATAGGGTATCGACAGCGCGTTGATCGAACATTTCTATAACGAGCATAAAAAATGTAAGTGCTCTTAGACTTTTTAAAGTGTTTATTCACTTTCTATTCAGTGCTATTGTAATAATTGTGGACCTGACCTTATATTCTGTGCCTTTATTCAAATAATTTTGCAGCACAAAAAATGGTGTGTATACTTGAGTAACGCATGTCTGTGATATACCTACTATAAGTAACAAATTTTGACCGTTAGTTGTATGCTGTAAAAATTAGCAGTTGCTATGTCGCTTTTTCCTGTAGTCTATAGTCAGTTAGTGTGTGTGGTGGTTAGTGTAGTGTAGTGTGTGTGTGTGTGTGTGTGTGTGTGTGTGTAGTGTATAGTCGCTATGTTGGGTAACCTAACCTAACTTAACCTTTACATAACACAACAAGCCTTGATGAAAATAATGAGTATTCTTATAAAATCTTATCAACTTTTTAATTTAATTGCCTTCTTAACTACTTACAAAGTAAAATAATAACAAAATAAATCAAATGTCTTGAATAAATTAAAAGATAAGATGTCTTTTAAATATTGAGGGTATACAAAAGGTCACGGACGGATCAAAATAATGTTTAAAATTAAGTGTCCGAAGTTAAAGTTCACCAACTATTGTTCTGTTCCTTTAATTTAAAATGTTTCTGTAGCAACGCTTGTTTTGCCAGCTACCTATAAAAGTATCTACTTTACAGCGAGAATAGTATGTCAAAGAAACCGATTAATTATAAAACAAGGAATCCTTGGAAGATTATATTTTGTGTCCATAAATATTTAGTAGCATTCAAGTCGGATATGACGGTAAGAATCAATAAAAAAAATATTCTAGAATTCAAATGCCTTCATAGTAATATTTTCCTAAAAGGTCGCTCTGTATTACAAATATAGATATATAACGAAGAAAATTCTCTAGTGCTTGTAGTATTAGGTCGCCTTGTCATTCAATACATCTCTAAAAACAGTTATGAGCTAGCAGCAAATATACAGTGTAAAACTAACTGTAGGTAGGTAATCAAATATTTAATTTTTTCTCCCAACTTCAATTAACACGTCAAAAATCGAGTTATACTCGATGCCATGGTCCACAGCATCTATGAGTCGCATCTATCAGTCGCAGGACAAGCCAAGCAATATTAGTTCGTATTACAAATAGAATTAAGACACAAACAGACTGATTGGCGAGTAACAAGAATCATGTCACCTGTAGAATAATGACTTGCGTTATGCTTGCAATCACGTATGTTAGTGTACTAGCGGTTTTTTGTCGGACACTCATTTCAGGTATAAAGTCTATATCAAGAAAAATATACATTAATGGTGTTTATTTAGCTGCTTATAATACATTTAATCTTTATCTACTTAAACTAGGATGAACCAAAATTCGGGGTATGCACATGACCTGGTTTAAATGCGTTAAAAGTGGATTTTTGTGCTAAGTCAAGAAATCTAGCTAATGATCAAAGTAAACGCCACCAGATTAGTTTCACTTACGATGTGCATTGTGCAGCGGAGGCAAATTCGATTTGTCTGGATTTGTCTCGTGAAAATACGATTTACTTTTGTGAAGACGCCACAAACAAAATGCTTTAAGTCGTAAAGCGTAATTGCAAATTGGCAATATTTTATGATCGAGTCTGAGACTTCTAGGCCAGGGTTATAATTTGGTGCATTATGGTGTAAAGCATGTATGTACTTATTTAATGTTTCAAAATGACGATGGTTGAAAACACACATTCGGTACTTGGTCGGATAAAGTCATGTAAAACAAAAACCTACCGTTAGAAAAACTTAGAAGTGAAAATTAAGAGGTTGAGTTAATTGTAGTGTAGAAACTATAAGAATACGTTTCTCGTCTCTACATAAAACCAGAGGGCTGTCGACATACATAATTTTACTACCTAATAGTATTGTAGCGTTTATGACTTAACATTATGGCTTTACTACAGATAAGTAGGTTTATTAGTTGCTGTATTAATTTCCTGTTATGTTCCTTCCCTACTCCCTATCTACGTAGCAATTAAATACATACCTAACGGATGCTTTGGATGATTAAATTTATATTACTTTTTAACGTAATTAAAAAAATCCTCATGATCTGTGCTAATGTGCTAATTTGGGGCAAGTATACTAAAGTGATGTTTATTATTAAAGTTTATTACCTTAAGTTAAGAGGCACGCTATTAGACATTATATCGAACCTTTTACAGTAATAGAGGAATGTCCATAATAAATGTATAAATATTATAATAAATTTATAAACGTTTGATAATAAACATTAATATTCGTGGCCCGAGTACACCTATACTCAGATTACTGTTGACCATAGTTAAAAAAAAAAATATAGTGGTAAAAGCAGAACCAATCGGAGTGTATTGAGGTTTTACAACATCACGATCTTGAATTACTATCCTCAAATTAAATAGCGGTGTTAATGGTTTATTGATTGTTAATATTACTTTAGTTAAATTCATTGTAAACTACATTAATGTTTGTAGTGTCGTTATTTTCAAATCTATCTAGCTAAATTAAACTTTGAAGCAGACGACGCGGTACCTACGTCGTTAAATAATATAGGAGCTTCACTTTTTATGTACAGTCAACGGTAAAAATATGGGTGTAGACAACTTACTCAAAAATATGTCCCATAGTTCTTAATTCACTGACATAAGAGTTATGGGACATATTTTTGAAATGATTTGTACACCCATATTTTTACCGTTGACTGTACTTATTTGAAAAAATAGCCCACCCACCTAGCACCACAATAGCTAAAGAAAACCGCAATATTCTCTTATGCTCCTCCAACTGGTTGCACACGTTTTGCGAACGTGTGTAACGGATATTATGTGTCGTTGCTAATTTGAATTCCCATCTAGTCGCAGGAAGTTACAATATTAGTAATTTATTATGAATCAATCAAATTATACACGCTGCTGTTACTTAGACTTGAGTTTGATTAGATTTTAACAGCATAATATATGTTATATTCAATATACATTTTCCTCATTTGGATTTAATTTATTGCAGTGCGAAAAAAACTTTTATTTAAAAATGACACATAGGTAATCTCCGTATTTCTTGCTTCAGCTTTTTATTACCTTGCCTTGTCTGTACAGTAACGTATTAAGGTGACAGTCCATTTCCAACGACAGCTGCACTACTGTTCATTTTACTATGGAAATTTACAATAACAGCGACGCGTTCAATATCGGTAGTGCAGCTGAAGTTGTCCGTTCCACAATTGGCGTAGCTACCTACCTAAGTGGATCGTAAAAGATTTTGGTGCATAAAACCTTGTTTCTAGATAAGTTTATTTTTGCTTAGTTTGAAAGAATACTGTGTAAAGGTAAAGTCAATATGCAAAAATGAATTTCGACTGATTATGTAACTAAGTGGGTTGACCTTTAGTCAATTTAAATTTAATTTGAGCTTTTGGCTATCTGCAAAATAATGAGTCACCTGTAAAGGTGTGTTGTCATTGACATTCTCATGGAAATGTTTTAAATAAATTTATTGCCACTATAAATTACTTTGATTATTTTATATACCTACCTAGTCTAGACAGCTATACTATAGAAAAAGACTACGATTTTATTAATGAAATACGAAACAGCCATCACTATTAGTTTGTGTCATATGTAGAAGGGTACAATTAGGAGCCGTCAAGTACAAAATGGGTATTAGTTCGATTTAATTACAATTTATCTGTTAATAATCGGTGTTAATTATGGTGCGTCGATTAATACATAAATCGTGCGGACGTCTCAGTTGCATCTGATAAACCGAATTATGTTTTTCTACACATTTAAATATCTAAATTATAATTGTATATTTACTGCACAATGCACATTCTGGCACTATAAGAGGCATAAATACATAAATAGTTAATGCATCATTCTCCAAAAATATGTGTTGTCTAAATGCCACGACCTGTACAAAATATATGAAAAGAGTCGTGGCAATTACAGTTAACCGCAAACATATTATTATTCTCAAAAAATGTGAATATATTGACATTTAACATCGTTTTAATTGCATAAATACCAGTGGCGGCGCGGCAAACATATCCATATGCAAGCCGGGGCTCATTTGGCTTACATATTTCCTTTACAACTCTGCACAAACGTCCAAAAACAGGCAAGCCGGTGGGAATCGGCTTTTATGGACGCGCCGCCACTGATAAATACATACTTTCGCTTGGCCCTCAGCTATACACATGCCTCCTCTCACACACTTATACACAGTTGAGATCTAATTCCATCTTAGCTCTTATTAAAATTAAAACTAAATTGTATGCCCGCTCATTTATCAAATTGGCACAACAATACAACAAACGTAACAAAACGGTATGTAAAAATAACAATCATAAATCGCTCTTAACCACAGATTAATAAATTTAATCCGACCGACTTCTAATAAAACATAAAACATAATAAAATTAGATAACCCGTAGATCTGGGGAAAGCATCACTTCTCAGGCGCGGGCATTGTTCTTGCAATTACGAGGTTGTCTGGCCGTGTGTTCCCATTGGCTGCCGAGTGCAAGTTTTCATCATCATCACCACCCTATTTGCGCGATCAATACTTCTGAACGTTATCAGGAAGCAAATTTTTGGATGCATTATATTTATTTCATAACTAAGTTTAGTATTGAGTATTAGCTTGGAATTAGGGACTTTTACAAATTGAACACTATTTGATCTCTTTTTTAATACACCCGTACTTCTCGCTCGTACTTTTTTTTATAAATGCAAAATAAGATTAATTTGTAAAGATAGAATGCCGCATCTGTAGGGCTAAGATGGTCGGTTTTTTATTATCTGTCATCATGACTGCCACATTCTAATAAGTATGTAAGTGCGAAAATGACGCATTACATGACAAAAGTGATAAAATGCAACCATGATACTGCCGCTGGTTGGCCTAAGCTTTAGTTTATGTAAGCAATGAGAGTAACATCTTAGTGAATCGGCTGATTTACGAGTGATGCATGTAGTGCAGTCTAATTATTACAATGACAAATGGCTTACTAAAGTGCTTTCCACTATTTATGGTGATTGAAAAAGTTATCTCATCGACCAGAGAACAACGCAAAGATGAATGTTAATTATGTGCTATGTTTGTAAATGAATAGGTGTCATATTTTTAAATTGTACCTGACATTCCTATGTTTTTCGTAAGCTCATCTACATTTTAACTATCAAATAAAATATTTTATGCTAGCAGAATGTAAAAAACGTACATTTAAAACTAGAATGGAACTCGAATGACGCATAAATCTGTATTAACTAGTTGTCGAGTAGTAAAAACTATTTAAAATTAATATCACATCGTTTTTCATAGCACATACTAAGGGTATTTAAAAATCTTCAATAGGTACTTGACAATATAGCTTAGGGTCTACCGCGAAAATCGGAAATCGGATTTTGCTCTACTCGAGTTCATTCTTGGTCCTAGGGTCCTATATCGTATTACCCAATAATTTTATTCTTACGCCCTTTTCGCATGTATTGTATGAGATACATTTTAACCATAATCTTCCGGCCATAAACAATTTATTCCAGGATAAACATACTTATTCGGCTAAAACCCTATTGAGCACATATTGCAAAACCCCTATCGGCTTTGTATTTAAAATCGGACTTAAATGACATTATGCATTGTGAATGATCATTTGCATAACAAGATAGCCTTAAGTCGGATGTATTGCATCGCTAGATTGCATTACGATAACGAATTATGAAACACAAACAGTTTAATTTTGCACTCAATTTATGTTGATAAGTACGAGTACAATATAATGATCGGTTTCAATACCGATTAATATACGATGCTTTTAATGCTGATGAAAACGTAAAATTTTAAATCAATTAAACTACAAGTATTAAGGCAGTAATGGTTTTTAACGCTTGATGACCAAATTTGGACTGTTTTTGCTCAATACTAAAGATACTAATTCACAAATACATAAAAATTACCTCAAAGCACCATACACAAAACGCAAACATAATAGTTTTAAATTTAAATACACTGCAAAGAAAAAGGGAAATTCTAAAGCCTTTCCACAAAGACCTACTATAATCCCAATTCACACCGTACGTGCTAATTTGATAATAATTATCGCGAGATAAACAACTTTCGTCGGTCACGGCGGCGCCCGCACGCGGCGCTACTCACCGGAAAATCGCCTGAACTGAATCGCGTATGCTCCGATGAACAGATAGCTGGGACATTAGTAACGCTGTTTGAACGGACATGTGATATGCTGATTTGATTGAACCACTAATTTAAAAAGGGCTTAAGTATGAATAAGTCGCTATAAAATATATTGTTTTTGCAAGTCATGGCTCATCCGTGGATCGTTTTTCTGTTGTTTTATAGATAGAGTCAACTATTAAAGGCCGAGCCACACCGGCTTGCGTGTGCGTGACATGCGCGTGTGCGTGCGCTAAAATGTTGGAGCCGCACACGCACACGTCACGCAAGCGGTGTGCCGTCTCTCATAAGGATCTGTATACTACAACGCCGCACGCGCACGTGCACGTCACGCGCACGCAGCCGGTGTGCACAGGCCTTTACGATCATAATATAATGTGAGAGTGAAGTGATTGAACGATAGGAAAAAATAAGCATCTATTTATATGAAAAATAACTTAAGAACGCTTTGATGATGATATCGGCAATTTGTGCTGCATTGTTTTTACGAATAAGTATAATATTTTATTTAGTGTATCTCGTATTTGTAATTTATGTTTTTTTCTGGTTGTGCTTCTAACTATTACGTTTCAAATAAGTATCAAAACATTTTAATTTGCCTATGGCACCGACTTTTACAAAAGTGCCCAACGAGTTGCCATATCAGCGTATCACGGTCAACTACGGCGTACGAGTGTTTATATTGTCAATTCACTGTCTGTTTATTCTCTTATCAAGTGAAAGGTGTTACATGAATATTATATTATCAATAATGACACACCAAATAAAGTAACTGCAAGGCAATGGCGAGGCTCCGTTACTTTCATTATGAAAGTTTATTGTCCATCGCCATTTTAATTAATTAGTACGCTACATAATGAACCGATTAATCAGCTGGTATGGAGCTTTGAATGCTCATTCTCATTCAATCACTCATTTACTCGCGCGATGTAAGATCCCACCCGCGGAGCGTCGCAGCTTATTTACAGAAGTTGCACTTAAATTGACTTAAAAAATTATTGCAATAGCAAGAATTAATCGTCAATGGTAAAAAACAATCCAAATATACCACACTTTAATAATGTGTAATAAATGGGACATTTTAAAATTTAACATGTACGATTAGTCGTTGATTGAATAAATTCTAAGTCACGACAGTTTTCCAATGACTATATTAATAATATAGTGTATAGGCCCAGATGATTATTAAATTTGCTGTAACTATTTGCGCAAATACGGCTTTGCAGCGCTTTGTTTTGCTTTTTAAACGAGATCCAATACGAATATTTCAGCAGGGATGGCTAAATAAATTATGCTATATATACTACACAATTATAGACATCATACATGTGCAATTAAAAATAATAAATCAATGTATTATACAAACAAATATTACTTACAAAATTATATATGCGAGAAACAATCAATACACATTTTGAAAGAAACACCTAATTAATTGAACAACAAGATAATAACCATAACATAAACTAATTTAGTAAAGCATGTATGTACCTAACTAATTAATTATGAAAATAAATTATACGGATCTGAAGTAACTAAACAATCAGAAATTATAATATCAAAACGTAACGAAAATATCAGCTAAATTGGTTCTACGAGCATTGAAAGTTAGAGAAAATGCTATCTTTTCTTTCTAACGGAACAAGCACTTCACATAAAATTACAACTGTCGCAATTCAAATTCGGATCCAGTTAATCTGCGCACTGTGGCGTCGCACGAGCATAAACCATACCAGATCTATAGGTCGTAAGTTCATGACTATCTGTCGCTTTCATAGAAAATACACCGTATCAGCGGGGGAAGTTTATATCGCCAAGCATTGTTTTCAATGGAGCACCTTTAATAATTGCGTAACCGCAAGCATCACTTAAGGTCCCTTTTGCCTTGTACTCTCATATATAGCATACATGCGTCTTTTCTAGCATAGTATATCGTAGTACAATGCGAGGTGAGCAACCTCGCGCATCCCATTGTCGCTGACATGGGAATGCTAAGACAAATGCATAATGCGCTTTGGAAAAAACTGGGACTATATTCAGAAACAAAAATAACAATATGTAATACAACTTGGATGAGGCTGAAAAGTTTCGCGTACCTACTCAATGGAAAACTGCTGGTAGACCGTTTTAAGGCGTATACAAGGAAATCTTACATAGAGATGCCTTCTATGAATGAGACGGGTTTCTTAGTATATTTAGTTTACTGTTCGCTTGATTAAGGCCCACTTGCACCATCCCACTATACCGGGTTAACCGGTTAAACCTGGATTTACCATGGTTACCAGTACAATTTGACACCGGGTTAACGGTTTAACCGATTAACCCCGGGTTTGTGGGATGGTGCAAGTGGCGCCAAAGCGACAGAACCGGAGAACTGCAGCTTATTGAGGGACTTCTTTGTCCAGTAGTGGCTTTTAGCTATATTGCAGTCGCGTTGATATACCTAAACAGCAATCTTATCGCTCTCATTAGTACCAAAATATTAGTAGAAGAATGTGTCGCGTTTCTAAGCGTTGTAGAGTGAACGCGCCAATGCACTCAATACGTTTTCGGTGTTATACAATGATAAAATGCACACTCGAGAATGGAACCCTGGTTCAAGATTCAATGTTTTGCGGTATTTAACACTGATGGTCTATAAATCAAACCGTAGTCATATCTCGTTACTCAGACATTTGATAGAATATGTTCACATGGCATTTTTTCATTCACATAGTCTGTAACTTTTTATCCGATTTAATGAGTTAGTGGTAATAAATATATTTACTTATAACGCATACCTATTACTCGTAGTTCAGAAATCAGAGTTCGCTATTTTGGTCTCGACGGTTAACTCGTCCCTAGTACAAATGCCCTAAATCTGTAAGAAAAATGCGTAAACCCGGTAAGCGTTGATTAGCAAACACCTGGGTTTTCGTTACAATAACACTTTTTCTATTGTTCCGGTAATTACGACGCCATATTAAAATCTACTTAGAAAAAAGCTTGTTCAGTTATTGCATTAAGCGCACGCATATAGACTTCCATACAAATTAACACCGACATCCAACTAATATGCTAACACGAGATACAATTATCTGCAGAAAAAGCTAGGAAGAGTTCCATTCATGCTGCTATACTAGGAAGTCGCATGTGAAGTTCCCATTGATGTATGTCTCTGTGAAGTTACATTGCCACTTTTAGGGAATCATTAGAATATATAATAGGGGGAATAGCCAAAATGGCAATCGTTAAATTTAAATAATGCATGGAATTAGTCACGTGAGTTTTCCTAGCATCGGCCGTCCCAATACATTGTTTCTTTTCTGATATACAATTGTCATGTTGGCTAGACCTTAAGACTTCGACTTATATTTTTATCATAACTTGAAAAATGACGAACATACGGGTCAAATCGTATGGCAAGACTGTGTAAGCAGAGTTAGCAGCAATTTTTTTAAGTACTGTATTTTTTATAAAAGAAAGCCGGATTGGCAAGTGTATGATTCGTTCCTAACGTAGGTCATGCCATTAACACAGCCATACAACCACAGCTTTTTAAAACAAAGCCACAACTAGGCCCGATGTGTTTTTCCATAATGTGTGGATTGAATTGATTCGATTTATAAAACTGTGGCATAGTCAGTTATTATAAACACATGAAATTAAACTAATTACTCAAGTGTGAAAGATGTTTTCGACATGTAGTTTAAATGTAAGAAACGGCAGTTCCTTTAAATTATAAAGTATCAAAAGTTTTCCATTGTTTGGTTGTTCAGTCAATATATGTGGTCCTGGTCTGTGGAACCGGTGGATTGACTTATTGAATACAAATGTGAAATCCTTGCTGTTTACTGATCGCGCCACGAATGAGGTTCGTATTAAACGTGTACGCTCTGTACCTATATGTTTTTACGAGTTATATGCCAATTTTATTTTCACCACACCAGCTCGGAAAGGCTTACTTTGCACTTCAAAAACTGATAGCAAAATTGCATTTTATTCACATGTGATGCAAAGTAATCAAATGCAAATTTTGAGTTGTTTTCTTATGTTTGTTGGTAGAATTTACTTTTAAATGATGATTTTGGATGATAAATATTTAATAACATTCATTTGGATTTGATTTTGTTTAATATTTTACATTTAATATTTGCTTCGGGTTGGTGTGGTGAAAAATTTTGTGTTTCACTCGGGGGCAACTTTTGTTTAACCCTCGTGCTTTGAAACCCTCACAACCCTCAAGATTCCATTTTTCGAACCACTCGCTACGCTCGTGGTTCAATTTTGGAATCTTTCGCTTGCTCGGGTATCAATATTAGCACAAGCGGTTAAACAACAACTTTGTCCCCTTGTAAAACAAATAACTATTACTTACCTCTTGTAAATGTACATAGATGATATTGTATCTATATATGTATAATTGAGCCATTTCCTGTCTTTGTCTCTAACTGAATATCTGACTAGATATGATAGATATTTTGTTATCCAAATGAACGCATGTACAGGAAATATGTTACGAGTTAACTTTTATTAAGTATCTCTTTAATACACAAATGGATATATTAAATTAGCTTTATAGTTTTTTATGTTGTTATTTGGTGACTTTTTTATTTTTGTCCGTTTTAATATTTAATTTAGAATGTACGAAACCTTTATTATAATTTAAAATCTAAATAAATAAATCGCGTGACAGGTGGACAGATAATCACCTGAGGTGAGACCATAGCTTTACAATTTTGAATCATTTTGATGATGATGGAACATTAAGACATAATAATATAATTATGTTGGTTTTCGTAGGTATTATTAAGCCCGTGTGTAAAATGTCTTTGTGTTTATTGTCATTACTAAGGCTTCAATTATGTCATTTCCGCAAAAAAATCGCATACCAACTAAACACACTTAATTGCACAACTAGGATTCTTTTCACAGTTACCACACTTACTAGTATAAGCTCAAGAATGACGAACAGTTTACGCATAACGGGAAACATTATAATTGCGCTTCCTTAAGCTATATTAACGCAAAGATCGCTCACACATTAACTAGATGGACCATTTGTAAAATATGACTTGCGGTCACCACATATCTTAGGTCTAATTGATTTTGTTAACCCTTCAGGTGGGGGTGGTAGGTGGTTACTGGTTATAGGTTGTAGGTTTAGGCACATTATTTTAGAGTTGTTGGAATTACCTAATACTTTATATTTAATAAGAGTTATTCATCAACGTATGTCAACAACAACCAGGTCCATATTAGTCTGTTTTTTTAGGGTTCCGTACCCAAAGGGTAAAACAGGACCCTATTACTAAGACTTCGCTGTCCGTCCGTCCGTCCGTCCGTCCGTCTGTCCGTCTGTCTGTCACCAGGCTGTATCTCACGAACCGTGATAGCTAGACAGTTATAGCTATAACAACAAATACTAAAAACAGAATAAAATAAAGATTTAAGTGGGGCTCCCATACAGCAAACGTGATTTTTGACCAAAGTAAAGCAACGTCGGGCGTGGTCAGTACTTGGATGGGTGACCGTTTTCTTTTTGCATTTTTTCCGTTTTTTTTTTGCTTAATGGTACGAAACCCTTCGTGCGCGAGTCCGACTCGCACTTGCCCGGTTTTTTTAACAATATAGGAGTACCTAGTTCCCATTACCTAATTATTGTTCAAAAAACATTTATCGCTGCTGGATTAAGTCACGCCAAGGATTAAGAAAATATCATCTAAAATGGGATATTTATCTCCATATTTGCTGTAGTTGCGGGAAATGGCCCAGAATGTGAAATTATACTGAGTATAGTCAATAGTCATACAATAAAATTGTAAGTAGAAAAATGCATGAAATTAAAAATAAATAAAATATAATTGCAAGTAGGTATATTAGGGTAAACTCTAAAATAATGTGTCTTGGACCCATTTTTTGCAGATCAAGCCCCCCTTAAATACATGTAAGGTTGAAGGAGTAAGTAATGATGCAGGATGTGTAGTGACCGCAAACCTTGGTAAAAGCACAGAAATAATAGTACTAGGTACAGAAGACTCACTCTCTAACAAAACGCGTCTGTTACGATCAGCACAGATATGGCCGCTAGGTGGCGACAGCGCCACGCGCGGCTTATGGTTTTTCCCAAAATCGGGATCGAAAGGATGTACTTTTAGCTACCTGTAGCAAAGCGACAAAATCGCGGCGTGAGGCACGCCTGGTAAAAGCTTCATACGGATTCTATGGGAGGTATTCTAGGTACGAGTATGATCGTGGCTGCTCACGAATTCCCACTATTGCATTGTTTATTAATGAGAACGATATTCGTGTGAACTGCCCTATACCGTTACTGTTTATTGCTTACAACTGTAATTTCTTGCGCTTTGCGGCGTTATAATAGAGCGCAAAATCGATTAATTGAAAGTTACGGGGGAAGATTCAGAAGATTGTGCGTTAGCGTTAGTTCATGTTCTGTGCGTAGGCGAAATGGCTTAATCTATAACGTTGAAATTAAGTAAAGCTGCATAAATTAATGTTGATAATGTATCCCGGATGCAATTCTCTATTACAGCTAATTTTTTTATGTTTTTAGTAGTAAAAATCCTGTCTAAGGCTGTCCACCTGCATTTTAATGCTAAGCATGCGTATTTTCTATATTAGCCAAGCCTTTTATTTGTGCATTTTTTATATTTAACGAATATTCGTCTTATATGTCAACATATTTCTGTGACCATAATACTCTTTTTAAACTCATCAGCGGAGTTTTAGTTCCAATTCTACGAAACCTCGAAGACCGATCAAACTGCTTTACTTTTTACTTGTATTCGCATATACTAAAGCTTTACATTCCCTCAGGTTTTGTCTGTGAATGCTATAATGCGTTACGCCGAGACAGTCGGTAATTACGGGTCTTTATTTGAGACGCGCAAAACTGTAATAATGACGTCGACATTGTTCGCGCTCCCTATTGCCACAGTCTATACCGTCATTCGACGAGGGGGGACGGGGGGAGGGGTCGCGCGCACCCGAGCTGTATAGATCACTGTCATTGCCATTGTCAGTAACTCGGTACAGTCGCCATCAGATATATCGGAGCGGCCAAGGTGTTCACAAATATTTGAACACGCCTCTATTGTCAGGGCGTTAGAGTGCGTGTTCAGATATTGTGAACACCTTGGCCGCTCCGATATATCTGATGGTGACTGCACACGTCAAAGGCCGTCGGACATAGTAGTGTCCTGTGGAACATACGGATATACGTTTATGATATTATAAATCAGTCAGTATCAAGTAGAATTACGTTACATGGACTAAACATTCGGTTCGCAAATAATCCCATGCATCCCAAGCTTCAAGACAGGTTTATAGTCACGTGGTGTCGTGGAGAGCATTTAATCTAATTAGGTACGACGGCGCGGCGCCTGCGCCTGAATGGAGCAGGAATGGCCGCTAATGATGGAAATGAGGGTAATCAACTAATTACCCCTTTCAGCGCCTTCATTAAACCCTTTTGCGATTCTTTTTTGTTCGCTGTTGACTGTTTTGGAGAGCTTACTGTTTTTCAAGTTTAATTAGCTTACTGTAAGATTTCGGCTACCGTGATTCGTGAAATAAAACAGTCAGAACAAGCGTAGCAGGTGGGAGTTTTAATTTTATTTCCAAACCTTAGCAATTAGTTTTGTACGTTTTTGGCATAAAAAAACAATATTTATTAGGTTTAGACCAAGAAAAGTCTGCAACGAATTTGATAGCATACGCAGTGCAAGTGTTATTTGTAACGTACGTCATTATTTCATATAATTTTGAAGTTTAAAATACCTAACACTTGCACTGAGTGTGCTATCAAAATAGTTGTAGATTTATCTTGGTCTAACTCTAATAATTAGCTAGAAATACCAACTTACAACAAATCACACCAAGTCACAGAATAAATAATGGTACTAGGTAGAAAAGACTCACTCTCTAACAAAACGCGTCTGTCACGATCAGCACAGATATGGCCGCTAGGTGGCAACAGCGCCACGCGCGGCTTATGGCAAACCCCAAAATTGGGGTCGAACGGAAGGACTTTTAGCTACCTGTAGCAAAGCGACAAAATCGCGGAGTGAGCCACGCCTGACCAAGTCGGAGAACTAAAATTGTCCATACCGATCGTCGACATAAATCATAGAAGTGTGAGTTAACCATTTGCAATGCAAAGTATTATATTTATAACTTTGCATTTATTAAAAAAAACAATGTGCAGTGTGTTTGTTACAAAGAATGTAAGCCATTAATTTTTGCATGAACAATCGCCAGGCGAGTCGGAATGTTTGGAAAGGAATACAGAATACCACTTTATGGGCCCATAGGATAGCGTCGCGATTCATGGTACTCGACGTGAGTACGATAACTTATATGTCGTGAATACTAAAATATAGGAAGGCCATACATACATATGGACATGAATGAGTGGTTGTCTTTATACACTATATTCCGACAGTTTTTTGTTCATATCTAAAATAAAACGCGTTCCTGACACTTCACATACGGCACCAGTTTCCAAAAGTGGTAAATAAGTTAATACAATAAATTAACCATTTACCGCATACGTAGTCATAGCCATATATGGTAGTTATAATATTCAACTCTATTGACAGCTATTAAAGATCAAAATTTAATATTTTTTTTTTTATGACAGGAAGGGACTTAAATCAGTTACCTAAAACTGACAAATAAACTATAAAACTTGGAGTTCTTAACGATTCTGTTTGGGACTTTGGGAAATCGTAATGTAGTTATCTAAAATATCACGTTACCAGACATCGTAAATTTTATAGCATTTTTGGTGCAGCGGAGTGGTGTTAACAAAAATGGTAAATTAAGGTTAATATTAACGCTAATTAATCATTAGAGTAGAAACTGTTTATACCAACTCCGTTGCACCGAAAATGCTATAAAAAACGATGTCATGTACAACGTGGGATTAATTGTTATTCGAAATGATTATTTATTAGGTATATTTGATTATTGATGAGGAAATAGATATTCCGATGTAATACTATCTACTTCTTTTTGTTACTTATGCATTTTTTTGATATTTAGATTGTATTCTAGAAATTCTAGACTAGTATTTTTAGTGTTCCGTACAAAACTTTGTTTACGGAACACTTATGGGATCACTTCGGTCTTGCAAATCAGTTAAATGCGTTTTTTTATACAATTTTTTTAATGTTTGACGATCCTTTTGTGAAATTCTTAGTGTTATGATATGTATAATAATCCAATTTTATTATGGAATAATATTAACATCAATAAATTGCTCTGATAATTAGATAAAGATTAATTACGATTCATAAGAGCTTGTTGCTAGGCCCACATGAATAAAGAATATTTTGATTTTCATTTTGATGTCTGCACGTTACAATCTCAAGAGTTTTTAATGTTTGATTACAATAATATTTGCGGTAGGTATCTTCTTAAATATTACATCCTTGAACGAAATGCCATACAGCTACCTTGCATCGCAATATTCACAATACATGTAGTAGGTAGTAACTTGCTGTTACTACAAGCATATATCGGTTTGTGACAAGTGAAAAGAAAACTGTATAAGGTAATTCATGTTTTATTTAAACAATATGCCACTTAACTGCTTTCTCTCGTAGAGGTGTGTACCTACTCACATATTGTCAAGCAAGTAAACGTTTTAGTTTGTCAAAAGGGCTCATTGTTTGTATAAAGTGGGATAAGACAAGTCACGCCGTTCTAAGAGGTTAACTTGTAATTAACATTTTTCTATTAAACTCACGGTAAAATGTATATTACCTGACCAAGTAGTTTAAATAGAGTTAGTAAAGGTAGGTCTTATGTATTATAGAGACTTCAATATTTTTACACTTTGCGCTACACTTTACACAAAATATTTTACAGTACATATGGTCCTATTTTCCCGCGCTAGTGCGTAAAATAACACTTTTCGTGCGATGTCAAAAGTTTAAAGGGCCATATGTACTGTAAAACGTTGTACGATACACGTGCGAATAAGTAATTCGCAACTCGTGTCGATTTAAAACACTCCCTTCGGTCGTGTTTTAATTTATCGCCACTCGTTTCGAATTTCCTCTTTTTCGCATTTGTATCGTAAATAACTATTTCGTGGGATTAAAATTACAGAACTAATAGACTTAACTGTACTTATATGACGTGTTTAAATATTTGTTATTTATCCTTCTGCTTTTTTTACAATAAATTATGTCTATCTATAGGTACAATGTTTAATCTAATAATGAAATAAGCCTCACTTTAGTATAAACATCTAATCATTGCAATAGAAAAACCTGGAAAGATTCTGCACGTAGCGAAGCGATGAAGTTTTTTATCGAATCCATTCGTTAGGTACTAAAACGCTTGAATGGAGTCCAATTAGAGCAAAAAGAGAAATATTCCTGATTCAAAAAGCTGTAAATACGTTGAGTAATAGTTCACTTACGGTTTTTAGGTATCGCAGCCTTGACTGACAAGGACTTGGATTTGCTCTTCAGTTTTTTGCAGAGCTTGTCAACCCGTGGGAAACTGCCTCTGTTATACAATGAGGTACTTGTGCAATATGCGACTAAGTTTTTCTTATTACACGACTGCCCAAACAAAAAGAATGTATTGTTTCTAAATGTAGATTAACTATTACTATTATTAATCCCTCAGTTTGTCACATTAGCTAACTTAGATACAAATGAGGTTTCCCAGTAGTCACCATCACGTTGTTACCACAAGTAATTTGGCGGTGGTTAAGAACAGCTTCATGGTAAATTAATTCTAATGGTTTCAGAACTTTGTGGATTGTAAGAATCGTAATAATTCACTTTGACACTAAAAGTTGCCATTTTGAAAACAGATAGAAATTCAACATTGACCAAGAACCAAGCCGCTCAAAATAGCTGAATTTAGGTCTCAACTTGCAGACAAAACCGTGTCAAGAAATAACAATTTCCACTACACTCGTTTATCTCGTATGAAAATGGTTATTTGCGTCCATAACCAGGCTTAGATTGACCGTCCGTCAGCCAATAACTTTCACGGACCCGTTTACCTTGTCTCCGGCGGGTAATTTCTCTCAAGTTTGTCCACTATACCCATTGCATTTTCATTTCTTCGTAACTTATGTAGGTTACTCGTAATGAGCGGTTTCTCCCGATGAAATTGTGCGCAAAAGAACATGAAACGTTAGGTTCTAGGTGGACCGGTTTGTTAATGCTTAATATAAAAATACCAAAATAATTTAAAAAATACATACGCAAATGCTTACAAATACAAATTATTTATTTGCCAGAATACAGTGAATATGTAGATGGTGACTTAAAATTAGTACTCTACTCACAATTGAGCATGCAAAACTTATAATAGGTAGGTACATAATAAGGCTAAGGTAAGGCTTTTAATTTACCATTGATTTACTTATGTATAAACATACTAACTTCTGCTCGCGACTCAGTCTGCGTGGAATGATGATAATTATCGATAAAAACAATCTTATATCCTTTCCCGGGCCTCAAATTCACTCTATTCCATACCAAATTTCATCTAAAATCGATTCATCGGTTTAAGCGCGAAGAGGTAACAGACAGACAGGGTGAAAAAAAAATCCTACCCTTACAGTATCCTTCCAGTTTTCATAAACATCCTAATTGAAGAACTACTAATTTAAATATGTTCGTTATAAAACTGCATAAAGTTGATCTCAACATTTCATACGAATCTGATATTTCCTCTGTGCTGCCATTGTGAACTAAGCACCCAGCGCATCCCATAACTCTTATCCAGACCAGCCCTTATAAATCCTGTAGCTGCCAATGTGGCCCCTTATAAATAATGTTAGGCCATTGATAAGCACTGGTACTGTCGCGCGCGGTACAAAGTTGAAAGTTGATAGGATCTTGAGAAGCTAGACAGGATGGGACAAGGGACAACGCGGGACAAGTCCTAGGGCCCGTTTCAATGGAGAAACAATGTAGTGCATGAAGTCCTTATCCAAGTTTATATCACTTATAAAGCATACCTATGTGTTTTCGTTATTATTTATTGCAGGCATTTTTGCTGCTGCTTTGATCTATGTATTGTTCCTTCAACGTTTAGACACTTAGTGCCACGGATTAGTAGCAAGAGTAGGTATTTATTGTGCATAAATTGCATGATCCTAGGAATGTCTACGAATATACGACTGGACTTTATCTAATATCTATTGTATAATTTAAAAGCGGTACCGTAAAATCAGGTTACTTTACAATTATGGTTCAAATTCAAATTCCAGTAAAATATGTACTATAAGTATATTTCACATAATGTTAAGTATTATAATATAGAAAGAACATTAGTGTATCTAAGCTCCAAACTAAATGTAAAGAGTCCAAATCATAAAGGCTCGTTAAGAATCAACGTTAAAAACTGGATCATAGTTGTACTTAAGGACTATAATTCCCCGATTTTACGGTTATCAAAATATATACACCTGCAAAATATTTAAATTTCATTGGTAGAACTATAAAATAAATGCCTAACGCGTAACGTGCGCTGCCGTGGGTGTTGGCTAACCGGGCGCAGTGGAATGCATGAACTTTAGAAAACAGATTAATGACATTGGCAGGCTACAGTTCGGTTTAAGGCGAAATCGTTGTTAATTCCATATCCAGTGCAACCATTTCTTGGGTTTAAAATATGTTGGCTCTATGTCAACCCTTTGTTAGGTTTAAATTATGTTGGTGAAGTGGGCTAGTACAGCTTTGCCACAATATTTAAGTAAGGTGAAATACATCTTAGGCCCACTTGCACCATTTGACTAACCCGGGGTTAACCGGTTAAAATTTACCATGTTAGCATGGTTACCAGTACAATTTGACACTGGGTTGATGGTTTAACCGCTTAATCCCGGGTTAGTGAGGTGGTGCAAGTGGCTCTTAGTGGGTAACTTCGGGAAAATTTGCATGCATTAAAATTTTATTAATGTGTTTTTTTTTTTACTAATTGACTTAATACAATTTACGAATGAATTGTTTTTATAACGTGAATGTTCTCTAAAAGTCTACGTGATTGTTGTACATTTTAATCTCTTAAGATATCTAATATTTTCAGCAACATACAACTAAAAATCATTACAAATTTCAGATTACCTACAGAAGTAGTGCATAATTATTTTCCATCGTATTGTTACGCAAACGTCTCGTGCTATTTCAGTCAGTCTAGCTACAAAAAGTACTGAGGTTGACTGAAGTATTTAGCACGACAAATATGAACTTTTCGAAAATACAATAGAACACAATTATGCACTACATCTGTAGCTACGCTACCCTATGTCCACCAAGAAAACAAACATTTTTCAATATAACAGTCCTTGTTCTCGATCCGTTACCATCAGCATTTTGCATCGGACAATTGAAATAATGTTATGCAATTAGAGTACGGTTTGTGAGATAAAACAACGCGGATGCGCAAGGCACAGCTGCCGAGGATTTATCCTCAGACGGCGCTCATAAATAAGAGAAAAGGTCAGCGGCGAACGGACGGCTTTCTCAAGGCCGATGCACGGGATAGATATCTCGGTGTTCGCTGCAGGTTCGGCCTCACCTGTGCCTTTGTGCATGATTTAGCACTACGGATGTTGGAGAGGTTACGTAATGTGACCTCTTTACATTGATTGTAACCGTCGAATGTTTAGACAAACAAAACTTGAATATGAAGAATAAATTCAATACCAAGTTATCTTTTCTATATTTTTTATTCAATACGAAATTAAAGAGTACTTATTAGGATTTAAAACGACCTAATTACCTAATCAAATGCCTAAATAATTAATAACTTCATGGATGAAAACATTTTTTTTTCGATATTACTAACTGCGTGGTCTATTTAAAATGTTTTTGAAAAGTGATTATAAATATGGAACGTCACAAGTATTTATTATACTCATAAATCATAATTTCTATAAATATGAAGCGTCATAACAAACCAAGTCTGCAATTTGCAGAACCTTATCAGACCTTAAAAAGGAAAAAGTCCTTATTCTATTTAAATTTCATCCCATAAAATCGATAAAAAATACGTATTAAAACCCGCCGCTGCCTTGCAGCGGTCGTACGAAGGTCGGTCATTGATGTGCAAGCGCATACTTCGTTTTTTTGGTGCACGATGCTATTTATCTACCGGTTTATACCGTGTTTAACGTAACATGATTACTAGTCCAATCAAATATGGCTCTTACTACACCGATTTAAGGCCCCTGTCAAGATTGTTCTATATTGTGCAAAGTCCTAGTTTTATTTTGAACTGTTTACGGCATTTTTCTCGCGTAATCTAAAGAGCATATCGCTGTAGACAACGAAAAAGGGAGAACAAAAATGAAAAAAGGCAATTAAGGTTTTTTTTTAAACAACGTCAATTTTAAGCATGGGTATGAGGCGCCAAACGTTTTCATTTATGTATGTTATTTTACTTATTACAGAATATAAGAAAATAAATTACTTAATTAAACTAGCTTGATACGATAGTTTCATAGATCTATAAGTCGTAATACATTTACTGCCCTATTCGAACTTCAAGATATTCACAAGAGACGACACATACTACATCCATTCTAGATACGTTATAGTTTAGATATCAACTAGTTCTCTTTTGCAGCGCAATTCGGGCAACCAATGTCACTTTTACGTTAGATAGAGTAAGATATCTATTAGATGTGAATTGGATAAGTCATATCTTGTGGAAATCGTTCAAAAGTATCTCCAGAATCGCGCAAATGTCAAATTTGATAGGTTAGTTCTTAAACATATCGTTATCGTATCCTGGTGATATCTAATAGATGTCTATTTCAAAATCCGAATCGGGCTGTTACTCATCTTCGTATAAAGTAGGTACATACTTTTAAATCTTAAACTAAGAAAAGTACCTACAGCAATAAAGTTGCGTAACATTAAATATTTTAAGTATTTAAAATGCATGGTTATAATTGAGTAATTGTTGAAACACAATTCCAACGTCAACAACTGCCAAAAGCTATAGAAATCTCACATTCATCGTCGCAACCATTTGAAAGTAAAGGATAGTCATCACAAAAACCTTTCTAGTAATGGTGAAATTATTTCTACGTACTTTACGCTTGAGTGGTATCGACGATCTGTGGCAGATGTCGCTAGAAAGCCTGATGCTGTGATCAGAGATAAACAGCGACACTATCTAATGCCATTAATTGCGAATTTGTCTGTCGTAAAGGGGAGTGCACACGTACATTTTTATTTTCAACTTGTTTGGCATATTTTTAGGTTATGGAAAAACAATAAACACAAAAAACATGTTTATTTTGAGCATGTATGCTATTTTCAAAATATTTTTTTTTACTGTAAAATCATCCAGACTGACTAAACATATATGACGTGGTCTTCTTGGTCTTAAGTATTTGGATGTCTAAAAGCTCTTCACTGGGATCGCGAATATCATATTATGTAGTCAATGAAAAGCTGACCAGTTTGCGCATTGTTAGTGGTCTTCAATGTCTTCATATCTAAGCTTGTAGATTGTAGACCACGGTAATAATTGACTTCTAGATAAATACTTAACGAGTTTCCAATGCAGCAAAGACAGCTGTATGTTTCTTAACCCTTATCTTGGCAAGGCTCAAAATATCTTAAATATAAACATTTTTTTAGTTTTTTGTCACCTATTGAGTATACTAGACTATTAAAAAATAAGAAAAAAAATCCAGGATTTTCCAGTTTCGGAAAATCATATGTATCATATTTGATACAGTGCCAATAACTCGACAAAATAGTTACCTACTTTTTAGAAGAAAAATGAAGATTTTAATACAAATAAAACATGTAATGCAACAGAAATAAGCATTTCCTGCTAATTAAACGCAATCTAAAGCATCAGATGACTATTAAACCTGTAAAAATAAATTATATCTACGAATACCTGATCACATGGGTGGAAAATTAGATCCCGTAAAGTTTCAAAAAAGTCGTCAGCAAAAAGTTGAGTAAAATATGAAAAGTAAACAAATAATTAAAAGTAAAAAAAAATGTTTTTCTTTTTACTTTGGGGCCATTTTTTGCCATACACATATTTTTCCGTGCTACGGGCTACGGCGTAGCAATAATGCTACAGCGTACGAATATATAGTTAAATAACATCTAGTACTTAAAAAAAATCAAAGTTTAATAACTAAATAATACGACAACTAATATTAAATAATTGGAGCATGTTTTGTAACCCCACAAAAATAAAAAAAATAAAAAATCATGTAAAAATATTTTGATGCTAACTTGGCAATGTATTAAATGTAATACAATTCTTTCGATATGTACATTTCTGAGTTCTTGGCAGTGTATCAAATATAATACATAACAGTTTCATGTAAGGTTCTGTGTATTAAATGTTTTTAAATTCGAAGGCATTGTAAATATGTATGCACTAAGAGACAGTAAAGATATCAAAATATAGATTATGGAAAAAGATATACTAACATAAGAAATAAATGCAAAACTTCCAGTACGAACCGAAATCTATTGTTTCCGCGGCGCCATGTTGATTATTACTAATTAATTTACAATGACACTCGTGTCAATTATTTTTTTCTATAAGTAAGGAGGGTAGCTCGACATATTGATGGCAGAATTATTGTGTTAGGTAATAAAGTGAACCTGCTAGATTTTTTTAAGTTCCATGTATCACGGGTGTTACGATGCCAAGATAAGGGTTAAAGAAAATCAAACAAAATACATAAATGGCATGCAATGTGCATTAGTCTTAAGCAGGTGGTCAATTTAGCGATGCCTAATGGTTCGCCTCGGCGGATGTGAATGAAGTTCTACCCACGCGTGGGCTGTATAAATACGATGGCCCTTCTTAATACCTTCCGCCATTTTCTTAATGGTTCCCTGAGAAATAATATTTTGATTGTGAAATTGCCTGGATTTACGATAAACACTTCATTATAACTATGAATACTAAGTATAACGGTTATAGTATCTCTATGTTAATAGAATTGCTCTGCGTAGGTAAGTGAGGGAGTGATGTGCTGCTGATAAGTTTTGTTAATTGTGAGGATTTTGTACCTCAAAGAAAATGTCTATTACTACATACCTACTATAAATGCTTATTTTTTATATGTTCCATCATCCATCGTTTTTAAAGTGCAACTGAAGAGCTGTATCACAATAAATAGTTGACAGTAAACAGTTGATTAACTCTTTACGTTATTACATTTGAAGACAATGTTGATAGACAAATGAACGAGCATTCCAAATAGGTACCTTTAATATGTTTGAAAAATGTTATTCCCACATTTACTTCCACAGGTTTCCAGTGATAAATCCAATAGACTTCACTATAAGTACCGTCGCCACCAGACCTTTTCCTGCACACTAGTACAATCCACCAACAATAATTCTCTGAAAAACCTGGTTACAAACGTTCAAAAACACTCTTAGGTCGTAGACAACAAAGTCGTCTACAAACATTTCTATTTCGATATGGTCGTGGCTAACTGTACAGTGTAGTAAGTTATTTATTGCTGTACGTTTTTCATTTAATTGCCCCTTCTCCCAACTGGATTACTGTTGCAATAAATGTATCGTGAGTCATCGTTTGCGAATTCCCTTCAGTTTGTTTAAATGTAGCCTCATTTGCTTTGGAGAGTTAGTTCTGTTAAATTTACGTTGACAATTGTATGTTTCTACACTGCAATATAGCTCCAGCTATTATGCTGTTCTTTATGTTGATTATAATTAAGTTTATATACGTGCCACTAGAAATTATACAAATTGTTGCATAAATTAGCAAAACATTTAGCAGAAAGACAAAGGCAAATAAGGTGGGGATTCAATGCTTAGTTATAATAAATTGTCACTAGACACTTTATGAAAGGATGCATATACATACATATCATGTAAGGTAAATTTTGAAATTTCGTTTTACTACAGAACAATCACAGAGCCTAAATATCTCATCGAGTAAGATCTAACTTTAAACATGCTTAAAAACAGATTAATTATAGATAGTCTAAGATTTAACAGATTCTTACATTATAGTAAATTAGAATCTAAAAATTCGGCTAATTGAGATTAAGCTATAATTTAAAAAATAATAAAAAGAAATATACCTTATTCCACTCACGTCTGTAGAGCAAAGTCCTTAAAAATTGGTAATCAGCGAAGACTGGTGCCTGAAATAGTTACCTGCGCGTCAGGTTAAATTAATAAAAGTAACAGACGTAAAGCTAAACGTGTTGCGCCAATAAATCTAAGTTAATTAAACATCAAGTAGAATTACAAAGTTGGCACGGCTCGAGATCTTAATTCAATGAGGTTGTCACAAGCAACCAGCGACTAAGTGGTTTGTCGTGTCCTCTCCCACTGGGTACTTTATCGTCTTCGTTTTAACTTGATGTTACTCTTATTTTGCAGTATTCTATTACTGACGTGAGAAAGTATCTATTGGTCTTTTTAGTTAAGATCATCATCCCTACCGTAATGAAAAATTTATCCCAGACAGCCTTATCTATAATAAGAATGTGTGGGAATACATAGATTTGGTTTCTAAGTATTTAGATTTAGTAACAGTTGAAAAAACAAGGTACAGCGTTTAAACAAAACTTGCACATAATATCTGGAATTTGAGACTTGTACCTCATGGAATAAAACGTTCTTACCACTCTTGTACTTATGAGTTACTTTCATATAAAATAAATTTAAACTACTACTATAAGGACTCCCCAATTGAGCCTGACTCATACTAAATACTGCAAGGCTCTTGTCTGTAGCCTTCTGGCTAAAACTCCTGTCTAAGAGCCAGGTGATCTGCGCCAAGAACCTGAACATAGAAAATTACTTATATTTATAACTATTATTACTATAAAAGTCACATATTTCCACATAACATTCAAATACGTAATTTTAATTGAACCTATAACAGCATTTAATTAATCGAAGTCCAGGTAATACTAGATTGAATATGACTACTGCAAATATATCACAGCACGTAACAAGTGGTCCTCTATGACAGGAGAGAGCCGCGCGCCGGCGCACTTTCAACGGGCTTTATCGTTTATAATCATAATCTATAAACATAAATCAATAAACTATAGAATTTCTGTGAATCCAAGCCTCATATGATCTGGGAAAATGTGTAATTAATACCGGCCGTTTATTTACTAAAAAAACTTGTAAAAACACTACACTTGTCTTGTTCTGGGTAATATTTGTACTTCTGGAAAGGATTCACAGCCAATACCACACTCTAAAAATTTTAGCGTTGGTTCCAAAGCATCATTTACGAACATTAAATTCTGTAGAAAGCTCTAGAATTGCTCGGGTTCTACGAAGCGCCTTCGCCGAGATCCGTAGATATAAACATCCGTGTCAGTTATCAAATGAATAGAAACAATAAAAATTTCTATGAAGTCAATTAAAAAATCTAAATTAGTTTGTCCGTATGAGAGTTGAGAGCTATGATGACGTAAATTACTCGTTTAAATTATTTGTTTCTTTGGGGATGGACGGACAGATAAACATCAAGATATGGGGACACTGAGCTGAGCATAGAAACTTTAACGTGGCGGAGGGTTTTATAGAGCCTAGTATTAATAATTAATAAGATATTTATTAGTTTTCATTATTATGATTCATTGCTCACTTGATCCAAATAGGTACCGTACCCTAAAATACAATACAGTGTTTTGTGCTTAATAATAAAATACCTTGAACTCTACCCTTTGATGGTCTCCTCTCTTAAGTTTAGTACTTATATTATTTTGGCATTGAGACCATACAATTCGGACAAGTATAGTAAGTATGAAAAATCAACTTGCTCAGGATCCAAACAAGTTTGAAGGTCTCCCCAGTAAATTACTGTAGTAATTTAATTAATCATAAAATTACATTACTGTTTCTTCAGTGTAGTATAATCTCATTATGAATTATGAGTTTTATGATTAGCTTAATAAACATGGTTGCCTTCGTGGCCTTGATGCTATGAAAGTTCAGATTAGTAAGGAGGCTACCACGGCAACCGTAAGGTCGCGAACCTGGGGTCTGTGGGACGCAGAATTACGTGCAAGCACTTGTGGTACGGGGAAATGCGAAATAGTTGTTTAAGACGAAAGTGCGAAGCCCGTGCGAAATCGCCTTTTCATACAAACGTAGTCCTTTACCTCTCTGGATATTAGCATTATGGATACAATTTGTTGTATATCAACCACAGCTATATATACCCCTACGTTTGATTTCTTTTAATTTTTTAAATATTATAAGAGTTAGGAGCATTTAAACATTTGTATGAAAACAGGTTTTCGCTCCTAATTTTTACAATATCAAAAAAATCGAAAAATGTCACACGTAGGGGCATATAGCTTTGGTTAATATACATCAAATTATGTAAAAATATTTTCCATTATGAGAGATCCATTCCTTTCCTCTCTGGATATTTCCGTAACCAGAGAGGAAAATGGGGACTACGTTTGTACGGAGAAACGGCCGCCCCCTTTCCTGTTAAAGCGAAAGGGGATGCGTTTGCACCGTTAATAACTATCTAGAGAGCCTCAACCAGACAGTTTATTGAGCTCCGCTTATCAAAAAATTATCGACATGAGAACCTTTTCCTTTGCAAAATACCCTCTCCAACTTACGATTTGGGATCTAAAAATACTTGTACTAAATAAGATGTCAACACACGATACATCTACATAAACTTGTCAACCATTAAGATCTTCATCTGAGCGTTTCTGTGGACGTTTTCCGTGGAATCCAAAACACACGGGTACAGTGAAGGGGCAATTGTCGCCGACTGCTCCGGTACTTTTACTTTTGAAGACTAAATAAAGAGGTTATGTCCAAACTGACAGGTGATTGATGCGATAAGAATAATAATTGAACTTTCGTAATATTGAGGCGTAATTAACGACGAAGAATAATTTAATATACTTCTGTCTCGGTCAGTCTCATTTAAATGAGAGCTTTTTGTTCGAATAGTTGCAGCAGAAAACAGTAATTTGGACAAAAGTATAGTCAATAACATCCACGTTTTTCTATACCGGGTGCGGCCTGTAACACGAGCAAATAATTAAAATATAGATTGTACTCCTCAAACGGTGACACTTTTGCTCTACAACTTTAAAAAAATTATGAAGTATTTAGACTCCCTATTTTTCATACAAAATAAATATTATCTTCAATGGACGCCATCGCCACGCCATATCATTGTAATTGACGTTGCTTGTCACGCCTTAGTTATAGTTATTTTTAAAAGTCGCTGTACAAATGTTGGTCAGTATGAGGAGTACAGCCTACAGTTTAATTTTTTGCTCATATCACAGGCCACACCCGGTATAGTCCGATTTATCTTAGCGCAACAAAGTGACGATACGCAGTTAAAACGTGAAATAGAATCAGAATGCGATCCGAACTTGAGGATCGGGATAAGGATTAGGTAACGCCACGTAGACTTACTTCCTCCAATGAATCCTAGAGGTGGTTTACTTAAAGTATCAAAAACTAAACTAAGTACTAATTAGTACATTTATATTGCTTAAAATTAATACCAACGCGATTAAAAGGTAGGTATAGGTTATAAGCGACTTATATTCTATATCATACAGCCTAGCGGGTAAATGAACTTGTCGGTTTAATACTCGAAGGCAATCAACAAATTAAATTGCAATCCAGGCCTACGTCATTCAACGCTCCAGCTATGATAACTGCTTTCTATTCGTACATGTTGTTTGCAATATTATTTACTGGAAACTAGCTTAACGTGTTGCTTATTATGTAATATATTCGGTAGAGCAATTTTATACATCAGAAATAATTACAACTCATTAAAATTTTAAAAACCGAAGCATAAAGTTGCGGATATTTCAGGAAACGTACTTTGTAATCAAAAGTTACATTACATTACAATACATACTATACAATTATATAAAAAAGTTCGCTGGTCCTTTATGTTTTCGTCTATCCGTAAGTAATTTGTTTTAAAGAGCGTTACGATTTTGAATTTGAACACGAAACGAATGATAAATGTCTCATATTACAGCGTCAGTATTAAGTTACATAACGGTGGTTGCAATTTCAACGATTTTGCGCATGACCGCTAGTTAAAATTCATCATCTCAGCCATAAGACGTCCACTGCTGAACATAGGCCTACCCCTTGTTGGGGGGTGAATGATCGCAGTCGAATACACCGAATTTGAGGGATGCTGCTGCCCGTCCACCGGTGGTCTTGGACGTAGTTTAAGGACATACCCGGGTCCTTTCTTAAAATTAAATGATGCCTTAAATCATCGTAGTTATTGTAAAGAAGCCACTGACTCATACCAGTTTGTATATATAAATTTTGCTTACCTGTGTACTATGCATACAATTTATCGAAGAAAGAAACAAGTGTGATTGGATCGAAATTTTGTATCGTTAAAGAACTAGGTAGGTACTATATCTAACTATAATCTACTATCAAATTCCTTAACCATATTCAACCAAAATTTTGTCATAAATCTAAATATTTAGAAACTATATATCTCGTGTCCAGATTACCTCATCCATTAGCAACTCGTTTGAATAAACGTCATTTTATAGGTACAGGTACCTATTTATACAAAGTGATATTTCCCCTCCAGCTAGGGTTGCCAGATCGAAAGGCGCCATTATCGGGAAAAAATATCAATTTTTCGGGATTTTGGGACTTGAGTCGGGAAAAAAATACTTTCAAATTAAAGTAATTGTATTAAAAACAACGATATTTTACATTATTGGTAATCGTTAGCTACGCGCTCGACGCCGGTCGTTCGCTCGCTCGACGACAGTTCGGAACATGAAATTATTGTTTTATAACGTGAAGCTGTTTTTCGGGACAATTTTTACTTCGTCGGGAATCGGGAACGCGTGATAAAAATCGGGAGAATCCAGCCAAATCCCGACCATCTGGCAACCCTACCTCCAGCCCGCTTTATAGCGTATTTGTATAGGGCAGTTGGGAATGAATGATAAAAATCCAGACAAAATTACACCAATGGACTTAGCGTACAGCGATGTAAGCGTGAGGTGTGTAATGTATCTAATCCAACGAATTTGCTGGGCGACGACCTTTGCTCACGTTTTTCACCTAAATGTACAGTGATATAAATTAAATAAGACGAGTTTTTGTGCATTTCGACTAATAAATAAAACGAATCAATTATATTTTTTACTCGAAGTGGATAAGCGTGTACGGTTACTTTTGATTGGCAGGTAATAGTCTGGCAACAATATACACGTAGCTAATAATAACAGAACCAATTAAATTTTGCTACGTACTTTTATTTGCTTTTAACCGATACTGTAATTACGAGTACAGCGGTTCTTGCTGTAATAGTCTAGGTTATAACTTTATAACTCGTTCTAAACTTTCTTAATTTTTTAATCTCTACTGCCTTCCAAAAAGGGTTATGATTTTAGCTTTTAGTACTATGATTTTAATAACTAGCTAGTTTGAGATAATTATTATTACCTAACATTTATTTAGATAATCTTTCACAGAACATTTTTGCTTAGATCTTCACCTGAAAGTAACCTTATGTAGGTAATAGGTATACATATGTAATTATTTTAAGTCTACTAACATTTAGGGAAAAGTAGCGATGTTCAGGTCGGCCGGGATAATAAATACCTACGAGAGTTCGCTGACTTCCTAAATTATTCTAAAATATAAGTTTTGGCGAGTTTTTTCTTCCTCGAAACTAGTTCTGCCGGCGACGGAAATAATGAGTTCCAAGCAAAAAGACCGTTCCAGACCAGACCTGATCTGAATAATGATCAGGCCGCCGAATCACGGCCAAATTTTAATGCGTATTACAAAAAGTATAAAGAATTGAATAAATTGAGGCATGGTGTCTCAAACAACAGATAAAACATGAACTTACCTAACTGTACATAAGTAAATTTTATCGGTAGGTACAAAGATTTCATCATACAACCCCGACAGAGTGCTGTCAAGAGTGAACGACTGAGGAGGAGGGACAAAGATTTAGAAAAAATGGTTACTGGCTTATAATTGGCCGTGTAGGCTTTATTGCTCACCGTACAGTCTGTCTAATATTTGTGAAGTTAACATATTAACTATTATTTTTGAGAAGAATCCATCATCATCATGAGTCGTGTTTATTAAGTTAAACTTGGCACCGACCACTACAAAGTGAGGAAGTGATATTAAATTCGTCATATTTTCTTTAAAATTTGACATTAATGATGATATTGGCTAATTCTGTCATTGAAAATAATGCCATGCAGAATTAGTTTAGTCCGATTCTAGGTTCGAATGGTTGAGCTTGTACACCTGAAGTACCATTTGATATCAACTTAATTGCTGTAGAATATAATATAAACAACTATAATAAAGCTAGCTAAGTTGAAGTAAGCTAGATTGGTTTGCGATTGGAATACAAACCAGTACCGTACAGTCGCCATCAAATATATCGGAGCTGCCGAGGTAGTCAAAAATATCTGAACAGGCACTCTAGCGCCTTGAAAATAGAGGCGTGTTCAGATATTTGTGAGCACCTTGGCCGCTCCGATATATCAGATGGCGACTGTACAAGCACTTAGAGCCATCAAAATTTGCACCAAGACCATAATTTCGGAATGAATACCAGGTCGATCACGATGTAACTGTAAACGTCAATTCGCATGGCTTTACCTCTCCATTCCATGATTGGCGGCCCTAATAATAGACCGTAGTGCGATATCCATCGCTAACTGTTCTTTGATGGAACATCAATTGCTCAAACTAATTATCAGTGATTTGTAGGTATCTGTGCCATTATGATACTATGGTTCTCCGTTCCCATTGTGCGTCACAGATACAAGTATTAAAATAATTAATATAAGTACGTAGGGAACATAGCCCGGTCAAGTGGTTTAGTTTTAAATATTATCTTTGAGTTCAGTTCTTAGCTTAATCAAACATTCCTTAGTGCAATCATTTTGTAACTTGTACTACCCAAACGGTAAATGCACTTGCGAATGTCGCTGGGCCGCTCGTCTGCGAACCTACTTTATTAAACGTCACAATCACGAATTCAGCCCACGATTCTCCACTGCATCTCCGATAAGCCTTCGCAAACACTACTGTCGACATCAAAAATATGTATACAGTATTCGCCGTATTGCAAGAGAATAAGGTACAAATGTGTAAACATATATTGCGAGTCGACTGTGCTAGTGCTACGGTTGCCACACCGATATTTCCGCAAAATGTTAGCAAGGATGAAGACGCTTAACGGTTGTAAACTCTTTATTAAGTTATACATTTTTTTTTAACAAGACAGTTGTATAATCAGAGGGTTAAAAGAAATGATCTTTTCTCCACTTCTTTTGGAACTAGAGCAAATGAATAAACTTTATAAATACTATCTGGAAATCCATATTGTAGATCTTCTTTGATCACGTCTAATTGAGCTTCTTGGAATATTAATTGCATGAGTCTATAAGGTCGGGCTACTGATGAGTCTTCGTCGTCATATTCTATTTCTTCTCCTGAAGTGATATTCTCTTTGACGATTATAACACCATTCGTGTTAAGTGCTCTTTTACATCTATTTAAAAATGCAATTAGATCGTAGTCGTCTAAATGGCCAAGGACCCATTGACACCAGATGACATCATATTTTTTCTGAGGGGTGAAACTTTGCAAACCTGCATGGTACAGTGATCCAAGTCTTTCGTTGTTTTCGCCGATTCTTTTTTTGGCGGCGGAAAGGAATCTGGCCTCTTGTTCGACTAGATCGACCTTGTCAAATAGGGTAATCAGCAGGTTTTGAGTGATTCTGCCGATACCGGCTCCACAGTCGAGAGCCAACTTAGTTCCTGGGCCATTTTTAAGAGCTAGTATGTCATTTAGAAAGGCCTTGGACCCCGCGATGTCAATGTCCGAGATATGCGCGTAACCGCCGAGCACGCCGTCTATCGTGGCTGGGACATTAGCCCAGTATTTTGCGGCTTTTGTATAAAAAATGTTTTCAGACATCATAAAGAAATTAATCAAATTGTGACATGGTTTTGGTATTGTGACAGTTTGAGTCTTTTATTTTTAATGTCAAAATCGAGGCGTCATAGATTCTAAAAAAAGTTCGGGTCACACGACATTTGAGGATTTACTAATAAAATAATTAACCTAACGTGAGAGGTCTTAGAGGATATAACTAACGGAGACGCCATGTCTAAAATTTTCGGTACAAAATAGTCAGGCGTTTTTTGCGGGGGAGGGGCACATCAAATGTATAGGTACGTCATGTCAGATAAACGTCAGTAAATTCAATTTTCTTTCTTATAATTAAAATAACAAGTTAAAAATTTTATGTAGCATGGTTAAATTGATTATTACTGGACAGAGAGTTGAAGATGTTTAATTAATGAATAAATAGTTTCGCAACACGACAGATACATATCACAATTAAGCAATATTAACATTACGCAACATTACGCAAAACTCTGCGTAGAGGGCGTCACTAGGTCAATCACATGGCCTACCGGGGAACACGACAATCGAAAGTTCGGTTTTTGCCTCTCTATCATTCTTGCCTATACGATCGATAGAGAGGCAGAAATATTCAAGTTTCGCGGTAGGCCACCTATAAACAAACCGCCTTGATGCATCAATGTCATAGTGAAAACATCAAAAAACTGTTTAAGGCCTAGTATGTATAAGCTACTCTATGGTTTACTAAACAAATTAGTGCTGCACTCTGGCGGCAGAACATTGCAGTAATACTCCCCATTCTTCCTCTTGAGACGTTGTTTAATGTGCACTAATTTGTTTAATGAATTTTACACACATTTACTTCATATTCTTACGTATCCTTTTTGCTTGTTCCAGGCTTTAATAGCGGCAGTGCAAGAGACTCCGGAAGATGACATCCGCGATGCTCTGAAGGCGCAAACCGACCACCACCTGGCACTGGTGCCGCGCGGGCCCAAAGTGCTGCGGGATACTACCACGTTTAACACCACCATCAACACTGATGACACGGTTGGTACACGGCTAGCCATCTTATTCTTTTCCCGTTTAACTATACACCATCAGATATATCGGTGCGGCCATGGTGTTCACAAATGTCTGGACAAAATCTCAATTATCAAGACGTTAAAGTGTATGTTGAGATATTGTTGAGCACCTTGGCCGCTCCGATTTATCTGATGGCGAATGTATGCTAAGGGAGGCAAACATTCTTAAAATGTAAGGTATAGACCAGTATTTTCTATCAGAATCCAAGTTGTACGGATGATCTGGGTAAAATCCCTTACTAATTAAATCTGCACATTAAATGTATATATTATGTGATCGACACATTTATATGTGAACGTGGACGGGTTGATGGAAATTATAAAAATTTTATTAATCACTAGCTGGCACTAGAAAATATGTTCCTAAATATGGTTCTGCAATGTGCTACATACATAATATTAAAAAAATATTTTAAATGGAAAGCAGATATTGCTAAAGAGATTTCAATTAACATTGGGTAGCAGAACTAGTTTTTGCGAACTTAACTGTCGCTAAATGATAAAACCGTTTGCTTTACTAAATACATATCATTAAAATGATGTAGAGTCTAGGAAAAGTCTGCACCGATTGTGATAGCCTACGCAGTGCAAGTGTTATTTATACCTCATCATTTCATAGAAGTTTGACGTTTAAAATAACACTTGCACTGCGTGGGCTATCAAAATTGCTGCAGGCTTTTCTTGGTATAATTCTATATATACTTGTACCATATTTTCTGGTCAAAGTTAGAATTTGTATAACATTTCAGGAGGAGCTGCGGGCACTGCGACCGGACGGCACGATAGTCACAGAGACGCGGCACACGAAGGAGCAAGAGCGACTCTGCGACGAGGAGTTGTCTAAGAACGAGGTACTTTCTTATTTCATATAATACGAGTATCTAAAACGCGATATCATTTGATATTTACCTACCAGTCGCTTTTCGGTGAAGGAAAACATGAGGAAACCGGACTAATCCCAATAAGGCTTAGTTTACCCTATGGGTTGGAAGGTCAGATGGCAGTCGCTTTCGTAAAAACTAGTGCCTACGCCAATTCTTGGGATAAGTTGCCAAGCGGACCACGGGCTCCCAAGAGCGGTCGCAAAATGCCGGGACAACGCGAGGAAGATGATGATCTAAAACACTTGCGATCCGCTTTTTTACTTTTTTTAAGTATACTACGTCGGTGGCAAACAAGCATAAGGCATACAAGCATGTCTCATAAATAAAACGTCGTTATGTTACGCACCTACTTACCTATTATTCTTTAACCTACCACGATATTTTGTGGCATTTTTATCATCGAATCAACCGCATTTTACGCCCAAAGTACAGGACAATTTTGCCACCATATTTTAATATCTTGTACCATTTTTTAGGCACGCTCGCTAGCAAGCGACGCTAGCCTGGTAGATGAGAAAGGGGGCACGGAGCGAAGGAAACGAGTGGACCTCGAGCGTAGCACCGACTTCATGGCGGGAGGCAGGAGAGTAGCTACACACGTGCACTCTAGAACTCGCACCGAAGAAGGTAACATATTTACAACAATAACAACATTAAAAAGAGCGCTTTACGCCCATAAATCATTTAAACTTTATTAATGGATGTTCTAATCATAATATTCTATTTGCAGCGGAGCGGGAAGGACAACCAAACATGGATGAAGATTGGGACAGTTTGTCAGTGCGAATGCGACGCCAGCGCCGCCTCCGACAAGCCGGTAAGATATGACACTAAGCCTAGTTCGTCTACTCGACAATAGATGGCGCATGTGGTCTCTACGGTTAACTTGTTACTCTGAGTGATCATAGATGGCGCTGTTTAGGCACGACGGTGAGAATTTGAGTAGTTACAGGCATATGTCACAGATGGCGCTTTTTAAAATAATGGTTTATTTTGTTGAATAGTACTCGTATAGGACAATAGGTACAATAAATAAAATTAAAATAATAATTATCCTCGTTTGCTTTGGTTAATACCTACGTGTTACGATAAAAATAACAAATAGGTTCTTGCTAAAATATACATTAGAATGTTTTGAATAAGACAAGTCTAAAAAAACTCAATCTAAAATAAGGCTAAAGTACCTTCAGTTCGTTTTGTTAAATTACTATTTAACTACCAATGGTGGTTGGTTTTGTTTTACTTTTTAAACATGCATTTTTTTTTATGTCTTCGACAAAAAATAAGAAAGAAAATTTATCTGCCCGCCCCGAAACTCTGCCGTGTCACGCGCATCTCATGCAACTTTAAAAGTTGAGTTTCGAGATAATTACGTTTAAAGTTTTAAAGATTCAAATTCTGTTATCGTTGATGGTTCGACGTTATTTTGGTTGTATCAGTCATACAACTCAAGTTAACTGAGTTGTGCTTGACGCCATCGGTAAAAAAATGAAGTTGCATGAGTTAGTCATATGCTTTTCTCAATAAATAATGAAGATTTTCAAAATTTTCTTTTAGAAGATATATACTTATTTAATGGTTTTTAAGACGATTTAGACTGGTTATCCGTAACTCATGTAACTCGAGTTAATGGAGTTTGGCGTGATACGGCAGAACTCCCAAAATGCTAGAGACAGTCCAAGCTATTTAGTCGATAAACTACGAAAATATTACCTGGGTTTATTGTAGTATTTCCATACATTATCAAACTGCACAACGGGACTTAATCGCGTATTTAAGTTTTAAGATTTACCTCCGACGTTTCGAGGACGGCGTTGTCCCCGTGGTCTCGGAGAAGACCTTCTCGGTCTTCTCCGAGACCACGGGGACAACGCCGTCCTCGAAACGTCGGAGGTAAATCTTAAAACTTAAATACGCGATTAAGTCCCGTTGTGCAGTTTGATAATGTTTAATAATCGTGAAAGTTTAAATCAGTGTTTTCCATACATTGTTGCTGAAAATGTGGTGCAAACTTAGCTTAGATTAGGCCGACTTAAAGTCGAAGATTGAAATCGTCGTAATTTTCCCATTAATTCTGATAAGCGACGGATATTTACTTACAAGGCTACTATAATAAGTCACATAATATATTAATAGACTTGACCGAGACACGACAAAACCTTAAAGAGTTAATTACAGGTTTGTACTCCATGTTAGACACAAAATGGCGTATGTGTATTAGATTCCTAAGTAGTATTAGACCCTTTAATACTTACTAATAAAGTCTAGTGGTCCCCGAGTTATAAACCAAAGTTGTCGACTGCCTTAAATGGCTTATGGCACAAAACATGATTAGAAGTCATTAAGCGTGGGTATCGGTTATACAGGGTAGGGCGTTCGTATATTGCTTTATTGTAGACTTACATAATATATATTCGAGTTTACGTTGGTTTATAGCTTTTTTACGGCTTTAAAGTTAGGTTCACAAGTTTCATAAACTTTTGAGCGAGCGCTTGCCATTCCTTCTAGCCGAATTTAGACTTCAGTAAATACAACTACAAACAAGTTTAAATCGTAAGCATATTTTAATATATTATGTACTTACACTTATGTAATTACGCATTATTTACGTTGTGGCTTGTGTTGATTTACAGGTGTTATGTATGACTATTTTCATGCACACTATTTTTTCTGTCTAGCCTGATTGACTGGCATAGTGCCCTAAGACGTTAAGCCTTTGTTGAGCATATAATTGTTAAATTATTGTTAACAACAAAAAAAATAAGCCGAACCAATTAGGTAGGCACTTAATATTAATTTGCACTTTTTATAGGCAAGACTCATTTCAATAATGCTTAAATTATTTAAGCAACTACTTACGTACTTACATTACTTTACTTGCCGTGATAAATGAGTAGGTACTTGATAAAGGCCCGTACCTCAGTGCCTCTCTGTATAGGCGGTTAATTTTACAAGTGATTAGTGGGTTCGGGACGTCCGTAATCTATTGCGGGCATACGACATTTAACCTTCCCGAATTCATTGTAATGTAGTTAACGAGACAAGGGCCTGCCTATAGAACGTGATGCTCATTTCTATTACAGAGTCAGCCGGCAAAATAGGTATATACCTTCTTCCTTGCGTTATCCCGGCATTTCGCCACGGCTCATGAGAGCCTGGGGTCCGCTTGACAACTAATCCCATGATTTGACGTAGGCACTAGTTTTTACGAAAGCGACTGCCATCTGACCTTCCAACCCAGAGGGTAAACTAGGTCTTATTGGAATTAGTCCGGTTTCCTCACGATGTTTTCCTTCACCGAAAAGCGACTGGTAAATATCAAATGATATTTCGTACATAAGTTCCGAAAAACTCATTGGTACGAGCCGGGGTTTGAACCCGCGACCTCCAGATTGAAAGTCGCACGCTCTCACCGCTAGGCCACCAGCGCTTTTCAAAATAGGTAAGTATATACGATCATTCAAATGGAATTATAGGCTACCTATCTATGTTTTAATTACTTAATGTCATAGTCTCAGTTCTCACTTCCCTTATTCATTTTAAAATCTGTAAAGACCTACGCGGTTATTACGCTGATGCGCTTACGCTGTCTCGCTCGCATACCGGACAGTGTGCGAATCCTCTTCCAATGTGCGTATATTCCGGTTCACGCCTCACCATCCCACCTAAAATCGAAATATTTGGACAATTCCAAATATGTAAAATTCACGCTTTAACAGCCCAAGGTCAATCCGAATATGAAAAATCTGATTTAAAGTGTCACCGACAGCTTTTTTGCGTGCCCAAATTAGTACTCCTTACAAAAATTTGCTTAAACGTTAGGCTATACTCAGCTTACCATTATGTTAATAGGCCTCGATTTGTCCACCACAGTGGTCGACCTTGAATGGAGGATTTGTATCCAAGAATGTAAATCGAACGATAATCTTAAACAATCAGAAAAAATCGAAATATTTTAACTCCACGCCATAATCTTGTAGACCATTAATATATTATAGTGGATAAAATTAGCTTGTTTTTAGTAGCATAAAAAGTCACCGATTTTCATTGCCATTGAGAAAGGTTGCTTTATTTTGATTTGTTCATACAATATTTTCATTGATTGCGCCACGTGTATAAATAAAAATAAAATTAGCGGATACCGGGCCATTAGCAAACCGGATCATTACTACCTATACCTAATACGAGTAGGTACGCACGGATATCTAATAAAATGCTTTTCTAACCTGGCCCAAGTTTCTCCATTCCTTACATAGCTAACAATAATTTAATTACACTAGTGTAATGGTACGTCCAGCATGGTTACATCCACCGACCAACCGTGTCCGTCCGATATCCGGTTACTCCTGTGCCACGCCGGTAATCATGGCCGTCCGCCGGAACATGGCCAATGTTCAAGATGCACTGACTTATGTACTTATGGTTACTTGGTTATTTTTGCCTAACGCCTTCCCTTTACTTGCAAAATTTCCGTAGTGAGACATGTCTACATGTTCTGCATGATCATGTCTGGGATTTAGGTGTCTATGCCACTATGGTTAGATTTAACTTCTTCTTTAGTATTACAGTCTTCATAGGTAAGTACCTACTCCTCGCTTCGAAATTAGTAGCCTGTCTCACACTGTGACTCTATTTTTAATGAATTGAGTTTTGATTTTATTTCCTTTTAAAATATTTTTATCATGGCGTCTCCATAGATTTTCGTCATTGTTATCATAATTTAAGAGCATGGCTCTTGTCGGTAGAGTATGAGTCAGTCGCGGTTCTCGGCCAAGTTCTTTAGGTCCCTGTAAGACACGACATTTGCTTTTAGTGTAACCATAATTCCAGAAACACCATAGATTCTTGAACCACGGTATGCTGCCAAAAGTCCCAAGCCTATCTATAACTGAGCAACAACTATTCGTGATTTATAAAGATACGAATAAATGTCCTTGCCAGGATTCGAACCCAGGACCCAGCTTCGTAAGCAGGGTCACTACCAACTAGGCTAGGTAATTGCCCTTAATTCAGTTTCTTCAAACTTCCGCGTTGCTTTTTTCTCGGACATCCTAGCCGGATAGGGCCGCCGCTCCAACGTCGGCCTCTACTCATTCACTGTGGCGTCTGCACATTGTGCGTTAGTCTGTCACGAGGCTAATTGGTTTAAATAACTTAAATAAGTCACCTTCGGACCGAAGGTAAGTCTGTACACGGGCGATTTTACTGCTCATTCAATCACGTAATTCATGTATGTAACTAAGTTACAATGTATATTGCAGTTAGACTGCCTTAACTAACTACATTGTAACTACTTGCAAGCAATTTATAATATATGATCTCGATGTTATAAATTGAAATAGGTTAACCTGAATCGATATTTTGTAGTTATAAAGCAACCCGCTTTTCATACTTTATTTATTTAATGTCGCACAAAAATGTTTTACGGAATAAGTAATTAAGTACGTATAACTAAATAATACTTATATCATCAAACTTGCTAATATAATAATAAATAAATATAAGCTGAGCCTATTAGGGTTCCGTACCCAAAGGGTAAAACGGGACCCTATTACTAAGACTTCGCTGAACCAGAAAGGCATGTCAATGCTCCATATCCATTATTGAAAAATCTATAATATGTATAAAACGTGGGTACACTATTTGAAAAACAAGTAAGCTGCACCCCTGCACAATTTCGACTACGGGTTAATTTCAATTAATCAAAATATCTTCCATGTTATACATTATTAACTAGAGTTACACACAACACACACCCAACACATCGTTTTCGCTATCTGGACATATAATGTAAAACATGGAAGGTATTTCGATTAGTTAAAATTACATCGCAGTCGAAATTGTCCCTCTGCACCTTATTAAATAAGTTTCCATCTATCTCATTGTATATACATTTTACGCGGAAAAAAATTTAAATCGATAGATTGACTGAGACTATTGCTAGTTAATGTTATAATATCGCTATTGAATGTCACATTATTAGTAGATACAGTGATTAAAGTACTTACCGCCTCTTGTGCCTGTACTGAACGCAAGTGCATCCTATTAAGGCAATGTTACATATTCCGACCTTGCTGCGACAGTTTCCGTTCTAACCAAAGTGGTATAACAACTTGATTGATTGCTAACTTGTATGATGAATTGCTTGGACAGCAATCCAGAGGATCCAGCTGGGCTGGGCAGCGTTTGGGAAACTACGCCGAGTCTTCTCGTCATCCATACCGCAATGCTTGAAAACAAAAGTTTTCAATCAGTGCGTCCTACCCGTCATGACCTACGGAGCCGAGACATGGACACTCACGGTAGGGTTGGTCCACCAGTTCAAAGTCGCTCAGCGAGCTATGGAGAGAGCTATGCTCGGAGTTTCTCTGAAGGATAAGATTCGTAACGAATACATTCGACAGAGAACCAAAGTTATCGACATAGCTCAAAGAATTAGCAAGCTGAAGTGGCAGTGGGCTTGGCCATATCGCACGAAGAACCGACAACCGCTGGGGGAAACGTGTTCTTGAGTGGAGACCGCGACTCGGCAAACGTAGTGTAGGACGCCCTTCGGCCAGGTGGGATGACGATCTGCGAAAGACTGCAGGCAGATGCTGGATGCGGCAAGCTGAAGACAGGGCGCTATGGCGCTCTTTAGGGGAGGGCTATGTCCAGCAGTGGACTAATATAGCCTGATGATGATGATGATGATGATGATGAATTGTGAGTTTTGCATACGACAGAGGCGTTAGAGATACAGGCCTATTCGGATTTCGAGATAATCACAAGATCTAGAGACGGTTTAGAGATCAACTAGATCTACATTAGATATCGACGAGATGTGACTTGGATATCTAAGTCATAGCTTGTCGAAATCGTTCAAGAGGACCTCCAGAATCGCGGAAACGTCAAATTTGACATATCTATCTTACAAATATCTTTAAATTATCCATATCTTAACTTGTTGAAGTCTAGTAGAAATCTAATTCATTTTCCGAATCGAGCCGAAAGACCAGAATTCTAAGCATTGCTCGAAGAATAGGTACGTAGCGTATAACAATGATGTAGCAATTTATTTATTGTTACAGTTACTGTCGTAATACATACATGGGTACCTACTCGTACTGTATATTTATTGATGTAACATAGTTGAATTAATATTATGTTGCCTTTAATTTTGACGAGCGAATACGGGATGACAAGGATATTCTTAAGCTTAAAGTATGAGGACTTGTCTCTCATTAACAGTTTTATTTAATAAACATAAACATATAAGTAGGTCATATTTATCCTTGCACGATCAATATTTTCTTCTATTGGTCCCATGTAGATTGTTGTAGAGGCACATATATTCATTATAATAGTAATTGTTAAATTATATGATTACTGTGAAATTTTATTGACACTTATCTCATTGAAATGAAAACGTTTCAAATAAGAATAAGAGTTACTGTCGTTCACTAACAAAACTCAAAAAAAATAAAATACCTACTTTATTTTAATTCTTTTGTATTAAATATTTTGCACATTTTAATATGTATTATCAACTAGCAAAGTTAATTCATGTTTCCGGATATTCATTTAAACACTGCGCAACTTTATTTCTCTTTAATTGAAATGAAAAAGCCCGTCCGTCGACCATAAATCAAATGCAAATATGGTGGACGCATGGCTTTAAAAGTGTTTAAGTTTTATTCCCCGTTTAAGCGAGATTCTACTTTCATTGTTAATTAGTCAACCGAATTCGATAGTCGGTTTATCTATGGTCAGTTCAGTGAGCAAAGTGTCGCCTTTGTCGCGTTGTGTAGAAGAATGCGTGCCGGAATCTGATGTAACGCGTGGCACAAACGAAACCTGACAACAGTAGCTTTTTGCTTGCACCCGTCCACTAGAATTTAGTTTCAAAACGTTTACTAGAATGTGAAAGATAGGAAATGCTGGAAAAACTTTAATATTTATTTCCACATTTTATTTAAGAGTTAAAGTATGAAATAAGTATAAAACAATTTATGTAAGTACCTAATATAATTTAAGATTTTTGAAAAAAAATATTAATTAATTTATTTTATTTTGATGCTACTTACGAGATAGGATACATGGATTTACCCAAAAGCTTCGAATTTGGGTTATTTCTTCCATTTTGATGGTAGTTATTCTATTTGGCTACAAGATGGGACTAAGTACGTACCACGAATAATAGTCGGCCGCGCTATACAGGGTGTGTCTGACCTTGGGGCTTTAAATCCAGGGCTCGATTCTACTCGCTAAACTGAGCTACTTTTATTATGGCACCAACCCCGAAATCCCGAAATTTTTTTTGACTTTTTCATACATGTTGGCTGATTAGATGTCGACGTTTATTATGAATAAGCCAAAAAAAAATCCCCGATTTTAGGGTTGGTGCCATGGTAAAAGTAGCTCAGTTTAGCGAGTAAAATCAAGCCCTGAATTTAAAGCCCCATCGTCAGACACACCATGTATATTTAAATCACATGAAATTGTAATTTCAATGTTGGAATTTGCATAAAATTATACAGAGATTTGACAACATTAAATCAATTCAATGTACTTACAGCATGATAAACAAATAAAATACACATAATGTATATGTAGCAACATACTGGCTTCAAAATGCGTTGGCAGTATGTTTATATTTATTTAACACGCTCCAAGAATTCGTAGTTTATTGCTGGCTGTAATTGCATTGATACGCGTATGGTGTTTAATTAAGTGGACCGTGGGTGGAAATTAAACAAACGTTGTTAACCATTAGATGTATTTTAACTAGTCAATGCAGCTCCTTGTGCGTGTAGGTATTAGTCATGACGTTTATATAGCTTGTGCAGTTCTTTGTTAATTTTTTTTACTACATTCGCTTTACGACAGCAGTGCTGACGACGATTTCGCTCCATAACGCATAACAACCGTAACAACAGAAAAACTAGGCATAATTTTTTACCATATCCTCGCAATTAATAAATTCCGAATTAAAAGTGGTTATTCAATAGTTGTTGCGGCCACTTGCGGCTGTTATGTGTAACGAGGCAAAATTAAATTAAGGGAATGTAATAAAATTGTATGTACTATTATTGTGTAATATTATAAAAGTATTATAAATGATACCTATTGGTATAACAAAGGCGTTTTTGACAAGTGGGAGCGTTTGTTAAAATAATTTTGATAAAATATTATCTTGCGTTTGCTTTCGCTTTTATTATATTATTACACAGGTCCGATAAAAGGTGCTTATCGTGAAATCACTGTATAATTATTATTGTTAAATATACAAATAAATATGACACAAATAACGTTGACATGGGTAGTAGACAGCAAGGACTGGAAACAATTTTTTTTTTATAATGATATTTATTGTTCTTGTAGATACAGTGTAGGTTATCTATAGAAAATCTAAACTTTAAAGCCGTACAGCGAAGGGAATGAAGGACAAAAATGTACACACATGATGTTGACTATGCAAACAATCCTCGATTGTAGAGTGGGTACGTCAATATTTGCTTTTCTAATCTGCCTAACAGTTGCAACACTGAAAACTGTTGCTTGATGAACACGAGTAGCCAATCTGGTTTGATTGAGATGTCATTTTGTTAATTAGAAGGTGTGCAATCGATTAAAAGTAACTGACTGATCGCAAAAGATATGGATCTACTTATAAGTACCTATTTAGAAATCGTAACGCAATATTGCCTTATAATATAAGCATTAAACAAGTGGAGATCATATTACTCTACTAAACACAACATAACTAATAAAACTAACAAAAAACCAGAAAACTCGTTATAGGTATTTAAAGTAATTTCTTAGCTTTTCAGTGGCAGAGGCTTTACTCATTTACATATTTACCTACTGTTTGCTTTCTCTCACAGGATTTCTCCTTCTCCAAGCAGTGAAAATGCATTGTTTCACATAATTACGTACTGCGCATAAAATGACAAGGGTCGGCGAGGACCAAAGTGGGCATTTAAACCACTTGTACATCTGCTGGCCGCATAAGGCAAGTCATTGGGCCTACGCAACTTCCAGTATAAGCCAAAAAGCATATAAACATTTGCAAAACAACCCACTTAAGCCGTTATGGTCATGGTGGCACACTGAGGTCACGTGCGAGATTTTACTTTATTTGCATCGATGTTTTGATTAAACGATAAATTTAAAGGTAATTGAAACGTGTTTTGTTTTTGTTTCGATGGCTACATTAATAAAAGTAATTTTTATTGCACAGAACCAGTGAGGAAATATACTTGAGAAGCGAAAAACGAAAATGTTAACCTTGTACAAGTGACAAAACTTCACATTCACTAATCGTCGCTTATCACACCAATTTATATGCCAAGAGGTTGAAATACTACTTCATAAAATACCAATTCATTTGGTAATTTCTTTCAAATAGTGAAACTGATGTTATAAACCGGTGTGTGTAATCTCCGGTCTACATATATTTATCATGCTAGAAATAATCACTGTTGCCAATAATAGTATAATTGCTGTTGCTAGTGCTAATGATTATTGATATTGCCCTTTATTAGACATATTTAAAGTGATTCTATGAGTTTTTTCTCAGCAAAATTGTCAATTAAAAACTATTGCGACGACAGTCACTTTAGAACCTACACTTATTTAGTCGGCTATCTCTTAAAATGCCAAGTGACAGTTTTATTTAATAGGCGTTAACCCGTAACGGCTTATGGTGAAGTTTAATGAGAGATACATTTCAGTGGCGCCTATTTCTAGACTTCTCAAATTGTACTTAACTCGCACTTCAGTGTCAAAATGTGCCTACATGTAAGTATGTTTAGCCGTCAAAGAACCTAGATTAGATTGAGACCAATTTGTAATCATTATATAGGTAGGTAGGTTTTGTAGATGATTGTGGTAGAATTATCTATTAGAATTTGGATACGACAGAAATTATTCTCACTTTGTCCCATTCGTATAATATACATTACACATTGTCATTTTTCTGTTTGGCCCTATGGTTGACTGGCATTTAGTCCGCCAGTTGTACTTTTTTTTGATGTGCAGTAAAGCTGAAAATAAAGAAATAAATATACATGCATATTAATTACACGATATTTTATTTCAGAATTATCTTAAACATGTCATTATAATGAAAAAATGAAGTGCTCCGTTTCTTTTAGTATTTATTAATTAAGTTGTGAATAATGTCGGTTATTCGTTATTCATGAGTTCATGACACCTTTCATTTCACTGTACATATTACACGTCTTTTTCACATTACACCGTACGCGTCTTGTCACGGTATACTGTTACATAACACTGTAAACACAAAACAAATAGTGACCCAGAAATTATTATTCAGTGAATAACTTACCAGTACTGTCTCATACCTCTTAGGTAAAGTCTTTGCATCGCATTGACCTTCACAAGTTTGGCAAATATATTGGCTGAACGATTACGCCATGGCTAGCATGTATGAGGATGCGGTTAAGCGGGCATTCTGCCGCGACACCGTGCGCGAGCGCCCGCGTCGCGCACCCACTCTCGATCTCACTGCCTGTGATCACTCACCGCGATCTTTGTTTTCAGAACACGACAAGGACTACAAACGCCCCCTGGACTTCGATGTTGAGGAAGAAACACGCAAAAAGGAAACATCCAAGTGGCTTGAAAGCCATTTCGGAAGTGAATCGAGGTCCTCGCATGACTCTATTGCCGAAGAAATAGGTCGGCGACCCGATCCCTACTACGTAAAGAAAGCAGATGAAGAGGAATATTACGGAAAAACCGCTGTACCCCCACCACCCGTGTACGGTGACCGAGTTTTGAGGAAAACTAAGTCATCGACGCCTTCAGACGAAAGGCCAGCCCCGGTAGTGAATAGAACCGGAGGATACTTCAAGGGTGTAGCAGATTGGTCACAACGGCGGGCCAGTAAACCTATAATGCCTGAGCCCCGCAGTTCATCCCCTTCTCCACCGGCAGTGCGCTCTTATACTAGTGATGATCAGTTAAACGGATCTTCTCCGAGACATGTGTACGGGAAGCGAGACTTGCCCCAAGGAAGGACATCGCCTATCGGCCGCCGTCATCCGCCCTCGCGCGACGACTCCGCCTACGTATCGTCGTCGACCATGCACAGTCCGCCGCGCGGCTCGCCGTTCCGTCCTTTAGAAGTCGACCGCGCATACCGCGAACCATCCGTCGAAGATGATTACCGGCCGCCGGTCGCCCCTGAAAGGAAACGGCACTTGAAACAGCAGCAGCGACTTTCCGAAGAAAATCGCTACGATAGTGGCTATAGAAGTTCATCCCGCAATGAAAATTCAGGAAGGTCGCGCGACAGCCGTGAGGAAGGAACCACAGAGCCGCCGCCGGATTACTCCCCGCCAAGGGAACGGCGCGGAAGTTCCGACAGGGATCGCACCCCTCCCAGGCGGCGGGAGCGAGACGAGCGCAAGCAGAATCAAAAGACGCGTTTTGCGGAGAATAGCCGCCGTCCCTCGCCGGCGCGGAAATCAGTCGGGTCGGCGATCGGCAACTCGATTAGGAAGTTAGTTGGGAAGATCCGATCGGCGTCCGCAGAGAGACGCGCGCGGTGGCGCAACTCACGCACGCCGTCGCCGGAGCACTCCTCGCGGACATATCGGCAGTACGGCGGAGAGTTGGCGCCCCCCGCCGCGCCGCCGCACCGGTACTACCTCGGCGAGGACCCCTTCGCGCCCAGCATCTACGGCCGCGAGCACAAGTACGAGGGCAGTCCGAGACGCGCCGCCAACAACGACAGCCGTGACCACAGAGATCGGTAAGTCCACACCCACACATTCATATAGAAAACAAAGCACGAGTTTATAATTTACCTTATAGTTATAAGCAAAGAGATCTTCATTTATGATTATGATAGCATCAAAGCTATGATATTCAAACAAACCTTCAATTAAATCTTAAATAGAAGCTTGTCCGGACGCCTATCGATATCTCCGCCCACGACGCTGCTTCAATTATGATGCCTTTATGTTTCGCATTAGAATACATTTATGGCGAATTTTAGGGCCCAACTAATAGAATAGCAGGTTATATCCAAATATCACCAGCAAATCAAAGCATAAAATATCATCAATGCCTAATGTGGAGTTTTGGGCTCAAGCCAGTCTTAAAGATATTAAACATATAGCAAATTTCGAGCAATAATAGCTGAATAACTAGTTTGTATTTCATTAGAATTATTTATGTACTATGGTAGTATATGTGGTAGTAGTAGATAAAAATAGTTATTTGTTTTACAAGGGGGCAAAGTTGTTGTTTAACCGCTCGTGCTAATATTGATACCCGAGCAAGCGAAAGATTCCAAAATTGAACCACGAGCGTAGCGAGTGGTTCGAAAATGGAATCTTGAGCGTTGCGAGGGTTTCAAAGCACGAGGGTTAAACAAAATTTGCCCCCGAGTGAAACACAAAATTTTTCACCACACCAACTCGAAGCAAATATTAAATGTAAAATATCAAACAAAATCAAACCAAATCAAATCCAAATGAATGTTATTAAATATTTATCATCCAAAATCATCATTTAAAACCCAATTCTACCAGCAAACATAAGAAAACAACTCAATATTTGCATTTGATTACTTTGCCTCACATGTGAATAAAATGCAACTTTGCTATCAGTTTTTGAAGTAAGTCTTTCCGAGCTGGTGTGGTGAAAAATAATTTAATTCATAGATACGCCTACATGAAAAAATCCAGTCAACATATTTATAACAAAATATTCTAGTCTCAAAACTTTAACAAGTTAGTTTGTCTTCACATTTACAGTGTATCTCAGACTGCAAAGCTTATTGAATTTGTTATATAAAGCAAATGTCATAACGTCTAAGAAACCTCAAGTCTCTTTAGCCAATTTAGAGTAACCAGGCGTATTCCTTTAGAAACATTGTCTGTGCAAATTTAAAACTAGACTGTGTATTACGTTTGTTCGCACCGAAAAAGGGAATTTGCTAACTTTCTAAGGATCTTTTAAAGATTGTGCAACAGACGCTGACCAAAATGCATACTAATTATTAGTATTCGAGCTTCGATTGTTTTCTGAGGAAGCTGACATTTTGACTGTGAATAATGATATTCTTTAATTTAATATTTTGTGTTTAAAATAAAATGTGATTTTAAAACCTATACTACTCACTGTTGGTTACTATTTTACTATTTTAAATTGGCAGGGGCCAATTTTGTAAAATGGAAAGTAATGCGGTTTCTTACTTTGTCTGTCAGTTTCCTCTGCTTAAACCCCAGAACCGATTTTCAAGAAATTTAGTATGGAAATGTTTCGTCAAATATTATTTCGCTTAAGTATTCGGTAGGATTGTCTATAATGTTGATGTTTTATAAGACCATAATACACTTCAAATTACTTAATACTTACACAAATCGTCATGGTCAACTTATTCCATCTAATCCGTCATCAAGAACAAAGGCAGAAATGATATTAAATATATCCAAGCGCCATTATTATTGCACAACCTTCTGAATCAATCAAACCGCGGCGTCATTTCAATCAGCGGCGTTCCGGCATATCTTACCTTTTCGATACGCGTCCGTGGATCGCCAAGTAAGGGCAAATGAGCATTTTATTTACTAAGAAACCCTTATTTAGTTGACGATCGCTGACTCACTCTTGCTTGCTTCAGGCGGTTTCTTAAGAACGATTTAAAGGCGTAATATCGGTGACAATCTTACTCACACCTAGGAAATGTACGCAGTAAACAACAGCTGTAGGTACCTGTATAGGTGTGGGTTGACCGCATGCAAATTAGTTTGCTACAATTATCTTTGCGGAATATAAAATAATTGATTGGAATTCAATCGGTTGACTGCACCTGTCATATCAATTTAAAAGTTGTAATCTAGAAATTGTTTATAAAGTATTCTGAATTTACATTACAATTAGGTACGTACCTAAAATATTTCCTATATCCATTCCTATTCCTATATATAGTCAAACAAGTATATTAATCTTCAGAAACCTAAAAACGAGGAACAAAAGTAAATGCAGTTGCATAATGTAAAGCTCACTCAGGTACTGCCATCAAAGCTCATACAGATATACATAGATATACTGAACATAGTACCTATATTTATCAAATTAGTGTTAACGATACCAATAAAATTTTCCGACAGACCTACACACACACAGAGTACGTGGTCGTTTGCAATGCAATTATTCAAACTACACGTGATTTGTATCATGCAACGTGCGGCGCAGCGGTTAACTTTATATAAATACTGAATAACATACAATACTACGCGCTATTCAATTTAGTGTAGCTTATTTATTACCGGGTTATCTCAGCTTTGTATACCTACCTGCACAATGGAAGTTCACGTTTACTACGTTAATGGGTCCTAATATTTGCAATCAAGTTGTATAGTTGAAGGTATGTACGTGACGGCATGGTAAATTGTTTTGGGTCAAATACGGGCGTAGGTACCAACGCTAAACGACACCGGTGTTGAGCCAAGTACGTATCTAAACAAAGAACGGTCGTTAGGCGCGTAGGTGGAGATTCCCCATTAAATCCAATTATTAGTATGCGAGTTTTTGCGACACAGGAGAGATAATAAACATCGTACGTGGGCTGAGAACCTCTTGTCAACAAACAACTTAGTCTTTGTAAGGTTTACGCTTGCAAAAAGCAAATGATTTATAGAGCAACTTGTGTTTTTTCAGAGTCCAATTCTCGAACACGTTGGGTCGATTCAGTCATTCAACTAGTCGATTGAATCCGAACAGCGAGCCCGAGGAAGATTACTCGCGCAGCGCTCAGACGCTGCCACGCAAGCTACACGACCGCAAGGAGAAATCCGCCGAAAAGCCCAGTTCTAACAAGTACTGGCATCGATTGACGCCGAGCAAGAGGTCCAATAGCGCAGTCAACGTCTCTCACGTGACAACCTCACCGGACGTCAAGGTCAACGGTTATCCGCCAGGTCCAGCTAAACCGGCTCGGGCCTACAAGGCGTTAAACAGGAGCAAGAGTTTTGCTATGGGCGCTCCTGAACAGGAGACCCACCCACGCTACGTATCTGGAATGAGCCGAAACTACTCAACCATGTATAAATCTAATCCCCACCTCAGTCGGCTAGATGAAACTCCTGAACAACTCAAGAGTCCTGGTATCGTGTCAATTATCAACAGAAGTCAGCGTGATCTTGCTGATGCAGTGTCTCGTGAAACAGAACGTAGACGGGATGGTCTATTCGGTGCTCGCTATGGCAAAACCACTCCAATTTCTAATGGACACACCAACGGATACTCTAAATCGTACGACGAGATGGACAAAAAGAAGATATTCCTCAAAGGACTCCGGGAGCGGGCACCAGATTTATACCAGACATTGCACGCAGAGGATGAGTCCGATGGCAGCAGACTATCATCTCGTTATACTCCTTCACCACATTATAAGGATAGAATATCCGAAGAGCGTAAAATACCTGTGTATAAAACAGAGTCATTGAACAGAGAAACAAGTCCGTTCGTATCCCGTTTGGAAACGCGTTTGAAGTCCCCAGCCATTCGCCGGGGCAGTAACAGCAGTGATAACTATTCGGAAACTTACAGGTATACGACGCGTACAGGCGACCCTGAGCGACCTAGTATCACAGACACAGTAGAAACAGTAAGTAAGAAAATTGTACCTTCAAGAGACGGTCGGTCAAAAGAGATTATCGAATCACGGGAACTGAACTCGGTAACGAAGAGCCGCGGTTACAAAGGCGAACCTTTGTCGAACGTCAAGTACATCGAGAATGGCATACGATCTTCTCCGGTGGGATATGAATCTAAGAATGGTTATACAACCGAGCGGAGGAGAAGTAACTACAGAGTAATGGAGAAAATTAGAGATTATTAGAAACATTTATGGAAATTTCATGCATGCCATTTTATTTACGAATTGAAAAGTCAAACGCAGACTGAGTCTATAAACGCTTTCGTTAAGTTCTAATCAGCGACGTTAACTATATTATTAAAACTGTTAACTGTATGTATGTAAGCTGTGTCGTGTAAAAAGTCATATATAGCTTTACTAATGTTATTACTTTTAAATCTTGTCTAATTCCGTCCAGTGTAACGAATTTTTATATAAATAAATAGTCGTAGTTTTCTAATTTAAAATCAAGCTATTTTTTTAGCTGTGACAGTTAAAAAATATTTTTATTAATTGTCAGATGGTGTAAGTAGATAATAATGATTGCAATGTCAGTTAGCAACTGTGTTACATCTGTGTTCTTATATTAACTTGTTACTCAAACCCACCTAAAATCGCTCATGTAGTAAAAATGGGATTAAACTGTCATCTTAATATCAGGTTGTAATATTTTTTAATTAAGAGACTTCTTGAAGCATTGCAGATAAAAAAAACAGTTGTTTTGCAGTCACTCCCGAAAGCTGCAACTTTTGCTGCTAGCTTTGACTTATTCAAATGGTTCGTCTATATGAACAGCAATTTTGTTGACTTTTGTATAAATTTTCCTTGTAACAAATGACTTTTTAAACAAGTCCATATTTTAGTGTTAAATTTAGGTTTTCATAATAAAAATGTATCAATAAATATAACGTGTTAATACGCACTAAACCATGGTATTTTATTGTTTGAACAAATGGCCGATGACTCATATAACTCAGTACAAACAAACCTTGGGATGTTCTTGAAAACTCTGAGACAATTAATTAAATATCATGAAATAAAAGAAGACAATGAACGAAAATATGTATGTCTAGTGACGTCAAACAAAGATGAATGGGCACTAGGTAAATGGCACTTGTCTGAAGTGGTAACGTCATAATCTGTTTCAGAATTTAAGTACCTAGAGTTAGACCAAGAAAAGTCTGCAGCAATTTTGATAGCCCATGCAGTGCAAGTGTTATTTATACGTCATAATTTCATAGAAGTTTGAGGTGTAAGTAATGTAAGTATTCATTCTTCCAGTATAATATCTGGGTGACTTGACTGACACCCAGTTATGCTAAATATTTAAAATTATTACTTCTGCAACACAACAAATTATAGGAGTATTTTACTTACCGCAACTACAAGCGAAATAAAAGAGAAACGATTGAACCAAGTATGATATGTTGTTGCCTTTGTGAGCCTCTATAAGATATACATAAATAGTTACTAAGTAGTAGATGTTTAGTTTCCAGAACCAATATACAAGATGATATTGTTATGTCTGATCATACCTACTTCGATGGGCGAATATGAACGTCACACTAAACAGATTTTATGGGCAAAAAAATCAGCTGTTCCAAAGAAAAATTCACAATATGATTCGCTGAAATGTATGAAACAGCTATATCTTTTTCGCGATTTCGGGGATGACTCCATAGTAAGGTTCGATCAGTATGAGAAACATACCTATAATTTATCTCTTGTTATAGAGTATGGTAACAAGAAAGCCTCATATGTACCTAAATCCAAATAGGGAAATAATAGATTAAACGTATAGGCTTAAATGTATAAGCCCATAGATTAATGAAGCAACACCTACAGCGGGTACATAAGTTAGGCGGGAGTTAGCGGAGTCCCATCTCGAAGTTGCGGTAACTGAGAAACCAAGATCTAAGCGGTGAATTTGGACACTTCTCACTTGAAGTTCACACTTAGTTAAGTTGAAGCTTAACTTGGGAATGAAATTACATTGAAACGTTTTATGATTATTTTACATGGCTTGCGCGAAGCTATAACTGAGGTTTATTATTTACTTAATTTATTTTTACAGTAGGCCAACATAATACAGGTATATTCTTATTTTATAATAAATATTACACTGTAATACGTCGAAACTTTATGTTCATTTTAAGCTAATTTGTAATGATCTGTAGTTGTTATGGTTAAGATCTGTCAGTATCACAACAAATGATTCTGACAGATATCCATAATCCATAACAAATCCTGATTAAATTCAAAACCTGTTGTTACAATCAGAATACGCCCCCGGTCTCGGCCACTGGAGAGCTTGCTCATTATTACAAGCTTTTATTTACTTTCTCCTGTCCCGTTGTCGGTCTGTAATCAAATCTTGCAAGTTAAATTTGATCCACTTCCCGGTTTCCGATTGAGCTGAAATTTTGCATACATACGTAAGTCGGGTGACAATGCAATATCATGGTATCATCGAGCTGATCTGATGATGGAGACCGGAGGTGGCCATAGGAACTCTGTGATAAAACAGCGAAACCTAATTGTGTTTGGGGTTTTTAGTAAGTATTGTCTCGATGAGTTTTAGTTGCCTGTGGAAAGAAAAGTACAGTCAGCGATAAAATCTTGTACCAAAAATGAAATTTTTGCCAAAACCTTTTCATTACGTGATATCTAAATATTTCAGTTTATATTTGAAAACAACTTTTTATATTTGAAAATGTCAGCGCCTGATACATTGTTAAGAGCTAAATTGTTCAACGTGAGAGGTGTTGGCCATATTCTTCCGTTGTCCAAGTTGCAGAACTATATTACCGGCAGGCCTGTAAAAAAAACAAATTTTGACTTTCTGATAGCTAGGAAAAACACTTAATTAGGATACTTTTTTCTATTATTGAGATACCTATACCTACCTATTACAAAAAAAAAATTAAAATTACCCAGATCTACCGAAATATTTTTCTAATTTCAAGAACTACCGAACTATTTTTCAGCACCTCTAGCACATCTTGCATCCGCGACTTAGACCGCGACTCGAGTCGCCATTCCCGCGGCTGTCAAATCTGTCGATTTCCGTAGCATAACTTGTACCCGCGACTGCAACAGCCGCGTAGAGAACTCAAAGTCGCGGCGCGACTCGTCAGTGTTACCCGGCGAAATCAAAGTCTAAACAAATCGATATTTGCAAGTGGCAACACTGAATCGGAAACCAGGGATGCGCTAAATCATTCGTTCTTTGGTGGTAAAAAATCTGGTTTTTTGTCGATGGTTAAGTTTTTCCTGTCAAATTCAAGGAACTTCCAAATTTTGTCAACATTTAATTACGGGAAAAATATGAAAAAAATGTAAGTAATAGAGCCTTGTATACTTAATATTGATAATATTCCTTAAAATATATATTGTTTAAAAATGTCTGTTTAATAAACTTTTGAAATAAAATATTTTTGTAACTAACTATAATTAATGGAATTGCTATTATTGGTTTTGTTCTCATATTCCTGTTGTAAATAGTGTTTTTTTTTTCAGAATAAGTTCAGCATTATCCTAGAGTTCCTAGACACGATTGATATCCCAGCACCCAAAGGAAAATATTGTTAACAGGAAAGTGCCAACGGGACCCGAAGTGGCGAGTCAGGAAAAGAAACACACTAGGCAAGCTTGTAGGTTTCAAACGCGGAGCTGTCCCCTTTTCTAAATTAACTAAGATCTGAGAAGCGCTTTCTTAGCTTTAAGAACACCACCGAGGAAGTGAACTATTAATAATAACCCTAATGGTTATGGCATACCTATCTAAGCTGCCGCAGTAACTCTCAAATAAGTTTCATATAGTTTTTCTTGTGCCAATAATGGATGGCATGTGTGTGTACTGTGTAACTGTTTATGATTTGACAAATTGATTTCATAAGCTTATTTCATAGTCCTCGATGAAGTCATGACCATATTTTATTATTTTGTTTACAATACAAACCAATTTTCTTTCCAGGGTGATATTTAATTACGCCGCATGTCGAAGAAAAAGGAAGAGAGAAAATACTTTTCAAGGGTAATAAAGAAGATTCTTACAATTTCTCTATTGTGGTTCTAGATGTTAATATATATTAGGTTTAATAATAAGAAGTCGAATATTGCAAGAATATATAAGGCAAAGCAATATACTATTAATTTAAATATTGTTTTTTTTTTCTCTCCTGTATTTTTACCTGAAAAGAAACAAAAATAAAGTAGGTAGGTACCTAGAACTCCTAGAAGCCATGATTAGCTCCCCAAGGCCTACTTCATACCTAATGCTGACAACAACGTATCATAGCATGATCGTATCAGGCCCTGTCAAACATGAAGAGAAACATCTAGAACACGGGTATGATCTAGAGGAGTTTCAATATGGTAGACCATATGATAACCGTACCTATACTACGCAGACTATGACATGAGCGTAACGACTCCTTCAAAATATTGTTGGTCGGCTCGGTCCAGTCACGTCACGGTATGGTGTTGGCAGGGGATGGAATGGTTTAGTGGGTGATGACTGATAATATTTCATACAAAGCATGATTTTGAGCCGGACATGATCCTGTTATAGCCACGTATTACATCATTCTGTTACAGTACGATGCTGCGGGCACAGGCCACATGTAGGTATTTTTTGTTGAAGTCGAGGAAGGTTCCAAACGGTACCTAAATAGTAAGAGATTGTTGAAATTAGACATCTAACCGTGATCCTAAATATTACTACTAAGACTAAGGCTTACTTAATAAGTTGGATAGTTTGTTTTGAACATTTGTACCTACCCACCTCATCGGCTTCGTATATGTACAAGCAAGCGGGCTCCGTTGTTAGGTTGATGAAAGTTTTGTATAAGGAAGTCTTAGGATTACTTTTATAAACTTACGAACATGAATTGAAATTATATGTAGCTATTTACTTAATTGAGTACCTACAAGCTAGCTGTTTGAAATTAAAGTTGTAAACATGATGGGTGTGTTGTGGTACTTGTAGGTATCACCGTGCATAATCATCGATATAAGAGTGAGTAAAGCGCATTTAGTGATTGTTCCACACTTCCTTATTCCTTAGGGCAATAAGTAATTATACAAATTATATTATTACATAATATATGAAACTTGTTTTTAAGTTATAATTATCATGAGTTTAGTTAAAAAAGTACAAGCAAACCACCCGCGAGAGCGAGTCGCGTTATAAAGTCGCGTAGACTTCGACTCGCGGATTGACATAAAGACGAGAGAATATTTTGTCTCTAAATAGGCAGTTGTGCTACGGATTTTAGTTCAAAGTCGCGATCGTTGTCATTTTCTGACAGTGACACCTGATCGCGAGTTTGTCGCGGCTCTCGCGCGTGAATTGTGCTGCCAACACGCGACAAGCCGCCAAGTCGCGCCGATCTGTCACTTCTCGCGCCTGTCGCGGCCAGTTGTGCTAGAGGTGCTGATGTCACTGATAAATAGTTGTTTCTTTATGCATGGTGAAGAGTGGCAAAATTTAGGCGTTTGGTCACGACCTCGTCATATCGCAAAACTAGCCAGATGGTTAACTTAAACTTGTACTTGTACCTTACGGTAAAGTAACGTGAGTCAAATCGCTAATCGCTGTAGGTATTAATCGAAAGGAGGTGGGAGGTGGGTAGTTTTCTCTGTCATAGTTAGATGAACTTCAGACATTTGCATACGAACCTTCAAGTATAAACATCATTTATTTTACAAACAAGCTATAAGTATACAGTGATGGTATTACTGAAAGAAATTAATAACTAGCTTAAATCTAAAATAGGCCCCAAGGGCATTGCCTTGGTACATTTACCAAGGATGCTGGCGGTATTTCCTGGCTGTATCGCAATTCTGATACGTTGTGCGAGGTAGCCGCCAGCTCTTCGGTCACCTTCAATTTAGATTAATATAAGTAATTTAATAATCGAACAATCATTCTTTATCACAAAAACTGACATAGTAACGAGATGTGATGTAATTCATTACGAGCTCAATTCAAATTAACATTGTGACATCCAAATTAAATCTAAATGCTTTCAGTCACGCGTGCATTTCGTTCGTAGTCGTCCGTACATGTATCGGCGCGAGCGAGACGCACGGGCGACTAACATCATTTAGATATCATTTTTATGTCACAATGTAAGAATGAACCCACCAAAAACATAAATGTAAAAAAGGAGAGCCAAGTTCAATACAAAAATTATGCTTGGCTGTGGGGCTCGCCGCAAAAAGAATGGAGATCTAAATGAGTGCCACTGCCAAGTTCTATGCAAAATCCAAATATGTATTTATAGGAACAAAATAACATTATAAACAAGTATTAAACTCTATTTCTTTGCTTTATTGGATACCTATAACAATTGCTGTTATTTAAAAAAATGTGAGATCTTAAAGCAGGTTAGATTTGACTTGGCCAGTTTTCATTATATCAATCATTTTATATATATTGTAATTCTGATAAAACCTGGCCAAGCCAAATCTAACCTACTTTAAGATCTCACATTTTTTTAAATAACAGCAATTGTTATAGGTATCCAATAAAGCAAAGAAATAGAGTTTAATACTTGTTTATAATGTTATTTTGTTCCTATAAATACATATTTGGATTTTGCATAGAACTTGGCAGTGGCACTCATTTAGATCTCCATTCTTTTTGCGGCGAGCCCCACAGCCAAGCATAATTTTTGTATTGAACTTGGCTCTCCTTTTTTACATTTATGTTTTTGGTGGGATATCAATACTTTTTGTAAAGAAAACTAGGCAGGTATTGAGATTTAATGTTTTTTCTTGTGTTTCCGCTGTATGGTTTTTACTTCTGTTCTTTGTATAATTATGTGGTGCCGCGCGCCGCCGACGACACACCGTTGGCCGGTCGTTTAGAGCGTATTACAAGTTTTTTGTATGGGGACACCACTTCTTTTTTGACTAAACTTTATTTTAATAAAGCAAATATAATAATACATAGTTTCAAATATCTGCTTGTAACGGTCAGAGATGTGACTTATTTGAAATACTTGTATTTAAAATGCAAATACAAAATGCAAAATACCTATTGTGTATTTTGTATTTAAATACCTTTTGAAGAAAAGTATTTTGTATTTTATTTGAAATAGTTTTTGATACCTATTTTCTATTTTCAAAATACAAAATACTTTATAGTAGGTAGGTAATGTAGAACATGGAACTGTTGAATCTGTTTAGTAACGTCGCACATGACCACAAGCGTAGCGAGTGGTTAAAAAAGTGGAATCTTGAGTGTTGCGAGGGTTTCAAGGCACGAGAGGAGAACAAACGTACTTTTCTGCCCTGGTGAAGTGAAACACAAACGAGACGTTTTCCTCACACTAATGAGAGGCATTATACTAGCTGTAAAACATTACAAATTAATGCTTTAAAAGTTGGCCGTCAAAAACCATCATCTATACCTACATCCTACCGGTTAATATGAGCAAACAACTAGAAATTTGCACTTTAGATGGAGGATTGATTTCAAAAAATAAAGAGTCGGAAATTCCGAGTAATACTTTTTAATTCAGACTAGGTAAGTATTCACTACTCAGAGTACCTTTTATCGCAAAGTATTTGTATTTTGAAAAAGTATTTTGAAAATACCTATTTCGTATTTTGTATTTAAATACAAATTCAAAAACTATTTTGTATTTTGCATTTGAAATAGTATTATCAAGGAAGTATTTGTATTTTGTATTTAAATACTTTTTATAAAGTATTTTTCACATCTCTGGTAACGGTTCCAACGCTACAATAAAAAAATATTTTTTTGTATGGGGACCCCCCCTATTTTTTAACTTTTTTTTATTTTTAGATTTTTTCCTACGCTTACACATAATAACCGAGCTGGATTCCAAATTTCATCCTTCTAGGTCATCTGGAAGTAGGTTAGGTGTAGGTACTTATCTGTCAGTCCCAATAAAAAATGGTTTTTTTGTATGGGGACCCCCCCTATTTTTAAACTTTATTTTATTTTTAGATTTTTTCCTACGGTTACACACAATAACCGAGCTGGATTCCAAATTTCATCCTTCTAGGTCATCTGGAAGTAGGTTAGGTTTAGGTACTTATATGTCAGTCCCAATAAAAAGTGTTTTTTTTTGTATGGGGACCCCCCTATATTTTAACTTTATTTTATTTTTAGATTTTTTCCTACGGTTGCACACAATAACCAAGCTGGATTCCAAATTTCATCCTTCTAGGTCATCTGGAAGTAGGTTAGGTTTAGGTACTATAAGTCATAAGTCAGTCTTAAAATTTACGACTTTTTGACCTTCATACCTTTATAACCGTTTGAGCTAGCTTCATGAAATTTGGGCTTCTAGATATCCTTATGGATATAATTAAACACACGTAGTTTTATGTGTTTACGTCAAAGATGTTTTGAGTTATAGAAGGGTCAAAAGTGGCACCAAGTGGTTCGTGTAATATTACACTCGGCGCTGGCTAGCCAGTTCCTTTGCTTGAACTTGGCTTGACACGCTGCCGCGTGTCTAGATTGGCCTCTATGGCTCTGTTGAACTGGTCCGATCTTCTAACTCAGTCAAAGCCAGTGCGTCACCCAATAAACTCCTTCCGCTAGTTAATCTTGAATATAAATAAAAATGGTTCGTGTTTTTTTAAAAACATCCTCATTTTTAGTGTTCCATACAAAATTTTGTTTACGGCACATAAGTTTATGGGATCACTTTGGTCTTGCAAATAAGTGAAATGCGTTTTTCTCAGAGACCGTTTTTTTGTTCTTAACTGCAGTTGATTTAATATATTTTTTCATTTCAGGATAGTTTAATTTTTTTGTTTATTCTCGCAAGCGCGGTCTGCTGTCAGTGCGCCAATATTCTGTATGTGATACCTTTTACCTCAAAATCGCATTATATCATGCTGAGGCCGATAGGTTTGGAGTTGGCCCGCAGGGGTCACAATGTGACAGTGTTTACAGCCTTCAAGGAAACCGAACACGCACCAACCTATCATCAAGTTATGGCTGATGACAAAAAGATTTGGGATGTATCAGGTACAGTGATAATAATACAAAGATAATTTTAATACAATGATAATCTATGGACACAGTCGGTATTAAGGCAGGATTCCACCAGTGTGCGGCACTGTACGGCACAAGCATTAAGTAGGTACAAAAATGCTTGTGCCACACAATGCCGTACCTACTCTGGTGGAATCTCGCCTTTAGAGTATTATTTTTGTTGCGTCGGTACATAAAGGGTTACATTAAGGGTTAGGGTAGGGGTAGGGGGAGGGTTTTTTTATTAAAATACATACATATGTATGTTAGTATGTAAGGTATTTGTAATATAGGCCTTGTTGCCTGAATTAAATATCTAAATAAATAAATAAATAAAGACAATTAGAAATAATTCATCTACTTAACGATTCATGTTCTCAGAGTTACCTACTTGTGTTAGCCGACACAAAAAATACGATGCTTTCTTTTATTTTAGTTCTATTAAATGTAATGACTGTGAGTTAGGATTTGTAATTACTTTAAAGATACCTACTAAGTGGATGAGTTATTAGTGTAGAATAGATGAATCATGAAAATAAATTAGGCAGTACAACTTGCTTGTAAAATAGGTATTCTATTACATATTTTGATATCGCCATAAGGAAAATCATATTATGAGAGAATACATTTCTGGACCAGAAATGCCACTTTTGACACTAAAATATCAAATTCATAACAGGAAAACAAAATCAGTATCGAGCTTTTGCTCTTGACAGATTATATGTTGATCCTAAAGGCCTGTGCACATCGGATGCGTATGCGTAGACGTGCACGTGCGGTTTGTAATACATATTCTTATGAGAGACGGCACACCGCTTGCGTGACGTGTGCGTGTACGGATAAGCGCAAGTTCACGTATACGCACATGCAGCTGATTACTTAATTGGTCTCCATTCGGGTACAAAACCCTAAATATAACTCTGGTAACTAAAAACCGGGCAAGTGCGAGTCGGACTCGCGCACGAAGGGTTCCGTACCATAATGCAAATAAAAGCAAAAAAAAAACGGTCACCCATCCAAGTACTGACCCCGCCCGACGTTGCTTAACTTCGGTCAAAAAACACGTTTGTTGTATGGGAGCCCCATTTAAATCTTTATTTTATTCTTTTAGTTTTTAGTATTTGTTGTTATACCGGCAACAGAAATACATCATCTATGAAAATTTCAACTGTCTAGCTATCACGGTTCGTGAGATACAGCCTGGTGACAGACGGACGGACGGACGGACGGACGGACGGACGGGCAGCGAAGTCTTAGTAATAGGGTCCCGTTTTGCCCTTTGGGTACGGAACCCTAAAAACTACTAAGAAAATATGTTTTGGATTTGTAAATATGTCATTACAAATACGTGTATGGCTAAATATGGTATATCTTGCAAGGTCAAGTGCTCATGCATAATCATGGTTACATACCAGGTTTGTTTCCTTGTTGAGTGTGATTACGCTAACGCGGACGCTCGTCCAGGTGAGGAGACCTTTAGCGAATGTTTGATCTCATATGGTGCCATTTGGACAATAATTCTTGACTACTTGACATCTTGTTTCACCCATCTTCACCTCGCTTATACTTATAGGTAATAGTGAGAGTGAGATGCGGGGCAAGTGAGATCAAAATGACATCAATTTGTAATCTTCGAATAAGCTCGAGACAAGATCTATAATACCTATGCGTAATATAATAGAACGGTCCATTACACAATCACATTACCTTCTTTAGGTATCTAGTACATTCCTTGGGTAGCTTATGCATTCTCCCGCAGAAAAAATATGTACCAGGAAAATGAATATACATATAAATATTCTGTCTTTTTGAATATACGAGAAGGCTAGGCGAACGTCAGCTTGTGAAGTGTTGTTATAGTCGAACCAAGCTAACCATGTACACGCCCCGTAGACAACATGCCAATCGCTATCTCTCCGTAGCGAACGAAACACAAATGTCACTGTCACACTGATATGGAAGAGCGATAGAAAGATACAAAGCGATTCGATGGCGAAGCGGAAGCGATTGTCACCTTGGCTAGGCCGCCTGTAACGTCATATTGTTACAGTATTTCGACCTTTATGGTGATATCCCCACAATTATTAATAATAAAGTGTGTGCAGACTTAGATCGGTTCGACTCCAGCTTTGTTATCTCGTTTAGTTCAGGTTTTAAAATTTGCTTTTTATTTGTCTGTCACCTCTGCTTTTTTTACCATTTATTAACATACAATATATATACAGTGGTACTACTAAACGAAATTAATAACTAACTTAAATCTAAAATAGGCCCCTGAGGCATTGTACCAAGGATGCTGGCGGCATTTCCCCGCTGCATCGCAATGCTATAAGTTGAACAGTCTGAAAAGGACGGTTGAAAGGGTGGCATTATATAAAAGACAACATAATTTGTGCTACATAATGATAATTTGATTAACATTGTTGTAAATATTATATTTCAGAAGGCGGACGACCGAACGTCTTTACAATGGTGGACATATCCGAAGAAGCATTTTATGACAAAATTCTCTGGGGTGGAGGTTTAGCATCCACTGAGGTAGCACTCAGCTCGAAACAAATCCAAGATTTTCTAAAGCAAGATCATAAATTTGACTTGATAATAAGCGAAATGTTTTTCCAAGAAGCTACTTATGTTTTAGCGCATAAGTACAATGCGCCATTGGCTCTAGTAACCACATTTGGTAACTGCATGAGGAACAATATTATCATGAGGAATCCCCTACAGTTAGCAACTGTTATAAATGAATTCATTGTTATCAAAGAGCCGCACAGTTTTCTTGGGAGATTGAGGAACTTTTATTTTGCCGCCTATGAGTACTTTTGGTACAAAGTCTGGTACATACAGAAGCAGGAAGCATTGGCTAAGAAGTACATAAAGAATTTGCCTGAGCCTGTTCCAAGTTTAGAAGAACTGCAGAAGAACGCATCGCTGTTTCTAATGAACAGTCATTTCAGTTTTGACACTCCTGCAGCGTATTTACCTAATTTAGTTGAAATTGGAGGAATACATCTGACTCATAAATTTGACCCTCTCCCAAAGGTAACGTATAATTGACTACTATTATTTATACAGGGTGATTCAGGAGACGTGAGCAGGACTAACACTGCGCATTTCGTAAATTATAAGCAACTGTTTCGTAGCAGTATTAGTGAGGTTAACGTTAATTTTATAGTCGTGTTGAAAAAACAAGTTATTAATTTATTTACGACATGCATGGTCACCCTACAGTTAAAATACTAAACTACCGATATTCTGTGTCAAATTGAATGTCATGGTCTGGTTACTTTTGAAAACTCGTATCTCACTCTAGTTCAACAGTTTAATTTCTTCGTAATCATAATGCTGTCATTACGGTTAAAGAGATTTTATATTTATTAATTAGGTCTTGTAGGGTGACCATGATTGTCGTGAATTAAATTTACCCTCACCAAAAAGTTAAAAAATTATCAGCTACTGAGTGTGCAGGATTAGTCCTGATGCTCATGTCTCATGAATCACCCTGTATAAATGTGTTTGTGCGCCTACCTTTCTTAAGTCGACGAATGGAGTGGAAGTTGACGTTCAAGAGGCTTCATAACAATTGCAACCGCTTTTGGTAAATCTAAACTCGAGACTGAGAGGAACTTTGTCATAAAAAAGTATTTTGCTAGGTTTCGGCTCCGCAAGTCCGTTTATATATACGAAAGTGGAATTTTGTAGCTTACACCAATAATCACAGAGTCCATACCTAATAACAAGCATGATACGACCGGACCGCGTGTTTTAAATATAGATTTTATTATTTAAGTTTTTAGAAACATGTTTAGCTACAAAACGTGTTAGGGAGGTCGTGTAAACCTGTAAGATTGGCCAATTGATATTTGATAATAGAATACGACGTTTTATGGCCTATGTCTAATATTAGACGTAATTTACAAATCATGGCATGAGAGAATAATGAATGGGTTCAAAAGTCAGTGTTATCGTGACGTTGGCTATTATGTACTCGTTTGTTTGTCATATTTCTATAGTTTGTGAGAGAAACTGATATTAAATTAACCAAAATTATGACGATGTAATTATAAGAAGGATAAAATTGATTTAGCAGCATTAAAAAAATACTTATAAGCATCATGTTATTTTGCATTCAATGGTAACATATGTGGTATTATCTATGAAAAGGGACCTTATTGTCGATGGCGCTTACGACTATAACTTCGATGAATAAAATACGTAGTAGGTTTAAATTGAACATTCTGGCTCATTTCGGTTCGCTCGGTCCCAATTTAGCAATTAAGTTTCTCTGAATACTGGAACATTCAATTTTCTTGTCTATCCATTGTGGAGGTCAATTTTATTTATATTATGTAACGCTGATGAACTGATCAGTCATCGAGTTTAAAGGTCCCTTTTTATTGTTTTTTTTAATAACTCGTAAACGGTAGCCTGTAGCAAAAAATGTTCTGATACATAAGTAATCTACATACAATTTTCTACATTAAACATTCTATAAACTTTTTCGCTACCTTCAATATTTAAGGGAGAAAGTAAATTATACTCAATACATAAATAAATATTATAGGACATTTTAACATAAATTACCTACTAAATATTCCTGCAAGGAGTAATAAGGTCTGTTTAATAAATAACATTTTAGCCTTTTTGTGAATTCATTTGAATTATTGAACTGCTTAATTAAATTAAATTAAATTATTTATATCAGAAATTAAATTTCCGTAATATATTAGTAGCTTATTATTTCTCTTAACCTATGTTAGTGACTACCTATGTTATGTACTTTATTTAGATTTAATAGACATGTAGGCTACTCCAGTACTCCCAGAAAGCGCCATCTATCCTGTCTGCTACAGTGGCTAGGAGACTGTTGGCGCAGCCGCGTACGCGCCGCACCAGCGACGCCACCCGCTTGCGTATGATGGCGTGGAAGCCGTCGGTGCGCGTCTCCGCGAACATACTGCTAGCGCTGCAATAGCGCGGCAGCCCCAACAGCATCCTAAAAGCGTTATTATATTGGACGCGTAGGGCGCTGTAAGTTTTTTGAGTAAAGTTGATCCATAGGCTGCAGGTGTAAAATGACTGGCAGTACGCCTTAAAAAGGGTGATTTTATTGCTAGTGCACCTTGCGAACCTACGAATCATCATATTACTTCTTACTGTCAGCACCCTACGCTCCCTTTCCCATCTACGTCATCTTTTAGCGATGCGGTTACCCAGTGTCCCAAGTACTTAAATTCTCTTACTACTTTAAGAGGAGTGCCATTCAGTCTCATTGGAGGTAACATTTGGTCGTTTAATTGGACTATTCTTCCTCTGAAAACTAGCAGCTCGATTTTAGAGACATTGTACTTGAGACCCGGGGCCTCCGCATACCGCTCACAAACACCTACTAGCGTCCTAAGGGCGTCGATCGATGGGCTTAGCAACACCATGTCGTCCGCGTAACTGATGTTATTTATGAACGTTCCATCTATTGAACATCCGACCATAGTGTTGCTAAGCTCCTCGATCAGCCGATTGACATATAGGCTGAAGAGTCTGGGCGACGCAAGCCCCCCTGCCTGACCCCGCAATCCAACCTATACTCATCGGATAGCGAACTCGCCCACTTAACGACATTGGTTTGGTGGCCGTACCAAAACCTGAACAATTCCACCAATTCCCCGGGTAAAGACGTCTCCTCGTACAGTTTTTGCCAAAGTCTGTTATAGGACACCAGATCGAAGGCTTTCGAGAGATCAAGAAAACACGCCAAAACTGGTTTTTTCCTGTCTGAGTAGTATCGGACAGTGTGCTTAAGACAAAGGACTGCCGTCTCGGTGGATAAGCCCGGCCGAAATCCAAATTGTGCGTCATAAAGCACCGTGTGTTTTTCCAACTGTTTGTCAAGCACACTGTCCAACACCTTTACTACAATCGTAGCCAACGAAATGGGCCTATAATTTTTAATGTCCGAGGTGTCTCCTGTACGGTTTTTAATAATTGGTACTACCACGGTTCGGTTCTCATCATGTCGCTCGGTATATAAGTATGGCTGACACAGAAGTTGAAGAACATGGCGAGTACTCTAGGTAAGTGTACCCCTGCATGCTGAAGGTGCTCAATGCTAAGGGAGTGGTGTCCTGGCGACTTCCCTTGCGTCATGTTCTTCACCACCGATGCCACCTCCTTAGCTGTAATTCTCACCAGAGGCCCCGAAGGCACACACCTCGTTGGAGGTGGGCCCCCGCAGGGCCCCAAGGGAGACTCAACCTTGAAATGCTTCTGAAACAAATCAGCTATCTCCTTAGGCTCGCTAACACCCTCTACACTTACAGGGAGGCCCGCCCCCGGTCTCAATTTATTAGTTTGCTTCCAGAAATTTTTAAAGTCATTAATCAAATAAATTTTTAATGTCATTACTTAAAAATTATAGATGTTGGTTCCATTGTACTCAATACTTCTTTTCAAATGTATATAATTATTTGATTGCCTACATGTACAGTCGACGTCAAAGAGAAATTTACAGCCAAAGTAACAAAAAAATGTTTACACGACCTAAATGCTATGACAATAAAGTCGTGTAAATAATTTTTTGTAACGTTAGTCGTAAAGATCTCTTTGACGTCGACTGTACCTTTTTTTTTTTTTTGACGGAGTGGGAATGCGTTTACGCACGGTGCGTGGGACTCGCCGCTCCTTTCCCCTCTCCTGACAAGAGAGGGGGAGAATTCGGCCCTACCCACTAAACCCACTCCGGCGTTTCACCCTCTCTGCCGTTCGTGAGGGCGCACTGGGATCGACTAGGATGACATTCCACCACGGCGCCCTCCGTCCTATATGTACCCTACCTTATTCTTACAGGGTCAACTTGGGAATAACTCCTAACAGTTTACAAAGGTCACTCTCTTTATCCAAATTTTAATTGGCAATTTTAGAAATAAAATTGATAGTATAAAACTTGTCGAAGTCAGGGGTGCGAAATCTTGACTTCAGTCAAACTCGGCTCCGCTTGGCTTAGAATTGCTCCGAGCAATTATCAGGGTTGGCACCACTTGACTTCCTTTTGCGTGCACAACCACAGATAAGATAATCACTTGATTTTTGACAACCCTAAATAGCCGAAACAGATAGTGCCATATATTAGAACGAGACAGCATCATTCGACCCTGAACCGCTGTCAAACTTCGTTTTCGTAGGAAGTTTCCTTTATGTACGGTAGTACTATTAATTATTCTGTGTCGAAGTCTGCGTGCGCCTGTTTATACTTTATACGCTGCTAGCGGGAGGCCGAGCGCGCACGCAGGCGCATGCGCAGGCGCCGGTCACGCGCACGCACGCGCTACTCAACTCCCTGCTCAAGTCGCAGCCACAGTGCGATTTTGTGATTGCGATGGGGCGAGTGACAAATTGACAATGGAATGCAAGAGGATATTAGAAAGAGAGATGCCTAAGAGTACCATGCCATAATGAATACCTATGTTTTAGCTGTATATTGTGTTATTGCTTTATAGTGTTAATGCATTATGATGTTAATGTGTTCCAATTTGTGCCGCTTTGGCATTAGCTATAAGGTGCAATTTGTTTTGTTATAATAATAATAATTAATAAAAAAAAAAACGCTGACACTGACGGACGTCCTTCAAAATTTCTTTTCATTAATAATATTTTAACGTGGTTTTTGCCGTTACATATTGATCATTCATATACATGTTTATTATTAAATCATGCAGATAACTGTATATTTGATATATTTGATTATAAACACCGCGATCATGGGTCGCAGTCAAACAAACTACCGTGTTGACAGTTGTCATGTACCGTCGGCAATACTACGTAATGAATAGAAATGATTACAAGGAGTCAAACGAAAGCGGCAACAACAAGCGCAAGCCCACCACCCCCGCCCGCCTCGTCCACTTCCTCGTCCACATCGTCGTCAGGCGACGAGTTCGCAACGGCGCCTGACACAGACGGGTCCAGTGAGGAGAGCGGGCCGCCGCCGCCGCCGCCACGACCACCTGCGCGACGAGGGCGGCCACCACTGCTGGCACGCTTGGGGCCTGCGGGACATCCTGCCCCGCCCACGGCTCCCGCTACCGGTGGTATAGTGCGACGCATGAGATGGACTCGAAACATGAACGAGAATGTCATGCGCGCCTATTATGGGGCTACAGAGGGGGGAACACAGCTGTCCGCCTATCGTTCGAGAATACTGCCTCTGTTTCAGGCTCTTGAACCTACCATCACCGTGTCGGAGCAGCGATTATCGGACCAGGTGCGCGTCATTCAGCGGCTAAAGCGCTTGGATGACGCGACACTTGATCGGCTTCGCCAGGAGGCTCTCTCTGCTCGCGCGGACCCCACCTCGGTGCGAGATCTGCCCACCACGTCGCCGGATCCGGTGCCCGCACCCGACCTGGCACCGGGGGCGCCACGGGTTGATTTCAGTACCGACGAGGGGGACTTCGCGAGTCAGAATGTGAGTACAACTGCTAATGAGCAACTGAGGAGGACTTTGGAAGAGGCGATTACGCAGTATCGCGCCACAACAACCTCTAGGCCCCGATTACCACGTTTGCCTATGAATAGACGCAATCTAGCGCTAATGGGAGCCCTAAACGCTTTACTAGAGCCATATTTACGGACTAGTAAAGATTTAGATGATACGCACTCGATCATGTACTGCGGAGCCATCGCGGCGTGCCGTGTTGCTCGCATCAAGTTTCCGGACGCTGAACGTGCACCTAGGACCGCCGGAGGTGTCCCTGCATGGCAAGCTCGGATCGAGCGACGTATCAGCTCGTTTAGGACTCTCATCGCAAAGCTGATCTGCTTCAGGGGGGGCAACAATCGCCCCCGAGTAATGCGCTTTGTGAACCAGGCGTTCGCGGGGAAGGATATCAGGCCCCGCGACTACATGGCCAATGTCACAGAGCGCATCGACTTTCTAAAGCAGAAAGTTTATGCATTGGCAAACCGTATTCGCCGCTACAGAGAGCGTGTGGATCGATTCCAGCAGAATCGCCTTTTTCAAAGTGACCAAAAGAAGGTGTACCGGAAGTGGGAGGAAACCAACCTTCGTACACCCGACACGCAGCCGCCGGATGCTACTGCCATGACCGACTTCTGGCGTAGCATCTGGACGGTGCCTGTCGGACACACCGAGGGGGGTTGGATGAGTGTTGTTGAGCGTGAGTGCGAGTCCATCGAACCTATGGGGGCAGTGACCATCAGCCCCGATGACGTCAGTCGTGCCATCCGCACGGCCCAGAACTGGAAAAGTCCTGGACTGGATGGATTGCACAACTTTTGGCTAAAGTGGTTCCGATGCTCGCACTCGCGTTTGGCAGCACAATTTCAACAAGCCCTCGAGCTTGGTTCTCTCCCACCTTCCTTAACAACTGGTGTCACCTTCCTGCTCTATAAGTCCGGTAGTACCACGGAAGCGAAGAACTACAGACCCATCACATGCTTGCCCACACTCTACAAGCTCCTTACGTCCATTTTGAGAGCAAAAATCAACGCGCACATTGTCGCAAACAATATTCTGGCTTCCGCTCAAAATGGATGTAGGGTTGGGTCCCGTGGTACTAAAGAGCTCCTCCTCATAGACATGACCATCTGCCAACAAATCCGGCGGAACAGGGGTGCCCTGTCGGCCGCTTGAATTGACTACAAGAAGGCCTATGATTCGGTGCCTCATTCATGGTTGGGGAGGGTCTTAGAGTTGTATAAAGTTGATGCAGCTTTGAGAGCCTTCCTAAGCGCGTGCATGAGACAGTGGACCACAGTCCTTCGTCAACCAGGAGGCAGGGATGACCTCCCTGGCCCGCAGGATTTTATAAGGATTGAGCGAGGAATTTTTCAGGGCGACAGTCTGAGTCCCCTGTGGTTCTGCCTAGCTTTGAATCCCCTCAGCACCCTGCTGAAGGATTTGGGACTAGGTTGCCGGCTTCGGAGAGAGGGTGAAGTCATTTCTCACCTTCTGTACATGGATGACCTCAAATTATTTGCACCAAATAGCCAAGACCTGTCGGAGCTACTGAAAACCACGAAAGTCTTCAGTAGTGCCATCAACATGGAGTTTGGTGTCGATAAATGTGCGGTTATGTATGTACAGCGGGGGAGGGTTGTAAATTCAGCAAATTTACAACTGTCTGAGACAATGTCTTTCAGATCTATCTCTGAATCAGAAACCTATAAATACCTTGGTATGTCACAGTCGTTGGGTATTGAGGATGAGGGTATTAGACGGTCGGTGAAGGAGCGCTTTTTCAGTCGGCTCACAAAAGTCCTTAACAGTCTTTTGTCAGGAGGCAACAAAGTGCGCGCCTTCAACGCCTGGGTAATGCCCCTACTCACATACTCCTTTGGCATACTAAGGTGGACTCAGACCGAGCTGGACGCCCTGGATCGCAGGGTCCGATCACTGCTCACCACACATCGCATGCTACACCCACGCTCGTCAGTTATGAGATTGTACATCCCACGGAAGTGTGGAGGCCGAGGCTTCCTAAACGCCAAGGATCTCCACAACCGCGAGGTGTACAATCTCAGGAACTATTTCCTTAACAACGAGTGTGGGATGCATCGTGATGTGGTGGGATGTGTGGTGGGATGTGGTGGCAGTAGATAGGAACCTCACGCCGCTTTCCTTGGCAAACGAGAACTGGCGCAAACCTGTGGTACTAAGTACTGCGGATCGCAAGGCGGCATGGGAGAGTAAGGTGCTACACGGGCGGTTCTACAAGGCCCTCACTCACGGGACCCGATGTGGACCTGCTCGCGTCGGTGAACTGGTTACGATTCGGGGACCTCTTCGGAGAAACCGAGGGTTTTGCCTGTGCAATTGCAGACGAAGTGATGATGACGAACAACTATCGGAAATATATCCTGAAGGACGGTACGGTCGACATTTGTCGGGCATGCCGCCGTCCCGGAGAGTCACTCAGGCATATCATTTCCGGTTGTTCTCATCTTGCTAACGGCGAGTACTTGCACAGACATAATCTCGTAGCCAGGATTATTCACCAGCAACTTGCCCTTCTATATGGCCTTGTGGACCGCGAAGTACCGTACTACAAGTACTCACCTGCGCCTGTTCTCGAGAATGGTCGTGCCACGCTCTATTGGGATCGATCTATCATCACTGACAGGACTATTGTAGCCAATAAGCCTGATATTGTGATAATAGATCGACCGCAACGTCGGGCCGTGCTCGTTGACATCACCATCCCCCATGATGAGAATCTCGTGAAGGCCGAGAAGGACAAGTCCAGTAAGTACCTAGACTTGGCTCACGAGATAACCGCCATGTGGGATGTTGATTCGACGATCATTGTCCCGATAGTCGTTTCAGTGAACGGTTTAATAGCGAAGAGTCTCGACCAACATCTCGAGAGACTCTCGCTAGGTGGTTGGATCAAGGGACAGATGCAGAAGGCGGTGATCTTGGACACGGCGCGGATAGTACGTCGGTTCTTCTCTCTGCAGCCCTGACCACCGGTAGCTTGGGCCTTGCCCCGCTGCTGGCGGCACCCTAGGTTAGGTTTTTTATAATGTGTTTATATGTATTTTTTATTGTTTTGTAAGTGTTTTTTTATTTTACTTTTATATTCATATTATAAAAACCCTAGCCTAAGAGAAATGATGAATAAAATGAATTAATAAATATGTCAGTGTCTCACGGAAGTTTTGTTATAAAAGGGACCCACTTCCAGATGACCTACAAACTTTATATTTGGTGGCAAATGTATTTAGAGGAAAAAATCTGAGCAAGTGAAGGTCAATGACAATGTAATGAATGGGAACTCTTGGGTTAGCTAATTTAATTTAAATAAGCACCACTAGCACAAACTGAGCGCTTAGCCCGAAACACGACAATATCGTTACCTGCCTCTTTATCACTCTTTCATATTTGAACAAATAACAAAATTTAAATTTTCGCGTATCGAGGTAGGGTCTCTGTAAACAAACAGCCTTTATGAATAAATGTCATAGACGTAATAGTGAAAAACTGTTAACAGTACATCAGGTGCTACATTACGACACCCGGATATAATAAGCACATTGGGTGATGATAATAATAACAAACTAGATAACTACGTCAAAAATTTAAAGGGCCATATGTACTGTAAAACGTAATGTATCGTAATACATAGTACATTACTATATAGGCCTGGAAACGACGGGTTGTAGGCCATGTAAATATATACAGAAAACACCGTTTCTCGCCGATATTTGTGTAGTGCATTTCTCAAACTTGCAATGAAATATCTATAAGCTACGGTGAGGTGACCAAAGTTGAGAAAACATTGTCTAAAAATTTAATTTAGAAAGGAGCAAGTACCAGGGCCTCATGAGTTACGAGGTATCGTTGACCAACCCGCCAGGCCCCAGCGGCCGGGGCGCGTACGAGTAATCGTGGGCCGCGGCTGCTGTTAGAAACAAAAGAAGGTTGCTTTTGCTTTTTTTTTGCATTATGGTACGGAACCCTTCGTACGCGAGTCCGACTCGCACTTGCCTGGTGTTTTCTTTAACCTTGGCCATAGTCCCATTTGTATGGGATCTACTACCGCCGTGCGAATGTATGAACGACTAGTTTAAAGTGACACTTTTTCAATGTATTTGAAATAGGTATTTGAGTATTTATGGGTATGAAAAAGTAAAACGATTATTTCAAAATGAATTCCTTGTCCTTGGTTTATACGAACATGATACCAAACTTGACCTGACAGCTACAGGTAGGTAGAAACAGACCGCATTGTATTGCCGGAATCGCATTTCCCCTCTCCCTTTTTGGGTGGAAGCAAAGAGTTAATATCCTTAAGACATTATATCAATAAAGTATGATCCAAGGAACAATCGTGCCAAGCGGCATCGCCTGGGATAAAACGGCCAACTCAGTGCACTTCTCCATTTACATTTTCCCTTAAATATTTTTTTTAATATTGATCCTAGCAAAAAAGTATATAGAATATTTAATGTAGTAAATTTTATGTAGATTACTTATGTATAACATTTTTTTGTACAAGCCACCATTTACGAGTTATTTACAAAAAATATTAACAATTGATTTACTTTCTCCTTTAAATATTGATCCTAGTGAAAAACTGTATACAATATTTAATGAAGAAAACTTTATGTAGATTACTTATGTAAAATATTTTTATAATATAAATATTAACAATTAAAAATATTAATAATTAACTTTCTCCCTTAAATATTTTTTTAAATATTGATCCTAGCGAAAAAGTGTATAGAATATTTAATGTAGAGAATTTTATGTAGATTACTGATGTATAAGAACATTTTTTGCTACAGGCCACGGTTTACGAGTTATTTATAAAAAACTATAAAAAGGGACCATTGAACCCGATTTGTTTTCAAACACAACATGACTGATCAGTTCATCAGCGTCACATAACATAAATTGACCTGCGCAGTGGATAGACAGCTAAATTTAATGTTCCAGTATTCACAAAATCTTAATTGCTAAATTGGGACCGAGCGAACCGAAATGGGCCAGAATGTCCAATTTCAACCTACTACGTATTTTATTCATCGAAGTCTTTGTCGTAAGCGCCATCGACAATAAGGTCCCTTTTCATAGATAATACCACATATGACTAGCTATTAAATGATGTAGGTACCTATATGGGCAATGTGATTAAGTAATACCCGGCTTTAGGCTGTAATTTTGCTTTACTGTAGTGTTTGCAAATGTAAGTCGCATCAGGTTTGTTCTAGGTATGTATGGCTATGTTCTAGGTTTTAGAAAATATTTGTTTGTTTTAGTTATTTAAAACACATTATTTAATTTTTGTGATTGGTGATGGTGAAATTAAAGATGATTTATTACACATTTTGTAGGACATGGAAGACATTTTGAACAAGTCAACACAGGGAGTGATCTATATGAGTTTTGGTTCCAACGTTCATAGTTCAGAACTGCCACTCGACAAAAAACAGGCCTTCCTTAATGTGTTTAGGCGCCTAAAGTATACTGTATTGTGGAAATGGGAAGAAGAAAGTCTGGAGGGCAAACCTGACAATCTGATTATAAGAAAATGGCTGCCACAAAAGGAGATTTTAGGTAAGCCAATTGTGTTTATAAATATTAATATATTTTTTCTTCAACGATGACTGCTTCTTTATGTACTAAAATGTAGCTTACGATGTTGATAAATACCTAAAACTATTTCATATTAGGGGTCGTCCATTAATTACATCACACGTTTAGGGGGAGGGAGGGGTCAAGAAAATGTGACATATTGTGACATGGGGGAGGGGGGAGACACAAACTTTGTGACGTCACTTTAACTTCATCAGTAATCAAAAATTTATTTAAATTATTTTATTCGCTATACATTTAAATAACAAGTTTTTAAAACGATAATCGTTTTTATTCGTTTAATTTTCTTTCCTAAGCAGTTTTGGGTTATAAAATTACTAATATTTATATCGTCAAAAATATTTTGATAAAATATTAATAATGCTTAGGTACTTACTTAATTCGATTTGGCGATTTCGTAGAAAAAATGTGACGTCACACTAGGGGGGAGGGGTTTGCCAAATGTGACCAAGTGTGACAAGGAGGGGGGGAGGGCTCAAAAAACCTAGAAATTCGTGTGACGTAATTAATGGATGACCCCTTATTCGACCCTTTATTTAGACTTATTTACAAACTTAGAAAAATATTTAACATTTTAACGTTAGACTGTTGATAAATTTAGTTTGTATAAATTGACCAAAACTATTTGTTAAGTCTATAGTTACGAAATTTTAATTGGTAAATATTTATACGCATTTTGATTATACATTGGATTGAATTACGGATGTGATCGACTAAGTACCTATCACAAAGTCTCAAATATAATAGGTTAGTGTACACCTGTCCGATTTAATACATAACCCCCCATCATTTTGTCACAATATAGGTACCTAGTTCTAATAATAGAGTCTAAAGTCCAAATCAACATGGTAATATAATTTGTCATATACATTTTGAAGAACGGTCTTGCCGCGTAATTGATTTAATTCATTGGTTCAGTTTTTGTTGGCAAGAGTCCATGTCAGTAGGTATACGAGTATACCTACAATGAAATCAAGATAAATGAAATTATAATTACGTCTGTATTTTTATACGTTTTGCGGCTTAAATAATGGCCGTCGAGTGCCTACTACTGAATTTTAATCCGGTGATAGGTTTTGCATTTTATTTTATTTATTTATTGATCAAATAAGTAACACAGCAGTACAAACTTAAATAAACTTAACTTAAGCTTATATAAACTTCTTATGTTTTAGTTTTAAAATTGAATATAAATATGTAGTAGCTACGTGTGTAAAAATGTTCAACCTCTAAAACTAATACTTTGCTTTGCTTGCAGCTCACCCGAATGTCAAAGTTTTCATATCCCACGGCGGACTAATCGGGACACAAGAGGCAGTATTCCATGGAGTACCAATCATCGGAGTCCCCATATACGCAGACCAATACAACAATCTTCTGCAGGCTCAGGAAGCTGGTATCGGCAGGATCCTACAATACCATGACATCAATGAGGAAAACTTGGAATCTGCTTTACGCGCTGTGTGTGAAAATGACTCATACAAAATCAAGGCGAAGGAGTTGTCAGTTAGGTTCCAAGATAGGCCTTTTACAGCGTTGCAAACTGCCATGTATTGGATTGAGTATGTAATCAGAAACAAAGGTGCCGATTTCATGAAGAATCCAGCACGTAATCTAAGCTGGATTGAATATCATATGCTCGACGTCTTCGCTTTCTTTGTGGCGATTGCTGTAGCATTTGTTTTTATTATTGTAAAACTCATCAAGTATTTTATTACTAAAGAAACTGTTGTTAAAAAGAAATCAAAACGCAGCTAAAGTTTTTCGTTTGCCTTGTTATGTTATATTTATGAATGTTGTTATCTTTTTATGTAGAATAATAGTGTTTTGCGTCATTTTTAATATGCTTTTATTATTTGAACTTCTATAAAAACAACAATATATATTTCTGAACAACTTTAGCAGAATAGCGACTTAATGATAGATAACAGTAATAAACATTTACAAAATGAATTTTATCAAAACCTAAGCTCTAAAAGTCAACACAACTTACAAAGCTACATTGAAATTTCGGCCGCAAAAGCCCTTAAACCAAAGCCTTGTCGGATAGAACTGCGTCCACTGGAAATAATTAGGTAAACATTGGAACAAAACGTTGACGTTTGCACGGCACAGGGCCACCTTTGTCCAAGTGCTGGCTGCATCAGACTTATGAATTCGAAATGGGTAGGCCTTGAAATTGCGCCCCTTTGCAGACTACGTACCTACCTACATTGTTTACAAAGCGTGATTGCCTTGTGATGTCTGGCTGATATTATAACAGTTCTTCAGTAGGAAATTCTACGTAGATACATGTACAAAGAAGCATATGACGTATGTTTGGCATGTCCATGTTCAATCTGAAAACGTACGAATATTGTTAAATCGGGATTTAAAGACTTTATTTAAAATATTTCGAGGATATTAAGTTGCACGGAAATCAACGCACATATTTTTTTACACACTATTTTGTGATTCCATTTTTATTTCAGTTAGGTAGGTCTCTTCAAATAAAGTAAACAGAAATAGAAAAATAAATTGCTGGGAACTAAGTACTTGTTGGTTCCAACATTTTACAATTCGTTTATTGTTGGTTTATTTATTTTATATTCCAGATGCCTGGGAGTTAAAATCACCCCTTCCAAAAAGTATTAATGCCAAAACCATGTTTCTGCTTATCTATTAATACTCCAGGAATAATTTCCAAAGCCTGCTTAAACAAACCTCGCCTAACTTTGCAAACAATACAGACCTTCTGTTCAAGTAATAAATGGAAAGATTAAAATAACACTAGCTAAAATTTCTGCAGCGCATTGGCGACATGTACTATTTTGAGCTTGTTGCCTACCTCATTAAGAGTTCGCAATTAAAACTTGGGAATCGGGCCGCGCGAACACTCTGCGAGAATCGTCCAAACGGCTGCGCCAATTTCCTCAGTTTTCGGCAATCAGCAATCAGACTCGGATAATCTTTCATTAGGACACGGATAATTTCCGCGTTTTGAGATTTTAATGTTATTGGTAGGAAACATTTTTGTTTTTATTTGTTTCGTTGGTAATCACAGTCGGGCGAAGATAATTTCGGACCGACTTTGACGAAACAAAGGGTGTCGATAATGAAGATACTTTCAAACTTCGTCATTGCAAAGACTGTGCAGAGTTAGGTTGGTCAACTCTACTATCGAATTAATAATTACTGTAATGTTACTAAACATTATTGTCTAATTATCAGCCAAGCTGCGGCTGTTATTAGGTAGAACATAAATAATAATAATGTAGGTATTTCTATTTATACTAATACTAATTAAAATATTAGCTGCTTACGATTAAATGAGACCGACTTAAAATTAAACTAGTATCAACATTTTTAAAAATTATTTAAAAATAACGCCAGAAATAGACAAACATAATAATCAAGAGTAGGGCTCTGGCTTCATGCATTGCCATCCCCCAACATAGGCACCCTCCTAGAAAAAACGACCCTCACACTCGCTACCAGTCTGCGATTGGGGGTCAAAACTAATGAGCCCCACCGCTGCCGCTGTGGCTCCAATGTTGACGAGCTGGGCCACCACGGCTTATCCTGCCAGAGAAGCGCGGGCCGCATCTCTCGCCATGCCTCCCTGAATGATGTCATCCGGAGGGCGCTTGCTTCCGTTAGCGTGCCGGCCATACTTGAGCCGAACGGTATCGCACGTGACGACGGCAAGCGGCCCGACGGAATGACACTTATTCCGTGGAGGCTGGGGAGGACGCTTGTGTGGGACGCCACCTGCGTCGACACGCTGGCGCCGTCCCACCTACAGGCGACCTCCGTCAGGGCGGGAGCTGCGGCTACAACCGCAGAACAGAACAAGCGGCGCAAATATGCTGTCCTCGGTGAGGGATACATATTTGCGCCATTTGGCGTAGAGACTCTGGGACCGTGGGGGCCTAGCGCAAAAGCCTTATTTAAGGAAATGTCCCAGCGTCTCATCGACACCACAGGTGACCAGAGGGCTGGCAGCTACCTCGGCCAGAGAATAAGCCTGGCCATCCAAAAAGGAAACGCTGCCAGCCTCCTGGGCACCATAACAAACGAAGGCGACCTGGGGAGCATTTTTTATTTATAAGTTCTGTTGAATTTTAGTTTTAATTTTAATGTTGTTTTTATTATCACTTTATTTGTTTAAGAGTAGGTAGGTAGGTACCTTCCTCTGGTAAGATGGAAACACAACCATGAGGCAAAATTTAAGTAACTCTTTGAATGAATTAAGTTGTCGAGCGGATCATGAGCTTCATTAAAAATAACTGGTTTTCAAATCGAACTACCTATTTGTTATCTTTTTTAACTCTCACAGCCAGTAGTCGTTACTTCTTTATGAGATCGGTCTGTTGTCATACCATTTTCTGTGTGGCATATTGGTGTGGCCGTGCATCAATTGCAATCAAATTACACAATCCAATCTCGGAACAGCGCTGATTACGAAACTCCGCAGCACATATCACTGATAAAAAGAGTTACCAGACTTTCATGTTATGCGGAAAAAAACATTAACAAAGTTTGGAAATCAACAAAATTACGTCTCACGTTGACCAGACACGTTACAGTTAATTAGGGTTCCGTACCTCAAAAGAAAAAAAACGGAACCCTTAAAGGAACACTCGTCTCGCGTGTCTGTCTGTCTGTCAGACCGACCATTTATCTAAAATATTGAATAAAAAAATCCAAATTATTTTTTCAATAGGTACTATACAAATATCAAATAAACAAATTTAACTATTTACCTATAGATGACAGGAAAACCTATTAGAAATGTGCAGTAAGCGTGAGTCGAACTTACATTGTCAAAAACTAGGTAATGTACCCTTGGAACGCGAGTCCGACTCGCACTTGACCGGTTTTATTCGAAAAAATGTCGAATACAATTAAGTGTAATACGTGTAACATAGTGATTGACGAAATGTTAGCGTTTATACAAAATAAAATTTCATGTATTGACGAAGATACGCTACTAATTTTGTGTACCTCATCCTTTTCTGAAAAAGACGTTGAAATGTCGAAGATGTTATTATTCGAAGCGCTTCCATCTCAACAGTATACACAGCGGAAAGGTGATGGTAAAATTGAGCGAAATCTTAAAGATATTATTCGCGTCTTTAGAACGACCGACGAAGCCCTACCAGTGTTTGTCGCGCGGGACCTAGACAAATTACCGCCTTTGACTCTGGATCATCTCGACTGCAGCAAAATAGTCAAGGACCTGTCACGGCTTAGAGAAGAAGTAAACACAATGAAATCAACTTTTGTTACCGTAGATACGTTTGAGGATTTAAAGAGCGAATTTAATCAAATGAGAAAATTAAATGTACCGGCGCGATTATCGCTATGTAACGTCAATAACAGAAGAGGAGCATGGTGTATGGACAGTGGCCCAATCGGGTTATCAAATGACCATAACTCGACAATGAATACTGAATCAGATATTACATCTTTGCCTCCAGCTAAAATTACAAATAATAATCAATGTTATTTAAATGTGACTGAGGGTAGGCAGTCTACCGCGCAGACAAATATTTCACTGTCCGTGCCCGAGCCGGCCGTTACGGTAAGCGAGGTGACTCATAGCGCTGAACAGCTGAGCGAGCCGCCGCCGCCGACGGCCCGCGCGCCTACTGATAACGATATCACAACAAATCAATTAGAAGTAAACACTGTAAACATGAATGAGAATAAGGACGAACAAGGATGGCAGACCGTAAGTTACCGTAAAAACAAAGCGAATAATCGCTATAAAGGGCAAATAGGTATAGCAATCGAAACCGGATGTAGTTTTAAGGCAGCGGAGCGTAAAATTCCTATATTTATCACGAATATACACAAAGCTGCTAATGAAAACGATATTACTACGTATATTAGTCAGAAAATAAAAGAGACAGTTATTCTGGAAAAAATTGAAATTAAAAATAAGGAAGCAAATCATAAAGCGTATAAATTTTTCGTTTATGAAAATAAACTACCTATGTTTTTGGATCAAAACATATGGCCGAAAGGCATTATATTTCGAAAATTTGTGAATTTCAAGTACAAAAATCGCTCGGAGGGACCTCTGATGACGGCTAGCAATAAACATGTTTAATATGCTTAATATGCCTAATAAATGTACAATAACCAGTTTTAACTGTAAAAACGTTAAACGCTCTGTTGACAGTATTAAGCAATTATGTCAAATGTCGGATATTATTGGTCTACAGGAAACTTGGTTATACCCGGATGAGATCGCATATCTGAACACCATAGATTACAACTTTTGTTCCACGGGGACCTCGGCGATCGACACTACGGCGGGCATGGTGAGGGGACGCCCGCACGGAGGTGTCGGTATACTCTGGAGGAGCGCGATGTTCACTGATGTGAGTGTGGTTATATGCGGAAATCCTCGTGTGTGTGCAATCAAGGTGGTCACTAGTGATCGACCATTTTTAGTGATTAACGTGTATAGTTGAATCATCGAGAGCGTGGAATTGCATATGTAGTAGTATTGTTTGTTTACAGGCATTCTATATTTGAATTTTCTATTTTCTTGTACTATCAGCATACAAAGAGGTTGTTATATATATATCGAAGAACTAAAAACAAAAATAATGTCAGTGTGAAATTGTCAATATTATTTACGTTGTGCGTATATTTTTAACTCTGATTTGATTGTATTCTAAATTAATTATTGTGTCCGCCCGTACGACTACGAATAATTTTTATATTTAAAAAAAATATGGCTGTGTGTAATTTTGGTCCTATTGAGAGTCAAAGTAAGCAAATAATTATCGATGTCAGGAAGGAGAAATGGATCAAATAACAGACAATTTTATTATCAATACTTGTGACAGCTCAGATGAAGAACATGATAGCGAATAAAAGAAAAAAACAGAGGACTACTACTTATTCCACTTCTTGGGTATGTCATTTTATTAAGTTAAGAGAAAATTATTCTCCTTTTGTTGCAAACGGTACAACCACTACAAATGCAATTCCATCTTCTCGATAATTCAACTATACATGCCAACGGATAATTCGGTAAACCTTCCAGAATTTACGGATTGCCTCAGCGCGGTGAGTGCTATTATTAGTGATAATAACTTAGAATCTGTGTATTTAATGGGAGACTTTAACGCGCACCCTCACGAACCTTTTTATAACGAATTATTAAGTTACTGCTGTGAACAGGACTGGTGCTGTGTTGACATAAATATGTTAGGTGTTTTGTCAGATACTTACACTTATATTAGTGACGCTCACCAATGTAGGCGCTGGTTAGGTCACTTTGTTGTAACGCAATCTGCTTTGCCATCGATTCGAAATGTATATGTTGACTATAGTGTCACGTGGTCTGATCATTTCCCCATAATACTCACGTTTGATTTAAATATATTGACGCCCAGATTAAATAATACTAGCAGTGGTTTTGATCAGTCCATTATGTGGGGGGAAAGAACGGACAAACAGGTCAGTGATTACACCCAAGAATGTCATAATAATTTAAAAAACATTAATTTTCCTGTGGAATTCACAACATGTGCCAGTGATTACTGCAATATATTAAGCCATAAAGAAATTATTAACGCAATGTACTCTAATATAGTGTGTGTCCTTAAAGGAGCCGCTTCCGCAAGTTGGACAGGTAGAAATCTTAAAAATAGGAATAGGCTGGTAGGATGGAACAGACATGTGGGTGAAGCTCACAGGGTGGCCAGAGCGAGATTTCACGAGTGGAATTTGCAGGGAAAGCCTAAATCTGGATACTTCTTTGAGCAGATGTGCGAGAGCCGAAAAATATTCAAGTCAAGGTTGAAATGGTGCCAGGATCACCAGCATCAAATCAAAATGGACTTAATAGCCTCTCATCACTCAAAGAAAGATTTTCGAACATTTTGGAAGGCTACAAATAGTTTGAACTTTCGGTCTGGCCTGCCTGTGTGTGTTAACAGTGAAAGCAACAAAAGGTGCATTTCAAATATTTTTAAAAATCACTTTTTTGTGAAGTCTGCTTTAATCTCGAGGGAAGCAGAGATAAGCAATGCTGAGACAAACATACCATGCCCGGTGATCACTGTCCGGGAGGTGGAGAAAGCTATAAAGTCAATGACTCGTGGCAAATCACCGGGTCATGATTGTCTCAGCATTGAGCATCTCCTGCACGCAGGTCCCCATTTAGCGCGAGTGTTAGCAATGCTGTTTAATCTGTGTGTAACGCATTCTTATCTGCCTGACGACTTAATGCGAACGATAGTTGTACCTATAGTAAAGAATAAAACGGGAGATCTGTCCGATGTAAATAACTATAGGCCGATATCACTCGCAACTGTAATAGCTAAAGTATTTGATAGTGTGCTTAACACACGATTAAACGAGTATGTGGCATTAAATCACAGCCAGTTTGGTTTCAGACAAGGATTATCCACAGAAAATGCAATATTGGCTCTTAAGCACACTATCAAGTATTACGTAAATAGAAATTCCCCTGTATACGCCTGCTTCCTCGACCTATCTAAGGCATTTGACTTGGTTTCCTACAAGATTTTATGGAAGAAACTCGAAGACATTAAACTTCCATCTGGACTAGTCAGCATCTTCAGGTACTGGTATGGAAACCAAGTCAACTGCGTTAGATGGGCAGACATGCTTTCAGACCCGTATAGGTTGGAGTGTGGGGTGAGACAGGGGGGGTTGAGCTCGCCAACTCTATTTAACCTATATATGAATGAGCTCCTGGATGCGCTTAGCGGAATGCATATCGGATGTCATATCGACGATGTCTACGTTAATAATATTAGTTATGCAGACGATATGGTTCTGCTAAGCGCATCGGTTGGTGGCATACGTAGGCTGCTGGAGGTTTGTGAGACATACGCTGAAACTCACGGCTTGAAATACAATGTATTGAAAAGTAAATATATGGTCTTTGAGGTCGGCCGTAGCAGAACAGCCGAAGTAACACCCATCAAACTTAATGGGGCAGTCCTCGAAAGGGTGGACACATTTAAATATCTAGGCCACATCGTTACGGCAGACCTCAAAGACGATAAAGACATAGAGCGAGAACGGAGGGCTCTGTCGGTCCGCGCGAATATGATTGCTCACAAGTTTGCGCGCTGTACCAGGGAGGTGAAAGTGACTCTATTTAGAGCTTACTGCACCTCACTGTATTCGTGCAGTTTGTGGCTCTCATATACGAAGCGGGCCTACGAAGCCCTCCGCGTCCAGTATAATAATGCGTTCCGGGTGATGATGGGGCTGCCGCGCTTCTGTAGCGCATCAGGGATGTTCGCCGAAGCCAGGGTGGATTGCTTCTATGCCACAATCCGCAAGAGGGCCGCATCTCTGGTGCGCCGGACTCGCGCCAGCCCCAACATCATCATGAAGATGATAGGGGACAGGCTGGACTCCCCTTATTTGCTGCGTTGCAGTCGGCTACATGTGCCGTACTCAGCGGATAAGAAAAATATGTAATATGTAGTTCATAGTTTATAAATATAGATGTATATAATATTAATTCGTAGTTTTTAAGTACTGTACTAATACATTATTTTAGAATATTTTTTACTAACCAAGATATGAGTGTAACTTACTTGAAATAAATGATTTATTATTATATTATTATTCATTGTAATAGACATTTTTATCCAATTTATAAAGCTACTGCATTTCAGTAGTAGGTTGCCTGCCTGTTATACACGGAAGCGTAATGGAAGCTACGTTTTATAGCGGCCAGGATTGTGTCATACAACATAAATAAGCAGTCGCCAGTCAGCGGGCTTTTTGCTTTCAACAGGGCACGGACAAAAACCTTCATATGGCCGTGTGTCGTCCTGTGGTATTGCGTTGAATGAAGTTTAAAGTTGAATGGAACACGAGAAAAATGTAAGTGAACACATAATAATTTAATGAGCCTTCATTGAACTGTAAATGAATTGACGTTAATAAGCATTACTTATAAGCACACAAGCTGTTTATTATTTTTGCCTTTTTTTGCATTATGGTATGGAACCCTTCGTGCGCGAGTCCGACTCGCATTTGCCCGGTTTTTTTGGATTTTTTCGATTAATGTGCCTACGATCAAATATAAATAAACCTAAATTCCGACTGGGTCATAAGAAATGTACAGCTCCAACCCAGGCGAATGAATTAAGGTTCCAAGCATTCGCGCCCCGTGTCCTTGTCGTCAATAAATCTTAATAATGAACACTTTTGAAATACCCAGAAGAGTAATTTCAGGAAATGGGCCTGGCCTAATTTTAATGTACTTACTGTGACTGTTAAGCTTGTTTATTGAAGTAGACCACCTATTCACTTATTTTGTAATGAGATATACTTACTTAGAAATAAAGTTAAAAGACTTTAACAAGATTGTAAATAATTACTAAAAAGAGCACCCTGTTTATTGGTGCGAAGTGTAAGTGTCAAGTTTATTATGCTTCCAATGTAGCCCACAAGATGGCAGAACTGTAGTACGGCCCCGACACTATCATGGATACTGACATTACTTTGACGGAATGATGTTTTTAGTGATAGTGTAGGGAGTGTCATGAAGGAATGACGGCAAGTAATGAAGTTTATTTTAATAATTTCCGTCAGTATTGGAGTTATGTCAAAGTAATGATACTAGAAATGACATTATACTGACAGTGAATTGGTTAGAATGATGGAATCAGAAATGACAGAAAGAATGATGGACGATAACGAAGTTATTAAACATTTTTAATATTTTTGAAGAAATGTCAAAATAATGACATTATACTGATAGTGAGTGGAGCGCATCACTCTAATCCCTCATTCCGTCATTTAAAGTACTTTAGAAGAAGGTTTTATACTAACAAGAGTCATTACTGGCATTTAAATCAATAAGTGAAGTATACCTACTCTATTATCATTGCTCTAAAGTTTATTTTCACTTGACTCTTAAGAAAAAAGGAAAACATGCAGAATACGATGCACGAAGAAAATCTCTGTCCCTTTCCATAAGTTTCCATTTTTATTTCAAAAATTAAAAACCTTTTATTTTATGTTGTTTACAACAATTTAATTATATTTTTACTGTGAAACGCGAAAATCTAAATTTAGTTATCTGCCTCTTTATCGTTCGAATATGCAAAAGTGAGGATGATGATGATGAAAAGTGATAGAGAGGTTAGATAACGAAATTTTGTGTTTCGCGGTAGACCCCCAGATTGTGATGGATTGTGGTAGTGGCGCCCCCTACGCAGAGTTTCGAGTAATATTCCCTATTCAGGGAAATATAATAATATTACGCAATACTCTGCGTAGGGGGCGCCTCTAGCACATACTGAGGGCTTACCGCGTAATTACGTTTTCTGCCTCTTTATCACTCTTGCGTATTCGAGTGTTAGAGACTGATAACGAAATTTCGATTTTCGCATTTCGAAGTAGACCCTCTGAATTTGCTAGTGGACCTTACGCCGACTTTTGCGTAATATTCCCTTTTGCGTTTTATTTCGTGCATGGAGTTCAATATATTTTTTAAAATATGGTCAACATCCCTATTTTGTATATTCTGTATATGGCCTTATATAATAACATGTTGTAAGTATGCATCTATCCTATAAGTGAACTCTCTGGTTTATGGCATTATTTATAAACGCGTTACTGGCCTGAATTAGCTATGAATAGTTTTGATCTTCTCGTTTTGGTCTTTATCTCTCATTTTGACTTATGTATTTGTAAGAAGGATAAAACATATTAACTATTTAAATCAGGCCTGTAAAGCTTAAAAAGTTTTATGACTAATTGAGAATGAATAGTTAGTGTTTATGGTTGAATGTTCCATATAAGACTATCCCGTTCGAACTTGCTTTATGACGGACTCTTTTTTTATACCTCCTTACTTCGAACCTCCACAGATATTGTTTTTACTAAACGTCAGGTCAACCACAGAAACCCCGACTAGTTTTAATCAGCAAAATCCTAACCTTTTTTAATAATTAATATAATTATGTACAAGTATTAGTATTTCGGATACCCCAAAAACCTGTGTCTTAAAGTGGGCTATAATGGTTGGTACAAAATAAAACGAAAGAACATGTATATTAAATTACAATGAAACAACACAATAAATTGAATATAAACCAATCCAGTACTTACGGTGCACGGAAATCTCAACGCTACGACTACACATATTTCGTCGGCTAGAAGACTGGCTAACAAACAAGTTGTTGTGTTGCTGTTTGCGAGCGAGAAAATTCGAATATTGGCGAGAACTTTTAAATTTTAGCAGTGTTTTAAGCTGTTATTTTATATTTTATCGCTTTGATTCACTTTACCGGATCCGAGACCGGATCCGGTGAATTTTGCCGGATCCGGTATCTTGAAAAATGTGCCGGATCCGGCCGGATTACCGGATCCGCCGGACCGGATTGCAATCCCTACATATCAGGTACCTTTTTTCTTAACCAAATACGTATACATTCTTACATAACAGAAGAATCCAGTAGGTACAGTCAGCGTCGTATAGTAGGTAGCATCCAAATAGTTCGGTACACCATATAATAGGTATGTATGGCGTACCGAACCATTTGAATAGGTACTTTGGATGCTACCTACTATATGATGCTGATTGTACTTTAAGAATAGTTTGATTCCCGGTTCGTGGTAAGAATAAAAAAAAATTTGGATACATTTTTTAACTACCAATCTTTCACACAGTCGGCGCACGCACGCACGAAAAGGTTGAAACAAATAAATATTCTTTTTAATTAACTATTTCTTTTTCTGCATTTTTCTGGCTCATCGGGCATAGAGTTGCCACAGTACATAGTATAATTACGACAGGTTAGAAATATTTGAATCGATGATTGAATAATGTCTTGGTTTTGTGTTCTTCAAAACGTACACTACAACATAACTAAGAACGGTTAGGAAAATAATAACTTAAAATTCCCCGTGAAAGGTAATGATGAAAATACTGATAGAAATACTGATAAGTGTGTGGGGAGATTTAGGAATGTCATGAGCTGACTGGACCAAACGCTGGAGCGTCATGAAATTTCATGTCATTGCTAATGATAGTGTCGGGGCCGTATAGAGGCCAACACTTACTTTGACGAGAAGTGTCAATGTATAGTTTAGGGGCTATTCTAAAATTATGTCAGTTCAAATTAGGGGGGGGGCTCTGTATAGCATCTATAGTAGCATGACGTAGAAGGAAACGGGGTCATTCGAAGCATAATTTATGGATGATTTTAGGGGGGGGGGGGGTTTAAAAATCTACAAAAATCGATGACGTAATTTATGGACAGCCCCTTATGTTTCCGATTCAGGCCACAAGATGGCAGACCCTCCAACACGCACGGCCCCTATAGGTAAGCTCCCAAATCGCCTCATGTAAATCAAACACATAGTTACATTTAGCATTTCGTAATATCGCTTTGGTAAATGTAACTAGCATGCTACAAAATTAATACGATGTTCACTAAATAGTTTCCCTTATGTAAATTGCGTTCTAATCAATATCAGACGAAATTCGGGGAAGCTTTAAGTGCAGCCTAATTACTAAAGCAGATTAAATTATGCCTTAGTTTCAATTGAGTTCAGTGTAGGCGTTTGTTTAATTAAGGTATAATATATACCTTATTTAATTATAATAGGAAGAGGAACCGACGCGGAATGCGCACGGTACCGCGCTTCTGGAATCCACAGAACGTTATGAGCTATGCCACTTTGCCGAACTCGAACTTAACACTAATCAATGTATGAATCGGGCCTTAGTTCAATACTTAGTACAATTCGGACGACAAAACATAAAATATTAAATACCTGCCCGCTTATACTGAGCACCAAAAATTTAATAGGTAGCAACTTTGACGCTGCCACCTACCTGGTAGGTAATAATACAGTTCCTTCTATTTGAGAGTTCCACAAGCTACTAACATGACTATTCCATTTATATTCGCGACTGCTTTCCCCGATATTCTAATTTTGAATTGTCTGTTGTTCTGTTATTTAACAATGCTTTACCGGTTCCTTGTTTGGTTTTGGGTTCAAATGCTAAAGTTTTGATTGCAAAGAGAACTTTAATTTTAAAACTCTTAGATAGTTTATGCATTGTGTAATTTAGATTTATTATAGTAAATGTACTTACTGAAAAGTACAACAAAGAAGAATCAATTTCGACGATGCATGGGAACCATTTTCCATATAAATTACTGTATTTGCCTAATTGTTTCGCATAATATTACGGGCTCGTAACTAGTAGGTACCTACCTAAATTAATTAGGTCTATATTGATGATGCCCCTTTTGGTAGGTGAAGGTAAACCATAATCCAAGATTAGGTTAGGTACACATTTATGAACATAGGTATTTAGTACACTGAGAGAAAAATCATTAGTAGTTAAACTAAACCAGGAATTAAATAACAGTTATAGACGTTTCACTATTTCTGTAAAGTTTATTTATTTCTACAAACAGCTCAGTAATCCTAAATCTAATATCAACACACAGATAATAGAAATTGCAAGAACTAATAGAAATTGCAAAAGTCAAATTTGTTCCTATTAGTTGACTCTCCTTGTCCCCAGATTAAGTTTATTTTTGTAATTCTAAGTGTGTTTTTGTTATCCTTTTCTCTCAGTGTACTTATTTCAGTTTATACAGTCATATTTAGTAAGAATGTAGTGGTAAATACCTATGGGCCCGATTCGGATTATGAAATAGACATCTATTAGATATCTTTTAGACATCACCAAGATACGATAACGATATGTTTAAGATCTAACCTGTCAAATTTGACATTTGAGTGATTCTGGAGATACTCTTGAACGATTTCCACAGGATATGACTTATAGATCCAATTCTCATCTAATAGATATCTTACTCTAACGTAAAAGTGACATTGGTTGCCCGAATTGCGCTGCAAAAGAGAACTAGTTGATATCTAAACTATAACGTGTCTAGAATGGATCTAGTATATACTTGTCGTCTCTTGTGAACATCTTGAAGTTTCCTGTGATATTAATAATAATAAATAAATAAATAAATGTCTTAACAAAACAACAGTGCATTAACTTATACATACTTAAGCTTATGCAGATTAATTATTCTAATTAACCCTAAGTTCGTTACCATACTAATCACCGAAACCTAAAAGCCACGAATAAAATAAATTTATAACATCATGAACGCTGTCGTTTAGACCGAATAAAATATATGCTAATAGTAGAAGAGCCGGCCGCAAATTTTCTAACCGACTTGATACCACGATGAAATGCACAATGGTTTCCCATAAAAGTGATGCTAAGTCCGAATTCGATAGTCTGCCACGGCGGAACTTGCCGAAAGTACGAAAAAGAAGGCCACTTCCGGTGCGAAAAAAGGGGGCTGATTTAACCCATCTGATACCGAAATAATAGTTATGGCAGCAGTTAGAAATTTACATGTAGACACATAAAAGCGAAGTCTGCCAGTATTTTTTTTGCCGGAAGTGCTTGGCAGACGCTCTCAAAGGTGGCCAACGGGACCCCTAATTTAACCCATCTGATACCACCATGAAACCAATTCCAGTTGGTAGGTATGAACCCTCATGTCAGGAATATATAAGTCTGCCAAGGCTTTTCCTGCCGAAACACCTTGGCAGACGAGATTATGTAAGCAAGGTCGGCATCGGTTACCCTACACTAACCCATCTGATACCACCATGAAACCAATTCCAGTCGGTAGGTACGAACCCCCATTTTAGGAATATATAAGTCTGCCAAGGTTTTTCCTGCCGAAACACCTTGGCAGACGAGATTATAAACAAGATGACCATCGGTTACCGTACACTAACCCATCTGATACCGCCATGAAACCAATTCCAGTCGGTAGGTATGAACCCTCATTTCAGGAATATATAAGTCTGCCAAGGCTTTTCCTGCCGTAACACCATGGCAGACGAGATTATGTAAGCAAGGTCGGCATCGGTTACCCTACACTAACCCATCTGATACCACCATGAAACCAATTCCAGTCGGTAGGTATGAACCCCCATTTTAGAAATATATAAGTCTGCCAAGGTTTTTCCTGCCGAAACACCTTGACAGACGAGATTATGTAAGCAGCATCCACATACGAGGGATCCGTATTTTGGGATTATACAGATTACGGACATCATTAATAGCTGTAAGCTTATTTATTACTTTATGCTTATACATGTTTGTATATAATTATGTTACTAATAAAATATATTTATAATTTATTAAACCTAAACTTAATACGTTGGGAATTCATTACCTGCTTACGGCAGTAGTAGGGATAAGTGGGTGAGTTCTGGCTCACTGAGCCAGGCCAACAGTCCCTCCCCCTTTTTTCCCTTGTTGAGGCCCTGCAACCTTGCCTTGAACCCAAACTAATGTCATTGTAGCTCGAATCTAACCTAATCTATTTTTATTGCTTTTAGAATATTTCAATTATCTACTTTTGCAAAGTTAAAGGTTGAAATCTCTATTTCGCAAAATGGAATTTTAATGTGACTTTAATGTATGTGCAGTCTACTTAGTAATTGGGTTTAAAGATATAAAAACACACATTTTATTTCCTATCCTAAGTATCATATCCTAAGTTTATTCAAATAATATTCTGAACATATATAGTAATTAGACTGGTCATATTTTTCATAAAATCGATTTCGACTGGCAAAGCATATTACTTTTTGGCAACCGGGTTTTTTAACCTAATTAGACCCCGCTGAATTCGAATTTGCCGGTTGCTCGATCGAAATCTTGACCGGAAGTGAGATATTTGACATTAAAGGTCCGTTTTTTTCGTTTTTCGTAAATAACTCTTAAACGGTGGCACATAGCAAAAAATGTTCTATTACATAAGTATTTTGCATAAAATTGCCTACAAGAAAGAATCAGTAGAATTTTTCGCTAGGATCAATATTAAAAGAGATTTTAACGCGGGAAATTTAATTATAATCACTTCTAAGGTCCCGTTTTTTAGGTTTTCGTAAATAACTCATAAACGGTGGCCACTATCAAAAAATGCTGTAAGACGTTAATAATCTACACAAAATTTTGAACGAAAAAGATTCAGTACACTTTTTGCAGGGATCAATATTTAAAAAGATAATAAAGAGGGAAAATTAATTATAATAAATTCTAAGGTTCCTTGTTTTTATCTTTTCGTTAATAATTTGAAAAGTATGACTCATAGCAAAAAAAATCTTATACATAAATAAATAATAAACGTAAAATTTCCTACAAGAAACATGCAGGACACTTTTCGCTAGGATCAATATTTAAAAAGACAAAGCAGCGGGTAAGTTAATTATAATCAATTTTAAAGTCCCTTTTTAGTTTTTTGTAAATAACTCGTAAATGGTGTCCCATAGCGAAATAGGTTTTTAAGAATAAATTATCTACATAAAATTTCCTCCAAAAAACATCTAGAACACTTTTCTCTAGGATCAATATTTCAAGCGATATTAAAGGAAGAAAGTTAATTACAATCAGTTCACAGGTCACTTTTTTTTAGTTTTTCGTAAATAACTCGTAAACGGTGGCCCGTTGCAAAACAATATTCTATATAAATATTAAACATAAAATTGTCCACAAAAAAGGTTCTGTACACTTTTTCGCTACGATCAATATTTAAAGAGATATTAAAGGGGGTAAGTTAATTATAATCAATTTCCAGGTCCCTATTTTTAGGATTTCGCAAATGACTCGTAAAATAAGGCTCATAGCAAAATAAGTTCTTAATAGTAGGGTCAGTAAGGTCATTTAGCATGCACTTTAGTCTCAGGCGATGCCGCTTGGCACGATTGTTCCTTAGGTCAAACAAAGTTGATCTGACCCGGTAGACAGGAGATCGTACCATGCAGACCCCCAAAAAGGGGGGGTGAAAGGGTCGGCTCCCCAGGTCCAATCTATGCTATATTCCTTCCTAGTCTTAGCAACTAGGTCAAGTTATATATCATTTTCGTATAAAAAAGGGACGAGGAATTCATTTTTGAATGAATTATTATGCCTTTCCATACAAAAAAAAATATTTTCGTATAAAACATGAAAATGTTATGTAATTTTTGGTGACAATTTTGGATGGTACAATCACAGTGTGACGATATGCACTAAATAAAAAATTGGACGATGTAGCCCATGTATTCTTTATTCTGAAAAATATCACTCTAAAGTAGGCATTCATACATTTTTTTGTAGTAAAAAAATATTTATAGCGTATGGCGGTAACTATTTCCATACAAATGGAACTATGCCCTAAGTCAATGATTAAAAATGTTTACTAAAACACTGAATTTGGCATTTTAAAAGTTTAAATATAATGTTTGAATAATTTTTCCATGCGTTATTGCCCTTTTTTGGTACAAATTTGTTGTTTTTATTTTTCTTCCATACCAACTTTCTCCCCCCGATTTCCTCCCTTAAGGGTAGATATTTTTAAATTTGTTTTTATAACTAACTTATACCTTTACAGCCGTATTCATAAACAGTTAGAGCATTGATCATCAGTTGCTGATAACCGGATGTCACAAAACGTGATTCATAAACACTTTTTAGCGCTAAACAGTTGATCATCTCTTTATTAAATCCTCGGAAAGTTATGGAGCCGTGGACCCTTCTTTATCTGTTTATTATCCCTAAAATACAAGATGGCGGTCACAAAACAGCTGATTTTGACAAGACAGCATTTCACAAATTAGTGCAAACGTCGATGAGACTTGTATCGTAATTTAGTGATTTGGGTGTTCTTTTTGTTTAAAAAACGTCTAAATTTAATAAATGAGTGGTTTAATATGTGTAAATAAGGAGATAAACCATTACATACCTAGATATAGTGCGCAAATAGCGGGAAACCTAGATATTGTGCCTTTGCTAGGAGTTGTTTGCACGATTGTATGTCGCATTCATCAAGATGCAAGCAATTTATGCGATACGAACTGTTATACCATAAGACTAGACTTCTACGACTGGGGCACCGGCGTCGGATAAAGCACCTCACCAACCTATATACCTATCATAAAAGAATGAAAACTACTCCCGTAACTCCTACAGCGCAAAGAAGTGAGTATACCTACTTTTGTTTCATACTCATTACCTGCCATAAAACGTTGATTTATTATAAGATCACGGTATTCTCAAGCTCTAACTAAAAAGTATTAATTGCGCACATATTACATAGCAACCTGTAAGGGCACAGCAATACTGAAGATACTTAATTGAATAATATGGGCAGGTATATAGGTACCTTTGTTGTGGGACATATCATATTCCAATTTGTAGGTGTATTATCATTATCACTGTAAAAAACATAAACTGTGGTTGGCCTACTTTGGTTGGATTTCTAGGCACTGTTAATGCTGCCGCTGCACTGAATGCTGTGTGGTGCTATTTGCTATGAAAGAAGGGTGTACTCGGTTAATTGGTATTAATGCTAGCATACTTGAGTTCTGTGTTGAAGTCCACACTGAGCAGAGTTAATTTTTTACATTGTGATAGATAAATAAAACAAGTTCATGAGTTTTTAACTGAGATTTTTATTATAACATATCAACATATTTCATGTGTTAATTTAGGGAAATCAAACAACCCACTTAAATAAAACAATTTTATTACATTTGACAATCATTAAACTAGTTAATATTTTTTCTTTATTTCAGTACAACCAACTTCATTTGATGGCGGTGTGCAGGCCGGTTAGATGCCAGAAGAGTGTGGCCTCCGGATTGTGTAGCCAGCTCCGGACAAATAGCTGATGATGGAATACTCACAACCTGAAAAGAACACAGTTTCAATTAATATACTCATTGAATCAACCTATATCATCTTTTATTTTAAGCTTAAGTATAACATCCTAATGGATATGGCAATATGGAATAATTTCCATATTGTTGTGGTAACTATATGGAATAATGGATCTCCATCCAGGCAGAGATTCTGTTGTTGTTTGTCAATACCATAGCTATCTCACAGCAAAACTAAAGAATTACATACATGTCTGTTTTGTTCATACATACTTCTACCTAGCGTACCTACAGACACTGTTTCTTACCGGTAATTGTAGTTTGATAAAATGAAATTATACAATAATAACAAAGTTATGAATTGAAACGCTAATATACTTTTAAACAAATAATTAACCTACAATGGTGTGTTATGATTGATAAGTACCTTATGTAAAAATCATATTGATATCTTTGTTGATTTAAAATTATATAACCTACCAACAGCGACACTCCTGTGAATAATGAACATTTCTGCCTCATTATGAATTGTGCAGTTTGCCTTTTAATGCGGCTATTGGCTGAGATGTTTCACTGCAAACATTGTCATTGTCAAGTTGCATATATAAGCGCTTATCTTTAACTCTGCGCCCTAGGCGAACAAAAAAGGTTTTTAAGATAAATCACCACTTCACTGATAAATTGGTTCCATCGTGTGGTTGGTTAAGTATGTTATTCACTAATTCTAATTATAAACAGCTCCTAACTAGCTTAGTTAGCTCTGCTCTTCTAAAAAACACCGATAGTACGTCAAATTAAAAATGAAGAGGCCATAATTTTTTGGGTGTCGAGGTATGTTCATAAAAATACTACAACATTTTACGTTAAGAAATGAATAACCAAATCTTGCTCACCTGATTTATCTTCACCGATCATTTGATATGAATAGTGTCAATATCGTTTGTTTCGCCACCAGAACAAAATGTGTTGGAATCCGTGGTATTACGGTGGCGATGGCGCGCAGGCAGAATTCTTGACTTGAGATGTGCAACTGCCCTCTTTCCCTCATTCCACAATATATTGAAACTATAAGCAATAACACATAGTTTTATCAATATTGCTTGCAAATCTTGCAATGAACTTTACTCGTAACATATCTGATTATCAGACTATGATATAGGTGGTTGCTTACCGAGTTTCGTAAAACTTCCGGCCGTGCAATATTATTTATTTGTTTTTGTGATGCAGAGGCTATTTTAATATATAATAACCCAGAAAACTGGTCAAAATTGTGCATCGTATTGTTCAGGATTTTATGATTTACCGCTAGTGCTGCTGTCAAACTTTTTTTTTTAATTAATGTTCAGCCATATTTTTGTCTATGATGTGCCAAGATGCCAACATAACGGGTCTAATCTGCTTATTAGTTAAGAAACCCCTAATAAACGTTTATAAATCATGGTTCTTATCAACGGCTTATTAAGCCTAAACAGTGGATTAGCTAATAAGCTGATCATTCCTCATTTAAGGATTTTTTATGAATACGGCTGTTAGTAATTAATCGATGTTCAAACTTTCAGGTTAAAATGTTCAGTAGTTTGGGATCTATATGTGTTTGAGCTAAAGACATTTTATTTCATAATATCCCATACATTATAATATCTAACAAAACTCTGCTTACTTCCAGACATCATACAATCTAAACCCCTGAAGATATAAAGCTGAAATTTTCAACATCAATTAAATGCAACAGGTTTAAGTTTAAATTAAAATAAAATTTTATAAAATCAACGCTTAAGGGGGGCAAATAAGGGGGGGAGAAAGTTTGTATGGAAGAAAGATATAAACAACAAAGTTGTACCAAAAAAGGGCAAAAACGCTTGGAAAAATTATTAAAACATTATATATAAACTTTTAAAATGTCAAATTCAGTGTTTTAGTAAACATTTTTAATCTTTGATTTTGGGCATAGTTCCATTTGTATGGAAGTCGTTACCGCCACGCGCTATAATTTATTTTTTTATTACATAAAAATGTATGAATGCCTACTTTAAAGTGATATTTTCCAAAATAAAGAATACATGGGCTACATGCATCGTCCAATTTTTTATCTAGTGCAAATCGCCACACTGTGATTGTAACATCCAAAATTGTCACCAAAAATTACATAACATTGTCATGTTTTATACGAAAATCATTTTTTTTTGTATGGAAAAGCATAATAATTCTTTCAAAAATGAATTCCTCGTCCCTAATTTATACGAAAATGATATATAACTTGCCCTAGTCGCTAAGACTAGGAAGGAATATAGCATAGATTGGACCTGGGAGCCGACCCTTTCACCCCCCCCCCCTTTTTGGGGGGTCTGCATGGTACGATCTCCTGGCTACCGGGCCAGATCAACTTTGTTTGACCTAAGGAACAATCGTGCCAAGCGGCATCGCCTGAGACTAAAGTGCATGCACTTCCATACATTTGTGTTCCTTACTGACCCTACTATTAATGTTCTTGTAAATAAATAATCGATATAAAATTTTCTACGAAAGACATATGGAACACTTTTCTCTTTTTAGGGTTCCGTACCTCAAAATGAATAAAAACCGGCCAAGCGCGAGTCGGACTCGCGTTGCAAGGGTTCCGTACATTACCCAATTTTTAACAGTGTATTTTATATATGTGAAACGCGAGTGAATTGCCTTTAAAAAACCTGTAGGGATCGGTTCAAAAACTATAAGTAATGTCCGACTCGCGCTTGACTGCATAATTCTAATAGGTTTTCCTGTCATCTATAGATTCTATTCTGTGTATCTTTTAAAAATTTTAGACCCAGTAGTTTCGGAGATAAAGCCCCCTTCCCCAAAATAAAACATTAAAATACAAAAAAATACCACCCCCCCCCCCCTTTATCTCCGAAACTACTGGGTCTAAATTTTGAAAATAAAATAAAATAAAATAGTTCTTTACCTATATAGACGTAAACCTAAAAATAGGGACCTGGAAATTGATTATAATTAACTTACCCCCTTTAATACCTCTTTAAATATTGATCGTAGCGAAAAAGTGTACATAATCTTTTTTGTGGACAATTTTATGTTTAATATTTATGTAGAATATTGTTTTGCAACGGGCCACCGTTTACGAGTTATTTACGAAAAACTAAAAAAAAAGTGACCTGTGAACTGATTGTAATTAACTTTCTTCCTTTAATATCGCTTGAAATATTGATCCTAGAGAAAAGTGTTCTAGATGTTTTTTGGAGGAAATTTTATGTAGATAATTTATTCTTAAAAACCTATTTCGCTATGGGACACCGTTTACGAGTTATTTACAAAAAACTAAAACGGGACTTTAAAATTGATTATAATTAACTTAGGGGTCATCCATTAATTACGTCACACCAATTTCTAGGTTTTTTGACCCCTCCCCCCCCCCCTTGTCACACTTGGTCACATTTGGCAAACCCCTCCCCCCCTAGTGTGACGTCACATTTTTTATACGAAATCGCCAAATCGAATTAAGTAAGTACCTAAGTATTATTAATATTTTATCAAAATATTTTTGACGATATAAATATCAGTAATTTTGTAACCCAAAACTGCTTAGGAAAGAAAATTAAACGATTAAAAACTATTTTCGTTTTAAAAACTTGTTATTTAAATGTACAGCGAACTAAATAATTTAAATAAATTTTCGGTTACTGATGAAGTTAAAGTGACGTCACAAAGTTTGTGTCTTCCCCCTCCCCCATGTCACAATATGTCACATTTTCTTGACCCCCTCCCTCCCCCTAAACGTGTGACGTAATTAATGGATGACCCCTTACCCGCTGCTTTGTCTTTTTAAATATTGATCCTAGCGAAAAGTGTCCTGCATGTTTCTTGTAGGAAATTTTACGTTTATTATTTATTTATGTATAAGATTTTTTTTGCTATGAGTCATACTTTTCAAATTATTAACGAAAAAATAAAAACAAGGAACCTTAGAATTTAGTATAATTAACTTTCCCTCTTTACTATCTTTTTAAATATTGATCCCTGCAAAAAGTATACTGAATCTTTTTTGTTCAAAATTTTGTGTAGATTATTAACGTCTAATAACATTTTTTGATATTGGCCACCGTTTATGAGTTATTTACGAAAACCTAAAAAACGGGACCTTAGAAGTGATTATAATTAAATTTCCCGCGTTAAAATCTCTTTTAATATTGATCCTAGCGAAAAATTGTACTGAATCTTTCTTGTAGGCAATTTTATGCATATAACTTATGTAATAGAACATTTTTTGTCTAGTCTAAATATCATTACTTATTCTGTGTACAGTGGAGAAAACGAATGAAATCATGCAATTTGATTTTGCTATTTTTAAATAAAGAGTAACTAAACAGTATTTTCCACAGTTGTTGGTAATGATACCATCTCTTACAATTTCTCTTCATGAACATTTTATCATACCTAAGCTTCCAGTTTTCGCCCGAATTAATCAAAAAATTCACCAACTCCATTTACACCAACCAAATAGAAAACGAGTCCGTGTCCGAATTCGCGATCTCGAGTTCGGGTCCGCGTCCGCGTCCAGGTTCAGGTAGAAGTCGAATTCAAAATCTTGCTTGTTTTGCCAGTGGGGTAACTTGCTTAACAATCAATTAGAAAAAGACAAGTCGTCGAGGAGTTCCGTTCTGATCACCATCAGCAATACCACTTCATCAAATGCCACTGTTCTTAATGTAAATCCTTGTTTGCCTGATGAAAATACAAGAGTCACTATACAATGCCATTAAGATTTGTAGAGTTCCCTCGATTCCTTATGGATCCCATCATCAGAACTTGAGCTTCACGATAATATGACTTAAAAATCTAACGTGCTTAACAAACATAACGAAGAGGACAAATCCCCAAACATGAGCTATGCGTCGTTGAAGAGTTCCATTCAGATCATCAGCAGTTTCACTTCATCAAATGTCACAATTCTGAATGTAAATGCTTGGTTTGTTTAAAATACACCAGTATCACTATATGTTAGGGTGGTTCAAAAAACATTTTTTTTCCTAAGGGGCACCCCCTTATTTTGTTACACTTATTATGTTGATAAAATACACCAAGTTTCTTAATTTATCTCAACTATACTTCGTTTTTTTTAGCATTAGAAATTAGGTAAACAATCTTGATGTGTCTTTTAATTGAAAAACACATTTTAAGAATAAGTTACGGCAAATACACTCGCGTGCAAAAGTATTGCATCACTTTGCATTTTTTCGTCCGCACCCAATATCTTTGTAATTCTAGAGCCGATTCTGAAAATTTTGGTATCAACTGAAAGATTATAATCTAACGCATTAGAAAATTGGGAAATTTAATGAAATTTCAAATCTGAAGACTAAAAAAAATCAGAAACTGAAAGTAGCGACACAATGGTCGAGAAATAAATTTAGGAAAGTTAAGAATAAAAGTCATTTAATTAATACAAAATAAATTATTATTATTAAATTAATACCTGGTGTTGCTACCCCTAGCCCTCCTCACACAAATCAAGCGGTTTTTCATAGACCTAATTCATTTTCTAATGAAATCTTGTGGAATAGCGTCCCACTCCTCCAGCAAGGCTCCCTTCAGCTCCTCAACATTGGCCGGGGCAGGATTCCGCTTCCGAATCCTCCTTTTCAGGTAGTCCCACACGTGGTCAATGGGGTTAAGGTCCGGGCTCATCGCTGGCCAGTCCATGGTGTCGATGCCCACTTCGAGAAGGTAGGCTGCGGTGGCCCTAGCGGTATGACACGGGCATTATCCTGCATTTGCAGCGGTCAATCCACCGCCACGGCCCCCGCCAGGCACGAAAACCAGCTCTGTTCGCGCGTCGTAGGAAACGCCGCCCCAGAACATCACGGATCCACCGCCATAGGCGACCCTTTCGGAGAAGCAACATTGGGCGAACCGTTCTTCTGGCCTTCTGTAGACTCTTCCTCTTCGGTCACATCCATTCAAACATATTCTGCACTCGTCCGAGAAGAGAACTGGGGTCCATTGCTTAATGGTCCAGTCCATATGATTTTCTGCAAACTATCTTCGGGCTGTACGGTGTCGCGCCAGCAATCTGGGCCCTGTTGCAGGCCTCCTGGGTGTCAAGTTCGCTTTCTTGAGTCTTCTTCTTATTGTCCACTCACTGGCAGCCACTCCTCGTATCTCACCCAGACGCTGCTGGATGGCAACGCTTGTCAGGTGTCGATCTCGGAGAGATGTTGTGACAATGAAGCGGTCGTCCCTCTCTGATGTACACTTTTTGCGGCCGCTTCTTGGTCTTGAAGTAAAGGATCCAGTCCGTTGGAACCTCTGGTAAACTCTCCAAACTGTAGATTGACTTAAATTCAGCGTGGCAGCTACTGAACGTTGGCTACGCCCCTCTTGCAGGAGCTGGACGACTTGGCGGACTTCAGCTTCAGTGGTTTCCATTTTTCACAGGTCTTCTTCACGGGAAAATATGCGGAGATGTGTACCGGTCAACTTTTGATAAGTGACTGATAACAACCCCTCCCCTACCCCCCGTTTTATAGGGGTCAAGGGTAGCGCAACTCGTGCGCGTGATAACGCGAAACCGCTCACAAATCGGGAAAATGCCGATAATTTGAAAAATACTGGGCCGTTTTCCATGTTTTTTAACTTTTCGTAAAGCTAAAACTTCAAGGGACATGATCCCATTAAAATAATTAATGGAAAATAACCGGTTTACAAAATTATTGGGTGCAGTTGAAAAAATGCAAAGTGATGCAATACTTTTGCACGCGAGTGTATGTAATAATTATTCATCTAGTACGATCATTTATATTCGTCTGCTTTCATAAGTAATAGTTTTTGAATGTTGAAAAGCGTTTTTCAATTAAAAGACATTCTAAGATCGCTTACGCTACGTCTTACGTAGGCGAACAACGCGCGAACGCGGCGCGGCGCGGCGCGGCGAAAGCGGCCGCCGCCGCGCCGCGCCGCGCCGCGCCGCCTGACATTCGCGTGCAAATCGCGCCGCACCGCGTTCGCAACGAGATCGCTTACGTAGGACACTTCTATGGGCATCAAAGGATTGATTTCGCCGCGCCGCGCCGCGCCGCGTTCGCGCGTTGTTCGCCTACGTAAGACGTAGCGTTACCTTCTTGCAAGTTCTTTCTAATGCTAAAAAAAACGAACTATACAAGGGGGTGCTTAACCACGTTGAAATTTTGTATGTTGTTTGAAACCCAACAAAAAGAGTATTTATGATTCAGAATTTTATTTAAATATCTGGTTTCACACTATTTGCACATGTGATGTATAAGTTTTAAAGTAGAAAAACATTTTCTTTCAAAATAATATCTTTTAAATCACACTTTCAAATAATGTGAAAACTACTACTTACATAAAAATCAAAAAAAAAAAAAAATCAAAATATTTTTATTGCTAAACAGTACAATTTATACATAAAAGAAATGTCTGGCGGAACCCAAACTAGGCTGAGCCTGTATCATGGGGCCCTGGAGTGCAAAGCAAGTTTGACAATAAGATTATTATGCTAGATAACTATACTTATACTTAACAAGAGAGCATTAACTATATAATTTATAAAGGAATATGTAGTAATAGGATAAAGAATAAACGCGCATGCAACTTGTATGGTGTGTGTGTGTGTGTGTGTGTGTGTGTGTGTATATATGTGTGTGTGTGTGTGTGTGTATGTGTGTATGTGTGTGTGTGTGTGTGTGTGTGTGTGTGTGTGCGTGTGTGTACATATATGAGAGTTAGTACCGGCAGATCAACTGGCGAGAAGAAGAGACTCCGCATCCTCATAAGTTAAAGACACGAGCCACTTTTTTACAATTGTTTTTATGTTCCATAATGTACAGTTTTGGAGTTCAAGAACTTTACATATATTATTATAAATACGTAGATGTATATAGTCGGGTGAACGCTTACCAAGGGCTGATTTGTAATTTGGTAGAGGGACTCTGAATTTTCTTTTAGCAAGAAGTTGAGGATAATTTTGTAAGTTTATTACTAGGGAATGAGCTCGAGATACTGCCTTAAATATAAACAACCGTCTTACGCTTAGAAGATTTGTCTCGCGATAAAGGGCATCCGTTGGGTAAAGAATAGGTTTACTGAGCATCACCTTGATAACGGCACGCTGCGCTCTCTCCAGCAGCAAAAGAGTACTTTTTGTCGTGCTTCCCCAAATTATCAAACCATATTGAAGAATTGATTGGCAGAGCGCAAAGTATACAATGCGAAGCACATGCTCAGAGGAGCAGCGGCGAAGTTTTTTCATTATATAGATGCATTTTCTTACTCTACCACATAGTGTAGAAATGTGTTGTTTAAATGTTAGTTTATCGTCAATTGACAGACCCAAGTATTTGACACTTACAGCTCTTGTTATAGTATTACACGTACAAGCACCATTGACAGGGTTGCGACATTTGTTCTCGTGTAAAGCTAGATTTCTGCCAGAGGGAGCAGTAGAGGCAGATGTTTTAGAAAACGCAAGGAAATTGGATTTGGTTACATTGAGCGTAAGTAGGTTATTATCGAGCCACTCCCTAATGTCTCTCAAGCCACACTCTGCGAGCGCAAAAACATTCTCCCAAGTTTTACCATGAAAAAGCACTACAGTATCGTCAGCGTAACAAATTATATCTGCTTTATCTAACTTAAGTTCAAGGATGTCATTAATGTAAATAAGAAAAAGCGTAGGGCCAAGAATGCTGCCTTGCGGCACTCCAAAGGAGATTGGTAGTTGGTCGCTCCAGTGCTCTCCAATTTTAACAACTTGGCGTCTATTCGTCAGGTAACTGCGGAACCAATCAAGAGATATCCCTCTTATGCCCGAAGCCTCAAGCTTTTTAAGTATGATATCGATCGAGACCGTATCAAAGGCTTTGCATAAATCCAGGAATACCCCAAGACATTTGTTTCCCTCGTCCAAAGAGCTGGCTATTTTATTTGACAGTTGAATAGCTGCGGACTCGGTTGACATTCCCCTTCGAAAGCCAAACTGATTATCTGAGAGAATTTTATTTTGGTCCAGAAAATTTGTGAGACGAGAATTGGCAATTTTTTCCAAGATTTTAGAAAAAACACTGAGTAATGATATAGGACGATAATTATTGGGGTTACTTTTAGATCCACTTTTGTAAATCGGAGATACCTGAGCCAATTTCCAACTATCTGGGAAGCATCCAGAGATCAAACTCAGGTTACAAATATAGGTTAGTGGTTCAATGATAGCGTTTTTGATTTCTTTAATAAAAAGTGGCGTAATAGAATCTGGGCCTGGAGCGCTATCCGATTTAAGATTTGATATGATTTTATCAACTTCGTAAACGTCGGTTGGGCTGAAAAATAAGGAGTTAGCAGATGAATGACACAGTTTTACTTTGGAGGTTAAAGAAGATTGAGTTTCCGAGAGTTTATTAAGGATTTCCACAGCCAACTTTTGTCCCACCGTCACGAAATGCTGGTTACACATATTAAGAGACTCTTTTGGCGAAGAAGACAATGTTGTGAGTTGAATAGCATAATCATTACAATTCTGAGTGTGACATATATTTTTTATTGATTTCCATAATTTCTTTGGATTGTCCTTGGCCTCCGTTAATAATTTACTATGGTAATCGTTTTTGAGTTTAAACAGGAGATTGTTAAAAAAGTTTCTATAACGCTTATAAGTAATCTGAAGACTTATGTCGTTTGGCGCAGCTCGAGCTTTACTGTGCAGAATATCCCTGTGTTTCATACACCTGATTAAGCCAGGAGTTATCCAAGGCTTCAGATTAAATTTAGAGCGGCTTGTTTTCACCCGACTGGTGTTATTATTTAGTGCTACAGCAATGACTTGGTTGAAGTGCGCAACTGCCTCGTTTACTTTTTTAGAGTTCATAACCTTGGACCAATCTGCTGAGTTTAATTCTAACGCTGCCGCTGCAAAATCAGTTTTTGACCTCCAGCGTGAGCGTTGGGTGGTTGTTTTGTCAGGGGCTGCAATTGCGGCCATGGCGATATCGTGGTCTGTGATAGGACATTGACAAACCGCCCCAAGTGAACGACATTTAGATTTAACAAAGATGTGGTCTAAACATGAGTTACTTCTTGTTGGGATAGTAATTGCTGGTAGAAATTCATGCATAGCCAGTAGATGGAGATAGTCAGCGGACTGGTTATTTAAAGAATCCATTATGTCGATATTTATGTCGCCAATCAATAACATATTACTAAACCCCGTGGCATCGCTAAGTACTACGTCTAGAGAAGAAATGAATTTTTCTATGTCGCGGAATGACGGGGAGCGGTAAATAGCAAAAATTTTAAATTGGTCAGAGATAGAAACCGACAGGCAATTTGCATCATCAACACTTGGTTCCGTGACAACAGCATTAAGAGATTCTTTCACATATATTACTACACCTCCGCTTTTATTGATATACCTGGTCGTATGGTAGGCGTTGTAACCTGGAAGGCGGTTGATCACTGAACTTGCATTTAGCCAACATTCGGTAAGTATGATAACCTCAAAAACGGTGTTTGTTCGTTTTAGTGCTACCTCGAATGCGTCAAAGTTTCGTTGAAGACTTCTGATGTTAAGGGTCATAAATTTGACGGAGCCAACATTTGCAAAATATGGCTTAATTTGCTCCAAAGATTCGAGCTTTTGACAGTTTATCATCAATCAAATCAAAAAAATAGTAACTTATTTTTTTTTGATTTCATACAATTTGAAAAATTTCAAATGGGGTCCTTGTAGTTAAGATTGTAAGATTACAAACTTGGCGTATTTTGTCAACATAATAAGTGTAACAAAATGAGGGGGTGCCGCTTCTTCTAGCTAGAGTTTGAATTTTTCCCATACAAACGTGAACCAGGGTTTACAAGATTTGAAGAGTGCCCTCGATTCCTCATAAATCTCACCATCAGAACTGGGTTTTGACAAAGACGAAACCAATCTGTATGTATATACTTACAAGTTAAAACTCAACTAAAAAAATAATTTTCAAAATCGATCCCGAAATGACGGAGATATCAAACATTAAAAAACCGAATTAATACCTCCTTTTTAGGGTTCCGTAGCCAAATGGCAAAAAACGGAACCCTTATAGATTCGTCATGTCTGTCTGTCTGTCCGTCCGTATGTCACAGCCACTTTTGTCCGAAACTATAAGAACTGTTGAAACTTGGTAAGTAGATGTATTCTGTGAACCGCATTAAGATTTCAACACAAAAAAAAAAAATTTTTGGGGGTCCCCCATACTTAGAACTGAAACTTAAAATGTCTTTTTCATTAAACCCATACGTGTGGGGTATCTATGGATAGGTCTTCAAAAATGATACAATACAATACAATACTCTTTATTGCACGCCTAACATACACTTAGTTTACAATAAATGGACAATAACATAAACAAAGACAATAGAGGTAACAACAAGCGGTCTTATCGCTTATGAAATTGAGGTTTCTAATATCATTTATTTCTAAACTGAATAGTTTGCGCGAGAGACACTTCCAAAGTGGTAAAATGTGTGCACCCTCCCCTCCCCCTTTAACTTCTAAAATAAATTTAACTTCGCACTGAATGATGACATCGTACGGGGCTTAAAGCCCCCGTAACGCAGTGAACGTGTTAAAGTCACATTAAAATTCCATTTTTCGAAATAGAGATTTCAACATTTAACTTTGCAAAAGTAGATAATAGAAATATTCTAAAAGCAATAAAAATAAATTAGGTTAGATTCGAGCTACAATGACATTAGTTTGGGTTCAAGGCAAGGTTGCAGGGCCTCAACAAGGGAAAAAAGGGGGAGGGACTGTTGGCCTCGCTCAGTGAGCCAGAACTCACCCACTTATCCCTACTACTGCCGTAAGCAGGTAATGAACTCCCAATTTATTGAGTTTAGGTTTAATAAATTATAAATATATTTTGTTAATAACATAATAATATACAAATATGTATAAGCATAAAGTAATAAATAAGCCTACAGCTATTAATAATGTCCGTAATCTGTATAATCCCAAAATACGGATCCCTCGTATGTGGATGCTGCTTACATAATCTCGTCTGTCAAGGTGTTTCGGCAGGAAAGGCCTTGGCAGACTTATAAATTCCTGAAATGAGGGTTCATACCTACCGACTAGAATTGGTTTCATGGTGGTATCAGATGGGTTAGTGTAGGGTAACCGATGCCGACCTTGCTTACATAATCTCGCCTGCCGTGGTGTTACGGCAGGAAAAGCCTTGGCAGACTTATATATTCCTGAAATGAGGGTTCATACCTACCGACTGGAATTGGTTTCATGGCGGTATCAGATGGGTTAGTGTACGGTAACCGATGGTCATCTTATTTATAATCTCGTCTGCCAAGGTGTTTCGGCAGGAAAAACCTTGGCAGACTTATATATTCCTAAAATGGGGGTTCGTACCTACCGACTGGAATTGGTTTCATGGTGGTATCAGATGGGTTAGTGTAGGGTAACCGATGCCGACCTTGCTTACATAATCTCGTCTGCCAAGGTGTTTCGGCAGGAAAAGCCTTGGCAGACTTATATATTCCTGACATGAGGGTTCATACCTACCAACTGGAATTGGTTTCATGGTGGTATCAGATGGGTTAAATTAGGGGTCCCGTTGGCCACCTTTGAGAGCGTCTGCCAAGCACTTCCGGCAAAAAAAATACTGGCAGACTTCGCTTTTATGTGTCTACATGTAAATTTCTAACTGCTGCCATAACTATTATTTCGGTATCAGATGGGTTAAATCAGCCCCCTTTTTTCGCACCGGAAGTGGCCTTCTTTTTCGTACTTTCGGCAAGTTCCGCCGTGGCAGACTATCGAATTCGGACTTAGCATCACTTTTATGGGAAACCATTGTGCATTTCATCGTGGTATCAAGTCGGTTAGAAAATTTGCGGCCGGCTCTTCTACTATAATCACACATTTGCATATGACTGGGAAAAATCACGGGACCATTAAAGAGTGTTGGGCCCTGGAGTGTTAAAGGATGGAGTGGGTACTGTTAAGAGACCATTAAAGGTCTAAGACCTTTCCTGCTCGTTTGTCATGCAAATAGAGAGTGAATAATTTATAGAAGATTCATCCCTCCTCTATTATGAGGATCTACATTGTACGGAGCATACATAGAAGCCAACCCATTTACTCGTAATAGAACGATGCGATTGTTATCTATAAGTTATTTAAGTACGTTCGTAATAGTCGTTATCTGCGCTTTGTGCTATTCCTAGCTTTTGTGCTGCTGAGTTTTATGATTTTATGTCAAAAATAACGCTTTCACAGTGTCCAAAGTTAGTTTAACAACCTTTTTAGGGCCTTGCACTTCATTCCCGGAGCGGGTCAACATTCACTGTGATATTACATTTTATCGAATACATTACATACTTAAACCATGAGTGTCAGTCACTAAGTACTCAGTTTATAGATTTAGTTTTGCCCGTGCCGTATCGGATCTCTGCATTACCAGGGAGCTATTGACACTCAACAGAACTCAAACTCGATAGGTATGAACAAGCCGAGCGTCAGAGTGGGAGTCAGACTCGCAATTGGTCGATTTTTTTGTTAGCATGTTATATCATTATCGGTTCAGGAATTAAGTACCTACACGGTAAACTGTCCGGGTGTAGGCTGCACATGATGAGAATTAGGTAATAACGTCACGCAGGACTGTGATAGGTCACTTTACTTCTATTCATTGTTGAATATTGATATTAATTAAATAAATCACGAGTAAAGGCAGGCGTGTCTCACTCTGCGATTTCGTCGCTTTGCTACAGGCAGCTGAAAGTACATCCGTTCGGCCCCAATTTTGGGGTTTGCCATAAGCCGCGCGTGGCGCTGTCGCCACCTAGCGGCCATATCTGTGCTGATCGTAACAGACGCGTTTTGTTAGAGAGTGAGTCTTCTGTACTTAGTACTATTATTTATTCTGTGGTAAAGGTTAGTAATCCAGCAGATAATCTAACCTTATCAAAATTCTCACAGCTACGTTTTTCCTATGACTGTCCGCTGTCCCCGCGTCCTAAAGTTGTTTTGTGTTTTTTTACCCCACGCTCGTACTTGCCTCGTGGCGGGAAATGTGACAAAATAAGCCGAGGATTAAACCAACATATTTTTATTGCTCACTGGAAAGCATAATAAATGCAGCATGTTGCTTATTTTTTCAGGGTACACATTTATTACATTAGGTTCATGTTTTATTTATAAGTATGTATACATATATTAGGTATAGGTATATGGAATAGTGTGACTATGTAAGTAAAAATTATAAATAAAAAAAACAAGTAAATATTACACACACATGACATTTAGAGAAAAACGAATTTAGTTGGTTTGGCAAACTTTAATCTCCTTTTTGTTTTATGTGATAATTTGCTACAATTACCTACCTTAACAAAACTGAGAGATATATGTAATAGCTTATAGTACCCAGCAACACTTATCTTTGAATAAACTATATCACATAGTATCTCAAACGTTTTGTTATAATATGTTGGTATTAAAGATAAACAACAAAACAAATTGTATACATACATTGTAAAAACAACTCAATGGAAACGTTTTAAAACTTAAAATTGTACCGATGTAAAACCGTATGATGTAAATAAGATAATTTACACACATTAGCGTACTGATTACGTATCTATTTAAATATCGAGTTTAGTAACAAGTTTTAGCAATAATATATCGTATGTCGAGGCGATAAGGGTCATGGCGTCTGCAACACGTTCGTGGATTTGCTAAACTTGTACAACAGGCGTTGTGTTGACGTATATTATCCGTAGTGTGAATATAGCTGCTGTTCAGTTCGGCTGTCACTGGGTCACTGGCGAGGTTATGTTCATAATAGATACGTGAAATTGAAAGTTTTCTTAAAAACAAGTGAAGTTTAAAAAAAAGTGAATAAGAAATTGTATATAGTGAATAAGTGAAGTATATTTATCTACTAAAGTTGTTTACAATGGCAGTATCCAGAACTACCAACTTGTTATCAATCTTATGTAAAAATACGAGCAGTTTTCGTGCTCTGTCAACAACAGGCTCAAACAACGCGAAGACAATTTTTAACTGGGAGGATCCACTGAATTTAGATGCACAATTACACGACGATGAAAAGGCGGTTCGGGACTCGTTCAAGGCCTACTGTAACGAAAAACTACTGCCAAGAGTTGTTGAGGCGAACCGGAATGAAATCTTCCACAGAGAAATTTACAAAGAAATGGGGGAGTTAGGTGTAATCGGCTGCACGATTAAGGGCTACGGCTGCGCTGGCGTTTCCTACGTTACCTACGGATTGATCACCAGGGAACTTGATGCTGTTGACTCAGCCTACAGATCAGCTTTAAGTGTTCAAAGCAGTTTGGCCATGGGCGCTATATACAATTACGGCACTGAAGAACAGAAACAAAAGTTTTTACCCAGGATGGCCAAAGGAGAATTAGTCGGCTGCTTCGGTCTGACAGAACCTAACTTCGGCAGCGACGCAGGAGGATTAGTCACTAGGGCTAAGTATGATGCCAAAACTAAGACATATACACTAAGTGGTTCAAAAACTTGGATCACGAACTCGCCAATCGCTGACGTCTTAATAGTCTGGGCGAAGGACGACAGCAATAAAGTCAGGGGCTTTATTGTCGAGCGGTCACAAGTCAAAAAAGGTCTAGACACGCCTAAAATCAACGGTAAATTTTCTTTGCGAGCGTCTACAACAGGCATGATATTGCTAGACGAAGTGGTTATACCGGAGGAAAATTTATTACCGAATGTAGAGGGCCTGAAGGGGCCTTTCGGATGTCTCAATAACGCGCGCTACGGGATCGCTTGGGGCGCCCTCGGTGCCGCTGAGACATGTTTGCGGATCGCCCGGCAGTACACATTAGATAGGATTCAATTTGGAAGACCGCTCGCCGCGAACCAGCTTGTGCAAAAAAAGATGGCCGATATGTTAACGGAGATAGCTATCGGCTACCAAGCTTGTCTTCAAGTTGGGCGTTTGAAGGACCAGGATAAAGCGGCGCCAGAAATGATTTCGCTTATAAAGCGTAATAGTTGCGGCAAAGCTCTGGAGATTGCGAGAGTCGCGCGAGATATGCTCGGTGGTAATGGAGTCTCTGATGAATATCATATCATAAGACACGTTATGAACTTGGAAGCGGTGAACACCTACGAAGGCACACACGATATTCATGCGCTTATTTTAGGTAGATGCATCACGGGGATTCAAGCGTTCTATTAAACTGCATTTTATATTAACTTTGCTAAAAAAATGTAACGCGGCGTACCGTGCGTCGGAAGAATATGTGATTTTGAAAAAGTACTCTAGTTAAAAGTATTTTATATTTATTTAAATAATTCATTTATTTTATTGTTAATCAATAAATCCTATTTTGTCAAACAACAACTGTTGATAATTTAGCCCGTTTTTAACACACCAAAACCTAGGGTGCCTAACAATTTTTTTTTAAAGCGTGGCCATGTTTAGAAAATTTCTGAGAACACGGGAATAAAATGTCTAAAAGTTGATAAAATGTTAAAATTATACTTTTTTTTTGCTAGCCTATTAAGGTGTCCCACTGCTGGTCAAAGGCCTCTCCCGTATTGTCTTCCACGACTCCCGACATTATACTTAAAATAGTTAATGTAAAAAAACCTGTGCTATATAAGTATCACCTTCCTTCAATCTGACCGTAATTTAATTAGACATGACTCAAGTTACAATACATATATTTATGTAAGATAAGATACAGAAAACCAAACTATAATGAAATAAATGTTGTAAATATCAAGCAGAAATGTCTGCGTACGTATTCGTATATGCGCATTTATTCTAAGTATAATTCAATGCATTGTAAGCTTATTCTGCTAGTTTTTAGGGTTCCGTACCCAAAGGGTAAAACGGGACCCTATTACTAAGACTTCGCTGTCCGTCCGTCCGTCCGTCTGTCCGTCTGTCTGTCACCAGGCTGTATCTCACGAACCGTGATAGCTAGACAGTTGAAATTTTCACAGATGATGTATTTCTGTTGCCGCTATAACAACAAATACTAAAAACAGAATAACGGGTTGGCTTAAAGTAATGAGAATTTTTGTTTTCGGACATAAAAACAAAAAGACAATGGCCATGGATTTCTGGATGTTATATTGAAGAACTATGCAATATCCAACATTAGAACCAAATTCAATAATGAAGTAATTGGCCTCCCTTGTGTTAGTTTACTTAACATGCTTCTGACCGTTTGCTTTTCACTTTGGACAAACTACCAAGTACTCTCTGACTGATCGTTTTGTAATTACACGGTAAAATTTATTTTATTCTATAATATTTTGCCTACTATCGCAATATACATATCAGAGTATATAATATTTGCCAAAATTCTTCGATTGATTTAAGTCTTGGGGATATTCTAGGGTTGGAAACGTTAAGTCGTTTTTCCGCGAGAGCCTAAAACCAGTTAAAAACGTCATTGCATACATTTTACCAAAATATGATACATAAACAATTTTCTCAAAATATCAATCAATTGCAGATTTCATGAAAATTTTTAGTCAGTTAGCAATTGTGAATGATGGCATGATATAGATAACAAGCTAATATGCCGAAATAATTAAAATTAACGGCAATAAAACGGTTATGTAATGTTAATAAAACGTTGTCCAAAGCATGACGCAGAGGGTTTGAATACCGTTATGAGAAATCGGATGTGGGAGACGTTTATTGTATATATAATGTTTTCTTGTAATTTAAAATATGCTCTTGTTTGTCATTGTAAAATTTCGAAAACCCATAGCTATTGTCTTTTTTTTAATATTTCCGCAAACGAAAATTCTCATTACTTTAAGCCAACCCGTTAAAATAAAAATTTAAGTGGGGCTTCCATACAGCAAACGTGATTTTTGACCAAAGTTAAGCAGTAAAGTGACCGTTTTCTTTTTGCATTTTTTTCCGTTTTTTTTTGCTTTATGGTACGGGAACCTTCGTGCGCGAATCCGACTCGCACTTGCCCGGTTTTTTTTTTAAATCTACACCAAGTTATTTGTGTTTCCAAGACAATCACCATTTTGATGATGCCGTGGGGGAAATCTTTCCTTTTCAAATGAGATTTAGTGTTGTTGCGAAGTTACTGAGAGTTAGACGGTACAATATCAAGGCTCCGCGGAATATTTATTTTAATAAGACGATAACGGGGAACGCGCGGAGGGTTCCCCTCTTCATTGGGACGTAAGAATTGTATAGGTGAATTAATTAAGATACGCCATTGTATATTTGTGTGTACGAAAAACTGCTACACTGATTTGAAACTAAGAAAATTTTAAATATCTATGCCCAAATATTAACCAGTTAATGAGGAAGGTTACCTGTAAAACAAACTATTTCATAACTAAACAAAAAATAATCTTTACTGAATTCCTTTATTTACCATTCACTATCAGTTATCATTGAACTTTGGCGTTGGGGGTAAATATGCCTCTGAAAATATAATCTCAATAAATATAATCTAAATAGATAGGTACTTATTATGATAAACGATAACGTGTTTTTGTCGGAAAATACGAAAAGATGAAAACAGATTTGTTAATAACTACTTTATGGCTGTTATTTGTTTAATAACTTAATTAAACAAATGACGGCTAAAAATATACGACAGTTAATTTTACAAGATGTAATCATTGAACTTACTATCCCACCAAAAACATAAATGTAAAAAAGGAGAGCCAAGTTCAATACAAAAATTATGCTTGGCTGTGGGGCTCGCCGCAAAAAGAATGGAGATCTAAATGAGTGCCACTGCCAAGTTCTATGCAAAATCCAAATATGTATTTATAGGAACAAAATAACATTATAAACAAGTATTAAACTCTATTTCTTTGCTTTATTGGATACCTACAACAATTGCTGTTATTTAAAAAAATGTAAGATCTTAAAGTAGGTTAGATTTGGCTTGGCCAGGTTTTATCAGAATTACAATATATATAAAATGATTGATATAATGAAAACTGGCCAAGTCAAATCTAACCTACTTTAAGATCTCACATTTTTTTAAATAACAGCAATTGTTGTAGGTATCCAATAAAGCAAAGAAATAGAGTTTAATACTTGTTTATAATGTTATTTTGTTCCTATAAATACATATTTGGATTTTGCATAGAACTTGGCAGTGGCACTCATTTAGATCTCCATTCTTTTTGCGGCGAGCCCCACAGCCAAGCATAATTTTTGTATTGAACTTGGCTCTCCTTTTTTACATTTATGTTTTTGGTGGGATTCCAAATTTCATCCTTCTAGGTCATCTGAAAGTAGGTTAGGTTTAGGTACTTATATGTCAGTCCCAATAAAAAATGGTATTTTTGTATGGGGACCCCCCCTATTTTTAAACTTTGTTTTATTTTTAGATTTTTTTCTACGGTTACACACAATAACCGAGCTGGATTCCAAATTTCATCCTTCTAGGTCATCTGGAAGTAGGTTAGGTTTAGGTACTTATATGTCAGTCCCAATAAAAAGTGGTTTTTTTGTATGGGGACCCCCCCTATTTTTTAACTTTATTTTATTTTTAGATTTTTTCCTACAGTTACACACAATAACCAAGCTGGATTCCAAATTTCATCCTTCTAGGTCATCTGGAAGTAGGTTAGGTTTAGGTACTATAAGTCATAAGTCAGTCTTAAAATTTACGACTTTTTGACCTTCATACCTTTATAACCGTTTGGGCTAGCTTCATGGAATTTGGGCTTCTAGATATCCTTATGGATATAATTAAACACACGTAGTTTTATGTGTTTACGTCAAAGATGTCTTGAGTTATAGAAGGGTCAAAAGTGGCACCAAGTGGTTCGTGTAATATTACACTCGGCGCTGGCTAGCCAGTTCCTTTGCTTGAACTTGGCTTGACACGCTGCCGCGTGTCTAGATAAGTAGGTACAATTTTATTAGGTAGGCACTAAATGAAGCCAAAAGAAGGTAAAAAATGTTTATAATGTGACTTTTTGTTAAATAGCATTTAGGTCATTACGGTTTAATTTGCACTTCACGATTAACTATTGTCACCTTAGCTACGCTCTCAAACATTTGAATCCTATTAGGAACTGTAAAGTTACTAATAAATTATCGATTGAGATAGATAATTAATGATATCACACTGTTATGTACACCTAGACAGCTACAGCTATAGCTATGTTATGTACAGCTAGGTTAGAACATTTCTAGGGCCTGAGCTGAAAGGATAGTGTTATATAAGTGATCTACAATCGAGTTATTTTAATAGTAAAGCTGGATCTGCTGGATTTAAAAGTAAAAGAAAATCATTAAAATGAAATGTTTTTATATTAGTGACAACCCTACATTATTTACATTTTAAATTGACATATGTCATGTCATTAATAGGTTCTTCTTCCTATGGTTGAAACATACAGATTTTTGCACTAAGGGGTCATCCATTAATTACGTCACATGAATTTCTAGGTTTTTGACCCCTCCCCCCCTCCTTGTCACACTTGGTCACATTTGGCAAACCCCTCCCCCCTAGTGTGACGTCACATTTTTTCTACGAAATCGCCAAATCGGATTAAATAAGTACCTATTAAGTATTATTAATATTTTATCAAAATATTTTTGACGATATAAATATTAGTAATTTTATAACCCAAAACTGCTTAGCGCTTTAGCTTGCGATTATCGTTTTAAAAACTTGTTATTTAAATGTGCAGCGAATAAAATAATTTAAATAAATTTTCTGTTACTAATGAAGTTAAAGTGACGTCACAAAGTTTGTGTCTCCCCCCTCCCCCATGTCACAATATGTCACATTTTCTTGACCCCCTCCCTCCCCCTAAGCGTGTGATGTAATTAATGGATGACCCCTAATGTTTAGAAAACTATATCTCAAAAACGGTTAGAAATAATGCGTGATTAAATTAATTAAGTGCAAAATAATCTACGTAATAACGCCTAAACAATTCCCCGTTTGCATAAATGTCCTTCTTTCTGTTCCACCCGATATATCGTGGCATATCCATATCTAGCCAACGCAGAGCTCAGTATCATAGAGTATCTCTAACAAAACAAGTGTAGTGGTGTGATAACGAGCAATTTCTTCGCATAACAACCAGTGGAGTACGTATCGCTTTGTATGCGTGACGATCACCGTTAAGGATTATTACTGGAGCAATGTGCTCTTCTAAACGGATTCGTCGTTGACAAAGAGTTACGTTTTTTTTACAATTGTTCACAATTTGAAACATTTAGGTAGGGAGGTACCTATAGGTGATAAATCAATTAAAGTTTAATGACTTTTGGAAACATATTATATCACCCATTTTATATTAGCACATAAAAGGTGCACTTTTTGTTAATTGCAAATTTACTCGATTTGTATTAGTCATAGCTATAGCAATCTTTAAGCGAGCAATGTTGTTTACGTAGATGTTATTATTGCGGTGTGTAGATATTATATAGAAATAGCTATTCAATATAATACACAGAGACAGACACTAGTCTAATTTTAGAGTACCTATCTACGCTTGAAAAACTACTACGTGCAGATAACCAAGAGAAATGTAAAATTTTCCTCGCAGCTTAATTTTCCACCTGTCATAGAGTCTTAGAGAAAACCACTTTTCCACCCCACAGTTTTATCGCATTATTAAAATAAATATTTCGAATAACGGGCCATGAGATTGTAGCCCGTACAAACGTTCGGGGAGATCCATTTTGTGGGGTAGAAATGTTTTTGTTTCATAAGGGAGACTAAGCTACGTCTGCATAATCAATTTTCTTGAGATAACTTTTGCGAATAGCAGTCGTATCGTATTTCATTTTTGGTTTTATTCTACAGTATAGTCTCAACTTGAAGTAGTACGTTTGGTTTGTGATAGTAGTTAATATATGCCTCGAAGTTATTATGTTGGGAACTTTAGTGCACACGTTAGTAGGTATGTTAACCATCTGTGATTACTAGCACGTAGCTAATTATAGTATTCTACTCTGCTTTTATTATTATTAGGCGTTTACACCAATACCTTTGTATTGGTATACATGAAATTGTTATCATCAAATTAAATGAAGCGTTAAAAAACCAATGGCTGATAGATTGCCGCGTTAATAAGTAGACGCGCCTTAGAAAAGTATGCACAACAAATGCTTTTTTTATACGGTGTTGCTAATAAAAACGAATAGGCACTATCTTTCAAGTAACTGCAGATTTTTGATGATCATGATTGTTGATTACGATTGGTATTACACTACAGTCACGTTTTATTTGTAAGCTTTAGTTGTAATTTAATTTATAATTTATTTCCATTTATTTAGTTTTACCAAATAAATCACTTACTGTTAAAGCCATTTATAAATATTAAATACCCACAAAAAATACAGTGCTTTTATATATCCTCGTGCCGCCCACCATACAAAATTATAGCCAAGGAAATATTAGAATCTTGTTGTATTTTCAATTGGGTTCATTTTCATTTGTTCAAAATTTTTACGAGACAAATGAAATGCTACCTACTATCTTTTTAATTAAGGTTGACATTCCATCGAAACTGAGTGTACATCCTAATGTACATTGGGCGGCACGAGGATATGGCCGGGTCTATAGTAAAAATATATCCAACAAAAACGGGAATATAATGTTATTTATCTGTATGGAACTCAATAGTCTCAATAACGACTAAACAATATCATTTTTGTCTCGCCGGGTGAACGTAACGCATGGCTAGCTATTAATAAAATATCGCTGAAATATTTACGCTCTCATTAGCTGTATTGAAAACGGCTGACACCCGCAAAACCAATTCTGGATGCGACGCGTTGCATTTTACTAATTAACATTGCGTTCGAACGTGCTGCGTCACTATGCCCGATAAAGTTGCGTCCACATTAGTAATATCGCATGAAAGATATAAGTCCACGCAACGGTAAGTACCTGGGTATCCAGCGAACCATAATATTTTATGACTCTTCGATTAGATTCCGACACATTCTCTATCAAACAATAGTCCACTAATAAGTGTTCATCTCAGTCCTTTGAAGACTGTTTTGGTCAAAATTTATTAAGTACTATTCGGTGGTATTTTATTTTAAATCAAACAGAAGAGTTGTTGTTAAAACATTTATGCAGATTAAGTCGGGTCCGGCTTAAGCTTAAATTAAATGATCATAAATATATAACTAACTGCCAATGTAATAATGTATTGTGACTGGCCATATGCCTATTACATAGTATTAAGCTTAATTATCAATATAAAACTTACATTTTAGCGGTGAAGGAAAGCTTCCGGGAGCTTTCTTGCCGGTCGTGTGTTTACGTTCACGATTTTGTTTAAATTTCTAAACAAAGGTAACTAAAAGCACTTGATTTCACGGTCTAGTCTTTATCACATGTATCCACTATTAAATTAATTACTAAACAACTTCATAGAAAGACAAAATAACAGCAAGAATCTATTTGAGAAAATAAACAACATATTTTTTGTTGACATAAGGATGACATTGACATTATTGACAGTTGTGTGCGAGGAGCCATCTAGGTATCATTTTAAACTGTAAAATTCAAAAAGCGTGAGGTAGATAAAAGATTTCAATAATTAAATAATTATTTTCTTTTATATGTTTAAAAGAAAATAAACATTATTATGGAGGAAAATACGAAATACTTCAGTATGAACGTAATATTTGGAATCATAATGGGAAAAATCTTAACTCAAACATACTTTGGTTGTGCATGCGCGTACGTAAATACGATTTAAAACTACCCTCATCAGCATTTTATTATGGATCTTAACATGTAGGACATAAGGTTTAAGTAAGAAAATCATATATGGCACCGATTAAGGTCATCATGGTTAATCAAGAGTAAACCTTAAAGTATGAGACATAGGAACTACGTGCAAAAACATGTCGAGAGTCGGCATTAAACGGTTTTAAGCTTTAAGTAAAGTATGTAAGACTTATATTTCGGTAAGGTAAGTGGGCATATTAAGGGACGGTGGTTTGTCTTCACTGAAGACAGGGTGAATGACCGAGAACAATGGGTTGTCTTCGCTGACGACATTTTTGTCCTTGCCAAGGTCATTTTTGTCGTCACTGACGACACTTTTGTCTTCGGTGAAGACAGGGTGAATGACCTTGGACAATGGGTTGTCTTCATTGACGACATTTTTGTCTTCACTGAAGACACTTTTGTCGTCACTGACGACAAGAATAATAGTATAAAAGGATTGAAGAGGGGCGATGCGAATTAGTCTTTCACTAGCGTCCGGACCGACAACTGACTTTGGTTTTTGTATAGTACGCGGAGATTATTGGTGAGAGTGGGGAAGCTCTGTCCATTTTTCTAAGTGCTTAGCTTTATCGAGATTAAGACGCAAGTCCCAAATCTCATAGAGTAGAACTTGGAATTGTGTCTTTGTTTTGGCATGGCGGAAATATGTGTTTCTGTTATGTTTGAACTTAGATATCATTGGATAGAGTGTGTCCACTTTGCTAATAGTTTTCTATAGGAGTTTTCAATAGAAATGTAGTTGTTTGGAAAGTGTTTATTTGACTTATATCTGAGAACTCCTAATTTTTATTATTTCATATGATTCAAAACCAAATCAGTGCCTAGACATACAGTTTAGTCTAGCCTTTCATCTGCTATCCTAACGGTGACAAACAGCGGATGGAAGGAGGTCTATTTTGTTCCAAGATGAGGGTTGTCTTGGGGTCTGCTTTTTATCAACATAGCAGACTTAAAACGTCTCCCTCCCTAGCTTTTCGATGTCCAACTGTAGATGAATAGCAAGGACGTCACGTGTGCGCCATCCGGGGTAACCTGGGCTTGCTTGAAATCTACAGTATTCGAAAGCTTTGTATTTTAAATATATTTATTTATACCAATTATATACACAATAGGGACCTGTCCTATCCATGTTGCATCCCTGCCTTTGTGCAAAACGCCATGGAGGGGGGCAATAACTCGAGTTGATAGGTTGCAATCTCGGAGTCACTCGCCGAATGCTTAGCTTATATCTAATAGGGACACACTTGCGTATATTCCAAAGTACCAGGGTCGATGGTAAGTACGAACTGTGCTTTGGTTATACTAGAGTAGGGACTGAGGATAGGATTAATAGGGTAGAATCGCACACTATTACTAGGGAATTAGGGTTTCTTTAGAGATTTAGGGTCTAAGATTGAAACGGCTGATATTTTTCCATTTATAACTTTCGAATATGGTTTCTTCATTATGCGGAGTTAACTGTTACTGCTAATGAACTTATAATTTAACTGGGTAAAAGGGTATTCTCTATCTTATTCTAATTTTATCTATTAAAATTCTGGTCGTCTGGAGTAGAGATGAAGTACTGAGTAACATAATCAGGTTTCCAAGGTATTTACAAATCAAATTCTTTAATATCAAGCAGGGTTTAGGAACACAGACTTTTCTGAGATAGAAAATCGAAGAATGGTTTGTTTTAGGGAACCTCTGGCAGGCAGAAGTAATCCAGAGAGTATTTCGAGCTAAATATATCTACTTGTCTTGATATTCTTAGTCTTATAAGCTTCAATTTTAACAAATAAACTTAGTACTTCGTTTATACCCCTAAAAATCAGATTACTGTTTATACTCTTAGCTCTGGGAAATTGGATTATTAAAGGATTCGTATCCTTAGCTTTTGAATGTAAAAAAGATTAACTTTTGATGATTGATGGATACTTTGACACTTCTTTCCATCATCATCTAGGTGCGCTTAGGTTGCGGAAGTGTTGGTCATAGCCCTTCCGGCTAAAATGGTAGGCTAGGTGATTCGATTGATTTTGTAATCGGACTAAGAGCTTTCCGACCTGCATCGGCCGATTGGAAGCAGCACGTGTGATTAATCACACATCGTTTAGAAGATGATAGTTATTAATTAACCTTGAAATGCTAGGGTGTAAATGAGCTTAACTCAGGAGTGCTGCTCCGACGTTATCCCGAAAGCTTAATAGGCGTAGCAGGATTTTATCAACAAATATTTTTTATATTTAATTTATCAATTATCAATATTTTATCATATATGCGGCATTCTTCAATATCGTTTTAGTTTTGGTTTTATTAATGACACTTACATTACGCTATAAAACTGGTAGAATTTTCTAATTTTATAATAAAATAAAATGGTTACAATTATTCCTTAGTTACGTAATAAATTATTTTAGTATTTTAGATATTCTTTCAATAAAATCTAGATAGGTCATTATAACGATTAAAACCAGTCTCCCAAAATTAGCATCACTCATTAAAGGATCTAGGTTTCCGCGGTCCACTTCGAGGGGTCCTAACTGTTAACTAGACGATTACGAGGCCAAATATTACGAGTAGTTTATTAAGGGGATATTTATTTAGATATATAGAGGGGGAGGGTACAGTATCCGAACCGAGCATACCAAAAATACACGTTCGGTGTGGATCTACCTTAAAATTATTGGCTGTTTCATCAAGACCTTAAGCCAATTTATTATGAGCTATACGAGGTTATATTCCCAGTTTACATCATCGTTATTGGTAATTAATCACGAACCTAATTTTCAAGATGCAAATAATTATCAAAAATTTTAAGTAGGTAATTTAAAAATGGTCACGCCTAAATATTTTTGATGTTATTAAATGTGTAATACCTCGGGCAAATTCGTGCTTCAAATTTGATAGGGGATAGATTGCATTGCGTTGTACTGCTCCTCATTTGCTTTACTTTGGTCCTCAAAAGTTAACGTTTGAGAATCCAACGACAAAAAAATAATATAGAGGGCTATACCGTGACTTAGTGTAATATAAATGTAGTCGAACTGAAACTCATAATAAATAAAAAATACCATTGCCTACTTGACGAAGATTGCTTCGCTGATCACAAACAATGATAGGTATCCAAAATGATTCGGTGACGTCTGAGGTATAGGTTCTATGTCAAGTTTAGTATCATTTTCAAGTAAATCAAAGATGTAGATATAGATTTCATCTAAATCGGTTCAGCCGTTATTGATTCCCCATACAATCTTACACCTGCCTTTTCACTTTAGAGAGTTTTTTTTAAATAAAACCTATCCTAGGTTCTTCCCCGGGACTCAAAATATCTCTAGACCAAATTTTATCTAGAGAGTGAGACAGAGCTCAAGCGATTATACCAAAACAAACTTATACGGACAGGAAAATGCTAATCTCAAAGCGCTAATTCATTGTGAGTCATGTTAATTTCGTTTATACGCGCATACTTACCTCAGCATTTGTTTTTTTAAACTTCCAACACCCCTATTAGAAAAGTAGAGCAGTTGGAAAGTTTCGCGATTTGCATCTCGCTCGCACGTCGGAATAACAATGAGCCACGAAAAGCAATTAATACTTGGAGTACCTCGATTCCGGGTTTAAACTAAGTACTCTTTTAAATTGTTCACTCCAGTTCTGTTGGATTCATAGAAATGGAAATGGTAAACCGAAAAGTGAGTGATTAAGCCGATCGGCCGCTGAGACTGCAAATGGAAATGAAATGAGACTGAAGCCCGGTATTGGTTCTATTGAGTTCGTATCATTTGTGCTTTTCGATAGAATCATTTACCTGAATAGCTTTGCGTTTTGACTTCGGGCATGAGATAGTTCCAATAAGTCAATGAGATTTTCCTTGAATCTCTTTGCCTTGGTCTATAATTTCATAGCGGAGGATTCTCATCTCCCCCTTTCCTTGATCGATCGTGCTGTTTTCTTCCAAATTCCAAAGGTTCCCTGCGATCTTGGTCTGTATGGGTAGGTGAATTGACGATCTTTCCATACTTGTTTTCACCAGCTTTCACGTAGGTAACACAGTGTTAGGGTGCCATAAAAACCTCATAAATTTGGTCATGCTAACCTAGGAAATCAAGTTTTATCACTATTTATACTATTTAAAACAATCTCCAACAATAAATATTTACCATTACATATTTTGTTATCATTAGATAGAACTCTGTGTTTATTATATGGTACAAACTTACTATGTACTTATACAAGGTAGCTAAACTTCGATGAAACCTATTAATGTGACTTAATATGTGGCCCGACCCGAGGCATTGTCCCCAAGGTGATGACAAGTCCACACTTTGTCATCGAAATTTGTGCAGTGTTAGTCTGGTCAAACTCGATATACATTGGTAAATCATTGAATTTAATTAATTTCTATGAAGTATGCATTCAACCGTGCCTGGTTCTTTATTCCTAATTGGTGCGAGCGAAATGCACTGGAAGTCTTGTCATTAAACATCTCGTTAGCGTTTATTGGTGCACGGGAGATGCACCGTGAGTCGTGTCAAGGCCGTTTCATAAAAATATCAAAACCATAACAAATGAGCTAAAACAATGTACAGATGTAAGGTAATTTTGACCTATATGTGACGCGTAAGAAAATACATGAATTGAATACGGTAAAAACCGACTATAAAAAAAAACGTGAACACCGAATATTTGGATTATGATTAGAGTGAATAAAAGTATGTACCTAAGTCAAAATAACGAGTTGCCAATCCACATTGTTCAGACTCTACTGAACTGTTGCCATATAAATGAGAATAATAGCGCCCTCTTGACAATGATCACATATTCCTGGTCAGACTTTAAATCATAATCAGCCTCCTGTGATACTGTACGTGATTGACTTTATTTAGTAAATTAAACGCCAGAAGTAAATTAGGTCTATTCGATTTAATTATGTATCGCACCGGTCATACCTTTGACAAAATTCGTAAACCGGTTCCATTAACATTTACAATGCAAATTAGTGTAAATCCTGATTGTAATCGTTGTTTAAACTCCTTACATTTAGAAACAATAGCCAATTCTCAGGGAACGGCATTTCAAGCCTTCGTTTAGTACACACTGGGGTTGCTTGTTTCAATTAAACAATTTCCATATTTTTTAAATAAACACATTTACCAGCCCTTGAAAAGGATATTTAATAAAACATAAAAAGGAAGATTAATATATGAATCGTATTTTTAGGGTTCCGTACCCAAAGGGTAAAACGGGACTATTACTAAGACTTCGCTGTCCGTCCGTCCGTCCGTCTGTCACCAGGCTGTATCTCACGAACCGTGATAGCTAGATAGTTGAAATTTTCACAGATGATGTATTTCTGTTGCCGCTATAACAACAAATACTAAAAACAGAATAAAATAAAGATTTAAATGGGGCTCCCATACAACAAACGTGATTTTTGACCAATGTTAAGCAACGTCGGGAGTGGTCAGTACTTGGATGGGTGACCGTATTTTTTTTGCTTTTTTTTGTTTTTTTTTTTGCATTATGGTACGGAACCCTTCGTGCGCGAGTCCGACTCGCACTTGCCCGGTTTTTTTAAATTACTTTGAAATTGCATGTAATATTGAGAAACACTTTTATTCGAACAGTTTTGAATGATTCACGGTACCTATTGATTTCGAGCTTTAGAGCTCCCAAAATATTTTGACGCAGTTACATGCATCTTGACGGGTAACTGATGATAGATAAGTACTTACAAGTTCAAAGCGCTTAAGTAGTAATTTAATTTTTATCTTTAATTTCATTCACATTTAAAAATTACTTTACAAAACAAACCAACAGTATCAGTGAAGTAATATACATATTTTCCAAACCGTAAAACTTTTAGACCATAAGTTCCAGTTTCGCATAAGTAATAGACACAGACGTTGCGTTAGTTCGTGTAAAAACATAGCTTTGGACCTACGCCAACTAGAAAGCCTCGGGTGACCGGTGAAGTTTCCACCATCAGTTCCTAAGCCCAATTTGAACATACATTGTGATGTCAAAATCCTGCGATTTGCTATCAGGCGCCCCTTCGTTTCGCTCGCACTAACACATGGACGAACAAGTACGAGCGAAATGCAGGCGCGAATGATAACAGAATGACAACATTTTGATATCAAAATAAGTTCGCATTGGCCTCCCTGACGACATAAATGACCTGAACTTCTGCTTGTTAGTGAAGTAACGTGCATGTTTAAATACTTTGCGCAAAGATGTTTACAGTTTACTTTGAAGATTGTTTTATGAAACTAACCTCGGTTTAGTTTGGCAAGTCTTTGATGTTCATACTTAGATATAACACCACCATTTTATGAAAACTGTGCTTACATTTAATTACAGGAATATCTACCCACTTGTTTCATGATTATTGGCTGTTTAGCTGTTCCTATGTACAAGAGAGATTGGGCTATTATCTTCAAGAGGTCCCAAGCATGTAGTACTTTGTATTCTTTGCATACATTCGCAGGATTTCTCATGATTGCAGTGCTGCTGCTGTTCCTAAACCCAAGAGAGATTGATCTTCAAGAGTTCCCAAGCATGTACTTTGTATTCTTTGCATACATTCGCAGGATTTCTCATGATTGCTGCTGCTGTTCCTATGCCCAAGAGAGATTGAAGATAAGATAAGATTGAGAGATTGATCTTCAAGAGGTCCCAAGCATGTACTTTGTATTCTTTGCATACATTCGCAGGATTTGACACGATGTTTTGTTTCACCGAAAAGCTGCCTTATAATCTATATATATAAATGCAAGTGTCCTGACTGACTGACTGACTGATTGATCAACGCAGAGCCGAAACTACAAAAGATAGAAAGTTGAAATTTGCATACTAGACTACATTTGTAAAGTGTACAAGAGATAAGCGATTTTGAGAAATTCAACCCCTAAGGAGGTTAAAAAGGGGATGAAAATTTGTATGGGGTTCAAGTTTTATTTTAAGCTAGGAATTTGAAACTTCGTAAAAAGATATATTATTAAAAGACAGGAAAAGTAATTTCAGCGTTTTGTAAAATTCATCCCCTAACAGGGTTAAAAAGGGGTTGAAAGTTTGAATCCACTACAAATGCTTTGAAACTTCTTAGAAAGGCGTAATAGCTGATTACAAAAAAAGTAATTAAAACGTTTTTGGAAATTCAACCCCTAAGGGGGTTAAAAAGGGGATGAAATTTCGTCTTGGTGTGAAAATTTTATTTTAAGCTAGGAACTTGAAACTTTGCAAAAACGTATTAAATTAAAATACAAGAAAACTAATTTCAGCGTTTTTGAAAATTCATCCCCTAAGATGGTGAAAAAGGGGTTGAAGGTTTGTATGGATATCAAACATTTTTTTTCAAACTTTCATGCTAGGGACTTTAAACTTGGTAAAAGGGCCTTAATATTATATTAAAAGTTTGTATTATAAAGTTTGCATCGATGAAAATTATACGTACTCAAGATGTAAAATGTTCAAGAAGAGTCCACGCGGACGAAGTCGCGGGCAACAGCTAGTGGTATAATATATGTAAAATGAGCTTTTGTATTTAAATTCCGAACCCACGATCCACGATTGAAAGTCCGTCCCACCCCTTCCCCTTGAACCCTTCGGCTACCTACCACTGTCCAGAAACATAAATAATTTTATTAAAATTTAAATTCTGAATTAGGTAGGCACGCTTTTAGGCTAGCTTGTTGGTTTTTAGGTCATAACGCCAGGTATTTTATTCACATCTGGCTTTCTTTTTTTCTCCTCGCCAATTTTACATGTGAAAAATATTCAATCTCGTAAACAAGAATGTCTGGCTAACTGTTAAGTACAATTAGCCAGACATTCAGCTTAACTAATAAAGAGTTTGTTGAGAATATAAACCGATATTCTAAAATTCCGGGATGATATTTTTAGAGGAAATTAATGCCCGAAAGCAGCACTGCGTCCTCTAGTGCCAGGTACGTCGTTAGTCGAAGAGTTTCCTTTTGTCTTAAGGGTGGAAAGTTGCTTGTTATTCCCGCCTTTGTTGGTGACCCCCGACGCCCGTGGCCTTCTTTTTACTTATTCATTGCATTTTTTGAAGCAAGCCGTGTATAAATTATTTAGGTCAGTCTGTTGAGATGTACGGGGTTTTATTTACTTTCTTCTTTATGGCTTGCATATTATAGTGGTAAGTTAGACTAGATGGTAGACCTAGAAGTTTAGTACCTATAGTAACTATCTACCTTAGGAGTATAAGAGCGATTTTGGTAAACCGTAGTGGATGGATCTGTTTACAGCCTGTGTGGTCTTAAAAATAAAAATAATAATATGATTTTGAGCTAACTTTTAGGACTACTTTGGTAAAAAAAGTTTAGTAAGAAAACGAAGTACTTATGCATAATGGTTCTTACTACGATGCTAAGCATAAATAAGAAATAAATCGTCATAGGTACGTCTCTAGTAGATTCTTAAAAATATATACTAAAAATAATAATGTGCTTAACTTTTATGTTAGCAGACTGTACCTTTTATAATCACCTTAAAGGCGGGTCGCCATCAGGGCGAGATGTAAAATTTTCATAAACCACCTGACGGTCCGACCTATCTCAATTTGAAACCGGGCTGCTTTACGAGCGTCGCAAAAACGTAGACCCGCGTCCAACTGATGGATTGTAATGTCATAACATAATGTACACGATAGACCAGACGTGGCAGATCTACCTGAAATGGGCATAAATGACTAGCATCTTTTTTTATGATATAAATATAGCAAATGCTTATCTCGGCCACATATTTACGAGATGTATTTGTATAAATATTAGTTGGAGCAAAGAATAATAAATATTGCGTTATCTTTACAAAGTTGTTTTTCTTTCCATTGCGGTCATGTACTATTGTACTGGTAATAAGAATTATACTTTTTCTTATCTCAAATAACTTCAAAGGTTTTTTGGCTTTAGAGGTGTTTTAGTAAACCTATTGTTCTTGTTATAGTTCACCCAACCCAAGTTGGGTAATGTAGCTAAATTGTAGAAATATCGACATGAACATTGAACACGGATTTCATAAAACATGAATATTTTAAAATAAATATTGGACAATCTTATACAAATCGACGGAGCGAGTTTAATAATTATGCTGTGGGCACTCAATGATAATATATTATATATAGGTATATAAAAAAACACCCATAAAGGGTGACTCACGTTAGACCGGACCGTGGCCGGGCCGGCGCTTCCGGAGCTTCGTTTTCTATAGGAAGCACCACGTGATCACCGGTCAGTCGTCATATACATATAGAAAATGACATGTTATACGCCTCGGTCCCGGCACGGCCCTAGCGTGAGTCACTTTAACTCCGGAAAAAAAAAATCCACAATAAGTACAAAAATAAATGCCCTAACCAGGATTTAAACCATGGACGCCTCTCCAGCTTCGTAGCAGGTTACCACCGACTAGGTCAGGCCGTTAAATGCATCTGTATGCACAGTTCGGTTTTCGCGTATACAACGAAATTAACAATCGTGCGACTGGACGACGGTTTATAGCTCGGATATGGGTCGTGTTATTGGGGCACCGGTGTTGCCAGCTTTCCGATAAATAAAAATAAAACCGGCCAAGTGTGAGTCGGACTCACGCATGAAGGGTTCCGTACGCAAAAAACGGCAAAAAAGCAAAAAAAACACGTTTTTGTCTGGGAGTCCCTTTAAATATTTATTTTATTCTGTTAGTATTTGTTGTTATAGCGGCAACAGAAATACATATCATGTGTTAAACTGCCTAGTTATCACGGTTCATGAGATACAGCCTGGTGACGGACAGACACACAAATAGAGAGACGAACAGCGGAGTCTTAGTAATAGGGTCCCGTTTTTACCCTTTGGGTACGGAACCCTAAAAAGAGCAATATTGGCCGGTACCCGGAATAGATCAAAATATAATGGCCATTGGATTTTCCCATTAGGGAGCATACTTTTACGGATTTCACGAATTTGAATAAATCTTACATTTACGTTAATATTTAACAATTTCGTGAGGTTATGAAGCACTTTTAGTAACAGGAAACCTATAATATAAATAATAATCTGTGTTATTATTACTAAAGTAAAAACTAATAATACACCTGTAGGCACCTACCTAGTAAATAACCTTTACGATGCTCGAAATTCTTCTTCTTTTATTTAGGATGAGCCTATGTATTAAAGTTATTTATAAAAGTTAGTTATTATTCGTTATTATACGATAATTATGGCTACAGGCATGAAATTATGCCCTTATTACCTACTAGTGATCGGTAACAATGGTTTAATTTCATGGCAGCGTTAATAACATTTATATGAACCTTAATTGACCGTCTCCTTCAAAATTGTTACTTTCCTTTGCTTTAACTCGACTACACTGCCATGAAATTACCACCATTGTTACCGATCACTACTTATTACCCAAGAATACCTAAGCAATATTTCATTTCATAAATTCATTATAACAGAAACCGTTGTTGTCCTTTTCAAGTAAGAAATTCCGTATGACTGTTACAAATGATCCCACACGGCACCACACACTGGTAACCATCTTCACTTAAAAATTCAATATGGCTAAACGTGCTTGGTGGGGGATATATCATGTGGAAGCAATTTGAACACCTCTCCGCCGTGCAGTAAACGTTATTTATGGTAAGCCCTCGCCACTCTCTGGATTGGCCACATTGAGTTTGGTCGGATTTCTAGGGTTGCGTAACTACCTGAAGGGTGCCAACGGTACCACACATAATCCTCCTATAAGGAACTGTCAAAGTGCTATATTTACAAGGAGATTTTAATGAATGCTGTCATGGATAATAAGTCCATCTGATCTGTGAAATTAATATTCACAAATTGCGTATCTATTTCTATTATTAAGCTTATTTACTGTTTAACTCACGTATTTTAAGTTATTTATTTTCAAGCACTAATACTTCCTGAGCAGCGGTTTAATGTTTGTATGACTAACGACTGTTTAAATTCGCCTGAATAATTATACGACAAAATCACTAATATATATAACACCTACAGTATTTTTTTTATTATTGTTGTTTGTTTTTAAGAACATTGAACCACTAGCAAACTTAGTGTGACTAAACAACAAAATACTGCAAAAAATAAAAGTCGTCCAGACGTGAGCCGGATTAAAAAAAACATTATTAAAAATCTGTAGGTATTGGTACGAAAATTCCCGTGTTCGATTTTGACTCGAGCTTGGCCGATTCTCGCTACGCCTGTATTATCGGTGTCACATATTGATTACAAGTCGGCGTCTGTGGGGTGATGAATGGGCCGCGAGAGTACGCTATTCGACTGTAAACCGTTTTTCATTGATCTAATCTTTGCGTGGTGGGTTTCGTAAGGATTTTTGATTCCTTATAATATTTATGTTACTTACGTAGGTACGATGTTTAAATGTACACTTTTTAGGTATTCTATTCTTTTGAATAAATATAGGGGTCTTGTCAACGATTGACCGAATATGTACTGATTCATTGTATATATGTAAGTTTTTGACAAATATTTCATTTTTGGTACAAACTTTCACCACCATTCTAACAACCCTCAACACGCTTGCGTAGCAATAAACACGAAGATAGACTAAGTACAATCTCGCACAAACTGACCAAAACTGAAAAATCCGTAAAACTACCTGGGTCCTTCCGTGTATAATCGGTTGCCGGACAAGGTAAGAAATGCAGCATCCGTCCAAAGCTTTAAAATTAGGCTAAAGACATGGCTCGAGGAAAATAATATCTATTATTATCAAGATTTTTTTCAATCTACCTCTTGCAATATGATAAGAGAAACTAATGTACAAAATTAAGTATTTATGAAATACGTATACAAAATGTAAAATAATCCCATTATGTACTGACCTATAACTAGGCATTGCCTAGTGCGGAGACCCCTGGTATATCTGTAACCTTTGCTGAAATAAATGATCTTTATTCTTTATAACTGTAGTTATGTTATTAATAATAAATTTAATTTAATTTCATTTCATTTCATTACACGAGTATTATAGTTTGCGTTATTTTATCTCTCTGAACTATCCCATGGCCACGTGTGTCAGATTGAGCTTCCAAGATTTAACCCACACTAACGAACTAGCAGGGCAAGGTAAATAAAAGCTTGTGAAAACAATATTTTTATTAATTCATTGGTATGGGTGCCAGGATCTTTTTCCTCTACTTGTACTAATAAAGAAACATTTTCGTCATGTAGTTTAATAAGTTAGGTGATGAGAATTAAGCGTTAGTTTAGCAGTGAGTAGCAGTTAGCAGCTTTTAGTGGGCCAAACTATGAGTTAGCAAGTTAAATACCCTTTAAACTGCTCGCAGCGTTGTTTAGCCTCAGATCGATCGTATTGAGCGAAAAGCCAACTAAAGCCCAATTACTTAACTCTAGCTAACATACACATTACCGGTTCGTTGCTTAAATAATGTTTAGATAATTTGGCTAAAAGCAAGCGTGTGTGGTAAACGGCGTGCGCTAATTACAGCTAAATCATAATTATCTAGGTGCGCTTAATTAGAACTGATTTGAGCCGGCGTGCAAAATGTGTTTAATGAAATTTCCTACTTTAATGATTGTTATAGGATATTTCCATGGACCGCAACAAGAACAAATGAGTCTATTCTAAGAGAACTAATAATCACCTAACGACTCTCAACAATCTGCCAAGAGAGGGCTCTTAGATTATTTGGGCACATAATACGATCGCCACACCACAGCCTCGAACGTGACATCATACTGGGGCAAGTGCGCTAGAGGAAGAGCCCTGCAAGATGGTTGGATTCCATTAGATAAGCATGTGGTTCCATGCAGAGGGCAGCCCACATAGCCCTTGATTGCGTTAAATGGAGGGACATAGTTGTTGGTCACGATCCTCAGTCATGAGGGAACGACGAAGAAGATAGGATAGTTCATCGGGTTTCAAATAAATAGATCACCCAGAGTTGCGGTAAACCTGGTCGGGGATTGCTAGTTAACTTGACGCTTTTTAAAGGAGCTGGTAAGTGATGGGTCTCGACATAATGTGGGAGGTTTATGCTCAGCAGTAGTATGCTCTAGGGTCATTTGAATACTTAAACTGGATATCTCAATCCATAGGAAAACCTAGGTCAGGTAAATAGCCCAAAAATACCATCTGGCTTCGGGCACATTCAATAAGGCGGACCGACTATCTCGTAATCGTAGGGAATCAATTAAATGAAGGCAGTTAGTTCAATGAAAGGTTCCTCAATCATCTCAACGATCGTTGCGTTATGAAAATGATTTAGCAAGGTCAAAGGCCAAAGTCTACCAGTAAACATCGTTCAATAATGACGCTGAAGATGATTCAACGCTTTTCATTTTACACATTGGCTGCCAGCGACATGCCAGGTGTGGGTTCTCTGAGGGCCAACCGCGAACCACGTTCGGCTTGTTGCCTCCCTGTCACACTTAAGTACGCATTTACAAGTGCGACAGAGATGCAACACGTCGAACGTGGTTCGCGGTAGGCCCTCTGTTCGTAGGCGCTTTTCGCTACGAACGATTATTCCTCATGTTATCAGCTACGCTCGTAGCGCGTAGCTCGCGCTCGGAGTGAATGATTTAAAAATTAAATATCCTTCGGAAGGTTTAATTACTACTTGCTTATCTAAACGTACTACCTTTTTATTTCTCATCGTTAATTTCAAATAGAAAGCTTTAATTTGTTTAATTTACGATTAATTTATTTAACAAGACACTCATAAAAGCCTGAAGATTTTGTAAAATTACAGTACCTAATACTTAGAAGCCGTTTCATTGAAGTTCTGTATATAATTAAAGCAGAATTATAAATGGCGAATTAGATAACTGTTTGACGTAAAAGAGATATTCCAAAGTTAAAAGAACTTTGCAGAAGCTCTTCGCTTTGATTTGTCCCTTTGTTCTTGAAATGAAACGCCATTTGTAGATGACTATCTTACGACCGGGATAATGACACCTCTTTGTTCGAATTATATCTCATTTTTAAGCCTTCAAGATGAAAATATCAGAAAATATCATATTCAATTAGTTTGGAATTTGGGAAGTCGAATCGTGTCTTCATTTAGGGATAGCAGTTTTAAGAATATTAAAAGCTCATCTTGTTCCTTATGGGTTTGAATATATATGTATGATTAGGTTTCATTTAATTTATCAGTCATTTAAAATTTTGTAATTAAGCGTATGATTTCGTAAATAGTCTACGTGTAGATAAATATTTTGTTAAAATAGAGAATTGGTCTTTGATTTCATAGAGAAACGTTTTGTAGAAAGCTATGGCAGAATTATTATTTTCTTAAAAGCTGTAAACTGTTACATCATTCTTTTGATAGTCGCTTTATTACCATCTAAACCTAGATACCTAGATTAAATTTGAATTTCACATGAACCTCCTTAGAACCAACTGCATAGCAGTAAATGTAAATAGCCAATATTGTGTAAGTAACTGTAGTAACACCCACCCACCCATAGTGCACCTATAGTACACTTGAAGGAAGAATTCTATTCTTGTATTTTAATGTTTTATCTTTATCATAAGCCCCCGATTTATGTAAATTAACCCTTAAATGCATAGTGTTGCCAAATGTCTACAAAGCATTAGACAGCTCATAGATTAAAAAAAAAGGCTTAGGTTCTTGAACGCACCTTTATACCAAACCAAATTTTTAATTTATAAAAATTACATTCGTTTTAAGACGAAAAGTCGGAAAGCTTGGAAAAATCCAGAAGTTGATAATTTTTAGTATGTGATTTTGAACGGTGTTTTCGGGGTTTGTAATTATTTTATATTTAAAAGCTTTATCATAGGTATATCACAAATAGTGTACCATTCTAATGGTTCATATATCTATTACTGAAAATTACATATTTACATAAATATGACTTAGCCAATTCAACTTCTAACACTGATTTCGCAGTGAAAATCGAAGTTATATTTTTTCTTACTATTTTTCCTAGAATCGGCAAACACTTATATGATACATATATTAATTTCGAGCAAAAATAAAAAATCATGCATTTAAGGGTTAAGGGTTAATATACTTTATCATATCATTATACTATAAATTAAGTATAAAGATGTTAGAACGTAGAACTGTTTTGTAGAAATAGGTTTATTTAAAAGTGTGTATTTTTTTTTTGTAAGAAATATAAGGCTTTTTTATTTTTATTTATTTATTTATTATACTTTATCATTTTCAACATCTCAGCTCAGCTCATCAACTAAATGTAAATTCCGATTTTTATCTTTTCGATACAGAACTCCCTCGTCAATATGCTTAATGCTTAACACATTTCTCTCTTTGAACCAACCGTCATGTTTCAACTCAAAGGACCACAAGAGTTATTGATTTAAAGCAATTTTTCTAATGCATCGACATGGCAATATCGCGATTAAACCTCCCTTCCCGCTTCTACTTGTGCCAAGATTCTCTAAGCGATTGGATTAAAGTGGCAACCGTACAGAATGGAAATAATGTTGTCTGCGTTGGAGTCTAACAATTTTACAACCGTAGGTAGGTGTGCGTTAAGGCGTTTGTGTTGTGGGCCTCCTATTTTAGGATTAAATAAATAATTAATCACGTAAAATTAAAGCGTATTAATATTTATTCTGACATTCCAAGAATATCATACATACATTAAAGTGACACCTAGTTATATAATTGACTTAGCGGTGTGCTTTCGCAGGCGGAGGTAAGCCAACCGAAAAAGGTTCACCACAATGGGCGCGGGAATGATTTAGCCAAAAAATTGGTAAAGCTTAAACAAAAAGAAACTATTTGAGGATTTCCAAGCCTGTTTGAACCTTATTCTACCTATTTTTTTCATGGTTTGGTAACTATTTTACACTAAACAAAGTTCTAAACACACGAGATTACCTATTCCCGGTCCCAAAAATCCGGTGTATCATCATTATTTACGTGGAAAATTTTGCTTGTATAATAAAAATTCCTTCTTTCATAACAGCAATATATTTCTTGATCACAATATTCCGTTACAGTTCAATCTCCAATCCTCTCACTTCACAATCGTCCTCCCTTCACCTCTGCCCGTAACCGAATGCCCGTTCCCCGCCATGCCAGTCGTCTTTTATTCTTTCTTCCAACTACCTTCTATTTACAAAGGTCAACTATCAATCACGTTACTTTTAAATTTATTAAATTATAGATTACCAATGATTATTCAACTCTTTATTTCATTAAATCTGTTTCTAATAATTAGTAATTTTAATGAATCTTACACTCGCCCATCCTGACATTGTGCATGTCCTCATGCACAGTCATACTAATCGCGTCTGTCATCTAATCTTACACTCGGCATGTCAAATCATCGGGCATTCAGTAAGAAAATTATTAATGCTTTATTACCCATTTAATACAATTTCTTTGTCTGTCTATATACATTTTTCTTATTATTTATTGAATTAATCTATATCTTCGCATAATAATTTCAAATCCAATAAATCCATCTAAATATATAAGTTTCTATTCAATAATTATACAACAATATATCATATTTTTTTTATGCATCAATACATATAAAGTACATTACTTAACATATTCGACTGCTATGTTTTTTTTTTTTTTTTACTCATTATTTTCCGTGTTTTTTTTTTTTTTTTTCCGTTTTTTTTTTTTACCACTCATGACACAAACGTGTCTCACAACATACCATTTTTTTAATCAAATTTTACGTGTAGCACATTATTTCTCTTGTTTTTTTTTTTATTCCATTTTTATTTTTTTAATGTGCTACTTACTGAATCACTCTCATGACACAAACGTGTCTCATCACAACATAACATCCTCTATTTCCGTCTTTTTTTTTTTTATCATTACCATATATCCGTGCCTCCATCCATAGCAAATAACTAATTCAATAATCTATTAATTCAAAAATTCAATAATCCAATAATTCTTTAATTCAAAAATCCAATAATCCAATAATTCTTTAATTCTTTAATTCAATAATCCAATAATTCTTTAATTCTTTAATTCAATAATCCAATAATTCTTTAATTCTTTAATTCAATAATCCAATAATTCTTTAATTCTTTAATTAAATAATCAAATCATTCTTTAATTCTTTAATTCAATAATCAAATAATTCTTTAATTCTTTAATTCAATAATCCAATAATTATTTAATTCTTTAATTCAATAATCCATTAATTCCTTAATTCTTTACTTCAATAATCCAATAATTCTTTAATTCTTTAATTCAATAATCCAATAATTCTTTAATTCTTTAATTCAATAATCCAATAATTCTTTAATTCAATAATCCAATAATTCTTTAATTCTTTATTCAATAATCCAATAATTCTTTAATTCAATAATTCAATAATTCTTTAATTCAATAATCCAATAATTCTTTAATTCAATAATCCAATAATTCTTTAATTCAATAATCCAATAATTCTTTAATTCAATAATCCAATAATCCAATAATTCTTTAATTCAATAATCCAATAATTCTTTTGTTCAAAAATCCAATAATCCAATAATTCTTTAATTCTTTAATTCAATAATCCAATAATTCTTTAATTCTTTAATTCTTTAATTCTTTAATTCAATAATCCAATAATTCTTTAATTCTTTAATTAAATAATTCTCTAATTCTTTAATTCAATAATCAAATAATTCTTTAATTCTTTAATTCAATAATCCAATAATTCTTTAATTCTTTAATTCAATAATCCATTAATTCTTTAATTCTTTAATTCAATAATCCAATAATTCTTTAATTCTTTAATTCAATAATCCAATAATTCTTTAATTCTTTAATTCAATAATCCAATAATTCTTTAATTCTTTAATTCAATAATCCAATAATTCTTTAATTCTTTAATTCAATAATCCAATAATTCTTTAATTCTTTAATTCAATAATCCAATAATTCTTTAATTCTTTAATTCAATAATCCAATAATTCTTTAATTCTTTAATTCAATAATCCAATAATTCTTTAATTCAATAATCCAATAATTCTTTAATTCAATAATCCAATAATTCTATAATTCAATAATCCAATAATTCTTTAATTCAATAATCCAATAATTCTTTAATTCAATAATCCAATAATTCTTTAATTCAATAATCCAATAATTCTTTAATTCAATAATCCAATAATTCTTTAATTCAAAAATCCAATAATCCAATAATTCTTTAATTCTTTAATTCAATAATCCAATAATTCTTTAATTCTTTAATTCAATAATCCAATAATTCTTTAATTCTTTAATTAAATAATCAAATAATTCTTTAATTCAATAATCCAATAATTCTTTAATTCTTTAATTCAATAATCCAATAATTCTTTAATTCAATAATCCAATAATTCTTTAATTCTTCAATAATCCAATAATCCAATAATTCTTTAACTCTTTAATTCAATAATCCAATAATTCTTTAATTCTTTAATTCAATAATCCAATAATTCTTTAATTCTTTAATTAAATAATCAAATAATTCTTTAATTCAATAATCCAATAATTCTTTAATTCAATAATCCAATAATTCTTTAATTCAAAATCCAATAATCCAATAATTCTTTAATTCTTTAATTCAATAATCAAATAATTGTTTAATTCTTTAATTCAATAATCCAATAATTCTTTAATTCTTTAATTAAATAATCAAATAATTCTTTAATTCAATAATCCAATAATTCTTTAATTCTTTAATTCAATAATCCAATAATTCTTTAATTCTTCAATAATCCAATAATCCAATAATTCTTTAACTCTAATTCAATAATCCAATAATTCTTTAATACTTTAATTCAATAACCCAATAATTCTTTAATTCAATAATCCAATAATTCTTTAATTCTTTAATTCAATAATCCAATAATTCTTTAATTCTTTAATTCAATAATCCAATAATTCTTTAATTCTTTAATTCAATAATCCAATAATTCTTTAATTCTTTAATTCAATAATCCAATAATTCTTTAATTCTTTAACTCTAATTCAATAATCCAATAATTCTTTAATTCTTTAACTCTAATTCAATAATCCAATAATTCTTTAATTCTTTAACTCTAATTCAATAATCCAATAATTCTTTAATTCTTTAACTCTAATTCAATAATCCAATAATTCTTTAATTCTTTAACTCTAATTCAATAATCCAATAATTCTTTAACTCTTTAATTCAATAATCCAATAATTATTTAACTCTTTAATTCAATAATCCAATAATTCAATAATCCAATAATTCAATAATCCAATAATTCAATCATCCAATAATTCAATAATCCAATAATTCAATAATCCAATAATTCAATAATCCAATAATTCAATAATCCAATAATTCAATAATCCAATAATTCAATAATCCAATAATTCAATAATCCAATAATTCAATAATCCAATAATTCAATAATCCAATAATTCAATAATCCAATAATTCTTTAATTCAATAATCCAATAATTCTTTAATTCTTTAATTCTTTAATTCTTTAATTCTTTAATTCTTTAATTCAATAATCCAATAATTCTTTAATTCAATAATCCAATAATTCTTTAATTCTTCAATAATCCAATAATCCAATAATTCTTTAACTCTTTAATTCAATAATCCAATAATTCTTTAATTCTTTAATTCAATAATCCAATAATTCTTTAATTCTTTAATTAAATAATCAAATAATTCTTTAATTCAATAATCCAATAATTCTTTAATTCAATAATCCAATAATTCTTTAATTCAAAATCCAATAATCCAATAATTCTTTAATTCTTTAATTCAATAATCAAATAATTGTTTAATTCTTTAATTCAATAATCCAATAATTCTTTAATTCTTTAATTAAATAATCAAATAATTCTTTAATTCAATAATCCAATAATTCTTTAATTCTTTAATTCAATAATCCAATAATTCTTTAATTCTTCAATAATCCAATAATCCAATAATTCTTTAACTCTAATTCAATAATCCAATAATTCTTTAATACTTTAATTCAATAACCCAATAATTCTTTAATTCAATAATCCAATAATTCTTTAATTCTTTAATTCAATAATCCAATAATTCTTTAATTCTTTAATTCAATAATCCAATAATTCTTTAATTCTTTAATTCAATAATCCAATAATTCTTTAATTCTTTAATTCAATAATCCAATAATTCTTTAATTCTTTAACTCTAATTCAATAATCCAATAATTCTTTAATTCTTTAACTCTAATTCAATAATCCAATAATTCTTTAATTCTTTAACTCTAATTCAATAATCCAATAATTCTTTAATTCTTTAACTCTAATTCAATAATCCAATAATTCTTTAATTCTTTAACTCTAATTCAATAATCCAATAATTCTTTAACTCTTTAATTCAATAATCCAATAATTATTTAACTCTTTAATTCAATAATCCAATAATTCAATAATCCAATAATTCAATAATCCAATAATTCAATCATCCAATAATTCAATAATCCAATAATTCAATAATCCAATAATTCAATAATCCAATAATTCAATAATCCAATAATTCAATAATCCAATAATTCAATAATCCAATAATTCAATAATCCAATAATTCAATAATCCAATAATTCAATAATCCAATAATTCAATAATCCAATAATTCTTTAATTCAATAATCCAATAATTCTTTAATTCTTTAATTCTTTAATTCTTTAATTCTTTAATTCTTTAATTCTTTAATTCTTTAATTCTTTAATTCTTTAATTCTTTAATTCTTTAATTCTTTAATTCTTTAATTCTTTAATTCTTTAATTCTTTAATTCTTTAATTCTTTAATTCTTTAATTCTTTAATTCCTTAATTCTTTAATTCTTTAATTCTTTAATTCCTTAATTCCTTAATTCCTTAATTCTTTAATTCTTTAATTCTTTAATTCTTTAATTCTTTAATTCTTTAATTCTTTAATTCTTTAATTCTTTAATTCTTTAATTCTTTAATTCTTTAATTCTTTAATTCTTTAATTCTTTAATTCTTTAATTCTTTAATTCTTTAATTCTTTAATTCTTTAATTCTTTAATTCTTTAATTCTTTAATTCTTTAATTCTTTAATTCTTTAATTCTTTAATTCTTTAATTCTTTAATTCTTTAATTCTTTAATTCTTTAATTCTTTAATTCTTTAATTCTTTAATTCTTTAATTCTTTAATTCTTTAATTCTTTAATTCTTTAATTCTTTTATTCTTTAATTCTTTAATTCTTTTATTCTTTAATTCTTTAATTCTTTTATTCTTTTATTCTTTAATTCTTTAATTCTTTAATTCTTTAATTCTTTAATTCTTTAATTCTTTAATTCTTTAATTCTTTAATTCTTTAATTCTTTAATTTTTTAATTCTTTAATTCTTTAATTCTTTTATTCTTTAATTCTTTAATTCTTTAATTCTTTAATTCTTTAATTCTATAATTCTTTAATTCTATAATTCTTTAATTCTATAATTCTATAATTCAATAATTCAATAATTCAATAATTCAATAATTCAATAATTCAATAATTCAATAATTCAATAATTCAATAATTCAATAATTCAATAATTCAATAATTCAATAATTCAATAATTCAATAATTCAATAATTCAATAATTCAATAATTCAATAATTCAATAATTCAATAATTCAATAATTCAATAATTCAATAATTCAATAATTCAATAATTCAATAATTCAATAATTCAATAATTCAATAATTCAATAATTCAATAATTCAATAATTCAATTATTCAATAATTCAATAATTCAATAATTCAATAATTCAATAATTCAATAATTCAATAATTCAATAATCCAATAATCCAATAATCCAATAATCCAATAACTCAATAATCCAATAACTCAATAATCCAATAACTCAATAATCCAATAACTCAATAGTCCAATAACTCAATAATCCAATAACTCAATAATCAATAATTCAATAATTCAATAATTCAATAATTCAATAATTCAATAATTCAATAATTCAATAATTCAATAATTCAATAATCCAATAATCCAATAATGCAATGATCCAATGATCCAATGATCCAATGATCCAATGAACCAATGATCCAATGAACCAATGATCCAATAATCCAATAATCCAATAATCCAATAATCCAATAACCCAATAACCCAATAACCCAATAACTCAATAATCCAATAACTCAATAATCCAATAACTCAATAATCCAATAACTCAATAATCCAATAACTCAATAATCCAATAACTCAATAGTCCAATAACTCAATAATCCAATAACTCAACGAAATACTCTAATAACTCAACTAAATAATCCAATAGCTCAACTAAATAATCCTATACTCAACTCAATAATCAAATAACTCAACTAAATAATCCAATAACTCAACTGAATAATTCAATAACTCAACTGAATAAATCCAATAACTCAACTGAATAATCCAATAACTCAACTAAATAATCCAATAACTCAACTCAATAATCCAATAACTCAACTCAATAATCCAATAACTCAACTCAATAATCCAATAACTCAACTCAATAATCCAATAACTCAACTCAATAATCCAATAACTCAACTCAATAATCCAATAACTCAACTCAATAAAACTCAACTCAATAAAACTCAACTCAATAAAACTCAACTCAATAAAACTCAACTCAATAAAACTCAACTCAATAATCCAATAACTCAACTCAATAAAACTCAACTCAATAATCCAATAACTCAACTGAATAATCCAATAACTCGATAATCCAATAACTCTATAATCCATTAACTCTATAATCCATTAACTCTATAATCCATTAACTCTATAATCCATTAACTGCTTAATCCAGTAATCCAGTACCTGATTAATCCAGTAACTGATCAATCCAGTAACTGATCAATCCAGTAACTCACTAATGCGTAACTCATTAGTCCGTAACTCATTAATCCGTAACTCATTAATCCGTAACTCATTAATCCGTAACTCATTAATCCGTAACTCATTAATCCGTAACTCATTAATCCGTAACTCATTAATCCGTAACTCATTAATCCGTAACTCATTAATCCGTAACTCATTAATTAAAATAATCCAGAAATTTTATAATTCGATAATATTATACTTATCATCATATGTAGGTATTTTCATCATATCGTTATTTACTTGCCACTTAAGCGTCAGTTGCACCAACCACAATTGACGAATTGATCAACAGCAATCAGCAGAGCTTTGCAACGAACTTCTTAAAACCAAGGATACTGTACCAAAATATTCGCAGTTTAAGCAATAAACGACATCTATTAAAATCTACAACTGAAGACGACAAAGATATACAAGCCATCCGTTCCTGTCCTGTGCGGCTTCCACGTGAAAGCGATCCAGCCGGCCTAGCCAAGGTTACAATCGCTATCGCTTCGACAACGAAAACCATTATGTCTCTCTATCACTCTTCCATATTAGTGCGACAGTGACAGTTGCGTTTCGATCGCTACGGAGCGTAAGCGATCGGCATCTTGGCTACGCGGCCTGGCCGTTGTCCTTCCGTGTTGATCTTCGAAGCCATCTCTCATTGCCTCGGCCGTGTCTGCCGCTGCTGCGGCTTCGCCGGTTGCGACTCCGCCTGTTGTTCCCTGCGACTTCGGCTTCGACGTTCTTGTCCATCATCAGATTTCGATTTTCGGTCACGCTCAGGAGTTTTCGAGCGCCGCCTGGATGTTTTTTTTTTTTTCCATGGTCCATAGTCTGGAACTCGAAAACAACACCAGCAATGGAAGAGTTCTAAATCTTTGGGTTGTTAATAGTAGACAAATATAAATTGTTCTTATTAAGCTAAATTCAACTGTTTTATTTATTTATTTACTGCTTCCGGGGTCTAAATGCGGGACGTTTAAAACAGATCCCTATCCCGGTACGGATCCGGAACACAGGCTTTTCGAAACGAGAAAATTCTAGAACTGGTACAGAAAAGGAATCTAGAACAAATTCGGGATCCGGCACTGATCCGATACCAATCCGGCACAGATCCGGTACCAATCCGGCACGGATCCGGCACCAGTCCGGGACGGATCCGGTACGAATCCAGCATGGATCCGGAACTCATCCGGCATAAATCAGGTATGCATCCGGCACGGTTCCAGTATCCGGCACGGACCCAAATCCAGAAACGGAAAACACTTAACCCCGCTATATAATACTGACGTATTGATAAGTGATATATTGAAAATATGGTAAAAGTTGTAACCAAATAAGCGGTACATACATAGACTAAAAGAATTCGATCTACATCTGTAAATAATCATAAACGTATCCGAACTATTCAAAATAAAACGGTGTTCCAAAGGTTTCACGCTACCCGTGATGTAACGAATGCTTTAATTATATTATGGATAGGCATTACAGCAAACACTAAAAAAAACCTAACTGTTGGTCTTGAAGAGAAAACTTGCAGTATAATTGCTCTCGAGTGAACGAATAGGCCGAAATGGGTTTACCCAATTATTTTGTTCTTGATAAAATTAACGGTGTCTTTGTTTCTAAGCGCCCGTTAAACATAAACTTCCTAACATAGGAAATATGAAATGATAATTAATTTCAACTAAACAACAACCAATATAAGTGTTACTAATATATGTATAGGTATATAATCATAATAATTTTACACCACTGTTACTATTGTAACAAATTAATTGGGTAATTAAGATTTAACTCAATCAGTTCTAATATTAATATCAGGAATACCATAGTGACTTGTAGGTACTTACCACTTCTGATGTATAATAAAAATTCCTTCTTTCATAACAGCAATATATTTCTTGATCACAATATTCCGTTACAGTTCAATCTCCAATCCTCTCACTTCACAATCGTCCTCCCTTCACCTCTGCCCGTAACCGAATGCCCGTTCCCCGCCATGCCAGTCGTCTTTTATTCTTTCTTCCAACTACCTTCTATTTACAAAGGTCAACTATCAATCACGTTACTTTTAAATTTATTAAATTATAGATTACCAATGATTATTCAACTCTTTATTTCATTAAATCTGTTTCTAATAATTAGTAATTTTAATGAATCTTACACTAGGTTTGATTTCCTTTAGCTTATATGGATATATTTTATTTGTAAAATGTATTATTAGTCAGCAAACTAAGGTCAATATTGTAGTTGTGCAATATAGTTATAATAATTAATTACACACCGAACTGTCTAGTATCGATTTGACTTATTTGAAAGTAAATTTCTAAACTATTGGTTCCTATAATAATCTTAAGTAAAGTTACCAAATCTTCATAATGCATTCGTCGAATTGAAATGGGCGCGTATTCACAACTTACTTCCGCAATTCTCATTAGTTTTCAAACAACATATTTTGTTAGATAAACGTACTAGTGCTCGACATGCTAATGCCCAATAGATGACATCTTGCTGCCACCTCTATTGACAATGACTTAAGTTTCAAGATGACATAAACTGGGACCGGGTCGAGCACCAGTACGTTTATCTTACATGTCCACAATAAATAATTTAGATTCCAGGAATAAATCTACTGAAACGGCCGACGGTATAATTAAATGATCATTAAGTGGCAACGTTTGTTTTGTAAAACACACCTCAAGGGAGTAATTTGGGTGAGGACTTTAAAACATTTTAATAAACTAAAATCGTTGAGGGTCTCTAAACTTAAAGGGTTTCATTCGTAAATATTTACTGCCCTATTAAATCTAAAACTAAATAAGAACTATGTAGTAATTATATAGTAATTATTTCATGATAAGATTTTGATAATAATTGTCATAAAACCTTCTTAACAATACCGAAAGAATGACGTGTACATGACAATTTACGGAGGTAAAATCAGAGGGTTAGGTAAATTAAATCAGGAGTAGCATGGTGGCATTCGCATGTGCTTGTGTGCTACCTTCATTCGTCATCCGTATGTCACCTTTATATATAATATATAGGTAACCTTCATATAGCGCTGCGCACTGCGTACCTGCGTGTCGTGGATGACAAGGAAACTCATACATTCTACGACACCTCTCTTTCCGCACACTCTATCGGTGGCGCTTTTTACTATTAGTGAATTTAACTTTTTGTGTAAGTATGAGAACATTCACTGGTTTCTAAATACCTATGTATAACTTAAAAATGTTAAAATCGGACTGCCGTTATGGGCATAAAAATGCAATAATAGCATAATAAAGCATAGATACTTATACATATTATTTTTTGGTTTTTAATAGCTTACTTGATAGTTACAATATTTATGGTTCAAAATTGTCGGGTTCCTCAGGCCTACTACATATTTTTAGAAATTAAATTCCATTGTAAAAAATAGTTTGACTTATTTCTATTAGCCAATAACTTATTAAAATTTAGGTGTCATGAATGTGTGAAAAATCAAACACTGAACTCCATGCGACTACAGCGGAATGTTAATCATACACATGTCAGCCTCATCAGTGACTAGTCGATAAAATAGCTCGCTCGGCGAATAACAAGTAGGGTAAAGTCGTCATCCCTCACATAAATTTATAATCAACCCCCCTACCCCAAATGAAATTAAATTATACCTGGCACCTGTACCTTCGGCAAAACATTTACATTTCGCTCCTTGAAAAACGCCTTAATTCGTGAGCTCCATTTCACAGCATCAAAGAGGGGACTCGTTTTGTCACTGAGTTAAAAGCTCTAAGGGTCGTTTCAAACGTGTTTATATGGCGTACTTAATTAAACTCAGATGGTTCAGTTATAACGCCTTACTTTAGTATCGTTTCACAATTTATAAGGTGAACAATGTGACACGTTAAATTTAGCAGCATTTCAATAAAGCAAAGTTCCGCAAAATTCTGGATAATATTTTGAAAAGAGGGGATAACAATATTAATTGAGTTTCCTTCGCTATTTGTTGACGGCTCAATTGTATGTATCTATTCTTGAACGTTTCTTAACAAGGGGGGTTTCTCTGTAAGCGTTTATATTGGTTGTGATAATTTAGCTTCCTACGTTTTATGACAGAAGTATAAATTAGTATACCTCGTTAACATTTAGTCGCAGAGACATAAGGCGCGATTCGAACTTTAAGATACGTATGTTAATAGATCTAGAAACGATATGGATTAGATATGTCAAGTTCAAATGTGACGTTTCTTCAAACAAAAATGTCACTATTGACACTGCCACATCTAATCCATGTCGTTTCTAGATCTATTATTTGACGAATCTTAAAGTTCGAATCGGCCAGTTAATGTGCTGCTCATTATCTAGGGTGGCACATTATGTAAACTGGGATACTTTCTCAGCAACTAGCTACCCATGTTACTGGGCGCTGTCCCAATTGGCACTTTATTCGCTAATAATTAACAGAAAAGGAGGCACCGACTTTATACTTTCTGCACCTGCAAAACCAGGAGCTCAATTCGAAACCTTAAACATCACATCTTAGTCTGTTATTGATATTTGTGCATTATATTTTCCTGTGCAGTGTGTGTGTAAAAAACGATGTATATTTATTTATAAAAGGCTATATATCACTAACTTTATAATTTCACTGACGAATGACGTTAAAATATGCTGTAAAATTTGCATTGAAAGTCTATCCCGTGATGCAGGGAAAGTTTTGAAATATTTAAATAGTTCTAAAACTGAATTATTTTATGAAACATAAGATAATAACCACAAACTTGCGCATCACCTCAAATGTATTCAGCTAAATTTACATACCCCCGTTTTATTACCTTCCGTTGGTATTAAAGTAAAATTCAGGGTAGTCATAAATGAAAACACCTCCTGGATTTATGGGACGTGTCAAAACGTTCACTAAGTTGGGAATTCTGTTCACGCAACCCGGTGCCTAATGCCCTGAGACGAAAGTTGGCAAAGTAGAGAAGTTTTACTGATAAGAGTGACGTTCAAACCGCACACTAAATACCTACTGAGATAGTTTTAGTACGTCAATAAATCACGAAGTTGTTTAAACTCCCTACGACTTGCGATACAGTGAACCGAGCTCATATTCAAATTGATTCGGTAACTGAATTGTGAAAAGCTTAAACCCAAATGGACGTTAAAATCATATTATTCCTGATTTAGTTAAGTTGAAATTTCTCATAGGTAAATGCTTGAGCAAAATATTAAATATTATATTAATAATTTACAAATTTGGAGAGTGGTTAATAATTTAATAATAAAATAAAGGGAATATAAGATAACTTCAAAATTCAAAAACAACAAAAATTAACGCAAAAAATAACATACAAATAGGAAACTATTAATTTTCATTTCAATAAGCTTACTTACTATAACAATTGTATATATAATTAATACTCTGATGTAGGTATATTGTATCCACATGCAGTTGCAGATCCGAAATTACAAAATTAAATCTGTCTTATCAATATATTTAGTCAGAGATGCGAACGTTGTCGATATATAAATTTTAATTTAAAAATATATGGGTTCGTTCCCACAGCTTAGGCTTAGGGAAAATAATAACACTAACACTTTCCCGCAAAGCTATAACGAAAATGCTTTCACAACATGAAAGTAAAAAGCTTTTCAGTTATAAATAACAAATATTCTCCCCCTACAAATACAAAGATCAAACTGCAATATTTTTAAGTCAAGCTCTTGATAGGATTAAATGCGGAAAAGTAAATAAATCAGTCTTTTTATGCAAAGTCGGAGAGGTTAATGCAAGAAAATATTCCCTGCGGAAGTTACAGCAATAGCGGTGGATCCCGAGACACCGTGCTCTTTTTAAATATTAAAAGTTGAAATTTTAATTAAAAGACTCTTTGCGTGCTTCGAAACGACTCCAATTAAAACTATGTCTTCGCCTGTTGGGGAGAGCATAAAGAGTCGAGAGGTCGGCTAAAAAGGCCCGTATAATTGCTCTCTCAATTGTGTATTTGAGGCTCGTCAATTTAAATATGTAAATTGTCACCTCTTGTTCCGGATTTTTTTAACTTACGCCATTGGGGAAATGTTTTTAATGAGACGGAATTCCATCTCTATGTTTACTGAGTGATTGATATTCCATTTCAAATTTGAGAGATAAGTATAAAAGGCAAAAATGTAATCTTTGAGAAATTTAATTTTCTTCTTTTAGAAATTTGAGAAATGATCCAAAGAAATTCCATCCTTTGTTGTCCTTTGAATTTGTTCGTTTCGACACTCATTTTCAGAGTTCTCTCAGAGTCAGAGCATTTGGATTGTTATTCAACCTCCACTTTGGGATTTTTTACAGTTGTCACGGTATTTCTTTTGATAAACAAAGCTTTTGAACTATCTGTTCGTTAGATACGGTATCGAAGATTGTAACGTCTGATAGTACAAATAGACGATACAATGTAGCTGTAAGTATAATACATGTGTAGTACACATAATATATTATTTTATGTCTCCTCTTGAAAGTAGCTATCTCTAGGTACACTAAACCTTTTTAATTTATCATGCAAAATTAGATGAACATCATTTGTATTATGAATTTCAAACTTCACAATAAACAAAAATTATAAATACTTAAGCATAGCATGCTCGTGAAACAACCATCAAGATATCTTAAATATTTCACATATCCTATATAACATTTCACAATTTTATTTATTCTTCCATCTATCTAACTATTTAAACAAGACTGTTAAGTTAAGCGATTACAAACTTTACGTCAATGCCACAAGGCTTTTAGCGACCGATCACGTTTTTCTGGTCCACCTGAATTTATTTCTAATACATTTATCAGAATATATTCGATCACGTTTGTAACTTTGTATGCATGACCAGCAGCCGACCACCGCTTCGGAGATATGAGTACCTACGTTGTTGGAATGAAAGGACAATCCGGATAAACAACAGCTAATATTTAGATAAGGGGCCTCATTCGCAAACCCCCATATGACCAACAAAGTTAGGGCCCAACAGATAAGGGCGGTCGTAAAACAAACGTGTCTTCTTTGTCCTTAAGCATCAAAATGGCGAGATGAATCTCGTTTGTGGGCCGTCGTTTTAGAAATTTGATTTAATTTAGTCGTCAAATTCGCCTGCGGTGCTTTTAACGTTAATGTTGTTTCATGGAGGTGATGACTGTGACTGTGAGAGTGGGAGTGAGTTGGTTTATTTTAATTTTAGCTTAGGGCAAATTTAATTTTATACTCCTTTAAGTGATCGTTATGGTTTTACTAAATTTGATACGAGTAGAGACAGAGCCTACTACTCTCCCTTAAAGTATTCTTCTGAATAACACATACTGCTTATTCATTGAAAACCTTGACCCCTTTTAGTCCGTTGGGAACATATTGCATAATGCATACACATTACATTTTGCAGTTAATATTTCAGAAGTTAACTATCACTGTAGACTCTAAATCCTTTCAAACGCAGACACAAACGTATTTTTACCACGATCAATAGTGTTTAACGTTTCTCAGGATACGCAAATTGTAACAGGCTATGCAAATGGAATAACCGTGTAGCTGCGATTAGAAGCGGCCGGGCCGTGTACGGGATCAGCCTACGTCACACACACTCGTGGTTGAGCCACGTCTAGGCTGAGCTTTATTAACGAGTGAAAATGATTGGTTTTAGCCATTCGACCTCTTTTCGTTTTGCATTGACGTTCCCAAATTTTATCCTGTCCAAAACGTAAAATGACAATAGCAAACCTAATTTTTTCCACTGCTTCATTAAATTCAGTTAGGGTCTCTGCGGAAAGAGTCGTGGAATGTATAGTTTTCGAACAGACTCTAATTCCTTCGCATTATCATATTTCTGTTTGATCTATTAGTAGTAAGTCAATTTTATAATTTAGAAGGCTATACAAGACATATTATGTGGCTTTCCATCACCGAGAGGTCCTTATGCACATGGAGCATGGACCCTTTAACTATTGAACGCCACATATAAAGGTATGCGTAACACGCTATAACAGCAGGGAGTCAAATCGATGCGCTGTCGCAACTAAAGTTTTAAATACTGTCCCAGTAATTAAAATTTAGGGTTAAATGAACTACCGGTAAGTAAGTGTATTTTTATTTGAATTGTGTGAGCTGCTCAGTATTAATTATACAGATACGTATAACGATTTTTCTTTTCATATAGGTACCCTATACATATAATAATGTACTATTTATATTTATAAATGTTGTAGTTTGTAACTTAAGATGTTTGTTCCTCAGTCACGCTTTATCACTTAGGTATGTCGAACGATTGAATTTGACATACAAATAGCTAAAACCCTGCCGGCCTAGCCAAGGTTACAATCGCTATCGCTTCGACAGCGAAAAGCTTTATGTCTCTCTATCACTCTTCCATATTAGTGCGACAGTGACAGTTGCGTTTCGATCGCTACGGAGCGTGAGCGATTGGCATCTTGGCTACGCGGCCTGAATAGATAAAATATTTTTTCTCAAAAATTCGTTCTCTAAAGGAGTAAAACGAGGTATCCCCCAAGTTAGTATGGCACTACTTAACTAACATGGGTGGGTATAGAAAAAAATCCTTCTCAAGTTGTAGTCGACGAGTGAAACGACTGTTACTTGTATGTACGAAGTCGCGAGTTACTTAAGGTAGTATAGGTAATTCCAGTAAAATGAAAAATGCTGTAACACTTGCTGGCGTAGCAATGCTTGCTCTCCCTCCCCCTCCCCATTATTCCCTGTATGCTTTACTTATTCCCTGCCCTTTGGCATGCCCGCCAGTCAAAGTGTACATATTTTAAATAGAAATACGAATACGAATACAAATACGAATACGAATACGAATACGAATACTAATACGAATACTAATACGAATACTAATACGAATACTAATACGAATACGAATACTAATACGAATACTAATACGAATACTAATACGAATACTAATACGAATACGAATACTAATACGAATACTAATACGAATACTAATACGTATACTAATACGAATACTAATACGAATATTAATACAAATGTTTATTTCTTAGAATATGAGTAATTCATTCAAAAATCTCCTGAATGACAATTCCAAGCGCACAGCCATGTACGCATCACATTACGACGACGCCGCCGAGGAAGAGACTCAGCCGCATCATCTGCTTCTGCAAGTGAACTCCTGTAAACCAAAAAAGCATACTGATGAAATCAATAAATAAATATACCTGAAGTTGAAAAATCACCATATTGATCAGAACCAAAAAGATGGGATGCTGTTTAGTCAAGTCAGTTCATTTTTGTGCCAATATTTTTTATAAAAAATAATTAAATGTAACGTAAATAATAATCATTACAAAAGGCACAGAAAAAAATCAAATAAATACTTTAAATACCTGTCGTCGAAATCATTGGAGGGATCAACACCGTGACGGTTTATTGATAACATGTCGGCAATCTGCTTAAACCTGTCAAATAAATAAAGCAGATATAATTGTGCGTTTGCGTTGATGTATGGAATATAGTAAGTAAAAAAAGGCAGGCTGGTTCCTACCTGACGAACTGTTGAGTTCTGTATAGAGTTAAGCCACGAAAAGTATGCAGCGATTTTGATAGCCCTTCGCAGTGCCAGTGTTATTTAATTCATAATTTCATAGAAGTTTGACGTTTAAAATAATACTCGCACTGCGTGGGCTATCAAATCCGCTGCAGACTTTTCGTGACTTAACTCTACGCATTAAATCTATTTTTTTTTATTCTACTTAAAAAAATATCGTACGATGTAAAGTAAGAATAAGCAAGATATTTAGTTCGATTGCGGTCCCTATAATATTGCAACTTCAGTGTGCATATTTGAGCATGAAATCAAGATTACCGGCAGTTGGTGCAGTCGCCCCAAACTAACAAATGTAGAATAAAATTAAGGTGTAGTTTCATGAAGGTACAAGTAAACGAAACCAAGTCCACGGAGTCAATTTTAAGACCACACAAAGAAGAGCAAGTAGGCAAAACAGACCCTGACCAAAGTCGGGATAACACTAAGCGTAAAAAAATATTAGTTTCCAGCTTCAAAGAAATACATTTAATTAAGAGTAAAAGTGAATCCAGTTAGCTAGCGTATAAGCAAAATAAATAAAAAGTAATAAATTATTAATCTGACCGAAGACAATGTCAAAAATTAATCTGGTTTAATCAAATGTGAACAGTTGTTTTTATACCTCCTGGTTTCAGCATCATCAAAAGACTGTAACTGTAAGATTAAATAATTCATATAATTCAACCATTCCACCAATACGGTACACCATAATTATGTATACCGGGTGTGGCCTGTATCATGAGAAAAAAATAAAATTGTAGTACTCCTCAAATTGATCAACATTTTTTGTTCAGCGACTTTAAAAAAGCTTGTATTTTGTTTTTTAACACACTTTAAAATTAATTCTGAAGACTCAATGTATTGCAAATTTTGTTATGTTTAAAGCGTGACAAGCAACGTCACTGATGACAGCGTACATTGAAGATAATATTTAATTTGTACGAGTATGCAAAATATAAGAAGTCTTAAGTCTTCATAATTTTTTCAAAGTCGCTGAACTAAGGGCTCATTTCGACGATGCGAGAACTCGCATGCGAGTTTCATTACATTGCTTTATTTTATCAGTAGGCTGAATTGATGTACCCTCAATGATCCGCAATGTAACTAAAATCGTATACGAGTTTGCGCGCCGTCTACTTAAATGAGCGCTAATGTTGGTCAGCTTGAGGAGTGTAGTATAGAAGAGTTTAATTTTTTGCTCGTGTGTGGCCACACCCGGTTCAGAGCAAAAAATTTTATATGAATCGCCGGTATCTTACCTGTACACTTGTGATGGCGACCATCAGTATAACGGCCATTAACACGAGTATGAGGCTGCCACGAACCATTGTCACCTAGTAAAGAAAATAATAACGAACTTACTGCCTGATTCGAACTTTTAGATACGTCAATTAATAGATCTAAAAACGATATGGATTAGTTGTGTCAGTGTCAAAAGTGACGTTTCTGTTTGAAGAAACGTCACATTTGACACTGGCATATCTAATCCATATCGTTTCTAGATATATTAACTGACGTATTTTACGATTTCGTGACGATGACCGCTTCCCATCAAGCGGGTCGTCTGCTCGTTTGCTGACTATTACATACAAAAAATAGTATAAGTAATAATTTCAATTTTTTAATTACTTAATATGAACCATTTATTCATTTTATTGTTGATTTCATTATTGTTTAGTCAGAAAATAATAAAGAATGGGTTAAAAACAACTATCAGCGAATTGGCTTTATACAGTAATAGTTTCTAATAGATGTGTGTAAAATAGACAAATTTAAATTCCAATTACCATACATTTATTAATATTTCTTCTTATCACAAATATGAAATTGCTTACGAACCAACGTATGAAGTCAGTGTTGGCGAAATGACAATGTAAAGTTTCTACGCCCATTTAAGTACCTACATTCTGGCTGCAAGGTGAACACTAAAGCATGTCGAATTTTATTTAAATTTACAGTACTATTAATTAAATGTTTATACTGGACGAGTATAAACCGAAAAAATCTCATTTTCTCACTTTTCTCGCTCGAGTAAACCTATTACCCTATTAGCCTAAGAACCGAACACAATTTTTGCACCTGTTCTCTCGTCAATGGCATGCGGTCTATATGAAAATGCACACCTGAGATCGAATAAGCATTTTTAATACTTAAAAATACCGTCCAAACATTTTTTTGCTTTTTGTTGGTAACTTATTTAAAAAGATTTCTTATTATTTCATTCTTTTGTTCTTTTAAATGATATACCACAAAGGAAAAATCTGCCATAGATAATCATACTTACAATTGTGAATAGTAAAATCCAATTTACTTACTAGCTGACAGTTTTACCAACAAACTACAAAATGTGGTAAAGAATAAAAAATTACTCGGACGGAGTTGTGGGCCAAAATTTTAGTACCTACTGCTGAGTAATGTGTCTGAGTTAGTATTTATGTCATTTGTCGATGTTACCTTTTCTGCATTAATATGTACTTATTAACAAAACGACGTTATTTGAATATGAGGTAAATCAATATGCAAATTGATTTGTTACGGATTACGACTAGATTGATTATCAGTAATAGTCCAATGTAAGTACATAATAGGAAAGTTACTGATTTCAAACAATTCAAACAAAATTGTTTATATAATTTAACTATGTTTGCACTTTGTCGCCACGATTGATTTATGCTAATTTGCAGCCTAACCATCACGGATCTAAGCCGCGGACGGACTGACAGACAGACAGACGGACATGACGAAACGAGTTGACTACAGAACCCTAAAAAGACCAAATGCAAAAGCGAACACCTACATTTGGCGGAGCAGTAAGTAAATTCGGTTTCCTACGTTAAATTACGAACGAATATTTTGCAGGAAATTTGATATAATTATGTGTCAATTCATATACGGTATGATGTATTTCTCATTAACAAACACGTAAATTATGTTTATTCGTATTTTGTTACGTGTTTATACTAAAATGTTTGTATCTGTATTTATTTGATTCGGAGAAAATAAATACAATATATAAGTAGCTTTCTATTTCTACTAAATTCTCTAATTATGTGAATATGAATCATGGAAAGTACTAAACTACATGGAAATACTTAACAGTAACAATTTATCATTGACAGGGAATTGTTTATTCTTTCGTAAACCTCTTTGCAAAGAGATAAAATTTACCAATATTTTTTTGGAGTTTTTGTAGGTATATGTATACAATTTACATAACTATCTAGTATGCAGACGTTGATGCATAATATTTTCCATAAAATACATAGTAATACTACGATCAGTCGATCAGTCCTTATTTCGTCGAAGCTATATACTTCTACGGGGCACCCTCTTATTGTAAAATCTACTACAAAAAAAAAAATGTGTCGCTACCGCGCTTTAAATTGTTGATCCTTTTATACAATTTTTTTTACCCTACTAAATATACAGGTAAGTAAAAAAAACACGTTGCCTTTTGCAATCTAAAATATATCATGCTGTTAACATGTTTGTCCAGGTTCGTTAGTTTTTCCCAGGATTTTACTCTGAACAGGAAAGGTTCGTTTTTCATACGCGATTGCAACGCTCAAAGGGAGCGTTGTCGCCGGAATGAATCCGTCTGTGGCGCGCGGATTTACCGAATCCGTGCAGGTATTACTGGAATGCATGCAAACTGATTAAAAAAGGGACTAGCGAGAATTACAGGAATGGTAAAAAAACTCATAATAAATAGAAATTTTCTGGATAGCAAGCTGCACCAGGGATAGTCTAGATGTACCTATATATGTATTTACACGATGTTTTTAGGGTTCCGTACCCAAAGGCTAAGAACGGGACCCTATAACTAAGACTGTTCTGTTCGTCTGTCTGTCTGTCACCAGGCTGTATCTCATAAACCGTGATTAGTTGAAATTTTCACAGATTATGAATTTCTGTTGCCGCTATAGCAAATACTAAAATACGGAACCCTCGGTGGGACAGTCCAACTCGCACCTGTCCGGTTGTATTAAACTCCTTTAACTTCGGGGCATGGCTAAGTAAAAGTACTACATTTTAAATTTGTTTTTTTTTTTTGTAAAAAAAAAGTAATTAATAGCGTTGTTGTAACATGGACATTAAATTTAAATCCACATGGCTCGGTCGTATTACATTCTGGGGCCTATTTCTCGAACGGTATTAGACTAAGATTAAGAGTGTGTTGTCGTGGTAACCTATAAGTTACCTTATAGTTATACGATTGGACAGTTCGTAGACTAATAATATTAAGGTGACAGTCCACTTCCAACGAGAGCTGCACTACTGTGTTTATTTTACTATGGAAATTGACAATGACAGCGACGCGTTCAGTACTGGTAGTGCAGCTGCGGTTAGAAATGGAATGTTGCCATAAGTCTGATATCGTCCGAGAAATGGGTCCCTGGTGTGACATGTTGTTTAGAATCGACAACTGTCAGACGTCAAGAGTGCTTTTTGACCTTTTATAATTTGGCATTAGTCAATAGGTATACTGATTTTACATTTCTGGCTAAATGCGGACAAAATGCCCAGGAAACAGATTTATAACGCAAAAATTTAAGTCACGGTGAAAATATAATATTTTATCTTTATTAAACTAATATTCGAACCTAAAAGTCCAAGAAGTAACGAAAATGATTACATTTTATCCCATACTTAAATATTTCTAAAAGGAAAATACATCGCAATATACTGCTTATATCAGGTAGAGGCACATCACCTTAACGTTGGTTGGTGCTGCCGGGTTTGTATCGCTCTGGTAATGCTATTACAGTAGGGTTGTCTCTTAGCTGCGTTAATATGTATCTTTAGTAATATGCGTGTATTATATTTGCCTTTCCTAAACTTCTGGTAGAAAGGTATCGAATGAAGGTAAATATTACATTTATTTACATATTTATATTAACAGAAACTATTGATTTATTAGTTACTATTCACAAGTATCACATAACTTTTAGCTTTAATATCACTTATTGATTTAATAAAATATCAATGTGTTTAAAGTAGGTAATTCTTCAGATCTCCGAAGATGGTGGGATGACTTGGACGCCTTCATCAGTGGCTGGCAGGAGAAGGCACTACAACGGGAGTCATGGAAATCAGAGGGAGAGGCCTTTGCCCAGCAGTGGGACACTACAACAGGCTAACTAAAAAAAAAATTCTTCAGATGCGACACAAAATTAATATAACTTGGGTGAAATAATAAATACTGTTTTGTTTTAAATAACGCATCTATTTTATTAAATAAATCTACTGGATTTTCAATATTTTATTAAACTACTATTTTGGCAGCCCTGAAAGCACTTTCACCCTCAGATTTACAGCCGAAGCCAGATGAAAGAGCTAGGTCGAGAGCCCGTTTATTAAGACTATTATGTGCGGGATTTATTGTGTTTCCTCTAAAAGTTTGCCGACAGCAAAGTTTAATGTTTTGGCCGATGTAGCGATAGATTGGGTTCTAATAGAGAAACAGAGGAAATAGACTACTGAAAATACTGCTAGTACTAGAACATTATCATTACTTAACTTTCCTTATATCTATATATCAAACTTCAAATATGTTTGATTTGTTATTTACATGATATAACTAAACTTGAAATGAATCGCAGTGCATCTTGCAGGCAGCGATAAGCGCGAGCAAGATGTACCGCGGGTCGCGGACTTGAATTAAAACAATAACATATCGAGTAAAGATTTCTACAATCTACAAAGCTGTGTCATCGGAAGCAGATTGTCGTGCATTACAGCATGATTTGGATAACTTTTCCCTCTATTGTTCAGATAATCATCTTTTCTTGAATAATGAAAAATGTTTCATAATCAGCTTTAATCGTAAAAATGATCCGTTAATTTTCAATTACACCTTAGCTGGGAAAAATATAGCCCGGGTATCTTCCATTAGGGACTTAGGTGTTACTTTAGACTCACAATTAAATTTTAGTTTACATATTGATAATATATGTAAGCGGGCTTATAAGAAGTTAGGGATGATTCTCAGGATCGGACAGCCTTTTAGGCGCCCTAATACTTATAAACTATTATTCTATTCCTTTGTTAGGAGTATACTTGAATTTGGTTGTGTTGTGTGGACACCTCAGTATCAAGTTCATATTGATCGCCTGGAAAGGATCCAAAATATTTTTCTAAAATCTCTCTGTTACAGAACGGGCAATTATTTCGAACGTACTTCGTTAGCAGCGAGGCATTTTTGTGTTCCTTCCCTTTATAAACGAAGACACTATTTAGATGTAATGTTCTTATTTAAAATTCTTAATGGAATAATAAAATGTCCGAATCTCTTAGAATTAGTCACTTTTAGTTGTCCGCACCTCCCCCTACGTTCCAGATCTCTATTTCATATCAGCTTTGCTCGTAAGAATTACTCTCGGCACACTTTTTTCAGACGAGTCCCTAGTTATGTTAATAGGCACTTACATGACATTGATCCTTTTCACTCTTCCTTGTCTAGTCTCAAAATTGAACTTAAGCGTAAATTGTTTTAGTTTTAAGTATTAAAAATCGTTTTAAATGACAAAATGTATAAATGTAACTTTCAGATTGTCCTACCTACCAACTAGTAAAATAAATTGATGACAACTTATCCGATAATACTAAAATAGATATTGATCTTGAACTTATTTACCAATTTTCTACTTACCTACCCTACTATAATCTAAAACAATATTGATTTTGTTTGGAAGACTGGTAAATACAGTTTAAGTAGATATGGCTCATAATTACAATTTTATTTTTTCTTTCTGCGGTTATTATGTATGTTAACATTATATACCTACTCATTAATGAACCTCCAGGTCTGTTTCTTAATTATGTTACGTACACTACATTGTACTAAAAATCCATTTGTATTATGTGACTGTTTGTGTTCTAAATAAATCAAAAAAAAAAAAAAAGATTTAAGTAGTTCAAGAAAACTAAGGCATAATCTTAGTTTCTCTACTACAGTGTTAGGTGAAGGCGGTTTTGACGCCAGGTATTTTTGAGGCAGAGTGTTCTATTTTACAAGGTCTAATTGGAGCCATTCATGCGACCGCTACAGCGACAAAAACGATTTAAAAATCGTCTATCACTGTTGCACCACCTTTGTATAATTATGTTTTTTTTAAATAGGTATATGTATACGACGAGACGAATCATTTTTGTCTTATAACCGTTTCTGATATAATCACGTTTTTGATTATTATCTAATTTAGAAAATCGTCGTCTGGTGGTGATGAATTGATAATGTAAGGATAAAATGCTACTTATTTATTATAAATGCATTTATCACAATGGTTAAGTCATTCGGAAACTTAACAACTGAATCTCTGCTAGTCCCAATTCAATGGTTTGAATAACAATGCAGGAATTCGGCATTGTCCCACTATCAGGTTGACGAGCTTGCATCATTATCGTTTAGCCTAATGTCCTAAAAAGCAACTCAGGTGAAATAATAACGTCACATTGGGTAGCGGTTAGGCAAAAGAAAAGTTTCTAAGATATTGTGATAAGGTAAGTACCCCTATTAACGAGGGGGTTAAGCAAGTTTCCCAAAAAGAGCCAAAAATTAAGCATAAACCGGCGGTGTATGGACCAAGACATATTTTTTTATGTTAGTTTGTTAATTAAAGTTTATATTATTTTAGTTTCTGGCCTTGTTTTAGAAAATTATAAAGGAAAAAATAATTATCAAAACCAAAATGTCGAAATCGCCTATTACCGTGGTAATGGACCGCTGTTACCCAAATACCGCGGATGTGGGTTCCTTTTTACGAGGGTAGATAACTCGTTGCATTTTTAGTTCCATAATTATGATAAATATTATTTATTTGACAATAATGGATAAAATATGGTACCTATATTCAATACATACGCTTTTCATATTATAAGACTTATTTAATTATTGAATTTTAAATAGAAATAGTTGGTTCCTTTAACGCTAAAAACATCGTGGGTTACCCTTTACGAGCAAGTGTGATGCTGTCGAAATTCTTGTTTAATTTATTCCCTATCTACGTCAAATAAATAGGTACATACTTAATTATTTCAAACGGACGTGGAGGGCAAATTGCGCCAAAACGTTCAAGCTATCACAATTATATTCTACACAATACATATACAAGATATGTGTAAGTTAATGTTAATGTTGTATGTTTGTGTTGTGTGTCTATTTTAACATAAAATATATTTTTCTACTCCAGCACTTCTATTTGTCGATTAAATGACTGCCAGTGATTTCTAAACCAGCTACATTTGAAGCGCGGTGCGTAGGGGGCCGTGTCCTTTATCTATATGATCACTAATATCACAATAGCGAAAAGTTGTATAACTGACTGTATTTTAAAAAAAAATTCTAGAAACAAAGACAACAAAGATCTAAAAACCAATATTTACTTTGACTTTATATATCATTTTATGTTTGCTGCCTTATAAAAAATATTATGTGCAACGGTACAACATTAGGTCTGAAAATTCTCGGGCCTTTCTTCGGCCCTTGAATTTTAAAAACCCTTTTATTGTGTACCTGGTATACCAAAGAATATCAAAAGTATTAAGTATTTTAAGAACCTATTAATTTCGAAGTCATGAAAGTTTTGGGTGGGTCTGTATTAGGTTCTTATACAGTTGATTACCGAGTGATGTCTTTTCTAAGCATCGTTAAACGGTTCAATTCAAATAATTTTAAAACTCATTTACGACTAATCAAAATAAATAGTTATCTTGTATTTTTTTAATACGATCAATATGGATGATTCCAAATATTACAAAACAATGGTTAAAATAAAATTTAAAACCATACTTCTGTTTTTATATCAATACTTGAACGAGTTTCTCATATAAGGGTTTCTAAGAAAACGTCTGAGAAGGTGTCTAAAATTGTAATCAAAATTAAGAGTTCTTGCATAGATTTCATACCACGTTAATAGCTCTTTAGTTTTATAGGTGGTTAAATAATGCAATAACATCAAAAGTCAAGGAAATGTGCATTTATATATGAATATAAGATCGCTTGAATCTAAAATTTCCGTTTCCGTTATTACCGAGGTATACCTCGAAATTAGGTGTCACACAAAGAAAATGGAACCTAACACCGAGGTTTTTAATTTCCTATTTTTTCCCTATTGGCGAGCAAATATCGCAAATAAAGTATTTGGGAATCATAAAGATAATAACTAAGAATCAATCTCAAGTCTTAGTTTTTCCATAATATTTACTATTATTACGCTAATCACTAAATAGAATACGCGTTTACTTACTTGAGGTGTTGCGTGTTAGTATGGAGCAACCAAATCTTGCGCTCTTGATACGCTAGTTTACGTTTTTCGACTTGTTTGTGTGATGTTTCCGTAGTAGTGTTATACTTATTCGACAGTCAAAAGATAAGGCTTTATTTCTGTGTTCTTAGATTCAAAGAAAGTTAATAAGCTTTCTTATTAAACGCTATTTTGTACATACCGCGGTAATGAATGCCAATTTTAATGGGGTCGTTAATAGGGGTACTTACCTTAAATATGATGTGATTAAAACAATGTATCATTTAGTAAATCGTGTAAATCATGTACATGTAGGTACTTATTTAGTGTTAAAAGATTTTAATCGTGGCTACATACCGGGTGTCCAGTAAATAAAGGCTGATTTAGATGACGCGCGAACTCGCATGCGATTTTAGTTACATTGCGGACTGTTGATGACGTCCAATTCCACCGACCGATCAAAATCCGCAATGTAATGAAACTCGCATGCGAGTTCTCGCATTGTATAAATGAGCCCTTTTATGGATCACGTTCAAACCACCACTACTTACTTATACTTATTGGCATGACATATCACTCGTGCTGAACATAACTATGTACATATGTAGATGTAGTCCGTAATTGTTCAAAACTGTTTATATTGGCAATAATGTTGTTATCATTAACCAAATTTCCATAGGTACTATTTTGAATAGATCGATTACATCAACAAAATAGGTCAGTTTACTGAAGCCGTCCTTTTCAAGTACAAAGCAGGCCTTAATCACTTAATTAATGCTATCACTTTAGTTCGCACAATGAACTGCAAAATTATGTTAACAGCTTTAAGCTCTATCTTCAGTAGCGTAAAGCTTTTGAATAAACTCCCAGAGCACTGTATACCTACTGTAATAAAACCCCAAATAAATATTCATCTTGAAAATGGAAATCAGTACGCCCTAAACTCATTACTGAGTCATTTGACTGAAACTAAAACACATTGCCAATGAATAAAACCATTAAATAAAATGGGAACTTATATTGCACGTTAAAATCAATAAGTGTACTCCGAATGTTATTATCTTTTCAATATTTCGCAACGGCATGTCATTGTCGTGATAGTAAAATTTGAATGACAATTTAATACATATTTAGCTTGCGAAAAGACGTTACATGGTGCGTAGTCGGAATAACGAGCGAGGGTGCCGCCCCATCGCTCTGCCCTTATGGAAAATAAAATTATTTTTGACGAGCTCAAACGTTTCGTTTTTATATTGAAAACAACGTTAACGTCATATTTGATAGTACAATGAATATATATCCGTATAGTGTGTTTTGTTTTGCTGGGACTGAAATACAATAGCGAAGGTAGTTATACCTACTAGATACCTATGTGGTAAGATATAATGTATATCTTCAAGTACCGAAACATTCGGGTTTGACGTAACGAGTAATTTAATAATTAGGGGCTGCTACCATCGACTTCGCAAGTACCTACACAACGGACGGTTTGAAACTATCGACTACACTACAGACTATTAAAACTACTAACAAATAGACCGTATTGAGATTGAAACAGCTAGATATTATTTTTATTAGCTACGTTTAAAATCTACTCTGTACTATGCATAAAGAAAAGGGTTCGGGTATGAAATATAACGGCATATTGCAGGTACCGAATTGATGCGCCATTTGGAACTCAATTTGACGTATAATTCATATTGTTTTTTACCCTCCGGTATTTTCTTTATAGTCTTACCCTCCCTTAGGTGAAACTTTTTGGTTTCGAAATGACATTAAACGGAAATTGAAATAAAATATATGGTGACATTTATAACACAGCCAATGGGCCCAGAGTCTTTATTTAACTTAACCTGTAACAGCACCGGTTATATTATACAAATTATCTAGCAATTAAGTATCTTTTTCGTTTTTATTAATTTGGTATACTTAACTGAATTTAATTTAGCTATTTAGTTAATTGCTAGTAGGTATTTGGATTTTACACGGGTATGATAAAAAAAAAATAAGTTTACCCCCTTATTCATAAAACATTACGGGCCTGATTTGAAATTATGTTTTATCCCTTTCTTACAAATACGTAAGTCAAAATGACAGGTAAAGACAAACGATTCATAGTAGCTAATTCAGGTCAGTAACGCGTTTATGAATAGATATTTTTGAGTATGAACGTACTAAAATTATAATTCAAATGCGTTACGATTTATTTCGCTGCTTTTACATTAACTTAACATTTCGTAGACCAAAGCTTTGACATTAATGGTTTAAATAATTTATTCACCTTCGTGACCGCAATTCGTTTGAGGCAGGTCTAAACTTCTAACATTGTATTTTATTTTCATTCTTTACCAAGGAATATCGCCAATAGACCCCACATTCTGAAGTGTTTGCAAAGACTTGCGTCACCATCACCGTAACTTACTTTTTTTGCATTTTATGCATCTCGCTCGTAAGATATTAGTGCGAGCGATATGTTCAGAAAGTAAGGTAAGAGGACGTTAGCAAATATGCCAGTTTGACACACGTTTATTTATTAAATAACATTTTTATAACATGATAAAAATACTAAAAACTTAAAAAATATATAAATCTTCAAGGTTTGACACTGATAAGGTAGTCGTAGTAAGCCAAATAGGTCTCACTTTTCACTTTTAAAATTCTTTGGCGCAAACCGTAGGTACACAGTCATCAGTTCTATATTACAGTTTCATACTACAAGTACCTACTGCAACCACTCTCGGCGCGATTCGGGAAATGAATAAGATATTCACTAGATATGAAATAGTAACGATTTGTGACGTTACACGGCAAAAGGTACCTTATGTCGGCTGGCACTTACGATACTATTAACGCCGCTCCAATATTTAGCTGAGGCAATGGCACCTTTTTCCGTGGAGAGTCACATATCTTTACTATTTCATATCTAATGAATTTCTAATTCATTTCCCGAATCTCTAGTTAAGTAAGCGATTGCTCTCCCACTATAAGTATAAATAGGAGCACGAATGAGTAATGACCGTGGGTAGTCTTACGGCGCGATTCGGGAAATGAACTAGAGATTAACTAGAAACGATATAGTAAAGATTATATTCACTATTTCATATCTAGTGAATATCTTATCCATTTCCCGAATCGCGGCGCCAGCCACCATAAGGTACCTTTTGCAGCGGAAGGTCACATATCTGTACTATTTCATATCTAGTGAGTCTCTAATTCATTTCCCGAATCGAGCCGTTATTTGCTCCAATAGGTATTTCACAGGTAAGTGATCTGTTGTCTATACCTAAATCTGTGCGGGTTCTGTAATCTTCTTATCGGTCCATTTCTTTGTTTTGAAGTATTTCTAGGGATCGTCTCGTTGGGTCTGTGTGAGGAAAGTCCCATTTGTAAAGGTCTCTTACCTATACATGTATACGACTAACCAATCACCTTTTCTTTGAATAACACAGCCCTTTCAAGAAAAAGAGCTTTTGTTTATAAAGTTTTGTGTTTTTCGTCATAAGATTGAAACGAAAATTATTTTGAAGTATGACGGCTTTTTAGGGTTCCTTAGATAATTATAAACCCTAATTTATTTATTTAATATATATATATATATGTATATTAATCAATTAAACTTACAATACATTAAAATTAAAATCCATAAAAATTAAAACTAATAACATATATATAACTTACAAATAACAATCTAAACTATATCATTATATCATTACAACTAAAACTAAATACACAAATACTTAATAATTAACTTAAACATAACCCCCCACCCCGCTCATAAAAAGAACACCCCATCCAACACGTCAGTCTGCGGCATGGACCCCATTACACTGGCGGCGTTACCTCTCTGTACCGCTAGGGCGATACGCTGAGAGAGGTACGCGCCAGCCCTACGGTCCCCCGTGGCCTCGACCAGCCGCGCCGACAAAGCCCCCACAAATGCCTTCATATCGGCTGACCAGGGACCAAAAGTCTCTACTGCGAGCGCCGCAAACTCGTAGTCATTAACTAAGTTGGAGTATTTACGACGCTTGAGAATCTGGGCCTAGTCAGCCGCAGCGCCGGCCTGGATGCGGGTCGCCCCAATGTGGGACTGTGCTAAGGTGTCAACGCACGTCGCGTCCCACACCAGGGCCCTTCCCAGTTTCCACGGCACCAACGTGGCCCCGTCGGGGCGCCTGCCGTCACCTCTCTCCATGCCCACTGGCTCTAAAACCGCAGGCACAGACATTTAATATATATAATTTAATTATTATACTCATTTCGAACCTAGAAATGAGTCCGCGCGAACGTTCACTACGAAACAGGTCAAAACCTGCACAATGCCCACTTGAAAAACCGAAATGTAGGTAAAGTTCTACCGGCCGAATATTCGGCGGCCGGATACCGGATATTCGGCCGATTGGCAGGCCGGATATCCGGTATCCGGTATCCGGCAAATCAATTATCCGTTGCATCTCTAGTTGTAACACCTTTTTAGGTACTAAATCGATCAAATGTCTACGGGAATTGCCTCACTGTAGGTACCTACACTATAGCTATGATTATATTCCTACACGTAAGACGAAGGTGGAGGGGCACTAAGGGCAGACGCTCGATTATTGATTTCCAGTCATGATTTGCAGTTTCCCCTTAAAAATACCCTTTTCAATATTTGAAAGGTACTTGGAGATTTATTGTTTTTCTAAAACAGACTTTGATAAAGCGGATCGGTAAACCAAAGCTTTAGGGATCGGCTCCTCACTTAAGTATTTTGAATGCCGTAAAATCAGGGTAAATATGTGGGAACAATTTTAGTTATCGTCATGATTTTTTCATGTAGACTGTAGAGTATAAGGCCCAGTATATTTATCACACCGTATGTTTATCATAAATAATCAGAAAGATTGTTTAGAAAATGTTATTACTTACATGTTTCATTGATGCTCTAACTAAATGTTTACTTTAATTCGAGATGATTTGAGTAAACGTTGACAGACAGATAGCAATTTGATAATTTGGCCAGCAAATGTGGCTTTTCATCAGAGGACGGTGCTTGTGCCTCATGTGCAATAAGGCCTAGTCTAACAGAATTTCTGTTGAAATTTCAGATAAAAAAGTTCTTATTACACTTGAAGCATGAGGACTCTTCTCTGATGGAAAGTTACAAATTTTGCGCTTATATTTCTCGTTAATCACATAATAGACGATTAATTATTAACAGGTATTAGGATTAAAATTCACGTAAGCCACAAAAACACACCCGGTAAGAATTAATTACTTCTCCTTCAAAGCCTACAATCATCAATAAATCTTACCTCCCTTAAACTGGAGTAAAATCCGGCTTTCTTAATGGGTCTTTCCCATCAAGCTCCATTTTTAGATTTCCCTCCAGAGAAACCATCGGGTTTCAAGTAAATCTGTGATATCTCCTGTAATGTGTCCCCTGGCGTTTATACCGAACTCGTTGACCGTAAAATTGTAAAAACTACGATAAATCTTGCCTTTTACTTTTCCCCTGGCCTACTGAGGATCGAGTTAAGAGCTGCTCACCTACTCAATATATCGCGAGGAGTATTAACGTAATGTGATGGTTTATGGTCCCTGTACTGTAACAAATGACTGTACTATTACTTGACGACCGGTCTGGCCTAGTGGGTAGTGACCCTGCCTGTGAAGCCGATGGTCCTAGGTTCGAATCCCAGTAAGGGCATTTATTTGTGTGATGACACAGATATTTGTTCCTGAGTCATGGTTGTTTTTCTATATGTATTTAAGTATTTATACATTATGTATATCGTTGTCTGAGTACCCACAACACAAGCCTTCTTGAGCTTACTGTGGGACTTAGTTAATCTGTGTAAGAATGTCCTAAAATATTTATTTATTTGTTTATTTATTATTTATTTATTACGGGATCCCAAACATAGAATATACTTAACTAAATAAAAAAGCGAATAATTAAGAGTGAAGCTGTCGTGGGGGATAATGAGATAATCAAATAAAAGTAGTATTTCGCCTTTGGGTAACTTACTTTTCTTTAATCCCTGACGCAAATGAGGGGTGAAGATTTACCGCTATATGTGTGTCTATATATATCATCCGCTGTATGTAGCATCGTAGCTCTTAAATGGGTGAACCAACATAGATGGTGTTTTTTATTAGGGTTCCGTATCCAAAGGGTAAAACGGGACCCTATTACTAAGACTTCGCTGTCCGTCCGTCCGTCCGTCTGTCACCAGGCTGTATCTCACGAACCGTGATAGCTAGACAGTTGAAATTTTCACAGATGATGTATTTCTGTTGCCGCTATAACAACAAATACTAAAAACATAATAAAATAAAGATTTAAATTAGCAGAAGTTCTAAGGTCCTGTTTTCTAAGGGGACCTTGCATTTTGGAGACAAAGCAAACCGCTTGGAACAGGTGTTTCTGGGGGTGATCTGAGCCGATTAAGCCCGGTTGCCAAGAGGTTCCACCCAGCAGGTTGGCAGGGGAGGGGGGGCAAATGTGGCTCCGGCGCGCCTCACTCTAAGCTATATATCTGCATACATCTAGCAACTATATCAAGTTTGGTGTCTTTTTCGTGTAATTCGAGGATGAAGAATTCATTTCTGTGACTAAATTTTCACTCTTCCATACAAAAAAATCGAGAAATTAAAAATTCCAAAAAAATCTTTTCACTTCTTTTTTCGAAAATCTTCTACAAAATTAAAACTATGAGGATTTGCTCTAGAAAAAAAATATCTGTGAATAGCCCAGTTATCCTACTATATAGAATAGTAAACTTGTTAAACATTTTTTTTTCATAACTCTGATAAAAAAAATGTTTTGTGTCGCGCGGCGTACCTGCATTGTAAGAGCGGTATGCAGCGTTTGGGATTTTTAAGTATGTTTCGATGGTTTCTGATAAGTTGTTATTCTTCTGGTTGTAGAAAATTACTTCTGGACGTGATATATATACAAATATAAATTAAACGTATAAATATAGATGTTGGGAAAACTTTCGCCAATAGAGTTATTATAAATGTGATAAAATTAACAAAGCAGATGTTTGATTAAAATGCGGGTTAAAATACGAGTAAGATATATATTGTTCGCAATTGCCACTACATGCCCATGGGTCCGTGCATTTTAGTTTTTTCTTAACGCAGTTGCACCTCCCTGCCCATTTTGTTTTGCAGCGGCAACGAATAAGCTCTAAACAAGCAGCAGCCGCCGCAGGTAGGCTTGTACATATGGGCTCCCAGTAACCATTTTGTTTGGACCAGCTCCAGTCAGCAGGACATGGAAGCTGTTGCTGAGGGGCTATAATCTGTCCCCAAACATAGCCTCCTTGGTAAACTGCACGGAGAAATATGTTTACGTGGGTAGGGCATCTTCCATTGGATGCAGATTCTCTAACTGAAGATTTTTTTTTGTAAAAAGTACTTTTCGGCACTCTTTTGCACTCGTACTTGTACCTGATGTACTCGTAAAATCAGTAACAAAATACTATGCATTTTGTTAAAATAACGTCTAGGGGCCAATTCACACCTCGTAATTCAAATCTGTCCATACTTACTATTGTAAGACTCTTACTTGCCATACAAGACAATAACAATTTTTATCAATATTGGCAATGCCTGCTCAATATTGCCTTGTTTGCCGTATTTAAACCCCTCCGTTACGGCAGGATATGCGCTCCAAGCTTGAAATACGCTTTTTTCCCTGTCCATACAAAAAAGAAACAGTGTCGCAACCTGAAAAGGTGTGGAAGAATGACAAGACTTCTGACCTTTCTGGTCCTGTAAAATAAATTATATATCTATGCGTTACAAATAAAATCATATATTTAAAGAAAGTTTGCAGCACTTGACCAATTGCCCTGGTGAGCTGTCTCGTATACTGCGGTGACATATTTATTTTATTTACAATTAATGGAGGATTGGCACAGGAAAGAATCACCTGTTCCTCTCGTGCCATGCTATTGCATTTCCTTAAGCTAACGTTTGTAGTTCTTCCATTAATTGTAAATAAAATAAATAAATATGTCACCGCAATAAGAGACAGGTCAACTGGGCTAATGGTCACGTGCTGCAAACTTTCTTTAAATATATGATTTTATTTGTAACTCATAGATATATGATTTATTTTACAGGACTAGAAAGGATAGTAGTCTTGCCATTCTTCCACGCCTTTTCAGGCTACAACACAGTTTCTTTTGTGTGTGGAAAGGGAAAAAAAGCGTATTTCAAGCTTAAAGCGCATATCCTGCTGTAACGGAGGGCCTTCTTCTTCGTTACACTCTTGATAGAGTGGTCGTGGCCATTATGAAAACTTTTGAGCGACTCATTTAACGACACGTCGCCATTCCTCCCGTAGAGCTGCTTTCCGTAAGCATTCGCTTACTGTGACCGACACACTGATTTGGTTTGGTCAGTACATCTCATTAGAGATCTTCCCCTAGCCCTGTCACCTCCTACTCTTTCTTGCACAACTAGACGTTCTGTAGAGGTTCCGTCTCGACGAGACACGTGTCGAAAGAAGTTGAGTACCGAGTTTTGCCCGTAGAAAGCAACCGCTCTTTAATGCCAAGCTCCTCAATAATTGATGCTCAGTCCATGATATGCCCAGCATTCGTCTCCAGCACCACATCTCTAGTGCATTCACTTTCTGTTTTTCGGATGCCCTTAGTGTCCATGTGAGACATACAGCATACAGAAAAGTGGGAAATATGAGGGATCTGACAATCCTGGTTTTAGTGGTCCTTGTAATGTTCCGGAGGGATTTAAATACGGTAAACAAAACAACATTGAGCAGCCAATTTTGGAAAAAAATGTTATTGTCTTGTATGACAAGTAAGAGTCTTACAATATTAAATCTGAACAGATTTGAATTACGAGATGTGAATTGGTCCTTAGACATTATTTTGATACTATGCATTGTGTTACAGTGTTCGGATCAGGTACAAGTACAAGTGTAAAAGAGTGCCGAAAAGTACTTTTTACAAAAAATAATCTTCAGTTAGAGAATCTGCCTCCAATGGAAGATGCGCTACCTACGTAAACATATTCTCCGTGCAGTTTACCAAGGAGGCTATGTTTGGGGACAGATTATAGCCCCTCAGCAACAGCTTCCATGTCCTGCTGACTGGAGCTGGTCCAAACAAAATGGTTATTGGGAGCCCATATGTACAAGCTGCTGCTTGTTTAGAGCTTATTCGTTGCCGCTGCAAAACAAAATGCGCAGGGAGGTGCAACTGCGTTAAGAAAAAACTAAAATGCACGGACCCATGGGCATATAGTGGCAATTGCGAACAATATATATCTTACTCGTATTTTAACCCGCATTTTAATCAAACATCTGCTTTGTTAATTTTATCATATTTATAATTACTCTATTGGCGAAAGTTTTCCCAACATCTATATTTATACATTTAATTTATATTTGTATATATATCACGTCCAGAAGTAATTTTCTACAACCAGAAGAATAACAACTTATCAGAAACCATCGAAACATACTTAAAAATCCTAAACGCTGCATACCGCTCTTACAATGCAGGTACGCCGCGCGACACAAAACATTTTTTTTATCAGAGTTATGAAAAAAAAATGTATAACAAGTTTACTATTCTATATAGTAGGATAACTGGGCTATTCACAGGTATTTTTTTTCTAGAGCAAATCCTCATAGTTTTAATTTTGTAGAGGATTTTCGAAAAAAAAAGTGAAAAGATTTTTTTGGAATTTTTAATTTCTCGATTTTTTTGTATGGAAGAGTGAAAATTTAGTCACAGAAATGAATTCTTCATCCTCGAATTACACGAAAAAGACACCAAACTTGATATACTTGCTAGATGTATACAGATATATAGCTTAGAGTGAGGCGCGCCGGAGCCACTTTTGCCCCCCCTCCCCTGCCCACCTGCTGGGTGGAACCTCTTGGCAACCGGGCTTAATCGGCTCAGATCATCCCCAGGAACACCTGTTCCAAGCGGTTTGCTTTGTCTCCAAAATGCAAGGTGGTGGACCTTAGAACCCCAGCTAAATGGGGCTCCCATACAACAAACGTGATTTTTGACCAAAGTTAAGCAACGTCGGGAGGGGTCAGTACTTGGATGGGTGACCGTTTTTTATTTTGCTTTTTTTTGTTTTTGTTTTTTTTTTCATTATGGTACGGAACCCTTCGTGCGCGAGTCCGACTCGCACTTGCCCGGTTTTTTGAAAACAGGCTTTCTAGAGGTGGATATTAGATATGTTTTATCAAATTTTGTTTATCTATTTGTGTCCAGGGATTTTTTTAATACTATTTTTAAGAAAGGGGAGGCCTTTTGTCCAGCAGTTGGACACAAAATAGGCTATAAAAATTATACGTTCTTATTAAGAAACATACCTATTAAAAATACTTATTTATTTATAAGGCAGATACAAACGTTAAAAATAAAAATAAACTAACTTATCTATAACATAAACCTAAATTAAAACTAAAAACTAAAACTAAATAAAATAAAACTACCATACCTATTTAGATAAATTTTGCGGGACGAAACTTAGGCACAAAAATTCATTCAGAATGTCATATTTAATAGAAAGTTTATAAATAAAATTGAAACTTTTTATAATCATTATTTTTTTTGTTCTGCAGATTTAGTTTGATAGAAAACCAATTATAACGTTTTCGTGAGTACTTACTGTACACAGAAACCCGTTTCTATCTAAATTATTTCAATAAAACTCGTTAATTTCGATACAGATTCAGTTACATCGACATAAATGGGCTTAATTATATACGCCAGCAACTACAGCAAATTGGTTTACAGTTATTAACTTTCATGAATCACTTACAATAACGGCAGTAAATGGATACTAAAAGGGTATCACGCATATCACGACTGGGCCATTATTGTAAGTTATTTAAAACTTTTATTTTTACCAAACAACGATAAAAAGTAGCTTTCAAACAAAGCTAGTAATAAAACTACAGTTTTATGACAATACATGGTCTGAAGATTAATAGTAGCGGATTTATTTTTTATTAAAAAATATCTTTGAACGAAGCGGACAAAATAAGTTCAATTCTCTTCTTCCTAGTCGAATCCTTATGTCTGAGGGTCGTGACCACCATTAGTCGCTCTGTGGTGTAGTGCTCTCCATCTTGGCCGATTCATTGCCTTCCTTAAGGAACCCTGGAACCCCTCGCGTGTAACCTTTGAATGCCGTTGAACCAGAGTGTGGGTATCCCTCCCTGTTTTCGATGACCTTCAACAGGCCCAACTAGCAGAGCCTTTTCCAGGCTATCAGGTTCACGCCGGGCCAAGTGCCCAAAAAAGCCAAGCATTCTCCCACGGCAAATAGCAGAAAGACGAGTCTGGATCTTGAGCTCCTGCAGAATAGACATCACATTAGTGCAACGCGCTGTCCAGGATATGCCTAACATTTTGCGCCAACACCACATTTCAAACGCATCTATCTATAAGTTCAATTAAATTCTATAGAATAAGTAAGCACTAGTAGTTAGTCTTTTAGTAAACAAAGCTAAAAGACTTTCGGATTATTTTTTATCTCATCTACATTCGGGATTAGCGGTAGGTATTTAGTCTACTTTTAGTCTACTCAAACACTACTTTTGAATATCTAGTGAACTGAAATCTTTTAAACCGACTTCAAGATCCAAAAAGGATGCTGGTAGTAGTTACGCTTGCAATTTTATTGCTATTTTAAGCTTCTTTTTTTACTCTGTACCTAATTGTCCTGCTATCTTGTGGTTTAATTTTATGAGTTCTATCTCATAAATCATTTCCTTTCGTTAAACGATGCAAAATATAAGTTGTTCGTAGTTGCCAACCATCGACTAAATATGTCGTAGGCTGCCCGGGGTAATAATTAAGCCCAAGAATTTTCCTCTTAAATTGGCTGAGTTGAAACTAACGACTCCTCACACTTTAAAATCAGTCAAGCCATTTGGACATTACATGTACTCTAAAATTACCTCTCTCCCTTTTTTTAGGTGAGTAGACTTTCATAAAAACAAAGTACAATCGAAAGCACAAACCAATAAGTGCGATTACTGAGCTTACTTCTTGAGTAGGAAATCAATGAAAATATTCAACTTGAATATTTAAACACTATAATATCTGTCTGGGTTTTACGAGTAGTTTGCGATTTCAAGTGCCTGAGGGCCCAATTAGTTTTGCACGAAATCGAACTTGGCACGATGTTATAAGGAAAACTCTGTTATGCAGATAATGATGTATTTTGAATACAGGTTTGTTAATAAGTAAGAAGAGATATGATATGAATAAAAAAGCGGTCCCGTTTCAACTTTATATGTCCTTGTTCGTTTATATTATAAGTCGTATTCGTTTAAACCTCAAAACAAATACGTTTTCTACATGAATAGGTATGTGACAATGACAAACATCTTTTATTACATAAAAGGCCTTTGAGACAATTTCCTATTGTACTTTCACATCAGGTTACGGTTGTATCAGGGTCAATAAAACTGCTATGATCTATTCTTGAACTATCGAACACGTGCCAAGGGCTTAATACATAGTTGCCAGATATTTTTTGTGAAACTCCGTACAAACATCAATCCTTTTACGCATTGGTATGCAGGTTACGTAGGTCGAAATGCAAAACACTTACCCCGCCAGGGTTCAAAGCGTAAAACTTTTTCTGTCCCAAACATTATTCCGGTCTCGTAGTTCTGCAGCTTTGCGTGTTTGAGGTTTGAAGTATTTTTCGGTTCAACCCGCTTTCATTAAAAAGTTTTCGTTACTAATATTCAAAGTAATGGATAACTTCCAATTACGTTGACAGAATATCATAATACTTGTTTATCTTTCACTTAAAAACACCGTTATTCCTAAAGCATAAACGACTTGTAAACCAGTTAAACAATAGAGATCATAATTACCTGCTTCTAATTATACCATAATAACAGCTTTTGGTAGACCAAACATTCATTGAAAAGTTTTGGAGTCATTAGTGTACACGATCGCAGAACATGGAAAATAATCGTGTAATTTATGTAGAAAAGAAAACAAGAAAAGCATTGTTGGTATAAAAAGTATAGAAAAAGTCGGTGGGCACTTTGCGAAGTTTTTATTAGAGGCAACTCCGTTTGCCAGACCCGCCTGAGCGGCCGGGCGCGACTCAATCTACCAAACAACTTACAGTTTTTTTATGCAACTCGGTGAAGTTTATTGTATATTGGTCACGCTAGGGCTAAATTAGTTGTCGTGTTGGATGCAGGATTTTTAAACTTCGCATATTTCGTTATAGGTTGGTAAATAGTGGACGTATCTAAATAAACATGCTTTATATACGTAGATCTCATAATAAATATATTGTTATACTCAATTGCTACTGAAAGTTCAAGAGCAAATGAATAAGAAGAGCTATTTACAGCAGTAGAAACGAGTACAGGATGACATACTATACGCCGAGGCGTTCGACATGTAATGACATCATATCGTCATAGAACATTTTATGACGGCTGATCGGTGATTACATGGTGCTTTCCATAGAAAACGAAGCGCCGGCAGCTCTGGCCCGGCCACGGTCCGGTCTAACGTGTCTAATCATTAAGGATGATCCTTAATGATTACTCACTGCTCATGGCAAGACTCGTAGATAGCTCTCGCTTACTATCTTTCTCATTGAAAATTAAGTAAATAATTATGTAGTGATTATCCCTAATAAAAATAACCATTTGCTAATATTTAGCGTATATCCAGTCTAACAAATTTCTAGAACGAATACTGATTAAAATAACTTAGCATACCCAAAAATCGCCAGTAAGTAGCGATATTAATATTAATACAGCCTGCGGTCGAACCTAGCGGCCCAATACCGACAAAAAAGAAAAGGGACCTATTATTAAAGCCTTAGAAAGTAGAAGTTTAAGCCGACTTTCTTTCTACAAAGATTGGAGGCTTAAGATATCTTTGGGAGAAAACTTTTTGCGCGATAAAATGTTTCGTTTGCGTGTGAGAAATCCTTAGATTCTACTTGATTTGTCTTCAGAGAGATAACGCCGGAAGTCGTGATGCATCAGAACCTTTTTTTGCAGTAGCCATTATTTAAAAAGTTACTGCCCTTTTTGATTTGTCACTTTGTCAGGGAGAAGAACTATTTAAATTAATGTTACGAATACCATATCGTACTAGGTATAATATTTGAATTTCATACTTAACCTTACGAATTTGTGTGTTAATTTAGAATCAAATAAGTAAATCCAAAACTGCGACCGTGTACAATATTATGTACATATTCTGTACATGATATTATTTAATATCCATGTATATTAATACTACAGTACAGGATTGTATAATGGTAGACGCTTAAGCGTATAATGACTTGATGTAATGATTTCCTATGGCGACAACAAAATTAACTTAAGCAAGACGCCATTTTAAATGATGTCGTAAAATATTACAAAGACGTCGGGTTGGCAAAGGCTTTCGAAATAATTAAGGAAGTGTAAGGCTTTGCATTTGCATAACAAATTTGTAAAGGGCTGCTTGGTGAAAAAATATTGCTAGTAAATCCTTTGACAAATCAGGCGTCCCTTTCGCCTTGAGTTTTCTTCTGATTATTTTGTTCAAGCTTGGTTTTGTCAGCTTTATTAATTTTTGTAAATCTCGGTTTTCAATTTCTAAAGCCCCCTGAATTGGCGTGGCTATACTTTACAGCCTAGTGATGCGATGAAAAAATAATAATTTAATAATGTTATATTGAATTAAATTGAATTGAATAATACTTTAGTTTTATTCAATTAGGTAAATAAAACTTTAACTAATGATTATATTAAAGAAAATATTTTCTTTTAGATCATGTAGACACTATAGCTTCGCGTCGTAACGTAGTCCCGTCCTAGCTTCTAACTGTATATTGGTAAATATTATATTTAGTTAATTCCTACCTTTGTTTTAGTGTTATTTTTATATGAATTATATAATGATTGAACTTTTATACCATGTTGTAGATTGAGTATACCTATTTTAAGATTTATTATCATATGACCGAGTAATATTATACATTCGTACACGCATTAGCGAACTGAAATGTCGAAAAGCGATTATATTCACCAATGTCTGGGGCTCAGGAAACATATACTTAAGACCACAAGTCCTCGTCTCGAGTAGCGTGTCGCCAAACACCTATGCCCGAGGCATTTGTCAACTTCACGGACATGGCACTCCAGCGATACAGGGCCCTCGGAAATGGACACGCTGCAACTAACATTATAGACAGGCGTTGATGATACTTGGCATCAGGTGCAAGGGGATGTGGGTAGTGGTATCGAAATTTTAGACCGGTGTCGCGATAACGACATTGTAGACGATTCAAGCAATATTGGTTTAGGTTTAGATATGGTACAAAGAGTTGAATGTCTGAAGTTTATAAAAAACAAAACTTTTTGATGTTTTGTATCGTATATCGCACATACATGTAGGTAGGTACTTACTTATATTGTTTAATATTTCACGTCACCTATTCTTTTGGTGTTAGCTTTCTTATTAAATAGTATCTGTAAATAATTATGCATAAGTATAGGTCCTTAAAAAAATATTTAATAATCAAACGAACTTACCTGTGAAGTTTGATTACAATTATACGAGTATCCAAATCCAAGACAACAAATATAATTTACAAGCAGCAGTACATGGAATCATGCCGTCCTTGTCACACATTTTAGAGATATAATATTTAAAAAACAATTTCGCGCTGTTCCCCTACCTCACTACGCCATCGTCCCTCGCCATCCCACTCTAACCCCGCTCCTCAGATACCCGTCATTATTTCAGAGTGGATCTTTTTTGTGTTATGAACAGAGACTAGTTTATTTTAATTTTCGGGGTTGGGGGGCGGGAATTTGTTGTCTTGGATTTGGATACTCGTATAATTGTAATCAAACTTCACAGGTAAGTTCGTTTGATTATTAATTATACTTCCTATCCAAATCCAAGACAACAAATATAATTTACAAGCAGATGTTCAGAGCCTTGTATCTAAATACAGGTGCGAAAATAAAATGAAATATCGATATGAAATCAGTAAGTTAGGTACGTATGCCGTTACTGATATGACTGATTTCAGCTGAAGAGATTTACCTGCAAATGTAATTTTATATAAGTATAGCATTGTATATTATGATTATAAGCGTCATTGATTAACGGGTAAAATTAGGTACCTTTTACATTCCTTTTTGGTGAAAGAAAAAAATAATCATAAATAAATTAAACTTTCTTAGTTTTTATTATAATACCTATAACTTTAAAAAACTTCTTAAAATTATGGTTATAACTGTTGTATAATGTAATTTTGCCTTTGCTTATGTAGACCATTGAAAGGTGTGTTCAATCTTTAGTTATAGCTCTGAACCAATTTTTATAGCACTTTATACCCATTATATTATTCGAATTTCAATTTAAATTTAACTAAGATATACATTGTTTTAATTTTCAAGATTATAATTACTACAACGGTTTAGGTTGTTTTCTGTCAGACACTATACATAATAAATAAGCTGTTTTTTATCATTTAGATTTTACCAACCACTCACTGGATGTAATTATTTTTTGCGTTATGATTAATCTATGAATGTATGTCTTTTTAAGTATTGACAAGTAGAATAAAATATAACTTTATGACAGTTTGCAATGAAGATCCAATACAACAATAAATACCCTCTTCTATACAAAGCCTGTGGGTAAAGGAGATTTTTCTTCATTGTAAGGTTGTCATAGAAATCATGTTTCTATACATTTAGACTAAGTCCGGACAATGACTAGTAGAAAAGCCTTGTAGGTGCTGTTTTGAAACTTATAATTTTTCAAATTTTCAATTATAATTCAGCTTCAAATTATAGATTTATATATAGTTGGTCAAACCAATTTGTCAGTCAGTAACAGGAAAACTATACTCATCCTTTCCTTTTGGGTGCTAGTACTGGTTTAAGACAAAGATAGTACGATTCTCTCTGTCTTTGATTGAAATGAGACAGTCACATTTTCAAACGATATTTAAATAGCTAAATAATGTATATAGATAGACTACCTTTATTAATAAATAACTCGTCTTTCTTTACGTATCTGACCGATGACGACTACACGTGATACAAGTGGCAAGTAAACTTTGGTAGATTGTAGTGTAGGTAGTTAGGTCTTAAATTATGATATATTTGTGTATAAGGCATTTACTTGAAATTTATCATTCAAGGAGTAACTTATAGTAACCTTTTTTAAAAATAACAATTATACTGTGCAGCGTGCACAGTATTCCTGTGATACACAATCAACAATAATTATTTAAGCTTTCTCGTGTTACGTAGCATTCAATAGGGTATTACATAGGTACTATAAGTATTTAAATAATTTATTTTACACCATGCATAAAATACACAGATTAGAGTTATTTTTAAACACAAGTTCTATTTAATAAATTGGATAGAAATATAACAATACACTCTTTTTGTTTGGGTAGTCGTGTAAAAAGTAGGTGAGTTGACCGTGACGTCACGATCTAATGTTTCATAGAAATTCCATGTTAGCAAATCGTTTTGACAGTTCTAAAAAGGTAACTGATTTGTAGTAGTAGTAGTAGTAGTAGTAGTAGGAAACTACCCTATTATAACTGTACAGCAGTATAATATGACAACCTAGAGCATTTAAATTAATGACAATATTTAATTTTATTATTGTTGATGGATATCAATCTTTTATTGCGATTGTCAATCTAGCTATTTAGCGATGGCGATTCATGTAACAGGTTACAGCATTTAACTCTGGTTGCATTGTTGTGCAATTGTGCATATTGGTTTTCAGCTAAGGATTCCAGCGTTGATTTCGCGTCGTGGGATATATGCATCAACTACGGTGCAGCCCTTGTTAGTTGCGGCGACGGTCCCCTGAAGTTTAGAGCTGAGATAACCAGTAAGCAAATCGTACTGGATTTGTTACGAGTAGGTAAATCGGGCTCGTTGAGATGGTATATATTTGACTGCAGGTCAAAGATGCTGTTTGAAGCTATTTGGAACACATAACTTCGTAATATGTATGTATAATAATGTGAATGTAAAACCGGTTAAAGGGTTATATCTCTTTGCATATATTGTTTACTCGTCATACAGCACTGTTGGTGTACTTAACAGGATTTTAGGCTGCATTAACACCAGTTAAATTGCTTCAACGTAACTAAAATCTCCTTTGTATTTCACATACGTAAAGTCACATCATCAACTATTAAAGTGGAGGCAACATAAAGATCTGGATGCAGACTATGACAAGTACATTACATTGGCATCAACACTGTTACAGTGGAGCATGGTTATATATCTTTGACTCATTTTATAACGATCAAAGCGTCTGCAGAACAAACATACCGAAGAGCGTAAAGACCGAAGAACGAAGTGACTGAAGAACGAAGTGATCGAAGAGCGAAGCGACTGAAGAGCGTATCATCAGAAGAGCGAAGCGACCGAAGAGCGTAGTATCCGAAGAGCGAAGCGACCGAAGAGCGTAGCATCCGAAGAGCGGAGAGACCGAAGAGCGTAGCATCCGAAGAGCGAAGCGACCGATAAACCAAAGGACCGAAGCAATCGAAGAGCGAGTCAGCCATTATTATGTACTTTTTGATATTATGCAATTATCATCATAAATCTTCAATACAGTAAATGTGGAGTAAGGATAGCCTCGTTACTGTTAATGCGGAGCAAATTCAACCTCGACGCTGTGAAAGCGGAGCTCTCGACACAATTACTGTGGAGTAAAAATAGCCTCATCACTATTAAAGTGGGGCAAACTTACCCTCAACGCTGTTAAAGCGGAGTTCTCGACACAATTAATGTGGAGTAAAGATAGCCTCGTCACTATTAAAGTGGGGCAAATTTAGCCTCAACGCTGTTAAAGCGGAGCCCTCGACACAATTGATGTGGAGTAATGATGGCCTCTTCACTATTAAAGTGGGGCAAATTTACCCTCAACGCTGTTAAAGCGGAGTTCTCGACACAATTAATGTGGAGTTAAGATAGCCTCTTCAGTATTAAAGTGGGGCAAATATAACCTCAACGCTGCGAAGGCGGAGCTCTCGGCACAATGAATGTGGAAAATTTTGCCTCGACTTCTCGTTTGTAACTAAATATTTATCCTATATGAATTTTAATCTATATGTGTTATTTAATGTGCAATATCATAAACTCTCCTTTTGTCATTGACTTTTATTTGTTAACACGGTTTATACCGAGTACTTACCTACCTGTTTGATGATCATCTCGTTGCATAGTATACCTAAGTTTCTAAGTACTCACTCTACGTAAACTAACAAATTCTGAATCTCAGTTGTCATTAGGAGGTTTACTTATATTTCCGATACGATTTACGCATGAGTTTACGATCCTCGACGCTATTGTACTAGCGGAGTATTATTATTTGACGTAGTCCATAATATTACACAAATCAAGTCCCAATACTTTGACCATGATTTATTTCATTCTAAAATTCTACATTGAGTTGATAATATGAGAGTGTATAAAAAAAATTGATGTTAGCACATTCATGAGGTTTACTTACTCGTAGAAAGATATACTGTTCACACTTGGTACGCCTCCGTTATACAGTACTGTTGTAGAAAGTAACTGGCTATGTGATGTTAAGCATATAGCATTGGTACTTAATAGTGTCAATCAGTAATGTCTATTTATCACAAAGCAGGAGATCTGATGAGCAAAAGGAGGCGACCACACCGACTGGACCCAAGACTCGACGATACTGCGATGTGCGATTAAAACCAGTACCTAATCCGTTTTAATCCTTACGATACATTCACTATGTCGGTATCGGAGCACGCATAGCGCGTGCTCGTCGTATACATCGGTCACTGGCAACAGTCGGTCAAACTAGTCTTCAAGTATCTTGTAGATTGTGTATTTAATGAAATTTTTTATGTACCTACATATAAAATGTAGGTATCTGTATACCTACAGGTATGAGGATACCTCCTCATAAGATGCTAATTAAACTTATTGGTTAAGTAAAGAATAAGTCTATTTGCACAAAGACACATTTGCTACCGTGCATAGGCACTTAAATATTACCAATCGGCAAGGATTAATATTGTTACCTATCTTTTTTATTACACAGTAGGGTAGATATATAATTTTTATTCAATTCGGATATAGTTTGTATACCTAGTACCTACTAGTATACAGTATATAAAATCTGTAGGCGAAAGCATGTCAATATAATATAATAATATGGTGTTCGCATTCGTAAACAATTTACTGAGCGAACATTGCATAGTATGAATGTAACATATTTTATTCAAAACATTAAATGTTAGTAATATGGTACATATTACTATAATCTTTGGATTTTGTATTAGTCATATAACTGGGTTAAAGATCATTTTGTGATTTATCTATTTATATCTCCGTACTTATTTCATCCGTAATTATTTTATTCTAAAAAGGAGGTAGTTGTAACAAGTGATTTCGTACGGAAGCAAAGATTACTTACTTAGTTGATTTATTACGTAATGAGTTTATAACGCTAAATGAAAATACGATTTCAAATTAAAGATTACTAGCCATGTAAAGTATTGCAAACGAGACTAGACTTGCCGTGCCGAAAAACCATTCATTTGTTGCTCGGCCACGGCGGCCGGCGGTACAAGTAATGTTTTGATTCTATAATTATCATTCAGCGCTTAATAGACATATTAAAATTACTCACCCTAACTTCATCAATCGACACACACACAGACATTTTTAGAGGAACACTATTTTGGCGAAAATACGTATGACTCGGACTAACACAAAAACATGTAATGACGGGTATCTGAGGAGCGGGGTTAGAGTGGGATGGCGAGGGACGATGGCGTAGTGAGGTAGGGGAACAGCGCGAAATTGTTTTTTAAATATTATATCTCTAAAATGTGTGACAAGGACGGCATGATTCCATGTACTGCTGCTTGTAAATTATATTTGTTGTCTTGGATTTGGATAGGAAGTATAATTAAAAGTATTATATATATGTCGGCGGCAGATCGTAAAATCGGGCATATCGAGATATTCCTAGGCATATCATGAAACGCCGCCATTTCATGATCTGACTAAGATTTGCCCAGGCATATCACGATCTGCCTTATAAAAGAGGCGGCAAATCGATCAGAGCATTGGCGTTCGTTGATATTCCTAGCTTCATACCGGGCGCATCGTAAAATAACCTCGTGAGGATTGCACGATATGGCTGGTGTTCGCTAGGCATATCATAAAATGCCGGCGTTTCATGATCTGCCTAGGAATATCATTCTGTGAGGTTTGCACGATATGGCTGGTGTTCGCTAGGCATATCATGAAATTCCGGCATTTCATGATCTGCCTAGGAATATCATCCTGTGAGGTTTGCATGATATGGCTGGTGTTCGCTAGGCATATCATGAAATGCCGGCGTTTCATGATTTGCCTAGGAATATCACCCTGTGAGGTTTGCACGATATGGCTGGTGTTCGCTAGTCATATCATGAAATGCCGGCGTTTCATGATCTGCCTAGGAATATCACCCCTTGTCGCAAAACGACGCGGTTTTGGAATGAGATGCAATGCTAATTCACAACATTCAGGATAGAGCATAAATATCTATACTCGCCGGTAATAAACGGTACAACACGATAAAATAACCAAAGGATATCACGCACTGGACTGACCTGATACTACAGCAATGGCGGAATCCTCTCAATGCCACTAGTTCTTTTTTTACGTTCAGCACCTTCTCCTCTTTCACACGCCGGCCGGCGGTACGTTAAACAGTCTTAGGCCTTTTGTCACGCACGATATATCACTAAAACACTTAGTTTTGGAGGCTTAATACATATAATGTGATTTAAATCGTTAGCGGTCGATCCGCATGCCGCGGCGTCTCCCTCCGGCCGTTTTGGCAACCAAGTTTCGTAACCAGTTGTCAAAAAATAATATATCATCGTGTTAGGCAACTAGTTGCCTAAAAAGAAATTCTATTCCTGTTTGACATCCAGTTGCCAACGAAGAATAGAGCTCAGACACTTAGAGAAAATGTGGCTAGTTTCCAAGGCTTCAAAAACAAATGTACATATAAAAGTACTTGCATACAGTGTTGGGCATTCAAGAATAAAATCATTATTTGAATAAGAATTTGCAAGAATAAAATCACGGTGATTTTATTCTGGAATAATTCGTAGATGAGAAAATTTTATGGGAATAAGTTATTCTTAGTCAAATAAAAGTAATCATGATTTTTTAGCTAATTTAGCTAAAAATAGCTATATATCTGACTTTAATAATTAAAGCCAGATAAATAAGCTATAAAGCTTACCTAGGGGCTATTCATAAATTACGTCATTTCAAATTAGGGCGGTGGGGTCTGGACATCGGATGATGGTAGCATGACGTAGGAGGTACCGGGGCCATTCGAAGCATGATTTTTGGATTATTTTAGGGGGGGGGGGCTCAAAAATCGTCAAAAATCGATGACGTAATTTATGGACAGCCCCCTAGTTGAGTGGTAGTACAAATACCATGGCTGCAATTTACTAAATTTCACAAAAAATACAAAATAACGCGTACAGGTTAATATTTTATAAAAAAAATATTTTAGTCCACAACATTGCTTAACATATTTGACACCACGGAATTCACCATCTCTAACGAGAACCTAAGCAGATCAGCAATATCCTGTGCGTGGCGGACGTCGAAATCGGTGCGGTTGTTGGGGCATATAAATACTTGTGTCCACCCATTTTCCCCTACTCCGCAATGTTGACTGCAAACGCTCGTTCCAGGTGATTTTAGGATATTCTAGATGTCACGTAATGTCTAGCTGTGAAATGAGATATGAAAGTCTTATTTGGTAACCAGTTGTAAACAAAGACATTTAATTCCTTTCCGACAACTGGTTGCGAAACTCCACTGTCATCTACGGTAGTTGTGGATCAGGAATAGAATTTCTTTTTGGGCAATTAGTTGCGTAACAAGATTATTTCTTATTTTTCAACAACTGGTTGCGAAACTTGGTTGCCAAAACGGCCGGAGGGCGGCGTCTCGCTAGTTCTCTGTTTCGCCAACAGAGGCGCTGCTGAGGCTCGTCCTGAGCGTGCCGCCCGAGAGTTTCGGACGATCCTATTGGCTAAAATGTCAATATTGTATGGTTGTGAAGTGCGTTTTGGCTTTGCATCGATAAACGGTAGAAGCGCGCAGAAATTTGATTAATTACATAAAAACTAAACGTTAAGAACGGAACACCCCTTGAGGCTTGCACTATATGGCTGGTGTTCGCTGGGCAGATCATGAAATGCCGGCGTTTCATGATTTGCCTAGGAAAATCACCCCGTGAGGTTTGCACGATATGGCTAGTGTTCGCTAGGCATATCATGAAATGCCGGCGTTTCATGATCTGCCTAGGAATATCAACACTTGAGGCTTGCACGATATGGCTGGTGTTCGCTAGGCAGATCATGAAATGCCGGCGTTTCATGATCTGCCTAGGAAAATCTACCCCGTGAGGTTTGCACGATATGGCTGGTGTTCACTAGGCATATCATGAAATGCCGGCGTTTCATGATCTGCCTAGGAAATTCACCCCTTGAGGTTTAAACGATATGGCTGGTGTTCGCTAGGCATATCATGAAATGCCGGCGTTTCATGATCTGCCTAGGAATATCACCCCTTGAGGTTTGCACGATATGGCTGGTGTTCGCTAGGAAGATCATGAAATGCCGGCGTTTCATGATCTGCCTAGGAATATCACACCCTACTTATTTGATATGCCTAAACGTAGCCAGGCAAATCGTCAAACGTTGAGGTTTGAACGATATGGCTGGTAGTCGTTAGTCAGATCATGAAATGGCGGCGTTTCATGATATGCCTAGGAATATCTCGATATGCCCGATTTTACGATCTGCCGCCGACATATACACTGTATTTAGGCCCACTTGAATACTCTAGTACTATGGACCATAGGGCACATTTTTAGGGTTCCGTAGCCAAATGGCAAAAAACGGAACCCTTATAGATTCGTCATGTCTGTCTGTCTGTCTGTCTGTCTGTCTGTCTGTCTGTCTGTCTGTCTGTCTGTCTGTCTGTCTGTCTGTCTGTCTGTCTGTCCGTCCGTATGTCACAGCCACTTTGTTCCGAAACTATAAGCACTATACTGTTGAAACTTGGTAAGTAGATGTATTCTGTGAACCGCATTAAGATTTTCATACAAAAATAGAAAAAAAAACAATAAATTTTTAGGGTTCCCCATACATAGAACTGAAACTCAAAAATTTTTTTTCATCAAACCCATACGTGTGGGTATCTATGGATAGGTCTTCAAAAATGATATTGAGGTTTCTAATATCATTTTCTTCTAAACTGAATAGCGAGCGAATTTGCGCGAGAGACACTTCCAAAGTTGTAAAATGTGTGTCCCCCCCCCTGTAACTTCTAAAATAAGAGTACGATAAAACTAAAAAAAATATATGATGTACATTACCATGCAAACTTCCACCGAAAATTGGTTTGAACAAGATTTGGTAAGTAGTTTTTTTTTAATACGTCATAAACCGTAAACCGCAATTTTATTGTGTTACTTGCTGTTACGGAACCCTTCATGGGCGAGTCCGACTCGCACTTGGCCGCTTTTTCTACATTTAGTAAGAACAAGCACAATTTTTAATGCGTGTAAAATAAAATAATAATATGCCTGAACAGATAGTGTCCTTGACATTTAATGTGTTAAATGTCGCCCAGCGCCCTCATCGCTACTGAAAAAGAATTTGGAATTCTACTACTACTATAGTCTGTGCGTAAATCGTTTCGTTAATATAAAAATAAAAAATCTTAAAAGTTATCAAAAGTTAGATAAAAAAGTGTTCTTGGAGTATGTTTTTCCTAGACTTTTATAAAATCCACCGTATTCTCCCATGTTGGTAAAATTCGAAAGAAGTTTTAAGTTTGCGAGTAACTAGCCGGTGAATTATCGTGGTCTCGTTGGTGTCATTTGTAAAGTCCTGGTAACTTTGGTCTTGGGAGAGGTCTTGGCGATGCAACTTTGCCCCATCCTAGACCGTCTTGTTCAAAATTCTATAAGTATTAGGATGCCACTAATGTCCTTCTAAATCTTTGGGATTTGTCCTAAGAGACTAATGGTGACAGATTTCGTAGATATAAAATATTTTTCAGAAATATAAAAGTTTAAAGTCAATTTAAATGTAAAAAAGAGCCTTCACAGAACCGTTTGAAATGTGAAGCGTGACTAAAATGATTTACGACCATAGTGCATCTCAAAACAATAATAACTCTAAGCACGCTGTTCGCTGTTTCATTTTACCATCACAGTTATAAAAAAGGTTAATAAATTTTGAGGAGTTCCTTTGATTCCCCGGGTATCTATAATTATTAAAACATTATAACCTAAAAGTCTATTCCAATATTTGTTTGGTCCAGTCCAGTAAAACTTAATTGAACTAACATATTTAAAAATAACACATTCTTAAACGAGCACAGCTACTCGTCCCTTCGATAATATGTACGAGTACATACCTACTTGTACATCCAAGTTATTTTAGCTTATTTGGCCGATTTTAGAGTTTCGAATAAACTTTAACCCAAAACTAAAATCCCACAAAACCAGATAATTGCAGGATAGTCGAATAACAAAAACATCAAACAAAGAGACAGAGCTGATCGAGTTTCTTATGTTACGCGTACGAGGTGGTATTAGCCCAAGTTTTAATTGAGTTTTTGCAACACCCCAGGCCAGGGCGTTTATTCTCGCATGTGCATTTCACAAAATTATATCGAAAATTGCATTGTTATTTTTGTTAAATTGTAAGTGTATTAGTCTCTATCTATGGGCCTTGGCTGTTTGAAAATAAAATACCCATATTTTAGAGCTTATGCACACGATTGAGAACGCTATGAATGAATGTTTATCGTCCATAAGTTTAATCTAGTCCTTATCTTCTTCTTGGTCGTATTTTTCAATATGTGTATGTAATTTATGCTTTAGCTGAGTTTATTTACAAATCGTTTTTTTCCCTTGGATTTTTTGAAGGACAACTGAAACCTAGAGATTAGTTAAGTATGTCTTCTTTGTTACCAAAGTACTCGATCGCAAAAATTAGATTTAGGGGTACCTACCTACATATATAACCTCTTCTTCTCTTTTAATAACAAAACTTCCGTGAGTCTTCTTCTCTTCCCACCACAACTATAATTCTTTGAATGATTGGATGAGCATTATATTGTTATTGAATTTTAATTTCCGAATATGGTTCTAGTTACTTTTGTCGTTACTTGCGCGGAAACCGTTTACTTACTTTGTTCAGCAATACCCAAGCGAATGAGCATCGTCATTATAATACTTAATAGGTTTGATGTAGTTTTGCATATATGTATACGTTTTGATATACTGGAAGAAATGAAATAAAGGATTGTTCTCAAAATATCATATTCAGACATATGCAATAATACAATTTATTTGGGGGGAAACTTATTTATTGTATAATAAGTGTTATAAAATGAATATAAAACTAAATTAACTGAATTAATAACTAAAGCTAAAAAAAAATTAAAAATACCTTTCAAAATTTTGCGCCCTTGGTAAGGTGCCATGGATTGCTATGGCCAATCTTTGCGCGAGAAAGCTGCCTGCGTGAGGGTCACCTGTGGCTTGCCTTAGGTGTTTGCCAATTTATTTTGTAAGTCACACAACACTACGAGTAGAAATGCCCTTTAAAGCGAATTTTACTAATAACACTTTAATTCTTTTTAGGAGGGCGTTTTCAAGAATTAAAAAAAAAACATTATTTTTTTAGTGAGCTGATAGGCAGATATGGAATTCTAAATTGTGCGTCATTTGGCATGCAAATGAACGAATTTAATAGTAGTGTTAGTGAGAAAAATAAGGAGGTAGGTATTTTTACATTGTACAAGCATCAGCATTTAAACCATCTTTCATTAACAATGAATTCAGTTCTCTGATTTTTTTTATTTATTTACAAACACATGACAGAATGCAAAGCGATGCAAAAACTAGCGCGAGCATAGGTCAACCCAGCCAGCCAGCCAGTATCTACTTACAATAAGCACCGGCCACTGGGCGTTAGCAGTTTTTGCCAACACAATGGATGGCGCTTCTTCACACGAACCACATTGTTTGCTGACCGCCGTCGTGTTTATGGCCTAGAAACACCGGCACCACGCCACTAAAAGAGATTTATTAACACTTTATTCCAGCCTTATACACATTTGAGGCAAGTCAAGTGCAAAAAACATGGCGTAAACACGTATTTATTCAGTTGATGGATATTAACTATAAATTGATGTCACTGGATTGGAAAAACAAACTTGAACTATTCTTTTTAGTAAACATACAACTAGATCAGCACACTGTATGTATTTCCTAGCATCCAAAGCTCTGTTATACATCAGTATACTTTGAGGAACCAAAGAGTTAAAAATTCTGTAATCATTAAATACATTTCGCTAAAGAGTTTTTCATCAACTCAAGGGTGTTTTTCACTGGCCTCCGTATTTATTTTTTTCTATTCCGAATTCGTTTTAATTTGACGATATTTCAAACCTCTGAAACCTTAATTTTGCCCGCAGTAAAGTGCTTTTCAGTGCTCGACTGTCTATCCTCTTTACCTCTTGCCAGTTTTTCAACGAAGACATAGTTTTAATTGGAGTCCTTCCGTTTTGCTTAAGGTCCCCTTAATTGAATTTTTTTGCATTTTAATTTGAAAAGACTTAATTTGGTAGCTAAAAGGTTTTAATTCATTTCATTATTAATTAAGACTCCATTGAAATTCGAATAATTACAAGATACGTTCGCGAAATTAAAATACTTGTGGACTTTTGTTTGAAGTTTTTTCATTTTGTGGGTAATTAGAGGAATTGCCAAATGTTTTAATAAAATAAACCTAAGCATTGTATGTAATTAAAAGCTATACGGTCCAATAAAAAAACCCAATTAATATTTAAAAAACAATTCACTCTTTTTGTTTGGGCAGTCGTGTAAAAAATTAAGATTGGTTTAGCCATATGCTTAGGCAGTTTCTCTCTACCAACTCCCTTCATTTTATGTATATCCTAAACACACATAATGTAGTTTTTACCTTAGTTTTACAGTGCCGCCAAAGTTATACATAAGCAATGCTTACGGCTTACTAAGTATAGTTGATAACACCTGCAATGGTAATAGTATTGCCTAATACCTTTCAAGGGACCTCATAACAAACAAAGGTTACGTAAATTTAAAAGACAAGTAAGACAAAAATCCTACAACACCCAAAACACTTTTGTTTTTGTCTCTTATTTTTGAGCCTTGAAAATAAAATAAATCCAATAATGCCGGTGTTGTCAGGTTACTTTGATGCAGGCATTTGTACTTGTTTACCATTTTAAGTGCCTTTTGAACATTCGACGAGGTTACATACGGCTGTAAGAATTACCGCAGGTTATCAGGTTACATTGGGGTAGTCTCTTGATGATTGCGTGGAAACCAGAGATGGTAAAACAACACTGAGTATTATTGTGTTATCTTGAGATTCTTGTGACGAGATAGGGAATAAACATTGATGTTGAGATTTAAGAATAATACTCGTACTTTCATTTTCATGTATCTGTTACTGTAAAAGCCCGAAGTACGGCAAAACCTAGGAATTACCGGTAAAACCTAGGTTTTACCGATGCCGATCGGTAAAAGCCCGAAATATTAAATCTTACTTTTACCGACACCAATGTGGTACCACGGCGACCGGTAAAGTTTGAATCATGCACTGATTCTTGAAGATTATTAGATGAAAATGAGCGAGCGTGAGCGAGGACATAGAAGTCATACATTTGCTACTTGCCTTTAGTGGCAAATGTATGAACTTGCACTAAACACTAATCAACAAGCCCTTATTTGAAGCTGACATTGTCCATTTATTGAATTTGATACGTAATAAATTCGCAAATAAGTATTTATCTTTCCAAGCAAACCATTCAGTAAAAATCTAATTCACTTAGCAAACAATATTGATGAGAAAATAAGACTTATCTCTGCCTTCGTGTTCTAAACAACTCTCGAAAGCTGTATTCGCTCGTAAAACTGCACAGTCGATAAAAATCTGACGTAAAAACTTGGCAAAAGAACTGCGATGAGGATAATTGAAAAACCTGATCTCTCATTAAAATCTCGTCCGTCCTTTTCAGAATTAAACAGCGGCATATCGCAGTCACGTTCGTGTTCCTTCCAGATTTTATGAGTACAGTCCCTAGTATTTACCTACACGAATTTATTTTAATAAGTTTATGATTAAAAATTTTCGGGGTCCAGGTCAGTTGTTTTTAATATATGTACCTATTTTTCATATACCTACCTAGATATTATGTATATTCATGAGACTTTCAAGAGAAAATCCAAATTATTGATATTTCACTGATACCTGTAAAATGTATACCTTTTTGCGCGTTATAAATTGAATCTCCTATTCGTCTTTTATGTTTTCGACGTGTTTAATGAAATATACTGTAATTAGGTTCAACGTAATTTAAATTTTTAACGTAAATTGGCACTACATATTTGTTTTAAGAGAGGCAAAAATTTATGAAATTATTATACAATAATCAATACTAATTGTCTCAAACCTTATAATATTTTTATTATTACATAATAATAATTAGTATTGTTAAAGGTACTTGATTAGATACTCCTAGTACTTACGTAGTTTTCAGAAATGTTAAATATTCAATGTTCATAATTACAAAACCACTTCGCGTCGAATTTATTTTGTAGATTCCAGCGAGAATACATTTCGGTATATTAAATTAGGTTTGTACATATAATTTATATTTAGCTCTTTACCGTTTGCTGTTCGTCTGAAGGTATATATTGTAGGGGATCTTTTGATACGGGGCAATATACTCATGTGTTTCATATCATTTAAGATTAGTAGGTATAATTAGTACCTAATACTTACCTATATATTAAATAAATTTAATTTTAAAAGTTAATTGTAAGTAGGTGAATAGCGATGTTTTGAATGGGTCAGTAAGAGTTGCCTCTTCGCAAAGATAATATGACATGTGTATTCATTCGTTTATGTGTATTCATACTTAATATATATGAGTTTTAAAATGACGTTGTTGATTATAAAATATTTAAATTATTTTTATATCCACAACGCAGGTTTCGTCAGGTGAAAACAACTAAAACTATAGTTCGTGTGTCGATATTGTATCTGTAGCAAAAAAATGATTTTATCAATATTCAGGGGAAAACTATTTAAAAAATGCAGCACAGAGGACTTCATCCGTTGGAAATTAATTTCATTGGAAACTAAAGGTCGGCATTTGCAAAAGAGTCGGGCTGAGAAAAAAAAAAGTAAAATTTCCCTCTTATTGAAACAGTGATGGGGCGTCTATATTTTAACTTAAATCATTTTTCTTTTGGTTTTTTTACAATAAAACATAAATTAATATCTGATAATAGAGTTGTAGGTTAGATAGGTAGCAGTGGCGGCGCGTCAAACATATCCATAGGCAAGCCGGGGCTAATTTGGCTTACATATTTCCTTTACAACTCTGTTCAAACGTCCAAAAACCGGCAAGATGGTGGGAATCGGCATTAATGGACGCGCCGCCACTGATAGGTAGGTTTTGCTATAAAACTACTGCATAACATCCTTCACCAAGTCAAGACGCCACTTATTTTCTTAGGCAAATTGCTTACACTTAGCACTCACAACGAACCTGTAAAATGACGTTGCACTTAAAAAGGCCTTCAGCACGCGACCGCGCGACCTGAACGCATTTCATTGTAACACGATTCAATAGCCATTCAAAAATAGCTCTTATTCCTTTCTAGTAAAGTAGTTGTCAATCATGCTACGGCAAAAACGGAATAAATGCATTACAAAATTTACAAACTTTAATGTTGCCTTAGCGTGTTAGAAAAAACTTTAAAAGATCGTTTGATAAATAATTGGTGCTCGTGTGATCTGTGTAGAAGTAGAATATTGCTGACACAGACATGCTAAGAACGGAACCTGTAGGTTTCGTTAGTTTTGTTTTAGTCACGGCGCGATTCGGGAAATGAATTAGAGATTCACTAGATATGAAATAGTAAAGATATATGACGTTCCACGGCAAAAGGTTCCTTATGGCAGCTATTAGCGCTTACGCTATTAACGCCGCTCCAATATTCAGCCGGGGCAATGGTACCTTTTGCCGTGAAACGTCACATATCTTTACTATTTCATATTATCATGTCATCATGTGCATCTCTTCTTCATTACCCGAATCGCGCCGTCAGTATTTCTCGTAACATGACATCGTTGTTTGAGATTAACTGTCGTTCACATGGAAAGTGTCAAAAGTACCTAACTATAGAAAGCTTCTTAGGGTCGATACGGACGAACTGTCCGACTGCAATTGTATGGGATGGTAACTGCACGCGGACTGCACGCCAACTGCAACAGCGTGCAGTTCCCATATAAGTTGCAGTCGGGTTGCATCTGTACCGGTACTAACCTTTTCCGAAAAGTAAATCCTTTCGCGTAAGCAGGTTTAGGTACGTACCTACTACCTATGTAAATTTGCAATGTCTGGTATGTAAACCATATTAAATGAAAGATTGAATAAATAAACGATCATAGATCATAAAAATCATTACTCAGCCGATAGTGCAATAGATGGACTCTTGTTCAAGGATCTATTGGTCACTTTCTAGCTTAACATATTTTCAAAATAAATATTTTATTCATAGTTATAATTGGATTATTAGGGACTAAAACAAATTACAATAAATTTAGTTTAATTATTTAACTGTTAGAGGCCCCTTTTGATCTTCTAGTTTTTAAATAAATCACTAATAGTACAGTCATTATAGATTTTGACCCGTGAATAATTAGTTCTTGGATATTTTTTTCGTAGGTCCCTCGGGGGGGTCACTGGGAGTGTAAATTCAAAAAGTAGGCTTAATCAGGCTCCTGCGTATATTCAAAAAATGGTTTTTTTTCCAAAAAAACGGTTTTTCTTCAATAACTCGGCCATTTTTGATTTTACAGTAAAACCGTAAGGACAAAAATTGTAGGAAATTTGATTCTCTACAAGTTAGTCCAGTCATTATATCCCAAAAACCGACCCTTCCCGTGAATAATCAGTTCTTGGATTTTTTTTCGTACGTCCCTCGGGGGAATCACTGGGAGTGTAAATTCAAAAAGTAGACTGTATCAGGCTCCTGTGTATATTCCAAAAACGGTTTTTCTTGAATAACTCGGTCATTTTTGATTTTACAGTAAAACCGTGAGGACAAAAATTTTAGAAAATTTGATTCTCTACAAGTTTGGTCCTCACAATTTTTCTTCTAGGATCGATAGTTTGGAAATAAAATTTGAAAAAAGCGACAAATTCAAAATATTTTCAACATCTCGTTTATTTTCAACTTTACGACATAAATGAAGAGGACTAAACTTGTAGAATCAAATTCTGAACAATTTTGGTTCCTACCTTCTTTCCCCCAAAATCGATATTTTAGAAATTAAACCTGAAAAACGCGACAAATTCAAAATATTATCATTATCTCCTATGTTCCACGCTTTACGGCATAAATGAAGGGAAACAAAGTTGTAGAGAATCAAATTCTGAACAATTTTCGTCCTCACGGTTTTACTGTAAAATCAAAAATGACCGAGTTATTCAAGAAAAACCGTTTTTCGAATATACACAGGACCCTGATTCAGTCTACTTTTTGAATTTACACTCCCAGTGATTCCCCCGAGGGACGTACGAAAAAAAAATCCAAGAACTGATTATTCACGGGAAGGGTCGGTTTTTTGGATATAATGACTGGACTAACTTGTAGAGAATCAAATTTTCTACAATTTTTGTCCTTACGGTTGTACTGTAAAATCAAAAATGGCCGAGTTATTGAAGAAAAACCGTTTTTTTTGGAAAAAAAACCATTTTTAGAATATACGCAGGAGCCTGATTAAGCCTACTTTTTGAATTTACACTCCCAGTGACCCCCCCGAGGGACCTACGAAAAAAAAATCCAAGAACTAATTATTCACGGGTAGGGACGGTTTTTTGGATATAATGACCGTACTATAATTACTAATCGTTTGTTGCCCCCGTACAACTCGTACGGTTCGCGTTCACAACAAAAGTTTTCCTTTCTATTTGATTTAAGAACCCAAAGCTCTGCTAACTGGGCCCGAAGCTAGTTAACAAATCGTTACTTTGCTATGTTATGTACATTAAAAGTCAGACTACAGATCCCTTATTTGGTATCCACTTTAGATTCACAGTAATTATTAATAGGTTTTTGTTTGTCGGTTTTAGGACTCAACTGTTAGATTTTAGATTATTTATTAAAAGTATTTAACTATATTAGATTTTAGGTTAGATTACGTGTTTAATTCAATATTATTACGACTTAACTAATATCGAATCAATTTTAGTCTAAAATGTTTGAAATTTTTATGCCATCTCATTCCAGTTTGCCTTAAGCCTTTAGGGATCTAGGTATACGTATCAAAATGAACGTAGTTTGACTCTCATTTATATTTTTCAGTTTATGATAATTAGTGTCTAGCTGATGTTTTAAATCTGTTAGAGCCGAAATGAAATATATTGAGTTTTTTAACACCCTAATTTACCTAGTGGCAAACACTAGAATTTACTTTAAGAAATGTGCCGTTATTTAAAAATTATCATAATTGACCAATATAGGCATACATCATACGTTGCAGAAAAGACCTAAAATCTTCATGTAATACCATAATGTGACACATTTCACGGCAAAGCCCGCTGAGATTATTTAAATAACATCACAGATACAATCCCTGCACATGCGGCTTAGGGATTTTGAAATAGACATCTATTAGATATCTTTTAGACATCACCAAGATACGATAACGATGTGTTTAAGATCTAACCTGTCAAATTTGACATTTGCGCGATTCTGGAGATACTCTTGAACGATTTCCACAGCATATGACTTAGAGATCCAATTCACATCTAATAAATATCTTACTCTATCTAACGTAAAAGTGACATTGGTTGCCCGAATTGCGCTGCAAAAGAGAACTAGTTGATATCTAAACTATAACGTATCTAGAATGGATCTAGTACGTGTCGTCTCTTGTGAATATCTTGAAGTTCGAATACGGCAGTTAGAATGGCGTTATAAAATTTGAAAAATATATTAAATCGCTTAACAAACGGAGGGTTCGCCCGTCAACGTACCCTTATACCTATTCCTCCAACAAAGACATGAAAAATGGTCGCTAGTGAGGAGACGTGAAAGGGATGAAGGTACCTCTTATCTGTTGGATTTAACATCGTTGAAGCATTCACGTCCAAAGCTCTTTTTTAGGGAATTGTGCGGATGTGTAGTTAGGGGGTTTATTTACATAGTGGCTAGTTTATGTATTCATGACTATAAAAATATGTGTGATAATACAATGGGTTTGGTAAGTTTACACTTTCATTACCGCGTGAATATGTTTTACACCTTGTTTCCTATACTTTTACTGTTATTTATATGTATTATGATTTGATTTAGGAGTATATTTTTAACAGTATTATACTAATATTTTTTTTGTATTTTCTAAAGACATTATTTGTTCATGGAATATTTTATGTTGCATTTTTATATTGATAGGTATAAGTCTGGTAAAGTTGGGTTAAAAACCTTTATATTGTGCTGGTACCAAGACGGCGAAAAGTATATAATTATTCTTTAGAACTATCGTGATTAAGTAATAATTGTCAAAGTGCATTGAACTTTAATGCGTCCTTATTCGTGGTCGCGTGATCACTACCGTGGCGTGTCGTAATATTAACAGTCATTACAAAATTTCCCAATAATAAGCCCTGAAACATTAGCTGCCGTCGGCTACACGAAAACAGAATTATTAATGGGCCAACTTTGTGGTTAATTCAGTTCAGCAGCTGCAGAAAATGTTGGAAAAAATTTACATTCCATCACTCTTAGATAGGCCGTGTACACACGTACGACGCCTTTGTCATCTCAAATTAAACAATGCTGAGTACTTAATTTTATATTATAAGAATTAAATAACAAAAATGTATTTATATGTTGAATATAAACATTAAACGGTTCTTTTTTCTTAGTGTCATATAACTTATTGTCATGGTAACTCATGATAAGTCATAGTTACGCTGCTAGTCAAATAAGTTACGCTAGTTACTATTTTATAATAAGTAATTTACTCCGTCATTACAACTAGTTGATCTATCTCCGCCACCAACACCGACTCTTTAAAGTATCAGTAAATATACAAACTCGAACTACGAATAGCATTTTCTAACCATATTTACTTACACTAACATAATCTGGTATATTTTTTGTCACGGTTTTGAAGTACATAACTATAATTACTTATAAGTGCCCTTTGTATCCCTTACACGCAACTAACACCGACTGATACCACGGCCCCAAGCTCAAAAACATGCATGTGTCTGTTTTGTTTTCAGGTGAATTATAAATCTATTATACGAGCCAGAACCACGACTGTAAAGTTTCTTTATGACACAAAAGTTTCGCCTGCAATTGGCATCGTTGCGTGGTTGTTTCACCGACTTGATTGCGTAGAAAAAAAACGAATGTGTTTACAGACTTTATCTGAGGCTAGCTTTAGCTTGCAGCTTGCATCGCTATAATGATATATGAAAATGTAATTCTTTCTTCTTTATTGCTCACTGAAAAACAACATGATATACAAATTAAGCATAACTTAAACTATGGTAGACAACAGGCGGTCTACCATGGGCTTATTATATAAAAATGAATCCTTTAACTAATAAATTGCTTCAAATGTGTACATACCTTAACAGGTCTCGTAAATATGGCCCCATTAACCGCGGCCAATGTAAACCGACTTTATTAAATCAGAGAAGTTTTTCCTCGCGCTCCGCGCCGGTCGCTGATACATCAATGTGTCTATTAGACCGACCCGTGAGGCTCGTTCTTTCATTTATATTGAATTTTACTGAAAACCGTGGCCATTATACAGCTACCCGTTCATTACTTTGGGCTCTCGATCAATAACGACTGGTTATATAGGTATATGTATCAGCCATTTGGTTAAACGCTGGCATCCAATTTGATGCCTAGGCCGATAGTTAACTGGACTAAAATCACTCAACGTTTCACAACTTGTCATATTGAAAGTCAGTCCTTTGAAAATGACTGATTCACTCAGCCATATAATTCAAATTTACCTTTGGAAGTAAAATACAATAAATACATAGTTTAATAAATAAAATAACCTAACCGATCATTATAAATTCATCAATGTCCATTGTAACTAAACGACTATTAGTATATTAGTTGTTGTAGACGTTCTACTTAAATTAATTTGATGACTTTATTAGAACTAGTAAAATTTCTGACTGTTGCATAATTTCATTTTATTTAAAAGAGGAAGTTCAAAACTCTATTACACTGAGAGAAAAGTACAACAAAAATACACTTAGAATTACAAAAATAAACTTAATCCGGGGACAAGGAGAGTTAACTAATGGGAACAAATTGACTTTTGCAATTTCTATTAGTTCTTGCAATTTCTATTATCTGTTTGTTGAAATTATATTTGGGATTACTGAGCTGTTTGTAGAAATAAATAAACTTTACAGAAATAGTGAAACGTCCATAATTATTACTAAAACTTAATTTTTTCCCCCAGTGCAGAACTGTTTTTTAATTCCTGGTGATGATTTTTCTCTCAGTGTACAGTTTATGGGTTATATTATCTGTTTAATTAAGAGATTAGCACAAGCTCCACAATATGCAGTAGCTTATTGATAAAATTAGACATCTGCTTTTTGGGACAAGATGTTTTATCAAATAAGTATAGGTACTTTTAAACTTCATAGATTTCATTTTACATGAACTCCAAATCAGCCTGCTATCATCTCCCCACGAAACAAGATCGAAAACCAAATAAATCGTCCCGTCCAAATAGATGGTAAATTCTTATAACCTCTTATCTTAACAAAATCTTCTAGTGTAGAATCAACTTTACGCTTAACGAAATAAGGTCTATATTTTACAACAAGGATAAGAAAACCGAGATGTACATAAAGTAAGAACCAACCAGAAATGTATCGCATAAAGGGGATTGGTTTTGTGCAATTTCAGTAATGCACGAGTTGGCTGGCCAAATAACGATAACATTCAAGATTTTTATTGAAGAAATAGATAAAAAGAAAGAGACACGTGGTTTTCCCTAATGAACCTTTTTAAATAAGTAGTCCATTGGATATTAAGATTCATGTACCTACTAGAAACATCTAAATAGAATACGCGTACAGATTGTACGAGCCAGAACTTGACAACAGCTCTTGTATACAAAAAGGAAGAGTTTTATGATAAAACTAGACAGGTATACTTTGAATAAACAAATATTCAAATGCACGCAAAGAAGTTAAATAAAAGTATAAAGAAATACATATATAAGCCCATTTGTATTTTTAAAGAGTGAAATTTTTTCAGTAGTGTTTTCCAAAGTTGTGTCAAAAGTTACATCACTATTCTTACCTATATTGATTACATGACAGGTAAGTATCTTTTACACACGAAATTAAATTGTGTTTCAGCAATAATCAGTTAAGAAAATATAGGTTGCGACCAGACTGAAACTTGAATTTGACAAGAATTTTAGACAACCCAATAGAAAGCTATCGAACCATAATCGAAACGAATCGGTATAAACAAATACAATTTTATATCGGTATCTTATTCTTTTAGTTAAGAAACCAAACCCATAAAAACTGCAATATGCAGTGAAAATGCAGACTTCCTTTCACTTAACGTTGTTTATTAAACTTAAGGCTATTATGAGTGTTATTTTTATATCGCTAATTTCACAGCAAGCGTGCCACCACAATAAATTACACAAGGGGAAATGAGCTCAGCGCCCGGAAAGAGGAAAAAAATGCTAATAAAATTGTACCTTGCCCGTTAATCTTAACCCTCGCCTCCACATCACCAGTTTTCTTCAGATTTCTGGTAGGAATTATTTTTCTTTAGTACTTTACTCACTTATTATTAGCGAGGGGTGTTAAGGTGGCGTTTTAGCGGCGCTTAAAAAGAAAGTTTCTAACTAATAATGCCTACATTTCTATAACCAGTATTAGAAGATCTTAGAATATGATCAGGATTTTTCTACATACCTCATTAAGTTACATCGCAAAAGATTATATTATTGTTTTAAAAATAAGATAGTTATGTAGGTAATGTTTATCATAATATTTTAATTAACAACTTGCAATGACTTCCATAATCGTCAAACACATGGTCACATATATTTTTTTTGTAATTACTGGTAAATTAATACTTTAATTTTATTGCAAACAACTACATGCATATATCAATGGAACCACTAATCTTCACCGCATTCTCCTACATATACGTTTTACCGGTTAAATACTAAACGGGAGCCATTGTGCGACTGTGAACTAACGTTGTCGCAAAAACAAAATGCAAGAACGCTTGAACTTTCTAAATATAAGCTGGTTCTCTGCGACTAAATACGGGACGGTTAAGACCAGGGATGCCAACTTAGTGGTTTTACCACTAAATTTAGGGGGAAATAAACCAGCTAGGGGTTTTTTTAGGGGCTAAATATTTTTAGTGGTTTTTTAGGGTTTTTTTTTAGAGTAGAAAAGTGCGGCAAATTTGAAAAAATGTAGGCGCGAAGGGATATCGTCTCATGGAAAATTTGAATTTCGCGCCGTTTTCTACTGACAAGATTTTCTTGACCATCTATGTATAACGTTCATACCTATGTATGATCATTAAAATGTCGAACCGGTTGAAAATCATAATAATGTTCTAAATTTGGAAAATCTATAATAATTTCTTTTATTTTTTATTTAGTGGGTTTTCCAAAATAATAGTACGGTTTTAGGGGTTTTTAAGTTGAGCTCAGGGGTAAAAAAATTGGAGTTGGCAACCCTGGTTAAGACCAGTGCAGCCATAAGACTTAATCTCATTTGCAAAGTTAACTTTTTCAGTGAGCTTAGCTTGGTTGATCCATTTAACTAGTTTCAAGAATTGTGACGATATAGATTCATTATATGAATTTTGTTTATTTTTGTTTGTACACTCAGTTTAAGATAATTAAAATAAACAATCGGTCGGATTCAATCTACAACAGTGTTACTGCTGCAGTATTCGGCGCGACATTGCTGTCGACGGCTTTGCTGCCCCAAATACGCAGTAACGCAGTACTTAGGCGGTAGTTCGAATCCGAACGGTACCTTTAATCATTTAATCGAACCTCATAAAGGCGATTTAAAACGTCCCAAGCGTTTTTTTAAATTATGTATATTTTAAAAGTTATTTCCTTGTCCGTCGATCAGGTGTTTAAAAAACTAAAGGTCTCCTCAGTACTTATATCGAAATATATCTTTTTTCATAATGGTCTATCATTCAATGTGTCCTTTGAACTTGGCAGCTACACCTGATTCCATCCTGGCGATGCAGATATTCTTAAAAGCATCTGGAAGTTTTGTGTTCTTGGACGAACCAGTAACCTGTGACCTCGACATCCATAGCAACTACGTAATCTGAAAAAGCACGTATTACTGGTTCGGCTAAGCCTAAAAACGGATAGCGATTGGATTGACAGCCCTGAAAAGCATTCCATCCATCCTCTCCGCCCGAAACTGTAAAATTCCGGATTAATTAAATGGAAACAAGAGAATGGTGGGTCCATCTCATCACCGCTCCATTGGTTCGTTTTTATACGAAGCCCTCGCATATTCTGATGTATTAAAAAGACAATACAGTCGTTCGTGGATTTATGGCTGACTCTTCCGTTTTTCCCGAATCTATTACGGTGTCGGTACGAATTATTTGCAGGGAACAAAGATACATTGCGGCTGCAAGAGCGCATACGCATTTGATGTTTATTTAGAAGTGGCTATTTTATTTGTTTACCTTTAGCTATGGTGTAATTATGTACAATGTTTATAGATCTCGAAAATTATGGATTATTAATCTCTATTTTTATCACATCGATGTTTTTTATGTACAAAAATATCAATAGTGTACCCCGATGTTTTGTCGTGCCAATGTTATTTTAATTACAAACATATTTACTTCAAATTACTTGCCGTTTATTATTTATTAATTCCTGTTTATAAAAAAGCCCTACACCTCTAAATAACCGGATATATCCAGTTATTTAACCCCACTTACACCGGGTAATGCACATACACAGGGGTCGGCATCCCGTGGTTAATTAACCACTTGACACCCGCCGTACCTACCTGCAGCTAATTGACATCGGGACGTCGCTAACGGGAAATCCCGGCAATAGCTTCTTGGAAGTAAAGAGTCCGTAGGTAGGTACATATTATTATGTTTTATGTATATTGAGTATAACTTTGATTATCCTTACCTCCAACCTACCTTATTACAAATAAATGATGTCTACATCTATGTCTATCTTTCTTAGCTCACCTAACATTTTTGCTGATTAATAAACTGATAGATAATTAAAAAAAATTAACTACATACTCTCACTTAGGGTTTCGATTAGAAAATGTAAAAAAAAATATTTAAAATGTGTCGGTACAGGTTCAGTTTATTTTTACTTAGGTCCTCACTGAAACCAACGGTATGGCTTGCCGTAGCAACAAAGGATGACTCACGTTAGACCGGGCCCTGTCCGGGCTGGAGCTTCCGGCGCTTACTGTTCTATGACATGACAGGCTATCACGTGGTGCTTTCCATAGAAAACGATGTGCCGGAAGCTCCGGCCCGGACACGGCCCGGTCTAACGTGAGTCATCGTTAAGTGGAGATTGGAGATCCTTTTTTAGCGTCTATTTCGTGTTGTTGTCTATTTTATAGTTCTAATAATGCTCAAAATGCTTCATTCTATATTTCTTTTAAATAAATTACATTTAAAATTGCCGCAGAGGTAAAAGGAAGCCAAATTAATTTCACACGTTAAAAGCAACCTTCAACTACGGCATTTCGGTACCTTAAAAGTAGACCATTGAAGCAAAATCTGCATCTTACAAGCACTAATGAATTAAATTCAGCCCGTCCTACGTAACCTCATTTTCCTTCAAGAAGTTCGTTTTAACGTCAAAAGGCGCTTAGCTCATCAACATTTTATTTAATTGGTATTACTGTATAAGGTGCTTAATCAGAAAAACTGTAAAATACTACTACAATAATCAGCTAAACTATAACAAAATAAAGAAACACTGCTTATAACGTATGTGTAATTTATTGTCATTTAAATGTTTTAATTATTACTTTTATTTATAAATAAGTTAGTCTAAATATCGGTAAATGTAAAACTACATAGTTACATTAATGGTGGCTTATACCGGGTGTGGCCTGTAACATGAGCAAAAAATTTAACTGTACTCCTCATACTGACCAACATTTATTTTGTTCAGCGACTTTTAAAAATAACTTGTGGTTTGATTTTTAATGCACTTTAAAGGTTATTCTAAGACGCAATGTATTGCGAATTTTGTTATGTTTAAGACGTGACAAGTAACGTCAATGATATGACAAGGCGATGCCGTCCATTGTAGACAATGTTTATTTTGTTTGAAAAATAGGGAGTCTAAATACTTCATAATTTTTAAAAGTTGTTGAACAAAAGTGTCACCGTTTGAGGAGTACAATCTATGTTTTAATTATTTGCTCGTGTTACAGGCCACACCCGGTATATTCGTATATTTTATTTATTGACAGTCGGTATATTGCGGTACCTAACGTAAAACTCGGCAAAAATAACGAATTAACTTCACATGCGTTTCGCTAGAGATCGGACTATCAAATAAAATGGTCGGACCGTTTGGGTGTCCGACACCGGATATCAAGTGTCCGACACCGGATATCGAGTGTCCGACACCGGACTCCGGGTGTTCGAAGGTCGCACGTTCAAATCTTGCTAGATGCGGTGATTTTTTCCATTTTATATTGTTTAATTTACCTAAATTTGTAATATCGCTCGCAGACGAATATGCTTGAAACTGAAATTTGTTAATTAATTGAGTGCAAAAATACAGAAGACGACATCTTTATTTACCGAACAAGAAAAACAATATTATTCTTCAAAAAATTAATAAATATTCAAAATGTAAATTTTAAAGTATGGGTCTCAAAATATATAAGCGGCCCTAGGTCAACAAGCTGTCGCGTACATTATATACGGAGAGAAAAACTTAGTAGAAACAAGTAAAAAATATTAATCATTAGTAAAATTTTTGTGAATCCCATGACAAGTAGATTATACTAACGGTTATAAACTAGTTTTACTAATAGTATTTACTAAACCCAAAAAAGAAATCCTTTTTGGAAACACAATACTGTTTACTAAAAACAAGTAAACTTTATTAGGAATTATAAAAAAAAAGTTATGGAATTTATAAAGCTGAGAAGTTTTATCTAGTGTTTTATTTCTTGGTTTTACTAATCCCGTGACTAAAATTCACAATAGTTTGCTTGGAAACAATAAAGCAGCACTCTTATTTTCAGTAATATTTTTACTAGAAATTACAAATGTATAGAATAATTCATGGGATTCAGTAAACTGCGATTTAATTTCAAGTAACCATAATTGCAATGTACACATAAATGCGTCCGCACCTAGCCGCGTAGCCAAGATGCCAATCGCTAAAGCTCCGTAGCGATCGAAAGGCAACTGTCACTATCGCACTAATGTGGAAGAGTGATAGAGACACAAAGCTTTTCGTTGTCGAAGCGATAGCGATCGTAACCTTGGCTAGGCCGGCTGAGCCTGATCCAAGCGATTCCAACGCTATCGAAACATACCAGACATATTTAGATCCCGTAAGGAACGATCACTTCTTACATGATCTAAATTTGCGTGGCACGCTCCAATCCGGCTTAAATTGCTTGGATCAGGATCAGGTACGGGTGCATCTGTAAATTGCAACTATGGTTACTTACAAGTCGCTGGCCCAATTTTACAGGTTTCTTTGTTATATGTTCCACGTAGTTAAAATTAGACCTAGTCATTCCATTCAACGACACACCACATGCATCAAACTATTTTTTTGGGCACAATGACATAATTTGTTCCTTTCGCCGATGAGGTTACTAGCAAAATGGACAAGTCAAAGATGGATACGGAGTACGCGTGCGGGGGGAGGGGCGGCCAGGGCATTTAGGAATCTTGTTATTAGTACACTTTACTAATATCTATAAAGCTATTTACTATTTACGGAAATAAGAATAAAACTCATAAGAATAAGAAAGGGACTTGTTATTACAATATTACCAAGTATAGAAATCAGAATTGACTTATAATTATTAATACTCATTTGTAGCCACCGATTTCAATAAATACCATTTGTATTATCTAGTAATCTTTACGTACTGTAACTAGTACACCATTCATAAACTCAAGAAAAGTTTTATAGAATTTATACAACTCTGTTATTCCGAGTAAAAAATATTAATTTCACGATTTAGTAAAACAGTTTTGTATTTCCTATACTATGAAATTAATACAATTTCCTTGAAATTATATTATTTTCTATCGCCTAGAAAAAAAATGTAAAAATTAGTAGAGTTTGATAATCCCGTGTTTTAGAAATCAGGTTTTTAATTCGAACAATATTTTTTCTCTCCGTGTATAACCCATGCATAGCCTTTAATATAAAAAAAAAGCGAAATTCAGTAAATGTTTACCTTTTGTACATTTTTAATCTACATGTCTGAGTGTTGAACAAATAAACAACGAAGGCAACATCAGACTTTCGTATAAGAATTTGCGTTTCTCATTTTCTATTGCTTTGCATTCTAACCCTTGATTACGTTTGAAGAATGACAACAATGGAAGAGGGGAAAGTGGTATCCGAGTTCATTATTTTTCTCTCTTTTTGCATCCAATAATAATACCTGCGTTGCAGACGACTGGAATCCGGATTACGTCTCAAGTAAATATGAAAATTGTTAAGGTGTCTGTAGCATAAATTAAAAGATTGCAGGTATTTTGTTAGCATTAGCAAGCATGATTAAAGTGAAACTTAAGGTGAAGTGGTCTGAGGCCTAGCGAACGGGTTCCTCTCTGTTTGTCTAAACTTACACTTAAGTATATTTCCACATTGAGGATCTGTTTATGTAGGGATTAGGGATCCGGCAATTTAAGAATAGTTCACATGGTCCGTGAAACAATGATTTTCATCATAACATCGTTTTATGGTAATGTAGGTATAAGGCTTAAGGAAAAAAAGGTATTTAATAAAATAAAATAAAAAATACTTACCTAATATTGCGAAACTTTGTAGTAGTTCCCTTTTGGTTTATTAACTTTATCATAGATAGTTGTTTTTATACTTGCTGTTATAAAATAATTGACTGACAATAATTATTATTCATATTGAAATAAATATTAATGAGCATGATCATAGTTTAAAACCGTTTTAAAATTAGCCAATTTTAATATTAAATGAAGATTAGGTCTTTTTATTAATCTGAAATGAATATTGCGCGAACTGAAGTAGAAATATTTTAGCACATCATTCATTAGCGAATGAAAAATTTAAAAATGTAATAAGGGATGTTACGGGCTAGTCCGGTCGAGAGTTGTTGAAAGCTGGGCTGCGAGCGAGTGATTTGTATTTTGTCAAAGTATACAATTGTTCAATATTAAGGTAATATCATATACGAGTATCATCACTTATTTCCAGTAACATTTTAATGCACCTTCAATATTTACCGCAAACAATTTTACTTGAATACCTATTCAACAGCTTCAATTCTCTCAGAGTACTTAGCAAAATGAAATGTAAACTGACCTACGACTGCCTTTTGCGGGAACCGTTTCCTCAGCACGACATTCTTCGGTACATTCTGTATAGCAGCGTCCTCCCATTTCATTAAGACTGTTTGCTTTAATTCCGGAACCACTTTCAAGAAGGCATCCAACTTATCCTTATCGAGTTCACGTAATTGAACGTTGGAGCCGAAACTTAAGAATACAACGCCTTGCTTAGCGAGTCTAGAACCGTTTGGGAATCCCGGAATGAAAAGACCTTTGAGTACATTTTGCTGTTTGGATTTCAAGTTATTTAAATAGTGTTCTTTATTTTGATGAAAAAGTGAAAAAGAAATACACTGTTTGACTGAATCCGATGTATAAATGAATAGGTATAAAAAATACATCCAAGGAATTTTAAGGGTGGATCCAACCACTTAATGTTGGGATTACTTATAACTTCCACAAAATGCGTGTTAGGTAAATTAAAAACATTAAACATGGGGCAAAGGGACCAAAGAGTTACAAAAATTAGTCCACATATTAATTGATCATGATGACTGTAATTTTTTGTTACTTAAATTTTGAATTTCATTTGAAAGTAAGTACCTAGTTAACCAGAAAGCATTGTACCTGCCTACAAAAAAATGTACTAACTATTCAAGAACACTCGTGGCTCTTACGACATCGCCTACAGTTTGGCATCCAGAATGCTGATTGATGGTCCAACTGACATTAGAAGTTCTTCTTCTCCTTCTCAGCATATTTGCGTCCACTGCTGAACATATGCCTCGTTCATGGATTTCTATGTTGTCCTGTATGCGGCGGTTCTATGCCTGCCGCCTTCCTAAAGTCGTCCGACCATCGGGCTCGTGGTTCTCCGTCCCCTCGGCTTCCCAGTCGAGGTATCCAGAACAGTGCATACATTAGTATCACATACAGTACGGCTACCATCAGTTTGGCATTGACATAAACGCTATCGTGAACGTAATTTACTTTCTATATATCTCTTTCGCATTAATATCTCAGTACGAGCGAGATGCATAGAAAATAAATTACGTTCACGATAGCGTTTATGTGAATGCCAAACTGATGGTAGCCGTATAGTAGTACATTAGATTTTACATGGATGTTACTAATAAAACACCATAATAATTATATCGCTTTCACTCCAATTAATGTCCGTCCCACTCTGGTACTTTTATCAATCTTTATTGCTTTAAAAATATCAAAAGAGCTAAGCCAATTAAATGTGTAGGTACCTATTATAATAAAAGTAAATACTTTATAATAAAAGATAATTCTTATCAGATTTTTATGACCTTACAACCTGTACGTGTATGTTTACGTAACTGTTCCAATAATATAAGTACCCATGCTATGTACCTATATATATATGTTTATTTTTTAATGTTGTGTTTTTTAGTAACTTTAGCCAGATTTAAGTAACAATAAATAAAAAGACGTTAGTTATCTCTGTTATTACTTTAGTTGGAAGTCATGATGATTATTATATATTGACAACAAGATTTATAAAAAAACATATATTTAAAACAAAACACTCTTATAATCTTATATAGTATTACAACAAAAGACAAAAAGCGTCCTCTTTTCATAGCTCTTGGTTGTTAATCGTAAATAAACAAAACTCAATAAGCTTATCAAAAGCAAATAAATACGTCCACCATACCACTGTATCAAGTTGCTTCATAGGTCTATCTTTAAATCTTATAGCAACATATATCGTGTGCGCGTAAGTATTTTTACAAAGTATTAAGTACCTATTTACAAATATGTATTTTTACAAAGAATGCCAAACAAGAATAGAAGAAGTTTCATTAGAATTCTTGCATTTACAATAATAGGATTCGGTAGGTAACTTCTTTATAAGCCTGATGACTATGACTCTATCTACAAGCTCACATAGAAATAAGAAAGGTGTATTTTGATATGTTTGTGCATTATTAAGTTATAATAATACAAAATGCAACAGATATGAAAACGGGTCATTTAGCATCTAAGCCTTATCACAAAATGTCTCTCGTTCATTGTTGTCGATTGTAAAATACAGTTTTTTTACAACTTCAGCTAATTTTTCTTTTTATTCGTGATTTTTTGGCGTTTTAAAACATTTTTAATAATATTAATTACTTTCAATATTGTATATAAAATAATGGCTAATATGCTAATCAAAAACAAATATACATCAAGATTCTGGTATGCGATGTAACTCATTACAGGTGGTTTAATAAAGTCTGCACCTTTGTGCCTAATCACATATTCGGTCCACCACACTGCTGTATCAAGTGGCTTCATCGGTCTATCTTTAAACCTCGCTGCAATTTTTTTGGCTTTTTCCATATAAGTTTTATCATTTAGCAATTTATTGATCTTCTCTCGTAAAATATCTTCGTTTATTTCTTTATAATAAACGATGTCTCCGTGACCTTTCTGAATTGTGTCAATAATATTTAGATACTGATCTCCAAAAACTGGTACCCCCCAGTATGGGCACTCCGGCTGCTATCGTCTCTTGAAGTCCTAGCAGACCTCCGTGACCGATGAATAGTTTCACATTGGGGTGAGCTGTAAAAAGTATAGGAAAGTTTAAGTATAATACTAATAGGAAAATTAATTTGTTTTAAAACCAAAGTGCTCGACTTTACTTTCATTTAATCAAAAACATTGTCAACATACCTACAACAGCTTTTTGTGGAAACCATTTCCTTAAAATTATATTTTTAGGTATATTTTGAATAGGTTCCTTTTCCCATTTCATAAAAACTGTTTGTTTTAGTTCTCCAAATACTTTTAAGAACGCTTGCAGCTTGTCTATGTCCATTTCACTTGTTTGAACGTTAGAGCCAAAACTTAAAAATACAACACCAGTTTTTGCATTATCCAAAATATTTTGAAGATCCTGTAAAAATAAAATTATAAAAATAAATTTTTGATTTTACCTATAAGGAGTAACTTTATTCTATAAAAATCAGCCAAAATGTACGTAACATGCAATCTTTTTTTCCCGATTTTGGGGTTGGTCCCCCAGTACAAGTTTACGCCAAATAAGGCGAAACGTGGGAAAAAATTATGTAAATGAAAAGTGAATTAAATTTTAGATGTAGGTAGGTACTTAAATAAGGCACAGGTACTGTTTCTTATACACTTACCGATGGTATCGTATCATTTGTTTCTTTAATATGCATTCCACCAACTTCTATTATATTTGACAAATACGCAGCTGCATTATCAATACTAAAATGAGAATTAAGAAGTAGAACGGCTGCGTTTGCGGCTATATCCTCCAATTTGGGGACAGGCTCTGGTAGATCTTTAAAATATTGCAGGGTAGATTCTTGTAGTCGAGGGAAATACCAAAATTTGAGCATGACTAGATCAAACGTGCACAGATACAAATTGTACAATCTACCAATGAAACTGAGTGGTTCTTTAGCTCTTCCATATTCATGAAACAAAGTTGATAGCTGAAGAGGATTGCCCGTATAGAAATTTCCTTTAAACGAATTCCCAACGGTCGTCACCAACACAAGAGGAGCTTGGTATTTGTGAGCGAACATGTAAAGTCCTTCATTGAAACATAGTTCCGTAACAACGACATCTATTTTGTGGTCTTGTTTCAAAAACTCTTGCACTTCTCTGGACTCAAACACTAGGTCGTTCATCAGAAATGCAGATTTGTACATAATATTTTGGAATGACTCAAATGTTTCATCCATCATGTCGAACACTCGTGGTGGTACATCAACTGAAATCAATTATCTCAAAATATTTATTTGTATTTGTACCTAATACCTAATACATATCGTAACGGGCATTAGTGGTAGGTTATGCTAGTTATGAATTGCAATAATTATCAAATATTAATGATAGTTTTGGACATATCTAGAAATCGTTGTTATTTGATCTAATGAATGTACGTATTTATAAGTACAGGATAGAACCGACACCACATTATGTATAGAGCTGTGACAAGAAACTTACATAATATAGTCCATACAGATTCATTTTTTACCATCAGCTGGTGATATGTGGGTGGATGTTCATCTTCTCTAAAGGGAGTGATAGCGTACACATCATGCCCCCTCTTTGCAAGTTCTATCGCTAAGTTCTTCATGCCAATATAGTGAGATCTGGCTGGGAATGGCATTAAATATAAAACTTTTGCTGATTCACAGCAGATCAATAAATTCGCTATTATAAGCAGACTTCCTAAATATAAGGTCTTCATCTTGAGCAATTCACTGAAAAAAAAAATTATAATTAGATTGTTTGAATTTAATCAAGTGCTCTTTATTTTTCAACAGTAAAATTTTATTACTTAATTATTTATGTAAGTACATAATTAAATGTAAGGTCCATGCGATCAAATTCGTCTGCGGGAATCTTCGTACACGAAGACTTTTTCAAATAAGAGTACAATATTTTTAATTTCATTGATAAAACAGCTATTGCCTTAATTCAGCATCAGGTTCAACCGTAGTCGGAAAAAAAAAGAAAAATATGCTCGTGTTTACAATTTCCCGCATATTTGGCCGTATAGACCTGACGAGGAAGAAATGCAATTATTTAAATAGGTAGATAAGTATACTTATCAATAAACCATTTATTATTTTGCCTCAATACACACTTAAACGGAAAAATAAACAAGCGTAGCACAAAAATGCATTAATATTGTTTTTCAAAGTAAGTTCATGAAGATGATAACGTTAACAAATCATAAGTTTTTCTACCCACCACCCCAACGCCTAAAGTCCCGAAGTCCTGCGTATGCTGCTGCTCAAACTCTAAATGGTTTCAATGTGACTGAAGCCTGGAAAACTGAATGGACCACTGCTTCTGCTGGCTCTCACGTGGAAACCATAGACCCGACTTCTAAACCATTAGGTTTCAACCTTCCCCGGAGATTGTGGTGTCGCTTGAATAGACTGAGAACGGGTCACGGTCGCTGCAATTACCTTCTGCATAAATGGGGGTGGAAAGACTCTGCAATGTGCGAGTGTGGCGAAGAATTTCAGACTATGGAGCATATAATTCAGCGATGCCCTCTGCACTCATACTCGGGACCACCAGAAGACCTGCTGCGCCTAACACCCGACGCAATTGCGTGGCTAAACGCACTGAATATTGACATTTAATCTAATTTTTAATTGTAATGTAATTTTTATTCTGTGACATTTATATAACTGCCTATTTTTGTATAAGCCATACGATTAAATAAAATAAATCATAAGTTATTTTTAAATTATTGGCTAATTCAATTGGTACTAAATATTATATGAATCTGCTTATTCCCTTTTGAAAAAATGAAAAATCCCTATAGGTATTAAGTGGAATTGCGTTCCAATATTTTCCGAAAATACTATGTAGGTAGGTTTTCCGCAAAGAAAAGCCTGATTCGATAAATTATTAAATACTTACAGTTAAATGCCAATTTAAGTCACATAATATTTTATTTATTTAATATTTTATGAATGTTTATTATTTTATTTTATCACAGAAGCGTTTTACGTGACTTGCGTCACTATGACTTGTAGTTATACTAACAGTTTATTTTAAATGTTATCACATATATGAGAAATAGGTATTGTTCCGCCTTGCTTTATCAATCAGGCGTTACCCGAATGCGGTATTATTAATAATAATTAAGTATATCAATCAATCAATCAATCTTTTATTGATAACAAGCGTTACACGTCATTTAACATTTTCTGGTTAGCACACTTTATATTCCAAAAAATATTATACATAGTTACAAATATGTCGTCATTCATTTAGTAATTAAATTACATTATACCCTCTAATTAAATTATTAGGTATCATTAAATTATAAAATATTAAAATTAATGTCACAGGCATTTGGAATTTTATGTTAGTCTATTCGATTCATATATTCATCTACCGAGTAAAAAGCTTTCTCTATTAGTTACTCCTTGAACTTGGTTATAAATATGGTGTCAGAATTTTCAACTAGTTTTAAGTCATTGGGCCATAGGTTGTACATCTTGGGACCTATATACCACACACTCTCTTACACTTAGAGCAATCTCTAATTTTCTCAGTCTGTGTATACATATTTCGGAGAATATTATATCCATGACGATAGTTAGGACCACGCAGTCTGAATTCCTCGAGATTCATACAAACCACTTTTACCACTTCTAATATATAAAGACCTGTAATGGTTATGATTCTTAATGACCGAAAAAGGTTATGGGCAGGCGTATCCCAGGGCACCCTAGCCATTATCATAATTACTCTTTTTTGGAGTATAAACAACTTTTGTCTATCTGCCGCCTGTCCCCACATGTCAATACCATACGTGATGATTGACCGGAAATAAGCAAAGTAAGCATTTCTTATACGATCATTGTCCAGCAATTTTGTCAGGCGTGAGATGACGAAGCACGCTTTTCCCAATGTTTTGCAAAGTTTATCAATGTGGTCACTCTACTTTAAACCAGAGTCAAGAACAAAATCCAGATATTTAGCCTTATCTACCCTAGGAACGGCAACATTATCCAACTCAATCTTAAGTGTTTGTAGCGGCATACCCCTAAGATTAATTTGAATTACATTATTCTTGTCTAGATTAAGTTGCATTCCATAAACAGTAAACCAATTATTTACATCTATAAGTAAGTAATTCACTTTAGACTGTAGTTCCATAAAATTGCTCCCAGAAAAAAGCACTATCATTCGTATACGCTATCAGTTCAGTTAATTTTTCTTTTTCTTTGCGATTGTTTGGCGTTTTAAAACCTTTTTAATAATATGAATTATTTTCAATATTGTATATAATATAATTACTAATATGCTAATCAAAAACAAATATACATCAAGATTCTGGTATGCGATGTAACTCATTACAGGTGGTTTAATAAAGTCTGCACCTTTGTGCCTAATCACATATTCGGTCCACCACACTGCTGTATCAAGTGGCTTCATCGGTCTATCTTTAAACCTCGCTGCAATTTTTTTGGCATTTTCCATATAAGTTTTATCATTTAGCAATTTATTGATCTTCTCTCGTAAAATATCTTCGTTTATTTCTTTATAGTAAACAATGTCTCCGTGACCTTTCTGAATTGTGTCAATAATATTTAGATACTGATCTCCAAAAACTGGTACCCCCAGTATGGGCACTCCGGCTGCTATCGTCTCTTGAAGTCCTAGCAGACCTCCGTGACCGATGAATAGTTTCACATTGGGGTGAGCTGTAAAAAGTATAGGAAAGTTTAAATATAATGCTAATAGCAAAATTAATTTGTTTTAAAATCAAAGTGCTCGAGTTTACTTTCATTTAGTCAAAAACACTGTCAACATACCTACAACTGCTTTTTGTGGAAACCATTTCCTTAAAATTATATTTTTAGGTATATTTTGAATAGGTTCTTTTTCCCATTTCATTAAAACTGTTTGTTTTAATTCTCCAAATACTTTTAAGAACGCTTGCAGCTTGTCTATGTCCATTTCACTTGTTTGAACGTTAGAGCCAAAACTTAAAAATACAACACCAGTTTTTGCATTATCCAAAATATTTTGAAGATCCTGTAATAATAAATATAAATAAGTCTTCAATTACATTATTATTTTTGATTTTACCTATATGAATTATTTTATTCTATTATAATCAGCCAAAATGTACGTAACAGACATTTTTTTTTCCGATTTTGTGTTGGTCCCACAGTACACGTTTGTCACTACGCCAAATAAGTTTTGAAGGAGAAAAAAATGTGTAAATAAAAAACTGAATTAAATTTTAGATGTAAGGTAGGTACTTAAATAAGGTACAGGTAATGTTCATTATACACTTACCGATGGTATCGTATCATTTGTTTCTTTCATATGCATTCCACCAACTTCTATTATATTTGGCAAATACGCAGCTGCGTTATCAATACTAAAATGAGAATTAAGAAGTAGAACGGCTGCGTTTGCGGCTATATCCTCCAATTTGGGGACAGGCTCTGGTAAATCTTTAAAATATTGTATGGTAGATTCTTGTAGTCGAGGGAAATACCAAAATTTGAGCATGACTAGATCAAACGTGCACAGATACACATTGTACAATCTACCGATGAAACTGAGTGGTTCTCTAGCTCTTCCATACTCATGGTACAAAGTTGATAGCTGAAGAGGATTACCCATATAGAAATTTCCTTTAAACGAGTTCCCAACGGTTGTCACCAACACTAGAGGAGCTTGGTATTTGTGAGCGAACATGTATAGTCCTTCATTGAAGAATACTTCCGTAACCACAACATCTATTTTGTGGTCTTGTTTCAAAAACTCTTGCACGTCTTTGGACTCAAAGACTAGGTCGTTCACCAGAAATCCAAATTTGTACATAAAATTTTGGAATGACTCAAATGTTTCATCCATCATGTCGAACACTCGTGGTGGTACATCAACTGAAATCAATTTTCAGATTTATTTGTATTTGTACATATCTAATACAAGTTCACATGCATTAGCGGTAGGTTTTGCTAGTTATGAATTGCAATAATTATCAAATATAAAAAAATGTTTTGGACATTTTTAGAAATCGTTGTTATTTAATGTAGGTATACTATATTAATAAGTACAGGATAGAACCGACACCACAAATGTATAGAGTTGTGATAAGGAACTTACATAATTTAGTCCATATAGATTCATTTTTTACCATAAGCTGGTGATACGTGGGTGGATGTTCATCTTCTCTAAAGGGAGTGATAGCGTACACATCATGCCCCCTTCTCGCAAGTTCTATCGCTAAGTTCTTCATGCCAATATAGTGAGATCTGGCTGTGAATGGCATTAAATATAGAACTTTTGCTGATTCACAGCAGATCAATAGATTTGCTATTATAAGCAGACTTCCTAAATATAAGGTCTTCATCTTGGACGGTTCACTGAAAATAATAATTGGCTTGAATTTAATCAACTGCTCAGTATTTGTCAACTTAATACTTATATATAGGCTATTGCCTTGCTAATAGCAGCCATATACTGGCAAGGCATATTATTTAGGTCCCTATAGGTATTAAGTGGAATTGCGTTACAATATTTTTGAAAATACTATTTACTAGTTCCGCAAAGAAAAGCCTGATTCAATAAATTATTAAATACTTACAGTTAAATGCCAATTATAATCACATAATATTTTATGAATGTTTATTATTTTATTTTAGCACAGAAGCGTTTGACGCGACTTGCGTCACTATGACTTGTTTGTATACTAACAGTTGAAAAGGTTATCACATATTTAGGTATATGAGAAATATTTACTGTTAAGGATGACTCACGTTAGACCGGGCCGTGTTCGGCCCGGAGCTTCGTTTTCTATGGTAAGCATCACGTCTGTTATAGAAAAGTAAGCACAGGAAGCTCCGGTCCGGACACGGCCCGGTCGGCCCGGTCTAACGTGAGTCATCCTTTACGCCTTGCTTTATCGATCAGGCATCAACCGAATGAAATATAATTAATTAAGAATACAATATTATTATAAACTAACATACATATTGGTAGCTGCATTATTAACATTATTTTGGACTTAAGTCTAAAAAACATTTTAATTAATCGCAATTAAATTTGTTATCGTCTCCTTAAAGGCCTGTGCACACCGGCTTGCGTGTGCGTGACGTGCACGTGTGCGTGCGCTAAAATGTTGGAGCCGCACACGCACACGTCACGCAAGCGGTGTGCCGTCTCTCATAAGAATCTGTATACTACAACACAGCACGCGCACGTACACGTCACGCACACGCATCCGGTGTGCACAGGCCTTAAAACATCACCCGCGACTAATAGCGTGCTGGGACGTTACGACGGACTACTGAGTTACTGTCACGTTGCCCACAGCGGGTACCTGGTCTGCATGACCCACCCGCCAACCATTCTGCACTCTCACTACTAGAGCATTGCACTTCATAACATATACAACCAGACCCAGAAAAAAAAAACCTATGATCAGAATACCACCGAACAAATTCTGGCATTGATTGAGTACTCAATACACACCAGTTTGGAATCAGAGCAACTCTTGAATGCGGTCGCAAAGCAATCAACTTTGTCACAAGTTTACGTCCAGTCCAGACTAGTGGCTAGCAAATTCTGTGCCATGTACTTGAGAAACATTAACTTCGGCAGTGTCTGTGTACGTATAAAAGGGCAGTTAAGTACCTAATTGTGTTCTATTAAAAGTCATTTAAGTACTTTAAAAATAGGTAAGTACTGAGATAATTGGTGGCCATCTACTTTCATGACGTATTTCAATCCTTCAAATTTTTCCAGCACAAAATACCCCAAATTTTACGTAAACATAATACCTAATACGATTTATTAGTTTTTTAATATTGTACGCAAAATGTGTTAGTTGAGTTTTTTTTTAAATTGACATATAACTATTATGTGCTAAACTCAAATAAATCATATTGTACCTGACTACATATATGTACATAGTTACCTTACATACACAAATTCCATTTCATGTTTATTTGCTGCTGCCAAAAAACACCATATTTACTTTTTTTAATACACTATTCTAAATAATAATTTTTAATTTCAAGTACCTACCTAAATAAATACCTATATCTAACTAAAATAAATATAAATTTTTGGAATCACTATTTTCGCGGACTCTGAAATATGATCAATGTATATATAACTCAAGTGTACCACTTCCTCCTCAACATGTCACCCAAAATAATAGACTTCCGAATAGGTACCGTGCGTAACATGGGGTCCGATAGAATATTTGTAACAGAACGTCATCCCGTACGGTTCCGTTGTCTGACAGCTCACACAATAAAGAAGAAGGTAACATAAACAAAGCCCGGGAGGCAAACAACTTGAGACCCTCTTAATAGAATTCTGACGCTGTGGCACCTTTCTACAGAGCAAAGATACTTTACGTTGCTTACATAGCGCGAGAGTTTAGGCGTGTTTTTGAACACGGAGAATGTTAGCAGAATGTAGAAAGCATTCTGGGGATGAGAGTTATTATTTTTGTAATGCTTCTCAAAACTTTGGCCGAGTTATTGTCAATAGTGATCCATAAAAGATAATATTGGTGTTGGATAAATCCGATAGACAAATATGAGATGTTTTGAAAAGCGCTCAAGGGTTTCGAGATTATGATTTAGCTAATATTTTTGCCTGATATATTTGTATCTCTATTGTCATTTATTTTGGTACTGTTATTCATTGATAGATTATGTAAATATTATCTTAAATTATATTAGTTATTTATTTAAACACAGTTACAAAATATTAAATAAGTGATATTCAAATTAATAAAAACATTTATTACGATAGCTCTCTGCATCTGTTATTCGAAATTATTAGCGATCAATGTGACCCATTGAACCGTAATGATGCCAGTTTAGATGTCAGCCACAAAATTATGGTGATGAGCAGATGATATGCATCTAACTGATTGGGCCCAACATACACCGTAAACCATATTGTTGTGATCTCCTATATTCAGCATAGTAAGTTATGACGTTATTCACTTAACGGGAAACAGCTAACTCGCTAGGTGACCAATCAGCGTATGTTTGTCCAAAGTTAAATTAGGCCACTGGAAATTGTGTTCAAACACAATGCATAGTTACTTAGATTATAGGTTGATACAAGAATAATACTCATAAAAAAAGCTAAAGCATTAATTTTCAAGATTAGAAAATCTCTCTCGCTACTCCGTAACAAGTGTTCGTGTCTATTATGTTGATTTTATTGGGCTTGTTAGCACTTATCTTCTATCAAAACCTCTTTTGATCTCTCTTATTTTTATTCTAATAAGTAAAACATAAACATTTACGATTATTAAAGAAAAATATATACCTATATATAACAAAGCCTCCCCTATGAAATATAAGATCGCATAAAAGGCAATTTAGTTCGAGACAACAGTACAAAAGATAACGAGCCAGGAAGCCCGATCGCTGAACCAAAAGTAATTGATAATATAATTTAACAAGACGGTATAATATCTCTCTGTCACCCCAAGCTATCCGTCTCTCTCGACAGGAACAAATATCGGTAAATATATCTTCTAATCTCGGCTATTGATCTCATAACGCTTTGTTGACTATTTACTTGCAATGAAAAAGTGGACGTGTCTTGCCTTTTTTACTCAGTTTTTTCCTTTCTGGCTGCTACTTAATGAGTAAATGGTAGTATTTATTGACTTTCAGTATCCATTCGACAAATATAGAAACTCAGTACATCACAACATCTACAGGATATTTTATTATTAAAAAACCTTCATTAATAATATTTCATTTTTCCAAGTGGGCTGCACATAAAGTGCATCGATATAAAATAAAATATTGAAAACGAATATATTTCGTTAAATTTAAATATTCACCGAAATATTTGCGGTCAGTTACAGACCGCCTCATGTTACTCATGTATATATGAATAAATGCTTAATGTGATCACAAATCTTTTTGATTTCATGCGAGGCCGGACAGTCTGCTCACCCGCTTTGATGTGTGATTATTACCTTAATATATTTAACATTGCTTTACTTAATTTCCGTTCAAGGCGTGTGTCCCAGTCAGGATTAGTTAATAAAATACTGTTTTATAGCCAAATTGTTTAAGTACATTATGAAGAATTTATACGATTAAATTTGATAAATTGGACTTAATTAAACATAATTAGTAAATAAATAAAATAAAGTTAATGTTAGTTCAACCTCTGTCCATCATTGGAGATACCTAATTTATTTTATTACATTGCATTGTTTTTTAATGTATGTATTTTAAGAGTATTTGTATTGTATTTTAGCTTTTATGATAAATACCTTCATGCTTCTTTGAATTTTTTTTCTCTTCCTATTTTTATTCGTCTTTTTAGTTTTATTTATATACTTCATCACTGCTAGAATTGATAGTAGGAGGATTCCAGCTAAGAAATATTTAAATACGAAATAAACATTGACCAAGGCCTCCAATGTCCAGATTTGAGGCCTACCTCTTGAATTAATTCCAAATTCAAAAACATTTTTTATATAAGTCTCAGGAGGAAAAAAACCGGGCAAGTGCGAGTCGGACTCGCGCACGAAGGGTTCCGTACCATACTGCAAAAAACGACAAAAAAAACGGTGACCCATCCAAGTACTGACCCCGCCCGACGTTGCTTAACTTTGGTCAAAAATCACGTTTGTTGTATGGGAGCTCACTTAAATCTTTATTTTATTCTGTTTTTAGTATTTGTTGTTATAGCGGCAACAGAAATACATCATGTGTGAAAATTTCAACTGTCTAGCTATCACGGTTCGTGAGATACAGCCTGGTGACAGACGGACGGACGGACGGGCAGCGAAGTCTTAGTAATAGGGTCCCATTTTACCCTTTGGGTACGGAACCCTAAAAATACAGTTAGCAATAAAAAGCTATGATTCTTTTAATAGAAATAATTCAATATGTTTTTGATCAAAATATTAAGTAGGTACGTAAGTATAGTAGATAAATACCTATGGAAAAAAAAATCTATAAACAACATTCCTGCATTTTATTAATACCGTGGAAAACATATTTCACATGAGCAGTAGCGTGACCAACAATGATTACTACATAAGCATTGCAACATAAGTTTAAGCAAAGTTTATCCTTGGTCCGTGACCACCGCGCACTTGGTAACATTCTGCGGCGAACCGAGCTCGCTCCGAGGCAGTCTGTCGCTGAGCCGGCCATTACTCACCCAGAATGCAAACGCTCCAGAAGCAGGTTACATGCGTGCTACTAACGACTTCAAGTTAATAGGCTTTCTGTGGGGGTTTCTATATCGAAAGCACGGCGCGTCAGCGCACATTGTCTATTTGTATCGGAGTAATAGCACTGTCACTGTTACTGGGCCTTATAAGGGAATAATAAGAAATCTGTTGAAAAATAATGTGGATTATTTGTGTAATATTACTTATACGTTAGCGGGTTAGGTATAATGGCGAACCGAATGCGCAGTCTAGCAGGCTTGCGACTGTAGATTTTCTGCTTAACTCGCGGTATAATGTAGATAAACATTATCTACAACTACAAGGCTTTATCATTCTACTTAAACAGTCTTATTTCTATAGTTACAAAGGTGTGTTATGATATGTTTGGCCACTTTGCATGTCACTGTATTTTATGCTGACCGAGCAAAGCCCTTGTGGTACTTCAAGTGCATTACCCAAACAGTGATGTCCTTTATTAGCCAAAAACACAGAAGATTTATATTCAGTAACTGGACTTTGTAGAAATAAGTACCAAGGGGAGGCTGGTATTAAAAACCGACACTGCAGCAATACTGGTTGTTAGCTCAATACGGCACAAAAAAAAGTTTATTTATCATATCAATAATTCCTAACTTTGTCTGTTTCATACAGATTCAAATTAATATTAATTATTTAAATAGATAAGTCAAACATAGCTAAGGATCTTATCAATGTTGACTAAGTGCACTTTACATTAATAATAAATATCCTTTATATTCATGTAGATAAACATTATCATTCAGACAGTCCTTATCATTCCTAGACTTGAACAAAGCCCTTGTGATACGAAGCACAAGTGCATTACACAAACAGTGCTCAGTCCGTTATTGGCTGAGAACACAGAAAATTCTTATTCAGTAGCTGGACTTTAAGGAACTACTAAGAGTGGCGGGTAAGGACAGTACCTCTATAACAATAATGTTTGTTAACTTTTCTTTGCGTTTAATATAAACAGACAATATAAGGCAAATCGGTATTAATACATAGAAAAATATTTCCTTAACACATCCTAGGTAAACCATACCGTTACTTATTTTGTTGATGGACAAAATAATTAAAACAATGCGAAAATATAAATATTGAACTCAGTATGTTTACGTTAAATACCTTGAAACTAAGACAGCGTGAAATGTGTTTTCCCTTGTACACCCGTACTGATTAAAAGCGTCATATAAGTCTCTACGTAACATACCTATTTTATTACTGTGTATATGTCTATTTCTACGCTATCAATCAAAATTTGATGAAGTCACGGTTCTGGTTCACACAAGCTACTGTATAAGAAACAGGATGATTAATGAAACTAAGACAGCGTGAAATGTGTTTTCCCTTGTACACCCGTACTGATTAAAAGCGTCATATAAGTCTCTACGTAACATACCTATTTTATTACTGTGTATATGTCTATTTCTACGCTATCAATCAAAATTTGATGAAGTCACGGTTCTGGTTCACACAAGCTACTGTATAAGAAACAGGATCAAATCAGTCTCCGAACAAACATGTCGTCTGTAACTTCGTACAGTGGCCAAGATCTGTTTAGCCTCTTGTCATTACTCCAGTCTATTTGATTTTGAACCTTACTTATATTGGTTCTATTTTACTTTCTAGGTCACTCAATAAAAGTACCACTTTAGAATCGACTCACGTTTATTTAAAGGCTAAAATATAAGGCCGGTGGTCAAACCGCGGAAATAAAAGTACCCATAATGTTTGATTACTGTCACTGTCGTCATGTATGTTACAAATACGAATCAAAATTAACAATAGATTTTAACTCGACTACATTTTATTTTTCATTAAAATGGCACGTCTCTATTTTTATTAGCCTATGTCACCGCGTCCTAAAAAAATATTGACTGGCCTGATGATTGATAACGCTACGTCTTACGTAGGCGAACAACGCGCGAACGCGGCGCGGCGCGGCGCGGCGAAAGCGGCCGCCGCCGCGCCGCGCCGCGCCGCGCCGCCTGACATTCGCGTGCAAATCGCGCCGCACCGCGTTCGCAACGAGATCGCTTACGTAGGACACTTCTATGGGCATCAAAGGATTGATTTCGCCGCGCCGCGCCGCGCCGCGTTCGCGCGTTGTTCGCCTACGTAAGACGTAGCGTAACTGTAACCACAACATCAAATTGCTGTTTTCATTCGATTGGTTAATAAATTACTTAATCTTCACAACTGTTGTTAAAAAGGTAGAGTTACCAAGAAAAGTCTGCAGAGATTTTGATAGCCCACGCAGTGCAAGTGTTATTTTAAACGTCAAAGTTCTATGAAATTATGACGTATAAATAAAACTTGCACTGTGTGGGCTAACAAAATCGCTGCAGACGTTTCCTAACTGATATAAAAAAATAATTACATACGTTGCCTAAAATGTAAAGCTGCAGAAGTCTAAGTTCAGTGTTGGTTCATCACTTGTAATTTGGACCCGATGCGGGTTTAAGTAGACAGTCGTGTTTGCCTTCTTGGCTTCCACGCCTAACTTGGCAAGTTCCTCTTTCGGCTACTAGAACTTACCACTTCATTTAAATACACCGTTTATCACTTGGGCCGTTAGACGTTTGCGTTTAGGTATACACATGTGGGTACCTACTTAGTTGTTATTTGGTTATTTTTAATCAAATACACTTTTTTATTGTAACAATTAAATTATTAACTTTGTCTTAGGGATGTGGTATTTTAATATGTTATGTTAAATTATATACAGTTTCTAAAATTAATTTAAAGTCACCCATTTTCTTTTCATGAAATGGAAAATTCCACGATAAGAGTAACGCGGGTCAACATTTTATTACGTGATCATTTTAATCATCATGCAATGTTTGCATTGTTGCCGCATAAGTATCATGTCAAAATCGATGTTGATGATTTTGACATTTTCGATAGCAGGGCGGCAGTATAGTTGGACTACAATACAGCTGCTTAATATAAATGTTTCTGAATCCAAACGGTACCTTAAGACTAAAAGTATAATTTTAGTTAAGTTATTTTTTCAAATTATTCTGTGCATTTCTTGCTGAAAAGAAATGTAATGGAACATAAAAAAGCCGTATTTCTCTAAAGTATGCGAATATAGTATAGTAATATGCGAATGTAGTAGTAATGCGAGCGGAGGCGAATATTAAATAGGTACCTACTTCTTGATAGATTTCCCATGTGTACAACTACAACTTTAGTTTACTTTTTATCTAGTTTAAAAACTGGATTGAATTTTTTTAGGACTTACGAGAGCAGTTGAATATTTACCCCTTTAAGATATAAAATACGATAAAGTTTTTCTCGCGGGACTTGTGGGGTCTAATCTTATCTTACTGGGCCTCAAGTTGTCGCTTAAGCTGTCACTTGCTCAGGATTTGGGAAAGAAAATAATATCAACATCTAGTATAGGTACTAAAAACAAAAACTGTACACAACAACAATAATTTGAAAATGATATTTTGAACAATACATTTGTAGTTTATAATCACCTTATAATAACACACACGTAGTAGGTACATACATTTAGAGTCTTTTTAAAATAATAGAATAATTGTTAATGGTAGAAATAAGGCGTAGTGAAGTTGCAAATAGAATTAAGAGATTCCAATTTCAAAGGATTATTTTGTAAACTTACACCTTAAACTAAATAGCAGGGTATAAAGAAATTAAAAGCTCACCCAAAAAGTTAGCAAAAGTTTTGAAGAGCTCTCAACTTCACATAAGAAAGGAAATTATCCTGAACCCGAGGTATAATTTAAGAAGTTTCGGACTAAGCCGCTAGCGACTAGCTCTTATTGCAAAGCCTTCGTTCGCATTTTATTGTTTCAAAAGGTTATAATTTAAGTTGACGAAATATAATTGAATTTATTTTAAAATGATCTATTATTAAGCTCTGGTATTTCTTTGTAAACATGTATCTTTGACTTTGATAACCGTAATTACGCCTTACACCAACGCCTTACGCTGTACTTGTTTTGAAACCCAAATATAAATATAAATTGTATGAAATACTTAAAACTTATTACTAGGGATAGGTACACGAATACGACACGACGAAAAAGACTGGTAAGTCCTCTTAGTAATCCGTTTTCGTACCTAAGCTTCCAGAGTGGCACGAAGCGATGCTATTCTTTTTGTAAACAACTATGACATGTTTACAAAAAAACCTCTATGTTTTCAAACTAAATGTAAAGTCATCGTGACAAATGTCTATAGGTACATGTAATTCTGGATTATTATTTTCAGTTAATCCACTACACAAAGGTTGTCTGGAAGAGTTCGCTTCTTAGCGATCCGCCGATAGTGCTAGCATTTTTTTTTAGATTACGTTTTTGTATCGTTTCTTTTATTGAAGTGTGTAATAAAGAGTACTGTATAATTATTATTTCTATGAAAACAGAGGGTAAAGGCAAGGCGAGGGTAACAAATACAGCTCAACGCGTTTTGTTAATAAGCATTTTATATTGATGTTACCAATTGCTCATTCGCCATAGATGAGAGCATTTTAAAATAAATTGTACTTCGATTCTCGTGTTTCACGAGAAAATACGATATTTGTATTTTACATGAATTATTATGATATCGTTTTTATTAAAGTCACATAATCAAATTTCAAAACTCGTTTTCTTAAAAGTATATTTATGTAGTATTGAATTACTTTCAAGAATATTTCAATATTTTTCAAATATAATCCCCAATTTATTGTTTTGACTGCTGGTAAAGAGCCATGGCAGAATTTTGATCTACGTTTTATTCTGGAATTAATTATTCATGAACGTTTATTTTTATTCATGTAGGTATAAAATCGTTCCACGCTATAGTAAAATAAAGATCACGTTGAACGGCTTTTCACCATTGTACCAGGTTACAACAGGGCAAAAATAAACAAGCTAGAAGAAACAGCCGTTATTATTACAAACAACAAACAATGCTTTTCTATCCTCGGCGTCATTATATCTTACTTCTGATAAAATATAAGGCGAGAAATCTTTCCTACAAGTGAAAAGGAAATGGCTGCCGTCGGAAATCGAGTACTGTGCACGGCGCTTTTATTTATTTTAACATCTTGTCGGTTGCATCCGGGAAACAAAGTGTTATCTTTTATAAAGAAAAGATCACACCTAAGGATCTTGACATCCTGTCCATACGACGAAACCCCCATTGCCTGAGGGGTGATCTACGCAGTTAACTAAAGTTCAAGAAATAGTCGTTTGAATTCATTGGAATTCTCTCTGATTTTAGCTGTCAATAAAGTAATATTTATTTACCTATTATTATTAATCTACCAGTACAACTGCATAAGGTGGTGGTACTTGTGCTCGACGCGGTCCCAGTACATGACATCTTAAGTCACTGTGAGGTGACAGCGGGGTGTCATCTATTGGACATTAGCATGTCGAGCACTAGTACCAACACCTTACCATAAACAACCCTAACGTGACTAGCGTCTCATCCATATGTCAGCAAGTAGAAAATAAATAAAAAGAGGTATTAACTTAAAAAAAAACGATCCATATTTACTTGTTTGCTAAAATTTAGTGTTTAATATTCATAGAATAACTACTTTATAGATTTTATATTCTAGTGGAGCGACGTACCTAGGTACTGAAATTATATTAATCTTCAAAGTATCGGTAAATATATCTTCTAATCTCGGCTATTGATCTCATAACGCTTTGTTGACTATTTACTTGCAATGAAAAAGTGGACGTGTCTTGCCTTTTTTACTCAGTTTTTTCCTTTCTGGCTGCTACTTAATGAGTAAATGGTAGTATTTATTGACTTTCAGTATCCATTCGACAAATATAGAAACTCAGTACATCACAACATCTACAGGATATTTTATTATTAAAAAACCTTCATTAATAATATTTCATTTTTCCAAGTGGGCTGCTTTATGTGCATCGATATAAAATAAAATATTGAAAACGAATATATTTCGTTAAATTTAAATATTCACCGAAATATTTGCGGTCAGTTACAGACCGCCTCATGTTACTCATGTATATATGAATAAATGCTTAATGTGATCACAAATCTTTTTGATTTCATGCGAGGCCGGACAGTCTGCTCACCCGCTTTGATGTGTGGCTTGGCCTTTAATATGGTTTTCGGCGTCTTTTCCACTAAGCAATTAATTTATTTATTGACGGGCTCTGACAGAATAAATATCAAATATCAAATATCAAATATCAAATATCAACATTTATTCAGCAAATAGGCCACAAGGGCACTTTTACACGTCAACATTGAATTTACATAAAAGCAAAAATAATAACATCAACAATTTTATAAATTAAAACTAACAATTCAATCTAACGTATTACAATTACTAAGAGATGTATATGGTCTCTTAATGTCGAATTACATACAAAATACAGATAAAAAAACACACACAAAAAATCTATAATATTTAGAGGTGTAAATGTCTCTAGGTGTCAGAACTATAAGATTATATAGTTTATCAAGTTATCCTTAGAGATGTATAGGGTCTCCAAGAGTTAATATCCTGTATAATTAATACATTCATTAAAAGAAAAGAAACATACGAGAACAGAATGAGGCGTCTCACTGTAATTAATTAATAAAAGTTACTAAGTATAATAGCTCGTGTTAGCTTAACAGACCAGTCTCCACAAACAGCACCCGTTCACGAGTATGACGCGTATCTCAGCCATCGCCTCCCTCAACCTTCATTCGGGAAAGTGGCGACCCGATCAACAACGCCACCGTAAGCAAAGACTTTTAAGCGAGCATGACATGTTCAAGCTACCGGCCTATATTAATATTAAAATAGTAATAACATGTAGCTGTAAGACACGGCATTTTGTGCTCATATGTTACATAAAAAGACAGTAATATAGCTTCACATAATTACTAGCCTAAGTTGACTTAGAGATGTAAAGGTCTCTAAGTGTCAGAAACATTAAAAATATAGGTAAGTATGTACAATCAAAAATAAAAATCAAATAAATAAATATGTACTTAGAGATGTATAAGGTCTCCAAGTGTCCAAAACTAAAATTAAATTAAACAATATAATCAAGCGAGAACATCATTGTCTCATGTGTCAATTCTACTGGACACTAGCATATTTAATTCAGTGTAAAAAAAAAAACAATATTTATTTAATTCTTATTATACTAATGAAACCAATCAAGCTACCGGCTTAAAAGCATCTCTATCGTTTATAAAATCATTTACAGTGTAGTACGCCTTACATAACAAGGAGTGCTTAATGTGCGACTTAAATTTGTGAAGTGGTAAATTCACTACATCAGTGGGGACTTTGTTATAAAAACGTGTACAGTTCCCGACGAAAGACGTACTAACCTTACGGAGGCGGTGGGCGGGCACGGCAAGTTTATGTTTGTTTCTAGTGTTATAGTTATGGATATCACTGTTAACCTTGAATTCGTGGATGTTTTTCCGAACATACATAATATTCTCTAGTATGTATTGAGATGCAACGGTAAGAATGTTAACTTCTTTGAATTTCTCTCTTAGGGATACTCGAGCGCCCAGTCCATAGATGGAACGTACAGCTCGTTTTTGCAGCACAAATATTGTCTGAATATCTGCCGCTTTTCCCCACAACAGAATTCCATAAGACATAACACTATGGAAGTAACTATAGTATACCAGCCTGGCCGTCTCTACGTTTGTCAGCTGTTTGATTCTCCTCACTGCATAGGCTGCTGAACTAAGTTTTCCGGCTAGAGTGCCTATATGTGCATGCCATTGCAGTTTGGAGTCTAAAGTGACTCCCAGGAAAACAGTTCGGTCCTCAAATTCCAGCGTATCACCTTTTATTTTAATCTTGCCGTTATTTACCTGCTTGACGTTAGGTAGCGTAAACTTGATGCATTTGGTTTTCTTGGCGTTCAAAAGCAAATTGTTTGCCGTAAACCAGTTTACAATGGTAGATAGCGCGTCATTAATGCTCTCGAAGCTATTTTCCTTTCTGTCCACTTTAAATATAAGGGAAGTGTCATCTGCAAATAACACTATATCATGTCTATCTTGCACAACTTTTGGTAAGTCATTAATGTATACCAAAAACAGGAAGGGACCAAGAATTGAACCTTGAGGCACTCCGAGGGCTACCGGGGACCCCGCCGATTGAGTTCCATTAATAACTACTCGCTGAGTTCTATCCGAAAGGTACGATGAGACCAGGTCAAGGGCACTAGCTTTTATCCCATAGCGGCTTAATTTTCTCTTTAAATTTTCGTGATCAACGCAATCAAATGCCTTTGACAGATCACAGAAAATTCCAACAGCATCTTGAGCTTTTTCCCAAGCATCAAAGATGTGTTTTAGAAGTACCGCACCGGCGTCAGTAGTTGATCGACCTTTGGTGAAACCAAATTGATTGCTATCAAGCAGTTTGTTTCTGTTGAAATGTGACAATAGTTGATTCAGAATAAGTTTCTCGAACACTTTGCTTAATGCCGGTAGTATTGAAATCGGTCTAAAGTTCGTGGGATCTGTTCTCGTTCCTGATTTAAACAGAGGGATAATTTTGCTATGTTTCATAATATCTGGAAAAATTCCAGCATCAATGCATCTGTTGAAAATCTCAGCTAAGTATGGTGTAATTGACTCAATGATGGAATCTAATACTTTGACAGACAGGCCCCAAAGATCTTCTGTTTTCTTTAAATTTAAAGACCTAAAAGTCTTAAGAACTATATTCGATGAGACATACGAAAATTTGAAGATTTCTGTACATTCTGCCACATTTGTCTTCAAAATTTCTTCAGCGACGTCTGGCGATGAATTAAGGGATCTTGTTGTTTCTACCGGGATATTCGAGAAAAACCGCTCAAAATGATCTGCTACTTCACGGTCGGAACTTACTAAAGTGTCAGCAATTCGTAGGTTGTAGTGCGGATCCTTCAGTTTACGTTTTCCAGTTTCATTACTGATAACTTGCCATACAGTTTTGACTTTATCGCTGGAATTTAGGATCTTTTTCGACAAATAATCGGCTTTAGCGGCGACACACAACATTTTAAAAGATTTAGAATAATTTTTGACGTACTCTAGAAATTCCGGGCTTTTATCAGTTGCCTTTAAATCATATAAGTCGTAGAGCCGGCGTCTTTTCTCGTGAATATCCGGTGTAGCCCAGTCGCTAAATTTAGTCTTAGCCTTGCCTTGCACCTTTTTCTGAATGAAACAGGCATCAAATTCCTTTTTAATACAATTAAACAACTCGGAACTCAAACAGTCAGGGTTTTCCTGGGTACATGAAAGACAACATAATTGTTTAGTAATATTACGATTGAATAAACCTAGGCGACTTTCGGAAATCGGCCTGCACAAAGTATCTTGAGGAATTTCTTCAGTTTTCCCGCTGAAAGAAGCTTTTAGTCCACAGTGGTCAGAACTTAGGTTGTTAATAACAGATTTACTAATAGCTGGAATATATTATTACCTTAATATATTTAACATTGCTTTACTTAATTTCCGTTCAAGGCGTGTGTCCCAGTCAGGATTAGTTAATAAAATACTGTTTTATAGCCAAATTGTTTAAGTACATTATGAAGAATTTATACGATTAAATTTGATAAATTGGACTTAATTAAACATAATTAGTAAATAAATAAAATAAAGTTAATGTTAGTTCAACCTCTGTCCATCATTGGAGATACCTAATTTATTTTATTACATTGCATTGTTTTTTATTGTATGTATTTTAAGAGTATTTGTATTGTATTTTAGCTTTTATGATAAATACCTTCATGCTTCTTTGAATTTTTTTTCTCTTCCTATTTTTATTCGTCTTTTTAGTTTTATTTATATACTTCATCACTGCTAGAATTGATAGTAGGAGGATTCCAGCTAAGAAATATTTAAATACGAAATAAACATTGACCAAGGCCTCCAATGTCCAGATTTGAGGCCTACCTCTTGAATTAATTCCAAATTCAAAAACATTTTTTATATAAGTCTCAGGAGGAAAAAAACCGGGCAAGTGCGAGTCGGACTCGCGCACGAAGGGTTCCGTACCATACTGCAAAAAACGACAAAAAAAACGGTGACCCATCCAAGTACTGACCCCGCCCGACGTTGCTTAACTTTGGTCAAAAATCACGTTTGTTGTATGGGAGCTCACTTAAATCTTTATTTTATTCTGTTTTTAGTATTTGTTGTTATAGCGGCAACAGAAATACATCATGTGTGAAAATTTCAACTGTCTAGCTATCACGGTTCGTGAGATACAGCCTGGTGACAGACGGACGGACGGACGGGCAGCGAAGTCTTAGTAATAGGGTCCCATTTTACCCTTTGGGTACGGAACCCTAAAAATACAGTTAGCAATAAAAAGCTATGATTCTTTTAATAGAAATAATTCAATATGTTTTTGATCAAAATATTAAGTAGGTACGTAAGTATAGTAGATAAATACCTATGGAAAAAAAATCTATAAACAACATTCCTGCATTTTATTAATACAGTGGAAAACATATTTCACATGAGCAGTAGCGTGACCAACAATGATTACTACATAAGCATTGCAACATAAGTTTAAGCAAAGTTTATCCTTGGTCCGTGACCACCGCGCACTTGGTAACATTCTGCGGCGAACCGAGCTCGCTCCGAGGCAGTCTGTCGCTGAGCCGGCCATTACTCACCCAGAATGCAAACGCTCCAGAAGCAGGTTACATGCGTGCTACTAACGACTTCAAGTTAATAGGCTTTCTGTGGGGGTTTCTATATCGAAAACACGGCGCGTCAGCGCACATTGTCTATTTGTATCGGAGTAATAGCACTGTCACTGTTACTGGGCCTTATAAGGGAATAATAAGAAATCTGTTGAAAAATAATGTGGATTATTTGTGTAATATTACTTATACGTTAGCGGGTTAGGTATAATGGCGAACCGAATGCGCAGTCTTGCAGGCTTGCGACTGTAGATTTTCTGCTTAACTCGCGGTATAATGTAGATAAACATTATCTACAACTACAAGGCTTTATCATTCTACTTAAACAGTCTTATTTCTATAGTTACAAAGGTGTGTTATGATATGTTTGGCCACTTTGCATGTCACTGTATTTTATGCTGACCGAGCAAAGCCCTTGTGGTACTTCAAGTGCATTACCCAAACAGTGATGTCCTTTATTAGCCAAAAACACAGAAGATTTATATTCAGTAACTGGACTTTGTAGAAATAAGTACCAAGGGGAGGCTGGTATTAAAAACCGACACTGCAGCAATACTGGTTGTTAGCTCAATACGGCACAAAAAAAAGTTTATTTATCATATCAATAATTCCTAACTTTGTCTGTTTCATACAGATTCAAATTAATATTAATTATTTAAATAGATAAGTCAAACATAGCTAAGGATCTTATCAATGTTGACTAAGTGCACTTTACATTAATAATAAATATCCTTTATATTCATGTAGATAAACATTATCATTCAGACAGTCCTTATCATTCCTAGACTTGAACAAAGCCCTTGTGATACGAAGCACAAGTGCATTACACAAACAGTGCTCAGTCCGTTATTGGCTGAGAACACAGAAAATTCTTATTCAGTAGCTGGACTTTAAGGAACTACTAAGAGTGGCGGGTAAGGACAGTACCTCTATAACAATAATGTTTGTTAACTTTTCTTTGCGTTTAATATAAACAGACAATATAAGGCAAATCGGTATTAATACATAGAAAAATATTTCCTTAACACATCCTAGGTAAACCATACCGTTACTTATTTTGTTGATGGACAAAATAATTAAAACAATGCGAAAATATAAATATTGAACTCAGTATGTTTACGTTAAATACCTTGAAACTAAGACAGCGTGAAATGTGTTTTCCCTTGTACACCCGTACTGATTAAAAGCGTCATATAAGTCTCTACGTAACATACCTATTTTATTACTGTGTATATGTCTATTTCTACGCTATCAATCAAAATTTGATGAAGTCACGGTTCTGGTTCACACAAGCTACTGTATAAGAAACAGGATGATTAATGAAACTAAGACAGCGTGAAATGTGTTTTCCCTTGTACACCCGTACTGATTAAAAGCGTCATATAAGTCTCTACGTAACATACCTATTTTATTACTGTGTATATGTCTATTTCTACGCTATCAATCAAAATTTGATGAAGTCACGGTTCTGGTTCACACAAGCTACTGTATAAGAAACAGGATCAAATCAGTCTCCGAACAAACATGTCGTCTGTAACTTCGTACAGTGGCCAAGATCTGTTTAGCCTCTTGTCATTACTCCAGTCTATTTGATTTTGAACCTTACTTATATTGGTTCTATTTTACTTTCTAGGTCACTCAATAAAAGTACCACTTTAGAATCGACTCACGTTTATTTAAAGGCTAAAATATAAGGCCGGTGGTCAAACCGCGGAAATAAAAGTACCCATAATGTTTGATTACTGTCACTGTCGTCATGTATGTTACAAATACGAATCAAAATTAACAATACATTTTAACTCGACTACATTTTATTTTTCATTAAAATGGCACGTCTCTATTTTTATTAGCCTATGTCACCGCGTCCTAAAAAAATATTGACTGGCCTGATGATTGATAACGCTACGTCTTACGTAGGCGAACAACGCGCGAACGCGGCGCGGCGCGGCGCGGCGAAAGCGGCCGCCGCCGCGTCGCGCCGCGCCGCGCCGCCTGACATTCGCGTGCAAATCGCGCCGCACCGCGTTCGCAACGAGATCGCTTACGTAGGACACTTCTATGGGCATCAAAGGATTGATTTCGCCGCGCCGCGCCGCGCCGCGTTCGCGCGTTGTTCGCCTACGTAAGACGTAGCGTAACTGTAACCACAACATCAAATTGCTGTTTTCATTCGATTGGTTAATAAATTACTTAATCTTCACAACTGTTGTTAAAAAGGTAGAGTTACCAAGAAAAGTCTGCAGAGATTTTGATAGCCCACGCAGTGCAAGTGTTATTTTAAACGTCAAAGTTCTATGAAATTATGACGTATAAATAAAACTTGCACTGTGTGGGCTAACAAAATCGCTGCAGACGTTTCCTAACTGATATAAAAAAATAATTACATACGTTGCCTAAAATGTAAAGCTGCAGAAGTCTAAGTTCAGTGTTGGTTCATCACTTGTAATTTGGACCCGATGCGGGTTTAAGTAGACAGTCGTGTTTGCCTTCTTGGCTTCCACGCCTAACTTGGCAAGTTCCTCTTTCGGCTACTAGAACTTACCACTTCATTTAAATACACCGTTTATCACTTGGGCCGTTAGACGTTTGCGTTTAGGTATACACATGTGGGTACCTACTTAGTTGTTATTTGGTTATTTTTAATCAAATACACTTTTTTATTGTAACAATTAAATTATTAACTTTGTCTTAGGGATGTGGTATTTTAATATGTTATGTTAAATTATATACAGTTTCTAAAATGAATTTAAAGTCACCCATTTTCTTTTCATGAAATGGAAAATTCCACGATAAGAGTAACGCGGGTCAACATTTTATTACGTGATCATTTTAATCATCATGCAATGTTTGCATTGTTGCCGCATAAGTATCATGTCAAAATCGATGTTGATGATTTTGACATTTTCGATAGCAGGGCGGCAGTATAGTTGGACTACAATACAGCTGCTTAATATAAATGTTTCTGAATCCAAACGGTACCTTAAGACTAAAAGTATAATTTTAGTTAAGTTATTTTTTCAAATTATTCTGTGCATTTCTTGCTGAAAAGAAATGTAATGGAACATAAAAAAGCCGTATTTCTCTAAAGTAGAGCGGAGGCGAATATTAAATAGGTACCTACTTCTTGATAGATTTCCCATGTGTACAACTACAACTTTAGTTTACTTTTTATCTAGTTTAAAAACTGGATTGAATTTTTTTAGGACTTACGAGAGCAGTTGAATATTTACCCCTTTAAGATATAAAATACGATAAAGTTTTTCTCGCGGGACTTGTGGGGTCTAATCTTATCTTACTGGGCCTCAAGTTGTCGCTTAAGCTGTCACTTGCTCAGGATTTGGGAAAGAAAATAATATCAACATCTAGTATAGGTACTAAAAACAAAAACTGTACACAACAACAATAATTTGAAAATGATATTTTGAACAATACATTTGTAGTTTATAATCACCTTATAATAACACACACGTAGTAGGTACATACATTTAGAGTCTTTTTAAAATAATAGAATAATTGTTAATGGTAGAAATAAGGCGTAGTGAAGTTGCAAATAGAATTAAGAGATTCCAATTTCAAAGGATTATTTTGTAAACTTACACCTTAAACTAAATAGCAGGGTATAAAGAAATTAAAAGCTCACCCAAAAAGTTAGCAAAAGTTTTGAAGAGCTCTCAACTTCACATAAGAAAGGAAATTATCCTGAACCCGAGGTATAATTTAAGAAGTTTCGGACTAAGCCGCTAGCGACAAGCTCTTATTGCAAAGCCTTCGTTCGCATTTTATTGTTTCAAAAGGTTATAATTTAAGTTGACGAAATATAATTGAATTTATTTTAAAATGATCTATTATTAAGCTCTGGTATTTCTTTGTAAACATGTATCTTTGACTTTGATAACCGTAATTACGCCTTACACCAACGCCTTACGCTGTACTTGTTTTGAAACCCAAATATAAATATAAATTGTATGAAATACTTAAAACTTATTACTAGGGATAGGTACACGAATACGACACGACGAAAAAGACTGGTAAGTCCTCTTAGTAATCCGTTTTCGTACCTAAGCTTCCAGAGTGGCACGAAGCGATGCTATTCTTTTTGTAAACAACTATGACATGTTTACAAAAAAACCTCTATGTTTTCAAACTAAATGTAAAGTCATCGTGACAAATGTCTATAGGTACATGTAATTCTGGATTATTATTTTCAGTTAATCCACTACACAAAGGTTGTCTGGAAGAGTTCGCTTCTTAGCGATGCGCCGATAGTGCTAGCATATTTTTTTTTTTAAGATTACGTTTTTGTATCGTTTCTTTTATTGAAGTGTGTAATAAAGAGTACTGTATAATTATTATTTCTATGAAAACAGAGGGTAAAGGCAAGGCGAGGGTAACAAATACAGCTCAACGCGTTTTGTTAATAAGCATTTTATATTGATGTTACCAATTGCTCATTCGCGATAGATGAGAGCATTTTAAAATAAATTGTACTTCGATTCTCGTGTTTCACGAGAAAATACGATATTTGTATTTTACATGAATTATTATGATATCGTTTTTATTAAAGTCACACAATAAAATTTCAAAACTCGTTTTCTTAAAAGTATATTTATGTCGTATTGAATTACTTTCAAGAATATTTATTTTCAATATTTTTCAAATATAATCCCCAATTTATTGTTTTGACTGCTGGTAAAGAGCCATGGCAGAATTTTGATCTACGTTTTATTCTGGAATTAATTATTGAACGTTTATTTTTATTCATGTAGGTATAAAATCGTTCCACGCTATAGTAAAATAAAGATCACGTTGAACGGCTTTTCACCATTGTACCAGGTTACAACAGGGCAAAAATAAACAAGCTAAAAGAAACAGCCGTTATTATTACAAACAACAAACAATGCTTTGCTATCCTCCGCGTCATTATATCTTACTTCTGATAAAATATAAGGCGAGAAATCTTTCCTACAAGTGAAAAGGAAATGGCTGCCGTCGGAAATCGAGTACTGTGCACGGCGCTTTTATTTATTTTAACATCTTGTCGGTTGCATCCGGGAAACAAAGTGTTATATTTTATAAAGGAAAGATCACACCTAAGGATTGTCCTGTCCATACGACGAAACCCCCATTGCCTGAGGGGCGATCTACGCAGTTAACTAAAGTTCAAGAAATAGTCGTTTGAATTCATTGGAATTCTCTCTGATTTTAGCTGTCAATAAAGTAATATTTATTTACCTATTATTATTAATCTACCAGTACAACTGCATAAGGTGGTGGTACTTGTGCTCGACGTGGTCCCAGTACATGACATCTTAAGTCACTGTGAGGTGACAGCGGGGTGTCATCTATTGGACATTAGCATGTCCAATAGATGACACATTGCAATTTCGAGCACTAGTATCAACACCTTACCATAAACAACCCTAACGTGACTAGCGTCTCATCCATATGTCAGCAAGTAGAAAATAAAAAGAGGTCATTAACTTAAAAAAAATCGATCCATATTTACTTGTTTGCTAAAATTTAGTGTTTAATATTTTTAGAATAACTACTTTATAGATTTTATATTCTAGTGGAGCGACGTACCTAGGTACTGAAATTATATTAATCTTCAAAGTACCAACACAGTGTGTTTTGGCCCTTAGTCTAAGGGTGGTGTTACGGTTGGGGAAACTCAATGGATAAAATGCCCAACCTCATCATTCTTCTTCGATAACATCTGTTATGACATCGAAATATATGTTGTGTGTAGAAAAGCTTAGTTTTTGGCGTCGATAAAAGGAAACGTGACTTTTTTATCACATCTAGTAATCATTATATTAGGTACTCACTTATATTGTTTGGGTTGTATATTGTTGACAAGTAGACACATTAAACTAATTTTTCTTTTTTTTTGTTCTTTAAAAAAATCTTCAATAACCAATTTCTTATTAGTACGTCTTACTTTTCTTTATGACGATTCAACAAAATATCAAATTCAGATCTTTTGTCAATCATAAGAGCTGTGTTAGGCGCTTATACCGGGTGTGGCCTGTAATATGAGCAAAAAATTTAACTGTAGGCTGTACTCCTCATAATGATCAACATTTGTTCAGCAACTTTTGAAAATAACTTGTACTTACTTTGATTTTTAATACACTTTAAAGGTTATTCAAAGACGCAATGTATTACGAATTTTGTTATATTTAAAACTTGACAAGCAACGTCAATCACAATGATATGGCGTGGCGATGGCGTCCATTGAAGATAATATTTATTTTGTATGAAAAATAGGGAGACTAAATACTTCATAATTTTTAAAAGTTGTTGAACAAAAGTGTCACCGTTTGAGGAGTACAATCTATGTTTTAATTATTTGCTCATGTTACAGGCCACACCCGGTATATGCATAATTTACTTTTCTCAAACATGCAATGAAATATTGATGTTATGTTCCTTATAATAGGCTGCGAATTATGACGTTTCAGGTGCGGCTAGGACAAAAGGTCGTTAATGGAATTTCATACACATCTTGCAGGCCTAGGCCGGCAAAGTCCTCTTTTTTAATTTTCATTTCACAGATATTTGTGACACAGCATCGTGGCATTCATCCATTAAAAAAAACTAGAGGCAGTTATTGCTTTATGGTTCGTAATGACACTCTGCCACTACGCCTATAAAAAAAAAACAAAAAACAATGTTTGCTATAATTTGCAGTTTTATTTGTATAAAATCAACATGAACTTTATAAATAATACATTCTATAATTTTAAATTATAAATTAAACTACACAAATAAAAATCTTTAAAATATTTCATCTAAACGTTAGCGGTAAAAAGGTCTACTCAAACACGCGTAATGATTTTTTTTAATTGTTATGGAGGTAAAGTTGAAAAATATTCATTCTGTTTTATTGGATTTATGGTGCGTTGTTGATTTTTTGACTATAATATGAGTTCCGACGAAATAATGAAATTAATATTAATTGTAATCGTATGTGTTGGAATTGGCAGCGTAAGCAGAATTGATTTTAAATAACTTGCTGCCTCTGCCGCTAAGTCAAAGACGAAGTATGGATATGGTTGCTTATGGCAATTTTATTATTTGAGAAACTAAGAAAAATGGCTTACAGCTTATTAGAAACAGTTTTGTGGCATATTTTAAATGAATGTAACTACAAATTCGTCAACACTGTGGAAATTATACTTACTCCATGCATAAAGCAACGATGTATGTGAAACATGATATCAACATGAAAGACTATGTAAACCTTTGTGACGAAAACGACAGTCAGACGGATAAAAGGCGAAAAAATCAAAGATACATGAAAATATACGGGTAGTAAAAATACACGACTCGTGTAAAACATACGCGTGATAATGATATAGGTACGTGTTGGTTATATTTTGGGTGTAGTTTACTTTTAGTTTTTTCTATAAATAAAACTTGGGTTTCGTGAATTTTTTATTTTATTTATTTCATTGCATGTTTGAGAAAAGCACTATACATACCTCGGCGGGAAATGGGGTTGCCCGCGCTCAGACCTATCCGGCCTCGCTTCGCTCGGCCGTCTATATGTCTTCGGCCGGCAACCCCTTTTGTCCCGGCCTCTGTAGTAATGTACTATTAATACCGCGCCTTTTAGAAAATTACTAGTACTTAAGTACCACTGACAATCAAATTACCCGCAATCATTCTAAAATGGCTGATAACAATACATCGTTTATCAAATTGCTGGCAATTACATTATGTAATAGAGGGTTCCTTGAAGAATAATATTAACCTGAATTAGGAGTATATTATACAGTTTGAATCTGCGTAGAATGAAACATATTAAAAACTTTTTTCCAGTAATGCAATTTAACATTGTCTTTTTTCTTCTGGACTGGAACTGGAAAAAAGTTTTTAATATGTTTCATTCTACGCAGATTCAAACTGTATAATATACTCCTAATTCAGGTTAATATTATTCTTCAAGGAACCCTCTATTACATAATGTAATTGCCAGCAATTTGATAAACGATGTATTGTTATCAGCCATTTTAGAATGATTGCGGGTAATTTGATTGTCAGTGGTACTTAAGTACTAGTAATTTTCTAAAAGGCGCGGTATTAATAGTACATTACTACAGAGGCCGGGACAAAAGGGGTTGCCGGCCGAAGACATATAGACGGCCGAGCGAAGCGAGGCCGGATAGGTCTGAGCGCGGGCAACCCCATTTCCCGCCGAGGTATGTATAGTGCTTTTCTCAAACATGCAATGAAATAAATAAAATAAAAAATTCACGAAACCCAAGTTTTATTTATAGAAAAAACTAAAAGTAAACTACACCCAAAATATAACCAACACGTACCTATATCATTATCACGCGTATGTTTTACACGAGTCGTGTATTTTTACTACCCGTATATTTTCATGTATCTTTGATTTTTTCGCCTTTTATCCGTCTGACTGTCGTTTTCGTCACAAAGGTTTACATAGTCTTTCATGTTGATATCATGTTTCACATACATCGTTGCTTTATGCATGGAGTAAGTATAATTTCCACAGTGTTGACGAATTTGTAGTTACATTCATTTAAAATATGCCACAAAACTGTTTCTAATAAGCTGTAAGCCATTTTTCTTAGTTTCTCAAATAATAAAATTGCCATAAGCAACCATATCCATACTTCGTCTTTGACTTAGCGGCAGAGGCAGCAAGTTATTTAAAATCAATTCTGCTTACGCTGCCAATTCCAACACATACGATTACAATTAATATTAATTTCATTATTTCGTCGGAACTCATATTATAGTCAAAAAATCAACAACGCACCATAAATCCAATAAAACAGAATGAATATTTTTCAACTTTACCTCCATAACAATTAAAAAAAATCATTACGCGTGTTTGAGTAGACCTTTTTACCGCTAACGTTTAGATGAAATATTTTAAAGATTTTTATTTGTGTAGTTTAATTTATAATTTAAAATTATAGAATGTATTATTTATAAAGTTCATGTTGATTTTATACAAATAAAACTGCAAATTATAGCAAACATTGTTTTTTGTTTTTTTTTTATAGGCGTAGTGGCAGAGTGTCATTACGAACCATAAAGCAATAACTGCCTCTAGTTTTTTTTAATGGATGAATGCCACGATGCTGTGTCACAAATATCTGTGAAATGAAAATTAAAAAAGAGGACTTTGCCGGCCTAGGCCTGCAAGATGTGTATGAAATTCCATTAACGACCTTTTGTCCTAGCCGCACCTGAAACGTCATAATTCGCAGCCTATTATAAGGAACATAACATCAATATTTCATTGCATGTTTGAGAAAAGTAAATTATGCATATACCGGGTGTGGCCTGTAACATGAGCAAATAATTAAAACATAGATTGTACTCCTCAAACGGTGACACTTTTGTTCAACAACTTTTAAAAATTATGAAGTATTTAGTCTCCCTATTTTTCATACAAAATAAATATTATCTTCAATGGACGCCATCGCCACGCCATATCATTGTGATTGACGTTGCTTGTCAAGTTTTAAATATAACAAAATTCGTAATACATTGCGTCTTTGAATAACCTTTAAAGTGTATTAAAAATCAAAGTAAGTACAAGTTATTTTCAAAAGTTGCTGAACAAATGTTGATCATTATGAGGAGTACAGCCTACAGTTAAATTTTTTGCTCATATTACAGGCCACACCCGGTATAAGCGCCTAACACAGCTCTTATGATTGACAAAAGATCTGAATTTGATATTTTGTTGAATCGTCATAAAGAAAAGTAAGACGTACTAATAAGAAATTGGTTATTGAAGATTTTTTTAAAGAACAAAAAAAAAGAAAAATTAGTTTAATGTGTCTACTTGTCAACAATATACAACCCAAACAATATAAGTGAGTACCTAATATAATGATTACTAGATGTGATAAAAAAGTCACGTTTCCTTTTATCGACGCCAAAAACTAAGCTTTTCTACACACAACATATATTTCGATGTCATAACAGATGTTATCGAAGAAGAATGATGAGGTTGGGCATTTTATCCATTGAGTTTCCCCAACCGTAACACCACCCTTAGACTAAGGGCCAAAACACACTGTGTTGGTACTTTGAAGATTAATATAATTTCAGTACCTAGGTACGTCGCTCCACTAGAATATAAAATCTATAAAGTAGTTATTCTAAAAATATTAAACACTAAATTTTAGCAAACAAGTAAATATGGATCGATTTTTTTTAAGTTAATGACCTCTTTTTATTTTCTACTTGCTGACATATGGATGAGACGCTAGTCACGTTAGGGTTGTTTATGGTAAGGTGTTGATACTAGTGCTCGAAATTGCAATGTGTCATCTATTGGACATGCTAATGTCCAATAGATGACACCCCGCTGTCACCTCACAGTGACTTAAGATGTCATGTACTGGGACCACGTCGAGCACAAGTACCACCACCTTATGCAGTTGTACTGGTAGATTAATAATAATAGGTAAATAAATATTACTTTATTGACAGCTAAAATCAGAGAGAATTCCAATGAATTCAAACGACTATTTCTTGAACTTTAGTTAACTGCGTAGATCGCCCCTCAGGCAATGGGGGTTTCGTCGTATGGACAGGACAATCCTTAGGTGTGATCTTTCCTTTATAAAATATAACACTTTGTTTCCCGGATGCAACCGACAAGATGTTAAAATAAATAAAAGCGCCGTGCACAGTACTCGATTTCCGACGGCAGCCATTTCCTTTTCACTTGTAGGAAAGATTTCTCGCCTTATATTTTATCAGAAGTAAGATATAATGACGCGGAGGATAGCAAAGCATTGTTTGTTGTTTGTAATAATAACGGCTGTTTCTTTTAGCTTGTTTATTTTTGCCCTGTTGTAACCTGGTACAATGGTGAAAAGCCGTTCAACGTGATCTTTATTTTACTATAGCGTGGAACGATTTTATACCTACATGAATAAAAATAAACGTTCAATAATTAATTCCAGAATAAAACGTAGATCAAAATTCTGCCATGGCTCTTTACCAGCAGTCAAAACAATAAATTGGGGATTATATTTGAAAAATATTGAAAATAAATATTCTTGAAAGTAATTCAATACGACATAAATATACTTTTAAGAAAACGAGTTTTGAAATTTTATTGTGTGACTTTAATAAAAACGATATCATAATAATTCATGTAAAATACAAATATCGTATTTTCTCGTGAAACACGAGAATCGAAGTACAATTTATTTTAAAATGCTCTCATCTATCGCGAATGAGCAATTGGTAACATCAATATAAAATGCTTATTAACAAAACGCGTTGAGCTGTATTTGTTACCCTCGCCTTGCCTTTACCCTCTGTTTTCATAGAAATAATAATTATACAGTACTCTTTATTACACACTTCAATAAAAGAAACGATACAAAAACGTAATCTTAAAAAAAAAAATATGCTAGCACTATCGGCGCATCGCTAAGAAGCGAACTCTTCCAGACAACCTTTGTGTAGTGGATTAACTGAAAATAATAATCCAGAATTACATGTACCTATAGACATTTGTCACGATGACTTTACATTTAGTTTGAAAACATAGAGGTTTTTTTGTAAACATGTCATAGTTGTTTACAAAAAGAATAGCATCGCTTCGTGCCACTCTGGAAGCTTAGGTACGAAAACGGATTACTAAGAGGACTTACCAGTCTTTTTCGTCGTGTCGTATTCGTGTACCTATCCCTAGTAATAAGTTTTAAGTATTTCATACAATTTATATTTATATTTGGGTTTCAAAACAAGTACAGCGTAAGGCGTTGGTGTAAGGCGTAATTACGGTTATCAAAGTCAAAGATACATGTTTACAAAGAAATACCAGAGCTTAATAATAGATCATTTTAAAATAAATTCAATTATATTTCGTCAACTTAAATTATAACCTTTTGAAACAATAAAATGCGAACGAAGGCTTTGCAATAAGAGCTTGTCGCTAGCGGCTTAGTCCGAAACTTCTTAAATTATACCTCGGGTTCAGGATAATTTCCTTTCTTATGTGAAGTTGAGAGCTCTTCAAAACTTTTGCTAACTTTTTGGGTGAGCTTTTAATTTCTTTATACCCTGCTATTTAGTTTAAGGTGTAAGTTTACAAAATAATCCTTTGAAATTGGAATCTCTTAATTCTATTTGCAACTTCACTACGCCTTATTTCTACCATTAACAATTATTCTATTATTTTAAAAAGACTCTAAATGTATGTACCTACTACGTGTGTGTTATTATAAGGTGATTATAAACTACAAATGTATTGTTCAAAATATCATTTTCAAATTATTGTTGTTGTGTACAGTTTTTGTTTTTAGTACCTATACTAGATGTTGATATTATTTTCTTTCCCAAATCCTGAGCAAGTGACAGCTTAAGCGACAACTTGAGGCCCAGTAAGATAAGATTAGACCCCACAAGTCCCGCGAGAAAAACTTTATCGTATTTTATATCTTAAAGGGGTAAATATTCAACTGCTCTCGTAAGTCCTAAAAAAATTCAATCCAGTTTTTAAACTAGATAAAAAGTAAACTAAAGTTGTAGTTGTACACATGGGAAATCTATCAAGAAGTAGGTACCTATTTAATATTCGCCTCCGCTCTACTTTAGAGAAATACGGCTTTTTTATGTTCCATTACATTTCTTTTCAGCAAGAAATGCACAGAATAATTTGAAAAAATAACTTAACTAAAATTATACTTTTAGTCTTAAGGTACCGTTTGGATTCAGAAACATTTATATTAAGCAGCTGTATTGTAGTCCAACTATACTGCCGCCCTGCTATCGAAAATGTCAAAATCATCAACATCGATTTTGACATGATACTTATGCGGCAACAATGCAAACATTGCATGATGATTAAAATGATCACGTAATAAAATGTTGACCCGCGTTACTCTTATCGTGGAATTTTCCATTTCATGAAAAGAAAATGGGTGACTTTAAATTCATTTTAGAAACTGTATATAATTTAACATAACATATTAAAATACCACATCCCTAAGACAAAGTTAATAATTTAATTGTTACAATAAAAAAGTGTATTTGATTAAAAATAACCAAATAACAACTAAGTAGGTACCCACATGTGTATACCTAAACGCAAACGTCTAACGGCCCAAGTGATAAACGGTGTATTTAAATGAAGTGGTAAGTTCTAGTAGCCGAAAGAGGAACTTGCCAAGTTAGGCGTGGAAGCCAAGAAGGCAAACACGACTGTCTACTTAAACCCGCATCGGGTCCAAATTACAAGTGATGAACCAACACTGAACTTAGACTTCTGCAGCTTTACATTTTAGGCAACGTATGTAATTATTTTTTTATATCAGTTAGGAAACGTCTGCAGCGATTTTGTTAGCCCACACAGTGCAAGTTTTATTTATACGTCATAATTTCATAGAACTTTGACGTTTAAAATAACACTTGCACTGCGTGGGCTATCAAAATCTCTGCAGACTTTTCTTGGTAACTCTACCTTTTTAACAACAGTTGTGAAGATTAAGTAATTTATTAACCAATCGAATGAAAACAGCAATTTGATGTTGTGGTTACAGTTACGCTACGTCTTACGTAGGCGAACAACGCGCGAACGCGGCGCGGCGCGGCGCGGCGAAATCAATCCTTTGATGCCCATAGAAGTGTCCTACGTAAGCGATCTCGTTGCGAACGCGGTGCGGCGCGATTTGCACGCGAATGTCAGGCGGCGCGGCGCGGCGCGACGCGGCGGCGGCCGCTTTCGCCGCGCCGCGCCGCGCCGCGTTCGCGCGTTGTTCGCCTACGTAAGACGTAGCGTTATCAATCATCAGGCCAGTCAATATTTTTTTAGGACGCGGTGACATAGGCTAATAAAAATAGAGACGTGCCATTTTAATGAAAAATAAAATGTAGTCGAGTTAAAATGTATTGTTAATTTTGATTCGTATTTGTAACATACATGACGACAGTGACAGTAATCAAACATTATGGGTACTTTTATTTCCGCGGTTTGACCACCGGCCTTATATTTTAGCCTTTAAATAAACGTGAGTCGATTCTAAAGTGGTACTTTTATTGAGTGACCTAGAAAGTAAAATAGAACCAATATAAGTAAGGTTCAAAATCAAATAGACTGGAGTAATGACAAGAGGCTAAACAGATCTTGGCCACTGTACGAAGTTACAGACGACATGTTTGTTCGGAGACTGATTTGATCCTGTTTCTTATACAGTAGCTTGTGTGAACCAGAACCGTGACTTCATCAAATTTTGATTGATAGCGTAGAAATAGACATATACACAGTAATAAAATAGGTATGTTACGTAGAGACTTATATGACGCTTTTAATCAGTACGGGTGTACAAGGGAAAACACATTTCACGCTGTCTTAGTTTCATTAATCATCCTGTTTCTTATACAGTAGCTTGTGTGAACCAGAACCGTGACTTCATCAAATTTTGATTGATAGCGTAGAAATAGACATATACACAGTAATAAAATAGGTATGTTACGTAGAGACTTATATGACGCTTTTAATCAGTACGGGTGTACAAGGGAAAACACATTTCACGCTGTCTTAGTTTCAAGGTATTTAACGTAAACATACTGAGTTCAATATTTATATTTTCGCATTGTTTTAATTATTTTGTCCATCAACAAAATAAGTAACGGTATGGTTTACCTAGGATGTGTTAAGGAAATATTTTTCTATGTATTAATACCGATTTGCCTTATATTGTCTGTTTATATTAAACGCAAAGAAAAGTTAACAAACATTATTGTTATAGAGGTACTGTCCTTACCCGCCACTCTTAGTAGTTCCTTAAAGTCCAGCTACTGAATAAGAATTTTCTGTGTTCTCAGCCAATAACGGACTGAGCACTGTTTGTGTAATGCACTTGTGCTTCGTATCACAAGGGCTTTGTTCAAGTCTAGGAATGATAAGGACTGTCTGAATGATAATTTTTATCTACATGAATATAAAGGATATTTATTATTAATGTAAAGTGCACTTAGTCAACATTGATAAGATCCTTAGCTATGTTTGACTTATCTATTTAAATAATTAATATTAATTTGAATCTGTATGAAACAGACAAAGTTAGGAATTATTGATATGATAAATAAACTTTTTTTTGTGCCGTATTGAGCTAACAACCAGTATTGCTGCAGTGTCGGTTTTTAATACCAGCCTCCCCTTGGTACTTATTTCTACAAAGTCCAGTTACTGAATATAAATCTTCTGTGTTTTTGGCTAATAAAGGACATCACTGTTTGGGTAATGCACTTGAAGTACCACAAGGGCTTTGCTCGGTCAGCATAAAATACAGTGACATGCAAAGTGGCCAAACATATCATAACACACCTTTGTAACTATAGAAATAAGACTGTTTAAGTAGAATGATAAAGCCTTGTAGTTGTAGATAATGTTTATCTACATTATACCGCGAGTTAAGCAGAAAATCTACAGTCGCAAGCCTGCTAGACTGCGCATTCGGTTCGCCATTATACCTAACCCGCTAACGTGTAAGTAATATTACACAAATAATCCACATTATTTTTCAACAGATTTCTTATTATTCCCTTATAAGGCCCAGTAACAGTGACAGTGCTATTACTCCGATACAAATAGACAATGTGCGCTGACGCGCCGTGTTTTCGATATAGAAACCCCCACAGAAAGCCTATTAACTTGAAGTCGTTAGTAGCACGCATGTAACCTGCTTCTGGAGCGTTTGCATTCTGGGTGAGTAATGGCCGGCTCAGCGACAGACTGCCTCGGAATTTAACATTGTCTTTTTACACAACGTCACTACTAATATACAGTTTTTAATCATCTTAAATAAGGAAGAGATATGAATAACTAATATGCCATAAGTATTTTTACCACCACGAGACTAAATGATAAGAAAAATACCGTACCTAACTTTACTGGACACAAGAGTAGCGACAAAATATTTGTGTCACGACTAAGGCTTACCTTCTTCTTCTTTGCGTTATCCCGGCATTTTGCCACGGCTTATTTGAGCCTGGGGTCCGGTTGACAACTAATCCCAAGAATTGACGTAGGCACTAGTTTTTACGAAATTGCATCTGTCATCTGACCTTCCAACCCGGAGGGGAAACTAGGGGAACTTATTGGTAAGGCTAACCATTTAAACATATTAAAGTACCTTGAATTTAATTTAACAAACTATAATACCGGCTAGTCTATAAAGCCTGAGGAAGGACCCCCGACAGGCCCGAACCATGTCGCCAATAGCGACTAAAAATTCAAGTGAGTGTAGCCGTTGTCGTATAAATATGTCTTTTATATGTATTTAAAATATGTCTCACGAAAGTTTAATATCGAATACCGGCTAGTTTTAATCAATCGGAATTACTCATTGCTTTTCTTTCACGAAAAAGCGAGCATTGTGCAGGCATACGAGTACATATTTAATTCAATGAGACGGGCATTGACAGATTGAATTCCTAATAAGCCAGGTATTTCGGTCTCAGCCAGTTTCATCTAATCCGAGCGAGATGGCGTGGCACCCGTCGAGACGTCAATTAGGGCGTCCTTGTCGCGATATGTGCAGCCTGGGTGCGATTAACGGAATTAGCTCGGTCTCGAGGTCCTGGGGCCTACCGCGAACCCCGTTCAACGCATTGCCTGCCTGTTACACTCACGTACGAATTTACAAGCGCGACAGAGAGACAATATGTCGAACGTGGTTCGCGGTAGGCCTTCTGTTTCCCATCGCTTACTAACCATAAGTAACCAACTGAGCAGGACCAATATAATTATAACTTCGATATCATGTAAGAACTGCTTGGAGATCACGTCCTACCCTTTCCTTCAAGCGCGTTGTAATGGTTACATTCTAGAAATTATTCCCGAATTTCTTTAGTTATCTAAATACGAGATATGGCGTATCATTGACATTCAAGTCAATTACAGACTATACAAACAGTGTCAGGTAGGGAGACAAGAATTTTCATCTTATCGTATAGGATTTATATGTGACGTTCCACTACAAAAGGTACCTTACGGTGGCTGGCGCTTACGTCGCATGGCGCCGTAATAATATTGGAGCGACGTTAATAATGGCGTAAGCGCCAACCGCCATAAGGTACCTTTACCTGTGGGACGTCACATATTGTTTCCATGTTTTCCTTCAGCGGAAAGCTCTTACATAGCTCAAATGATATTTTCTACATAACTTTTGTGGGCTCCACTATAATCTCTCGGTTTTATAGTTGTCTGCGATAGCGCTCGGTTACCGTTGCACACCACATAAGCCAGGTATTTTAGTCTCACCGAGTTCCATGTAATTCGAGCGAGACGGCGTGACACCCATCGGGACGTCAATTAGGCATTCTTGCTATTTCTCATCACTTACCAAGCGTTCGACTTTGAATAGCCAGTATAAGTATGAACTCGAAATTCATTACATCATATTCGTTTCCTTATTTTGTTGAGTGTGTGTGTTGTATGTGTTTAGAAACTAACCCCCATTATATTACAATAAATTATCGCGGATATCTACGAACAACTAGCTGTGAATATTTATTTGCACAAAAGTGGCTGTCTTCATATCAATTACTCTGAGACTAACATGTTAGAACGTACACTGATAACAGAATCACGTCCAACTGATGTCGTTCGTTAACGTGCATTTCGCTCGTATATGTCCGTACATGTATTGGCGCGGGCGAGACGCACAATAACTAAATAATGCGATTCAAATATAATTCTGACGTTAGTGTATGTACAGTGGCGTTGTCGACCGTAATGTCGTAATATTACGGATAAAACATCTCCATGCGCTTTTAACATGGCACGGACGGTTTGTATAATTTGTATTCTTTTAAAATTCTGAAATTCTCGTAAAAAAAATCTTTTAAATTTAAAGTAATAATTTCCTAAAATTAAGAAATTTTAAGATACACTGATTGTTAATCTTCAGTAGTTTGCCCAGCGTGGAGAATAACAGCAGACCTACTCTCGGGCCCGCACAGGACATAGGACACCTATTCTTACCCATTTTGTGCGTTAGGTAAACTGAATCTTGTTGGGATTTTCTCCTTATTATTAGGAGGTATTCCTACAGACTTTATTTGGTTTTTATTGGTAAGCGTGACGCGATACAATTTCTCATTTTGTTTATAATTTCATATAAAACATATCAATATCATGTTTGGTTTCAATTCAGAAATAATTGAATTTGTGTCATTTGTAAGTATCAAAAAGACCTATTTAACGGAAAAGTCTTGTCAAATCAAAAAATGTTTGGGTATCGTTAATTTCGTTACAACAAAATGTGCAATTAAAGTTTATGGAGGTATTAGAGCATAGTACGTTCTGGATACTGGAGTTAGGTATTGTAAAAAAATATTAAATTTATTGAATATTTACCCAGTATAATAAAAGCTTAACATATCTATTCTAAAACAATTAAAAATAGAAAAGACTCAACGTCTATCCACAACCTGCTTGCAACGAATATTGCGGTACTTTGGCCATGTTGCACGCAGGGATACCAGCAATTTGGAACGCCTTATCGTGACCGGTAAAATAGAGGGAAAAAGGCCTAGGGGTAGAAGTCCCAAACGATGGTCGGACCAAATAGCGGAGGAACTAAAAATACCTGTCAGCGACGCACTCCACCAAGCTACAGAACGGGACCGATGGAGACAACTAGTTGACGGAATCAAACGGAGTCACGATCCTCAGCAATGAGGGACCGATTGAAGAGAGAGATAATAAAAGCTTAAACATAAATGTCGATATTAAAAATGTACACGGACCCAGGAGAGATAAGCCAGTATTGACATAATGGCAATTACAACAAAAATGTATTAAAACACCCAGGGACCGGACACCGTCCCCGGGTTGATTTCCGGCCTTTTAAGCCAATTGAGAACATTTTGAAACCAGCTGCCATTGATATAGATATCCAGGGACTGGCTTTACGGGCAATAATAATGAGGCATGACAGGGGCCAGAGGGGCTACCGCGAAAACCGAAATTCGCAAATTGCGGGGATCTTTCTCTTTTACTCCAATGAAGGCGTAATTCGAGTGACAGAGAAAAATGCCCGCAATATGCGAAATTCGAGATCCGCGGTTATAGCCCGGTACAGCGGTGTGAAACCGCTACAACGCGATTGGTTGATGAGTTCGCATCACGCGCGCTATTGGTCCCAACTAGTTGCGTTAGACTGCACGATTGGCTGGAATTTGTGAGTTACACCGCTGAACTAATACCATTTTAAGTACCCGTAAGACCCGTCCTTAGATATTATACATCAATGCCTGCCGCTATGAAAACTGGAACGTTATCAAACAGTGAGAGACTTTCATAAATTCGGAGAGGCCTTTTTGCTATAATGCCTTTCATATTTCTCTGGCACACTGCGGGCGCCGCTCAAATGAATTACCGCCATCAATAAAAATCCTCGCGATGAAATCCTACGACTTATTTAATTTATATTCCATCGCGGTATATTTATTAAACACCATTTTTAACAAGATGGTCGGGATTGGATGTTTGAACGATATCGACTTTTAACCAAGAAGTGCAATATATAGCTGAGCAATACTTCATATCAGATAAAATTTGAATCTACATGTAGACAGTGGCAGTAAAAGCACCTGGCATCGAGGGTTGTTGACCTCTGCCATTTTAGGTATTTTATACGGAATCTTTCTTTATTTATTGTAAACTAGAATTTAGAATATTGAATTAGGTATTTACTGGTGGAAAAGTCACCAAAATTATTGGTAGATAAATTGGGTGTAACTGAAAATATTTTCTATTTCCATTTATTTTATTTATAACTGGGTTTGGATCGATACTACATATTGAATAACATCCTAAAAATTGCACAGTAAAAATCCTTTTTTTCTTCTGTCTTATCTGGTCTGTACTTTAAGTTATAATTAATGCCTGTGAAGATGAAGATTTAAAATATCGACAGAATTTTAAATTACTAATAATAACTTTAATGCATCACATCCTGCATACTACAAAAGTATAGTAAAATTGCTTTAATGGTATGTGAGACAACGATATATAACTAAAGTTAATGAAAATTAGAAATGTTTTTGTGATTTTTTTTTCCTATCAAGCTAACTTATACTTTTCAAGGTTTTGGTTGGTCTCCCCTTGCAAATATATGATTTTCATTGCAATTGTCCCTAATTACAACGTGTAATGCCACTTTGTAAGAATTCTTACATTATTTATTATTTCTTCTTCTTTTTTTATATTGTTTATTTCTTCTTCTTCCTCTTAAAAAAACACGGCCTTAAAATCAGACACTTTGCTTCGTTACACAATTAACCATCAATCAGTTTGATTATAGGTATAAAGCAATTTATTCACATTATAGATTTTAAGCAACTGTATTTGAGGGAAATGAAATGGATCCCTTTGATTTAGCTGAAGCCTTTGTTTAGCCTATCGAAACGGTGCCGACAACACGGAATTGAATTCGGAAAACAAATTCATTTTCTCGTAACAGATGGCCAGAATAAAGACAATAGAACAGAAAGGCCAGATCTACTACCCGAAAAGTCTCAACTGACGTTTCCTTCTGTTAAGATAAGTCTTTTCGCGTTAATAATAGGAGAGATGAAAATGAAAGCATGCTGATTACGTTTGGAGCGGGCACGGAGGAAATGTCGTGGCTGCAATGTACTTTATAAATTAAAGTGAAGTGAGTAATTGTCGACAGAGTCGTTGAAGACGTTGAACTCATAAAGATTTTATGAAATAAGTAGTAAGGAATTTAATTTTGTCCTGGAGTGGAATATTATAACCAGAGCACAGGAACTGTGCCCGCACTATTTTCTTGCAAAACAGAGGGATCTACATAACTTCCTAAAAGGGAATGTTTAGTTTTTCTAACACATGTAATATTTGAGTTTACTTAAAACAATTGATTTCTAACAATAATTCATAATTGTTAGTGACAGATCTATGTGATAGTGTAAATAGATGAAAGTCAAATAATCAAATCAAAACATTTATTTTCATGCTACTAAGGCCCATAGATACAAACAATGAATTTCGCTGCTGTGGCGTAAATGGGCAGGCGAGGCAATTATTGATTGAGGCTTGTTGAGACGAATTGACGTAATTATATTTGCATTATATTATAATAACTTATTACATTAAAATTGTCTTTATTTTAAATAAGAAAATCGATGCTGAATGGTGTTGGTGAATGAATGAATGAATGTATGAATGAAGAATGGTGGAAGTGAGCAATATTATTGGTCTGCTACCGGCCTCATATATGCCCCGGAAATGGAAACAGCTCGTTCAGAAACCAAGGTTTGAAACTGCGAACACAGCTAACCCCGCGTTACCCTTTAATTTAGGCTCCGGCCGGTTTCGGCCGCGCGCTTAGATTTATTACACTTATGGCCACATCGAGCCGACATGTTGCCTAAGTTGTGGGTTTCAAACTGATTGCGCGTATTGAATAGTTTATAACGTGCGTGGATGGTAAATACGTTTAATTAAGTAGGAAGTATTATTTATCAACATTTAAATCAAGCAGTGTTATGTAAACCAAGGGATTAGTTGAGTACCTACTCAAATAACGACATGACATTAATTGCATATGGAAATACACAATAGACTTGATAAACAATACTTATGTAATATTTTAATTTGCTTAAACAACCCACTTAATTTAGGTAGTTAAAGAACTCTTGCATAATGACAAAATAAATAATGAAATTATTAAAAAATGTAATTTAATTCAGCTTAATGTTGCCGTGCGCACATGTGCAGATTTAGGGCTATAACTGCGAAAATCGAAGTTCGCAAATTGCGGGCATTTTTCTCGTATCACTCTAATTACGCCTTCATTGGAGTACAAGAGAAAGATCCCCGCAATTTGCGAATTTCTATCTTCGCGGTAGCCCCTCAGTTCTTCCTTTATAGAATCAAAGTACCGAGGTTGACTGAAGTAGCATGACAAATATGAACATTTCCTAGAAAATACGATGAAAAACAATTATGCACTGTATAGGTATATTACCATTTCACAAAAGTATAAAAGTTGTATTTCCGAATGAAAGACCACACGATGTCATTAATGCTCCATTAAAAGAATGAAAGACACGCACAGGTCTCCACTTCTTATTACTGTAGCCATTCATCTGGTCTCGTTTCATGACGTTTGCGAAGCTTTGCCACTGATGAAAGCTTACCGCTAACTCGTTATACACACAGTTGTGAAGGATTGAATAATTTTACGGTTTAGACTCACTTGTTTTTAGTCACTCGCGCGACATGTAGCATGTGTGTGTGATACACGGCCGTCGTGAACGCTGCTCGCACTGTTAGTGCTTGAGAAAGGAGACCTAGGCTCTCCGAAACATGTCGCGCGAGTGACTAAAAACAAGTGAGTTTAAACCGTAAAATTATTCAATGTTAGTATCAACAGTTTACAGTTGTTAAGGATATTTGTAAGTTCAGAATTGTATGTTGTAGGTATCAAATAAATTGTAGCTGTAGCGCATGCAAGTTTTTAATTTTATTAAACTAATTAAAGTCCCCAATCCGCATTGGGCTAGCGTGGGGACTATAGCCCAAGCCCTCTCGCGCTTGAGAGGAGGCCTGTGCTCAGCAGTGGGACGTATAATAGGCTGAAATGATGATGACGAATAAATAATAATTGTTTTTTATACAAGGTCTTTGAAGCTTTTGACCCGCGATTCTAAGGCATTTAATGGCTCCTCTACACGATGGGCCATCATACTGGCTGGACGGGCCAGCGTGTGAAGAGCGCAGTGGTGTCGGGATCAAAACCCGCAATGTAATGAAACTCGCATGCGAGTTCTCACATCGTCTAAATGAGCCCTGGACGTACCGAGGTACGCGGCAGCTAGCGGTTATCATTAGACTTCTACCCGAGGATCCAGTGTGTACACATTTTCTCATAATCTATAACACGAAACAGTTCAAGCTTGTGTGTATCGGAAACGGGGCAAAGCTATCTGCTAATTGCTCAGGCCATCTTTGACCAGTGGTTTCATGTCAAAGATATATTGACATACGGTATAGAGCAGTTTACATGGACCTGAGCTAGATATCCGGGCCCATTTCCAGCCTCGCTTTGACGTCGAGTGAATAAAGTCAGGCTGAATTTAATATGTAAGAGAACGTGTACAGTCGACGTCAAAAATATTTTCAATCTTTTGCACCTTACCCCCTTGATATAAGGCAAAAAGTGTAAACATATCTTTGACGTCGACTGTACAGGAATTGTGTAATTTGCAGTATTAGAAAATGATGAAATGTAGGTACTGTACCTACATTTCATCATTTTAAAAATTAATAAAATGCCGGACCGATTTTGATATCATAATATATATACATATATTATGATATCAAGGCAATATTGAAATTATAAAGTCGAGTCATAACCCATAAAACAGTCCGCATCGCGACGTGGGACTTTTATAAATGTAACATTTAACTTTGTTTAAAATTTTATTTATATAGCTCTTATTGCGAACCTAATATTACTTAATCGTTTAAAAATGATGAAAGCCTTCCAGATCAACGGAAACTGTTGTTTCAAAAACACGCCCGACACAGGTGTTGCTTTTCCAATTTAGCATCGCCGAGTGGATTCTATGGCGCGAGTGTAAAGCGGCCATCGAAAATAAGGAGCATAAAACGGAACTTGATGTAGAAAATTCTGTGGCAATTCAACATGTCATAAATATCAAATTATTCATTATTAGCGAATAATAAAGTTTTTGACAAGGTAATTGTACTCCAGATTTTAAATGTGAGACACTCAAATGAAATTTTGACTTAGTTTAGGGGAACAAAAATTTCTTATTCCTTCTCATTTTTTCATGACTGATGGTCGCGAGTTCATGGGGTTATTCTATTGTTCTGGACCTTTTCATTTTGCACAATTTACGATACAAATAAACATTTGAAAAATATAATTATTTTTACAAGTAACTGTAAATTTTTTTTTTACTTTTGACATATGACTGTCACTCTGGTGAAGCCATCACACTTCACAAAAAAAACTATGAGAAAGAACAATTTGTATACTAAATACTAGAAAACTATAGAACATCACTGCTGTTTTCCATGTATATGTAGTGGGACTATAGTTCGTTTTTTAGCATTAGAAAAAAGGTAAACAATCTTGACGTGACTTTATTGAAAAACACTTTTGAAGAAAAAGTCACACCAAATGTAACAATAATCAATTATATAAGATTATTTTCATTTTTTTGCTTTCAATAAGTAATAGGTAGTTACTGATTTAAAAAAAAGCGTATTTAATTAAAAAACACGTCAAGATTGAGTAGTCTTTTCCTAATGCCAAAAAACGAGCTATAGGAAGTACTAACGGCGCGATTCGGGAAATGAATTAGAGATGCACTAGATATGGAATAGTAAATATATGTGACGTTCCACGGCAAAAGGTACCTTATGGCGGTTGGCGCTTACTCTATTATTAACGCCGCTCCAATATTCAGCCGGGGCAATGGTACCTTTTGCCGTGGAACGTCACATATCTTTACTATTCCATATCTAGTGCATCTCTAATTCATTTCCCGAATCGCGCCGTTAGTCAATCGCTGGTCGCTTCCCACCCGGAGGTGAGAAGGATGTGCGCCGTGCTCCGCTGATTTTCATTCCGCGAACACGCCACATGCCACACGTGGCGATTACAACGCGAACGTATTGTGGCTGGACCACCATTTGCTGATTGCCGCAATTCCTATCATACTTTTTGGCAAGAGAATATGGAAAACTGATTAGTTCTAGGCGCCTATCTCTTGTCTTATGAAAGCTTTTAATATTAGGTCGGGGAAAAAGATTTTTTTTGTATTTTATAGAGAAATTCAAGACATTTTTTAACATAGTTATGTTTGCATTTAGGTCTAATGTATATGTGCCATTTTGCTTGGTAACTTGCTATTTTGTAGGTAGTGACATTCCATTGCTGTAGAAATTTAGGGATATCTGCGGGGCAGGTCGCTAGTATAGGATACGAAAGACTTACATAATAAATACGAAATAACTTTTTCAATTACGTAACTATCTCAATTGATGGTTTCAATTAGATATAATAAAGGGCAATTTATTTTCAGCTACTTAGTCAAGTTCAAATTTACTTGGCTTTACATGATGAAGTTATTATTAAGATAGTTTTGACATTTTCGACAGGCGTCATAGTCTAATTTAGTTGTATAGTCAAAATAAAGGTTAAAGGTCTAGATGATGTTCTTGAAATCAGTTTGCACGAATACCATAATAGGTATAAATATATTTGTAGAAATATTGTTATTTAATATGTACCTATAAGAAAGTAGGTAGTTAAAATTATTCAACTTAATATAATTACCTGAGAGGACTTACACCAAAATAGCTAAAAATGAGTTATAATAATGATAATTAACATTACATTCTGAGAATGCGTCGGCAGCAGCTTTATTGATACAGTAATAGCAGTTAAGTAGTGTCGCAGCATTTGAAAATGGGTGACGTGACTGCCAATATTTGTGTTATCCGGGAAATATGCATTTTAACTTAAGGAGGATCTACATAAAAGTACGTAAACAATAGTTAAATATGTCTATAAAATCTTTCAAGTAAAAAGCAACCAAAACATTTAACAAGAAATATTTGGTGAATTTCTGCGGTATAAGAGTACCCCAAAGTCGTAAATTTCTTGACCTACTTTACACCAACTTAATATCTGAATAACTCAAGTCATTATGCCCAAGAGTGACTTGTTCCCGGAGTAAGTTTAGAGCAATTTACAGCGTTGCGAACCCCGTTGTTTTATGTGCCGTTTTCAATAAACAAACTCTTATAGAAAAACTGAGATCCAAACTAACACAAAAGATAACATTTCCACTATTCTCGTGGCATCTATTGTCTTGTCTCAGCTATGAAGCGCCGCCAACATTGCTCGTTCCAGGCCAAGTTCCTTTGGAAAAACTTTGGGGCATCCCATCTCGGTCTAAGGAGAGATTGCGAAATATTTCTGTCCCCGCGGTGTCATTTGCTAACTTTCAAGTTTGAGTAAGCTTAAAATCTTCAAGTTTTTGCGCTGAGAATGCTTTTAGAGGTTTTCTCATCCGCCTATTTTATTTGTATGCGATTTATTTTAAGAACGTTAATGGGCCATATAATTATGAAAACAAATTAGAATTAACTATTTCAGATAAAATACAATATAAACCATTTGAGTCTTTTATTATTATTTACCTATGTAAGAACTTTGCTGTGCCTAGTTCATCTGGTCACTTTCTATAAAATCCATTAAAATAACAAAGTAGGTATCTTATGAACTAGCCATAAAACTAAGCAAAACTTGTACTATGATTACAAGTGTTACAACATATTAGTAACAGTACTTACATAGACAGTATGCTTAATTCGGGTGTCATTCTGAATCCCTAACAACGTTTGTCCTAAAGTCACTTGCTCTAACTGGTTCGTCCTAATGGGCACATGCCCTAACAATCAATTGTCATAACGATTATTTTCCATAATGTAATGGTTAGCCGAAGAATCATTTGTCCTAAACATTTATACCATAACTATCAAGATCCCTAAAGTTTTTTACCATATTTTGGAAATCCCTAACAATGTTTGGCATAAAATAACATGCTCTAACTGTTTTGACCTAATGGCTATTGCCCTAATGATCTATTATCATAAAAGTTACTTTTCCTATTGATCAATTATCATAACAATTACTTTCCATAATTAATGGTAACGAACTGTTGCCACAAAAGTGGGTTAGGTTAGAACCGTGACCCTCGAAAAAACGAACTGCTGCCACAAAAGTGGGTTAAGTTAGGTTAGAACTGTGACCCTCAAAAAAACGAACTGCTGCCACAAAAGTGGGTTAGGTTAGGTTAGAACTGTGACCCTCGAAAAAACGAACTGCTGTCACAAAAGTGGGTTAGGTTAGGTTAGAACTGCGATCCTCGCAAAAATAAAGTGCTGCCATTGGTTAGATTAGGACTGTTAGGAGGGAAATTTAAATTAGGACATACGAGTAATGGTCAAGAAACGATAGGCTAAGTAAAATTAGGTAACATGATGGTTAGGCTATATAATTTCTAGGCCTGACAATAATTAGGAAAAAAAATTATTATGCTACATAACATTAGGATAAATAATCAATATGGAAAGCGCCATTAGGGAAAAACATATTAGGACAAAAAAATCAGCCAGTCGATAATAGGGAAACCAAAATTAGGGTATACGAGTGTTAGGACAACAACTGATCATTATGACAAACAATATTAGGGAATGCAAAGATAGGAGAAAAGACTTTAGGGATTCAGTTATAGATTCGCTTAATTCAAGTATACATAGATAACAATACAATACGTACTCTTTATTGCACACCTCATACAGTTTACATAACCTCAGGAACAAATATTTGTGATAAACACACAAATAAATGCCCTTACCGGGATTCGAACCCGGGACTTGTTCTAAGAAATTTAATTCCTTTTTATAAATACGCCAGTTGAATGATGTTTTACCCAACGAAAGGTGGAAAAGAGTTGTTGAGTCGAATGGAAACTCGCTGGAGTTAGGGCAATAAATATAAGATAATGGGCCATTTCTTGAAAAATATTATGAAAAAGAGATCTGCCTCTATAAGAGCCCGCTATTGCGCGTTATGAAATATAATTGAAGGTAAATCCTTAGGAAAAGTTATCTGAAGAAGCTTTGCCAACTTATCAAAACTTCGCTTCTAGGTAGGACTTCTTTTTAAAATTATTAAGCACTAAGGTCTTATTCAATAGATCCTATTAAGATTCCAACAAATATATTTGGTAGAAAGCTTTCAACAGAATTAAGCATCTAGGTTAAGTACACACTATGACTCAAGGAAGCAATATTGACTTTAGCCTTAGTTTCTGTGTCGAATCCTCATAAAAAATAAATTAAACCTATCTAACGAACCGTCCCTGCCATCAATATAATTTATTTAAATTACGCTAAGAGAAAAGGAGCCTGCCAAGATCGTGACGTATCTTAAAATTTCGAAACAGCAATATCGCTAGAGTAGCTATGAGAGCGTCAAGCGCGTTCTCAAGGGGCAGACATTGTTATTATACTTTGTTAAAAAGACGTTCTTGTTTTCATACTTAATGCTGTTATTTATAAGAACAAGGAGAAACATTCTGTGGGTCGTCTAAAAATGAGGTTAAATTTAAAATATTCTTTGCCAGGATACTTAAAAAGTACATAGTATAAGGCGACATGCCTAATTGCAAAATTTGACAGTTCGTTTTCATATGGTTTTCACATGTTTCGCATAATAAATTGAAATATTTGAAATACATTTTAGCAGTCGAAGTTTAGGCAAAGCTTTATCATCTTTATTTATTTGCTTTTTAAACCTACCGTACCTCCCTGCCTATGAGTTCCTATAATTAATTGATTTCACTGTATCTACTATAATTTCATGTTAATTTCACAGCTGTTGGATCTCCAAATAAAATAAATAAAAAGATAAGTGAAACTGAAAAAATAAATAAAATATCTTCATAAGTACTCTTTGAGTCAGTTGGCACAATATAAGAAGTAAAGTGTTCCATGTGCGGCCACGACGGAAACACGGAGGACATCCGTGTTATCTTGGCGCTGGGACACTTTTTTACTCCTTATTTATACAAGATTTTCTTGTTCACTTGCCAGAAATCTGTTCTGCAAGCGTAAATTACAAGTTTATCGAAAGTCTAACATAGAATATCTGAAGCTGGAATTGGAAGTTGGAGCTTTCAGAGAATTCCAGTGTCATAGATTATTAGATTAGATTAGATTCTGTGTAAGAATGTCCTATAATATTTTTTTATTTATTTATAGATTAGACTGGTGAGTTACTTAGGTTTTATTTTTAAATGAAAACTAACAAAATTATAGTGCGTCCATGTAATGTGTTTGCGAGATGTCTTGAAAAACGATATTTTGATTTTTTTTTCTTCTGTTTACGCAAGATCTAAATTGTAATTAAGTTGACAGTAGACAACGGCTTCTCCGCAAACACAGTCTCCATTTTCGTCCTTGGGTATTGACATTATAGATTATTTTTTACACAATTTAATGTATATTGACGATAGCTATGCAATTCGTTTTGAGTTATTTTTAATATTTTTATTATTATAAGAATTAGCAGCTTTAAATAAAATGTATATATAAAACAAACAAAGGTGCATAGCTATAGTTACCTAATGAACATCTAATTTTATAAAAAATATCTTCCACAATGTCAATATCCAGAGAGGAAAATAAATACTACGTTTGTATGAAGAACCGGTATTTCAACTTTTCTCTTTTTAACCTTTGTCATAAATAGTTACACAATGAAATCAGCACCATTATAATATTATTCTACGATTTTTATCTAATTGGAGGTGTAAAAATGAGCCGCGAACCACAAGTAAGCTCAACATTTCAATTGCACACAACACATTAATGGATAAATCGCGTGTTTCACCCTCATTTATATTCCCAAAATAAACATTTGTTGTAGATATAATTATTTCCACCGAAATCAGCAATTGCGACCCATTGTTCGATTAGATACAACAAAACTGATTTATATTTTGCTGCGTTTATCCGACAGGATATAAGTTTTATACTCAACTGAAAGAGAGGATGAGGAATAGTATAAAACGAAGCCCTAACAAATTATTAAAGTTGGCATAAAATGGCAACGGAACTACATTTATTATCTCCCTTTATTCATAAACGTACTACAAGCCCAAATTTGTTATTTTATTTTTTATCTCGTTCTTAAACGTACATAAATCAAGAGATAAATCCAGATTGTCCACTGTTACTTGTATCTATCTACAATAATAAACGAGTAATGTTTTGAAAAATAACGTATGTACCTGCATTTAACCATGCGAATTTGAAGCTTGTGTCCATTTTAAACATTCGCGCCATATTTAAAAGAGTTTGATAAAATATTCATCTGCTCATTACCTATTCATCTATATGTCTAAAAATGTCAATAATCTTACACGCCAGCTGCCTAATGGACGGCAAGTAGACCTGTCATCCCTGTCTCTCACGGGGCGTTCTACAAGACACGTCAAACGCTCAGGCTATTCTTAAGTGCTTTTACTTGCTTTTCATACGGCCAATGGTTAGGTGTTTGATACGTAGTTTAGGTAGGTACTCGTAGATTTTATCAATATTTATGGAAATGTTCACCTTTTCACCGACTCGCGAATTAAGGTTATACTCGTATGTACAAAAATTTTGAATTTCTTTGTCACATCACACTCAGCAGTACAAACTTTTTACTTACAAACTACATTCGAAAATTAAACAATTATTTGTATGTTCCTAATATTTGATTGCAAGAAATTAAAAAAAAAAATATATTCACACTTTAATCATAGACTTTTGCTGAGTGTAAAGATTAAACTTACCTTTTAAGATTATCTCCCGACGGCTTAAAGCTGTCGTTAAAGTTATATTTATTTGTCTTTCAAGCATAAAGGGTCGTACTTTGTCTTCGATACTGAAAAGGGATAATTTTTATAGTGAACGATTGTATCATACATCCTTTTATGCCCGTGGTTTCTACAAGCTACCCTTCCTGTCCCCCGGCATTTAAATATTTTAGTAGATTCGCACATCGCACGTGTTTAACTTGATATTTTATGTGTTTTTGATGGCTGACGCCTGGCGTAACGCAAAAGTTTTGATTACTTACTCTGTGTATGTATGGAAGTAATCAAACAAAGTCTCCTCGAAGGATCCATTTAACCAATCCTCGAAGGATTGGTTAAAAAAAAAAATTATGGGCATAAGCATTTTAAATTAATAATGTATAAATATTTTAAAAAAGACTTCGTAACTCAAAAAAACTTTTAAAGTTAAGTTTAATATTATATAATGTGACTCTCTTTTACTGAAATAAACAGATTAAAAATAACATTATTGGAGGTTTTCAGTTCGAGACGGTCATAATTGTAACCTTGACCTTGACGACTACTCGTAATTTATTACATAAAGAGAAAAACAATTATAATTGGCGATTAGGTAATCCTCTTACGGCGCAATTCGGGATATGAATTAGAGATTAACTAGATACGATATATCTTTACTATTTCATTTCTAGTGAATCTCTAACGGCTCGGCCACGACATCGAGCGACTTGCGACGGCGGGAGCGATAACCATAGGTCGGAGCGTGACACAAGGATCGGATCTTTCGCTCCAACCTATGGTTATCGCTCCCGCCGTCGCAAGTCGCTCGATGTCGTGGCCGAGCCGTAAGTGTCTGAGTGTGCTTAACCGTTTCGTGATTCAATGAATATATATAAAAAAAAACAGATAAACTCAGTAAGTATCTTCCGCTGCATTTTATTTTGTTATCACATTCTTCTTTAAAAGCCTTTTGTTGCCAAACTACAGGTTGCTTAGAGATCTCGGAACAAGGAAAGCAACATAAATAACTCAGCTGTATGTACTGAGATTCTACTCGGGGAAAAGTTTTTATCTAACGCATTCTAACTTTACTTTGACATGCGCATCACATTACATTTTTGAATTGAAGGGGTGTTTACTACAGTGCTTTTTGCATATGGAAATAAAAATATACCTCACGGTACTTTTATATTTTTTTCAAAGCCTTTCATTCGATAAGATTTATTATTAAATAATGCTCTTGCACAGATATTTATTTATTAAGCTTTTTGGATTATGTTTTTTTATCAGGGAGTTTATTTGGCCATCGTGTGAATGTGTTAACATATTGGCCTTATTTTGGCATAATATTCTGCTGTCATGAGCGCTGATGGCCTAGCGGTAAGAGCGTGCGACTTGCAATCTGGAGGTCGCGGGTTCAAACCCCGGCTCGTACCAATGAGTTTTTCGGAACTTATGTACGAAATATCATTTGATACTTATTTACCAGTCGCTTTTCGGTGAAGGAAAACATCATGAGGAAACCGGACTAATCCCAATAAGGCCTAGTTTACCCTCTGGGTTGGAAGGTCAGATGGCAGTCGCTTTCGTAAAACTGGTGCCTACGTCAAATCATGGGATTAGTTGTCAAGCGGACCCCAGGCTCCCATGAGCCGTGGCAGAATGCCGGGATAACGCGAGGAAGAAGAAGATTCTGCTGTCATAAATTGCGGTTTAAATTGAACTTAAAAAAATTTGAGTTTGATCAACATTCAGTAGGAGAAAATTAGTGCTGGTGATTTGCTGGTACTTTCGCCCGTAGAAAGATTACCATACATATACTACACGGTGAGTCTCTTGGGCGATAAAGAGTAATGAACTTTGGCTGCCATACTGCACTTTTACGAGAGCTTCGTAGCCATAATGTCTATAGAAACTTTATAAAAATACACTGAGCTAAGTAAAAAATCCAAATTTACTTGATTCATAAGGAAAAAATTGATATAAATAAAATATTATTAAAAACGCATTTAAATAAAAGAAAGCGATACCTACCTATAAAAATTAAACGAATTAAGATTGCACACATTGACGGTCTTATCACTGAAAAGAGATGTCTTCGAGACAACTTCAACGTTACATAACTTAAATTCCAAGCAATTTTTCATGAATCCGTAAAATCTGCTCTCTTTTTGGTTTTGGTACGGTGCGAAATCATGAAAATTGTGATCAAAATACAATTTCCAATAATATCATAGTTGCCAAAGAGCCCTTTTCTTTCCATAAGTCTGAAAAATATTAGATATCATGAAATACTTGTAGGTGTTATTATTATACATAATATTACTTTCATAAACATATCTATATCAGGTAAGTTTGTAGTTTGTACCTTCATACATACGTATTTTCAAGTATCCCGTTCTACAGTATAATATTAAATTAATATGTATTGTGTTTATGAATAATATATTATGCATATAAGGGTCATTCGTTTATTTAGGATACTTTGATTGTATAAGACCGTCATGTTTGCAAGCGGTACGACCATGTGACATATTTGAGGAAATTATTATTAGCAAAGGAACTTCGCCTACTATCAAATAAGCAAGATTTCAATATTAAACGAGCTACGTACCTTAATATAAATAAATAATAGAATAGAATAGAATAGAAAGTCATTTATTCGATAAAGCACACATACACAGGACAAAAATATGAAAAAGAATAGGATAACAACAACAATGCAAAGAAAGCAGACAGAAATTATATACACACAGACTGAAATAGTACATTGTGTATTAAGGGCGGGAAATAAGAAATTACGAACGAGTGTCAATTTTAAGCCCGACGCGAAGCGAGGGCTTAAAATGTTCACGAGTTCGGAATTTCTTTACCGCCCGTGGCACACACAATGTTTTTCATCACACTTGTAAGGAAAAAAAGGAGAATTAATAAAAACAAACTTCTGTATAAAACACTTTTCCGCCCTAGGGCGAAAATTTCAATTTCCCGCCCGCAAGCCCTACGTGTTAATAAGTGTTTTTCATCACACTTGCTCGGAAAAGATTTTTTCCGCCCTAGGGCGAAAATTTCAATTTCCCGCCCGCAAGCCCTACGTCTAAATACATCTTTTCCGAGCAAGTGTGATGAAAAATAAATTACACTTAATCATCTTGTCACTTCCCCACTTATACACTGACCTACAAAACGTGCATACCTAAGATACAAGTAAATGTTTACTTAGTTTCAAATTTCGTTTCATTTGTATCGGTATTAATGTTGTTAAATTGATCTTTACCTATCTTAACCTGAATCCATGAATGAACTAGTATTTAAGTATAAATTGTATAATTACCATTGTATAAATCAAATTAGCATAAGTTTTAAATGAATAAATATTATCTTATCTTATCTTATCTAATATCTGAAGTAGCTACGAACAGGTAAGTTCCACGGCAAACTGCCGACACAAGAGACGACACGTACTAGATCCATTCTAGATACGTTATAGTTTAGATATCAACTAGTTCTCTTTTGCAGCGCAATTCGGGCATAAAATATCACTTTTACGTTAAATAAGTAAGATATCTATTAAATGTGAATTAGATCTCTAAGTCATATCCTGTGGAAATCGTTCAGGAGTATCTCCAGAATCGCGCAAATGTCAAATTTGACAGATCTTAAACATATCGTTATCGTATCTTAGTGATGTCTAAAAGATCTCTAATAGATGTCTATTTCAAAAACCTAATCGGGCCCAGAATGTCTTCCTTTTTTGTAAAGTCAAATTTTTGAAAACCAGTAGATGTTAGAAAGAGTAGCAAAAGTTTAGGTTTGCATCATTATGCCTAACCACATAGGAAACCATATATGTTAAACCTACAAAAACCGGGCAAGTGCGAGTCGGACTCGCGCACGAAGGGTTCCGTACCAGAACGCAAAAAAAAAACAAAAAAAAGCAAAAAGAAAACGGTCACCCATCCAAGTACTGACCCCTCCCGACGTTGCTTAACTTTGGTCAAAAATCACGTTTGTTGTATGGGAGCCCCATTTAAATCTTTATTTTATTCTGTTTTTACTATTTGTTGTTATAGCGGCAACAGAAATACATCATCTGTGAAAATTTCAACTGTCTAGCTATCACGGTTCGTGAGATACAGCCTGGTGACAGACGGACGGACGGACGGACGGACGGACGGACGGACGGACGGACGGACGGACGGACGGAAGGACGGACGGACAGCGAAGTCTTAGTAATAGGGTCCCGTTTTACCCTTTGGGTACGGAACCCTAAAAAGAGCCTTTTGAAATACAATTGTTAACTTTTCGTTACCTTAATTCTTTTGTACCTACATATTTTTCCGCAACGTATTCATCTAGACTTTGGTTCAAATTTACCGCTATAGCGAATAAGATATTAAAATTTAGACGCATCCACTCGTGCCAACCATATCGAAACTAACACGGCAGTTGGCTAGCGGATCGTGTATTTTCCTAATTTGCATAGTACCAGAGAGCTCTTTACATAATGCTATAGCTTTGTAAAATTTCATAGCACATTGATTTTAAAGATCCTTACTTTCATAAAAATGCTTCTTATTCAATCTACGCATGTACCTATAACTAAAAACTGCTACACTGTTACATTTTGAAAGCAACAGAATGAGACCAAAACCATAATTTAACAAGATCTAAAAATATTAAAAACCTTCGTGAATATATAAAAAGTTACGAAGAAATCTCACTTAACACGTTCACTGCTAAGCTACGTTCGTAGCGCTACATCATAGCCGATAATGTGGGTTTCCCTGTATATTTCAATTTTTCAATTTCAATTTCTTTATTCATAACGTAAGTTACATGTCAGTTTTATTATACATATTTACATCTTATGTCTATTTTATATTAACAATAATAAGTGTCTAATTTCAATAATCACATATAACATTGTTTGTATTCATAAATTCATCAAATGAGTAAAACGCATTATCTATTAAATATTCCTTTAGTTTTCTAATAAACATATTGTCCGATAATTCTGCTGACTTTAAATTATTTGGCAAACGATTATAAATTCTAGGACCTATGTACCACACACATTATTCGGACTTTTTTAGTCTGTGCCGGTTAGGGAGGAGATTATTTCCATTTCGGAAGTTCGGACCACGCATTCTAAATTCATTAAGAGTCTTTCGAACTACCTTTGCCACTTCAAATATGTACAAACCTGGGACAGTCATGATCCTTAACTTCTAAATTATGAAAAATTAAAATGTCCTTAGACACTTCATAACAAAGAAAATTTTAATAAAATCTAATAAAGAATGCAGTGCTATCATTCGCGCCATCCTAACGTAATTAATAACAAAAAGCTGCAAGTTTTACTGCCTGTTTGATAAGACACGCGGTAACAGCCAGGCTTTTACCATACACCTGGGAAATCAATGCCGACTCGCGTTATAGTTCGAAAGTGTTCGAGGCGAAATTAATACACTTTTGTTAGATAGTTTGACTTGGAGAGCGATTGCTAGCTTTTATACTTACCTACGTTAAGAAAACGAGTAGGTTCGACGTGACTTTATTAAAATTTGTAGGCCTTCGTAATTCGGAAGGGAAAATAAGATCTCAGTCTCGGTTTACATTAAGTAACAAAAATATTTATTATATTTATATTCAATCACTTGATAAGTACCTCCCGCTGTTCTACAGTTTATGTATTTATGAAATTAATAAAATAAAACAGAGTAACAAAATAGTATATCAAAAGCCCGACAAATATTTATCCATCTCAACTGCACTCTACGTTTGAAGGATCAAATCAATTTGATATTACGGGTTTTAGTTTGTTAAGTTTTATACATACATACATAATATGTAAAATTTGACAAAATAAATTTGAAATATTTGATATTGGTATAACATAGGTATAGGTAGGTATGTTTTTTAGAGCAGTATAGGGTTTATCGACTTTTGTGGATGCTCTGCCTTTTCGCCTAACTTTTATTAAGTATCCGAATTTCACTTGGCAACCATAGTTTGAGAAATTTTAATTATGATAACTTTTTACTTAGTACATAATATAGTAGATAGTGTTTAGTAAGTTGTTGCAAGAAGAGGCGATCCCTGATGAATGGTGCAGCAGTTCACTGGTGCCCGTTTTTAGGGTTCCGTTCACAATGCGTAAAAACGGGACCCTATTACTAAGACTCCACTGTCCGTCTGACCGTCTATCTGCCTGTCTATCATCAGGCTGTAACTCATGATCCGTGACGGCTAAACAGTTGAAATTTTCACAGATGATGTATTTCTGTTGCCGCCATAACATCAAATACTAAAAAATAATTTTTTTAGTCGGGCTCCCATACAACAAACGTGATTTTTTCCCGTTTTTTGCGTAATGGTACGCCACCCTTTTTTAAGAATAATGATGATATACAGGATTGCAACAACTATCGGGGAATAAAGCTCATGTCACGTAGTATGAACTGCGGACTTGAAAACATGTTTACTTAATCGTGTTATTTCAGCGTATTTCGTGATCGCTATACCGGGTGTGGCCTGTAACATGAGCAAAAAATTTAACTGTAGGCTGTACTCCTCATACTGACCAACATTTGTTCAGCGACTTTTAAAAATAACTCGTGGTTTGATTTTTAATACACTTTAACGTTTGTTCTAAGACGCAATGTATTGCAAATTTTGCTATGTTCAAGGCGTGACAAGCAACGTCAATCACAATGATATGGCGTGGCGATGGCGTCCATTGAAGATAATATTTATTTTGTATGAAAAATAGGGAGTCTAAATATTTCATAATTTTAAAAGTTGTTGAAAAAATGTTTCACCGTTTGAGGAGTACAATCTATGTTTTAATTATTTGCTCGTGTTACAGGCCACACCCGGTATACCCTTACTTACGGTGTGATAACTACAAAAGTGTGCAGGTTATTTTACATTTTACTCTATAGCATGTAAAATAAAATAAAAATCCTTACTTTACCACCAGTACGTCACTTATCCCAGGTATATTTGAATGAAATTACGTGAACCGTAAGCCTCTTGCGCGCTCCATATCCGCAATGTCGATGTGAAGACATGTCATCTGCGCTCCGGATTCGGCACATGCCGATATCTTAACGCCATAAATATTTTACGTGTGCTCCGCTAAATATCCGTAAGGATATGAAAATAACATTAAAACATGATGTTCAATTTGGTAACGATCATTATATTATTAGTAATTTTCATTCTTTTTGCACATTATTTATTTTGAACAGACATATTTAAACATAGGGACTATTTGTATTCTAGGTGGTGCAAGTGTTATTTGTGTTGTTTTGTCTAAATACTCTAATTAACATTGATCTTAAACTAAATTCTACTATACAAGATATTTAAACCATAACATTCATGGTTTATATACTCGTGATTGCCATATAAACTTGCCGTAGTTATTCATTAAATGCATAATATTCTTATACTAACATGAAAATTAGCAAAAACTCATAATGTGACCGCACGGTACAAAATAACGATGTAAAAATTTACTCGAGTAATCCTCATGAAACGACTTGCTTGAAGGTAATTTTATTACCTATATTTATTGTTTCATGGATAATTATAATAATTATTATGCCTCTCACATTATGGTAATATTTTCTTTAGGTTTTACCTCGCTTTTAAAGCTCCTAAATATAAATATAGAGGCCGATTCTGAATCAACAATTTGTTACAGTGTTGATCTTGTTTTGATTCCTTGATATTCGCTCGAAATGAATCATCCAGACGGTCCTCATGGTCGTATCGAAACAAAAAACCTTAATAAATTGTCAAATCAGTATTGCCCTCACTATCTACTGTATACATGCTATATGGTTACACGAAATAATTTTAGGGGGACATGAATGAATAGCCTGCGGCGTTCGGTTCCCTTTGTCATCGCATTGTAATCTAATCTGCAGCCTGTAGGTACTGAAATAAGATAATTATTAAAATTTATCTATTACAACGGACATGAATCTTTTATGTATACATATATTATAATATATTATAGGCTGGCTTGCATAAATTTATTCAATATGTATTTCAAGTTTAGTACTTTAATTGATGTATTATTACAAAAACCTATGGCGTCACACGTCTCATCATCTGCTAGCCGTTTTTGGCTACAGCGACTGCTTTGCTACAGCTGAGAGCGTCACTGGTGCGCTCTCAGGTGACTGACGTAGCCAATCTTTGCAGCAAATATGCGGCCACATGCGCTGCAGGTCAGCACCCTTCCGACGTAATTATACGTGATGGCAACAGGTGGTCTGGCCTTTAGCTCGTCACGCTTAACGTCGAGCTCTGTGCGTCGCCTGGATTCAAATTCACGCACACGTAGCCGTATAATAAAACTTATTTTTGTTAATGAGATTATTACGATCTCTTGTTTTGTAAACATTTTGAAAACGAACCAATATTGTCTCGCATTCGCACATGTAGGTATCCGGCTGAGCTGCAGCGTGAATGAAAACCACTAAACTATGACTATAACGTTATGTATCCGCTTTTGATGCCATTTAGGTATATTCTTGAATCTTAAAGCAATTGTAATTGTTATAATATTTATTTTTTGCATAGACGACATACTTGACAACGAAGAATGCTTTTTCCGGATCATTATTTACCATTGCAGCTGCTGTAAATGAAGTATAACCCCTCACTTAATAATATTTGGGCGTTTACGGAAAAAAATATTTGGGTAAAATATCACTGTCCTACGACTTTGGTATACTTTTTTACCGTCAAATACTATTTTAAAGTGTACTACATGAATACAAAAATTGTAAAGTGATTTATTATCTGAGTATTTATGGTAAAAAAACTGATTAAATGGTACTTTAAAGTAAAGAAAATGTACAAAAACTGAAGAAAGGGAGATGATTTTTGAGTGTCCCATGCACACTTTGCATACTTTGGATCCAAATATTATATATCTGCCTCCTTCTAGGCCCGAACCTGGTTGTTGTGTGATAAGATCGTACCAGCCAAAATCTATTAAAAACCTTATTTTTTAGCACCTAAAGTAAAAATATGCATTAAAGTTTAATTTATTGTTGTCCTTCAATATCGACGTAGTGGAAATTTCCACCAACGTCACGGAGTTTTTACCAACTTAGTAGCAAAAATCTACTAATATCATACGGATTTTTACATGATCGTAACATTATGTTCCTATAATTACCCGGTGTTTAGGTTTTACAAGGCAATTGGGCTCGAAAAAAGCTAGTGTAGGTTGTGCGTCACGATGTGCAGAAATTTGTTTTCCACAACGAACTGAATTAAACTGAAGATAAGGAGTCAATTATTGACTAAATATTTATGAATTACGTTAGATTATTATGTGTTGTATGATATCAAATAATTATAATTAAGAAAATTCAAACGATCAGACCACTATTTCGCTTTATTTACCAACCGGCATGCCTACGTCACATCCAAAACGTTACGTGATGTATTAGTGGAACAAAAAACGTGACGTATGGAATGAAAATGCACGGTTTACATGCCGTCAGTTTAAGTTGCCAAAATATAGTAGGTAGAGTGATATTAAAAACACACAAATAATTTTATTCTAGCTATATTCTTCTAACTACTCGACCTACTAGTAATTACTTAGCACCAGTGGCGGCTCGACCTAAGAAACGCTGGCAGGCGCAGGTTATGCTTTCGACTGCAGCAGTATTGCAGTACGACAATACTGCTAACTGCAAATGTCAAAAAACTGGACAGCAACATCTATTTTGATTTTGTAGCAGTAATGCAGTCGGCAGTATTATCGTGCTGCAATACTGCTGCAGTCGAAAGCATAATTACTGCAGGAAATTTCAAAATCTGTTAAGTTAAACTATAATAATAGGTATTAATTACTAAATTATTTAATTTAGTACAACATTAAGTAGGTATTAAATTAAGTAGCTATTTTCCGCACATGTAAACCCTTCATGTAGTTCCTAAACGCGATATTATGGTCCATAACGTCACTTTGTCCTACTGTGGCTGTGATTGATTTTATTAGAATTTATATTAATTTTTAGGATAATTGATACTGATTTCGATCTCATTTGCAAGAATAATATATGATAATTATTAAAAACAACTTTTTATAATACCTTTACCTTACGTTTTTTATAACAAAATGATTGCAAAGCAACAATTAAAACGAAAAATGTGACGTATTGGAAATACTTCTTTAAATAACTTTATTGTAATACTTAGTATTGCAGTTCTTATTCGTTTTTAGAAAATTAATATTGTTTTGTATTTCAATAAATAAAAACTGGTTCACTTAAAACACTCCGATCTTCACTTAAAACCTGCCTAAAACTTGTAACGTAATGGATCGTCACATTCGCTGTCATACAGTTTAAAGTGATTTATTAGGAATATAAATAATTTATATAGAAAGAAAGTAACATTTTCATAAAATATATAAATAGTAGATTTAATTCAACCCATTTTTAGTCAAAAAAAATTTTTTTTTTGGTGTGTGGAATTCCATTACGTGACGGACTCTAATTCTAAAAACGCCCATTTTCCAGGTTTCCCGTTCCTTGGAAACAACGTTTAAAAAATAAATTACAGGGCTATAATTCCCTTGGGCTCGTCGAACGCGCCTAAAGTGATCCGGTATAAATACGATCTACAGTTATACGTAGTTGTTACGGACTTCTAAGTCACACTTGTACTGTGTCTAAGCAAAGTTGAGCTCGGTAAGTAAAGGAAATCAAAGCTTGGATCTTGGGAGTGACGTGAACACGCAATCTTGCGAAATGAGTTTAAATCAAGCATAAACCAATGAGTTTCGAACTTGTCTGACACTTGTTTCACGAACAAAAAGGAACAGAAGAAACTTTAACACATTTAATGTAGGTACTTCAAGATTTCTCAGGACGTGAGCCATGGGAATTGTTTTAGAATTGCTGGAGATAAATTATTCGCTTCTTTTATTGTAAACATTCCTGTAACTGTATTATAGACTTAAATATAAGGGTATTTTTTCTTTGCAAAAATACTTAAGAATTTTTTATTCGAAAACAAAATTAATAAGTTCATAATAAATCAAATTGAAGTACTTACGGCTGTTATAAAAAAGTATTCTAGCTAATATAATCTGTATTCAGGTTTATAAACTCGATTAAAATTTGTACCTTCATTGAGCGCACTTGGTTCCCAAAGTTATGAGAAAATTAAGGGGATTAACTCATAAATCTCTATAAAGCATCGCTTAATAAAATCCAGCCGGTACTTATCAAACGGGATTATCAGTCTGAAAGATTTTATTCAAATATGTTTGTTCATAATTTTGGTAATTGCTCACTTTGTTTTTGTAATGATTCATGCAAATTTTTGTCATGTGGTATTTTTGGAAAAATTTAGATTATGATTTATTTTGCTTATTATTCAGTTTTATAAGTATACCTAGAACTTTTTGTAGCAAAAACGAGGGATTGACAAAACGAGATATCTAAATATGTACGTAGATGCCTCTGTACATTCCGTTAATAATGAGGAAAGGAATTTCCATTTATATATTTATTTCTGACTTGCCTTGTTTATTGATATGGAATTGTCGATGTTAAATTTTATCAATCTCTCGTGTAGCCTGAAAAATGTAATAACAATTATTGAAATTGGTGTTCTCAATAAGATTTCGATTACAGTCACATATTTTCCCATATTTTAGTCAGGTTTTACTTTTTTACTTGCTTTACTTGAATTAAGTAACGTTTTCCCACTTTTTAATTTACTTTAAAAAATATTATACAACAGACATTGTAAGAGTTCCTCATTGCGATGTGTTTGTCTTTAATTTTAGCTACCGCTGTATTTTTCATACGAAACTGTGCCGATTGCTTTTGGAAACGTTCTTGCGTGGAAACGTCGCCCAATCTCACTTTACGTTGCTCCACCTTTTGTACAGCCCGCATTTACATAAAGAGCTCTCGGTCCTCGGGGTCTCCTTTCCGGGTTTTCCATTTTGTGCCTGAATGCGATGCGACGAAAACGGCCCTAACAGTTCCATGAATCTGACGGCTAAGCGACCAAGCGTTTTTATTTTGATCGAACCGCAATGTTTAAGTTGACTGAGGTTTAATGCAAATAAATATTTCAACACCTTTAATAAACATATTTATATAAGCCAATGCATCCATTATTCAAGCCATCATTTTCATACAAAGAAAGCCGTGGCAAAATATCAAAGCTAAGAGGATGATGAGATAATTAAAGCATTAGATCTTTGCAGTCAAGTATCTATCATTATTCTTAATGATATTTACAAGTAGAATGAAGTAGAATTATAACAAATAAAAATTAAGCCGACGGAGATGCTATTTTTGTTAAACTCATTCATAAATCTTGTCCTTGCATAATATATATTTTCTCAAAAAATAACGAACGGTACAAACGTGCGGTCGAGGCTCCGAACCACTATCGTGAAACAATCTTAAGAGGATCTCAAATAAATCGAACGCAAGTTTTCCCACGTTCGGTACGTATCGGTTAAATAAGACAAGAGGGCCGGAACACGTTCAATTACCCGCTCGAACACTATTCGCACCTCCTCGCTGCGCCCGTTTGTCCCATAAACTAAGAAAATCGGCCGCAACGGGCGATCAGCAAAATTAATCTTAGCAAACATCCTACCTCCAGGCAGAAAACAATTTTCACTGATGTATTTTTTTTGAGGAGCTCGTGTGCTCAAGCATTATTCTTAGGCTCGTAATATAGGGTTCGAGATTTATTTTTGCAGCGTAATTCAAAGAGCGTTATTACTTTCTTTGGGCCTTTTATTTTCTCTCGCGTGTTTTCTGAAGAATGACAAATTTATATGTGTGCGTTGATACGTTTTTCTTCGTGATTAAATATTAAGATGGAGATAAGGTGAGTACTTTACATCAACTCGCATAATACGTTGTGTTTCTTGCCTGGCTTTAAGGCTTTTGTTGTGGAAATTAGATAATATTTAATATTAAAAGTCTACACTCTGGTTTGAGTGATATAAAATTTTAATGTAGACGTTCATTTGATGATTTAGGCTTTCGTTTAAGTTAAATAAATTGCTTAAATAAATAAAAATCTAACCGAGTTATATAAAACAGAAACGTAATTAACTAACTATTTTGGCTCAGCGATCCAAAGAGAATCTTGGCCTCCGAAACGAGAGCGTGCCACCTGTCCCGATCCTGCGCAACTTCCTGCCAGTTACTGACGCGAAGCTGAAGCAGATCCGCCGCCACACTGTCTTCCCAGCGATACCTGGGCCGACCCACTGGACGGCTACCAGTCGGTCGTCCCAAGAACGCCTTCTTGACAGCCCGATCCTCTCCCATTCTGAGTAGGTGACCGAACCAGCGAAGTCTGTGCGCTTTCGTTTCGCCGATGATATTGGGTTCGGCCACTAACTCCTCGATCTCGGCATTTTTCCGGATCCTCCAGGTGCCGTCATCTCTCTGAATAGGTCCCAGGATCTTGCGAAAAACTTTTCTCTCTGCTACCAGGAGCTGACCTTCTTCTTTTAGTGTTAGGGACCAGGCCTCACAGCCATACATTAGGATAGGCCGTATAACGGTTTTATATATCCGTAACTTTGTATGTTTGCTGAGAAGCCTGGACACCAACACTTTGTGGAGGGCTGCACTGCACCGCAGGGCGTTTTGGATGCGTATGTTGATCTCCTCCTCTCTGGTGTTTGTGTCGGTAACAGTGCATCCCAGGTACCGAAACTTCTCAACTCCACGGTAGACGGTACCCCCAACATGAAGACTATCACGCTGGATGCGTGTATTCTTGTAACGTTTCATGTGGAGGTATTCAGTTTTTGCCTGGTTGATCCTTTAAAAAAGTATATATTAAATAAAAAACCAATATAATTAATTTAGGGTATCCAAATGATACTTAAGACTTCTTCCTACAATTCGGACATCTTGAAAACTTCAAATTATAAATAGCACACATTAAACTAGCACAGAGGCGAAATTATAACACCGTGACAAAATCAGTACGGATAACTACATACTACATACCTACATAGGGCTTACTTTGCTGAACATACATAGGATAGAGGACCTTAACCTCTGCCATTAGCCTTTCTTTGATCCTTACAGAACGCCAATACCTCTTTAATATTTCTTTTTCAATATTTTATAGGTAAGGTATTTTACTCATCCATGTCATATTACTCGTTATTTATTTTTAGATTTATTTAGTTTAAGATACAAAACTATGAATAATAAGAAAAAATCCACAAAATATATTTAGGTAATCATTTAATAATTTTTGAATCATGGACGTATTAAAAATAGCTTAGATTTATTTTTTATATTTAACTGTAACCGTTTTTGTCAAAAGGCTGTAATATTTGAAAAATGGACTTTGTTAGGCACTGGGCCTTAGTGTCAAGTACCTGACTCATAAAAAGGATTATTTTCATCGCCCATAAATTGTATGTAAAGAAATAATTATTTTGATATCAATTGCTACTAAAATATTTCAAATTTTCCATTACATATTTCAAAATAAGGAGTCATATGTGTATTAGGATAGTTAATTACAGCCCATAGACGAAGCATGTAATAAACAAGCAAACGAAATGATCCCGACGGGAGGTATGGGAACTTATTTATTGGGAGTGCGCAGGTGCGGGTCTTAGTTGGTGTTTTACGCCTCCCGTGGGCACTGTGGCGTGACGCATTATATCTTTTAAGATAAAGGTCGTAAGGACACACTATCAAAACGTTCCTTACGTCCTTCTCGAATAGAATAGTGGCGAAAGGAAGTAGAAAGGTCGTATTGAGTTTTACGTCCCAATCACACATACGATCATTTGGTACTTACGTAGATGATACTTACTGGACGTGCAAAAGTGTTATTCACACTGTTTAACAAGCGCTTCGCCTTAGATGAATAAGTGTGATATTACGTAATGTCGAAATTTTAAAGGGCTTATGTACTGTAAAACGTTGCACGATACATGTGCGAATAGGTAATTCACAAATCGTGTCGACTTAAAACACTCCATTCGTTCGTGTTTTAATTTATCACCACTCGTTGCGAATTTCCTATTTTTCGAACTTGTGTCGTAATGTACTATTACCAACATTTTATTTAAACACGAGTAAAAAACGAACCAAACATACGCTCTATAAAACAGAATATTTCCAACGACTTCTGTAAATACATGCATGACTTACACCGGCAATTTCCTCGGCCATCGATTAAACCGCAGTGCAGGCCAATATCGTACAGAACGAGCAGAAGCTATGGAATAGATTAGGTAAGCTATGGAATAGATTAGGTAAGGCTGAGGTAGGTATAACCAAATTTAATGGATAGTCTGGCTAATGAAAGTAGAACCTGTAAAAACGTTAGCAAAACGTATAAGTGTAAATCCGGAAAACATATTTTTTAAGTACCAAATATAGAAATCATAAAAAGTATCAAGATTTTGCAATCCTTATAATCAAAAAGAATAAGTATTTAAAGAGTGCAAACTTCGATCTTAAGATTAATATTTGATTTAAATCCAGTAACTGTCAGTCCCTCAGATAAATAAATAGGTAATCAAAGAGTTGCATGCTACAGATTTATTGATATTTCCGCGTATTTGCAAGTTCATCTTTCATTAAAATAGGTATTTAAAATTTTCGCGTTATTAACACATATTAACTCACATTTTATAGACGGGTCTATCGCGAATTTATTTTATTACCTTTGTTTATCGATGCTTCGACACAGGTTTCATTACACCTAGCCTAGGCTAGGCTAGGTTTGATCTTTCATAAGCCAGACTTTATTACGTTGCTTCTTATTACAAAGACGTAATCATGTCATCTTAAAGTATATTAATAGCACCATATTGAGGTGAAACTTACGTATCTACTAACCATCAATGTATCATAAAACACTTTACGAAAAAATGTAACTAAATAATTCAGTATATCCGTTATGGACATAGGTAGGTGAGAGTCGGCTATATCGTACAGTCGCCATCAGATATATCGGAGCGGCCAAGGTGTTCACAATATCTGAACACGAACTCTAACGCCCTAACAATAGAGGCGTGCTCAGTATTTGTGAGCACCTTGACCGCTCCGATATCTGATGGCGACTGTACCACTGGTTTTTAATCATGCCTCGTCTAGATTTGCCATAAAACAACCTTGGTTATTTATACGTGAGGCACCAAAAAATCTTTTTTAAACCAGATTTATGTAAAAAGCCCGCTATGTTCATTACTTTAGTAATGATAAGAAATATATAAGTGAGTATCCAGGAGAAGACAGACAACCCCTGTAAATAGAAAGTAAGTAGATGAAATGTGTATAAGAGAAGATTGCTAACGATCTATTCGAAGGATAGTTTGTCGCGTGATTTTAGGACGATTCATAATATTATGCTGTATAATTTTTGCTTACTAAGCGTTCGTCGCAAAATCGATCAGTCGATCTGTAATTTAATCATAAGTTATTTCTCACATAGCGTTGGAAAATTGCAACCATGTACCGTTCTCGGTTGATTGAAAACTTTTTTACTGCTTTTTTATCATAAAAATCCCCCTTTTGTAAGCTCAGCTCCAGTATTTCGAAGTTCAAAGAAAACTTCAACACTAACAACGATTTTACACAGCGATATTTTTATCACTATTTCGTTCGTCATAATTCTGTTCTCTGTAAAAAAAATGCAGCGACGGCTTTCATTGCTGGTATCTCTTTTGGTTTGTTTTTGTTGCGTTCAGGTGTTGAATCAAAAATATTGCAATGAGTTTTGTAAAGCAGGAAGACTTCTATTGTCGTTATGGAAATTCAAGGACAGAAAAAACAAACACTACCTTACCTACCTACTATCAACGTATATTTTTAATGAATGGATGTATGATTATAAATAGTATATGATTATAAAACTTGGTTCTCTTTGCTACGGCATAGATAATCATAGATAACAAACAAAACACTAAGCTTATGAAATCCATTAAAACTAAAATAATATAAAATTATATTATGTAACGTTATTAAGATATAACTAATGGACGGCTAACTGGTTGAAATTGAGATGTATAAATGTTAAATTTTAATGTGTCCTGGGGAATATGCCCCAGGCTCAGGTGACATTAGGGTTCGTCGAAAATTGATTAAGTAGGTACTGTAAATATTTTAAATTAATTTATAAATTGCCCAGAGGCCTGTGATGATCTTACTGGCTTCAATAAAAGTAGAGTATCTAGCCAGCCTTTTGATTATTAACCCAACGAGGTGTCTTGTTGGGTCATTTTTATTTTTCATAGCTCCATGTAGCAAAATTTACCAAAATAGTCCCCCAAAATATTTGTGCTCAAGTAAAACAGGTTAGTACTTTGTACACAGTCAGGTCCAAAGAATGTTCCTTTAAACCAGCTGATATGAGCCTTCTTTCCTTTCGTCGTTTGTGTCAAATCTCGAAAACATTATAAGAAATGTATCGTTCAAAAGCAAGTTCCATTTTTAAGCTGTCATTTGTATTGTATTCACTTTACCTAGCAGACTTGGATAGATATTATTTCTAAGAAAACGACATCACAGTAGACAGTCCCTTTTCATCGAAGGAAAATTATAACAATGAGTGTTTTGCCTGTCAACGCTCCTGATTCTGTCAGTTCGTTACAAATTCATTGGCAGCCGTTTCTTTATACATTTTTCTGCTTTATTCGTCTACGTCGAGATTGCTTTGTCCCCGGAAAATAATTACTTATACGAGTGTTTTAAACAAAAAAAAACTAAACTTAATGTAAATGTTGTAAGATTCTAAAATTTCATTTACTTATATTGTTATTAACGACAACTATTTCTTTCGCTAGTTGTAAAGTACTTACTTGTATGACGAAAGTTCTTAAGTTGTTTGCGTGTGGAATTAATATGATGTCGAAATACACATGACCAGACCAAATAGGTGTGTTTTCCGTTATATTTCAAATAATAAATTCATAAACCCTTACAGTAAATAGTCGAAATTCGCTTACAAGTCTCTGTTCATTGTACGTAACTATTTTATCGCAACAGTTTTAGCAGTTCGTATTTTTGAATTATATGGAGTACCTAATTATCTAGTTCGGTTTACTTTGTATACTTAAAACATAATTTTAACTGAACTATCGTTACATAATAGCATGCCCGTATACGGGTAAACCACTGTAAAACTGGTAAAGTAAGTTATGAAACTAAGATAACATTGACGTCTGACTAGCCCGCATTTTTAATGTGGTTCATGTTTATTTTCGATTTCACTTGATTCTGTATATGCAAAATTAACCAATAATGTGTTATTTTCTAGACTAACATTTTCATTGCGTATTCTGTTACATTATTAAATCTTTGATATATTGTCTGATATTTTATTTTGAAATTTAATTTAGGTAACAAGGCCCATATTACAAATGCCTTGCAGACTAACATATATATTTATAGTGAGACAGTAAAAAGTCTGCAGCGATTTTGATAGCCCACGCAGTGCAAGTGTCATTTCAAACTTCTATGAAATTATGACGTATACATAACACTTACACTGCGTGGGCTATCAAATCCGCTGCAGACTTTGTTTGGTGCGACTATAATACGTATTTTCTAAACTTAAAACTAAACACTATTTAGGCAACAAGACGGCGTAAACATATAAGTTATTGATTTTAAATTGATATGATATTAATCACAGTGTATTTGCTCGTATTTATTTAATGGTACGAACCGAATGCATAGAGACTAATATCTATTCAGTATGAAATCAAAAACGGATTTTTAAAATCTGAATACCGCTCCTATACCAACGATCGTATCCAGTGATAGCAAAATAAATTGTGAGGTGTATTATTTCAAACGGTCATACGGAAACATTTTTTCAGATTACTAAAAACATCCATAATTCTGCTCGTGCTCGGATAGATTTATGTTGCAATTTTGCATTTACTGTGCCAGACATATGAGAGTATGGCAATACTTTCTAGCGCTTTATTTGACTTTGCAAAATGCGAGTGAGCGGACGTTTATTTTTCATTATTATAATTCATTGCAGTGCTCGTTCATGTTAGTAGTATAACGTAAAACATTAGCTGAATTAGTTATCTAAGTTAAAACAATATTCTTAATAATTGTTTTTGTTGCAGGTGAGTCAATGAATCGTGTTGAACGTCATTTCGTATCTCTATTTGGTTTTAGATACAATGAAAGAAGTGCAATACGCTCCAGACCTTTTGTGTATTCTCCTATAATAATCATTCCGACATTCAGTCAAAAACACAATTTTCAAGAGTCCATTGGTGATAACAGTTATCAAGAAAATGATGTGTTTCAAAACCTTACAACAGCTGACACAAACTCAAGTAACGATCAAAGTCTAAATGACACCGATCGAGTTTCATTCAGTGCTTCTACTATCCAAGAAGATACAGGCGTTGGTATAGATCCGAGAGAAGTGGCCAATTTAAGATTAGACAACAACACAACTGATGGAATTCTTACAACTAATATAGAAATGACGACAATAACGCCAGTTACTTCAGGCATAAATACCACGGAGCAAGTTACAGGATCATTAATCGAGACTACAAAAAAGCCTGCCGGAGTTTATTCTGCACCCAAATATGATAATGAATTTCTCCAAAACTTATCATTGACTACATTGGCTCCATTAACACTCAGTAAATTTGCTTTGCCAGAAAACAATGATAATTGGAAAATGTTTGCAACTAGTACCAAAGACAACATTGCTTTGAGTACCGCTAATAACCTTTTTGATGACAATCAATGGAGCAAACTTTCGTCGAATCTTTATTTACCAGGTCAATTTAGACCCATTGCCGGTTTGTACCACGATGGATATCTCCACAGACCTTTGTTAAACAAACAAGGATTTGTACCATCTCGGGAATTGTATGGGCCAAACACGTAGGTAGGCACATATACATCTACCTATGTACTAATAATAATTTCAATATTGAGAATATTGCATTTTCTCTTGAATCTTAATTATACACTTTATAGAATTACCTCTTTAATAGTTCCACATTTAACTGCCCACCTATATATATCCCTAGGTTTTTTATTGCCTCCATAATTTAGTGATATTTTAATTCTTAAAATCTTATTTTATCTAATTTGTTATTTATATGTTTTGGTGTAAGTGAGATGCACATAATATATTATTAATAATATATCGTGACTACTTTGAAAAAAACTCGTATCTTGTTCTGTGAATAAAAATAAAAATGTGGTAACTATGTATGGTATGCATACAGAGTTATTGCGTTTTTACTTTGAGTAGCAGTGCGAGATACGAGATTTTTTCAAAGCAGTGACGATATTACGATCATCTGACTTTCAAACTTTAAATTGGTCTCCTAAATTATACTCCGTGTGACACCTGAACATATATTACTTACTCTGGCTAGTAAAACTTATTTTAAAGCTATGTAGGTGGTGAAATCACCATAATTCATACCTATTGGCCCATTTGTGTGTAACGAATTTTCAGTAAACAGGTGGAAAAGTTTTCTCGCTATACATTAATCTTTCTCCTTGAACAAGTCAATTGGGAATTTCAGAAAGTATCCAGCCATACCGATCTATCAGGCGACTGAAAAATACTACACAGCTGCTGCGCTGCCGTTACCAGTACGGCTTGGTAAGCCGGTGTTGCTTAATAAGAGTGACATTCCATTTCCAGCTGCAGCTGCAATACTGTTCAGTTTACTATGGAAACGCGTCGCTGTCATTGTCAATTTCCATAGAAAATGAACAGTATTGCAGCTGCAGTTGGAAATGGAATGTCACTTTTAGAGTCATGGCGTTAGCAGAAATGTAACGAACGCCAATCGGATCATAACGTTCTCGCATTTCCAACCGTGTCGAGCATCGTAAAATCTGAACAATACCGGTAACTACTGCAACCCGACAAGGCCCTGGAATTGGTATTGTCAGAATGTACTCGTAAAGCAAGTGCGGCTTTGTGTTGCCAGTCATATGTGTTACATTGTTATTTGAGGATCGTCAGCAAATGAGGGGGTTTTATTGTTAGCCACAATGTGATTCGCTCTTAGTGTTGTTAATGTTTTATTTGTCTAGGAATTTTGTTTCACATGTGTTAGCGTTCTTGTAAAAGCTGAACAATAAACTTCGCAAATAACATTAAAACTATAGAGTTTGTGCGGAAAGAGAAGAGTCGTGGAATGTATGGGCCATTCAACGATTTCATCTTTCCACACAGACTCTAACACTTGGTATTAATATAATTGGTGAACACATATATGCTTCTTTTTGGAAGCTCTACTTTGACTTTCAGCCTATATCCAACTTCAATATCATTATAATAATATAAATATGTAAGTAAATAATTATCAGATGTACCTACCTATAAGGTACACCTAACATAATTAATTAGTTGTCTAACATCTTAAAAATTCCATTTTATTCTATATGTTTGTTATCATATAATAATGTATGTAATACGGGGCTTGGTTCTTGCCTTGTCATATTAAACATTCTGGATATTTGAGTCAGCGTTCGATTAAACTTCGACATCTGTACTAATTAATCTGGTTACAGAAAGAGTTGTGTTACTTTGTGTATTTTTTACTCTCAGTTTTAATCTTTAACCCCTTACCGCTTACGAAGCCAGATATGGCGGTATGATATTTAACTCAATTGACAGCTATTAAAGTTCAAATTTCAAGAAATGTTTTTTATTATATGCAGTAAGGGGTTAATGCAAAAAAGTTGTTTATGTAACTAATCAGAGAGAGAATTCCATTAACAGAAATAAGAACACACAGTGACTTGAACATTTATTATTCAGTTGACGGAGTCACTAGCCGTAGGAAGTTCCCTGTAAAATGTACACCGGCAGTACATTTTCCTCTAAAGTATTATTGTTCTCGGTAAGAGCGGAATCGATTTTCTGTGCTAGAGTTTATTATGTTGTTAAAAGTTTACCACGTTTTATTTGTTTTTGTTTTAACTGTTTTTGTTTTAAAAGGTTAAGCTTTATTATTCAACGACCAACTTAAGTATTTAACATAAAATCGTGATAAATGGTAAAAATGTTTATTTTAAAAACCTATTTAAACGCAGTTTTAGAACACATAAAATAAAGTTTAATAATTTGATCATTGCAATTAGATAGCCGAAGTTAGATTAAGTGCCTAAAACCAATCATTCTACAAAATAACTTGAATTTTTCAACCGCAAAGGCAAATTCATCAATATTCAAAGTCAGTATTATGTCCCCTAAAACCCTCTGACTAACCACCGTCCAGAATAAGATATTAGGGGACAAAACTTTCACGCACTGACCCCTTTTTAAAGGTTAATGCGTTGCGTCGCCCTCTTGTCACCTGAATACTAATAATGCGCTAAATAATATTGATGAGGACATATTTTACATAATCATATTAATAATTTTATGTAATAGTTATTATTTATTCATCAAATACAAATCAAAGTCAAACTTAAAATCTACTTAAATAATAATAATTTAATTGAAATTAATATTAATAACCTATGAATTCCGTAGTAACCTATTATACTCAGTTTCGTCCTCTATATTAGCATAAGAGACACATGTATAAGTATCGCGTAGCGCATGCAATTTCACATTATTTTGAGAATAATATAAGTTTTTTTTTGTAACCTAATTTATCTTTTGCATATTGTAACAAACTTGCCCCAGCTCAAAGTGTTTATGCCAGACAGGATGCGGCTTTAGAAATTGTATACGTTAATATACATGATGTTTTTTAACTGAAGTTTGCCGTATTGCGCTTATTTATTATGGTTTCATTTATTTATCTTATCTTATCTCACTTATTTACCTTCCTGCCATTTGGCTACGGAACCCTAAAAAACCTTGGTTATTCAAAATAGCTCTTCCTCGTACCTATAAGTATCTAGTTATTTCGGCATGGGTTTGCCATTTTCATGGCCCATGATTTGTGCGGTTCTTCGATACATTCCATTAGGTTCCGTTCATTTTCAAATTCATTCAATAAAAAGCCCTTTCATCAAAAGCCTGTTTAATCAATTAATTGTGAACGAATGCGCTTCTAGGCATGCTAATTAACGAAATGAGATTATTCATTGGTTTGCTTTTACATGAACCTTGTTGGAGCCAATCAGCCAATTAATAGATCTCGAGCCAGCTTTTCACCTGGTTAAATTATTGCCAAAGTGGATTGAATACGATTGCTGTATGAAATTTAATGTCGCTATTATTATTGAAGGAAACATACATATTGACAGCAGGGGCATTCCACGAGACTGTCGCTTACATAACGCTTTTGCCTTATATGGCAGCTACCTCAATAAAATACGTGAATCTCGAGAATATATATACTGCCAATTTGTTAGCCAAGTCATGAAATATTACTTGACCCAATATCAAAGTACATATTAGAAGAATTGCGTTATGTAAGCGACAGTCTCGTGGAATGCCCCAGGATAGGTTTAAGATTGTACAATGAACGAGAATATTCGCTTTAATTATAACAGAGATCGGCCCCGGCATCGCAAGGGTTAACAAATTATACACCTAAACCTTCCTCAAAAATCACTCTATTGACAGGTGATGCGGTTGCATGAATATCCATTAAGTAGTTTTTGAGTTTGCCGCGAACATTCAAACACACCAACAGACAGAGACGTAGTGGGACTTTGTTTTATAAGGTATAGTGATTGTTGTTTGTGTAAGCGCCATTCACCAAATGCATTAAGTATATTACAAAAAAGTTTTAACAAAAACAAATTAAATGCATCTCATCATACTAACTCTGCAGCAGTAGCGTTGCCAACTAACTTATGTTTATTTAAAACATATGTGTTAAACACAGTACTAATTAGTAACATAAAGTCTGCTTAGAGAACTATACTATGTACAAAGTAACTAACAAATTACACTCACATCTAGAATTAGATTGAGTAAATGAGTAAGTCGAAAGTTAATATTTAGCTAAAATGTTACTAGTTATAAGATACCAAAAACAATTACTATTACACCCAGCGAAGTAATTATTACATTTATAAATGTTCAAACACAACGTACAAAAACAGGCAAATTATGTTGTATACTCTATAGTATACATATGAATTAATTGTACCAAGGCCCTTATTTAGCACACTCATGAAATTTTCTAGCAGGAACGCAGACGATCGTTAGTGCAATTGTGTTCCGCGAAATTTACGATAAAGTATGTTTCTAATTCAAACTGGAAGTTCGCCGCGTTCCTGACTGCAGTATGCGGAATATACGTATTTGCTGGACTCGTTGAACTCGTTCATCGAAGCTAGCCTTAGATGGATTTAGTTGAAAATATAATTAGATACGGCCATATTGTAGATTTTTCTTAATAATAGAATTACACATATAATATTCCACAATTGTATGTCACTGCTAAGTAATAGTAAAATGCTCTGAAGTTTTATTGGGAGGTTTAAAATGCCTCTCAAAACCATTTGAAAACTATAACATTTAATTGAAATTAAACTTTCCCCCGACGGGCCCGAAACATGTCGCCAACAGCGACTAAAAATTCAACTGAGTGAAACCGTTGTCGTCTAAAAAGACTAACATATACTATAAATATATATGTATGTAATAAATACATTACGTATATGCATATGTCTAGTACGTACTTATAGTCATACTATCCAACTATAAAACTGTCAAACTATAGTTTTGCTACACATATTATATATAGGTAGGTATCGTTTTACAGACAGGATAACAATTATATTATAAGGACGGTTAGTTAATTTTAATTTAACTTCTATCACTGTTACTTTGTGCAAATGTGTGTAAATTAGTTAGGTATTAAACTGAAATAAGTATTTCATTTAACTCACTAGTTGGCCCGGGGCGAGGATGGCCTTTGCGTGAATCAGAAATGACGAGGGGCAAAGGCCGCAAACAAGTGGAAAAGGGTAAGTTTTTGTCTCAGATGTTCCCACATCAAATACTAGTCTTTTGCATTACAAAATATATTATACATATCTCGGGTCGGTTATCCATTAGCCCATTACAGAATTAGGTAGATGGGTGAAACACAGAAATAATTTTCATGCGAGATCAAATTAGAAATGAGCAGACAGCAACTATAGATAATAGAAGAGGAAAGATGCTTGGGCACCTGATACGACACGACGAATTTATCAGAAACATCATAGAAGGGAAAGGTGAAGCAAACAGGAACCAGGAGGAAGAAGGGAAGACCAAGGAGAGCGTACATGAATCAAATAAAGGAAAATATCAACGTCGTGTCATATCAGGCTGTCAAAGAGAAGGCAGAGGATCTCCAAACATGGAAATTACTCCACCGACAAGAGGCATACTCTTAAATATAGGTATGATGCAGATGAGACTTTTCTCGGGAAAACCAAGGTTAGGTACTTTTATTTTCGACGTTTCGACGCAGGTTACACAAGTCGTGGAAGATGTCTCAGCAAAATGTCAAAACAGAGATGTGTGTTATGTAACTAACCGACAAAAAGTAAATGAAACAGTTGGGGGTACCAGGTACCATCCATCATACGTATTCAATAATTAATAGATTCAGGCGGCCTGGCCAAGGTGACAATCGCTTGCGCTTCGCCATCGAATCGCTTTGTGTCTCTCTATTACTATCTTCCCTGTTAGTGTGACAGTGACAGTTACGTTTCGATCGCTACAGAGCGTTAGCGACTGCCATGTTGTCTACGGGGCCGTGCAGAAATCCATTTTTTTTTCTCTTGCCTACTTTGGTGTCCCACTGCTGGGCAAAGGCCTCCCCTCGTTTTCTCCACTCGACCCTGTCATCGGCATTTTCCCACCATTTGGGGTAGAAAATGTAGAAATCCATATTAGGTAATAAAAAAAAAACTACTAACTTGAAATCAGAATCAGGAATCTTGAATCAGGGTTAACCTAACCCTGCTAACCCTATGTTTTCTGATTTCAATCGCATCTCGCACAACTCAAGACTCAGGATACTAATGATGTTCAGTACAGACAATTTTTGGTTTATAAAATTCAATCCTGTGATTTATGCCAAATGTCTGAAGATGTTAGGTGATCGCGGATTTGTGTGTTTGGCGGTTTTTAACTGCCCCTGTGATAAGAACCTTTTGACGCTCAGAGGGGCTACCGCGAAAACCGAAATTCGCAAATTGCGGGGATCTTTCTCTTTTACTCCAATAAAGGCGTAATTAGAGTGACAGAGAAAAATGCCTGCAATTTGCGAACTTAAATTTTCGCGGTTATAGCCCTGTTTAGTTTGGCCTATGTACCTACAAACACTAAATACTTACTAAATCCCCGATCTAAACGTGTTTTATTCAACAGTAACTTACAGTTCACGTTTTTATAGCCCTACGAGTGGTTTTATTTTTAATATTTCCTTATTTTTAAGGTTTCAATTAGACCGCGACGGTTTAGAAACTTTACCTTTCACGTAAAAATAAAGCCATAGATTGGCGAGTTTTGCAAATGTTTAAGTTACTTTCCGTAGTTACTTAACTAGGTAGCCTATTTTTGGGAGTGAGTTCAAATGCATATATCTGCCAAGAAAACCTGTATAAGTTTTTAGGTATATTTATGTTGGCATACTATAAACGAGTATTAAAGTTAAAAACTACTTAACTTAAAATTATAAACTAAAACACTAATTGTAATTGTAAAATGTTGCGTATGATTTGCAAACTCATTCAAATGCAAACTATCAATGATGATTCTCTTCAGTAGTCGTTGAGTATTAGGCTCAGTATTATCAATGTTAAGTACACTTCTGTGCTGTTTTTATGACCGACAATTGAAATATCCTGCTTTGTTCGTTATAATATACTGTTTCCTTTATGATTAGGTATTGGTACCTTCTTAACTTTAACTATTTTACGAAAATACAAATAAATGTCTCCAATAGGACAAACAATCCAAATCCTTCTCCAATCATCTTTCCGTCTGTCTGCAAAACGTCACGAAATAATTGTAACACAAAATAACTTTATGGCATATCAAAAGATATTCACCCTATATTTCCCGTCGTCTCTCATATGAGGCGTACCCATTTCTTTGACATTACAATTTCATCCCTCACTCAAACGTGTCTGTTTATTTGAGCAGCGTACGCAGGATCAACCAAACGTGTTAATGCGCAACGGCGCGGACACTGTTCGATGCAGAAGTTATTGAGAAATACGTTCAAAATAAATCACACTATTACGGTTTATGCGGTAGAGTTGTCACCGTTCACTGATCTGTTTTGGAATCATCAATTAATAACAGCGACACCGTTAAATATAGTTTTGTAGCTAAATATGTGCTTTATTAAGAGCCAACAGGAGTGGTCATTTCTCCATACAAACGTACTCGACTGTTTCCTCCGTGGGTTTTGATGCTAGAGCAATGATTTTTTTCAACACAGATTAATATTGTCAATATCTGTGTCAGACCGTTTTCCTTTTTTGATATTTTTGTTTTTTAAGGCGCTAGAGCCCTTCAAAAATGGCCCAAATGGCCTAATTGACTATGCCGCAATGTGAGGCATAGTATTCAAAACTGATATGACTGATGAGCCAAAAAAGCAACACGGTCCGACAGAGATAATTTTATAATCATTTAGATTTCTAAATTTGGTTACGATTGGTTAAGTTTTGGAGGAGGAAACAGTCGAGTACGAAACCTCGATTTTTGAGATTTTTACGCAGGATTTTTCACCTAATCCTTATCGCTCTATTTTTAGGAACCGCTTCCGTTAGCGAAACGGGTATATTTACCTAAAATATTTAAAACTCAGCTCCTGTTTCATCTTAAAGTATTGAAGTAAGAACTTATTATCTATTTAATTGTAACTTGCTAGCCTGGTAGGTATGCCGGTCCTAAATAACCCTTGGGTTTGCTTGGCTACCGAACTAAGCATTGGCATAGGCACTAGTTTCAGCGAGTGTAAGGTTAACTGGAAGAGATCTCTCTTAGGGATAAGTTCGCCCTTGTACTATATTTATGTTCTATCTGATATACCTTTACTCCTCTCTTCCGTACAATAAAGTGTTACTTACTTAATTATAGCAATCTTACTCGTATTGCAATGGACTAAGGTGAAAACATGTATACTTATCTACTATTATGAACTCGACTGTACCACATCCCATGTATCTTATTAATTTTGTGTTTCGCGAAACCTTTAAATATACAGATCCCACACCTCCATCGAACACATAAGGTAAGCCGATGAGTCTTATAATTACTTGCGTGGATCCCGCAGGCACTTCCGACCCAATCGGGTACTTAAAAAATATCTGTCTTATGTGCGTCTGTACATTAATATAATTCAATATTCTATTCACCTAAGAATAAGGCGTATAGTTGCATGCTTTTGCATATGATGTTACGGCAGATATGCTTAGCGCGGTACCGATGTAAAATTAATTTCTCTCTGCGCCGAACAAATTACTCCGCCCAGTGAAAACAAGCCCGGGAACTGGATTCCCAGGCTTTTTTAATTTGAGCTACATACTCGAAATTAAACGTGCCGGTGGTTATGGTACACAAGATTCTATTAGGTGTGTGCTGTTCGTAAAAATAAAGTTACCAATACAAAATAATATTTCCGTATCAAGTTGATATCAACCTTTCAAATTACAACACTACCGTGAGATTCAACTCATGACAGCTGGAATCATAATCATCTTAAGAGCGTGAGCGTGAGTGACCTTAAGTCATAATTAAAACAAAATAATGAAGTACTCTTTAACAATTATTACTTTCGCAGGGCTATGATTTTTTAAAATATAATTAAATCTTCTTTACGATCGTGCTCAAAGTGTAAAACGTTACACAAACAGCATAAAGAAAACCTTAAAGCGCACCGAAGCCGTAACTAGGTTTTGCTCCCTCACTGAAGCGACACAGCAAATGGGTACCATTAGCAATTAGTACGTCTAGTTCGTACTATCTTGAAAGGAATTCGCGCCATTAACGTCTGTCTGTCAGTCATATGCAACGGCACGGAATGCAACACGGTAAAGTTTTGTTTTGTTTAGGTAGCGTGACGTGTTTTAAGCTATTCGGTTTTAGCCTTTTTCTAACTCGACGGTGGCAACTGTGCTCGTTGCCTTCCCTCGTATATGAGGATTGTTTACATAGCAGAGTATTCAGGTCTTTCTAACATTAAAGTGCATCCTCGATTTACAGTTTTAAAAGTATAATTATATATGTATGGATAATCTCATTTTTTGTTCTAAAATGTCGAGTGATTTGAAGGCTTGTGTCGTTTTCGGTACGATAGGTGACATTCGTTACGTGGGCTTAAGTGACATAATCATTAAAAATTAATATTTAATTTTGAGCCGTGTAAAGTGGCCCTGACTTAGCTCAATGGCGTGGAGTTATTCCCCCGTTTTCAACTTATTTACTTTGAAATACTGCGTGGTCAAGATCTTCTAAAACCATATAACAAATTAATATTAACCGTTAAAGTTCAGTCACCTGTAATAAATTAATCAAATAATCGTATTTTCTACTCGTACAGCAGATTAACTATTTTCACGAACAAATATTTTTTGTCGTATTAAAAAAATAAGCCTTTTATTGAATAATAATAAAACAAACACATTTAAATACGCTTCCAGAGAATTGATATTGTAACTTAAATAGCTATTTGACTCGACATGACAAGACGTGGCTAAAAGAATATTGAATCAAAAAAATCGAAACCAGAGCGTCAATAAATGACCGCGCACACCCTACGCCTCGATGAACAGGCAGCCTTAATCCCCCCTGCCTTTATTTATCCCCTTTTGATTCACATTGTCCTTTGTATAGTCCTCCGGGTAATATTTTATTGATCCTAGTGAAGGCTACTTTCCTAATTGGCCCCGCCTGAAAGGTTCTGTGAATTTTGAGCTGAACGCAGAGCCCTGGTATTAATAACCCTTTGCCCAAGTATTATTAACTGCCTAGTTGTTGTAGGATAAATAAGCCACTTAGAAGCTATATAAAGCGGAGTTCTCGTTGAAAGAACTATGGAAACGAAGGGAAATAAAACCATTAAAAAACATTTAACACAAGCGTTTACCATGAATAATAGATTAATAGATATTCATTATAGTCAGTATCTACATAGGTATTTAAATAAAAGTATACAAACAGTTTGTACATTTTCGGGTATCTATGGGTAGTTATAACATTTATTGGTTAATTTAAAAAACCGGGCAAGTGCGAGTCGGACTCGCGCACGAAGGGTTCCGTACCATAATGCAAAAAAAAACAAAAAAAAAGCAAAAAAAAACGGTCACCCATCCAAGTACTGACCACTCCCGACGTTGCTTAACTTTGGTCCAAAATCACGTTTGTTGTATGGGAGCCCCATTTAAATCTTTATTTTATTCTGTATTTAGTATTTGTTGTTATAGCGGCAACAGAAATACATCATCTGTGAAAATTTCAACTGTCTAGCTATCACGGATCGTGAGATACAGCCTGGTGACAGACGGACGGACGGACGGACGGACGGACGGACGGATAGCGAAGTCTTAGTAATAGGGTCCCGTTTTACCCTTTGGGTACGGAACCCTAAAAACCGCCTGGATCACTCACTGAACGCCCTGACTTTAACCTACATTATTTAATCGTGTAATGTTTTCATCTATCCTCACCTGGCTTAAGGAGCCATTTGAGGGTAGATTTTGTTTGCTTTTATTTAAATACCTAAAGATAAAGAGTATATAATGATCTTGGTGTCTGAATTACATAGAATATACGAGTATGTACGTGGTTTTGAAATAAAATATAGGCAAAAGAGTACAGATGCCCGTACCTAGTCTTATCTTTCATTTAAACCAGTACGGATATGATGGTCGTATTTGTCTACGTGACAGCGTGATAAAACGGTGTACGTCTCTTTCTATCCCGCAGAGTTAAAAAGTGACAGTTGTTTTATCACGTGGATAAATGTGGATAAAGTGATCCATAATTGGCTTGCAGCTTTTCTTGTTCGGTTTTAGTTTGTTTACACGGATCACTTAGTTTACTAATTTCCATGCATAGTTAGAGTTACCCGTTTTTATTATCCCTGTTTATTTAACCTGTATTATTATTTATCAATGGAGTTTGGTTATTTATATTCAAACCCATAAAATAATATTCTGTGTCTCCGTTGCCTCCCAGTTGTGAGAAATTGATTGAAAAGAAACAAATATGAAAGGAAAGTTTCACTCCCAATCCATCACTTTGCTCGTGGAATTGCGCGAAAGACAATAGCTTGAATAAAATATTCAGAAAGCTGAGGGAAATGCCAAATATAAAACTTTTATTGTTATTGTTAGGTAGGTACATGTACAGTCACCTGCAATAGTATGTTACTCTTCGAAGGCCGCCGACGCTATGTGACGCTCTTACGGCTCTATAAATAAGATCGTGTCAGATATTTTTGCGGCCTTCGTTGTGTAACATATTATTGCAGGTGACTGTACTTTGAGTATGAACGTGCTAAGTATTATATACAAGTGATGTTTTACCATTGCGGGATTCGGATGAAGTTACGCGCCAAAAGTATATGCCACCCTCGAGAGAAAAAACAAGTGGCTATCCTAATTTAGGTAGCTCATTTTGAAAATTAAAATTGGAAATAATTTGGAAGGTTAACATTGAAATCGTGTCAAGATTACGTACCTAACCGCTTCCGAAAGCATAATAAGTGCATGCAAGCAAACTACCTTATTACCGGATTAAATTAGGATTAGATTTAGGTTGGTTCAAGACAAACAGAATTCAGGCTCTGCTAGTAGAAAGTATTCCCCGATTCTGGCCCCGCCTCTCAGTGGTCCCCGATCCTGACCCCAAGGCCGAGCCACCGCCCCTGCTGAACCTAAAAAAAAAAAAAAAAATAGCCCCCCATTTGAATTGATTGCGCTAGGTCTCAGCAGTGCCCGGCGCCTCCTTCAGGGACTTACGAAATACGCTAATTAAACAATACACCTTGTTCACCACGGTAACAATAGGCTTATCGACCCTTTTCTATTGTTCGATCTCGACTCGGGCGCGCTATTGTGTTACCGAGCATACTACCTGCCTGGACCCTTTCCTTAACCCACCGACGTCTCCATTCATGCTTTCTTTATGTGTGTATACTGTAGGTGTTTGTGATAGGTATTTTGCAATAGGTATTAGCGACAGCTATTTGCAATAGGTATTAGCGATAGGTACTTATTTGTGATGCATAGGTACTCTAACTACCTTTCTACTACTTTCACCTAGTCTTCCGATATAAAGTAAACTCGTAGTTACTTGTTTCTTTCTATTATTTAAAAAAATAACGAGGCGTGTGAGGCATTTCTTGTGCACTTGTGTTCATTGTTATAATAGCTTAATTGTTTTATTGATAGACGTCTATTATATTTTATACTGACAATGGATTTATTGTTTCCTATACCTATTCTTTTATAATTTGGGTTTGAGTAAAGAGAACGTCTGTTTAGATGAACTTGTTGATACATGTTACTTTGTGTGATTTAAAAAAAAGAACGAGACATGTCAACTGGTTTCAACATGATTTAGTCTAATACATCAACATTTCTTGTGCGTTGCTATTCATTGTTATAACAGCATAATTGCTTTATTAATAGACGTCTATTATATTTTATGCTGACAATGGATTTATTGTTTCCTATACCTATTCTTTTATAATTTGGGTTTGAGTAAAGAGAACGTCTGTTTAGATGAACTTGTTGAGACATGTTACTTTGTGTGATTAAAAAAAGGAACGAGACGTGTCAACTGGTTTCAACATGATTTAGTCTAATACGTCAACATTTCTTGTGCGTTGCTATTCATTGTTATAACAGCATAATTGCTTTATTGATAGACATCTATTATATTTTATACCGACAATGGATTTATTGTTTCCTATTATGCTTTTGAATTTGGGTTTTAGTAAAGAGAGCGTATGTATTAGATGAACTTGTTGAGACATGATTTTAACGGTACTGTACCCTGGTCATAGTGACACAGTATAAAAGCCGAAGAGAAATGAGTTTGAGTAAGTATTACCGTCGTGGCAGTCCACTGTATCAGAGCTCCTTGTATCTATTGCAGTATATAGAAATATAGTGTTAATTCAACAGTGAAGTGTTTAAGTGTTTATAGAAAGACCCAACAATGGATGTAAGTATGTCTTTTATTACCGTAACTTACTTTGTTTTGTTTTCACTTGTGTTCTTTGTGTTTTAATTATCAAGATCGTAGACAGTGTGTAAATTATTGTTTTATATTGTTTCAGTTCACTGAAAATACTTTCAAGAACTATTACTACCCGGATAATAATAAAGACGAATCAAGCGATGAAGAGGGTACGCTTGGTTTCAAAGTTAAACAAGCCATCGCAAAGAAACGTTCAGGAAACAATATCGATAGTTTCTTTGAACGACCTAAAAAGCAACCCAAAATTGTGAAACGGTCTTCGAATGTGAGCAAAAGTTCACCAGACGGTGTTGCAAACTTATCATCCGGACAAGACGACGGGGCGTATGCATCACATTTGATTAAAATCGAGATATATGATATGCAAACAATTAAAAACGTCCCACCCATGGAACACTGGAAGCATGCGGACTTCAGATTGAAATATTTTGCGTTGGAAGACGATTTGGAGCTACAAAATACGCGAAATATTATTTATAACATAACAAAGCAATTAGCTTGTAAGGACAGTAGTGTGAAATATTTTATAGATAATAAGAAACAGTGATAGTTATAATTATTAATGATAGTAGTAGCTTAATGATTGTGTTAACGTATTTCTCATTTTTTACCTCTCCTTAAGTACATTTTCCATGTAACAGATTATTTTTATTGTATAACATTACAACAAGTTTTAATTTAAACTTCTCACTTGTAAAGGTCACAGTCCCCACTCTTAGAAATCTTATACGTGTAGTCAACTATTTAAATGAAAGAAAGCACTGTATGATTTCTCATTTCATAATGGACTCTTTGAGCTGTGATGTCTACGATCTTGAACTTATCAGACTCTGTGAAGAAATAGAAGAAAATGAAGATCTATGCGAGGCTGCCCGTCTTGTGAGCCAACTTCATCGAGAGGCGTAAGTAAAAATATTCCTGTTCATACATGTTTATAACTCTTAACCGGTACCTGTTTAACAAAGGATGGGTCCGTAACTTGTTGTGACCTGAACTAATTGTTAGGATAAACGTGGGGTGGGAGAGGACTGGTTATATAAGCGGGGTATCTCGAGTTCATATCATTCAGTGTTTTGGTGCCGTGCTTGTATTGTGATATCCTTTTCCATAATGGTGTTTACTTATTATCATATTGGTCTCACCTTACCTCGTGATAAGATTGAGGAATTAAGTAAAGAATTTATTGTATCATATTTTCATAGAAATATTCGAATGTGGTACATTTCAAACAAATTACCTCACACGTTACTGGAAGATTCTGATATTATACCGTATTATACACCATGTGATGGGCATATAAAAAATTCCAAGGGGAATACTGAGTCATCAGATGTGATTGATGGAGTTTTGATGATGCAGGCCTATTGTCAGCAGTGTCGAAAAGACTTACGTTAGTATATACAACCAACCATTTTAGTAATTATTTTTATTTTATCTCACATTAAGATATTTATGTTTATTTTGTATTGTTATAGATCTTCTCAAATAGGACGGGGAGTAAAAAGGACAGCTGCAGTTTTGGAGACTGAAGAATTCTTGTTGAAGAAAAACCGTCCAGCGGCTGCTGAACCTGTCACATCAACATCACCCGAACCAGTTCCCGATGTCATTGTGAGTACAAATAATAATCATGAAATTGAATGTTCTGTGTGTAATAAGTTTGTCTCTAAAAGATATTTTAAAAATCATTTAAATAGTAATCTTCACAAAAATAATGTTTTAAGGGCTGACATTGAATGGGTTAATGTTCAGTTAATTGAAAATGCTTTTAAGAATAGGGTGGCCACTTACAGAATACTATTAAATGAAAATGTTCACCAACCATTTACTCCCGAATCTATTTTACTAGGAAATAAAGATAAAATCTTTGCATTATTGGATCGTTCCCTCACTGATCACCATGCTTTAAAAGTAAACTTTATTTTAAATGCGGATTTTACTCAAGAGAGCAAACAAGTAAATAATACATTTGATTTCCAATTATGTAACAATGTAGTTGATGTTAGCAGCGACAAAGATGAGATTTTCGAGTCAGTTGTTAAAGATATATTAACAAAATTATTTAACTTTGAGAGAAAAGATAGTGGATGGAGTTTAGTAAAATTTAACTATCTAGATGTCAATGTAAACAAATTTAATCCATTGCGTGGTTCTTCCTATATCGAATTACCACGTGATATTCAGAACAGAAAAGCAGTTATTAATGTAAAAAATAGTGATCATGAATGTTTTAGATGGGCTGTATTGTCAGGCTTGTATCCACCTACAAGTCATCGTTCAAACACTACGAAATCGTATATAGCGCATAAAAATAAATTAAATTTTGGAAATTTAACTTTCCCACTTAAAGTTGGAGATATTCAGAAATTTGAAAAAATGAATGATATAAGTATAAACGTTTTTGGTCTTGAATACAATTCGAAAAGTAAAATACATGATGTAGTAGGCCCATTACACTTAACAAAGTGCAAAAAAGCTACCCACTTGAACTTATTGTACATATCCAAAGACAGTAAGGGGCATTATTGCTATATCAAAAATTTATCTAGGTTAGTATCCAAACAATTATCAAATACACAGCATGCCGCACATATTTGTGATGGTTGTTTGTCGAACTTTACAACTCGTGACAATTTAATGAATCATCAAAGAAACGATTGTTTCCATGTTTGTACACATTTACCTTCAGAACAGGATAAAAAGAAAAACTGGTTCAATGAAAACGTTTCCTCCAATATACTTACTTTCGATAATTATGAACGTAAATTAAGGGTACCTTTTGTTATTTATGCTGATTTCGAGGCCTTTCTAAACCCGATTCAAACAGGTAAAATTAATCCTACTACATCCTCAACAACAAATATACAAAAACATGAGGTATATAGTTTTGGATACTATATTAAATGTTCTTATAATGATAAATTGTCAGTGTACAGAACATATAAAGGCAAAAATTGCACCCAGGAATTTATGAAGTATATGGAACAAGACTTAAAGGCCATTTGTAGGAGAAATACTTTTGTAAAAACTCCATTGCCTTTATCTAATGCAAATAATGTGCATATTTCTCAGAGTAGTACATGTTATATTTGTGATAAAAATTTAAACGAGGATTCAGTCATTTCCTATAATTACCATACTGGTCTTTATGAAGGAGTGGCACATAAATTTTGTTCTGAAAAATACAGGGCACCTAATTTTGTACCTGTATTATTCCATAATTTGTGTAACTATGATAGTCATTTTATAGTGCATGGGCTTGGTTTGATGGAAGGCGACATTGAACTGATTCCAGAGAACAAAGAGAAATACATTTCATTTTCTAAGAACTTGCAAATAAATAATCGCACAGTTAAATTGAGATTTGTTGATTCACTTAAATTTATGTCCAGTAGTCTTGACAAATTGGCAAAAAACTTGTTGCCTGAACAATTTCATGAATTAAAATTGAATTTTTCATGCGAGGAGGATTTTAAACGCTTATTACGAAAGGGTGTATATCCCTATGAACACATGTCATCATACGATTCTTTAAACTTAACAGCTCTTCCCTCTAAAGATGATTTCTTTAGTTCCTTGTCTGATAGTCACATCTCAGAGGAGGATTATGATCACGCAAAAGATGTTTGGTCTCATTTTCAATGCAAAAATATGGGTGATTATTCTGATTTATATTTAAAAACTGATGTTTTATTACTAACTGATATATTTGAAAATTTTAGAAACCTTTGTCTTAAGACGTATGGATTAGACCCCGCTCATTATTATACTGCTCCGGGATTAAGTTGGGATGCAATGTTAAGAACTACAAAAATAAAACTAGAACTCCTAACTGATATCGATAAAATAGCTTTTATAGCGAAAAATATTCGAGGTGGCATATCACAATGTAGTAATAGATATGCGAAGGCTAATAATATTTTTTTGTCAGATTATAATCAAAATATCCCATCATCATTTCTTATGTACTTTGATGCAAATAACCTTTACGGGTGGGCTATGTCTCAATGTCTTCCTACCGGTAAATTTGAATGGGTAAATACAGATACTGACTTTAATATATCTGATGACGCTGATCATGGTTTAATTTTAGAAGTTGATCTCGAATACCCTAACGAGTTGCATGACTCTCATTCAGATTTGCCATTCTGTCCTGAAAACGTTTGTTTGGGTAATTCCAAAGAAAAAAAATTAATTCCTAATTTAAATAAAAAAACGAATTATGTCATTCACTATAGAAATCTAAAACAGTGTTTAAAAAATGGTTTGAAATTGAGTAAAATCCATCGCATTCTTAAATTTCAGCAGTCTATGTGGTTAAAAAGTTACATAGATTTGAACACCCACATGCGATCACAGGCATCATCCGATTTTGAAAAAGATTTCTTTAAACTAATGAATAATTCAGTGTTCGGTAAGACCATGGAAAATGTTGCAAAACGTGTAAATGTCAAATTATTAAATAACTGGGAAAATCGAGGAAAAACACAGGGGGTTCAATCTTTGATAGCGAAACCCGAGTTCCATAGTTTATCCATATTCTCTGAGAATTTAGTGGCCGTTCAGTTGAATAAAACTAGAATATTTAATAATAAACCGATTTATTTGGGATTTTGCGTATTAGATATATCAAAAACTTTGATGTATGACTTTCACTACAGCTACATGAAAACCAAATATCCAGACAATCTTAAGCTTCTTTATACAGATACTGATAGCTTAGTATATCAAATTTTCACGGAAAATTATTACGCAGATATAAAATCAGACCTTAATTTATATTTTGATACATCTGACTATCCTCCTAACAATAAATATGATTTGCCGTTAATTAATAAAAAGCGATTAGGGTTTTTCAAAGATGAAAATAATGGTAGAATTTTAAAAGAATTCGTAGGTCTGAGATCTAAAATGTATACCTTAGATGTTGAAAAATATGACGAGAATGATGAGAAAACTGAAAAATACGGTGTTTTATCAAAAGCCAAAGGAGTCAATAAATGTGTTACAAAAAAATTTACTCTTGACAATTACAAAACGTGTTTATTTAATAAAAATTTGCAACGCGCTCAAATGCTAAGATTTAAGTCTATAAAACATATAATATTCACTCAAAAAATAAATAAAATATCATTATCGCATGAAGATACAAAACGATACTTATTAGAAAACTCTTCTGACACTCTTGCGTGGGGTCATTATAAAATACCGCAATAATTAAAAAGTTTTTTAAGTTGTAATTTAATCACACAGAACATTCGAATTCCAAATTATTGTTTGTACATTGTATATTTTTAAGATATTACTTGTAAACATGTAAAAAAAAAAATGTATGAATTTTATTTTATTATATCTTTTAAGGAAGTTTTGTAAATAAGAAACAAAAAAATTAATGTTAAAAGTGTGATCATATATAATAAATTTATTTTTTTACGTAATCCTTTTGTTTTTTTCTACTATATCTGAGTTGTTTAAATAGTAATCTTCTTTCTGAATATTACCATTTAAAGTCCATCCGTTAACATATCAACACTCACCCACACACACACACATAGACATAGATTACGATATTTAATAATGATTCACTTTTATCATCCTTTCACCACCATTGTCGCAGGTCCTAGTGGCTGTGGTAAAACTCAATTTGTCACAAACTTTTTGAATAACTCCAAAGAGATATGTAATGTTGAATTTGATGAAATTATTTGGTGTTATGATGAAATGCAACCTCTCTACAATCTGGAAAATGTAAATTATAGTCAAGGAATACCAGATTTTTCAATTTTTGATGGGAAGAAACCTAAACTTCTTATTATAGATGATTTGATGAGAGAATCAGATGGACGAATCGTTGACATTTTTACGAAAGGTAGTCATCATAGAAACTTAAGTGTTTTTTATATTACACAAAACATATTTCATCAAGGTCGAGGTCAACGTGATATTTCATTGAATACAAGCTACATTGTATTTTTTAAAAATCCCAGGGATAAAACTCAAATACGCTACCTGTCACGACAAGTTTACCCAGAAAACTCAAAGTTTGTGGACGAAGCCTACAAAGATGCTACAAAGGAGGCTCATGGTTACCTCATGATTGACCTGAAACAAAATACAAATGACATATGCCGTTTCAAAACAAAAATATTTCCGTTCGATGGGCATTGCACAGTGTATGTACCTAAAAAGGGGTTTAAATATGATAAAAATCAGCATATTTTAGTCAGTTCTACATGATGCATGCAAGAGTAAACACATATAAACATTTACTTGAAGCATTGCAGTTGCTTAAACCCAAATATCGTACTGCGTTACTTAAATCTTGTGACGATGAAGAGATCAACATTATTTGTGAGTGTATTTATAACGTCCTAAATGGGAAAATTCCATTAGAAACAAAAGAAAAGACGAAACTAAAAAAATATAAAGATATTTTAAGAAAATTAGTTTCGAAAGGGAAACATAAAATAAGAAAAACTGTTATAGTTCAAAAAGGAGGCGCATTTCTACCTATTATTTTAGGTGCAGTTTTAAGTGCTTTAGTGAACTCTTTATCATAAGCAAAATGGAAAACACAAAAAAAATGTTATTAGTAGAATCAGATTTTATTGAAAGACTGAAACGGAATGAGAGTCCACCCGAAAATTCCTCATCTCGGCTAGATGGAGAGATGCAAAAGATCCTTAAAAGTAAAATGAATGATCGCGAAAAGTGGACGTTATATTCTCAAGCATTACAAAGATTTCTACATTTTATTGAAACAGATCGAAAACCGTTTAGAATACCCATCGTGATGGAGGGGCTAGATCAAGTCATCAACGAAAGTAATGATATTATAAAAACAAAAGTGAACAAAAAGGAGGAGAATGAAAATAATGAGTCAGTTACAGATAATATAACTGAAGCAGCCACACCGTCATCGTTTAATACACCACCTGGTGAAATAAATCAAGAACTAATGCCAATCAGTCCATCAAAAATTATAAACATATTACCTAAATCTTATGAAAGAAAAGCTCGAACGTTGTTAGATTACATTGTTTCAAGTAAACCGAAAATTTGGTGGAAACAGACTGGTGAAGTTGTTATAAATAACCAAACCATTCAAAATAGTAATATTACTGATTTGGTAAGCGACACCGTTAGATGTCTTAAACGTCCTAAGCCAATTGGATGGGAAGTGTTTGCTTTACTTTTAAAAGATATCGAAGTTCCTAGGTCATGCATAGGTAATCCTACAAATTTAGCATTTATTAAAGGTACTCCTTTGATTGAACCCTTTACCCCCTCCACATCTGTGAAGACGAGAGCCTCAACAGATAAAGATAATAATACTTCTACACCTCTTGCTACACGGGAGCAAAAGAGATCCGGAAAGAAAATAGAGTGGGAAAGATGGACTCCTTATTAGACATTAACAGAATCTACTATGATGTCTCTAATCCAGCTGGCTATAGCAGTTTAAATAATTTATCAAAGGAAATGAAAGGTCAAATGAACAAAGAGGAAGTGAAAAAATGGTTACAATCTCAAGATACGTACACGCTGCATAAACCTACTCATAGACGATTTACTAGAAATAAATACATTCTCTCGAACTTTAATGAACTTTGGCAAGCCGATTTAAGTGATATGAGTACTTATAGTCAATATAATGATGGGTACAAATATATTCTTTGTGTTATTGATGTATTCAGTAAATATGCTTTTGCAAGAGCCATGAAGAAGAAGGATTCAGCAACTGTTAAACAATGTTTTGAAAGCATATTTACTGAAGCCAACTCTGTTCCCCGTCACATCCAATCTGATAAAGGTACAGAATTTGTTTCAAGGGCGGTTAGAGATTACTTTAAGAGCAAAAATATTAATTATTATACCACTAATAACCCCGACATTAAAGCAAGTATAGTAGAAAGGTTTCAAAGAACACTTAAAATGAAAATGTGGCGTTACTTCACTCATAAGAATACATATAACTACACAAATATATTACAAGATCTTTTACATTCTTACAACCATAGCTATCATTCTAGCATTAAAATGCGCCCAGTTGATGTTAGCTCTAATAATATTATGACTGTTTGGTGTAATTTATATGATCGCAAAAAAGATAGGCAAATTTCATCAGAAACTAAAAAACTAAATGTAGGTGATCATGTTAGAATCACTAAATATAAGCATGTGTTTCAAAAAGGTTATGAAAGTAATTGGAGTGATGAAATATTTATTATTGATTCGATTATTAATAGATCGCCACGAGTTGTTTATACAATAAAGGATTTAGAAGGTGAACCCATCATTGGTACATTTTATTCTAAAGAATTACAAAAAGTAACTTACCTCCCCTCCAACGAGTATAAAATTGATAAAATAATACGCTCGCGTCGAGTTGCTGGCAGAAAGGAAATACTAGTTAAGTGGCAAGGTTATCCTAATAAATTTAATTCTTGGATACCTGAATCAAACTTAAAGAAAATATGAGTGAAAATAGTTTTTATCTAACTTTGTTAAGTAATAGTTCATCAGATTACTACACGGATAACACGACTGCACATTTCTTAACTAAATTACCAAAGACCATTAAATTGGATGGAGAATGGGTAGTTGGGTTGGTGGAATTTCAATACCCTTGTTCCATGTATAATGTTCAAGAGCACGAAAACATCATTTATTTAAAGAAAACGGTGTTATCACCCACCGATAAAACTACAAAAATAGTGGATATAAAAACTCATATACCAGCCACTACATATGATAATATAGATCATTTTCTTCAAGCGTTTAATGAAAACCCACAGTTAAAAAATAACGTAAAATTTCGATATGATGGATTAACAAAACTGGTTGGAATAGCAACAACAAATAAAGAAATAACATCTATCATAACAACTCCGATACTAAGTCTGCAATTGGGTTTTAAACCGAGAACAAATTTAAAACAAAATACATTAGGAAAAAACCCTGCAAATTTATATTTAGGTTTACCATCTCAAATATTTGTTTATACTGATATAATACATCCACAAGTAGTCGGAGATGTTATTACTTCATTACTCAGAATAATACCTTTAGATCCAACTAAGTTCATTTATGGAGCTTATAAAACTCACATCTTCTCACCCGCTCATTATGTACCAGTTTTACGAAGAGAGTTCGATACAATTGAAATAGATATAAGAACAACGACTGGTGTCAGAGTACCATTTCAATTTGGATCTTCTTGCGTGAAGCTACACTTTCAACGAGTAAAATGATTTACAACAGATCGTCAGTCTCTTGTCCTTACGAACATTATTATTCACACCAAGCCGGCTCTGGGATAGGTATTGTCTATAAGGGAGTTCCATACCAACGAGGACATGGTATAGGCAGTTTTTTGGGTGGACTATTTAGATCAGTGCTCCCTTTGTTATCTAGCGGTTTAAAAACCATTGGAAAAGAAACCTTAGGGGCAGGGGTTGGTCTGTTATCTGATATGGTAAATTCTCGTCCTATGGATAGTTCCATTCGATCACGATTTAAGGAAGCGAGCGCTAACCTAAAAAGAAAGGCTGATGAAAAAATTGATTCTCTCATGTCAGGATCTGGGTATAAAATGTCGAATAAAAGAAGAGAACCGCTCATTACTCGAAAAGCATCGCGACGAAGAGGAAGTAAAAATAATAATAAAAATAACGATATATTTTCAAGTTAAATAATGTCATTTCTACACAATCATTCATGTGAATGTGCAAAATCAGAATTAGATATATTTGCCCTTCCATCAACTCAAACAAGTATTGAAAGCGGACATTGGATTCATTACAAACCAATTTCATCTTTAAGTGATGATGGCCCCATTGAATTTCAAGTACCTGGATCAGGAGATGACTACATTGATCTATCACACACAATGTTACATATTACTGCTAAAGTGTTGAATCAAGATGGGACAAAATTAAAAGCAGATGCCGGAGTTGGACCCACCAATAACTGGCTACATTCCCTTTTCAACCAACTTGATGTATATTTAAATCAAAAACTCATATCACCCCCAAACAATACATATGCTTACCGTGCTTATATGGAAAATCTTCTCAACTATGGACCGGCAGCCAAAAAAACCCATCTTACTTGTGGGTTATGGTATGAGGATACCCCAGATTTTATGGATACCGTTGACGCCAACAACAAAGGATTTCAGAAAAGACTAGAATTTATCAAAGAGAGTAAGCAAGTGGAAATGATTGGACATTTGCATGGCGATATATTTAACCAAGAGAAATTCTTGATAAATGGCGTTGAATTGCGTATTAAGTTAGTCCGATCAAAAGAATCGTTTAATTTAATTTGTCATCAAGATAAAAAATTTAAAGTACAAATAACAGATGCTAGTCTCATTGTTAGAAGAACAAAAATTAATCCTAGCGTTTTGTTAGCCCATCAAAAAGTATTGGCAACAACGACTGCGAAGTACCCCATTACGAGAGCAGAAGTTAAGGTTCTCACAATACCATCAGGGGTCCAGGGTAAAACATTGGATAATATATTTCTCGGACAAATTCCTAAACGGTGTATTATTGGATTTGTATCAAATTCAGGTTTTAATGGAAATTTAGCTTTGAATCCATTTAATTTTCAAAACTATAATATGAATTCATTTAGTTTGTTTGTAGATGGTCATGAAATTCCTTCTAAAACATTACAACCGTCATTTAGTTCTGGTTTAATAGCGGCGGCATATCACACCTTATTTTCCGGAACTGGTATTCATTTTCACAACGAAGGTAATGGAATAAGTAGAACAGATTATGGTGGAGGTTATTGTTTGTTATGTTTTGATTTAACCCCAGATTTATCTGCTAGTTCAACTTCACATTGGAATCTTGTTAGACATGGAAGTGTTCGGATAGAAGTACGCTTTGATTCGGCTCTAACTAGCACCATTAATTGTATCGTTTATGCAGAATTTGATAACATTATTGAAATAAACAAAAACCGTGATGTATCTGTAGATTATAATAGTTGAAAAACATAATTATATAAATACAATGTTTTCTTTCGTTTACTTTATTTTGTTGTAGTCATTGTTTGCAGCATCATCAAGACAAAAATTGTTATTAATTAAGTAATTATGGATACTAATGATATACAATTTTGTATGAAGAAATTAAACCCACTTTTTGAAACAAATGTTTTTGCTGCTAACAAAATACCTATTTGGGTCGATCTACCTGTCTTTATTGTTAGTAATTTGGACCCTGACACGAAACCAGGCTCCCACTGGGTTGCCATACACATTGATGTTACTGGTATAGGAGAATATTTTGATTCCTTCGGAAGGAAGCCTTCAGGTTACCATAACTTATTTTTAAAAAGAAACACCAGACAGTGGTTTTTTAACAATAAACCTCTTCAAAACCATTTTACTTCAGTTTGTGGTGAATATTGTTTAGTTTATTTGTATTTTAAATATCATGGAAAAACTATGAAAGATATGCTAAGTTTGTTTTCTGATAATTCTGTATGTAATGACCTTATATTAAGGAATATGTTTAAAACATTTTTTGTGAAATAAAATAATACGTGTACTTAAATAAGATTTTTTATTTTTTCATATAATACAAAGACCATTCTAAACTATACTTTTTTTTTAAATTTTATTATTTACAAAATATTTCTTAACATTCTTTGTTACTTAAAAACGAGACGACACAAAAAAATCTGTTACATGGAAAATGTACTTAAGGAGAGGTAAAAAATGAGAAATACGTTAACACAATCATTAAGCTACTACTATCATTAATAATTATAACTATCACTGTTTCTTATTATCTATAAAATATTTCACACTACTGTCCTTAGAAGCTAATTGCTTTGTTATGTTATAAATAATATTTCGCGTATTTTGTAGCTCCAAATCGTCTTCCAACGCAAAATATTTCAATCTGAAGTCCGCATGCTTCCAGTGTTCCATGGGTGGGACGTTTTTAATTGTTTGCATATCATATATCTCGATTTTAATCAAATGTGATGCATACGCCCCGTCGTCTTGTCCGGATGATAAGTTTGCAACACCGTCTGGTGAACTTTTGCTCACATTCGAAGACCGTTTCACAATTTTGGGTTGCTTTTTAGGTCGTTCAAAGAAACTATCGATATTGTTTCCTGAACGTTTCTTTGCGATGGCTTGTTTAACTTTGAAACCAAGCGTACCCTCTTCATCGCTTGATTCGTCTTTATTATTATCCGGGTAGTAATAGTTCTTGAAAGTATTTTCAGTGAACTGAAACAATATAAAACAATAATTTACACACTGTCTACGATCTTGATAATTAAAACACAAAGAACACAAGTGAAAACAAAACAAAGTAAGTTACGGTAATAAAAGACATACTTACATCCATTGTTGGGTCTTTCTATAAACACTTAAACACTTCACTGTTGAATTAACACTATATTTCTATATACTGCAATAGATACAAGGAGCTCTGATACAGTGGACTGCCACGACGGTAATACTTACTCAAACTCATTTCTCTTCGGCTTTTATACTGTGTCACTATGACCAGGGTACAGTACCGTTAAAATCATGTCTCAACAAGTTCATCTAATACATACGCTCTCTTTACTAAAACCCAAATTCAAAAGCATAATAGGAAACAATAAATCCATTGTCGGTATAAAATATAATAGATGTCTATCAATAAAGCAATTATGCTGTTATAACAATGAATAGCAACGCACAAGAAATGTTGACGTATTAGACTAAATCATGTTGAAACCAGTTGACACGTCTCGTTCCTTTTTTTAATCACACAAAGTAACATGTCTCAACAAGTTCATCTAAACAGACGTTCTCTTTACTCAAACCCAAATTATAAAAGAATAGGTATAGGAAACAATAAATCCATTGTCAGCATAAAATATAATAGACGTCTATTAATAAAGCAATTATGCTGTTATAACAATGAATAGCAACGCACAAGAAATGTTGATGTATTAGACTAAATCATGTTGAAACCAGTTGACATGTCTCGTTCTTTTTTTTAAATCACACAAAGTAACATGTATCAACAAGTTCATCTAAACAGACGTTCTCTTTACTCAAACCCAAATTATAAAAGAATAGGTATAGGAAACAATAAATCCATTGTCAGTATAAAATATAATAGACGTCTATCAATAAAACAATTAAGCTATTATAACAATGAACACAAGTGCACAAGAAATGCCTCACACGCCTCGTTATTTTTTTAAATAATAGAAAGAAACAAGTAACTACGAGTTTACTTTATATCGGAAGACTAGGTGAAAGTAGTAGAAAGGTAGTTAGAGTACCTATGCATCACAAATAAGTACCTATCGCTAATACCTATTGCAAATAGCTGTCGCTAATACCTATTGCAAAATACCTATCACAAACACCTACAGTATACACACATAAAGAAAGCATGAATGGAGACGTCGGTGGGTTAAGGAAAGGGTCCAGGCAGGTAGTATGCTCGGTAACACAATAGCGCGCCCGAGTCGAGATCGAACAATAGAAAAGGGTCGATAAGCCTATTGTTACCGTGGTGAACAAGGTGTATTGTTTAATTAGCGTATTTCGTAAGTCCCTGAAGGAGGCGCCGGGCACTGCTGAGACCTAGCGCAATCAATTCAAATGGGGGGCTATGTGCTTTTTTTTTTTTTTTTTTTTTTTTTTTTTTTTTTTTTTTTTTTTTTTTTTTTTTTTAGGTTCAGCAGGGGCGGTGGCTCGGCCTTGGGGTCAGGATCGGGGACCACTGAGAGGCGGGGCCAGAATCGGGGAATACTTTCTACTTCTGCTCAAGTTTGAATAGAAGCTAATTAGAAATTAAGATTGACAAAAGAGATAAGTAACAAAGCATAGCTTGTACAGTTTTCAGGGGATGTCGTTACGTAAGGCAGATTAGATAGACTAGCTAAGACAAGCGTAAAAAGAATTTTAATACAATAACTTGGATAATAAATAGGGTAGGAGAATGCATCTGAGTTAAAACGAAAGTTGTATTAAAACAAATGTTATGGTATAATTATTGTTGGATATCGCAGCACACAACTGGATTTTCTGAATCACATAAAATATTAGGTGATATAAAAATAAATAATACCACTTCTAATACGGAAAGTGTGCCCACTTGATCGCTATAAATACATATGTCGCTGGCGTCGAGATAGATCGCGCAAGTCTCAAGATTAGTCTTTGGGTGAAAACCGGTGGTTACGTTCGTGCTGATGGTGTTTGCTCCTGTATAAACTCTTGTGGGTTGTACACCTTTACGCGGACATACCTTACCTTTTTTGTGCACTGTTACAAACTCTGTATAAATTCGTCATGTTTGAAAATAAACTATTAGTCGTCAAACTACTGCATTTAGCTGATTTGAACGCCCCATCGATCCCGCCACTTAGGGATGATTTTGTCAACGGACGAACAAAGAAGGTTTCCGGTTGATATAGTTCATATGTGGTTAAAATTATAACTCTTAATTGGCTTCATTTTTTACCATCGAATGGAGCTTTATAACCGTACAATATTTTCTGCGGATCATAGTTAGGAGTAGAATATTATAGTGCACAGCCGGAAAAAGACACTGCAATGGCGTCTTCAAATACCGAAAAGCCGGACATTATATTATATGAGTGTTGTCTACCGAAAGAATGGCAGCCCTACATAGCATGCAATATTTTTGAGTTGATAAAAAGACAAAGTGCGGGTAAGTAGTTTGAATAACTAGTGCAGCTAGAAGATGTTCGTGTCACTGATGTACTAGTATGATAAAAGAAATTTGTGGTTGGTGTCTATTTTAGCCAATCTTTTTCCGGGTGTAATGTGGCGCACAAAATGTCGGTGATACGTATTTTTCAAATTTATTTATATCCGGTAAGTTCCGTTTTAGTCAATAATGATGTGTAAAAATCGTTTGCATCAGTTATATGCATGTTAACATAATAATGGAAAAAAAAATTAAACTCGTGAAAACTACAATCCAGTAAAACGGCTAAGACCTAGGTACATAACTGTGTAGAACAGATATCTACTCAAAAGTATTCACCTCCCTATTCACACACCTGGTGCAACACGTAATCTTTGTGGTGTAGACAATATGCAAATGGCTTTGAGTAAACATACAACGAACATAGAAAAGGTAGCGAGAAAACGCAACATAACAACATCCATGCGTTCATCAAGTGTCTTGTTAATTAATATAATTTCTTACACCTACGGAGAAAAGGGCGAAGTACCTACGTAGGGGTTTAAAATGTTCTCAGGAGGAAGTAATAAAGCAATGCGCAAACTTTCTATAATGACACTTTCAGCAAAATTCCAGTCTCCCGCGGGCGTCTCAGTATTTGTCAAGTTTCATATAAACAGATCTGTGGAAAGGTAAACAAGTTTAGTTTAACTCCCGTTTCGACACTCTGAGGAGACGTATAAACTTCGTACGTCTACGTCTAATTAGGATACAACTTCGGGCCATTCATTTCAATTTCGTTTTCGGGCATTTACTCGGGCTTTAGGCAAAGTTGGCGGCTGTGTTGAAAAGATAAGTATTGATTACCTACTCCTTTAATGATGAGAGGCAGTTTGCGTTTGTTTGTTTTCCGCTCCTGTAAATGGACTTTCGGCCCAATTCGAACTTTAAGATACGTCAGTTAATATATCTAGAAAAGATATGGATTAGATATGTCAGTGACAAACAAGTGTCAAAAGCGACGTTTCTTCAAACAAAAACGTCACTTTTGACACTTGTTTGACACTGACATATCTAATCTATATCGTTTCCATCTCTATTATTTGACGTATCTTAAAGTTCGGATATAGCTGTTTATTATTTGAGATCAGCTTTCTTGCTTTGCGCATATCCCTAACCATGAAATCATCTTTTTCATTGTCATTTCGGTAAATTTGATAAGTAAAATAAAACCTTGTTTATGACCCATGCAATGCATTCCTAAAGTATCTGAGAGGGATTATAAATATGCGGAAGGCGAAATATGTATGTAGTTGTCTGAAAATCATTGCGGTAAGCTCTCCCTAGCAGTAACCTTACCTAGCAGTTGGTTGAAGAATACAACTCCGCTATTGTGAGATTCGTGAGGAGTCCAATCTAATCCCAATAATCCTTGGTTTCCCTTTTAGCTTGAATTGTTTAGGCTGATTATTTGTGCCAATTATTTGGCATTAGGTTGCCAAATAATTGGCACAGCCAATCAGCCTAAACAATTAAAGCGGAATGTATGTTTCCTTAACAAGTTTTATCAAAAGCCAGGATCACGATATGAAATGATGAACACACCTCATTTTATTCCAGTATCTATTAAAAGTACCGTGTCGCCTTCTTTGCTCAATTTTCAATCTTATTCCGTTGTTATAGCGTAAGCATTCCTTAACCGCAGTTATTAATAATATATTATTTAATCCTGACAAAAATGGGAAAACAGGTACGTATAGAAATTAATGTCTATACTTAATTATTTAAAATGTACCCATTGCTCTTAGGTAGAATAATCATGAGCATGTATAACACCAATATGTAGTTCAAAAACATTATAAGTAGGTAGGTCATCAGTTACGAAAACGATTATATTTAATCACTTCTCTTCATAAAATTCTCACAATTTCTTTTAATTTTTTACCTTTTTAATATTATTTTATATTTCAAGGAACGTGAAATAAAACAGTAAAATCAAAATGACCGTACGAACCACTATCAACTCTATAAGTGGCATATTCATTACAATTTTTTCAAGATACTTAATTCCAATGTTCCTAAAATGCATATTTTACAGGTTTATTACGTTGGCAACAATTCACAAAAGAAATAAATAACATAAAAGTGTATTTGTGCACGCGGCGGAATGCCACAATCACTGGAGTGTGGTGTTTAGTATCGCTGTGCGAGGACTGTGCTTCTTCATTATAAACTCATCAACTGTTGTTTTATAGCGCGATGCACCATTGTTATGCGACATTCGCTAGGGTTGCCGCTTTGGAAAATGGAAAAGAAATAATGTATTTGTAAAAAATAATACCACGACCAGTCTGGCCTGGTGGGTAGTGACCCTGCCTATGAAGCCGATGGTCCCGGGTTCGAATCCTGGTAAGGGCATTTATTTGTGTGATAAACATAGATATTTGTTCCTGAGTCATGGCTGTTTTCTATGTATATAAGTATGTATTTATCTATATACGTATGTATATCGTCGTCTAGTACTATGTTGGTTTGTAAGATCGATATAGCTATAGGTTTTCTATTGTTTTGTATATAATCAACACACAATCTTCAAATTTTGAATATCACACACACTAGCCACTCTCCCCGGCTTCGCACGGGTTACCAAATTATACACCTAAACCTTTCTCAAGAATCACTCTATTGATAGCTGTGTGAAAACCGCATGAAAATCCTTTCAGAAGTATTTGAGTTTATCGCGAACAAACATACAAACATAGAAACAGACAGACGTGGCGGGGGACTTTGTTTTATAAGGTGTAGTGATGCACATGAACTAGTATGATTTCAAATCGACATCTATATTATATTACTCTTTACCTCTATACTTACACGTTTAGTTATTAGAGGTCTGAAACAAAGATGTTAAATGGGTGTCATATGATATTTGACAACCCTATTTCCGCTGGCAAATAAATCCTTGTTCCATGGCGCCGGAAGTATACACATATAAATATAAGCATAAACGCTATTTCGTGGTGTATAGGCAGGCTCATACAATATGAACGTATAAATTGTTAAATTAGATAATAATATTTCAAATTAAAATTATATACCTACATATAATATTAGCCAAAATAAATATCACATATACGAAAAAAACTTATCTTAACAAATCTAGGTACCTAATTAATATCTATATTTACATAAATAAATCGACCATGTTTTATGGCTTTTATGCGTTTGTTAAGCAAGTACCTAATGTAAAAAAATTATTGCGATGCTATATTTAAATTGCGAAATTTTCCAAAATTTTATAAAGTTACTTTTACTGTTAATTCGTTTGCATATATAATAGTTACATATTAAAAAGCACGGTTCAATGTCAGCCGAGTCCTATAATAATTTCATTTCATTTATTTTCTTGCAACCATGGTGTTTATATAGGATGTTCATTTACCTATAAGCAGTACATACATGTACCCCGCTAGGGTGTAGCAATGTTACATATATGATTTAATGATATTTAGTATAACAGGCGGTGATTCTAAATAACGGGTCTTCCAAGTATCGCCATAATACAGAAACTGTACAGAATAAACGGAACGATACAAATCGAGGGGAGAAATATAAATATTTATTGTACAGGTGGTATAAACCGCTCGAGGATATTGCTGGATAAATTGATTGTTCGGGGTCGGTTTTCCATTTAGATATGGAAATTTCCGGGATTGTGTACGAAAATCTTCGATTTACCTTTTTTTCTCAACAAATCATTGTAAAAGCGGTGCGATCAAGGCTCTTGTTTGAACGGGGTAATCTATGATTTAAGCACTATGCTCTGTATGCCATCGACGTTTCGATTTACTGTTGAGAGTTCAAATTTCGATGCCTCTGCCGTATGCAAGTCATGCTAATTGAGGCAACCAATGTCATTACTAGAATTAGATGGACATCAATTTGCAGGATTGGATATGAACACACTAATAGGTCGATGCTGATCAACACATACCGACATTGAAACAGGTAACTGACGCGATTTGACTTTAAATTGGATACCAACAAGTAAAACAAAAATGAAACATAAATCTGTAGTAAATGCTACACACTCTGTTGTAATTTTTATGATTATGACGTATGTCCGCAACATTTTCAAGTGCTTTCATGTTAGTCGTCAAGGTTATATTATAACTATAACTGACGACATAAAACTAACAATAAAATCCCTAACATCCTAATACAAATAAAACATGACCCTTCTATTATTAGATTGGGAATGAGTGTAACGGATAAATTTCGACAAACGATTGATTCCTATGACAAAGGGTGCGGCCATGTGAAATTAATTCAATAAAAAAGGTCACAATGTTGTCCTTTACGTTGCTTCAGATTCGATCACCGAGAGGACACCTGCCCTGGATGATTTGAAACGTAAAGCATCGTATCTAATTATAACATCAAATAGACGTCACGTGTGGTGGACGAACCAAACCACATGTAAATATGTGACACTAGCTGTTGCCCGCGACTTCGTCCGCGTGGAATCTTATCTTCAACATTTTACATCTTTAGTACCTATAATTTTCATATCCAAGCAATGTTGAAATGTACTTTTCTTTTTTAGCAAGATGTATGAAGTTTTAAGTCAAGTGGATTTTGATGTTGGTTGCTGAAATTACTTTTCTTGTATTCTCATAATAGGTACCTATGCCCTTATACAAAGATTCAAGTTCCGCATTCCGCACTCACAAAATATCTGATCTCCATACAAACCCCTTTCTCACCACCTTGGGGGATGATTTTCAAAAATACTTGAATTAGTTTTCATGTTTTTTAATTTATTACCTTTTTTTCCAAAAAGTTAAAGTTCCTAGCTTAAAATTAAATTTACACCCCAAGACGAATTTTCATCCCCTTTTTAGCCCCCTTAGGGATTGAATTTCCAAAAACGTTGCAATTACTTTTTTTTGTAATCGGCTATTATGTGTTTCTAAGAAGTTTCAAAGCATTTGTAATGGATTCAAACTTTGAACCCCATTTTAACCCTGTTAGGGGTTGAATTTTACAAATCGCTGAAATCACTTCTATTGTCTTCTAATAATATACCCAAATACAAAGATTCAAATCCCGCGCTCGAAAAAATGCATGATATCCATACAAACTTTCAACCCCGTTTTCACCACCATAGGGATGAATTTTCTAAAACGCTGAAATTAGTTCTCTTGTATTTGAATTTGATACTTTTTTTCAAAGTTTCAAGTTCCTAACTTAAAATAAAATTTGCACCCGAAGACGAACTTTCATCCCCTTTTTAACCCCCTTAGGGGTTGAATTTCGAAAAACGTTGCCATCATTTTTTTTTTGTAATCGGCTATTATGCCTTTCTACGAAGTTTCAAAGCATTTGTAATGGATTAAAATTTTCAACCCTGTTAGGGGATGAATATTACAAAACGCTGAAATTACTTTTCCTGTCTTCTAATAATATCCCTAAATACAAAGATTCAAGTCCACCACTTGAAATTTTTTTTGATATCCATACAAACTTTCAACCGTTTTTTCACCACCTTAGGGGATGAATTTTCAAAAACGCTGAAATTAGTTTTCTTGTATTTCAATAATATATCTTTTTACGAAGTTTCAAATTCCTAGCTTAAAAGAAAACTTTAACCCCATACAAACTTTCATCCCCTTTTTAACCCCCTTAGGGGTTGAATTTCTCAAAATCGCTTCTTATCTCTTGTACACTTTATAAATGCAATCTGGTGTGCAAATTTCAACTTTCTGGCTTTTGTAGTTTCGGCTCTGCGTTGATGAATCAGTCAGTCAGTCAGTCAGTCAGTCAGGACACTTGCATTTATATATATAGATTACGCACCTAACTGAACTTCGAAAATTCTTACAATTTGTATGAAAGTGGAACGATATTTTATATTTTGAAATTAAAATCTTATTCTTGTGTTTTTTTGTCCGACATTTGTATAACTAGGTACCTAAACATACCAGCGACCGGTCCAGAACCGGCAGCTACCGCATCGCAGGGTATCACTGAGCCCGTCGGGGTACACAAGCCAATCGGGCACGATGGCATCCGACAGTAGCCTCTCTATCGGACTGCGTCGGACAAGTGATAACAGCCGATAAACAGAACTCGTTCCATTGCTGACCCGACACTCGACAGGATACCAAGCTATATAATCTATTTAACAATGAAATTAACTATAAAGATTATACCAATTTATAACAAAGACTTGAATTCCTCTTGCGCGCAAGGTGCGCCCCGGTCTGATTGATGTGAACCGTACTTAGGTATAACAATATATTACTCCAAGCACTTAATGAAATAAGCAGTTTTGACTTAACTATTCAAAATGTTAGTGATGGTACTTGTTATAACTATTCCAAATTTTAGGTACCTACATCAAACGGTCTTTGAGAAAAACGCATTGAACCGATTTGCAAGACCGAAGTGATCCCATATGGGCACACCGTGAACAAAGTTTTGTACGGTGCTCCAAAATCACCTCATTTTTAAACTCATTTTCATTAGCTTTTAGAAAATAGTGAAAATACTATTTTTAATACAGTTGCTCAAAAAGTGCCTCTTTACGTAGCTGTTTAGCGTGCGGAAAGTTGGTTATCTCGAACTAGTGCTTTTTACTTTTCCAATTTTTTTAAATTTATACTTGTTCCAATTCACGACTACTTATTGATGAGTGTTAATATTAGTTTCCTTTAAACGTCGTAATCAGCATAAAAACCTACCGTTAATGTAAAAATACGAAAAATATTACATATTTCATATTTAATTACTTACCTCTTCATCATTATAACACGTTTATTTTTTAATATTCAATATTGAAAATTCCGTTCTTAATAAGTTGACTGAATGGAACGGAATAGCTGCCAAACGCCCATAGATATAATATACTTAAAGACGACGTCTAACCGAGCTGTCACTGTTACCACTTTTGTTTAGTGTACGATTAACAATGTTTTTCTTATTTTTTCGCAACTGTATTAAAAAACGTCGTTCGATACACGTGCGGAAATGTCATTCTTCACTCGTCCCGAGTCTTGCCACTCGCCTGCGGCTCGTGGCAAGATATCTCGGTACTCGTGAAGTAATGACATACCTTCCGCACTAGCATCGAAATGTACTATTATGGGCCACTTACGATCAACATTAGGGAGCAACAATGAAATAAACCTAATTCCAGGGAACTAGCTAGAAGAATAAAATGCGTTACTTTGAGTTCTGCTCGCAGTTTCAGGGCAATAAACTGTTCGCAGTCAATTTAACGTCAGTTATTTATCGCGCCTTTAGCGAGCACTTCAAATACGTTTTCATTTTACGCAGCTGTAACAGGTCTACTAGTACATCTATACAATAGGGTATTATACTGTATTTAAAATAAATTATTTTACACAATGCATGAAATAAAGCACCAGAATTTTTTTACAAAAACATAGATAGGAGTTATTTTTAAACACAAGTTCTATTTAATAAAACGGATATAAATATAAAAAGTAGGTAAGTTGACCGTGACGTCATGATGTAATGTTTCATATAAATTCCATATAGCAAATCGTTTTGACAGTTCTAAAATAGTAACAGATTTGACTAGTAGGAAAATACCTTATTTAAAAAATTGTCAATCTGGGATGAGAGTCAAAATTTTTTCTGTCTTAGTTTTAATGTTTCGAGAATTGGAGATTTATTGTAAGATTTTGAACTCTAATTTGTTAAGTTTATTGTTTTATTCATCATTATTTTGCATGAATGAAATCTGCAAGAAGATAAGCATAAATTACCTACAGAAACAGTTGAACTACATTTTCACTTAGAATCGCAAACTGTTCCAGCGTAAAGAGATATCCGCCACAAAGTTGTCACGTGCACAGATAAGACAAACTGCACGTCTCGCTGCTACGCCAAAGCCGAGAAAGATTGATGAGATAGAACGAGACAGATTTGTTGTCAGACTAAGAACATTATAGTGACGAGTGGTAGCAATATATGGTCAGAATTATAACAGTATTCAAAGGTATGTGTGTAGTTCTCAACACATATAGGGCCGCCTTGAGTGTTATAATCTTAGAATCTTTCCATAAACTGAATAAAAAATTCCGACAAAACCGAAAAAAACACTGATATTTGGGGTACTTTACGTTTTAAACTTGTAGATTAATAGTTCTCTTGGACATATTATTGGCCTAAAGTTGGGGAGTTTTATGGTAGTTTTCCTCCCTTCTTCAGTCGGTCCCTCAATACTGAGGATCGTGACATCATATCCTTCTGTTGAAGACCAGGTTCCTCCATAGGGTTCTGTTTTCCGCCATGCGCATGGCCTCGTGCAGTTTTAATTGCATAGGTGCCGTAGTTTGAGCATACCATCTAGTAGGAGGAGGGCCCTGAGTTCTCGTACGGAGAGCGACGTAAGAGGTGTCTGAAGTATGAAAGCATTTGGTCCATATCGCTGACAACCGGCGTTTTATGCGTAGCTCTCTAGTAGTCTCTGGTAGTTTTCTAGGATATGTCTATATGAGGAGACAACATTACGACCTGTTGATGACCGCTCGTCATGTGGCTACCACGTGGTCGACTTTGTAACAGTCATAAGTCATATAACTTTGATAGAGTTAGACCAAGAAAAGTTTGCAGCGATTTTGATAGCCCACGCAGTGCAAATGTTATTTATACGTCAACATGATGTTAATTTCATAGAAGTTTGACGTTTAAAATAAAACTTGCACTGCGTGGGCTATCAAAATCGCTGCAGACTTTTCTTGGTCTAAATCTATACCAACTGACCATTGATCAATAAACAACCGAAGAAAACCTTTTATACAGCTGTCATTAGAAGGTGTTAAAAACCTTCAACTTTGGTTTACCGGCTTGGTATATACTACATTTCTGACAGGTAGTAACTTCATTTCCGCCGCCACGGCTCGAACGCAATAAATCTTTCGTCAAGAGACCTTTAAGTGTAACTGGGTCTAATGTATGTGGAATAAATGGCTTTCTGAGTTTATTGTTGCACCTGTCAATATCACAGCGGCATTAGGGCATGTTTAATGCATGCCTTTAGTTGCTTTTACAAATAAAAGAACATTTTGATAAAAGGACATTTTGAAAAGGAGCGGAAAACAGTGGAAAAAAAGAAAATGATAAAGACATTTTTGTAAATAGATTAGTAAAAATTCGAGATGACTCGATATTATTTATTTTACGGTAAAACAAATAGGTAAAATATAGAATATATTGGAATGGGCATATAATTCATATATCCCATAAAATTTGTTTCTTGTGGATTTCAATTTTGTAAATGTTTTGTTTAAAATAGTGGTTGGATAAAATATTTTAGATTTACCACGGTTTATAAATATATACAAATTAAAAGTGCTTTCTCAATTTAGTCAGGTTGAGGTTCACATCTAATAAAACAAATTGATTTACAGTGCTAAAAGTTATATTTATCTCACAAATTTTGATTTTAAATATTTTATTATCTATTTTTAACTTTAGTTAAATGCAAAACCAATGGGAATAAAAAAACCGTTTAATTCTATAAAGTATGCTCGCACTTAACGAATCTAATAATAGAGTCGCTACTCAGTGTTAATTCCCGCGCTAAGTTTACACAACATGGCAAATTTACAATGTAAAGCTGGTCCAAGTGCTAACATTATTATTCAGAGTAGCGTGTGAGAGATTCATTAAGACTTGGCTGTATTGAATTTTTAAAGGGCTGAGGGAAAAAACGATTCTATTGAATGACGAAGCTTAGCTAAGTATTTTATGGTTTTTTAAACCTTTGTGTTTTGAATCTTTAAAGTAAATAGCGACTTATGCTAATACTATTTAATTATATTTAAGTATAAATTAAATTTCTAATTTGGAGTAAATTTTCGAGCAAATTACTTAGGCACATTTTACGGTATTAAAACATTAGGGTATATTTAAAAAATTACAAAAAAATAAGATGGAAGGACGTAGTGCTAAAAGATATGATTGAGTGCAAAGTGTCCGAAAACCACGTCGAGGATAGGGCGAAGTGGAAGCAAATAACACGGAAAGCTGACCCCATCACCATGTGGGATATATAGCTCGGAAGAGAGAGAGGTATATTTGAAAAATTATGTATTATTTAATATACCTACAGTCCAATAATGTCTATTAACAAAACCAGAACTTGTTTAAAACGAATTTGCTTTCTACCCGCATTGAGTATTCTTTGAGCCTTATTTTACGTCCAAGTGCCAGCAGACTGAGTTTAGGAGAGCGACTGGACTATTAATCCGCAGGGACAGTGGCAACGATGGCCCACTTTACCGATATTTCTCGGGGCCTCAACTCCCCGCTCGATTACTGGGCGGACCGATATTAGCAGTGGGAAGGATTGCCTTTAAGCTTTTTGTGTCTTGCCTGGATTATGGGGAACTGGGTTTAGACTTGGGAAATGTACTTGCGATTGTTAATATTGTACTAAGTCTGTACATTCGTTTAAAATTTGGGTTCTAGCTATATTCGTGATAAGTAAACAGCTTATATTAATGAAAAAATAGCTGTGTTTTAATGAGTAGTAATTAAGGGACGGTTACAATTAATTCTTTTTTTTAATAAAAAAATTTGATCGCCACCAATAATTATATATTTATATCCGTAATATCATTTGAGAAATTTAATAAAAATCTAAAAACGTTACATATCTAATATGCTTCTGTTATTCACATTTACATAATTTAAGGTGAACTTTTTATCGGTAAATTACATAATAATCTAAAATGTTAAATTATTGGGCACCTTCAACATTAGCTCTCCTTTATGTTAGACTTTACTTTTTATTATTATCCACTCCAAATAAAGTTAGTTCTACTTCTTACAATATTAACTCGTATCCATTTTCGTTCCGTAACCAACAAAACAATTAAACTTGCTCTTCTAGTTCTACCTTACTTTATCTGGTCTTTACTTGCTGAGAAAATTTACCGTTCCGTGCTCTAGGATTTAGACAAATCCAGTGGGTCCGATAACGAATTGGACACAGTTGCACCACACGGCAACGATAGTGCATTAAACTTATCGATAATCGATAATTATGGCCATATCGCTTATTGATGAAATAAATGTTGATGATTATTGTGAACGTGGATTGTGCCCGCTATTTTGGTTATCGGATTTCAGTTTGCTGTGGTTGTGAATAGTCAACCGGGCATATGATTAATCCACTTATTAGATATAACATTACAATACATCCCTTCCCTTCCCCTCATTCCCTTAAAGGGATAAGTTCGCCTTTGTACTGCCTATCCTGTGCCATATTTGTGTTTTGTACAATAAAGAGTTTATACATACAATCCATACATACATACATATTTTTATCTTATGCAATCCGTGTGACGGGTTGTGTATGTATATGTTATGGTATCGGGATCCAGATGGTAAGGAATAAAGGTAGATAATATATGTTCTATACGTACGTATGTATTACTCTAATGAACCAAAGAAATACATAATTTCATATCTAAACCACTAAAAAGTATAAACCCTAAAATAGAGAAGTTTAGAGTCAAGTCTACACAAATCAGCTTCTCTTGTATAATTTTCATATTCAAAAAATAGTTCATGAGTTTTTGTCGTAAACTCATTATTATTTATACAGGGCGTCCCACGGCAATGCCACATGGAGGGAAAGTACCCTAAATATTGTAGATGGAATATTTTACTGAAAGAAGACATTATTTTAATTTAAAAAACAATTTAAACTGCATTCATAGATTTTTAAATAATTACATGGTTGAACCGGGAATCGAACCCGCCGCACGAGAAAAAAAATCACCCTGTAGCTTTATCATACCGATCGAAAGGCTTGATCATAAGGATTATTTTTTGCTAAAGAACATAGTGTCAGAAACAAAAGGAAGACCATGAATTTTAACATTTGATGTGAAATTTAGCGAAATAATCAAAAGAGTGCGGCTTTGTATTCAACAGAATGAGACTACATTTTGAGCATTTGATAAATTAAATTGATTAATTTTGAATTAAAAATGTTAAAATTCATGGGCTTCCTTTTATTTCCGACACTATGTTATTTAGCAAAAAATAATCCTTATGATCAAGCCTTTCGATCGGTATGATAAAGCTACAGGGTGATTTTTTTTCTCGTGCGGCGGGTTCGATTCCCGGTTCAACCATGTAATTATTTAAAAATCTATGAATGCAGTTTTAATTGTTTTTTAAATTAAAATAATGTCTTCTTTCAGTAAAATATTCCATCTACAATATTTAGGGTACTTTCCCTCCATGTGGCATAGCCGTGGGACGCCCTGTATAATAAAAACTATTGACTAGTAGGAAAATACCTTATTTAAAAAATTGTCAATCTGGGATGAGAGTCAAAATTTTTTCTGTCTTAGTTTTAATGTTTCGAGAATTGGAGATTTATTGTAAGATTTTGAACTCTAATTTGTTAAGTTTATTGTTTTATTCATCATTATTTTGCATGAATGAAATCTGCAAGAAGATAAGCATAAATTACCTACAGAAACAGTTGAACTACATTTTCACTTAGAATCGCAAACTGTTCCAGCGTAAAGAGATATCCGCCACAAAGTTGTCACGTGCACAGATAAGACAAACTGCACGTCTCGCTGCTACGCCAAAGCCGAGAAAGATTGATGAGATAGAACGAGACAGATTTGTTGTCAGACTAAGAACATTATAGTGACGAGTGGTAGCAATATATGGTCAGAATTATAACAGTATTCAAAGGTATGTGTGTAGTTCTCAACACATATAGGGCCGCCTTGAGTGTTATAATCTTAGAATCTTTCCATAAACTGAATAAAAAATTCCGACAAAACCGAAAAAAACACTGATATTTGGGGTACTTTACGTTTTAAACTTGTAGATTAATAGTTCTCTTGGACATATTATTGGCCTAAAGTTGGGGAGTTTTATGGTAGTTTTCCTCCCTTCTTCAGTCGGTCCCTCAATACTGAGGATCGTGACATCATATCCTTCTGTTGAAGACCAGGTTCCTCCATAGGGTTCTGTTTTCCGCCATGCGCATGGCCTCGTGCAGTTTTAATTGCATAGGTGCCGTAGTTTGAGCATACCATCTAGTAGGAGGAGGGCCCTGAGTTCTCGTACGGAGAGCGACGTAAGAGGTGTCTGAAGTATGAAAGCATTTGGTCCATATCGCTGACAACCGGCGTTTTATGCGTAGCTCTCTAGTAGTCTCTGGTAGTTTTCTAGGATATGTCTATATGAGGAGACAACATTACGACCTGTTGATGACCGCTCGTCATGTGGCTACCACGTGGTCGACTTTGTAACAGTCATAAGTCATATAACTTTGATAGAGTTAGACCAAGAAAAGTTTGCAGCGATTTTGATAGCCCACGCAGTGCAAATGTTATTTATACGTCAACATGATGTTAATTTCATAGAAGTTTGACGTTTAAAATAAAACTTGCACTGCGTGGGCTATCAAAATCGCTGCAGACTTTTCTTGGTCTAAATCTATACCAACTGACCATTGATCAATAAACAACCGAAGAAAACCTTTTATACAGCTGTCATTAGAAGGTGTTAAAAACCTTCAACTTTGGTTTACCGGCTTGGTATATACTACATTTCTGACAGGTAGTAACTTCATTTCCGCCGCCACGGCTCGAACGCAATAAATCTTTCGTCAAGAGACCTTTAAGTGTAACTGGGTCTAATGTATGTGGAATAAATGGCTTTCTGAGTTTATTGTTGCACCTGTCAATATCACAGCGGCATTAGGGCATGTTTAATGCATGCCTTTAGTTGCTTTTACAAATAAAAGAACATTTTGATAAAAGGACATTTTGAAAAGGAGCGGAAAACAGTGGAAAAAAAGAAAATGATAAAGACATTTTTGTAAATAGATTAGTAAAAATTCGAGATGACTCGATATTATTTATTTTACGGTAAAACAAATAGGTAAAATATAGAATATATTGGAATGGGCATATAATTCATATATCCCATAAAATTTGTTTCTTGTGGATTTCAATTTTGTAAATGTTTTGTTTAAAATAGTGGTTGGATAAAATATTTTAGATTTACCACGGTTTATAAATATATACAAATTAAAAGTGCTTTCTCAATTTAGTCAGGTTGAGGTTCACATCTAATAAAACAAATTGATTTACAGTGCTAAAAGTTATATTTATCTCACAAATTTTGATTTTAAATATTTTATTATCTATTTTTAACTTTAGTTAAATGCAAAACCAATGGGAATAAAAAAACCGTTTAATTCTATAAAGTATGCTCGCACTTAACGAATCTAATAATAGAGTCGCTACTCAGTGTTAATTCCCGCGCTAAGTTTACACAACATGGCAAATTTACAATGTAAAGCTGGTCCAAGTGCTAACATTATTATTCAGAGTAGCGTGTGAGAGATTCATTAAGACTTGGCTGTATTGAATTTTTAAAGGGCTGAGGGAAAAAACGATTCTATTGAATGACGAAGCTTAGCTAAGTATTTTATGGTTTTTTAAACCTTTGTGTTTTGAATCTTTAAAGTAAATAGCGACTTATGCTAATACTATTTAATTATATTTAAGTATAAATTAAATTTCTAATTTGGAGTAAATTTTCGAGCAAATTACTTAGGCACATTTTACGGTATTAAAACATTAGGGTATATTTAAAAAATTACAAAAAAATAAGATGGAAGGACGTAGTGCTAAAAGATATGATTGAGTGCAAAGTGTCCGAAAACCACGTCGAGGATAGGGCGAAGTGGAAGCAAATAACACGGAAAGCTGACCCCATCACCATGTGGGATATATAGCTCGGAAGAGAGAGAGGTATATTTGAAAAATTATGTATTATTTAATATACCTACAGTCCAATAATGTCTATTAACAAAACCAGAACTTGTTTAAAACGAATTTGCTTTCTACCCGCATTGAGTATTCTTTGAGCCTTATTTTACGTCCAAGTGCCAGCAGACTGAGTTTAGGAGAGCGACTGGACTATTAATCCGCAGGGACAGTGGCAACGATGGCCCACTTTACCGATATTTCTCGGGGCCTCAACTCCCCGCTCGATTACTGGGCGGACCGATATTAGCAGTGGGAAGGATTGCCTTTAAGCTTTTTGTGTCTTGCCTGGATTATGGGGAACTGGGTTTAGACTTGGGAAATGTACTTGCGATTGTTAATATTGTACTAAGTCTGTACATTCGTTTAAAATTTGGGTTCTAGCTATATTCGTGATAAGTAAACAGCTTATATTAATGAAAAAATAGCTGTGTTTTAATGAGTAGTAATTAAGGGACGGTTACAATTAATTCTTTTTTTTAATAAAAAAATTTGATCGCCACCAATAATTATATATTTATATCCGTAATATCATTTGAGAAATTTAATAAAAATCTAAAAACGTTACATATCTAATATGCTTCTGTTATTCACATTTACATAATTTAAGGTGAACTTTTTATCGGTAAATTACATAATAATCTAAAATGTTAAATTATTGGGCACCTTCAACATTAGCTCTCCTTTATGTTAGACTTTACTTTTTATTATTATCCACTCCAAATAAAGTTAGTTCTACTTCTTACAATATTAACTCGTATCCATTTTCGTTCCGTAACCAACAAAACAATTAAACTTGCTCTTCTAGTTCTACCTTACTTTATCTGGTCTTTACTTGCTGAGAAAATTTACCGTTCCGTGCTCTAGGATTTAGACAAATCCAGTGGGTCCGATAACGAATTGGACACAGTTGCACCACACGGCAACGATAGTGCATTAAACTTATCGATAATCGATAATTATGGCCATATCGCTTATTGATGAAATAAATGTTGATGATTATTGTGAACGTGGATTGTGCCCGCTATTTTGGTTATCGGATTTCAGTTTGCTGTGGTTGTGAATAGTCAACCGGGCATATGATTAATCCACTTATTAGATATAACATTACAATACATCCCTTCCCTTCCCCTCATTCCCTTAAAGGGATAAGTTCGCCTTTGTACTGCCTATCCTGTGCCATATTTGTGTTTTGTACAATAAAGAGTTTATACATACAATCCATACATACATACATATTTTTATCTTATGCAATCCGTGTGACGGGTTGTGTATGTATATGTTATGGTATCGGGATCCAGATGGTAAGGAATAAAGGTAGATAATATATGTTCTATACGTACGTATGTATTACTCTAATGAACCAAAGAAATACATAATTTCATATCTAAACCACTAAAAAGTATAAACCCTAAAATAGAGAAGTTTAGAGTCAAGTCTACACAAATCAGCTTCTCTTGTATAATTTTCATATTCAAAAAATAGTTCATGAGTTTTTGTCGTAAACTCATTATTATTTATACAGGGCGTCCCACGGCAATGCCACATGGAGGGAAAGTACCCTAAATATTGTAGATGGAATATTTTACTGAAAGAAGACATTATTTTAATTTAAAAAACAATTTAAACTGCATTCATAGATTTTTAAATAATTACATGGTTGAACCGGGAATCGAACCCGCCGCACGAGAAAAAAAATCACCCTGTAGCTTTATCATACCGATCGAAAGGCTTGATCATAAGGATTATTTTTTGCTAAAGAACATAGTGTCAGAAACAAAAGGAAGACCATGAATTTTAACATTTGATGTGAAATTTAGCGAAATAATCAAAAGAGTGCGGCTTTGTATTCAACAGAATGAGACTACATTTTGAGCATTTGATAAATTAAATTGATTAATTTTGAATTAAAAATGTTAAAATTCATGGGCTTCCTTTTATTTCCGACACTATGTTATTTAGCAAAAAATAATCCTTATGATCAAGCCTTTCGATCGGTATGATAAAGCTACAGGGTGATTTTTTTTCTCGTGCGGCGGGTTCGATTCCCGGTTCAACCATGTAATTATTTAAAAATCTATGAATGCAGTTTTAATTGTTTTTTAAATTAAAATAATGTCTTCTTTCAGTAAAATATTCCATCTACAATATTTAGGGTACTTTCCCTCCATGTGGCATAGCCGTGGGACGCCCTGTATAATAAAAACATGAAAAACGCGCCTTGTTCAAAATGAAACTTTTTCTACCGTAACTTCATTGTAACACGCCAAATTATTTTAACCACGTAAATATTAGGTACTAAATTTGCTTGTAATATATCGATAGGTAAATTTGCAATCTCTAAAGCAGACAGTCCCCGCAACAAGACGTCGTCGCAGCGCCTCGGATGTTTGCCAACGTCACCGTAGCCGATGACAATACAACACACCCTCTACACCTTGAGTTGCGAAACCCTACACAAGTCTAAATCTCCGTCATACCAGTGTAATGGGATCCTGAGATCCATATCTAAAAACAAATATCATATCCTCCTAAGTCACTGAAGCCTTTTAACGGATTTAATTTTGAATTAAAATGGAATATAAGAAGGTTCCAAATTCAAAACTGCAATAATAATGACAAGGGGGACTCAAGAGGATATGACAATAGAAAATAGAAGAGGAGTACTAATTGAACATCTACGACAGACTTGTCCCTTAAGAACATCGTAGAAGGAAAAATAGAGGGAAAAAGAAGAAGAGGAAGGCCGAGAAAAATATATTTCGTCCAAATAAAAGAAAAGGTTCAGGTCGTGTCATACCAGAAGGTCAAGGAGTTGGCAGAGGACCGGGCGAGTTGGAAATTGCTCCACCGATAAGAGCAAAACTCCTAAATATAAAGCAGAAAATGACTTTTTTATTTAAAAAACTATCAGTGATTTCTAATAAAAATTACGATTTCTTTGGATCCTTAAACAAAAAATAATATTTAATACCTTGATTTATTTTTCTAAGAAATAACTAGCACTACTAATTGTGCGCTATAAAAAAATCACATTTAATACGCTTGAGTATTATTACTATAATAGTAATCTTTTCTAATTCAGTATTCCCAATAAGGCCTAGTTTCCCGTCTGGGTTGGAAGGCAGATGGCAGTCGCTTTCGTAAAAACTAATGCCTACGACAATTCTTGGGATTAGCTGTCAGCGGACCCCAGGCTCCCAAGAGCCGTGAAAAAATGCCGGGATAACGCGAGGAGCAAGAAGTAATCTTGATAGATAGAAGGTTCACCTCAGCCATAAGACGTCCACTGCTGAACATAGGCCTCCCCCTTGTTATGGGGGGTGAATGCCATAATCGCCACGCTTGGCAGGCGGGTTGGCGATCGCAGTCGAGTACACCGAATTTGAGGGACGCTGCTGCCCGTCCACCGGTGGTCTTGGACGTAGTTTAAGGACATACCCGGGTCCATAGAAGGATAGAAGGGATAGAAGGTTGCTTGTAGAAATATAAAATGTCTTTAAAAAGTGGTCGGTTTTAATTACTTCTAGGTTAGTGTCTATTGATTCCTCTGAATCTTCAACTTGCCCGTGCTCGGTAAGCAATTTCAATAAGATACAAGATCACTGTTAATATTTAAATTGAAACGTTTGCTCGTAGTCTGACTGGATTCCAAGTAAACAACTGTTGTTGAAACAAGTTCACTAGATAACTGCGAAATAAGCATGAATTATTGTTATTGTTTATTTTACGTCTTATTTGTACAGTGGTTTGAAATCGCAATGAAATAATTTGAGTTTGATTAACGTTCATATTGAAAACAAATAGGTATGCCTGCGGCTTTTTACTTGTATGTTCAAAGATATACTCGAAAAATTAATTAATTAATTATTTGAAAAGATTTAATTATGCCTCGATTTAATCATTCATAAGAAGAAATGATAATAAACATTCGTATATTATATTAATTATATATAATGTTAGGCAGGCAGATGCAGATACAGGGAAATTTTTTGCTAACGTTTGATTGACCCGCTGTCAAAAACCCGCTCCCATACAATAGAAGTTCCGCTCTCATTTTAAAACGAAACATAAAACTGTCTGTCTAGTACTAGTTTTCGTTATTAAAAACTGTAATGCAAAGAAAATAGAGCGAGTATAATTTTGTATGTAATATAAGAGGGACTCTTCACCAAGGGACCTAAGATATTAATACTTTGTACTTTGATACATAAGTATGCAAGTTTTAAAGGAAAGTAAAATAAAACTGAAACTAGAATTCGACCCTAAAGCTTATGCTAACTGTAATAACTAGTTATGATTATGATCTTCTTTTGCTTTGGATATGATGTTTCAGCTCAGCTGACAACACTGACATTTCTGGTTAATAAATTGCACTTTTGACAGCTCATATCCGTAATAATTCCAGATCATATTATTAACCAGTTATTATAATCGGAATAAGCTTCTCTACATCATTCTACCGAGAATACTAGTGGTAAGTAGGTACTTAAAGAAATATTTTTTGTATCCTTGCAGTGTTACTTAACGCGTTCCGCGTATGAGGAAACTGTTTGAAAAAAAACACGGCACACGAGAGGTTAATACTAGTAGAAATAAGTTTTACAGTACATATAATGGTCCTATTTTTCCGCACTAGTGCGTAAAATAGCACTTTTCGTGCGTATGTCAAAAGTTTAAAGTGCCATATGTACTGTACGTACAAAACGTACGAATAATTCGCAACTCGTGTCGATTTAAAGCACTCCCTTCGGTCGTGTTTTAATTTATCGCCACTCGTTTCGATTTTCCTCGTTTCCGCACTTGTATCCTACATTAACTATTATGTATTTTTTACTGTTTTGTTTTGCCTTTTACTACTTTCAGTAGAAAATAGAATATGGCATTCACAAAAATAGCAAGAATTCTATACCTATTGTTAAGAATTCAAATAAACGCTTTCATAAAATAAATTACGTTATCATCCCCAATTCAGCTTCGAGCAAGAAGTTGACAACTGCGCGAACACTAATTGTGTAATTCCTTTAAAGCATTCGTTATGATTATCAACTAGGGCAGGCTCCCTTGGGTATAACTTTGTGAAGTACTTAGCGCTTCTTGCGAATATGTGCGAAATACGCGCCCGCTGGCATGGATACAAGAATATATGTAGGTAACTGAGTTTTGCAAGATATGAAGTTAATTCAATTGTAGCAGTTTATGTCACGGCTTTTACATGTTAGTGTGATTTCATATCGCTATCGCTGTATCTATTAGTGTGGATTAAAACAGATTCTTCATTTTAATAGCCCAACAGATACAGTTAGATAAATAGCACACTTACTTACCTGCCTTTGCAAGATAATCTTAAATTCACTGTGTTACTTAAATTCAATAACTTGTCTAGACCAGTCTTTCAAAAATTTAATATTCACCCTAACAAATTCACAACCAAAACACATTTAAGTCTTTCAATTTATTTTGAATGTTTACAAAACAGTCCACGCGGAACAAGAAACAATTTTTATACTTAGTAATTAAAACAGGCTTCCAAACATTTTTGATAATACATTGTCAAACTGTGCTCGAAAATGACTGAGAATACGGAACCTTCCGGTTCTTTCGTTTTTTATCTAGTTTATTTATAAGCTAGGCTTTCATAATCGCAAAAATATGCCTACGGCACGCAACCTCGCAGGAAAACTTATTACGGACGTCGAAAGGCCGCAGGCAAAAGCTAAAGACCTACCGCGAACCCCGATCGACGTGTTGCCTCCCTATCACACTTGCGTACGAATGTACTAGTGCGACAGAGAGGCAACACGTCGAACGTGGTTCGCGGTAGGCCCTCTAGTTCGGAATATTTCACAGTTATCTAGTTACGGCACTTTGTAACTCGACTCAACATGAGACATAAGGGGAGTTGCTTTGAAGCGACTTCCGTTTTCAGTTACTCTGCCACTGTTATTAGACATACGCCAGTTTCTATGGCATTTTAGACGTGAGTGGAAAGTTATGTCGTTACATATAAATGTGGATGTAACCGACGTCCTTGTGTTGGAATTGTTCCCACAGAACAGCGAGATGGAAATAGAGACTATTTATTTATACCGTAAAAGAAATGTTCTGTCATATATTTATAATTTATTACAGCTAGCTTCCCGTTCCATTCTAATTTGAATCTTTATTTTGCCAAATCAGAATTGCATTTGTATTGGCAAGTTTTGATATCACGGAGGCTAGAGGATACATATGTAATATCAAAAAGAATAGACAGTATAGAGGGGTCCTGTCATAGTAAATGTTGTAGTCACTGTAAATTTACTGCCATCTATCGACACACGACTATAACTCAAAATAAACAAGTATGAAATTATCAAAAAAATGAATATAAACGATTTTATTACTTTTTTTTATCATTTTGACCCATGTTCATTCACTGATATCTATTTGTTAAAATTGTTAAATATAAAACGGTATCGTCACGCCATCTAGCCGAGAATAGGCTAAAGGTGTGTGCGCCATCTATCCGAGAATGACTTTTTCTTGATTTCCGAGGCACGTTTTTTTCTTAGACTTTATTCATCTTATACGAAGTTACATATGTCTTTGGTAATATTAAGATACTAGTAGTTTCGATTGTAACAACGCAAGCTCAATTTGACTGCACTAATAAAAAAAATTGTAATCTTAGATTAATTGCTCGCTCTACTCGTGCGTAGGTAGTTCAGATTTATCGTGCAAAATTAAAGGGGCCCACTGATTAACAGTCCGCCGGATGGTATCGGCCTGTCAGTTGTTCGGAATTGTCAAAATTTTGTTCTAACTGACAGGCCGATACCGTCCGGCGGACTGTATATCAGTGGGCCCCTTAAGGCGCGAGTTGATTTGCGTTCACAACTTCGAAGCCACTTTGAATCAGGCCGCCGCGCCATTACTTGTACTTCTTAGTGGGTTTGTAGAACTAATAGCTTAGTGTTAACTAACCACATCTTCTCCATTGCTTAATTAATGTAGTAATATAATGCTTCCATTTGATAAAAGAATAAGGCTCTTTGAGCAGTAACTATGTAGGTAGGTACAAGAAGGCACCGTACATTAGGTTTTTGTGGAGTTTTTTAGGTGGGGTTTTTTTATCCAGTTGTCCGTTTTTGCACCATGTAACAAAGAAATACACTTTTTTTAACCAGATTTTTTTAGTCAAACGTTTAGAAGAAAAAAATAACTGTGCTTATTCCACATTTTAATTTTAGCACAGACAAAGAGAATTGGAAATTTGATTATCAAAGTCAAATATGTGGCCACTTTAAATTTGCTGCCAACTTTCGACAGAGGATTAAAACTTTTAGAACGCCATTTGATTTTGATCCTTATTTTTTCACTGATATGTGTTGTTTATGAGTATCAAAAAGTATCGCAATCTATTTGAGACTAGGCCAAAGGTATGGTGTAATCATTTCGAGCAGTGGCGCCATACCTTTGGCCTAGTCTCGAGTAGATACTTACTACTTACTTTTTGATATTTAACAAATTAAAACATATATTTAACAAATGTCATTCTAAAAGTTTTAATCTTCTCTCGAAATGTGGCAGTAAATTTAGTGTGGCTACATAATTTACCATGACAATAACTCTCTGTACACTCTATTCTCTTAGGTACAGATTTATAAGTTTAAAATACTCGTATTATTATAATCCATATTATTATAATCTTTTACAAACTCTCGGGTTTTTAAGCCCGGTCATTTATAAGGCGTGCGTGGGGATATAGATCCAACACGTAGAGGCCGTTTGGAGAGCTTTGATGTCATGTAGAACGCCTGCTGGGTGCATTTCGGGTGCATAAATAGATATCCGTAAACCGGTTTCAGCAGGCATTGGAAGCTATTGTAAAGAATACGGTCAGAATACTGGTCTATGGTTTAAGTTTGGGTGGAAAAAAGACTGGGCTATTGCAAAGAAGTCCGGACACCTGCCATAACATTGCTTACACAAGTTATCGAGACAGGTTAATCTTTTTATTATTAATGTTTTATCTCGTGCAAGTGTATTGTAAAATTCTTAATGAGATTAAATGATCTTAAACCTTAAAATACATATATGTAAATAAGTTTTAGACAAAAGCATGAGTTGTTATAAAATAATATATCAACACCTACTTACTCGTATTCAGCAGCTAACGCACGAAGTTATCCCAAGAAACTTGCACTGCATCGAAACTATTTATAATCTACCTACATCAGCCTTTAGGTGCATTTAAGTGAGAGACGAGATACATCATATACAGTATATGTATAGGTACAGTTAATTCATATAGTTCCCGCAGTGCGTCTATTCAGATCTCGAGAGTTTAATACGCTGCAACTTAGTACAGTTAAGTGCAAAATGTAATTACGAACGTGCAGGAGCAGAGTATGTATAGATACGTGTTTTCTTAGAACTTGGGCTGGCTTCGATAGAAGCAATGTTGCTTGTTATAAATTTCCTTTCAAGGTATATAAAATGCAACGGTGGTAAAACCCACGTTCTTTTTCGCTTTTCTGAAAATGTTGCTTAAAAATAGAGGTTAAAATTAATACTAAAATAAAAGAAACTTACCTATAAAATAAAAACCTAATTATAAAAAGAATACCCCCTCTAGCAGGTCCGCCTAGAGGGGGTATAAAATAGAGGTTAGTTTTCTAAAATCCTTATCTATCTTTTTGCCCACTCAGCACTAATCGAAATTATTTTCACGTCTCTATAGTGTTTGAGTTTAGTGTAAAATACAGAAAAAAGGAAACAGACTTTGTAACAAACACTAACACAAACTATGATATTACTTAAAAAAGAAAGCAGGAATCTGCAAAAAATCTTACATTACTTCTTTAGTTGTGTGCTCTTATTTCTGACAAACATAGAGAGATCGCTATTATACAATACGTAATCACATTCTATTTCAGAGAACAGTTTTTAACATACATGTATAATTAAAACCAAAATATTACTTTGCTAATCCGCGTAAAAAGATAACGTGCTAGTCAATCAGTGCTAACCCGTTATACTTACTTGCGTATTTTTTGCATGCAATTAATTTTCCCACCCTCCCACCGCAAAAATAAATTGGAAAATTAATTGCATGCAAAAAATACGCAAGTAAGTATAACGGGTTAGCACTGATTGACTAGCACGTTATCTTTTTACGCGGATTAGCAAAGTAATATTTTGGTTTTAATTAATATGGATTTCCGCAAAGTAACGCCTGATTCTATTCACTATACATGTATAAAATATACGTAGGTAGATTAAATTAACACAGGTAAAGTTCTTACAACACCATCCCCATTAGCTCAGTCGAATTCAATCAATTATCAACTTTGTTGCATTGACAATAAGTACATGTAAATTTTAGTGGCACCCTTAGTGAACGGTGAGTAATGACTAGAAAACTTGGAACATTCATCTTGTTCTAATTAAGCCAATCGATTATACGTAGAGAAGAAGTTTAATTGCAGTTTTGAGCGCGCTCCGCTGGATGCTTATTAAACGCCTTTCAGTCTTATTTGAATCTAATGTTTACCTAATAAGTGTTATATCCAAAATGACTTTGCTCTATTTAATGCTTTATATTAACTTCAGCGCAGAGCGCTGGTGGCCTAGCGGTAAGAGCGTGCGACTTGCAATCCGGAGGTCGCGGGTTCAAACCCCAGCTCGTACCAATGAGTTTTTCGGAACTTATGTACGAAATATCATTTGATATTTACCAGTCGCTTTTCGGTGAAGGTAAACATCGTGAGGAAACCTGCATACATCTGCGAAGAAATTCAAAGGTGTATGTGAAGTCCCCAATCCGCATTGGGCTAGCGTGGGGACTATAGCCCAAGCCCTCTCGCGCTCGAGAGGAGGCCTGTGCCCAGCAGTGGGACGTATATAGGCTGAATTATTATTTATTTGTTTGTCCTTTCCGGATCTCGGGACCATGGGGTCCCGGACTTTTGGGAGGCGTGCGTGGGGCCGAAGCCAACAGCGCAGAGGCCCTTTAAGACAATTTAATCTAAAAGCAAGGGATACACGTGGCGGATACCATCCCCGAGCGCACAATATGATACATCCGGAGATGGTCCCCGCCAGGTGCAAAGACTATTGCAGTGCAGCACTTTTGTGCTGCGATGGGAACTAAGGTCATAGGCTATTGATTTGAATGTTGGATGGACTGGATATCGGGCTATGGGATGAGACTAGCGGACACCTGCCGTGACAATCAGTCTCAATATTGTTAAAGACAGGTGGTGACTCGCCAACTCATTGAGTGGGCCCCGCAATGGCCGCACGCACAGTGCGACAACAGGGCAACACTTTGGAGTGGCTGTAAAGTTGTCGAGAGGTGAGTCTGCGGTGTGCCAGATCCCGGTAATCCGTTCAGCAGGCCGCCGGCGTTATGACATTTTACACTTCCAACCTGGAGCATAGGTCCCGCTCTTGCGACTCCACTCTGGCCGGCCGGTCAAGGCAAGCACAGACGCGAGGGCCAGATGAAAGTGCCCTCTGGAATAGGGGTCCGCGGTGTCGCCACTCACCGTCAGCTCGCCACAAGCTTATTATTATTAACTTCACATTACTTACACACTATTCAACTACACTTTATAAAACAAAGTCCCCCGCCGCGTCTGCCTGTTTGTGTGTACGTATGTTCGTGATAAATAAAGTCAAAACTACTGAACGGTTTTCACCTATTAAGGAAGGTTTACGTGTATAATTTGTTAAGGTTTTATGTAATAACTTAGTAGTTGAAAATCAAATCGTCTATTCCATTTATAATATAAAATATAGTAGGTATAAACTGCTTTGAATCAATCGTAGTGCGTCACGCTAGCGCAAATGTGTAAATGTGATGTATTGTGTATGTATTGTGTTGTGTATGTGATGTAATGTGTAAATGTGATGTATGAATGTAACATATAAAAATGTTATTTAGTAACCTGTGTAAGGACTAAATATTTGTTTATCAATATAATATAAGATCCCTAGTGGCTCTCATATTGATTGTCACCGGGATATTATACAAAATGGTACATTAATAAAATTCCTTGGCTATAAATTCAATTTTAAACATTACAAAAGGATTTAAACTAGCCTGAAAACGCTGAATCAATTTCCGCCCAAACTAAAACAGAACAACCGTCCAATTTCAAACTTATCTAACAAATTTAGATGTTATATTGTATTGAAAATCGGAAGTTGCCAGCTTTAAAGCGTATTTCAGTGGGGCCCCACAGTAAACACTGCCCTCGGACTAAGGTAAATGTTCCATGAAATTAGGTACCTCCACATTTTGCTAGCAATGAAATTCGTTCCTCGTCGGCCAAATTTCTGCGTTATCTTTAAAGCTGTTGTGATGAGTCAGGTTCTTGAGTAAAGAGATAAATGAAATTTGAGCCTATATTGCAAATACTTATTTATAATTTTACAATAACATAACTATAATTATGTGATAACTATACGTTGGCAAAGGCAGAATAAGCAGTGAAGTTAGTTGCATTTAAACAGAACAAGTAAAAGAAATGAAAACAACAAAAGAAACAAAAATAAAATAAAAACAAAAGAGTTCGCGCGGTGAGAATCGAACTCGGGAGTTTTGGTGACGATCACGAGTTGACAAGACTGCAGAGCCACTGGACCACGAGCCCGTTGCGGTTAGTTACGAATCTTATGTCCGTATTTACAAGTTCGTCCAAGGTCCGTAGTAACAGCCTTTTTTGATCAAAATATGATTTGTCACGCAATATGGTTACCACCATATGCATAAGGGGCGTTCCTCAAAGGCTGCGAACAACATAATAGCAGTATGTGAATACAAGTTAGGTACACTTGAATTGAACGAGTTGCATTCACATACTATATCTAACAATTGTACGTAAAAACACTTACCCCCTGTCTGGATAACGTTTATGCACTTATTTCAATAAGGAATGTACACGATTTTAATAAGTTTACAACCAAATTGCACCAAAAACTGAATTATTTCGATATAATTTTATCCGCGGACACAGTGACATTCACTCGCCGGATCGGATTTTTTCTCTCGCCACCCTCATTTTGTAAAAATGTTAACTTGACGTAAAATATCGACAAGAATAAGCGATCTCCGAGACCCATAACGCCATCTATCCCACGATTGAGTAAACAACCATTACAATATCCTCCCTCCTCGGGAGAATCCGACCCGGATTCATGCCATACGCTTAAGGTCAGATGAGTGCCATTTTCCCAAGTCCTTGCCTCGTAAGCTTACCAATCTGTAAACGTCCGTTGATAACCTCTGAGCTATTATGGCTTTATCAAATTTCGGCGACAGTTTTGCCATTATGTCTTTTGCAGCGTTAGAGAGAAGCTTCTTGCGATACCACACCATGTCACCTTCTGTGTATTCACAGGTACGACGCCGTTTGTTATAGTGACTGGAATTCACTTCATAGGCTCTCCTGAGTCGTTCTCGAACATCTCTGTAGATCTCGTCCCTTGCTTTAATATATGCCTCATAACCCTGTCTGTTGCATTGCAAAGGAGCCTTCTCTTGGAAATGTCTACATTTATCCCGCTGCACCGAGGTTTCCCGGCCAAAGAATAAGTACGAAGGCGTTCTTCCCGTAATCTCGTGAACTGCAGTTCTCATGGCATGTCCTATATGGTGGATGTACCTATCCCATTCTTTATGATTATCCTTTACATAACAGGCTATAGCCGTCCCAATGACCTTGTTAACCCTTTCAGTAGGATTTGCCTGTGGGTGGTAATAGGGTGTGTACCATAAGTCTATGTTGTAGTTTTCGGACATTTCTTTGAACTGGTTTGAAACAAATTGTTTACCATTGTCACATATAATGACATCTGGTGGACCGTAGAGTAATATTACTTGTTCCTCCAAGATTTTTACGATATTGGATGCTTTACCATTGCGTAAAGGAAATAACAAAGAAAACTTGCTAAACCAGCATGATACCACTAATAACATTGTGTTTCCTTGTTTAGAGCGTGGAAACGGACCCATCAAGTCCATGGAAACAATTTGAAATGGACCCGTTACCTCCCTTTGGCGTCCCATCATGCCACATGGTGACAACTGTGAAGATTTATGACTGGCGCAGACCTCACATTTTCTGACATAATTTTTCACATCCCCAATAAGGGAGGGCCAGTAATATTGCTGCCTGACTCTATTAATCGTTTTCTTGGCCCCAAAATGTCCAGATAATGGATCATCATGACACTCTTTTAAAACTTGATTGCGGAGCGCTTCGGGAACTACCAACTTCCAACTGAACTTCTCGTCGGGGAACTGTTTTAACTTCAAATATTTCCATAGACGATCCTGGCTAAGCTGCCAATCCTCTGAATGTTGTCCGCTGAGGACCTTCTCCTCCTGTGACATATACCAACCATCTTTATTCTCTGGCCTAATTTCTAACATGGCTAAATCCTCTGTATCCAATGCCCTCGACAATGCGTCTGGCACGATGTTTTGCTTTCCCTTTCGGAAAACGACTTCATAATCGAACTGTTGCAGACGCATGGCCCATCTTGCCAACCTTCCGTGAGGATCTTTGTTTTTATGGAGCCACTGCAGCGCACTGTGATCTGAAATCACCTTAAAATGACTGCCCTCTATATATGGCCTAAACTGTTCTACAGCATGAAGAACACTTAGTAATTCTCTCTCCGATGCTGAGTATTTACTCTCACGATCCGTAAGTTTGCGACTAGTATAGGCGATAGGCCGTTCCACTCCGCCAACGGTTTGAAACAAAACCGCTCCCGTGCCCATACTTGAAGCGTCACATTGTACAGAAAATTCGCGACTGAAGTCTGGAACGCTTAAAACTGGAGTGGATGTTAACGCGGTCTTTAACCTGGTGAAGGCTACCTCTGCCTCATCACTCCAAGTAATGTGTTTGCCTTTCTTTCCCCCTTTAGTAAGCTCATGTAATGGCGCGGCCACCATTGCAAACTTTTCAACAAAACGCCTATACCAACTTGCCATGCCTATGAATCGTTTCAGTTCTGTAAATGTTGTCGGTCGTGGATAATTCAGTATGGCATCTACTTTCCCTGGATCAGTTCGTAATCCCTCCTTGTCCACGAGATAACCAAGATACTTCAAGGAGGGTCGGGCAAATTCGCACTTTTCCGTGTTCACAGTTAACCCGGCCATCTTCAACTGATTAATAACCCATCTAAGCGACGCCAAATGCTCCTCAAAAGTGATACTACTGATCACAATATCATCCAGGTAAGTGAATATTTTTCCTTCGTGTTCTGGTGGAAACAACCTGTCCATGAGACGCTGCTGAGTTTGTGATGCATTGCATAAGCCGAACGGCATTACCTTAAACTGGAACAGGCCTTTACCAGGTAAACCAAACGCAGTTTTTTCTTTACTTATATCATCTAAAGGGATCTGCCAGAACGCAGAACGAAGATCAATAGTAGACAAGTAGCGTGCATTTCTTAAACTATCTAGAATAACGGAAACCCTAGGTATAGGATACGAATCCTTCTTGGTAACTTTATTCAGCTGTCTGCTGTCTAGACACAAGCGGTTCTGACCCGAAGCTTTTTTCACTAGGAGTACTGGAGAACGCCAAGAACTATTAGAGGGTTCAATGATGTCATTAGCTAACATATCATCTATTTCGTCTTCTAATTCCTTCATAATGGGAGGAGCAAAGGGGTACTGGCGTTGGCATACAGGCAAGCTACTTTCCGTGTCAATATGGTGTCTAATTAAATTTGTCCTGCCGATGCCCGTACCAAGCTGCTCACGCATTTCTTGAATGACTGATTCTAAGGACGTTCTCTGTTCTGCCGTCAGCTCATCCCGAGAAATGACTGGCCGAACTGTCTCAACCTCGCATACCTCTTCAAAATCTTCACGGCTTAATATGTCCGGAATGTTCGGAGGATCGCCAGTTTCAGTGATACGCAACCCAAACTGCTTAAAGAAGTTCATGCCTAAAATTACTTCATGACTCAGCTGATCCATGATATGAAATTTAACTACTCTGTACTTTCCTAAAAATTCGACTGGCAAGTAAGTAACAAAGTCAACGGCATGAGGTGTCCCATCTGCCGTGGAGAAGTTTTTCTGCGAAATGGATTGCGCCTGCGCTCCAAGAGTGGACAATTTATTATTATAAAATTCCGGTCTAACAAATGAAGATTGCGCACCACAATCTAAGAGTCCCGAAAATGACTTTCCCAAGACCTTGAAGAAACCATAATAACGATTGTCATGAGGCTTTGTATCAATGACGTTAATTTCTCCCGATACAAAAAACGAATTGATACGCTTGAGCCAATCCTGCCATTCACTACCAGCGCGATCTATTTCGGAAGCCCCACGGCAGGTTTGTCTTCCGAATTGGCGTTTCCCGAACAAGTGCATTTCTTTACCGTAGATCCGAATTTACCGCATTTGTAACAAAACAACCGTTGTTTCTCGGCTGGACATTCCCTAAACCCATGTCCCGTATTCCGACAGTTCCAGCATTTCATAGTTCCTGTGGTACGACCGGCCTGCACCGCGTTGCGTGCAATCGCATTTATTTCCCTTCCACGAAACGCCAAATCGGGTTCCACCAAACCTCGGCTCTGACTGGGCTCTTGAAAATTTTCACAATTCACCCTAGTATGTTCAACAATCCTTAAGACTTCTGATAGCTCGGAAACTGTGGCAAAACGATCTCTGCAAACTGCACGTTGAAATTCCGGTTGAATATTTTTAAGTAAAATGGACAACTTTTGACGATCAGATAATTTGGTAGGCAGGCGATTAAACATATTTTGCATCACAGATATGTAAATCAAAATATTTTCATGCTTGCTCTGCGTGCGCTGCCTGATTTCGTCCAAAAGCTCCTCCTCATAATATGGCCTCTGAAAAGAACTTAACAATAGTTCCACCAGCTCATCCCAATTCGACACCTGGTCCCTATTAGCTCGAAACCAAATTAGGGCGTCATCTTCAAATAAATCAATTGCATAGCGAAACAAATCACTGTCTGTAGCGTTACGTGCGTCCTTCAACTCCTCAACACGTTCTAAAAACGCGTTAACACTCAACGTGCCCTTGCCATCAAACTTTACACCCCAATCTTTGAGAGGTATCAGTTTCCTCTTGGTAGTTTCTATATCGAGAGTTGACGTCCGCTGCAGTTGTGTATGCCGCACCTCACAGCTCCTGAACGGCGGATACTGAACGGTCCTTATATCATTCTGCCTATCGCCGGACTCTAACATAGCCGGCAAGCCCGAGCCAGACCCTGCCGCTGATCCACCCTGGCTCGGTACACTTTCCTTTTCCAGTTTCTCAATAATCTTCATAGCCTCCGCCCCTAACGACCTTTGCAGGATCTCCTTGTCCTTATCCGATATTTTCCCATCTCCCTCATCATCCACATTCTCCAACGTTTCCAACGTATTAAAAGCGTCCTGAATATCCTTCAAAATAGCTAAATGTCTTTCTGTATGCTCTTGTTCCGTGGGAATGATCATCTTAACGCGACCTAACAAATGAGAGAGGCGAGTGAAAATACGGCGAAAATTTGACCGATCCGAACTACCCGAAATTTCGCTGAGCGCCGCCGATAGTGCTTTGTATTTACACTCGCAAATCGTTATTTCTGACAAGGGATTGTCGACGCAAAACTGGGGAACCTTAAGCGCGATTGAGGACTCGCCCCTTGATTCTCGGTTGAATATTTCCCTAAGTATCTTCCGCATAGGCTCTACGGTCTGTATGTCACATATCCCTCTACACGCGAGTTCAAACATCAACTCGTCCTTCAAAAGATAATTAACCTCCATTTTTACTGATCAAACCAATCAAAAACTCAACAAAATACAAATGTTCAATAACACAGTCTTATGTGGTAAAGCTTATTTACTAAAACAAACACGGCTAAACAGTACGAGTACAAGCTCAAATCTCTATTTACCGTACCCTATGGGCGCCAATGTGATGAGTCAGGTTCTTGAGTAAAGAGATAAATGAAATTTGAGCCTATATTGCAAATACTTATTTATAATTTTACAATAACATAACTATAATTATGTGATAACTATACGTTGGCAAAGGCAGAATAAGCAGTGAAGTTAGTTGCATTTAAACAGAACAAGTAAAAGAAATGAAAACAACAAAAGAAACAAAAATAAAATAAAAACAAAAGAGTTCGCGCGGTGAGAATCGAACTCGGGAGTTTTGGTGACGATCACGAGTTGACAAGACTGCAGAGCCACTGGACCACGAGCCCGTTGCGGTTAGTTACGAATCTTATGTCCGTATTTACAAGTTCGTCCAAGGTCCGTAGTAACAGCCTTTTTTGATCAAAATATGATTTGTCACGCAATATGGTTACCACCATATGCATAAGGGGCGTTCCTCAAAGGCTGCGAACAACATAATAGCAGTATGTGAATACAAGTTAGGTACACTTGAATTGAACGAGTTGCATTCACATACTATATCTAACAATTGTACGTAAAAACACTTACCCCCTGTCTGGATAACGTTTATGCACTTATTTCAATAAGGAATGTACACGATTTTAATAAGTTTACAACCAAATTGCACCAAAAACTGAATTATTTCGATATAATTTTATCCGCGGACACAGTGACATTCACTCGCCGGATCGGATTTTTTCTCTCGCCACCCTCATTTTGTAAAAATGTTAACTTGACGTAAAATATCGACAAGAATAAGCGATCTCCGAGACCCATAACGCCATCTATCCCACGATTGAGTAAACAACCATTACACTGTGTACAATTTATGTACCTACTTAAATTTACTTTTTGATTAGACTTTTGGACTAATTATAAACGTGAAACTGATTTTTATGAAATAAAGCTTGATGTAAAGTCAATCTTTTAAATAACGACTACGATTGAATGATGAATTGATTACAATGATATCATCAAAATAAAATAGGGACATATATCATTTATTTTCATGCACCTGACGCCCATACGTGTACCTTACAGACTGACATAATATGTACAAAACTAATACACATAAAAGCTAAAACCAAATGGTACGAAACATTATTGGGATATTGGATCTTAATGGCGTTTTGACCTGAATCATGTTGGGAAATTGATTAGAAATGTTATTTTCACCACACCAGCTCGGAAAGGCTTACTTTGCACTTCGAAAACGAATAGCAAAGTTGCATTTTTTCCACTTGTGAGGCAAAGTAATCAAATGCAAATTTTGAGTAGTTTTCTTGTGTTTGCTGGTAGAATTGACTTTTAAATGATGATTTTGGATGGTAAATATTTATTTTGTTTAACCTCGTGCTTTGAAACCCTCGCAACGCTCAAGATTCCATTTTTCGAACGACTCGCTACGCTCGTGGTTCATTTTTGGAATCTTTCGCTTGCTCGGGTATCAATATTTGCACGAGCGGTTAAACAACAACTTTGCCCCCTTGTAAAACAAATAACTATTATGTCTAAAATTGACTCAAATTTTATAAACAATACCTTTTTGGTTACACAATCAATTGCCGTCCATTAGCCTGAACAGTCAGATTGCCGTTAACTTAATACAATGGCAACAAATATAATATACATATAACACAGCTAAGAGTAATTGTCCTGATCACAGCACCAAATGTGAAGCACTCAGCGGGATGTGAGAAATCGATTAAGTCTCATTTATACGGGACGTGAACGCGACGAAATACCTACAGTAGACTTATTCGAAAATTGGGCATTTTATACAGGCTATAAGGAATATATCTAAATAAAATTGAAAGCTCATGTCTGCTTGCTATTAAATGCAAATACTATGAAATTTAAATAAGTAAGAGTATAATGGTTTTTTGTTTAATGCTACTGAAATAGCTTTAATTTAAAACTAAAATTTTAGTTGACAGAAACATTTATTTAAGTTTTTGTGTACCTATTGTTTCTTATGTGTAGTATTGACCTAAATAACCGTCTTTGTCTCTATTTTTATTCGACTATGTGAATTATTATGCCCTTCCAGGCTATGTATTTAGAAACATATGTATGCATCTTTGTGGGATATATTTGTGTCGCGTGTTACGTCGTAATGTTTAAACTAATGAGCCAATTGTGTTAAATCAGTTTTCAATCTTTTTGGTGATGGTTGATGACTTTCAAAGATAAAAACGAGGTAGGTATTTTGTGGAAACTTGGAGTTAGGTTAAAGTTTTTGACTAGGCTAGGTTTTATCGCGTAGTACCGTCACGTAGACCTCTCGTACCGCTGTGAATACCTGTACCACTAGAGAGCCTCATACTTATTGATGACCTGTTATTTATTAGGCACCTCGCATTCACTCGAATTGCAAATGCAAATGAAACTTGAAAGGTTACCGCCAACGTTACTCAGCATTTTACCTATAGGTAACCTTTTTATTTATTTAGTATTGTTCCAAAAACTATCAAGTTATGGAATATTCATACTGAGAATCGAGAGGACTGTCGATTTTATAGGAAAGAAGTGACCTAATAATTTAACAGTTTTTTGATGCATTGTCACATGAATTTTGTGTAGACCATCACAATAGTACATTTCGATGCTAGTGCGGAAGGTATGTCATTACTTCACGAGTACCGAGATATCTTGCCACGAGCCGCAGGCGAGTGGTAAGACTCGGGACGAGTGAAGAATGACATTTCCGCACGTGTATCGAACGACGTTTTTTAATACAGTTGCGAAAAAATAAGAAAAACATTGTTAATCGTACACTAAACAAAAGTGGTAACAGTGACAGCTCGGTTAGACGTCGTCTTTAAGTATATTATATCTATGGCGTTTGGCAGCTATTCCGTTCCATTCAGTCAACTTATTAAGAACGGAATTTTCAATATTGAATATTAAAAAATAAACGTGTTATAATGATGAAGAGGTAAGTAATTAAATATGAAATATGTAATATTTTTCGTATTCTTACATTAACGGTAGGTTTTTATGCTGATTACGACGTTTAAAGGAAACTAATATTAACACTCATCAATAAGTAGTCGTGAATTGGAACAAGTATAAATTTAAAAAAATTGGAAAAGTAAAAAGCACTAGTTCGAGATAACCAACTTTCCGCACGCTAAACAGCTACGTAAAGTTGCACTTTTTGAGCAACTGTATTAAAAAATAATTTAAGAACTGGGGACATCTTTTTATCTATAGGTAGTGCGTATGGTTCGGAGTCATAATAATCCAGACTATCAACAAAATTTTCGAAAAAAGAAAAAGGAATATTTTTTTCTGAAAATGCCCATCTACTGAAAGTGCCAAAGGAGACGACTAAAATAAATACAATAGGAACGCCAAAATTATAATCTGATCGCATTAAAACTGTATCCATAGTAAATATTTGAGACTTACTTAAGAAGGTACCTACGTCTAAATATTCGATTCTTTGTTCATCTAAACAACACGTGAAGGCAGTAATACCTGTATCCGTGAAGAAGAGTTCCCTAGTCTGGCTAGTCTTATATTATGACCGGGAACAGAACACGGCGTATGAAATCTTCAACTTGTGATGATTTGCCTCATTTGACTTCCATCATGTCAAAAGCCACCCAGATGAACTCCTGCTGGCACTAAACACTCTTTCATTGCACTACACTCCGCCGTGCGCGGGTCTGTTCGTAGCACTACACCATTGCATTATACAAGGTGTTACACCAGCCACTGAAAGTGGGATGGGTACACGTTGTATAGGTCATACTGAGCAACTTTTGCTATGGAACCAACCCCGAAATCGCGATCAGTCAATTTTTTTGACTCTCTCATACATTTTGGCTGGCTCATGTTGATATCTTCTATGGGAGTGTCAATTTTTTGATCGCAATTTCGGGGTTAGTCCCATAGTAAAAGATGCTCAGTATGACTAAGGGCCCCCCCACATCTAGCGTCTTTCGAGCGTCGGCGTCTGTCGGCGTCTGGTCAGCGCTATGGAATATTACGTCGCTGCGCAGTTGCGTCGACGCTGCGTCGACGTTGCGTCGAGCAGCGGCCATAGAATTGTAGACGCCGACGCTCGAAAGACGCCAGATGTGCGGGGGCCCTTATACAACGAGTACCCACCCCACTTTCAGTGGCTGATGTAACGCGTTGTATACGCGTAGCAAGAAAATGTGTATACGAGTAAAAGATCACAACTACGTTAGGCGCCCTGGAAAATGTTTTCTAAAATAGAATCTTTATGCTTCTAAATAACATAATTTACGGATTTAAAATGCACCAATATAAAACGTATTTTTTTTTTCGATTTTATCTCTGACTGACGATGACGTTATGTCATTGACACGTTAATATCCTCTTTGTAAATAAAACCAATGGATATAAAGATGTAATTCTGTATGTAAACCTTACGCTAAACATGACACTAGTGTCTAGTGACAGTCATTTCCTTAAGGCAACTTCATGTCAGAAGCTACCAAAAAGCAATTCTTATTAATTTAAGTCCATTTTAGATCTGAATTTGTAGAAAAATGATTGAAACGCTTGACTATTCCCAGTGTACCTAGTGTTTTGTGAAACTGTCGGTCAAAACTAGTTGGAGTTATGTGATATGCATATGCTGCTGTACTAGTTAGATCCTGGATTGCAATTGAACTCTTAGTGCGTTATGTAATTCTGAAGGTCAGTATTTTTTTTATTTAAGTTTAAATTTTAACCAAATTGCTCTTAGCGAACAAAATATGGTTATAAGTAAATTGCCAAAAAGTTTATTCCGTAATAAGAATAAAGATAGAATATCAATCCAATTTTATTGCTATGTGCATTCATAGCACTAAACACAAGACGCATGTAGCATTAGCGAGCACGGACAAGTGAATGCCATTTGTTACGCTGCTTGCAAAATATTTCTCAGTTGAAATTCGGCAAGGGAACAAATACTCTTAGCAATGTGGTGCGGTAATGTACGCCGACCCCCTGAATTTTTCATACCCTTGTGGCTCGACAACTAAGCATTACCAAAATTGCGTCATATTTCTTTTCCCAGCACTCGGGAAATAGTTGGATGAATGCATGTTTTTACGCGTGTTTCGACAACACTGAGACATAATAGGGCCTTTATTTCGTCGTATTTCTTTTATGAGTGCTATGCAGTCTTGAATCTTAGTACCTATACTTTTTCAATTTATCCTTACTAATATTATAAGTGCGAAAGTGTCTGTCAGTTACCATTTCACGCTTAAACCACGCTGAACCGATTTGGACAAAATTTGGTACGAAGGTAGTTTGGACCCAAGAAAGCATCATTCCAAAGTGAAAAAAGTAACCGTGGTCCGACGGCCTTTGACGTGTACGCTACTAACAATGCGATGACAGCAATGTATGCAGCTCGGGTGCGCGGGAGATGGTTACCTCCTCGTAAAACGACTGTATAGACTAACCCCCTTATTCATAAAACTTTACGGGCCTGACTTTACTGGGACTTAAGTTAAATTATGTTTTATCCCTTTCTTACAAATATATAAGTCAAAATGACAGATAAAGACAAAATATTATTAGCTAATTGAGGTTTGTAGCGCGTTTATGAATAAGGGGGTATGTCATTACTATATCAATTATTTGATTTATGTTACGGTTCACGTACAGGGCTATAACCGTGAAAATCGAAGTTCGCAAATTGCGGGGATTTTTCTCTGTCACTCTAATTACGCCTTCGTTGGAGTAAAAGAGACAGATCCCCGCAATTTGCGAATTTCGGTTTTCGCGGTAGCCGCTCAGGGCAGCCATAGTCCTAGTACACGATTTACCGAAAACCAGTTAAAGTGTGGTCTCCGATAAAGCTTGGTTCTTACAAATCGTACACTTACTGTTAAACTGGTTCGCCAGTAGCTATTTAAGCTGTGATAATAGCGTTGGAATAAATCACAATAGTCCGTGAACCGTGTAACGTTCACGCGTCAGGTGAGATGAAAGGGCCGCTTTCCACGACGGCAATAATTATTAAATTTGTTCTACTTTAATTTAATTTGATGTAAAGAACTTTAATTAAGTAAAATAAAATAAAACCAGTGCCCGGAAATAACGAATCCTGGAATTCAGTAGATTAGTCATTATGGTCAAATAAAAAAATACTTTTCACCTCAGCAGCTCGAATAAGAGTACTTTGCTTCTTAAAAACAGTGAGCAAAATGCGATTTTACTCACTGAGTCATTTTGTCTCACTCAGTGAACAAAATGCGATTTTGCTCACTGAGTGAGACCAAATGACTCAGTGAGCAAAATAAATGAGTGAGCAAAATCGCATTTTGCTCACTGAGTGAGACAAAATGTCATTCAAGTGACCTTTATAGTCAAATGTCATTTCAACAGGCGGGGTCTAATACAAGTTCGATATACTTGGGTTCTATTATCTCTGTCCCTCTAGGTATGTTCTCACTGCTTAGGGTGAAAAATTTTGTGTACTACACGATATCAAAGTTATTTACATCTCGTGCGCTTTTGAATCCCTTACTACGCTCAAGATTCTAAATTACTTTCGCTTGCACGGGACTCAAAATAAGCACTCGAAGAAATATCAAACTTTGATCTCTTGTTGTACAAATAACTATTAACGCTGTTAAAACTACAATAACTAGACATAGAGATTTTTCTAACTCGAACGAGGCAGCGCTAGTGACTTCCTTCCGATAGCGATATTTAGTTTATCGATTCATATCTTATAAGTTTCATATACCAATAAATTGGAAATAAATGAACAAGAATAAACGAAATATCGGAAAGAAGTCGTGCGTCATTGCTTCATTCGTGTTAGAAAAATATCTATGTCTAATTATAACACCAAACACCTATAACGTTAAATTAAACAAACTAACGATATTTGTAATAAAATTGCTATTTATTTTAAATATCGTTTTTGTTACTTAATTACTCATGCTGTAAAACAATATTCGTTACAATCGTTTTATTCCATGTTTTGTTTTATTATACGGTAATGAATATTTGTTCTTTTTATTTGAAGCGTGATATTTCAGACAAAAGATTCAATTATAATAAGTAATTTCGGAATTATTCGCTCAGGTAATTTTATTAACTTCATTGAACTTTAGAGTGTTTCCAAGATCAAAGGTCTGGTATAGGATCCGTTCAGTTATGTTTAGAATTGTACCTACACTAGTAAATCTTAGGTTACTTCCCTATCAGGACCACGCGTTCGCAGCAAACAAAATGAGTTATTGCACTTCCCGCTGGAAATGTTAGGACAAATTATTTATGTTATTGAAGTATACCGTTTTGTGCATGTACATATGTAGTGCATAATTGTTTGACATCGTATTTTCTCGGAAACGTTCGTATTTGTCATGCTACTTCAGTCAACCTTAGTACCTACTCTTTGTACCGAGCGAGACTTATGGGTAGAAAGACACGTTCGTACTTTTCCGTGAAAAAACGAAGGAAAATAATTATGCACTACATCTTTAATAATGTTTTATAACAGTCTATGTCGATTTCAAGACGATTCACCTAACAGGTATTTAAATTAAAATATTATAATATGAATCAAGTATTACGTGAATTTACTGATTTTAAATATTATTATATTAAATCCAACTAAAATATGATATAATTAGAAGTTTTATATGTTTGGATATTTGTTCAGCCATAACGCAAAGCAGACTGAACGTATTTCGATGAAACTGGTATGTACATACTTGTACGTATTTGTACGTGTTTAACATAATTTTATAAATAAAAAACGAAACTGAAATGACAAGCTAGCATATATAATACAGTAAAATTGTACATTTTGCGTTTGCGTCAAATCCGGTAGTTCTGATTTTTTGCAGGCTTGTTTATGATGTTGGCCCAATGAATAATCCAAGTTTGTGACCTCGAGCGCCGAACGCAACTTTGTCAAAAATCGAATAAACTGCATTTTTTTTTATTTGGGCGATTATAACCCTAAAGTCCCGTAACCTTCAAATCAAGAGTGAACAGGCACCTTCTGGGCGAGCTCGCTCCATCGTAGGCCGCGTCTACGCCTCGGCTAGTCTGTAGCCATGAGTAAGCCCATTCATAATAATAATAATAAAAAAAAGTACTAGTTTTTGGTAGTAACTTTCTAGGGCGTTTTTAAAGTAGACTAAATTTGCTACAATATGACACTAGAATTGTCTCTGTACATCTAATATTTTCCGAGATAAAGTCTTTTAAAATTTTATAATTTTACATCAGTTCTTAGCTATAATACGAGTATAAGGGTTAGGTAGGTAATTCATATGGAATTCATCACCGGCACGTTCTACAAAATATTTATATTCCATAAAAAAATGTTTGAGTGCCTATTTTGAAAAAAAATTTTTTTATTGAAAATAAATATTTTGTAGAACGTGGCGGTGATGAATTCCATATAAATTACCTACCTAACCCTTATATTATAGCTAAGAACTGATGTAAAATTAAAAAAAATTAAAAGGCTTTATCTCGGATAGTATTAGATGTAGAGAGACAATTCTAGTGTATTATTGTAGCAAATTTAGTCTACTTTAAAAACGCCCTAGTAAGTTACTACCAAAACTAGTACTTTTTTTTTTTTTTTTTATTATGCATGGGTTTACTCATGGCCACAGACTAGCCGAGGCGTAGACGTGGCCTACGATGGAGCGAGCTCGCCCTTATTACTTACTTTAGGGTTATAATCGCCCAAATCTAAAAAAAAATGCGGTTTATTCGATTTTTGACAAAGTTGCGTTCGGCGCTCGAAGTCACAAACTTGGATTATTCATTAGGCCAACATCATAAACAAGCCTGCAAAAAATCAGAACTACCGGATTTGACGCAAAATAGCCAGGTTACAAAATTCGACAAAGTTACTGGATTAATAATAACAGGTTAAAATCAGAATGAGCCTCCTCCGGAAATTGAATTAGCCCAAAAACATTATAAATATGTATTTATCTTTTATTACTATCCTAGTTCATTACAGTTACAGTACTGATAATCAAACTTTAAATATACACACATTCCAGTGTCTCTGTTCTTTTATAACTGTTATTATTTTTATCTAAATTATATTGCATACCTACATAAATAAATTGTCTACCTGAGCTCGTTTCCTACGAGAGATATTTTACACCAATTGTTTTTAAAAGACGAAAATGAACGCTGGACTTTATTTTAAATATTTCTCTTTAAAAATGTATTCTTAGGCATTTTTTCCATTTCCCAATGGTTCTCAGTTACTGAAACATTTCTTTATGGTTTCATTCATTGCTTACATTCAAATGGGTTCCCTGAATACATTTCACAATTTGTCCTTCGTTGCGTGGGACGCCCCAAGTGGCCAGTTCTGTTGTAACAATTTTAAAATGGTTTTGATCGTATTTCGACATGACCTTGAGTAACATCATCAGGTTGGCTATCCAACTGCTCATCATTTACACTCCGTAGCGAACGATTCGCAACTGTCTCTGTCGCACTAAACTGAACCAGTGATAGAGAGATATAACTACGCTGCCGTAGCGTAAAACGATTGGCACGTTCGCAAGGCACCCAGGCATCTCACGCGCACCATAAGTACGAGCGATACGCCTGATGAAACACCTTATTGCATTTCGTGAGGATCAATCAGCGATAGCGACTCTCGATGGTTGGCGCAGCGGTGCACTATGACGCAGGTCATATCAAAATAAGCTGAAACCATATCAAATTGTAAACATAGAATCGGCCTTCAGGACGTTCTTGAAATAGAAACGTTTAATTAATACGAGTACCTAGATTTTTATAGGTTTTCGTCATAAATTAATAAATTTAAGCAGTACCGTAATAAGGCAGGTATCTACCTTGTATAAATTCTCAAGAATCTTAGTCAGATTTTTTCTACACCATGTTTGTATCCCATGTTTGCCCGTAGAACCGATGGCCATTGGGACGGAAAGGTTCTCGAGTGGCGACCACGTACCGGAAGACGCAGCGTAGTTAGACCCCACAAGGTGGACCGACGACTTGATAAAGGTCGCGGGAGTCCGCTGGATGCGGGTGGCGCAAGACCGGTCATTGTGGCACTATTTGGGGGAGGCCTATGAATGAATGAATGAATGAAAATCTTTATTTCAGGCAACTAGTGGCCCATACATAAAAACTAGCATACATATTATAAAAATATATTTTAAAACTAAACTCTACAAAACATATTATGGCTGCGATGCATCCCTATGTCCAGCAGTGGACGTCCTCTTGCCTCTTGATGTTTATATACTAACATTATCCGCGGCTTGAGAACTAAGTATTCAAACAGCAAAGGAACCGTTTACACCCACATCCCTAAATTAAAGTTTCTTTGCTGCCTGTACTATCTACAATACATAAATAAACTTTCCAACGCCAACCTTCGATTCAACAACAACACAGCACTTACACGTATTACTCATCGTTAAGCCGAGAAACCTCAATAATTCTAGCTATCTTCATAAATATCCGTCCAACCGCCGCAGGAGATCTTAAATTGATTCTACGCTGTATAGAATACGGAAAATATCCGCATCGATCCATCTACCAATATAGAACGGGAGTATTCTGAGGTTCGACAAAGTGATACCTAAGTGTTTTATAAAACATGTTATGTAATCTTCCTCGTGTTATCCCGGCATTTTGCCACGGCTCATGGGAGCCTGGGGTCCGCATTGACAACTAATCCCATGTTTGACGTAGGCACTAGTTTTTACGAAAGCGGCTGCGGTGGCTGCGGCGGCGACTGGGCAACTAGGCCATATTGGGATTGGTCGGGTTTCCTCACGATGTTTTCCTTCACCGAATAGCAATTGATAAAATATCGAATGATATTATTTATATATAATTGCTATTGGTACGAGCCGGAGTTTGAAATTGCGACCTGCGGATTGAAAGTCGCACGCTTGTACCGCTAGGCTACCAGCGTTCATAAAACATTTTATTTAAACAGGTAATTCAGAATGTTTCCGTGTCATTTCTTTGGACATTTGTTACATACTAACTTCTGGTCCAGGACATGGCACGGTCTGACGTGAGTCATCCTTTACATCTACTGCAAGATCTGTTGTTAGACCCCGTTTTGAGAGACTACTTTTCCACTGGAAAACATAGTGAGCACTCCGTTCCTAATATAAATAATACGGGCCCATATACAGGGAGAAAGGATACTAGAGACCTTCTCGAAAATATTTAAGCGTCGGTAAAGTGACATAACAGTGAATTTGTATTAGTTAGAAGATGAATTAAATTAAACAAAAAGAAATTAAATAATTTTAAACTGTGGTGATAACCCTTTATGGCTATGCTGCAATGCTGCATGCATATTATGGATGGCTTTATCCACGTGATAAACTAACTGTCACTTTTTAACACCGCGGAATAGAAATCAACGGATACCGTTTTATCATGCTGTCACGTAGACAAGAACGACCATCATATCCATGCTGACTGGCCTAATGCAGCTACTGATATTGATTAAATAATACCTTAACTTATTTTCATAATTATCATCGTATATTAGGCATAGTATAGGCATAGTAGTTATGTTGATTTAATAAAAACTTACATGGAGAATGTACCTAATAACATTCTTACGTATCTTATGTAATGTAACGTTACAAGAAAATAATAAGTACTTATATTTCGGAGATAAGATTGAGCTGGGGCGAGGTAGCCTCGAATTTAAGTGACCCGAGCTCAGGCAATAAATTTATTGGAGCTTATCGGTTATTTTCGTTTAGTGTTTCCCCACTTACCGTCAGGGGGACCCTGAGGATATCAGATTATACACTTTGTTGCTGCCGTATATTATTCTCTATTTTTGTCAAACTAAATGTCTTTTAGCATTGATGGATCCTTTTTTTCCCGAATCTGAGAAAAAGCTGAATCACACTTTAATATCATAATTTCTGGCTAACAATTCAATTCAATTCTTTATTGATAAAAATATAATTTTACATGTCTGGTACATAATATGCTTAATGCTAAGTCTTATAATTAATTAATTATTAGATTTATTTACATAGTTGGACAGGCAAGGCTGAGCCAGCAACACTATCACAATGTTTGAAACGTTGGTGTATTTTGTGAGCTGCTACTTAATTCAGAAGTAAAAATTAAAAATGGCCCATAACCCTATCTTCTTCGGCAGTCAGTAAACATTTAAATAACCTAAATTCAAGACTGATTAAAAAATTAAGTTTTATAACATTTTTCCTATTTTATATCTAACCTTTCCCGTTCATGATGTTCACGAATTTCTCGTTTCGCCCATTTTTTGCTCAGTTCTTTCAAAAGATATTTTTAACCTTCGTTTTACTTCAATCTGTCTGAGTTAATCCAAACCAATCGATTGATACGTTTTTCGCTAATAAATTAATACTGGATAATACCTACATCCACGTGATCAAAAATAAGTCCGTAAAAAGTTTAATCTGGTTGTAGCTGAAAGCAAATCAAATACAAACCTAATTCAAAGTAAGTCGAACCTAAGTATAACCTTAAAGGTGCCGATTTTGTGTAACTTCCAGTCAAAGTGCTTTACCACGGCGAGCCTTTACGTGTCGCCTCGGCTGTGTGACGAGAATCGGAAATGGGTTCGGAATGTTTTGTGGTTATTTCCATTGGACCCTGAAAGGGGTACTTACTGTGACATTTCAAACCGTCAATTCTTCGTTTAATGTAGGACGGTATTATAGTGGAAAATGCCAATTTATAAAACGATTCGACCGCAACTCGATTTCGGAATGAGATCACAATCCGGTTCATGCAATGTAAAATCCAATTTACTTGTTTAGTGTCAGATATTACAAGGAGACGTGACTTTGTACTTGTAAAAACCCTATTAAGATGAACATGATCTATAAAATAAGTAAATAAAATTATTCCCGACCGTCTACGTATTAACATGTACGCTAACCCAATTGATATCCCAAGCCACTATCAAGTCATTTATTATGCATCTCCCAACTCATGTTTAAAGCCAGTAGCTTTGATGTCGTTATTGTACTACGGGGAGCGAGGGAACACCTAAATAAATACCTACAAATAGACTCATAGTGCCTACGTAGAGTGTTGTTGACACAGCACTGCCTGCGTATTATTGATGGGCATAATTTATCGCATTGCCCGCTGTTCTAAGGGGAATGCGAATGGAATCACGAAAGTACCGACCCTAAATTTATGATCCCGCTCCGGAACTTTTGATGACTGCTAATTTTTCAGCGGCACCCTAAAAAATTGACAGTCGCCAACTTTGCTTCGGCGACGAGGTGGCAATATTAATTATTGCGGCTGGAATCGTTCGAAGACGTTTTTTGTATACGGGAATTCCAAAGGGAAAGATGTGATTTGTTACCAAAATAACTTAGTTGTCACGTTAAAATTAAATTGTTAAAAAAACGCAGTTATAAAATTAAAGTTAGCAGTTATAATATAAATAAAAAGCAGTTATAATATTTATAACAACTTTTGTTATATTGTTAATTTTATAACTGCGTTTTTTTGCTGCGTTACTTAAACATCCGACACAGAAGAGTTAAATCGGGTTTTGGCATCGGTTTACATAGTAACATAATACTTAGAATACATATTTTGTAAACTACTACTTACTTTCGCTAAATAAAAAGGCACATTTCTTATGTGTTCACCAAATTCGTCGAGGCCGTCAAACGCCAATCGCTGTCTGCACCGAATGGACAACCGGGCGGATCTTGAAAGCAATTTTCCCACTGACTAGATAAGTAGGTAAATACGTAATTTCATGCCGCATTAATTTCTAAGCAGATCATGTGGCGGCCTCTCCTGAATTTGCATTTGCTTGTGTTGTAATTTGACAAGTCGAAAAGGGAATAGAGGGGGATACCGCAAATTGTTTGCATAATATAGGAACCGATTTAGATTTTATACTTTTAATCTGCTTATTTTTATATTATACTGGAAACCTACCTACTTGAACTGGCAATGAATTCTGTTAGTTTGTATTAAAACAAACTATATATTTTTAATTAAAAGATGAGGACACGGCTTTCAAATTTTTTTTATTGGTATTGTAACTATTTCTGGAATAAAACAATTCATTTTATTTCATTTCATTTCAAATGAATAAAGAGTTATTTTTTCTTGATTGGATTTGAATAAATCTAAACAAACCTTACGAGAGTGGAGTATTTCTTTTTTTCTAACAATAAATCTGAGCAGAATACCTGAATAGTTTCTTTAAATATACCAATAAAAAATGCTAAAATAGTGACTGTACCCGAATATGTCAACTAAGATGTAACTTTTGTGTCCTCAGCCAACTAATCTTGCTCGCATTCACATTTTTGCGCGTTTTGCTACGATGTTTTCTGACCATAGCTGGAGAGTGGCCAAGGCCTCGTCATCTTGTTTTATGCCGTTGTGGCGTCAGTCTTGTTCTGAAAGTGATTGTAATTTTTATTGCTTTCTGGGGACACATACTGTAATAAGTCTATAAAAGTAGGCAATAAGTTTAGTAAATATTAAATTGAAAGTATAAATTCCAGAAACAATATAAAATATAAACTCTTTATACGAGGTAACTAATTTCCGTTGTTACGGAAGTACTATAGAAAATACTGTATGTGAGTAATTAAGTAATATAATGCCGCGGGGGCCTTTTTTTGATTTATTTTAATTTAGATTAGGTTAGTTATTAATTTTAGATAGTAATGCAGTTTACAGTTTTGTTTCATTTATTGTGTTATAATAAAGGGATTTTCCAATAGTAATATAATTCAATTATACCTTCAATTTAATTTAATTTGGCAGTGATAGTTGTTAATGAGGCAATACTACATATTAATTAATTATTATCAAAAATGGAGTTGTATTTAAATAGAGCCCATCTGTAAATACATTTTATTTAAAATCACACAAACGTACCTACACAATGCACACATGATTGTTTTGTTATTGATAGTAGCAATCGGTCAGGAGTTTCATACTGTAAATTTGTACTTATAAGCAAATAATATACTAACTTTGATTTCCCTCATAGGTCAAGTAAATATAAATAAAATGTAGTATAACCAAAAAATTATAATATTATACTACTATACGAAGTAGTCCCACCTAGCTATAAGAATACTTGCTATACCCTTTATAGGGTGCCATGTGATTCTGTTTTTTATTGTACCAACTATGTACCATGGTTCGCAAATAAACGATTTCTATTTCTATATTTCTAATATACAGTGTGTGTCTGACTATGGGGCTTTAAATCCAGGGCTCGATTCTACTCGCTAAACTGAGCTACTTTTACTATGGCACCAACCCCGAAATACGTATTTTTTTTTTTTACTTTTTCATACATTTTGGCTGATCAGATGTCGACGTTTTCTATGGAAAAGCCAAAAAAAATTCCCCGATTTGAGGGTTGGTCCCATAGCAAAAGTAGCTTAGTTTAGCGAGTAAAATCAAGCCCTGGATTTAAAGCCCCATGGTCAGACACACCATGTATAAGAGATTAGTATGCGTTTTAGATCATTTGTCAGTAGACTCTATGCAATAAAGAATATGGAGGAAGGGTGTATAATTTGTTATGGTTTTACTAAGTTAAGGGTTAAGGAACTACCCGTACGAAGCCGGGGCGGGTCGTTAGTCAGTTTATAATAAAGAAAATGTTGAACTTTCTTTGAAAACACTCACAATAATGGGTACCTATTTTCACGAAATACAAATAGATTCTACGGACAAAAACCCCTCATCGGGTGAAATATTACCTACCCAAAGTATCACCCAAACTGAGACTTCCTCTTTGTTTTAAATACACTTTCATCTTTCCAAACTTCAGATCCCGATATCGTTTTTTCCCTTATTTACGCAGAAATCGTTTCCGTTTTTGTTTCGACGAGAGCCGTGCAACCCCATAAATATCCCCTCCGGAAACATGACAAACAATTGTATAGTCGGACGAAATACAGCGTAACGTGAAAAAAAGCTTTTGTAGTTTGCTAGATCACTATAATAATCTGTTTGAAAAGTGTTCGAAAAATATCCTCCGGCGAAACACTCGTGCTCTGTGTTTACAAAATTGTCTGTTATTACAGCTAATAGAGATGTAATGTATCAGTGTTCTACTGAAAATACTAACCGGTCTGGCCTAGTGAGTAATGACACTGCCTATGAAGCCGATGGTCCCGGGTTCGAGTCCTGGTAAGGGCATTAATTTGTATGATGATACAGATATTTGTTCCTGACTCATGGTTGTTTTATATGTATTTAAATATTTATATATGTATATTATATATATCGTTGTCTGAGTACCCACAACACAAGCTTTCTTGAGCTTACCGTGGGGCTTAGTCAGTTTGTGTAAAAAATATATAATATTAATAATATTTATTTATTTATTATACCTTATAACTTTAATTTGTTTAGTTGTAATTGATTTTTGACCGTAACTATTTATCTAGTTTCAAAAAGCATGTCAATAAAGCTATATTACATCTTATTCTTGCATATCAAGAGATGATATGTACACGATCCTAACTGTGAAATGCATTTAGGTATCTCTCAAACTTCAAAGTCGTACATATTGCATGCACGAACTGTAACACAATACGCCAACGCTAACAAACCTAGTTATTTAGACAACAGATGCCTCAAAGCTCCCAATGCCTTCTCTTCGTCGATTAGACGCCGTGCACCGACATCTTGTTCGAATAGAACGTAGAACGTCATAGAATGGATGCGATCGCACGCCACGCACGTCCGGACATGTGTCATGGCACTCACGGGAACTGGGCTACTAAGGGTTACTCACGTTATTTTCGTTTGCGCTATAAATGACCTTACGGTATATCGCAGGTGGTTTTAATAGTGCTACTTTCACGTCATTTCATTTGGTTTAATAAAATTACCTAGATAAAACCTAACTATGAATTATTGTTACTTATTTATTTCCAGTTCGGTATGTACGTTTACACGAAAGCGCAAGTGAGCGATTAAAAGAATACGTGTTTGGTATTATTTTTGTGCAAAAAAGTGACATGCATACATACATACATACATAATTTTGTCTCAACATTCGTACCAATCAAACAAATTAATAATTCAACATCAAGATAAAAAACCGGGCAAGTGCGAGTCGGACTCGCGCACGAAGGGTTCCGTACCATAATGCAAAAAAAAAACAATAAACAGCAAAAAAAAAAAACGGTCACCCACCCAAGTACTGACCACTCCCGACGTTGCTTAACTTTGGTCAAAAATCACGTTTGTTGTATGGGAGCCCCATTGAAATCTTTATTTAATTCTGTTTTTAGTATTTGTTGTTATAGCGGCAACAGAAATACATCATCTGTGAAAATTTCAACTGTCTAGCTATCACGGTTCGTGAGATACGGCCTGGTGACAGACGGACGGACGGACGGACGGACAGCGAAGTCTTAGTAATAGGGTCCCGTTTTACCCTTTGGGTACGGAACCCTAAAAACGCAAGCTTATTTTTCTTATTTATCTTACTTTTTATTCCATACATCGTTATTAAAATAAAACCTACTTCATTAAATTATACTACATTCAATACCAGAGTGCATTAAGTATATTTTGTTAAGGTAACAAAATGTACAAAATGCACTCTGACACCGAAAATATAGGGAAGTACTAATCGAGATAAGTTAGTAGGGGATCTGCTTATACAGAACCGGGGATGTTACTGGGCTCACGGCCATTAGGAGTCATCTCACCGAATGCCGCACATGAATTGATTGTTCGGGAGCCCCAATTATTATACAATGGTAAATTTCAATAAAAATGAATTTTGAAAAATGAATTCATAAATTACTATTCAGCTGAATATAAGCAGAAATGATTGAGATATGAATATTTATGGAGTTAAATGCTACACTCAATTATCACATTAGGGAGATTTTGTTCGTACATACCCAAACAATCCCCAAATACTTAGTAGGTACAGTGAAGTGTAAAAATATGGGTGCACCAATAATCTCAAAAATATGTCCCATCTTAGCTCTTATGTCAGCGAACCCTTTAGTCCGTAGCGGCAACATACTTGCCATCATAATTAAAACAAAAACGCATCTCTACTACAAGAATAACGTTTCGAAATCGAATGACTACAAAGGAATGTCAAATGGTTAAACGGTTAAGACCTATGAGACATATTTTTGGGTAGGTTGTCTACTCTACACCCATATTTTTATACTTGACAGTTTGCTTATTATTTTTACATTTAGTTAAAATAATAAGCAAGCAAACTGATGGTTTGATGAAATAACATTATCATGTCAACAGTTGACGTGACGTTTTAGTTACTAAAAGTCACGGTTTGCCGAATAACGGCCTCCCGTAATAATTTACCCAATAACTGGCTGTTACCTGTGATTTCCATTTTGTCCACAACGCAACTAGGAAAAAAATACAAAATATAAGCCTAGAGTATCCCCCTACTGGGCAAATCCCTCCTCCTCCTTTCCACGAATGCCGGTCTTGTCCCGTCTCCCACCAGTGTCTGTCTATTTATAATCATCATCATTTCAGCCTATATACGTCCCACTGCTGAGCACAGGCCTCCTCTCATGCGCGAGAGGGCTTGGGCTATAGTCCCCACGCTAGCCCAATGCGGATTGGGGACTTCACATACACCTTTGAATTTCTTCGCAGATGTATACATACAGGTTTCCTCACGATGTTTTCCTTCACCGAAAAGCTAGTGGTAAATATCAAATGATATTTCGTACATAAGTTCCGAAAAACTCATTGGTACGAGCCAGGATTTGAACCCGCGACCTCCGGATTGAAAGTCAGACGTCATATCCACTCGGCCGCCACTGCTTTTTTATAATAAGTATATTATTTGATTGATTATTATCTAAAACTGACTAAACTGTTCTGATGGTCAAACTTACCTCTGCTGTTGGAAAACTGTTGTCCAAATATATATATATATACTTACGTCGAAGCTAGTTTTCCAACTGAAAATAAATTTATAATCCCGAAAGTAATTATCTTGTGACTTGTAGTTACCTGCACGTTTTCGTAATTTTCCCTTGTGCTACCTACATGTTTCTTCACAAGTTTAATGATTTTATCTAGCTCAACGGGAAATGCCCTATACGTGTTGATTCCCATGTGAGCGTCAAAATTATGCGCCGTAAACGGATCATAAACGGCCTTATCATTAAATTACGTTGACTTAGATGTTTGACTTTTTCATTGTTCCAAAGGGTCATAATTATTCTAATTGTATCTGGTTATGAATTCGATCTGGATTTGTTGTTATGATATAGTCTGTCAATGTCAAAACTGTTAATTATAACATATGTTATTACAATTAGACCACACCTCCTGAGTTTTTGATGGGTCTCTATTGTTTCCCAAATAGTTTTAAGTCATAATGTATTGTTTGTCCGAATTTTCGTTAGTCATAATTGGTTTTTCTCAGAAACGCGTAACTTTTCAGGATTTCCATAATACAAACCTAACCTAACCTAACCTATCTATAGAATATCCTTACGAAAATCCTGAAAAGTTAACGGCTTCAGTTTTATGACTAACGATAATATGACAAACAATACATTCGTCGCTGTGCCTACAAAAGTCGCTATGTGATTTTTGACGAATTTTAGGTTTTAATGCCATTTTGAACCTTATTTCCATACGCATATGCTCCAAAAACAGCGTTGAGCTTATTTCACTATTTAAGGATTTAACAAATGTAGGTATGTGATGCCCATACAATTAATGCTCTTCCTATAATCGCTAACTGGAATAAATCACATAACTACATTAGCTTACTTCAACAGCAATTACAGACGTGCGCTCGCTATGTCATTCTTGACACATAGCGATATTTTCTACAAGTTTATTGAAAAATGATTAGATGCGCTTGCGCCCGATATGTAGTTCCTTGCACATAGCGATAATTTTTGTACAAGTTGGAGTCGATGCTATGTTCCCAGACCGTGCCTGTTACGACACATGGCGGAATTTTCTTATAACAATCCAGTATCCAGTCTACCGTATGTTATTACGTGTGTGTACAAATAATTGAGTTTTGTGAGTTTTCGTTACAAGTTGTTGGCAGTTTTAAAGGTAACAAGTAAATGAAAAATTAAATAAAAAATAGAAATATGTTTTGCCTATTGTATATTTACTTATTTAAGTACTGCGGAATGGAGTATCGAGACAAACCATTCTGGTTTACCGATGCTTTTGGATCAAAAAATTATGTAATTTTGATTTATCTCTGATAAAAAAATTGTAATAAAGTTAGCGCAATGTACTTTATAACATGAACATGTAGTGCATTTATGCATTACTTAAAGAAAAAAAAAATCATGTTATTTTATAGGACATTCTTACACAGATTGACTAAGTCCAACAGTAAGCCCAAGAAGGCTTGTGTTGTGAGTACTCAGACAACGATATTATAATATATAAATATTTACATGCATAGAAAACAACCATGACCAAGCCATGACTCAGAAACAAATATTTGTGTCATCACACAAATAAATGCCCTTACTGGGATTCGAACGGGGTCCTAAGGTCTCATCGCATAATAATTGATTGTCATAATGTAATGTTACGCATAAATCTCTTTTCGCATATTTTTTCTCCAACTGAAACAGAAAGTATTTTCGAAAATATTTTGCATTGAAAATGGTTTGTGTTATAATTTTTCAGAAATATTAATATTTCCAGCACAATAACAATAATGCGAAATGAGTTTTATGCGTAACATTACATTAGGACAATCAATTATTATGCGACCCAATATGGACCCGATTCGAACCCAGGGCCATCGCCTTCACAGGCAGGGTTAATATCTTAAATACAAATGGTTTATTTTCACCCCGTTTTTGATATTAATTTTAGCTGAAGTGCGTGATATTAAGAAGTTATCTTGACAAAGGAAATTAGCGAGCGGACTACATGTTACATTACTGTTTATGTAACAAACGCATGCTATAAACATGTCGATTATTCACGACCATTGTATAATCCTCATTTTCTCGTACAAGGAAAATTCTTATTCGAAAACAATGACAATAAACGCCTCTTTGCGGGCGTAACGCCAATTTACCCGTATTTACAACACCCTTATAAATAAGTAAATGTAACGACGCTATTACCGGGTTTTATTTTATTTACGCACCTCAAGCATTCTCAAGTAGGCATATAAAGTGTGGGAATTACCGACTGGGCTTCTATTTTCGTCACTACTGAGCGCATGACTACAGATAAACCATTATAAGCGGAGCTCGTACTGAGAGATGACTCCAAAGATTTAATAAATTGATTGCTTTCCTAAACAAAATTCCGATTCGTTAACATCAGTGGAGTGCGAGCGGAGTTTTAAAGCGCTTATATTTATTTTTGACAAAAAAGCAAAAGACTTAAGTAACCACAGAAAATTTAGGAAGACTTAAGTAACTAACCACAGAAAATTTAGGGAAACTATTGGTTATTTTCTGTAATAAGTCTGCACTATGACAAATCTCTGTATTCTTTATTTACTATCACGTTGCTAGGAAGCGAAATCTCTATTTCTAAAATGACGCCAAGAAAATTTCTGATTGTATGAGAGCTCTAAGAATGAGCCATATAAATCGATGAACACCAGTAGCATGCACTAAAATTAAAAGTGTCACTTTGTGGACAAATCTCCATGGTAACGTTGTCGACAGATCTCCATGGTAACGTTAGGGCAATTTTTCATAAATGTTTTCTTATGACGTTATTACGCAAAATTATCGTCCGTAAACCGACTTTACTTTAAAGATCCAGAGGTCATACGTAGGGCGCACGTGGTATGCGTTGGCAATAGCAGCGCTGGTAGGGGTATCGTGAAGATGAGCCATAAATAAGAGATACCGGTGCAAAACGAGACCGTAGATTACATTTTATTAGGGCATATACGCCACTCTCTCAAGAAACGATAATGTCCATTGTCAATTATTGTTATTCTACACTAGGTATTACATGTTGTGGGGCTAAAATAACTTCAATTTCCGCAACACAATGGTACATGAATTAAAAAATGTTGGTAAGTATTAAGTAATATTTCGAAAACGTTACTTTTTTAGAGCAGCTTATGCAATAGACCTGCGTTGCAAAATGATTTTACAGTACATTATGGTACTACTTTCCCGCACTTTTTAATGTTTTGAATACGTTAGTTTATAAGGTATGTCTCTGTGGGCCGTAGTTGCCTGAAAATAAATGACATATGATTTCACTTGAATTAGGTAAAGTTTTATTTGAAATCTGTTACGAAACAACCTGTATTCGACCACAAGCCCAAGGATGCTCGGATGTGAGTGCTAATTCGAAATTCACACCACTCTTAACCGCCGTGTGAAAATGTTTTTGACAACCCGTAAACTGTTACAGGGAATTTATTTAAAAATGCGTAAAGCGGAGCAATTCGTTTAAAATAGACGGTAAACGTTTTAAAGACCGTATAAAATATTCATTCACAGTGATGTTTTCAATTTTAGCTCATCGTAATACTCGTAGGTAATTCATAACATGATTAAATTATATAAATATTGATTAATCTGTATAATTTTAGTCTAGGCAAGTACCTAGTTTATAAGTAGCTGATTAACAAATGTGGACTGTATTATGTGAATAATGAAATTATTTATTTATTTAAACAAGTTATAATTTTAAATACTTAATGTTTGACCCTATGTAACTTTCACAGCTGCGTATGTAACTTTATTATTAACATGCCATAGAAATAATTATGCCATTCTACATTTTGTGGCATGACAGAATTTCCACAACTTTGTTTAAAATGTATATTGGATTTGCTCTCGTTTTAATTAACATTTTAATTGAAAAAGTTTAGTTAAACAATTATTTGACTAATGTAAATATCATAAATCGAGTAATTATCTAATACAAACCATCAGTCGAACGCAGACAAATCCGTAGATTATAACTACCAAAGATTATTTTTGAAATCATCCCCACTGTAACCCCCACTATGTAAGTATGTAGGTATATATAAATATATCATCGTCTTATTAACTCACATTTATTTTATAGACGGGTCTTCTTTCTTCATCATATTTAATGTGTATTAGGGCTGATTTAGACGGCGTACGAACTCGCATGCGATTTTAGTTGCATTGCGGACTGTTGATTACGTCTAATTCGACCGACCAATCAAAACCCGCAATGGTATGAAACTCGCATGCGAGATCTCGCATCGTCTAAATCGGCCCTTAGTGATTAACCTTCATTTTATCATAAATGTAACACAGGTAGACGGAACATAATTATAATTAAATAGTAGTAGGTAGGTAGGTAGGTTGAATAGGGTAGGTAGGTAGTGGTAGGTAGGTAGGGGGTAGGTAGGTAGGGGTGTGTAATGATCGATATAAAAATAATTAATATATTTTCTGTAGATATAACAACATTTAATATAATTTCAGAAAATATAATAACTCATTTTTCATATACATTTGGTATATTATTAAAATGTTTCATATCATTTTGTATAATTATCTTTTGATATAACACTCATTTATTATAACGATCATGTGATATAATGCTCATTAATTATACAAGTATTATTATATAAGTATTATTCGGTATAATATTATAGTAAAGGTATTTTTATGGCGACATATGTAAATGTTTAACGCAGATTAGGTAGTGGTTTGTTTTGTGTAATGGACGCAATTCTAACCTAACCTAACCTACTTTTCTGGTAGCGGTTCGTTTAGTGTAGGGGTCGCAGTTATTAACCTAACCTAACCTAGTATTCTGGTAGCGGTTTGTTTTGTGTAATGGACGCAATTCTAACCTAACCTAACCTACTTTTCTGGTAGCGGTTCGTTTTGTGTAGGGGTCGCAGTTCTTAACCTAATCTGGGGGCACGGCCGTGCCCCCGCCAAGACGAGACAAAGAGCAAAAGGCAGTGCATATCTTTTCTCGGCACGTTTCGTCGTATTTTCGAACCCTCGTAATTTCGGCTTGGATAATGCTAGAGAGCTGAAATTTTTTGTATACTATGTAGTTAGTGAACTTATCAAAACCACCAAGTTTTATTAGGCTACCTATTATACTTAAAATTTTATAGATTCTTTAATTTTCACTGTCCGAACCACATGAAATTCGTGTCATAGAAAATACAGACTACTTCCTGAAGACCTAGAAGGCTGAAATTTGGCATGTAAGGATAGGTCTGTATGCTAACACATATGGTGATGAGAAATCTGTAACTTTCGCCCTGCAACCCCTTGAAATGGGGGTACCTAAAATTTGCCGTAAACCTGAAAACATGGGTTCCTGAAGTACTAGAATCCTGAAATTTTGTGTGGTAGCAGTGATCGGAGTGCTAATAAAGAAACAACAATAAAAAAAAGCAAAAAGTTTTGGAAATGCAGATTTGAACCAGCTTCACGTAAACCAGCCAAGTAGCGCCCTCTATATTGACACTGTTTCTTTTCGTAAACTTTTCAAAACCTTACTTCCTACAAAGCGAATTTGAAATATAGGGGGATTGTCGAAGTGAATTTACTGCCATCTTTCGACAGATGTTTAAAACTTTTAAAACGCCATTTAACTTTGATCCTTATTCTTTCACAGTTATGTATTAAATTTATTAAATATCAAAAAGTGTCTCCAAGATGATGATCGCTCGAAAAGATGGAGCTATACCTTGTACAGGAGAACAGTTGGAGACACTGGAGACAAGAAAATATTTTTGCCGAACTGAAACGGATACGCTTAGCTCGCACTTCGCACTCGCTTGGTTAATACAAAATAGTACAAATTTTAATTTAAAAAATAACCGACCAAGTGCGAATCGGACTCGCCGCGCTCGAAGGGTTCCTACCAAAAAAATGGAAAAAAAATACACGAGAACACAAAATTCACAATAATCGATTGAGTAAGCTGAATCGGAGACCTTCGTTAACGCTTGGGTCATTAAAAACAATCCCAATTATGTGAATATTTTTATTAAATTTCTATAAACATACAATTTGTAATACATACCATAGGGAGTATTACTGCAATGTTCTGCCGCCAGAGTGCAGCACTGGTGCACCTACTAAACAACTATGCACCTACTAGTAACTTATACATATTAGGCCTTAAACAGTTTTTTACAAGTTTTCACTATACTCCGTGCATTTTAAAATGCGTTATTTGACACTTTATGACTGAAGTTTATAGAGATGTTAACCCAAATCGATTGTCACAGCAAGCAATTACGATTGGATGGCACCTACCTATAGACTGAGGTATCGAATTGTGACGTATAATGAATTTTTATTTAAGATTTAAATAGAGCTAGAATTATATGGTTTTCCCGCAAGGTAAATGCATTTAATACACCTTCCGAGTAGGTCACACCCATCGTCAAAATCGAAACTAACTGGTGATCTGTTTTAAAGTTTAATTATGTTATTTCTGTATCAAATTTGTTGTCTGTTAGGTAGCGATAAATATATCCATATTTACAGTTAATTATCCACCTTTTCCTTATTTTTATTAAAAGTAGAATGAAAAATTCATATCGATTTACTTAGACGACTACCGATTCATAACGGTGGTGTCCGGCCAACCCTAAAATAAAAAAAAAGACGTAGAACGTAAACGTTCGCAGTGCAATTGTCTTCCTTCGTGATTTCGATGTGCAAGACATTTTACGTTGTATTGTTGTTGTGAGTGACCTGTGTCAAAAAACTCATTTTAAAATACACGGAGTATATGACATTGATGCATCAAGGCGGTTTGTTTACAGGTGGCCTACCGCGAAACGCGAAAATAGAAATTTCGTTATATATGCCTCTCTATCGATCGAATAGGCAAGAGTGATAGAGAGGCAGAAACCGAACTTTCGACTGTCGTGTTTCACGGCAGGCCATGTGATTGAGTTAGTGACGCCCTCTACGCAGAGTTTTCCGTAATATTCCCTTTTGTTGTTTCTCATATCGCTAAAGCGCGTGGTACGAGGCATGCCGTGGTACGGGGACGGGGCTAGAAAACTGAGACAACTATCACAAAATTATTGTCGTCCTTATCATTGCGTTCATATACGGAAGTTCTAATACAGTAATTAAAGAGTTTTTTGTAAACTGTGACATGACAATTTTAAAAGTCATCAACACGTCGGGTTGTCAAAGCAAACCAAAAAAATTGCAAAACATGTATTAGATTTTCTTTAAAATGGGTTACGATGTTCGAGAGTTGTTGATACACGTGGAACTGCAGCTCACGGCTTTATCGGAAACACTTCCCAAATTGACGACATCCACACAATGCTCGCAATGATAACAGCGGCTTTTCAGCGAGTTCGTGAGAATAGTCTAACCGCCCCTGGTCAGCCTGAAAGAGCCATGCACGGGATCGTGCCAGTGCAAGTTGAGGAAAGGAATATCGAGCACTTCAGACAGGTACCAAACCAACGTCAAGTACTGGTATTATGTGGAGTTAATTAATGTATCTATAAACGAATATGTTATTTCTAACTGGTATAATCACCTCTTACAAAAATGAATGAAATCCCACCAAAAACATTTCATGTAAAGTGTTGCCAAGACTAGGCACATAAAGCTTTTACACTAAAAAGTTATCAGATCCCGTAGTAGGTACCAAGACTTTTACTCTGTAAGTCCTAACTTTATAAGCTCTAACTGTATAAAGCCAACATCTTGGTCAAACAGTACGGCTTGGCCGTTTCGTTGCTGCCATATTTATGAACACTTTCAGAATTTGTAAGACCTGTGTTACTACTTTGTGCAAAAAATGCACCCAGGGAGTGTTTATGTGATTGCAACGAAACGGCCAAGCCGTACTGTTTGACCAAGATGTTGGCTTTATACAGTTAGAGCTTATAAAGTTAGGACTTACAGAGTAAAAGTCTTGGTACCTACTACGGGATCTGATAACTTTTTAGTGTAAAAGCTTTATGTGCCTAGTCTTGGCAACACTTTACATGAAATGTTTTTGGTGGGATCTAGTATTCTGGTAGCGGTTGGTTTTGTGTAGGGGTCGCAGTTCTTAACCTTACCTACCTAGTTATAAATAGCACTTCGTTATACGTAGAAAGAGTATCGTTTTTTGTAGTGTGTAATAGTAAATGCGGATTTATATATCTAATACATTATATCAACAATTCTACTTTAGATGAAATAACTTTATATCATAAATTCAGTTTAGAAAATATGCATTATACTTGAAGAATGTTATGCTAAATGTTATTAGATCAATTAATCTTTATATAAAATGATAATTTATATCATATGAAAATATATTAAGTGTTGTTATACTATTTAATAATTATACTAAAGAAGCGTTATTGCAACTGATATTATAATAAAAATGTTTATAGCCATCGATACGCACCCGGTAGGTAGGTAGGTAGGGATAAACAGACGCAAGTGCTTTGAAATCATATCTGAACCATCATCCGTATCGTCCCATCAGTCTGCGATTGCGACATTCCATATAACTAAGTTCGAGCCGCCACGACGACATTGATACCTACGTAATTCGTCTTACATGCTACCATTTACGCGATTCAATGCATTAGATCCATCCTAATCTAATAACAGCCCCTTAATTGAATCCTCGCGTCTAATTCACCCAAAGGACTACTTAACAGCCAAGTATCTTTGAAGATTAAACTACGACCCCCCAAAACACACAGTTAATGCTGGCGAGTACATAAAAAATCCATTCCACTTTTCCAAGTTGAGACAAGTTAAATTTAAAATCAACTGCCGACATCCCTCCGCGGAAATCAAATTATTTTCGCCACCGTGAAAAATGAGAAAACATTTTTCCCTTTTGATCTAAGAAAACAAGTTGCTCTCGATATTTTAGACCGCATCGATTTTGCGTAATGAGTTGTTTCTGTACGTCTCTTGTCAATCATTATATGGATGGAAGTCAGTTACGATAATAATTCAAACGAAAGATTTACGTGTAAAGAATCGTGTAACGGTATCATTAGTTGGAGTCGTGGTATTACTTTCTGTACGACGTAATTAAAGATCTTAGGGCTTGCCTAATATGTATGTACCTTACCTATGTATGTACGAGTTAATTATACTTTATTATACATAGAAATAAAAACACGAGAAACACAGTTACAGAGTGAATTGAATACAACAAAGGCGAACTTATTCCTGTGTCCTAATTGTTGTTTAAATAAATTTGCGTCTTTTATTAAAAGGGGACGTAAAGTGGCGTGATATGGTTTAGATTGTGTCCCAGATTTGCATTCTTCAAGGTAGGGTTGGCGGCCATTCCATTTTCCAGGTCGCCGCAACCACGCCAGCCTGTTTTATTTGCATACTCGTAATAAAGCAATAAAATGTTTTTCGCCAGAACTCGTTTCATACAGGGGGTAAATGCAGTTTCAAGGAGCCTCCATGTTTGGAACTGCTTCGTAATAACGTATTTAAAGTTATTTTATTGCATTTTAGGAAAGTCATTACTTTGAAAGAGTAAGCGAGTGTGATTTTATGTAACGGCTTTGCAATGGGCCTCAATAACGGCGTTATAGCTAAACTAAACTTACCTACAATTTATAGTCCAGCGTCATCACCAAGCTTAAATGGAGTTGGGCGGGACATGTTGCTAGGCAGAGTGATGGCAGGTGGACCAAAATGTTGACTGATTGGTGGCCGATCTTGGATAAAAGAAGCGCCTGGCGTCCGTTGACTCGTTGGGTGAATGACATTCAGAAAATGGCGGGGCACTTTTGGATGAGACTAGCCCAGGACCGGGATAAGTGGCGTACACGAACAGAGGCCTATGCTCAGCAGTGAGCGACTGAAGGCTAGAATGATGATGATAGTCCAGCAGCAACACTTAGCCAGGTCTTGATAAAAGTTGCTGATGTTATGCACCTATAAACAAAGTTCGCACTATCTAATCTATTAATTATAAAAAAAAACACGTTTATATTTCACAGTAATCACCAAGCATTACATACCCAACCTAATGTTAATTATTGTTTTGACAGCGCAACACAAAAGGCAGCCTTATTTTGTTTTTGGCGTTAATTGACAGGTGCCAATATCAGAGGATTAGTACAAAAACCGCTAGATGAGAAATTAATTTAGCAATATTTATTAAAGGTATAGTTGTGCAGATAAAATTAAATTAAAATCGAGAACATTGCCAAAAGATATTGAAAAGTATAAAGTTCATAAACATAACAAGTCTAATTTAACTAATCATATTTTCTATCCAAATCCAGTTAACTTCTTTACAAAAAGTACATATTATAAACGGAAAAGTGCCTCTGTTTCGAACTTATGCTTAAGACAAGGAAATGTGGCAAGCCCGGGAAGTGAATAATGAATATCCAAGGAAGTCTCCGTGGGTTTATGCTTTTGTTCAGAATCACGGACGTGCTCTGTGCCACTTGCATAGAAGGTAACAACAGTAGGACCATTTATATTTATGGTAATATTTTTTTAGATAGGATTTGCTATTCCGTTTTTTTTGGGTAAGTATAATGCCAGCATATGTATTGTTTGTGGGAGTAGATCGATCTGTGTGTGTGGCCTTTGCCCAGCAGTGTGACACCTTGTTAAAAAATATATTAATTACATGCCTGAAGAATCATTACCTACGACGATCGATTTGATTTGATTAAGACTCGAACACAGCATAAATATCTTTAAGTTGTTATCTAAGTATAAGTTACCACAACATATTTTAAGACAGACAACAGACTACAGAGTAAAATATTTAAGATAACGAAGAGATCAGGTAACAAGGCCCATTATAGTTGTCAACTAAAAGAGTAATAATAATAAGTAGTTATTTTGTCAATAAATACATAGTTATCATAAAAATAAGTAGTTATTTTGTAAATAATTATACAGGGAAAAATTTCCCGAGTAAATGTCCCAAAAAGTAATCCGCTCCCCTACTGTACCTGAAACGGAATCCTGTTGAACCCCAGCTCTCCACTGGGATACGTACCGCCTCAAATGCCACCGCGTAGAAGCCTTTGTTCAGAGCTAACTCTTAAATGAGAACATTGGGCTCTTTCTCATGACAACCTATAAACTTATCACTACCTGTTTCGTAAAATTCAAAGCGTGATGCAGTTGATTTATGCGATATGCTATGCTAGCTGCACTTTACCTTGCTATAATAAATCTTTTATAACCTGAAGAAAAAGAGAAGAGTTTTTTGCTTGTATAATCGCAGTTTTATATCGATGTTTGACTGACTCATCAAAGCAGAGCCAAAACTACAGCAGCTACAAAATTTTGTCTGAACTATCTAATCAAAAAATTAGTAGTTAACCCTTTATAAGGCAGAGGCGATATATCGACCACATACGCTCAATCAGAAATTCAACCATACTGTTTTAATAATAGGGCTCAAAATCGTTTGCATTAATTGAATATTCAACTTGCTTTTAAAATAGATTTTTGAAATGTAGGCTTCTGATAGCTGCAACAAATTCTGCGATAGCACGTCCCTGTCAACGGGCCTTATAAAGGGTTAACAAGCTTTTATTAGGTCGACCTGTATGTAACTGTGTAATGAAATCTAAGGTAACTAATTTAACCATCTTCCAAGGATCGTAGCGTCATGAAAATTGGCAGCTGTATGTAGTTCTGATGACAATACAATAATATGGAACTGTCGAACTAATCTGATGATGGAGACAGGAGGTGGCCATAGGAACTCTGTGATGAAACAACGCAACCTAATTGTGTTAGGGGTTTTTAGAATTGTCTGGATGAGTATTAGTTGTCTGTCGTAAGAAAAGTACAGTCAGCGATAAAAGCTTGTACCAAAAATGAAATTTTTGCCAAAAACTTATTTTAATTCGTAAATTACTTTGCATTGGTACTAGCAAACAACCATTATTTAAATTGTGGGCATTTCAGTTTAATGTTTACACAAGATTTCATAGAAAAATTTGGTCCGTACTTATACTTTCAGGATCAATTATACAAACAAATACTACACGCGATTACATAAAGAATATTGACCACTTACATCATTTCCAGATTACCAAACGGACAGAGTACAAGAATTCATTCCCGGGGCATGATGTGTTATCCCCATGAGAATCCGTCATTCCCATTCCAGACACGTCGAGGCACGCCTCACGGAGCCCAGTACTAATAGGTCTCAGGACATTCCAAAATATCTATTTGCTGTTGCCAAATATTATATCGCTTCAGGCCTGTTTGTCCCACGATTAAAGTTGGGATGTAAACAAAGTTGATGCGACAGATTGGATAGATTGGACCGATAAATTAATTGCTTCGTGACGGAGCACTATTTATATTGCTTTGATTAACTGGTTTAATTGAATTTGGTGTCCTTGTTTTTCGTTTAAATTAAGAAAATAAACAATAGATCATAAGAACCTATTTTTTTTCCAATAAGTTAGAGTGCTTGAATACAATATTAGACTTTTTTTAGGGCGCCGCTGAGATTCAACAGACAACATGATGCAAACTTCTATACATCTATCACATGTGATCTAGACATGGCATATATACAATATTTAAATGCTATTATTTTATAGGGGTTTCCCGTCGTTAAATTTATACAACTTTCATAATTAATGGGACATGAAATAAAAAGGCAGTCTTTAGTTAAACACCATTTAATATTTTAATGAAAAGTAAATTTTAACAACAATAATATTTCCTCGATTGCTCAAAGGGATCCGTGACATTTTTTGGATACTTACCGTGCAAATATTTCCCTTTCACCCTCATAATAAAAAAAGACGACGGCGCTGTCAAAAGGAATCAATAAAAACGTTCCAACAAACTGGACTACTTATTTCACCATTTTGTAGCAACGGTGAAAATCGAGTTTCAAGTGCTGAGAGCAATGTCAGCATATTGCCTGTGCCACGTTCCACTTGTATTATGAAGTCCTATTTTACTGTGACATTTTTCGTTCACTTCTATTCGATTGGATTTTTGAAATGTGTAAATTTGATAACGGCGGGGAGTTGGGAAGAATCTTAAAGTTTCGTGTTTTGCATTTCCTGCCACATTGTTTTCGTTAAAATACTGGAAGTTTGAGAGTGTTATGCACGGGTTAATACCTACTTAATGTACGATGTAAGACAGAGCTACTATGCGTAGTGATGGTGCATTTTTATAGATAATATTCACGTGGCAAAGACGAGTAAGAAAATGTAATGATTGTAATGAACATAAAAAAATGGTTTCAATGCAAACAAAAGTAAATTGTTTGAAATTCATTAACTGCCCGAGACACCTAGATTAAAGTCTAAAAAAAGTTTTTATGTTCTGTTTTTATAAGTCATAGGCAGCTATCTGAATTAAGTAACACCATTTACAATATCAGATAATTTGACGATCTTGCCTTAACTAATACAATCCGTGATGCATAGCGGTACAATCTCTACATCGTCCGACAGAAAAAATTGTTTTACATCATTACCGTTTCAGAAAAAAAACTTACCTATTACATTGTCCCGTTCCGTGAAAATTTTCTTATTAAACATAATGGCAGTGGCAATATTGCAACAAAATATAAAATTGGCGGAGTTGACGATGTCCGCGGCACGAGGTAATGGCAGCGCGTCATCAGCGGTAAATGCAACGAGGAAATTCCGTGGCGGACACACGTGCACCCGTCTTGGAAGGAACAGGGAATGGTGTGGATGAGCGTTATACATATTTTAGGGTTGAGTACAGTCGACGTCGGAGATATATTTACACTTTTGCACCTAACTCCTTTATGATAAGGCGAAAAGTGTAAACATATCTTTGACGTCTACTGTACCTGATCTCGTTTTATCTGTCCATGTGACACTGACGTCAGCAGGCTTTCTGCCGTATTCGTACAATGAGATACGTCAAATACTAGATATTGACGTTTAAAGATATTGAATGTATAAAAATGACGTTTTTGTTTGAAGAAACGTCAATTTTGACACTTGTTTGACACTGACATATCCAATTCATATCGTTTCAATATCTAGTATTTGACGTATCTTATTGTTCGAATACGGCTGTTTGGCATTTTCGTAATGAAGTTAGCGTGATGAGCGAAGTTGAGTCGGGAGCCCTTAGTGAAAAGTATGCGGTAACAGTCTGGTCTAAGAAGTCTTAATTCAACCATTAAAGCCGACGAGTAGAAAATTACATTTATTGAGAAATGACTCACTAGCTAACAAACGACTAATAGGCAAGTAATTACAGTCTCTAAAGATTGCTGTTAAAAAAATAATAATTTGGCAATTTACTGGGACAGTTAGACGGAAAGTAGCTAATAATACTTTTTACTTTTATTATTTTGTATTTGATTTTCCAAGCGTGCATGTCCCTACAAAGTCAAAACCCAAACAATTACAGATGTTTATCATCAAAGTTAAATCAAAATACCTTCAACTTGAAAATCATTCAGAGTAAAATAACTAAAACAATTATGCAAAAAAGTTGTGATCACGTAAACTCTTACCATGCAAACCGCGTCCCTCCAGCTTAAATCAGAATACCACGACCGATAAAAATGGAAACAAGGAACAAACTTTCAAATACCCCGAAAAGGAAACGAAATTCTCGTTTTTATTCCATTCATAATTTCATTTCATTTATCGCGCTTGCAGTTGACTTTAAACTGCTGTGTTTGACCTAGTTAGTACCGTAATTGCCTTTTAAATGTATGGTTATGGTTTTTTATGTGAAATAAATATTGTCATTTGTTGTTATCATTGCGCGTACTCTGGATCAGTCTTATGTTGTGAAGTATCACTTTTGAACGTAATGGTCAGTAACAATGATTATAAGATTGTAAGGTCTTTATATCTCAATCAAGTTGCTACCCGGATTGATTTATTGTTCTGTGAATGATTTCATTACAGTCACTATGTTTGTGTTATGTTATACATACGTGTTACACTATCGCATTGGGCAACTGTTATATTTTTCGTTAATATAAATAAATATATAAAGAAATAAAAAGTTACAGATAACACATATTAATAAACTGTTGGAAGTACACATTATTATACATGTAACTTTAATGTAACCTTAAATAAATAAAAAACTAAAATATTTATCTAATCTTAACGACATCTCTCATCCATTCCCTGTGCAGTACAATACAACGGTAGCAGGTAATATATTTGGAATTTTCCAGTGCTATGAAAACGTTACGTGATCTCAGTGAGATTTTCGTCTATAAAAAGGATCTAAACATAGCTATTAGCTGAATGTCCCTTTTTAAAACCGTTTGACAACGTTTTGCACGATTAGACAGGTTCTATTTTTGTTTTACAAAATAACGGACGTACAGTTTCAATGACGCTTTTTAGGGTCCATACGTCAAAAGGATAAAACGGAACCCTTATAGGATCACTCTTGCGTCTGACTGTCTGACCATCCCCCCCCCCCTTATTCTCCGAAACTACTAGGTCTAAAAAAAATTTAAAATACGCAATATAGTTCGTTACCTATAGATGACAGGTAAACAATAGGTTGGCAGATGGCAGTCGCTTTCGTAAAAACTAGTGCCTACGCCAAATCTTGGTATTAGTTGCCAAGCGGACCTCAGGCTCCCATGAGCCATGGCAAAAATGCCGGGACAACGTGAGGAAGAAGAAGAAGACTGTATGTGAACTTTTTAGAAATGATTATTCCATTTTAGAGCCAAAATCAGGTGCCCTCAAAACTTGCTCATTTTCACTTGAGATTCATGATAAATAATGTGTAGCTTTCCAGATTTAATAAATGCGAGGCGCGAAACGAGGTGTCTGTCATATTTCACTTGACAGACTATCTGATGAATACATAACCGGCGTTTAACCTACAAGATCTCATAACGCCGCGGCCTCCGCCCCGAGACTAAATCTCATTTGGTGCACTAAATTGCTAAAAGCGAACTTGACCCAGTTTGAAAAAATGTAGCTAGAGTTTTAATTTTAATATTTTAATTGCTGTTTTCTTAACAAGCATGTGTAGTAAAATTTATGATTTATTATTAACTTACTTAGCTTAAGTATAATGATTTGCGTAAATGTACACCTGGTAATTAAATTAAAACGAAACATCTCATATACGAGCTTGGAATAGTCCATTTTTAGTATGATAATTAACTTACGTGCAAACGAGTCTTAGCAATATGAGAAGAGCCACTTATTTAAATGCATTATTGAGAGAACCCTGAATATTTTCTTCTTGAAGAACCCCATATTATAACGCAAATGTAATATCGCAGAAGGTAACTCATTCTTCACTCTGTTTTTATGTCATTATTTAAAAAAATATACTAAATTACCATATCTGCCGGATGTTATCTGTAACTAAAGAATTAGCGAATGAAAATCATCCCCGATGAAAGCAAGTACTCATTGTGGTTCATTCCCACTCGTTCCGTCGGCTCGCACCTAATTACTAAATAGCGTAATGGATGGAACGGTCTCATTAGAGCAGAGTGGAGCATTTGGAAGACATTCAGTTGGCGTTTGCACTTCGGTGTGAATTCTGTCGATGGATTATTGGTGGTTGGGTTCTTGTACACTTTGTACAGTGTTGTGACGTCATTTAAACATTTTACTCTAGTTGCCCGTAGTTATTCCGTGTCCGTAACGAATATGTGGTGGTGATGTTGTTAGGCCCTTTATGTGGCTAAACTAGAGTAATGTCATTTGATCTAGCCTTGCTGTATGTATTCATTTGACAATTTATCTGAAAATATTAACTTATGTAGTCAATAAATATTTATTTCTCATTTTTATTTTAACTTCATTATTCAGTCTACAACACAAAGTCAATGTCTACTTGCAGCACATTTTAAAAGCAAGAAAACCAATAAGAACGAGACAAATTTTGTCCCAAAGAACAATATTATGTGCGTACAAAACTTTGGTTCTGAAATTGAAATTTGTTTCGTATCCCCGATTTGAATTTTCTTAACGAAGCTAAACAAACACAATCAGACGACGAGAAAGGGATATTAATTTTGAAACCCACTGGGCAGCATTTGGGAATGATTTAATTTGCTTTCTTACTTTTGTCAAGAATGACAACACAATTTCAAAATGAACAAAGGTTGTTTGGCAGAATGCAGTTGCTAAAAAATCCAGCCGACTTATTCTTAGCTATTATTAAGAATACTATCTACTTATATTTTAATCCTAATGAAAAACTATTTCGTGCGTAATAAAACTGTATGGAATTACTATTACTATTTACTTGATTATGACTACTAAGTATCAGAATTGAATATTTATATTTCATTTTTTAATAATATACTTCCGTCATTAGTTTAGTTTAAGTAAATAGTTATGTCTTGGTATTTTAAATGAAGTTAATGACTCAATTTTAACTGAAGCACTTCATTAAATTATTTTATACCCCTGTTAATAAAAAAATATTTTATTTTATTTGATATGAACAAAAACATTACAAGAGTCTTTAAACTTATTTTAACTCATATTACATCGTGGCTTTAAATCCCTGAAAGATAACAATGTGACGGCAAATTCACGGCAAATTGTATGCGATGTCTCAAGTTTATCAATTTGCACGTTTCAAACCCTCCTTCTTGTGCCTAAACTACAACGAGATTTCAATATAAAACAATTCAACTTTAATGGTAGACTGTAACATGGAGATTAGTGCTTTTATCATACAGATAGGGAACTGTTTGTAGGATTAATACAAAACTTCTGATTAGGCGTTCGTAGAAAGATGGAAGGATTGGCGTCAACGTTTATATATCGCATATTTTGCTCAAAAAAGACAAGGAAGCGCATACTTCATCAATCTGATTAAAATCTGTGATTAACTACCTTGTTTTAAACCATGTTGTAGGTTAACAGTCATGTTCAGAAATACGTATTCGTTTATTCACTGTATTGCAATAAATTAAGGTGAAAAAAAGAATAAATATTTATGAACTCGACTGTATTATTGCTATAAACCCTGGACAAACATCGTTTTCTTCATATTAGGCACATACCAAGTCCAAAAATACCTCTGGTTCAAGCCTACTGCTCATTGCACTCCTAATATAAGTCAACCCCACCTGTTTCCGATAAATCTCCACCCTTTATGTAAGTATTCTAAAGGCCTCATTCCAATTGTTATTGAGAATGGGGGAGTTGAAGGCTCAGACAAAGTAAGTCCTCCTCTGCATAGCTCTAATGTATCTCGAGGTCAAGATATACTGGTTAACGCCAGAACTCAAGTCTCACACGGGTCTAAATTAGAAGAACTTATTTCAGGTTTTTGAACCCAGAGTTGATTTTTTTTAGTCTTTTTGACGTAAGATATATGTACTTACCTACTCAAATTTCTAAGTGTACGATTAATGAAAGTGGCCGTAATTTTAAATATATTATCCCTTTTTTTACAACTTGAAGATATAACTGGATAATTTAACAAAACAGAGTCGTAAATTCAATCTGTTGACAACTCAATAAAAATAAATAAATATTTCGAGGAAATTTTACACAAATCGTCCAAGTCCCAGTATTGACGAGAACTATCAAAATTTTATACTTAATATCTCATTGCGATTGGTGCGATCAAGATATGCTGAGAGTAAATAACATATCAATAATATAATAGGATTTTGAATGCCTCTCCTGGGTATTCGAGTAGGTACGAGTTCTATATCAGTTCGTGAGGCATTCAGAAACGCGCACAATCGCCATTGTGCAGCCGAGCCTACTTTGTATCAATAGCACTGAGAGACTTCCTTTTGAATTCCGTATTATTACACCTACTGGGTTTATTGAGTATACTAATGTGACGTGTCAATTGTGTGCCGTGTTTGAAACTACTACTAGTTTTACCCTTGAAGTTTTGGAATTAAATTTTACTGCAATCTAAATGGAATCATAAGCTCAAAAATTAGTATCGTTGTGTTTGTATAACACCTCATTTTACAGATATAAAACGGGAGCTAGGTCGACACTAGACCACCAGAAGACTAGTGGCGTTGCCGCTCTACATAGCGATGCTAATTTTCTGGGAAGGAAGGAGCCTTGCTGTTGCTACGGGTGACCAGAAGCATCAGCGAGGCAAGTTGCTTACCTCCTAAATATTGCATGTACTTCCTAAATATTGAAAATATTCAGGGGCCGAGGATTTCCACCCCAAACATCCCTAAATTGATGGGCCAGCCAGAATTGAGGGCTGCATATGCGCCGCTTGAGGTGCGCGGCCGTGAATGCGGCTGTTTCAACCAAGATCGAGATCTTTGATACCAGTTTACCATAGTTTACTTAACTCGTTCATAGCTTCCATTGCCTTTCTTGTTGCCATCTTTGTTGCTAGAGACAAGCAACACCTGTAAGATCAATAACCGCTAGTGACACATTATTTATTAATTTAACGAATACAGCGATAAAATCAATATAATGCGCATGAATCGGCCGCCGGGACGACATCAAAATTCCATCAAGCGAGGGTGCGGTTGATCTGAATTCGATGTGCGTGCGGCCCGGACCTTTATGCGTGATACATGTACTGTTTTAAGTACCTATGACGTTAAAAAGGAGGGATAATATAAATTATATAAAAATATTCGTTGAAATGAATAAAAAATATCTAACACAACGCTGTATACCAGTCACTGTCGCTTGTTGTACTTTCTTCTTTTCTTTTGGTAAATCAAAAACGAAGTGATTTTTCGTGCTTCGTTTTCTTCCTATTAAGCTAAGCTGTCAATGCAGCGAATACCTACTTCAAAAAGTCATTCAATTTAGACAGTACTCATATTTCAATCATACTATAAGTACATCTAATTTTAAAAATTACCCAAATTTACCTTATTGCCATCGTTGCCCAGCGATTGCTAGGGAAATTTGTCTTATTACCTACCTATTTTATGAAGTAAATAAATGAAATAAATAATAGATGATAATTTTTTCCTCGAATCGCCGTGGGTCACAGATAAGGTGAGATCTTATCTCTCACGTACTTAGAAGAAAACACGTCGAAATATTTGCCCTAAACAACAGACATATAAATGCCCTTGCAGGAATTTGAACACAATTTCAAAGGTTGTCTGTAAATGATTGTTTTTAGCGCTAAGACCGCCTGTTGTTTCCTATGTATATTTTTCATGTAAGCTATAATGCTATTGGTATAATAAAGGATATTTGCTTAGTTGACATACCTATTCACAATCGACTATAAATGACATAATCGCTCGTCGTTAAATATTTTTACAAGTAAATAAAGTAAGTTTACCTAAGGGTTGAAAAACAAATTTGCAATATAAATATGGACTTAGTATTATAACATGTGCCTTTCTCACAGACGAAAGCGATTTCCTATTTTGCTCTTTGTTCTTTACTTTTTCTCTCCGATATACGTACTTTATTGTTGTTAGCTTCTTGCAGAAGTAACGACGGATACGAAACTCGCGCTAAAACTAAAGTTAAAAGTGCAGTTAACAACGCAGTAGCTCAAACCTAGACTTAAGTTTAATATGCATTGTGTTGCATGAGATAATGTATTACGTACAGTAGGCACATTAAAAACTAAAAATACATTTTTTTTACTAATATGAATGGGCTTACTCTTATAAACTCTTTCAGATAAAAGTGTATAAAGATACAGATAATACTTATATTGGCAAGTATTTGCTATAAGATAGACGTCCACAGGGCTGCATTTTTTGTATAGAAAGTCACAAAAGTGCGGCCACTGATCGGCACTGCGGATCAGACAACCACTTTGTGCACAAAGATGTATCTGTACCACAAATACATCACATTTAATCATTACACTAGAAATAAAAAAATATGTATTTGAATTAATTAAGGCCAAAGTAACTAATTATAAAATTTCATGCTGTCAACAAAGTTTAAATTTCCTAAAAAACGTCGTAAACTGCTTGTAACTGAGAGGGAAATTGTTTAAGGGAAAAAGGAAATTTATCTTTTGCTTAATTAGGAAAGTTGGCCGGACGGTACGATGGGGAATTCAAGGCCAATAAATCAAGGTGTTGCACCACTTCCAAACAAACCATCCTTTGCTCTTAAGACTGCTATTTGGAACTCTTATCGTAAGCGGTTAAGTATAAAGTATCAAATTCACTTAAACCTATTCGAAAGGCACGCTATTCAGAATGTATTTTTCGCTATACCTGATCTCATATGGATTTCTAATGTTACAATTATTATGTTATTACTTCGAAATGCTAATGCTTTTGACACTCTTTGCTTAATGCTTTCTTGGAACTCTTACTGCCGTATTCGAAATTCAAGATATTCACAAGAGACGACACGTACTAGATCCATTCTAGATACGTTATAGTTTAGATATCAACTAGTTCTCTTTTGCTTTTGGTGATGATGTCTAAAAGATATCTAATAGATGTCTATTTCAAAATCCGCATCGGGCCCGTAGATAAAGTCTTATACTTAATTATTATTATAAAAAGTGCTCTTATTTATTTAATGTTCAATCTTTAATGAATAAATATTAATAATGGCTAAGCATCACATTAATATAAATAACTAATTTTATTATTCATTGAATAGGTTTGCTTAGCATCATTCAATTTGTTTGTATCGATTTTGTCAAGTATTAACATTCATAATATTCGGAACTTATTAACATTTTACAAACTGCCTGATTCGAACTTTAAGATTCGATAAGTACCTAAGGTTCAGTGAAACTTAGATTTTCCTTTGTTCACACTGCAATGAGCTGCTGAGACATAACTACGCTCAACGTGACTTTAGACGAAAAAAAAAAACAGTCGTTTCATTCCTTGTATATTATATAAAACTTTCACCTGCTCGATGAACGTTCACGTATTCCCTTCGAGCTTATTGAAAAAAAAAGTAAAATTCCGCTCGACTAGATTTTATGTAGACTCCGTAATTGAAAAGTGACCCTTCGGTTTTAACGGATTACTGGTTAGGGCTGTCAAGGACCCAAGGGTTCCTCCAGGAGTGCTCGACGTTCTCAAACGTTTGACATATTACAGGGGGGAGTTATCCCACTTGTGGGTAGCCCTAATGCCAATGGAATAATTTAGACACCTTTTCGGGATGGTTGATATACGCTGAAATTTGGCGATTTGTAATTATAATTGTGCATGCACACGACGAAGGGAATTTCTGCTTTTTAGACCATAGTTGTATATTTATTCTTAATTTTATCGTGTGATTATTTTCTTCTCTAAGACTTATTTTTGATCATTATGTGTGAAATATGATTAAAAATATTTTAACGTTTTATCTGATCTAAATGCATCAAAGAAAATAAGTTACAAGTAACTTAAAATTATATATTAATTATTAAAACTACTTCAATAGAAGATTAAAATTCAATTCACAAATACGTATAATGTTGTGTATGAAAAAGTTAGTTCACTGATATATTTAAGGGTAAAAGAAGTTTCAAAAGCTGTTGTTAAATATACTTATTTGATATATTTAAATAAAAAAGATGTAGAAAAATGTAGACCTTATTTTCAATTACCTTGTATTAAGACTGGGGGACAAAGTATATTGGAAGTGAAAAGGATCGACAAGAAGTAATTGGGGTGGAATTGATAATTATAATTCCCCAAAGGGGGCGCCCCTACCCGTGACGGTAAGAGCTAAATGTTAATAATTGAAATTGCGATACTCCGTCGGATTTGTTACTTAATCTCCTAGTTAAGGGTGTTACCTTAATTATTACTTAGTAAAAGCTTTGGTGAAACTTTTTGGTATTTATTTTAAAGAAGTATAAAACATAGTGGATTGGGAAGTTAGCAATTATAATCCACTTTTTAGGGTTCCGTACCCAAAGGGTCGCTGTCCGTCCGTCCGTCCGTCCGTCTGTCCGTCTGTCACCAGGCTGTATCTCACGAACCGTGATAGCTAGACAGTTGAAATTTTCACAGATGATGTATTTCTGTTGCCGCTATAACAACAAATACTAAAAACAGAATAAAATAAAGATTTAAATGGGGCTCCCATACAACAAACGTGATTTTTGACCAAAGTTAAGCAATGTCGGGAGTGGTCAGTACTTGGATGGGTGACCGTTTTTTTTTGCTTTTTTTTGTTTTTTTTTTTGCATTATGGTACGGAACCCTTCGTGCGCGAGTCCGACTCGCACTTGCCCGGTTTTTATATTTTATATTTAGATACCTTTAGTATAGAAACCAAAAAAATACAATATTATTTATTTGCACCCTGGTCCACTTAACTACCTACTACTATTCATATATTATACATACATATATTTCTAGGCAGGGTTGATTTTTTTATGAATGTAAAGTGAACTAGCTATGCGTGCCAATTAAGCTATAAATGATTGGATCGACATGCTATTATAATTAATTACACATGCGTGATTCCATTTTCAACACATGACTTTTTAACACACAATCAACACGATGTTAAAGCCTTGCACATTTTTTTTACATCATTTTCAAAGCTACATTTGCTATGCTGAATAATAATATATAATAACATAACTTTTTTACTCATTACTTTCCCCAAAAACATTCCATAAAATACCATTTATAAAAACATTATCCTTTAATGTATCTAATACTTACCTACTTAGAATTTGTTTTAAAATCCACCTTTGCTTTTCACACATTTTTCGACGTGTGTTTCACCCTATGCATTTATTAAGAAATTGAGTACGATACGTAAATTAATCCATCCAGCCCTAAAATAGTACTTGGAGGTAGCCTTTGTGATTGAAGAAAGGGACATCATTATTTCACCCTTTTCGGGGAAGAATCGATTTACATTTGAATTATTTATAGGCAGTACAGCGGTTCGATGGTGAGGGGGGGATTCTCCCAAAAAGTTACGACACAATTATGTCACTTTCTCTCCTATCCTACTTTAGTAAAGTTATGACGATAATTGACATATTTTACTTATCTATTCAGAGATTTCCTAAGCCAACACTTGCTAATGATAAAAGCACTCTTGTAATTTCATGATATATTTAGCGGCACCAATTGATTAATATTACTTATAGGTACTCATAATAGACCTTATGAACTTGTGTATATTGTCACTGCAAACAATTTTTTTTATTATTAACAAGGGTATAAAATAAAATAACGTTAACAGAACACGGGTTTTTAATGGCATTATAAAACTTAGTGTTTAATGCAATAACAGACCTCCAACTCGCCGCTTTGGACTCAGTGGAGCGCAGAGCCAGGAGGATGATTGGCGACAAGAAGCTAACGGCTAAGCTTCAGTCTTTGGCCCATCGGCGGAAAGTCGCCAGCCTGTCGGTATTCTACAGGTTGCACTTCGGGGAGTGTGCCCAAGAGCTACACGAGCTTATTCCACCGTCCCCATTCTACCATCGGACTTTTAGACGCACGGCCGGTTTCCATCCTTACTTGGTAGATATTCCACCAATTCGCACGAAGCGCTTTGCTTCTACTTTCCTTATGCGCACTGCCAAGGAATGGAATTCCTTGCCGGCGTCTATATTTCCGTGTTCTTATAACCCGGCAACCTTCAAATCAAGAGTGAACAGGCACATTCTGGGCGAGCTCGCTCCATCGTAGGCCACGTCTACGCCTCGGCTAGTCTGTGGCCATGAGTAAGCCCATTCATAATAAAAAAAAAAAGACCTAAAAGTAAATTTAGGAACTTATTTTCAAACTCATGTTAGCACGCACTAACATAATTGAAAAGCATGGTAAAGATAAAGACATAATAAGACCATTAACTTTCATTTATAAATCGACGAAGTTAATCCGGCAGAGCGCACGCAACACGGTACCGGTTCGGTCTAATAAATCTTTCGTTAACTATACCACATTCATTAAAATTTCTTCCAACGTGCGTGCGATAAACCAGAAATACCTTACCCCCCAAAAACTTCGACTTATCTCTCTCACGTAGACGGTCGTAACGCTGAAATTATGACCCTGGTTAAACACATGCTACATTTACTTGTAAGTTCGTGTAACGCTCGGATAACTTCTTGTTGGCGAAGGGGCTAGGACGATCCTGTCTGAATGCGCCAATAAGAAATATGATCATTTTCAATTAAGATCGAATACTATCTTTTTTATTCACGGGATGTGTATTTACAAATTTTTGGATATCTTTTCCACATTAACTGGAATATTTTACTAGAGTCTGTGCGGAAAGAGAAGAGTCGTGGAATGTATTGGGCTCCACTCTCCTTTGCATTGCCCTGTTGGGTAAAAATAGAGATACGTTTTTCTATAGTATAGTATAGTATAAGGTCCTGAGAGTAAAGTTAAACTCTCAAGAGCTTTTTCCTTCACTTTTATTAATCTTAAATACAATACCTACACTAAATTTTGTAATTGACACGGCTCTCGACTACTACTCAAATTTCAGTTCCTATGTGTATTATTAGGTACTTAATTAGGGAATGCAAATCGGTTATTTTTTGTATGGTAATAATCGCGGTTTCGGTTATTAACCGATTATTTCCATACAAAAAATAACCGAAAATAACCGATTTGCATTCCCTATACTTAATCTATATGAAAATAACTTTATGAAAATTATATTATGCCATTGCATTTGGGATATTTCTTTTTCCATATATTTTTTTCTTTTCTACTATCTACAAAAAATGCTTTGTAATAAATCGTTGTTAGTTTGTTTAATTGACAATAAAGATCATATTAATTACGCACCTGACAGAACCATATGCAAAGCATTAAAAACGATTTACACGATCAGTTGAACAACATCTCTTTGATGTTGCAGGTTAATGAATATTCCGACACGGACGTATTATTCCGTTCGTATTATTGCGTTAATTACAAGCATTACCGAATTTATGCAATGCGGTCCGTTAATTTCCGCCTGGTCCGTATTGTAACAATGAATTCCATTGTGTTGGTGTTTGTTTTCAGTTCTATCGATGTAAGAATTTTGAACATGCAATGGGTTGTTCTTTGATAAGTGTTAACTACTTAGGACAGGCGTGGCTCACTCCGCGATTTCGTCGCGTCGCTGCAAGTACATTTCTAAGTCTATTTTTGTCTTTGTTTTATATGAATGTAACCATGAAATACGTGTTTTTTGAATAAATTATGTTTATGTTAATTTCGGCTGCACCACTTTTGGCGGCTAGCAGTAGTAGTTGCCGCGCACCGCTATGGAAACAACGGATGCCTGCTCGCGCTTGCGCTTGTATCTCTCGTAATAGACGCGTTTTGTTAGAGAGTGAACCTTCTGTACCTACGAGTAGTAATATTATTTATTATGTGACTAGGATGACTGTTGTAGAATACCTTAGTCACAGAATAAATAAATTCGTCAATTATTGGCCACTGCAAACATAGTAATTGGCCAATCCTAACAAATCAGAAAGAAAGTAGCCAATTGAAGCCTTATTGTTAAAAGTGCCCTGACCTGTTTAGTCTAGTTGGATGTGACCTAGACGATACCGCTGAAGGTTCCAGTAGATCTGACTTCAACGGAAGTTTTGTTATTTTATTAAATTTGTAGGTCCCGGTTTCAAAACCCGATAAGGCTATTTACATCTAGCCTTGATAGGATAACATTTATATCTTCTTCCTGACAAGAACCTGACAAGAAAACACACATACATACATTGTTATAAACATGTATTATTTAAAGTGGTAAATTATAAATAACTGTCCATAACTCTTATCTATTTTATTTTAAGTATTTTTTCCCGAAGAAAAATGTACAGTTACTCTATCAGTATTATACATACATACATATAATCACGCCTATTTCCCGGAGGGGTAGGCAGAGGCCACGGATTTCCACTTGCAGTATTATTATTATGTTTTAAGTCACTATATACTGGTTTTGTTGGAAATGTTTACAAATTCCATAAAAACTATGCCTCAAAGAAGCTTCAAGGCATATTTTTCATACACAATACCGTTTCGTGACAGGCGCTTTGCCCAAGACATTCAGAGTAATTTTATTCTTTGTAGCCTTTGTGAAAAAAATGTTGGCTATATTTTAACGCAGCGTGTGACAAAAATCTAAAATGCGAATACTATTTTGTTGTGTTATATTTTAAATAGTAACTATGTAGACCTGACAAATCTAGTGAAAAAACATTCCCCTGCTATAAAAATTTCATGAATGTTGGCATATCTGGTTGAAGAAATGGCACCCTTAAAAAGTAGCTCATAGATTATATCCATAACAAATTGATAACAAGAAATTACTATCCTGTAGAGGACAGCGTGACAGATAATACGAAAGCATTTTTGCCCAAATTAAAGCGAAATCCGCTTTCTCTAGATCGATATTTTTTATTTAGCTTAATAGTGTCCCACTGCTAGGCAAAGGCCTCTCTCCTCTTTCCCGCCATTTCGGTTAAAATGGTAGGTATCCAAACTAATGAAGATTTGATAATAATTTGAATCACTACCAGTCTCAAAGCGAACCATTCATGAATATCAAATATAAAGAGTTTTAGATATATATTCATATGTGTTGTTTTATTCTAAGTGACATGAGTCATTCATTTATATAAAATACTGTCGCTGGTTGTTGTTTTCATATCTTAATGTATAACCTTAATTACTTATGTCCCACTAAAGATATTCTGTCGCCGATGCCAATCAATAGATAGCCATGAACAAGCACTCAGTCGATTAAGCCCGGAATCCGCGTCGTGTCTATCAAATCCATCAATTTGATGGCACTAAAATATTAGAAAAAAATGTATCATGTGAAATCATAGTGCGGTTTGTTTCTAATATCAACGAAAAGACAGATGTTTTTTAACTACGGTACGTTACTTTTGTAGGTAACAAAATATTTAAATAATTTGTATCGTTTTGTAACTTTTCATTCACGGCTACATTAAATCTTTCAATACGCATGTTTAATAATTAGGTATATATTATGATATTATAATTAAAGATAGGTAGATTTTAACATTTCTGATTTCACGAGCGTTTAACCTCTAGCCGCCCAGAGACCTATAAAAAGGTCTCCTGTTCCATTCTAATTTGAACTTTGTGTTGAAGAAATAAAATTTCATTTTGCTTGGCAAGATTTGACGTATGGGCGGCTAGAGGTCAAAGCGTTCAAACAACTTGGTTGTTGTTGAATTCGCTAGCTGGTGAACTTGAATATAAGAACATAGATTTTTTAATTACATAAACCTGACTATTAATTAACTAGGAAATATTTATTTAATTACACAAACGGGTCTACCGCGATATAATTTCATTGTTTTTGCCTTTAATTCCGACGTTTCAGCTGAGTTGCACCAGCTGTGGTCACGGAAAGGCTGACGTCCCAACACAATGAAATGAAATTATATCGCGGTAGACCCGTTTGTGTAATTAAATATGTGTACAGAACGCGAGAGTTTAAAGTGTTAGAAAACATAGTCTAATAGTTAGATACAGAAAACCGGTATATGCGATATTTACTAAGACTAATATGCATAACCATGTACCGGCTGGTCACGTACGCTAATTTGTAGGTGTCGTCAAATAATCAGATTATAGGCTCAGGGAGCATTAGCCTGCCCACAGCGCGTAACGATCGCGGCGCAAACCGAATTATCGATGAACTAATTAAGGTTTTGCCTTCGCAGCTTAAGAGAAACAGCATCAGGAGGGATACAGAAATATGAGATAAATTTCATATCTTTTACTTGAATACCTGCTTCATAGTTCATTCTTTATTATAACATCTGCTTGAAGACATTTTTGTCTGTCTTTCAGTTAACGGTTGAACTTAAGAACCTTCGGCCTCAGTGGCCTTCGGTTCTACGTGAAACGTGCCTCGCCTAACTGCTTCTTAATTTTGGCAACTCTTTAAGTGACCTTCACTCTTTTGCTGATGTTCTGATTTCTAATTCGATCTTGTAGAGAAATCTGAACAAGGATAAGTAAGTCAGCTAATGAGTAAGCTGCCCCCCGGTAAAAAGAAACCTACCCGAATAATAAGGTAAAGCCAGCTCCAGCCTGCAATACATAGGTAAAGGCATAGTTTATTGTAATCTAAACGGTGTGGTAGGTAAGGGAGAAACAGATACTACCTACAACAGATCTTGGAGGTATTCGGTATCAGAAATTAAAAACTACATCCAAGGATTTCTAACCCGCACTACTAGATGGGAATCAAAATCGGGAAATCTAAATACCCGAAGGCTGTTTTATTGAGAAAATGGATATTATGAAATCATGCCATGCCTTTTTTAAACCAAAACTGTACTTCAGTCTCGAGCGATAACATTTGCGAAAATACATTTCCTAAGAACAGATTTAGCTAGCTCTTAAAACTTTCTAATTTCTCACTGCCGTTGTAGGATTGATCACTATCATATTTCCATTTTTCCACTGTTTCTTTTCTGGCTCGTCGTATCGTGGCTTAAATTCCAGTTACTTAATTTAAATATATGCGACAAAGAAAAAATCTAAATATTTCACTAATCTCGTATCTCGTTTTATTCAGCTAATATAAAACCTACCTTTTGTCAAGCGAAATAAAGAATATTTTAGTATGACACAATGTGCAAATATGAGGGCTCGTCTGAGTGTGCTATTTGCTACCCCTCTGCCGGCAGTTTAATGACCTCCATTTTTTCTGTACTAAATAAAAATATGTCATTGTCATGAACAAACATTTTTTGTCATTACTTTTGTGTTTTATTACAATTATTAGCAAGGCGGTAGCAGTTTCACAGATTCTTTGACAATTAATAAGTAGGTACATTAATTTGATGTGCTCAGCTTTGTTCTATGAAAACGGTAGTGAGTGTAACGAATCTAATATAGAAATAATCTAACGGTACAATAAATTCCGAAGAAAAAGATTCTAGGTGGTATTTCAAAAGCTAGTCAGGTATTAAAAAAAAAACTTAGCTTGTAATTTTTAGAAATGACTTTAATTTTCCTTTTACCGTGAAATAAGTACAGACTTTTAAAAATCTTAGTCAATAATTTATTCACAATTGTTTTGTTATACTTAAGTTTACCACTATATTGTACACGGGAAAATATTTATCTTAACATTAAGTTATACAGTTTGTGAACGCTTATCTAACATTTTTACATTCTATATCACATTTCATTTTATATTTTATTTATTACAGTAACAACACTTCTGTGATGCTATTCAAATATCTGAGTAACAATTCTAGTGTAGGTACGTACATTTTACGTACATATTTTATCTAAAAAAAAATTTTTTTTGTTCAAACAGTGGCCATAATAAATGATATCGAAATAATAGTCAAAGTTTAAGTACCATCGCCCACACTGTTAACTGTACATAGGTGGACCTTATGCCTTTTGTAATAAGGTCCACCGATGTACAGTTAGGAGTGTTGCTGTTTGTAGGTACTGTCAATAAAATACGGCCTATGTGTGGCACTAAGTCAAAAGTTCCGTAAATTAATAATTTTATTTATTTCACCAAACCAAAATGTATTAATCAAACCAAAATGTATTAATCAAACCAATAACTTGTACAAAGTGAGCATTATTTACTATACACAAGTTCTAAAGCTTATCTTCATTCACGCAGCGAAGATATTCACAAAATAATAGGTATTCTGAAAGATTTTGAGTTATCCTTAGTAGGGTATTCGGCTCTGTGCTTATTTAACCCATAAATGTGTAATGAAAGGCATCTTTATGGATTGCATCTGATTTTACTATTAAGTAAGCTCTGCAGGTCCTATTTAAAATATCTTAGATTGGGGTTACTTTATCCACGTTTTATATTGTGTTTTTGCCATTTTTAGAAGGGGCTCAAAAAGCCCTTTCATTTAATACCACACACGATAGGTTTCTGAATAAGAATATTTATTACCCATACAAAAAAAAGATGACGTCATAATTCCTTTCTTTTTTAGTATTTTTAGTGCTTCAGGTCAAATTGATTCAAATGGTCTAAAGATCAATAGTACCGATTTTCATACCTTTAACACCATTTGCAGCATTTTACTGAATTTAGGGTTGTACCGGTTGTAACACTATAAGTATAATGGTAAATGGTAAAAGGTACTTGGACTGCATTTTGAGTTAAAAACATTCGAGTTTTATTTTAAAACACAATTCTGCACAAAGTAACCCTGATCAAATGAATGAATAAAATCCCCCTGAATAATACCTTGATGAATAAAATGAGAAAAAAGATCTGAATATTCAAATACCTATTGAAATGTTTTTATAATCTAACAATCCTTGTTTTATATTATTTCCATGTTTATTTTGAGTTTGTAAAAAAAGTTAAAATTAGCATAAAAAATACAATATTGAATGATTGTAAAGTAACAAAAAAAGTTTTTAACGGTATAGGGTAATAAAACATAGATAATAATGACCTTTTAAAATGTTGAACGTTACTTCGGTTCGAGGTTAGTTATGACGTGATTATATTTTAGAATGTTTCATGTTAAACATTAAATTACTTTTTTATTCTTTCACACACGATATTCTTCCACTCATTTTTCTCTGACATACCTAATTACTTTTCAGTACAATACACTGTTTAAATTGTATCTTAAAACTGTATTGTCAAGCTTTTTATATACATTTAGATATGTTATTTGGGTATACAATTCTATAGGATGTTAAAATTGAAATAATTGTCAGTTTTTAAGGTTTCAGGACTTGCAGTGAAACTTATGTGGCATACATTTATTTATTTATTCTATTGCACGAATTATTATTACTACTATATTTGCGTGAAACATGTCAATTAAGTAACACAATAGTATGGCAATCAGTTAAGGATTATTTACACTTTATTAATATCATTACATCACTAGAATTATACAAATAGATTACTTACACGTCATGTAAAAAAAACAGTATCTTGTTTTAGGGGAATTCCAATAGTACTAATGATCAAATTTCTTTAAAGTTTCGCCAAGTATTAAAGAGGCACTTTGGCCAAATCAGTCTTCACTCTAATTTTACACAAACACATTCATTTCCTAAACAAAATCTGGTATTCGCACTATACAGTAGTTTCTATTAGATCCGGAGAGGGTCAACAGAAACCATCCTTGAGATCGGGATACCCTAGATCGGGCATGGCCCGCCTCGAGCCCGTGCCGCCGTTGCCTCTCGCGTTGTCGACGCGCATGCCTCGCCCGGCGCGACCTAAACTAGCGTACCTTGTATCTGCAAGCTTATCCCTTTGTGCTACCTCGTCGTAATATCTCGCGTCGTTCAACCCCGCACAATACTTTTGACTCAGACTATACTTATCTATAGTTGCGTATTTCTGCACTGTCGCGTATTGCCGCGTGGCTTCAGGAACGCCGTTGGTTTTAGCGCGATCGTAAGGTCTTTCTTCTGGGGGTAACGCACCGTCTAACCGAGCTTTAAACTCTTTGTCTTTTCTTCGACGCCTCCGACATGCGCATAATGCGACTGTGACAGCACAAAGCAGAAGACCGACGCCGGCGGCCGCGGCTATGTACGGTGGCGGCAAGGATATGCGGAATGAACAGTTTGAATCATCTTCGTCGTAACCTGATGGACAGTGAGGACTACCATCGCACCATAATGTTAAAGGAATGCAAGCGTTGAGCTCCGGACAGCTGCGAAGAATAGAAAAGTTTTTTATTAATTACCATTTAAACGTAGTACAACTAAAATACAAAGATTGGTAGTACATATATTTTATACATACTTGTATCGGCAATCCAATGTGACAGAACTAGGCATAATATTTGAATCGGGATCGTTCTCGAATAATGGCTGTTTCATGACCTCTATCCATTTAATTGAATAATCTGCTGGCTCATGTTGCAGAAAATCAATAACGTAGCTTCGGGCATGTGGTTTAAGCGATGTTTCCAAAGGCGTTTGAGCTGACTGCCATCCAGGTGAAAACAATTCAATGAAGTTCGGCCCATCGGGACACACTTCACGCGGGTGCGAAGTGTCCCGGGCCTCATAAATAAAAAGTCTATTAGGAGTACGACAAAATGACTTGGCTGTCGTCACCTCAAACCCTGGTACTTTTACGTATAAGTACCTCCCTTGTACAGGAGTCACTTCATCTCCACCTGGTTCTATTAGCCAAGGCCTATGAACACATGATACTTCTGCTCTAACACTTTCTGATATAACGTGCCTATCCCCAACTATTTCTGGCGCTGATGGAGTTTGTCTTTTGTCGAATAATCTTATTTCTCCACTGCTTCCTCTTAATTTTCTTTCCCCCCAGCCGGATGAACATACTGTTTCATCGCCAGGTCCACTTGGAATAAATTTGTATTCACCCTCAAAAGTAAAATCATCGTAATCTTCTGTAATATTCATCATTGTCACTGTAAAGTTGATTTCAACAACTGGAGCAGTCAAAGTATGAATAGTTAAGGGTTCAGATCGATTTGTACAAAGACAATCCCTTTGAATAGGCACTCCTTCCCAAGGATATTCGGTAATAATAATCTGTGCGAAGCCTTCGCCTCCAATTGTTCTTTTCGCAGGCCTATCACATTTCCAGCGGCCTACCCGGGAGTCTTTGTATGTACTACATTGTTTGTTCCCGAAGTAACTACTAGTAAAGGTTAATTGTATCCTTTCTCCGGGCTTTGCTTCAAATCTGTAAACAATGTTTTATATAAATAAATATATTATGTTCTGTGTTATATAATACGTGTTAATATTATTTGTTATTATTATTTATATTACCTTAAGATACAAGTGAGATTCTGTGCACCGCCTCGCCCGTAATAGAAAATAGCTCTGGGAGATTGAAATCTTCCCGAATAAGTCTGAGCGGATTTGAAAATTCTGTCGCAGGCTGACTGGGAATCGACCAACGGCTGCCCTTGCTCGCTCACATCCACGAATTCATACCGGAGTAGGAACGAGACGGGGTACAACGCCGATCCTTGACGGAGTTCCTGAGGGAAAAGAGATGATTAGGTACTCCGCTCGACAGCGCCGTATTATGTAATTCAATGACAAAGTGTTCGATACACGATATGCAAATGTCCCGTGTTACATTACATTTGCAAAGAGGTAGTATCAGTCACCAAGGTCGATTTTAACATGACACAAGGCGACGCGGTGTAGTAAAACTTCAAATATTTAGTTAAGGAACTTGCCTCGGTCCTTCCTCTGTTGAATTTAATATTGAATAATAAAGCAGTTCTCAACTTGTGACTTTAACAACTTGCTTAAGCCCAGGTTTCCTACATTAACTCGGGCTTTCGTGTATTCAAAAAGCACTCTAGCAGAATACCAATACTAATGTTAGTTATTTAATTATTATAAAAGCAACGAAGGCCACTCATGCGACTATAAATAGGATTGCTCTTCACTCTATACTCGCGTGAGCATATCAAATCATTCAGCCCCTGCCCAGCTCTATGCAGCCAATTAAAACGCTTTTCATTTTAATTCGACCACTGAATTTGAAGCGAGGGATCCTTTAAAATACTTGTGTGAACAAGTATTTGTGCGGTTTTCCTGCCTTTAATTAGGTATATAAACCAGTCATATTTAATGGTTTGTTATGCACTTAAATGTATTTAATTAAAATTATTATTGTTTGACATGGAAGTAAATTAAATTCGAATAGGCACATAATAATTCATTATTCATAAATTTATTTCACAGAATATGGTATAATTTTGGTATCGTAGTTTTAGTAGTAGTAGTAAACACTTTATTGCACAAAACAAGTACATAATACAGAGAGAATATAGTTAATGTGTACAAAGGCGAACTTATCCCGTTAACGGATCTCTACCAGCTACCCTTAGTCTTTAGTATAGAACAGCATATTCTATAAATGCTACATAAAAAATTTAAATCAAGCCTTTGTTCCTATGCCTCACCGAATCTGATTTGCATTTGAAATGTCTACGGGAATGTTTCGGAATGCACGTGCACTTCAGCTCCTTACAGTGTTTCGCGCAATAACGCGACAACACTGGAGCATTCTATCACGCCCGGAGTGAAGCACGTGCTTGCATTATTCACAATGGCAAATGCAATGCTTTGCGCGCGCGTGACTTATCTATGTTCCAGGTCAATGTTTCATGGAAAAATCTAGCTAAATACCCTTTGGACCGGAGCAAGTAACTTACATGGAGCACTTCGAACTTATATGCTCTATTTGCTCATCATAGTCTGAGTGCTTTACCTGCTGGCATGAGTTGCGTCCTCGCGTGCGACTCAATACATCTGAGCGCAACTTCAAGAATGGACTCGCGCGCGAGAACGCAACTTATGCTAGACCGCCTTTATTAAAACACAGATTTGTGAAGGGTTACATCGATTCGATGCTACAGAAACGTGCGAAACAGTATAAAATGTGTTTCAATTTCGATTATTGTTTGACTGCATTCTGCTTAAAATAAAATTACTCTGATAGAAATACAAACTTTAAACCCTAAATAATTTATTATTAATATAGGACTAATCGTCGGCTTGCCGTTTCAAGTAGGCTCAAAAACGTTAAATCTGTAAATGAAGAATGTAGACAGTAGTTTTTTTAACAGGAGATCCTGTTATAAGTTAAATACCTTATACTTACAATAAGTTAAATTGCTTGTGATAACGTGCAATTGCCGTCTACATTGTGCTAATTTTACCTATTTAATTGCGCCTCGTCATTGTTTGTCGCCCAAATATTATACCGCTTATTCGTATTATTATCACCACAGCTTCTCAGCATAATGTACTGTAATCTTCACCACTTAACATTAGTCCTACTCAGTCTTCCACTGACAATATGCGAGAATATTATCAAGTGGAGCATTCCATGAAATTGTCTACCGTTGTCCCGTACAAACGCTAAGTTTCTGAAGATTTAAAGGTATAAGAGTTTCCTTTTCTATGACAAATGGTCAAAAATATGCACAGAAAAATAATCGCCTGCTTTAAGTAAATGCCGAGAAAAAAGTCGCAACATAGGAAATACAATGCGTTGTTTGCACGGGACAGCCCGTGGAATGCTCCAAGTGCGTTTTGCATTGAACTTGTAAAAGGAAGCGAGGTAATGTCAACGTGTGCGCGGCAAGCAATATACTGTTAAGAACTAATTATCTCGTAGCAAACAAGAAGCTGCGAGGCGTAAATGGAAACTATTTATTAGGTACGGCGTCTTACAATTAACAAGGAAACACTACTAGATGATAAGAAACCGTAGTGTGAGCGTAGAAGCGATGTTCCGGTGTGTTTTGTTCTCTTAGAACTAGACAGTTCTATTCGCTTTAAGATACACTGCATTATACTTACTAGTACTTTTATGTCATATTAATAGTCTAGTGTATTATGTCTACGCTGTCGTTACTCATTATTTATAATACTCAACTACAAAGGACTCATATCGAGTAGTAGTCACATCGTTAAGTATTTTCCAACGTGCATTAGTACAATCGACATCAAACATACCTAATGTTTCCACTTTTGTACCTCAGTCCGTTACAATAACGCGAAAAATGTAAACATATTTTTAAAGTCGACAGTACTTCATACTTTCTGTGTCAATAGTCGAATTTCAGTGTTGGTAATTTCTATACCTTCATAGTTAGCGACGCCACAATAGGTTTGGTGGAGGTTAGGTGTTATTAACCTTATCAATTTACAGACCTATTGTAGTATTGACTCATTTGTATTGTATTATTGAAATATACAAACTTCTGATATCGAAAATTTGATTCATCTATTTTTTCTTACATTAATCCTGAAAAATACTAAAAAAATGTGTGTGTGTGTGTGTCAGCTCCGACACACGACTGGAGTTCTGTTTACCTAATCCATACAAACGATTATAAAATCATTATGAAATTTAAGATAAAAACTCAGCCAATTGACTGTTGTTATTTGTTGAATTGAATAAATGAAGTGTTTCCGTACAGCCGTTGCTAGAGGATGCGCAAGATAAGTTACGCGCGAGACATAATGTAACGAAAAGTTTGATTTTACTCCCTATAAATTTTCATAATCCGGGCTTATGATTTTCTTAAGAAGTAAACTTCAATAAACTCTAAAAATCTCACTGCAACAAGTTGTGTCCAAAGAGTTAGTAACAACTGAATTGTTTTTTTTTTATTTACACGCTAGTCAATAATATAAAAAAGTTGTCGAACATGATGCACGCTGCATGCACGGTATTTTTTCAGCTCATATAATTACCTGTAGGATCGTAAGTGCCGGTCCCGTAGTGATGTAGCTCTCAGATGGAGCGCAGGGCCGAGTGGCCCGCGTTGCGTTTGATAAAAGAGCGTGGTCGCAGAGTCGTGGCGACTCCTCGCGACAGAACGACCCCAGCAACGAACGCTTGTCCGCCATGTCCAGCTGTGGAAATAAACCATATAAATCAAATCGAAGCATTTATTTTCAGGCTACTAAGGCCCATAGATACCTTACAAACTAACATATATGTATATATACAATAATAAAAATCTTAAATACTAAAAAATCATTTTCGTGACGCAGTTTTCTGTTGCGGTGTCACCTGCTGGTGTAGGATTCGGCAGATTTCCACCGAAATATCACACCAGAAGTCCGTGCTCGCGATGGCTTCCAGCAGCGGCCGCGATATAAGCATTAAGAGGGCTTTTGAAGTGCACCTTGTAGGAAACTTTAGTAACTTTTTTCGTTTATGTGCGGCTGATTAAGATGGTTAGTATTTTGCATGATAAAATTATTTAAAAAACTCAGCTGGATATACATATTATTATCAGAACATTGCTGGGTAAAAAGTGTTAGGTATACAATATCATTTCACATGTGTTGGGCTTGTATAACGTTTAATATCAGGTAGCTGTATGTAGAAAGCTTTTGATTAGGTTGGTTGATAGCCACATTTTCTTAAACTCAATAACCCTATCTTATCCGCAATGTATCCTTAATGACAATAATGCCATTAAAAGCTTGCGTATTTAATGTGTCAAGTCCGTAAAAAAGCTAAAAGTCAAGCAATAATCACAGTCGTAAGGACTCCCAGCTAACTGCTCTTTAATACATTAAAGACGTCGTGGCTCTGGTTCCCTCTGCCAAATTGCTGCGTACATTATTATTACCTTAATGCATGAAATGCCGAACAAATGTGAAAGTAACTGTACTCCTAACCATCTTAACAGACTCTTAAACGAAGTAACGCCCCACTGACTTATTTACGATGCAAAAAACTTTTCCTTATTAAACTACCAAGTAAATGACTTGACTCAAAGCCGTTTATCTATTCTTAATGCAGCCAGAGGAATAGCAAATGAATGAAACGAAACACCGCACTGCAGTTGGTAGAGGAGTCGGTAAAAGTGCTCAGACACATTAAAGAAAATTAATGTTTGGCTCCCGCCGTCAAGTGGGGAGGTAGTTGGCAAAGTGAAATGGTACGAATAAAGGCGGTGAGAACGCTACCCAATTTTATATCGCTTCTGTATTTGTATCCATGGCATTTAGTCTTGCGCAGTGCGAAAGTTCCGCTTCTACGCTTAAGTTAATCCACATTTCATTACCATACACGTTGGAAAACTTTTTACATTGGTTAAAATTTGTGCTTCGTAGAAGTTTATGTGGTATAAATAATTTAAATCTAGGATACGTTTATTGAGCAAGTGAAGATAAAATAAAAAGGGTTGTATTCCTATTTAAAGTTTTGCTTTGTGATATTCTTTTCGTTCTCATACGTGTAGATTCACATGAATATATTTCTGTCTTTATTATCTGGTAGGTATCTGCATTTTATCTTTTTGAAGTTTTAAATTAGTTATGTATTTTAAATAAGTAAGTACCTAATATAACAGTAATTTTTCAAATTATAATCATATTTTCTTCACATTTACCTTGGAACGAAAACTTCAATATTTAGAAACAGAATGTAAGACACTAAGAAAACAAAACACAAGGACACAGAATCTACGGACTTCATCTATTAGCAGTTCAAGTTTATCATAACAGGTCACCGTAAAAAGAGCATTTTAAATCAGAAACATTAAAAAGTAGGGAAGAATCTTTTTAAATTAAACTTTTAATAAAGTTCTGCGAACTACGAAGAAGGTACTGTGGCTGTGAAAGTTGAAGCGAAGTGTACTTGATTGCTGTTTTTATTTTCGAAAGTTTTTAACCTCTTTGCGAAATTGATTGTGAAATATTTTTCATAGTTGAGTTGTTATAATAAATAGGTCAGTAAATTACTTTATAAACTATGTAGCTCGATGAAAAATGTATTGAAGCACGAATATGAAATTTTAATACATATCTACGTTATACGTGCCCAAAAGTTTGTACGTATATATCATGTATAAAATAATAATGAACGTCGTATACAATTTTAATTACTAAACTTTCTTGAATTGCGAGAGAGAGAAGGAATAGCTATAAATATAGTTTATAAACATTTGTCAAACGGAATTTTAAAGCACGAATGAACCATTTTAATACATCCATAGTGTTGTACTTATATTATTTTTTTGTAAAAACTTGGTTACTTTTGTGGATGTGACCTGTTGAATTGTTATGCATTAATATTACATTTATTTTTATAGTTCCACGCTTTCACGGTGACATTTTTATATGAATTAAAATAGTAATATCCCAAAATACTTATTCAAATATTTTAATTTACTAATTCTATATTGTTCACAATACCTTTTTCTGATTTATAATACTTACTTACTGCTGTGGCGCAACGACCCGAAGTGGATCCTGGCCTCCGTCACCAAAGACCGCCATGCCACTCTGTCCAAAGCCGTTTATGCCCAGTCGACGGCGCCGAGTTCGCTAAGGTCTTTCTGTACTTCGTCACGAACACAAAGTGCAGAAAGACCTCATTTAGAATAGTTCAGAAATTTGTTCTTTTAAAAATACCTTTCTCTCAAGATCGGCATCAGGCGCAGCCCCATCCCAAATGGTCAGCTGTGAGGAGCAGTCTTTCTGCTGGTCAAATCCTGCAGGTTCAGTGCCTGCTGAATGGTACTTCACGAAAGACACCCACACGATCTCGTTGGGTCGACCCTAAAATTTATGAAAATATATAGGAGCATTCCATGAAATTGTCTACCGTTGTCCTGTACAAACGCGAAGTTTCTGAAGATTTAAAGGTATAAGAGTTTCCTTTTCTATGACAAATGGCCAAAAATATGCACAGAAAAATAATCGCTTGCTTTAAATGCCGAGAAAAAAGTCGCAACACAGGAAATACAATGCGTTTGTACGGGACAGCCCGTGGAATGCTCCTATAACACTATTGTTCTGCCTGTAAGATATAATTAAGCTAGACGTACCTAAAAATCTGTTAGTTCGACATTTTTATACCTTTTGTTGATAAGACTGGCAAAAGTATTTTTTTTTAATTGTTGTTTTTACTATACCTAGCTGGACACAATTAGAAAGTCAGACCAAAACAAAAAAATGGTTTATCTCGAATCCAAATTAAAAGGAGAACAGAACAAGACTCGAAACCGGTTTTTCTTCATAAAAAAATACCGGTATTATTGTATTTTTTTGTTCGTCATTTGGTTTTTTATCACTTATTCATTTTAATGTGACAATCTAATAATACCATGTTGCTACCTAAATACATGATTCATCAATTCTACGTAAAGAACTTAAAACAATTAAAAAATATTTTGAGTTAATAAAACCGGTTCCGAGCCCCGGTGCAGAAAACGTCGAAAGAAACGCTAAAGATCCTCACTTGAAAATAGTAGACGCACGAAGTATTCGGCGGCAGGGAATGTCGAGGATTTCTCAGAACTCCGCTAGTTTTGTCTGAGGATCGAAGTACAAAGCGGCACCGACCGTCTAAACGCACGTACGAATGTGAATCTTTGTCCACGTACAGCACCTGACAAAGAAAAATATTTCAACTGAAACCACGAAGAATACTAACGAGTACGATGAGGCAATGGAAATAAGTTAGCGGGAGATTGGATTGTAGATGGACGAGTGTACAATGTGCAATTTGCCTGTGCAGAGTAGGCTTTATCTAAGTACCTTTTGTGGTTTTTAGATTAGCAAAATGTTTGGCTAAAAATTCAAAACCTTTTACAACGTGAATTCGAAACCAAATATGCGACTGCGTTCAGTTTTCTTCTAAAATACATATTTTCATAATAACGTCGAATTAACGTGCATAAAATACCTAGATGATTTTACTATTTTAAATAATGCCAGTATCCAGCAGAAAAACATTTTGCATCAATGTCATATTTCCATTAAGGTGCAGGGAGGCAATTTCGGCTATGGGGAAATCTCGACTAATCGAAATATCTTCCATATTTTACATTATTAACTAAGAGTCACACAGAATACACACAATACATCTTTTTCGCTATCTGGACATAATATGTGGCAGTCTAGTTAATAATGTAAAACATGGAAGATATGTATTTCGATTAGTTGAAATTTCCCCGCAGTCAAAATTCTCCCCCTACAGCTTAATTTAAAATAATAGTTTCTTAAGATTATCGTTTCTTGAGAATTCATATCATATCACATATCTTGACACATCTTGATCATACCTGAACTTCAAGTTCAAATCCCGGTAGATAGCTCAATGGCACTGGATGAAACGGATTGTCATACGGCGATGTATGAAACTCCAACAGCATATTAGGCCCGCGGCTGACTATATCAGGCACAGCGTCCCCTCCACACAGTCTAACCAAAACGGGAGATTCTCGAGTGGGGCCATCCCACACTGTCAGGTAATCCTGGACAACATTGCACTGGTCCCAAATTCTACAAAAAAAAATGTACTCGTGTTATGACATAACAAGGGCGAAACATTCAATTATTATATTAATTATTTTACCTAGCTTTTATCTAAGCGCTATTTTGGGGCTTTAGCATCCCAGGAAACAGTTCATACGAAATTTATCGGCATATATTCAAAGCGAATCGGAAACTATACTTTAATAGTACTTGTTTCATACATGAAACGGGGAGCCAGCCGAAAATTATTTAAACAATAATTATTTCGTACATAAATTCCTAGAAAACCATTGGTCTCAGTTTGCAATTAGGTAAATTAATAAAGTTGGAAAGGTAGTTGAATCATGAGTAGTTGTTCCTGAGTTATGAATGTTTCCTATATATCTAACAATAAGTATGTATTTACCTATTTAAATTGTGTATATAGTCCTAATAACAGTATAATCTTCGCTTAGTTTGGGGCTAAGACGAAATGTGTAAAATTAACCCCAAATATTTATTTACTAACTTATAAATTATTGTGTACTTTACATTTTGTTTGTATAGGTTCAGCTGCCTTATTAATTTTCAATTATGTTTAGTCAAAATTCAAACAACCCGTTACCCGTTTTGGGTATTAATTAAGTAAATAATAGAAATTGCTAACGATATCAAATTTAGTGGTAAAGCTACATTTTCTTTCATAAGCAAATTTCAAATCGGTTAATTGAAATACCGCCAAAAATACTAGAACACTTTATAATCAAATATTAATACATGTTAAGTAAACGTAAAATTATTTCACTTAGAAATAAAATCTATACATAATTTGAGAAGGTACATATAATACAAAAAAATCATGATATATATTCAAACAGTACTTACTTTAAAACCCTCTGACTTCTATCGTATTTGACTATTTGGTCTTTGATATGTATTTTATGACTGTTTGTTTGTCTTACTGCTAGTAAAACATGCTTATCCGATGGTATCTGAAACACATATAAAAGTTTTAGTTAGGGAGGCGAGGTAGCTAAATGGCGTAATTCAACGGCGCCGTCGAGACCTATCAAAATCGAAAGATAAAATAATTTCGAAAAGAAAAGCTCGTATGGCAAAAACCATTTTAGCGGTGGGTTTGGCGTGTACGGTTTTTCAAAAATGTTAAAAAAAACAGTTACTTGGGCATTCTCGAGCGCGTCAGATATTCATACTACGTATGCCCCGAGTGCCTCTGATAACAACGGTATACTAATCTGCCGGTTTGCGTGGTGGGGGTAGGCATATAAAGTAGTCATAAATGTAAAAAAAAAATTTACTCGAGCGCGTCAGATTTTCGGAAGGGGTGTTAAGTAGGCCCCAAGGAAGCTTCCTTTAAAAAAACTGACGATTTCGGCGTGACGATAAGTTACGATGAATTTTTGAAAATGCAAAAAAAAAGTTTTTTTGAAATACTCGAGCGCGTCAGATTTTCATAGGGGAGGTTTACCTCGGTATCCTGAAAGCATAATTTTTTAATCTGACAAAAATGTTGGTGGGTTCTCTTAATCTGACCGAAAAAGGTTTTTTGGTTTCTTTTTTTTCCTTTCTTTCTCCTTGATAAAACGGGGAATTTAAGAATGACAATAAAGCGATAGATACAACCAACGTAAATATAGATGAAATGTAGTACGAAGTGTATTATTTATTGTATAAAAAAATGAAATGATATAAAAATCGGATTATAATTGTATTGTTATGTATGATCTTAACGACGGCATATTTCCGCGAAGCGCTCAGTCTGTATTACATGTTTATGGCAAATTCCTCTTTTTTGCTTCAATTCTTCACTTCGTTTTGCTTACGGTACGTCCAAAAAACAATTTGAGGATCAACAGGCTATTGAATAATATACATACATGAAACTGTACATGTTAATAATACTTTTGTATACAGATACGCGTAACTTTTTCCGAGTCCACGAAAATTGTCGAGAAGCTTTAGAAAAAAAATTTTTTTGAGATATAATAAAAGTCACATAATTTAATCATCGTTATTTCATATCAATCTTTTTTAACACCCTCAGTTTTCGAGATATACTCAAAAAACCGGGAGTTTGAGTTTTTATGATGCTTCAAGTCAAAAAGTTTTAACTTTGGACAAAAATGTAAAGAGACCTTTTTTGTGTAAAATAAAATTACCTTTTTTGTTTATTTAAACTTTTTTTTTGTAAAATGTATCGTTTGCGACTTATATGCCGCAACGCGTTCTTAGGAAGACGAAATGGCTCCTCCACACTTCCGGTCATGCGGAAACCGGCAGATTTTTTATTTTTAGTAAGTTTTAGATTATATTCTCCAAAATAAAATAAAAAAATCGCGCTCGAGAATGCCGGATTAACGTTTTTTTTTTACAAGTTCGCAACCCTATAACTCGGCGGCGTCAAGGACTTATCGTCAGATTAGTTAAATTTAGTCTTTAAACACTTAAATCAACCCCCAATATCTTAATCTGACGCGCTCGAGTATTTCAGACTATCCATTTTTTTTTACTAATCTGATCGTCTATCCTAGGCGCGCGTCACTACATATAGAGCTAAATACTTTACAAGGTTGTTCTATTAGGTCTAAGGTATCTCTCATATCTTAAACTGCCACGCTCGAGTATTGCCGAAAATTCCCCTATTCGCCTCCCTAACTATTTAAACCACAAACAATTTATGTAGAGTACAGTCAGCAGCAGAAGTTGCTAAGCGCCAAGCAGGCGAGGTGGTCAATATTACCTTGACGAGCTCTAATTCTCTTAACAATAAAGTCGCGTCAAGATCATTTTGAACACCTTGCGCGCTTAACAACTATTGCAGCTGACTATACCGATATTAGTTTGCATGCAATTTCAATGCATGCAATTTAATACATCAATCTCGTACAACCTGTCTCAATACATCTTTTTTTTAAATCTAAAACTATCTCAGAAATAAGGCTAGATCATCTCTTCTAAAAGACAAGGAAATCGATATCAGAAAATTCAAACATAAATTTTAAAAAATATACGAAAATAGAAATTACATTAAAAATATTCTATGAGGAATATCAAATTTGCTAATAATGAGCTTCAGACTAGTACGGTGTGAAGTTTATATTAATTATTACTGGAAACAGCCGCATCAGCACCGCCGGTAACGTGTTTCGGTTACGGTTTTATTTTTAATTATTCCCATTCAGGTCTGCTTCTGCTTAAATATATAACAGTTGAATCCTGTCACGTTTATCATAATTAACAATGATTTATTCCAATATGAATCGGGATCAACTGCTATTATCATTTAGGTCAACATAAGGTACAACACAATCGCTACAGATGCAAATGTCATTTGTTTTCAGGTCTCATCAAAAATTAATGCAGCTTTGTAGTCATGTAATAGTTTGTCGACATAAATGGACAAACATACGACATTTGAATAACTTATTGTGGATCGTTTATAACTTTAAGTACGGTCTATGACTGTTTGAAAACCGCATTAGATCGTTATAGTTAGGCGACATGAGTTGGCAAGGTCTTATCGTGCTCGTCTGATAGCAAAGTATTTATATGCCTGCCTACGCATTTAATACCACAATAAACCAAAAGACGATGCTAAAATGTAACTCCATTTAACCACAAATATTTGTTATAAAAACAATGAGTGTAATTTTCCGTATCATCCAACTCAAAAATTGAAATTTCACTATTATTAAATCTGTTATTTTGCTGCTACGTATTGTAAAATCACTAACAACTGGATACAGCAACAATCTATTTTGTGAATTGGGAGTTTTTGTGTAATTGTTTAAGCGAAATTGAAGAGCAATAGTACTAAAGCTAATAAGCATAACGGCGGAAATTGCAAATGTAGTTTGGCAACTCCATACGGTTGAATAAAAATCATGCAACATAACGTGTCGACAATGACAAAGAAAAGCTCGTTGCTTCGTGTACCTTGGTATGTTCGATGCGGTATGTACAGGTGGCGTTTCGCGGGTACACCCCCGGGAAGTTGGGTGACTGGATGCGGCAGGCTCGCAGGTCGCAGTCGCTCAGTATGCGGTCGCAGTAGGTCCCCGGGACCCGTTCCCCCCTCCAGGCCCCCACAGTTGCGTTCCCGTACCGCAACCGCGCTTCACTCCGTCTTAGAAACTTGTAAGCTAACTTGAAGTCGAAATTGTATCCAACGCCCTACAAACAAGGCTGACAGTTAGTTCGTTATTAGTTGGTATGTTTACTGTTGTAAAAGTATTTTAATTTTGAGTTCGCAATCAATTCTTTGTCGGTCTCGTATGAAATTAGGAGTTCAATATAATCCCGAGGGTCTTATTCGGCTTAATTAATTGATCGAAAGTTCAACCCTTGCACATAATACGGCTGCTGCCGGCAGATAAAGGAAAAGCAGCGAACCGTTAAAAGCGGGGTGATGTGAAATATTAGTCGAGTCACAGGCGAAAACACGTAGTTAGTTACGTCACGTCAGTAAAACACAAAGGGATGCTTAGTGACTCTTAATGAAGATAAATAACGTTGTTCATTAATAAGGATTAACTTTACTATGTGCGAAAAGATACACTTAATTAGTACGCTCGCAATTTAAACGAGTTTTAGGATAAGGTGACATTCAGATTACATTTAACACATTCACTGCCAGCGACCCACTAGGTGGGTTCTCTCATCTGTCCGTATATGGAGCATTATCTATGAAAAGGGACCTTATAGAGAGATAGAGTAAGATATCTATTAGACGTGAATTGGATCTCTAAGTCATATCCTGTGGAAATCGTTCAAGAGTATCTCCAGAATCACGCAAATGTCAAATTTGACAGGTTACATCTTAAACATATCGTTATCGTATCTTAGTGATGTCTAAAAGATATCTAATAGATGTCTATTTCAAAATCCGAATCGGGCCCGAAGCCAACTGGATAAGTAAGTTCATTGAACAAGAGGATCGATAACTCCGTTGTTGTAATTGTAACCCTCGTAAAGTGAAATTGAAATTCAGTCTAAAGCAAATGTGTATATTATATCCACTACGAATCTATATGTAGGTACGTATATCCGATTATTACGTGGGTTTGTACATATACATCTACCCACAAGGGATATCAAATTCATTTATGTCGATTATTTTTCGAATTGTATTGTACTTTGGTGACTCGAATCTAATTATACTTCGAACGAAAGTAATGTTTGATAATTATACGTGTGATATATAATTTGAGCGGTAATCATTTGATTTTTGTACAACATTACTGATGTTATCGCGGACATTACTTTTTTATGTGGATACGATATATTTTAAGATCTCGTTCACTTAATCTTATTGTAGCAGGTACCTACGCTATACTTCTCTTATGGCATACATTAAGTAGAAGAGTAGAGTAGAAAATAGTCAACCGATTTAAATTCTGGGCCCCTCTCTTGTAGGCATTTTGTGATAGTCCCTAGATTAAAAATAAGGATTCACTTTGACAACATATAAAGTAATCTTGTATTTAATATTGTATTGTAAATATGCCACAAAATTTACAGCCCAATTATCAATACACTCGTCGGGATTTCAAATCAAATACACAAACTTATTCATCGATATTAAACTTACGTGAGACATATTTTAAACTGTTTTGACGACAACGGTTTCACTCACTTGAAATTTTTAGTCGATATTGGCGACATGTTTCGGGCCCGTCGGGGGTCCTTCCTCAGGCTCGAGAGCCACAAACACATTAATGTAATACATGTAATGAACCCTCTAAAGTCCATAAAGCCTAGAAATATTAAAGGAAATGCAATCGGCCATAATTTACCACCCACCTGTTGGCTGAGGCGGTCCAGTCTCAGGGTCATATTGATGGAGTCCGACTCGCTGAAGTAGACGGTATAGCCCCATGCTGAGCCGCACCACTGCCCGGTGGGAGGGGAGGGGCTCCTCTCGACGATGGTCATGTGACCGTCGGGGCAGCCGTCGGATGTGAACGAGACGAACTTGCCCACCGTGAATGTGTCGAATGTTAACTGCAACAAGGTTATTTTATAATTTCCGGAAATTTGATTGTTAATTTACTTATCTTCGTGGAGAATTATATAAGAGTCTATTATAAACCTAATTATTTAAGTCTAATTGTAAGCATAGTAAAAAATATATAAGGATACCGTCATCCTGCCGTATTCGAAATTCAAGATATTCACAAGAGACGACACGTACTAGATCCATTCTACTGCCGTATTCGAACTTCAAGATATTCACAAGAGACGACACGTAGGTACTAGATCCATTATAGTTACGTTATAGTTTAGATATCAACTAGTTGTCTTTTGCAGCGCAATTCGGGCAACCAATGTCACTTTTACGTTAGATAGAGTAAGATGTCTAATATTAGCTGTGAATTGGATCTCTAAGTCATATCCTGTGGAAATTGTTCAAGAGTATCTCCAGAATCGCGTAAATGTCAAATTTGACAGGTTAGATCCTAAACATATCGTTAACGTATCTTGGTGATGTCTAAAAGATATCTAATAGATGTCTATTTCAAAATCCGAATCGGGCCCATCGTCACGGATTTTTACTTTTGTCATCCTAACAGAAACATGAAATTGGAATTGTTTTATTTAGAAACGAGCTGGATTTAGTAGTTTGTTGTTATTATTACAAAAATAAATTCGAGTTTTAATTTCAAACCAAACAAAAAGATATTGTTTCTAAAGTAATCCAACTGCTACGCCGCGGCAGCGTTGTAGCGAAACGGGCAGGAGCGAAGAATTGCTACGTCACTCTAACTTAAATAATGTAGCTAAGCGTAGTGCTACAAATTATGTTTTCAAGTAATGTATGTAAGTATGCAAGTAGTATTAGTATGTAAGTATGTAAGTAGTGGCCATGAGTAAGCCCATTCATAATAAAAAAAAACAATGTTAATACTATATATCCCTTAACAAGGAAAAATCATATTTAATGAGGATGTTAATTTTTGAAATAATTTAATAACTTTACCAATATCACATAGGAACGTTATTATTTTGCAAAGTTAACTTGCCTGTACATATACCAATACGGTGAAATAATCATAAAACCTATGTATTAAGTCGTTATTGTCTGAACAGAAAAAAAATGTACCTTTCCTCGTGGGAATCGACCCTTTACCGTCGACTTACTAGGTCAGCATAATAACCACTGGAGCACCGGTGCAGCTCTCAATTAAATCGAAACGTCCCTTGTGTATTGTATTTACTTTTATACGGTCAATTTGGCTCGATATAAATGTGATGTGTATGCGTGTGTGTGTAATTTTTCTTTGTTATATTGTCAAAATTACACAGACAACACACATAAAGTTGCGAAGTTATTGTTCGTTTGAGCATATTGGCGTAGCGAAATTGTTAATAAAGTTAGGCTACAAGTTAGCCGGGAATGCGTTCAATTTTATGCCTACATCGAACGCATTATCGGCAACTATCAAAATCCTTTCCAAATAAGCCCCAAACTGGAAATTTGAGACGGGGTCAGGGTTATGTCATCCCTTGAGGACGAACCGTAACAATTAAATGGACTAGCAATATTAGCCCAATATTATTGGCGAGACAAACGCTACGTCTTCGCTCTTTGTCGTTGAACGTCGGATATCTTTGCCGTGGAACGTCACATATCTTTACTATATCGTATCTAGTTAATCTCCAATTCATTTCCCGAATAGAGCAGTGAGCCACGTTTTGAGAATGGACGAGGATCGCGGCGCTGAAAGGGCATACCTGGGACGCTCGGTAGGGCGGAGGCCGATCGGACGTCTCAGGTATCGCTGGGGCGATGCGGTTGAAGCGGACTTGCGCGATCTTCAAGCCGATAACTGGCGGGAGATGGCACAGGATCGAGACAACTGGCGTGTACTCGTGTCGGAGGCCAAGACTCATTTTAGGTCGCTGCGCCATTAAGTAAGTAAGTAAGCATTTAACGTACCTGTATGATATCCCCATAGTTCCCCCCGGTGGCAGTGAAGTTGAGATGGCACACGAAAGGCAGGTGGTCCTCGCGAGGCCGCCGCACTTCCAGCTCGTAGGTGCGACCCACGTCGCCCATGTACGTCCTGTTGCAAGCTGCAGGAAAAACACAGGTAAGTAATAAATTTAATATTGTTTAAGTTTTGTCAGTAGTTGATATCAACCAGTCTGTCTTCCCCGAAACCACTCGAAATGGCGGAGGTAAATTTAAAAATTAACTAAACGCTAAAACCTAGTTCCCGTTTTCGTAAATAACGATCATTAAATAAAATGTAGTTTTATTTAATCGTATAAAAATGTTTATAGAAACAAAAATACCTACGGTTTAAAAGCTAACGACATTTTTGTTGAACCTTCAAATCAAAATCTTCTAAATGATTTTACACTACATAAATCAGAATCTACTAAATGATTTTACACTACGATAAAACTTAACCACCTTACTGGTAAAATTGTAAACACTCATTTCGGCTTGGCAATAATTATTATTATTTGGGAACAAAATCCTGTTACATTATAATGTACAATTGTACAGTATATGTTAAAACACTGGCTATCCTGTATATTCCGGCAAAGTACAAAACAAACACAAACACCAAAAATTAACATCTAAAAATGTCCACAGCCAAAAAAACAAGGCCAAAAATTATGCAGCAGATAATAAATAGGTGCGGGCTGCGGTACCTGTGTTGTTAATCCTTCATACACAAAAATAAGGAAATGAGAAGTAAAAAGATCGGAATAAAGCGCGCCGGCCAACACAATGGGAGCGGCCATATTTTTACATTCTTTTAAATAAAAAACGGTCTTTTGTCTATTCTGACAGCGCATTACATAGCATAAGTGTTCACTTAGCCGTTAAATGTTGTTTGCTTTAATATTCTTTTGTTTTTGCTTAAGGCAAACACGTCACGGACATTTTGATGGTTGTCGTGTCACTCGTGTCACGTTAAGTGCTTTTATGTATAAATTATTCTGTCAGTTTGTTTCATATTGATGAAAGTACTTTTATTTCTTACATTAGTTATTAGACGTGTTTATTTTTTTTATGTCTTAAATGTTATGTAGGTACACATTATAAAATTAAAAATAAACCTAAATAAGGCGTATACCTACTTACCTAAAGCAAAGGATATGCATACACAGCGGCCAAATTTGTAAGCAGATTAACCCACCAAGTACCCTCAGTGAGAACAGTTAAAACGGGTTACTTTTTATGTGTTTTATCCCGCCGGACAGTTTTATTTGCTGTTTGGGTGTGAGATTTGTAGTTGTTAAGACACTTGTCAACTACTAAAATCCAGTTTTTATTTTCCTAATGATCTTCCAACTGTTTTTGATAAAATACTTTAAACTCTCGCGTTTTGTACACATATTTAATTACACAAACGGGTCTACCGCGATATAATTTCATTGTTTTTACCTTTAATAACCCGTAGCCTCGTTTGTGTGATTAAATGTGTTTTTGATAAAGTTACGAATAAGAATTAAGCACTTGTCTAATAGCATTACATATTAGACAAGAGCTTAATTCTTATTCATTCGAGCAAAACAAAGCTACCTCCTCACAAAATAGATGGATTTCTTCATTTTCCCCGATGCATGGCGGCGTAGAACAAATGGTCCATTTTACTAGAGTAATGGCTCACTTAGATACGCGTGTATGTAGAACTTACGTTGCCTTCGAGCTTGTTAGTGTTGTTAGATATTTCTTTGTCATTATCTCTCAGCCGGCTGGTGCAACTTCGTTTTGTAAAAGGCACTATACAACAAAGCTTTTGCATAAATGTATTATTTATTCTGCCATATATAAGATAACCTATTTTTAATACTAAATGAAATTAACAGAAACAAGCATAACTAAACTTACTAAATACTTAACCTACAGGTAAAAAATTGGCCTAGATCGCCGTCAACGGACAAGGTGCCCCGAAGGCTAGCCATATTCCTCGCTGTATAGCGATATTAATACGCTGTGCGAAATAGTGGTCAGTTTTGGTCGCCCAAGGCATCTATTAGGTGCGCGCGTCGACAAATCATATATAATGGTTTGATATTTATATATTTTTTTACCTATTTGTAAAAGTATCCTTTTTTTTCAAAGCTGCTTGTATTTTTGAAATCCTACTGGTGTTAAAACTTATTGATTTATAGGAGAAATACGGATAATAAGTCTAGGAAACATATCGACAACGTTAGGTTTGATTACAAAAATGTCGTTCAAAACTTTAAGTTACAAAAAGATATAAAATAACACTAGCGAAGAAAAACAGAATTATCAGTAAGCACACTAATTACTATTCATTTAGTGTACTTATTACTGTGATGAGTATATAAAAAGAGTGACAAAAAAATAAAGACGTCCCGCCACTTATTCGTAACATGCCCATTACGGAACATATAAAAGACATTGAATAGACGGAAACTAGACGGCGCGAACAAAAGTATTTGCCGACGGTGGCTTAAGCGGGCATAATTGAGACATCTTAGCGGAGACGCTATTAGGAGCTTCGCTGAATACGAACAAAATTGTTCTTCCAAACTCAGTTGGTGAAAGACGCGTTGCGATGCCGTGTGACGATGTCGAAGTTAGTGTGTTTATTTTAGCGTAATCCTATGCAATCAAAAGGAGTTATTTTGAAGTTTGTACCTGGATAATCAAGTTTTGCGCTGTGCGAATACAATTAAACTTTTATCGACAAACTCTTCCATCAAAATGTATTCTTAAGAAATTAAATTTTACTAACCAGATACCGTACCTTAATATACATAAGATCCTCTCTAATATTTAGAACATAAAGTATTTGAAAAAGAAGCTGTGCTTGGACTTATCTTGCTACTAGATCTAATCAATATGACTATTAAAACGAAGTACTTATATTACAATTGTGTGCAAGTATAATATTTGCAATGGATATTTTGTTACTAGTTTCGTTTTAAGACACTGGTATATAATAGGTCTTAAAACGAATATGTGTTTCTTATAGTTAAACTTCCAACGCGATTACTGTCGGTCCGATTTTTGTAACAAAATGTACAATTTACTCACGTGTATCTAGTTCTTTTGGGACTGTAGCACAACACACATCACGTATGCCTTGCTAATTAGTAATTACAAACAAACTTCGAAGCCGACGGGCATTAGTGAAATTGGAATTATTCGCGCCCCGTTTTACTGCTTTTCTGGCAATTTACGTTAAGGTAATGTAGTTAGAATTTTCCAGTGCGCCTCGCTATTTAATTAAGGGAAGCATACTCATTATTATGGGGGTTAATGAAAACACTTTTACTTCAGATTTTTTTGGTTTTCCCTCAAGCTCCATTACACTTATCACAAATGGCTACGGTATCGTCGTCCTCATATTATATTTTTCCATCTGCAGCTCAATGAGAGTTAATGTGAACAAAATATTAAATTTTGAATTGTGTGTTGTTTGTCTGTCACTATATGTAAAGTAAAACATTTTTATATTAGATTTGAAACACCAACATATTAGTAAATTGACTAATTTTGTTTGTGTAAAGTGATTTTAGGATTAGTAAGAAAATTAAAATTGCCTTCAATCATAGACAAAAATTAAATTATGGCGATTTCAGTACGTATTAGATTACGAGGATCAATTGCTTCTAAAATTTCTATTAGCCGAAATAATAACAATGAAGTGTAAATTAATAAAATATTTATTAAGCATGAATAATAACTATTAATTTATGCATATGTATCTATTACAATACTAAAATATGGTTTCAGCAACCGTTGAATATTATTGCTACAAAAAGTAATTATAGCACTGTCTACCAATAGAAGCAAAATCCTGTCATTTTAATTGCGTCATTTTAAATAATTTAACAATATTTGTCCACGTTCTCTCCCACTTAGCGAGTCAACCATACAATAAAACCTCCTTTAATTACAGCGATGCCTGAAAACGAGCTTTCGCTTTTATCGTTCCCACGAAGGTGGTCATTAACCCGAAATATAGCTACAATTAACAAAAAAACCCCACGCTCCCCTTTAATAAGGTGTTAAGTTTACCGTGGCGCTGTTTACAAAATGGACGGACATTAGTCACGAAGTGTACCTAGATTTATGGGTACCTATTTACTTGTTTAAATATACATACAGAGTTGTCATCATTCCTTAGTCAGTAATAGTTTTTGGTATTTATCTTTTCTCGAATCGATTTCTTGTGAAAGCTACGTACTTTGCTAATAGTACAAAACTTTTCCTAAGAAAATTTGTATCTCAGTAATAACGCGGAACAAATTCACACTGCTTCAAAGTGCAAAATAAAAACAAAAATGTTTAAAAATCTTTTCTATCCGTCACCATTTCAATATTTTATTTTGGTTACCAAAACTGTACCAAAGCAAACTAATTTTAGACTCGGAAAAACTGCAGCCGTAGTTTTAAACGTACGAATAAAGGTAGCTAGTGAAATTTATTCACACCACCGGTAAAATTGAAATCGAAGCCGGCGGCATGACACTTCCTGTTGCACACGCAACTTTGAGCCAGTTTATCTCCATACAGGATGTAAAAAACACTGTAAAAACGTGACCATCGAAATGTAATAATAGTATTTAAAGCGAGGTTTTTAGGCCGATTTTACTAATAGTTTCCGCCAGTTAATTTACTTTTTTGCATCGATAGCGTCGTTCTTTATTGTCGTTCTTTCAGTTTTTCGATAGGCAATGCGAAATTAATTATCTTTGCTTTCTTTTAACTGAGTAAGTTTTTAAAATTTCATTATTTGTGTGTGTTGAAAACGTCCTAAAGGCGATGGGACTGACACCCGAATTAACTCAACGACGGTCAGAATGGCGGAAATGTATCAGGACCGCCGACCCCAAATAATGGGATGGAGCGAGGATGATGATGATTATTTGTGTGCTGTACATAGAAACAGTCTATGCAGGGGGATGACTTATCTCTGCAGCTGACTGTACATTCTTAAAAAAATACTTAAACTGCTCATTTTTAAAGCGCGAGTTTGTCACACAGCAAGTTTGGTTTTTGAAACGAGTCTGTAAAGTCCCGTCGCTATTTTTCTACGACTTTAGTTTACATTCAACGAATTCAAGCGAATAAAAATTGCTCAAGCTAAATCAACCGTGTGTTGTTGCCACGATACCGATCAACTTTAGTCTCATTTTTTTCTGTTCAGTGAAAGAAATTTCCGGGCCGGCCTAGCCAAGGTTACACTCGCTATAGCTTCGACAACGAAACGCTTTGTCTCTCTATTACTCTTCCATATTAGTGCCACAGTGACAGTTTCGTTTCAATCGCTAAGGACCGTAAGCGATTGGCATTTAGGCTAGCCGGCCTGGATAACCTTAAATTAAAGCGATCTTCGTTCGTAATTGGTACCATTTTGATTATGTTACTTGAATACGGTGCCTAAATTATGTTAAATGGTGGTTAAATGTTTTCTTTTTTAGGTACGTAGTTCATTTGTTTTACAACTAATTGTAAAAATAAGAAATTACATTAAAACAACATATTATTTCACAACATTCCATAAATTATGATTGTGTAGGTGTCGACACTCATATTCAAACAAGCCCAAAAAAAAACGGGCAAGTGCGAGTCGGACTCGCGCACGAAGGGTTCCGTACCATAATGCAAAAAAAAAAAAGCAACACAAAAAACGGTCACCCATCCAAGTACTGACCACTTCCGACGTTGCTTAACTTTGGTCAAAAATCACGTTTGTTGTATGGGAGCCCCATTTAAATCTTTATTTTATTCTGTTTTTAGTATTTGTTGTTATAGCGGCAACAGAAATACATCATCTGTGAAAATTTCAACTGTCTAGCTATCACGGTTCGTGAGATACAGCCTGGTGACAGACGGACGGACGGACGGACAGCGAAGTCTTAGTAATAGGGTCCCGTTTTACCCTTTGGGTACGGAACCCTAATGACCGAATTTATCCATCGTAAAGCTTCTGTCATCGTCCGTTGACGTCCCAACCCTACTCCCCAGAGACGTGGCATCGTGGAAACAGACAGTAATCTAGTTCTTTCAATCCCCTTTGTGAGGACATCTCGAGGTCTTTTGTGTAAGACAATTATCGTTCCGGATATTTCTAGCGTAAAAACGTATTTTACGAGAACAGAAAAGGACGGTAGGGGAGATACTGGGACGGTTATGGCGTACTCGCATTTGAGAGTTTATTAGTACAACGGAAGTGCTGAAATGTAGGAGTTGTTGCTCAAGGGCACGCGCGCTGTAACTTATAACGAAGTGGGCTAGGAAAACTCCAGTGCTAATAAATATACCCTGTTAGTATACACCGCGTTTTTATTGAATTCCGTTAACTTCGGGGTATGATTAAGAACGTTTAAGAGAACTAAATGGCATAGTTAGAATTTAAAAAAAAAATTATTTTTTTGCTTTTTTTAAAACAAAAAATCATTTTAAAACGTAATTAAATGTAGCATATAGCGTTGTTGTAACACGGGCATTACATTTAACTCAACCAAACAATTGAAATCTGTGACATATCAATGTCATTTCGAACATCGATCGACCGAGATTGTACTTAAGTAAAGTAGCAAATGAATGAACTCATTCTAAACACTAATCAATATGTAAACCGGCCCTAAGGCCAGTGTATACGCTTGTAGAGGCCTTATAGGAAAAAAACAAATTATTGATTATCTCCGAAATGGAGTTAATTAGAATATCGGTGTCTTTGAGAAAGTTACTTGATTTAAGCTCAGGAATGCACCCTTTAAATTAACGGAAATAAAAAAAAACACGGTGTTTATGTTACTGTAAAAGCCCGAAGTACGGCAAAACCTAGGATTTACCGATGCTGATCGGTAAAAGACCGAAATGTTATCCAACAAAATGAGAAATCTTGTTCGTTTTGATAAAGATTTTTCCTCTAAAGTCAATCATACTTTATATGCATAAATTCCTTGTTTAATATTGTAGAAATTCAATGGGTTCCTATATAGCTATTCAGTGCTTTCCCGTTTTCATAGTAGGCTACGAAAACGGGAAAGTATTGAAATGAGAAGATTTATGTTTAATTAAAAAATACTCTTTTATTTTTCATACAACAGTTTACGAAAAAAAAATTGAAACAATCTTGATTTTTTCTAGTTTCGATAAAGTTTTAGTTGTACCGGTTTATTTTAGGTTCCTACCTTTAGTATATTATAATTTACGAATGTGCAGTATTTAGACACAAAAATACAGAAATTGATAAGGAAGTAGGTACTAACACAGTAAGATTCAAAGAAGAACGAATAACTGCGAAACGCATAAATATAAGAAATATGTTTTGGCTGACCCAATGCATAACTTTGGCATATTGATACAGCGTGTATATTTTGCGTAGAGAGTGCAGATTAAATATTAAATTTGGTTTGTAAGTAGAGACGCATGATTCTAAAGGAAAGAGAAGCTTAAACTAAGATCATCCAACAGGTAGGTACAATATTTTGTTTGCTATTAGAATCGCGTTGTTAAAACTATATTATCTAACTTTCTGTTTCAAGCTATTTAATTACAAACTGTTGTGGCCGTTAGTAAGTTGGTTGCTAAATTTTTAAATGCCATTAAAACAAATTTAAGACGTTTTTGTTATGTCTGACCATACAAGGTGATATTGTTATGTCTAAGTCTACTAATAATTATAAATGTAAAAGTGTGTATTTTAAACCACTTCTACGTAGACGGAGTCGCGGACAGAAATTAGTATTCCAATAATCCCTATAACCAAATTAATATATATTCCAATTATCGAATTCATGGACACAACCGGCTGCGATGGTTATCCCAGGTCGATCACCTATGGATTACTTGAACCGATTAGATTAACTACTGGAGTCAGTTATGTAACGCTGCCATACATGACCCAAAAAATTTTTATTAAGCTATGAGCTTCATCACATCTGATATTTGAGTAATTCTAAGCATTTCTAGCCTGAAGTGGGGGGGAGGGTGGGGTACAAAGACGGCCGCCATCCGTCATCTTTAAAAAAAATCTACTCTGATCCTGGTGGGTACTAGGGCAAGTTTGGTATCATTTTCGTATAAACCAAAGACGTAGAATTCATTGCTGATATTTGTTTTTTCAATTTCATAGTAATTTTACAAGAAAAACGTAAAAAGGTGAAAAATTTGGTTGGAGATTTTTGCTACGCGGAGCCGAAACTACAAAAGATAGAAAGTTGAAATTTGCACACTAGATTACATTTATAAAGTGTACAAGAGATAAGAAGTGATTTTGAGAAATTCAACCCCTAAGGGGGTTAAGAAGGGGATGAAAGTTTGTATGGGGTTCAAGTTTTATTTTAAGCTAGGAATTTGAAACCTCGTAAAACGATATATTATTAAAATACAAGAAAACAAATTTCAGCGTTTTTGAAAATTCATCCTCTAAGGTGGTGAAAAAGGAGTTGAAAGTTTGTATGGATATCAAAAAAATTTTCGAACGCGGGACTTGAATCTTTGTATTTGGGGATATTATTAAAAGACAGGAAAAGTAATTTCAGCGTTTTGTAAAATTCATCCCCTAACAGGGTTAAAAAGGGGTTGAAAGTTTGAATCCACTACAAATCCGAGTAGACACACGTTTCTTATTGCCTCCCAGGCTTGAAATGCTTAGAATTACTCCGCTAAACTAGCGGAAGCAGTTATAAAGGTGACCCAAAATTTTTTTATTAAGCTATGAGCTTCATCACATTTGTTCCTTGAGTAATTCTAAGCATTTCAAGCCTGGGAGGCAATAAGAAATGTGTGTCTACTCGGATTTGTAATGGATTCAAATTTTCAACCCCTTTTTAACCCTGTTAGGGGATGAATTTTACAAAACGCTGAAATTACTTTTGCTGTCTTTTAATAATATCCCCAAATACAAAGATTTAAGTCTCGCGTTCGAAATTTTTTTTGATATCCATACAAACTTTCAACTCCTTTTTCACCACCTTAGGGGATGAATTTTCAAAAACGCTGAAATTAGTTTTCTTGTATTTTAATAATATATCGTTTTACGAAGTTTCAAATTCCTAGCTTAAAATAAAACTTGAACCCCATACAAACTTTCATCCCCTTTTTAACCCCCTTAGGGGTTGAATTTCTCAAAATCGCTTCTTATCTCTGGTACACTTTATAAATGTAATCTAGTGTGCAAATTTCAACTTTCTATCTTTTGTAGTTTCGGCTCCGCGTAGCAAAAATCTCCAACCAAATTTTTCACCTTTTTACGTTTTTCTTGTAAAATTACTATGAAATTGAAAAAAAACAAATATCAGCAATGAATTCTACGTCTTTGGTTTATACGAAAATGATACCAAACTTGCCCTAGTACCCACCAGGATCAGAGTAGATTTTTTTTAAAGATGACGGGTGGCGGCCGTCTTTGTATCCCACCCTCCCCCCCACTTCAGGCTAGAAATGCTTAGAATTACTCAAATATCAGATGTGATGAAGCTCATAGCTTAATAAAAATTTTTTGGGTCATGTATGGCAGCGTTACATAACTGACTCCAGTAAACCTACCGCGCGGATTATAGAGCGTCAGGTCAATTCAATCCTATACAGGTGACTTGATATCTGAATTTGATTTAAACGCTTCTGGCTCACACTAATATCTACACTATCGTATGCGTTAAACTATAGAAACCTGATAAAACGACATACTAGTATAGTTGACTGTGAGCTTAATTTTGAAATCTGTGAGTTACAGACTCAAATCTCGGAACAGACAATATTTTTGTGATGACTGATGAGCATGAATATCTGTCTTAATTTTGTTAAATGTAGATTCACATACTTACAATTTAACATTGTAAGTATGTACATTTGAATACTTGCAAGGTTTTGCTCGTGCCTATAGAGATATTTATTTATTAGTATTTCAGATACCCATGTTACTTATAAACAATATGTATTTTATTATTTTAATGAGTGAATCATATAAGTATTATGCAAATATAAATGCTATTGAATTAGCATGTATAGTCGCCATCAGATATATCGGAGCGGCCAAGGTGCTCACAATCATCTGAACACGCCTCTATTGTCAGGGCGTTAGAGTGCGTGTTCAGATATTGTGAACACCTTGGCCGCTCCGATATATCTGATGGCGACTGTACAATACCAAATATACGTAATAAATTATGCACGGTAAGTACTAATCATACATTTTTCATATGTTCAACGCCAAAACCAATATCTTACGAGTTACGAGTAATAATCCAGGAAAATCGATGTATGAAAATGTCTCCAGCGCTTAGAAAATTTGCCACGAGCGCGTTTCTATTCTTATTTGAGCCACATAATACACAAAAGGCTAAGGAAGCCGAGTTGTCCGCTGACACAGCCTCTCTGATGCGAATCGAGTCGCCTGACCTTTTTTAGGATTCCGTCGAAAATAGACACCATAACTGGTAAAAACTTATTTTTATACCGGGTGTGGCCTGTAACACGAGAAAAGAATTAAAACATAGATTGTACTCCTCAAACCGTGACACTTTTGTTCAACAACTTTAAAAATTATGAATTCTTTTCACTCCCTATTTTTCATACAAAATAAATATTATCTTTAATGGACGCCATCGCCACGCCATATCATTGTAATTGACGTTGCTTGTCACGCCTTAAACATAACAAAATTCGCAATACATTGCGTCTTAGAAAAAACTTTAAACTGTGTTAAAAATCAAACCACAAGTTATTTTTAAAAGTCGCTGAACAAATGTTGGTCAGTATGAGGAGTACGGCCTACAGTTTAATTTTTTGCTCATGTTACAGGTCACATCCTGTATACTGGTCCTGAATATTTTAGTGTGGGGTTCTTAAAAAAAGAAATTTACCAATAGGTTTTTAAAGGGTCTGTAACTCGCATATGAAACTCATTGGGCCATAAGTTGTAAGCGTCAATAGGCGGGCTTTACAGAGCGATGTAGTAGAGATAAAAAGTGCAATCACTTTCAGCACTAGATAACTATTATAATTATTTTCACTTACTACTTATAGGGGTTTTCAGGAAAAAATTATTTCGAAGTAGAAATAACCCAAAAGTTGATGGATTTTCGAAAAAAAGTTAATGGTACACTTTTAAGTGAAAAACCATCAATCATCTTACATGAAATATCAAATATAATTATAATTTTGTACCTTATAATAGCCTACTACTCGTATGAGTGCGCAATTCCCCCTGTTAAAAATATTTTACGAAAATATCACCAATACAAGTAGGTAAAGTAAAATATGTCAAATCCTTTGACTGCGCAACCCTTTGCCTCACAAAGCACTTTCCTCATATAAATACGGAATAGACCTAGAAGGGGACATATTAAAATAAGTTTGAATAACCCCACAAACCAATAAGAGTGTATTTGAATGGATGTAAAGATATATTTGCGAATAATAGGTAGGCCAGATAACTGATTTATATCAAATATACAGGGTGTTACTGACCATCGGGCTTTAAATTCAGGGCTCGATTCTACTCGCTAAACTGGGCTACTTTTATTATGGCACCAACCCCGAAATCCCGATTTTTTTTTTAATTTTTCATACATTTTGGCTGATCAGATGTCGAAACTTTTCTATGGAAAAGCCAAAAAAAAATTCCCCGATTTTAGGGTTGGTCCCATAGTAAAAGTAGCTCAGTTTAGCGAGTAAAATCAAGCCCTGGAATTAAAGCCCCATGGTCAGACACGTACTGTAGCTAGGGTAAGGGCGCCAGGAAACTGGACATCGGAACTTTTTGATTTAGGCAAGGCTCAGACCGGTATTTTTTTAAAACCCCGAAATTTTAGCCCAATATTTTGTATTATTATATGCTTTGTACGTAGGACTGAATCATGTATTTAGGTAACAACTTGGTATTATTAGATTGTCCCACTAAAAATGAAATAATAAACCAAAGAACGAAAACGATCGTTATAATACCGGTATTTTTGTATGGAGCAAATACCGCTTTCAGACCCCTGGATTTAGGATACCAAAATAGGTCTTCCTCCTCCTCAGTCGTTCACTCTTGACAGAGTGGTCGTGGTTGTATGATGAGACGTATCTATTGTGGATAACGCAGCCCTCGCAATGTGCCTCCATTTGCCACGGTCTTCGGCGTTACGGGAACATTGGACTATGGTGGTTTGTGTCGCAGATTTTATCAGGTCTGTCCAGCGCGTAGGTGACCGACCTCGTGACCGCTTGCCTTCAACTCGTCCCTGGACAACGAGACGTTCCATGGAGTTTTGGTTTCGTGTAACGTGCCCGAAGTATTTGAGGATTCGTATTTGAACAGTCGACGATAAATAAAATAGGTCTTATATTCCCTTTATTTTAAAATATTACTAAAATTATCTACAAGTTAGGTACTAGTATTTTCTCTCATGACGTATTCGATGGATTTATTTTTTACTGGAGTTTTCTACATATGGTATCGTTATAAAAATCAACAACTATTTTTACTCTTGTCATAAAATATCTTATGTACTTAAGTTGTATATTACTTGCATATATGTTTATTAATAACTCGACACATACATATAATGTTTTTTTAATGAATATACGGTGAGTAGATTAGCCGCAGTGTAGGTGTGCCACGAGAACACCCGTTGTCCAAAATGTTGTTATAATTATAAATTTTCAGCAAGACAAGGGTTCGACAAACATTTCCTTCCAAACATTCCAGTTCCATAAATGTTTTGGTAAATTACGTAAACGGTGTATACTTACGTGTACAAGACTTGGGCTCGTCGCTTTTGTCTCCGCAGTCGTCCTCTCCATTACAATACTTGTCCAGCGATATACACTGTCCCGTATCACACAGGAGCTCGCTCAGTCTGCAAGGATTCTGCGCGTTTCTAGGAAACTTCACTCTTTTCACAGGCACAACCATAATGTCGGAAATTGTATCCAAACTGTCCTCATTCACGAATTCCTCGTTCAGGTCTTGAGGACTGCACAGTTTTAATGATAATAGCACTAAGATGAATAGGAAGGTTCTGTTATTGAATACGTCTTGGAAATTCTTTAGGAGACACATCTTTGGCTCCTTCTCATCCAGGTCCTGTGTTTGTCACAACATTTTTCTGACGAGTTGTTTGGTAGACATTTTTGTACCTGAAACAGAAAAAAGGTACAATTAGACCTCTTGTTGCATTCCTGTACGATTATACAATACAATACAAAACAATACAAAAGAAAACATAATACAAGCAGAGGTAAACAACGGGCGATATTTTCGCTAAAAAGCGATCTGTCTGCAAGAGCAAGAGATTATTATTACTGAAAGGGACTTAATAACGTTTAATTGTTTCTAATATACCCAAATACGTATAATTTTAAACATAGTTAGGTTAGACACATGATTTATGACGTGTCTGCTCGTAATCAGCTTCGTTTTAAAGTTTAATAAACCTACACACAACACAACGAAAGAAAAAGTGTATTTTTAATAAATTTAAAATAAAACATCGGTTGCACTACTTATAACAGGTACCTAAGTCAAATGTAATTGTAAATACGTTCCATAACTTTTGCTTATATAATTACCCTATATAATTTGTCAATATTTTGGCAATTTTGATTTATGCGCCTGATTTAAACCTTCATTAAATATATTAAAAAAAAACATTTTCGTATTCATTTACATACATATTTTAATCATCACGACATTTCCACGAAATCCAAAATTGTTGAAAATAATTGATTTTACATTAAATAGTAGTATTTTAATAATTTCTCCAATAATTCAATTCGGCAATCACGGACATGTTAATAAGTTATTTTCATACTGCGCAGGTAATTAATTGTCTATAATTCTGAGTAATTAAACCAATTTGACCAATTAACGTATTACTCGACTGTCTAGTTACTTGCTCATTAATAACACGAATGGAACTACATAATTTCAACTACAAAATTAAATAAACATTAATATCGCGATCCGACGACAGTGATTGCAAATATAATAATACAACGTAGGTACGTACAGTAACTTAGAAGTTGATTCTGTTTAAACAATTTGAAATTGTTTTGATTTTATTTTGATACGCCCTTGAGTCAGACGCGTACCAAACAGTGCCTTATGAGTCGACTACTGCAGGCCTATTATGGATGGCTTTATCCACGTGACAAAATATCCGTCACTTTTTAACAGAGCGCGAATGAAAGTGACGGATACCGTTTTATCACGCTGTCACGTAGACAAGAACGACCATCATATCCGTACTGATTACATTTAGCACCAATCAGCGTGAACCGCTAATGCTGATTGATACCCACGGTCAAGGTCGTAGCAAAGTAAGATGAAAACCATATTATTATCTTTATTTATATTTCTTCTTAAGTAAGGTTGTTTATATGTATACGTAGGTCACTCGATAAGTTTTGAGATGCTCGAAATTCGAAAACGGAACGCACTTGAATTATATGTTTTTAGAAATAGAACACAAGTTGCGGATTCGCTCCAATTTAAAAAATGAATATGTTACAGTCATTTTTCCAAAACGGTTCCCGCGTTTTTTCTTTGAAACGATGGAGCTTAACCGCGAACATTTGCGTGCTATGATATTTTATGATTTTAAATTTGGTTTATCTGAACAATAGTGTTTGCAACGATTGCAGTCAGCGTTAGGAGATTCTGCTCCTTCACGGGCAACAGTTTTTAGATGGTTCAACGAATTTAAAAGGGGTAAAACCAGCCTCGAAGATGACCACCGAAGTGGTCGCCCGCAAACAGCAGTAACTGCAGAAAACGTGTGGATTACTGAAATGTTGGTGCGAGAAGATCCACGAATAACATACAAGGACATAGAGAAGATCCTAGCGGTCAATTCGGGGGGCGTTAATATAATCCTACATCAATATCTTGGAGTGAGGAAGCTCTGTTGTCGTTAGATCCCGCGTTTGCTCTAACAAACTGATGAAGTTGCGATTTCTGCCCTATCGGATCAAGACTGGCAAAAATGTTTTCAAAGTTGGTTTAGATGAATGGAACTTCGAATATACTTAGAATGATAGAGATTATTTTGAAAAAATGTAATATAAATAGTGGTAATAATATCTTGAATAGTTTTTCTGTATCTCAAAACTTATCGAGTGACCTACGTACTAAAGTAAAATACAAAATCACTTAAAAATATTTGTTCCTTAATGATTCAGTTAAATCAATGTTTGAATTTTTAAATCAAAAATTGCTAAAAATACCATATCAACTTGTTCAAAACTGAATCGGTCTCCTCGTCTAATCTAAGATCTATCTGTGGGATCTTGTTACAGGAGCTTCAGGCATTCTGTTTGTCTCAGAGCAATGCCTTAGGTGATCCTGATCAATTATATTACGCTGTAATACAATATATTTACGTACGTACATTACAGCATCCGTATCTAAGTACAAACACATCCTAATGATTAAATGCGAATCATAACTATACATTACGTATCTCTATGGATTGTTTTACAATAGCGTGCGGCTATATTTTTATAAGGTATGTCATTTACAGATAAGCTGTAGGTATTCTCACAGTAAAGATTATTTGGTAAAATATGCTAAGGTTGGGTGAGATGAACACAGTTTATTTTGCTCGAGGCAAGACAAACAGTATGAGGAATTGAGGATCCCATACAAGTGTTTGTCTTGTCCCGGTGATAGGCTTACCCCACCTTACCTTATACGTATAAAATACAATTCAGCCTATTACTGTTTACCATCAGTCGCGGGCAATATACATTGTCCTTCGTCACTTGCCATCAATGTTGTCATATTTTTTATATTAAAAAATGTACCTTTAGAAACAAGTACTAATCAAAAGTTACAATCGCGCACAGCCTAAAGGTACAGAGAGAGGTAGAGGTAGGTAACTGAATAGCTAAAGGACGGAGTTATACGACTATTATATAACTCCGACCTTTAGCAATTTAGTTTAGGTCCTAAACAGAATCGCAATAAGGACATCATGGTAAGGCCCCAGTACGTGTAAACATGTATTCGCATATAAAGATACACATATTATATATGTATAGGTATGGCTGAAACGGGGCCACTTACCGTACCCGACATAAAACTAGCAACCGAAAAAGAAAAAAGAAAATCAAACGCCAAAGAGCAAACGGACCGTGTAAACCATACTACAAATGACATGTGTGCAACCGTAGCCTTCGACCTTTGTAAGTAGGGCGATACATTCAGCACTTTACCCAAGTGTGTCCATAAATATACCCACACCTGATACGCCGGCTGGATTGCGCCTAGATAAAGAAATTTAATATCGTATTTGCAGCGTAGTCTGATTTATGGTGTATGCCGGTGGTGCACTTAGTTTGATTTAGGGGTGAAATAGGATCATATACTTAACGGTTAGGGGTGAATGTTGGGAACACGATTTATTGTTATGTGCGGGTGCTTATGGGTTCACATTTCAATTGTTTTAAGGTTAACTTATGTTGGAGATTATGTTGGTTAGTAGACTAAATGCTTCGTTTTGTACAGAGATCTTTCTCCGCAATTCGTTTCAGTTTCTGCTAGGAAAATCTACTATGTTAACTCATACACCTACAGAGGTTCATTTTCTTGCAAAATGATATTTTTAAGTTACATGCATGATGAAGATGTGTTAGCGTCCCTATTCTAACTATAAACATATTTATATGAATTAAGTACAGTACAACATAATTCAGGACAATTTACTTTGTTAATTTCCGTAACACAATGAAATCAATTAACTTAAAAATAATTACACGTCCCTAGCTTACACTTAACTACGTATGTTGTTTTTGCAATTCACCCATTAATCAAATAGCATTAAATTACCCCAAATTACAAGTAATTAAACAAGGATTTCAACGACTTTTTTTCCGTAAGGTACTTCCCTGGCCTTTTAGCATTATCTGTTGGTTTTTAATAACCCATTCCATTTTCGGAAATATCCGACACTGTGCAGTATTTGGAGTTACCTGAATACACCTTACTTATAGTATATCTATTTGATCACAGCTTACATCATCTAAACACGACACGTGGGTAAACTTGATAGCAATAGAATTATTATGTTGCCAAGAGATTACCTACATGACACATTAAGTAGGCACACAAATCGCACACAACATTGTTTGTTTGTTATATAATCTACGTGTAATTAGCCTGTTATAATAATAGCAGGCACCCAATTAATTACGCGCTCAAACAACCGTCTCGTAAAACGGAAATTAGAGGACCACAGAGCAGCAAACACTCTGTACGCGTATGTGATGAACCAAAATTGAAATTTTGAATTTTATTTTTTATTAGCAGAGCATTTCTCCATTAGTCAATATGAAAATAATCTTACTGAGAATAAGCTTTTGCCAAAGGTAGGCTACTAATTTTGTACCTATATAAAATAAAAACCAAATAAAAAAATGTCATTTGAAAATTGAGTCCCAAAAAAGTAGAAAAGAAACAACCCAAATTTATAGGTTGGCATTGGTGCCTTTATAACCTAACTAAGCCTAATATTTTAACTGCTTAGATTTATTAAACATAAATCTAGGTATAAATGTATTTGCTTATCATTCAGTAATCTACAAGTAGACGTAACATCAAGAGGCAAGAGTATAATTAGCACTTTTTTAGTAAGTATTGAGCAAAAAGATGTCATAATTATTTTGTACCGACTTAAACACCTGCAAAATTTGACTAAGAGGATTCTTTGATTGAAACATGTTAAAGCCTATTATCACATCAAATTAATATTGTTTCCGAATATTACTAACCCTGTTGCAGGTCGCAATTATAGCTGCAACATTTCGGAAGTCACCGCAACTGTGACAGCAACATGCAAATGACCGTAAAAGCGAATTTGTGTTACCAAATGCAAAGCGCTCACAAAGGGTTGAAATTTGCAATTCTATTTTATAAGCGATGCAGATAATACGTTGAAACGTGAAACCGACGTTCACGTGAAACGTTCGAACTCTAGTGGTTTCGGTCAATATGTTTTCCGGCGTAATTCATCGTTATTGAAAAGTTTTCATATTAATCCCGTGGTTCAGCTAACGCCAATATGATAACTGGTGAAATATGGTCAGAGTTTCGCGTTATTGTAACCACGTATAATGGAATCTGTACCTAGTATTTTGACGGTGTTCTTTTTCAACAATAAGGTTTAACTATTTTTCGTATAGATTAACCACAAATATTTTTATATAATATGTTTACCGTTACCTAAAATTCGAAAGTTGACGATAAACTCGTATTTAGGTATAACATCTCTTTTTTGGAGTGACAAGATTGAATGTGTGTTTGTAGTTGGACTTACATGAAGGTTGCAATTGGTAGCAAACGGAAAAGTCACAAAACATACACTGTCTATCGTAACGTATGACCTTTATAAGGCTAACAACATGCATCTTAGTTTCAACATATAACACCTAAACTTAAAGAAAAGCTCGATGAGAGAGTCTGCAGCAGCACTAAGATTTTTGATACTACGGGGCGTAAAAAGGGTACGGATTGCTCAGCTGAGTGAATGGAATATTTATAGGTAGATTTTATTTATCATTTTACAATACTTTTAAGAAAGATATATTATTTAGAATCGTATCGTCATTTACAAGGTTTTTATTGTAATTGAAACGACCAGTAGGCCTAGAGAAATAACGATGAAGAAAAATGTTCCTTATTTCAATACAAATTGCCATTGGGCTACAAAATCTCATTTGTACAACAAAACCACCACAAAATTTTAACTGCAACATTAGCAATCTTAAGAGCCCTCGATCCCTCCAGGAAACAAGGTAATCTGGCGGACAGTGATAAATTAATGAGTAAATAAGCGTTGATAATGATCAGGAGCGAAAAAACGCGAGCCACAGGACACCCCAACTGCAACTCTGACGTGACAAATGACGGGGCGGGAAAAAATTAACCATTTAAAATTCCCATCCGCCTCCACCACTGGCTGATTATTCTTATAGCTCACTCGTACATTGCTGCTGGTTAACCAATATAAGTGACAATGGTTACATATCAGTTTTATTGAATCTCGAGGCCACTTTTATACTGGTTCAGCTGAACGTGTTTGGAATAACAGCGACGTTTTAGTACGAGCTGTGAGGCTAATTTAGGAGTTATCTAAGCCTCTTATCAATTTCTTTCGTTATTCTATTTATTTATACTCACCAAATTCTTGTAAGTAATAGCTTTTGGCAGGTTCTCAGACTCAGTTTTTCAGGTAACTGGTTTTGTAAGAGTATTCATTCGCGGATACGCTTAAAAGTCGGTTTTATGAATGAATAGGCTTGGTTTGACCTAAATCTTTGCTGGCGGAAAGTTTTAATTAGGCCGTAGATGATATCGCGAAGACTATTCTAGTTTTAATTGGTGCTGTTAATTCTATACCTACTTATTTTCAACGCCGATTCAATATTTACACGCTTCATTATACGTAGATATCTCTACAATATTAGATATACTTAAATACATTTCCATTTCCATTATTTTAAGCTACGCATTATGATATACATGTCACCGTAAAATTGTAAACCCTCGTCAGTTTATAATAACGCTAGTTAAATTATAAACTGACAGTAGGGAGATTATAATCTAACCTAACCTAATACGTTAGATTATAAACTAATGGGTTCACAATCTTACGGTGTCATACATATAGGCAACTAAATTGCCTTATGTTAAACACATTACTTTCATGTTAATTACTATTAAACCTTTTTTTTTTACTCTTCACAGGACAATAAAATTGTATTTCGGACATTTTGTAGGGGTGCTCGCCTGTGTCATGAGACGCCCGCTAAGGAGGAACAGCTCTGCCGCCTTAAGAAAAAAAACCATAACTAACAAAAAGTAAGTTTCGAGAAAAAGCCAAAAAACTTTGCACTCCTGTTCAAATAGGTTAAATTCAAAGTACAAAGTTGAAACTTTTGTTAATGAACAAAGTAATAGTGTAGAATTTTTATGCGTTGTAAATTATTCGATTATCTTTTTATTTAAATAAGTTATTTAGAAAAAATAGTTACTGCCTCGTGATATAAATAAAATAAAAATATCTTTACTAACATTAAATGACATAAGTGTGTACTTATGGTCTTTGTGTTAGTTTTGCACTACGATGTCTAAGAAATAAAAACACAAGTACACAGTTGCGCTTATGTTACTGACCGATCTCGAAGCTGAAAAAGCACAATTGCGTACTTTATGTTTTTTTTGCTTAGTTAACGTTATCAAATTAAATCTCGTTGTTAAATTATCTCGTTAAAGGAGTTCATAAAAATACGATGAAGAGACAGAATTATTTATTAAAAGAAAACAAATGAGGTATATTTAGAGATATTTGATTAATAATGTAATATAAAACTTAAAACATTGCATAATTATATTGCACTATCTGAGTACAAATTTATGCTATTAGAAACCTTTAAAATATCATAATGTAATACAAAACTGAAATGAGGTACAAATAGATTGTACTAAGTACTAGTCCTTAATGTATTGAGATGCTGCTGATGTTTGTGGCTAGACATAATTTTCTTGAATGTCACATCTGGCCATAAGAAGCAACCGTCTACGCGTCTACTCCTGGACGACTGCTGCATCGTCAGTAGGTAATCTGATAACCAAAACACAAAACAACGCACCCACAGCCAAGAAGCAAGCACAAACAACCTTTGAGTTCTAGAATAAAATATGGTCAGAATTAGCAATACAATACAGCTATACAGCTCAAACACTCAGAAAATTATCAATTTTATTTCATTATAATATAACAAAACTTGCAATCATAAAAGTAACAATAAAGCAATACTCATGATCTCATGAAACAAACATAATGAAAAATAAGTAGTTGGGAAAAGCCTGTTTCATAAACAAGCATGACTTTGGGCGGTGTATCCCGATTCCCGTACTAAAATTAAGCCAGGTACCAATGTAAAATTGTACGTGTTATTTTGCAACATACATAAAGCTCGGTGGCGCCGGAGTGATCATACATAGGACCGAAACTTAAAGCCACGTTATTTTAAACCATTGTACCTTAAATTCATGGTTAGGTTTATAATATGTTTTAGGTAGATATTTAACAGCAGTTTCAATAGACAAGTTACTTAACACCAATATAAATAAATAGATAATGTTAATTCCAGATACGCATAGGTATACATTTGAATACGTGCGCCAAGCCTTAACGTAGGTACCTACTAGAATGACTGAGACAAAAATGTACCTAAAGTTATTCAAAAATATAGGCAAAATCTGGAATACGCGACAAGATGAGAAACGTAACATGGATATAAGTATACTTACGAATAATTTTTACACTTATTACAATCACGTATACACATTTAACACTTCTAATATTTTTTGAAGTAGGCACAGGAGTAAATAATACGTGCGTCGTGCGCGCAACCTCTTCCGAAGGAAAGTAACCAGGAGTGAACCGGCCAAAATCTGTCCTTATAGGGGACCGGAGGGGGACTACCTACTAGCCTGATAAAGTATAACTGACCACAACATTTAATAAATAAAGCACAAGGTTACTTTTTTGGCAACCGACACTAAGCAGAAAAAGCATAAGGAAGAGTCATACGAGATAGAAAAAACATAACGTGCAACTTATGTTTTTTCGTATTCCCATAGTTATGACTAATAATTAATTTATACTTACAAGAATGAACACTTCTGTGAACTTATGGGTTTTTTACATAGAAATTTTATTGAAAACCAATATTATGGTTTTTCTTCTTGTGAAATAATTGTTGGGCTCAAATTCAAGACAAAGGAAAAAAACACAAGTCGTCAATTTAGTACTTTTCTGTCTATGAATATATACTTATGCTTTTTCTTTCTCGAAAATGCAGTAGTTTTACCAAAATGGCGTGTAGTTATGCTTGCCCAAATCGTGACCTGTTAGAGATAAAGAAATAACTGCTAGATAGAAAAATCACATTTTTCTTCCTGATTTCGAGGGTGTCAATAACTCAATTTCGCAAAAATTGTCACTTATGTTTTTTTTTCTTAAGGCGGCAGAGCTGTATACAGTATGTAAATTAACAAAAAACATTAACTCAAGCCCGTTAATGAATGGGTCACACTGAGCTACTTTTACTATGGCAACAACCCCGAAATCGCAAAAAATAAATTGACTCTTCCATAGAAAATTTCAATGCTAGACCAATAAAATATATGAAACAACCAAATTTTTTTTCGCGATTTCGGGGTCGGTGCCATAGTAAAAGTTGCTCAGTGTGACCTACACATTAACGGGTTAGAGTGAATGTTTTTCGTTAGTTTACATACTGTAGTTCTATGTATTTTTATTTGTTTAATATTTATTTAGGTATTGTTCAAAATTCTTACATGTCCTAAAAATCTTATAGGTTTTCCACTATACCTATTTTGTCTTTTAAAGTTACGTAGTGACTAGTCAAGTGTTAATTAAGGTTCACTGGCACTGAGTTTAGTTGCGTCATAGTCCTCTCTAATTCCGTGCAATGCGCACATTTAACTTGCAGTGGCATGGTATAGAATAATAAAGGTTGCAATAATAATTATTATTTAACGACTTAAAGTAGGTATATGATGAACAATTACTTTTGAGGCAATTTCTGCTTAACTCGATTTGATAGGTACTTAAGTATGTTAGCAAATAAGAATGAAATAAAAATTTGTTACGGTATGAAAGTATTGCAAAAAAATACTAGTATTTAAGCAAAGTTATTATCATTTATTACCTATTTACAATGGCCAGCTATTAGGTAAAACTGACTACCTACCTACATACAGATAAAATGTAAGAAAATCATTGTCCAGCTCTGATTATTTAAATTTAAACTTGCTCATTATTTTGTATAGCTAAAGATTGAAAAAATACGTTCGCATATTAAAAACAATATTTCTTTGCTAAATAGAATGAAGGATTCCGAGTTTTACAAATATAGAATGATATACTTTGACTAATATAGAATGCATTTTGGCATTAAGTCCGCCTTTTGCACGATACGACGACGACTTTTTAACCGACTTCCATTTTATAGAAGGAGGAGGTTCTGTATTCGGTTGTGGCTATTTTTTTTTTCTATGTACGTTCACCGATTACTCCGACATCCGTAGTCCGATTTGAGTAATTCTTTTTTGTTTGAAAGGAGCTACCTCCGAGTTGGTCCCATTTAAATTTGGTTCTGTTCTGATGATGGGATCCATGAGGAATTGAGGGAACTCCTCAATTTTTAAAGGCACATGCATGGTGATTTGGGTGTTTTCTTAAGCAACTCGAGCATTTTCTCCCGAAAACCACCACTTTGATGAAGTAGACCTGATGATGATTGTTTTGATGATAATGATGATGATTTATTAAATGTAGTGTTCAGCGATTACTCCGGCACCTGTGAGCCGATTTGAGTAATTCTTTTTTTGTTTGGAAGGAGTTGCCTCCAAGGTGTTTCCGTATTATTTTTGGTTCTGGTCTGATGATGGAATCCATGAGGAATTGAGAGAACTTCTCGGTTTTTAAAGGCACGTGTAAAGTGATTTCGGTGTTATCTAAAGTAACTCGAGCATTTGATTCCGAACACCGCCAATTTGATGTAGTGCAAGTGTAGCCTTACCACGAAGTTGACATTCACATATTCGCTAAGTTAGCGACGCTAACGTCTTCGTAACTTACTTTTTATGCATCTCGCTCGAACTAATATGCCAGTACGAGCGAGATGCAAAGAAAGTAAGTTACACACACGCTAGCGAATAAATCAATGTCAAACTCTTGGTAAGCTGGTAAGGCTACTGATCGGGGGTTAGGGTTAGGAGTTAAGGGGTCGGGTAATGGTGGTTGAAGGGGTGCTGGTTCAGGGCCGAGGGGTACATGGATCAGGGGTTGATACGCTATGAGGTTGAGTGATCGGGGGGGTTGAGGGATTGGGTCAGTGGCGGGGCGGAGGATGGATTTAGTGTAGTGACAGGAATTATAATTTCCCAGACGGACTCGAGAAAATTCCAGATTACATATTTATTAAAGTAGATACACGAATTTAGTGTTAATCATGATGTTGTTTTTCATTCACGCGTCGCGCTATTAACAATGCGTTAAAACTAAAAATGGAAAAATAAAAACTTTTTACAAAAAAAAGAAAACCGACTTCAAAAAGGATGAAATAAAATATTATCCTTTTTAAGTCTATGCGTCACCAACTGATATGTTTGAAGTCGGTGCCAAGCCAAGTAGTAAAGAATACCCGTCAAAAATAATCAGCTTTATGACTATAAATCCCATTAGAACTATTATAAATGTGTAAGTAATTTCTGTCTGCCTCTTTGTCGCCTTTTCATGGCTAAACAACTGAACCGCTTTAGGTGAAATTTGGCAAGAACGTAAATTCCTTGAATTGTTTTATATTTTGAAATGTAGTCCTCTGAATAAGGGACGGGAAATAACTTCAGTCCCAATCCCACCCTTGCGTGCCGACAAACATGGTACGGACTGTGCCAAGAAGGTTTGATCGTGTGTTCTGAGGTGTGTTCTTAGGTACAGTCGACGTCAAAGATATGTATTATACACTTTTGCACCTTACTCCTTTGTAATAAGACGAAAAGTGTAAACATATTTTTAACGTCGACTGTACCTACAGAAAGTACGTTCATTGTAAGGCAATCCAACGTACATCCTTATCGAATCGCACCAAAATCATGGTATACTTCAAAAGTTGGCTTGGCACCGACTTCAAACATATCAGTTGGTGACGCATAGACTTAAAAAGGATAATATTTTATTTCATCCTTTTTGAAGTCGGTTTTCTTTTTTTTGTAAAAAGTTTTTATTATTGTGTGCAATAACGAATAAATAAATAACCTCCAATCTGTACCTACTTCTCGGCAAGTCTCGGCGGTACATAATAAGTTAATACGTCCTGGTTAAACACATGTGGTCTGCAATGTTCAGTGGATTGATTAATTGTTCCTTAAACATGTTACACACGGTACAATTTCATGCACAATCTGGCTATATTCGCAAACTGGTTGATGTAGATTGCTGGTGGCGTGTAGGTAACAGGCGATTTATAACCGTTGGTCGGGTAATTTTGGTTATTCTATGAATCTCATTTATAGATAAATGTGCGTTGCTGTGTATCTGTGGGATAGTTACAATCGACTGCGATAATTAACAACAATCATAATTAACGGCCTCCTAGCCTAGTCGGTAGTGACCCTGTCTATGGAGCAGGAGGTCTGGGTTCACATACCGGTTAGGGCATTTATTTGTGTGCTTACATATCATATTTTTTATGTATTTATCTATATAAGTATGTATAATTAACATCGCCTAGCACCCATACTGCAAACGTTGCTTAGTTCGTGTACTAGACGACGATACTTATAAGATAAAGATACGTACAAGAATTCGAAAGTAGAATCACTACCGATTACTATTTGCCATTACCGATTACTGATTACCGATTGCCATTTTAGGGACCATTTCGTGGCTAATATATTATGTGTCATGTCATGTAAAGTAATGCTATGTGTTGTAAGTTTGCGTTTTGTTCCTTTTATATCTGTATTTCTTTTCTCTGTTTCTATTTTTTTTGCCACGTACTCGTATAATCTATTTATTTATATTAGCCTAAGAGGCCGTTTATAAGTAGGTACTAAACTCTAAATATTTTTTTTAGCAAAATAGAAAACGGTATATTCGACCAACTTTCTCACTTTACTTTTTTGTTCCAGTAAAACTAAATCTTATAATATATATAGATTCATATCATCAGTAACTTAATAATTACTTATGGCTTACAGAATTCTAAAATAATCATTGAATTCTCGCGATGTCAACGTTTAATTGTAAACATAGCATACCAAACGTAAAGCGAAGCGTCAGCGGCCCTGTCATATGTCACGCCTAAACCTTCCTAACTGATAGTTCTTGTCTCACTAACCTGTCCAAGACATTAATTAATGTACCCGTATTTCAGTAGAAACCCCACTTATTAATGCGAAACATTAGTCCGCAACCAGATGAGGCCAGGATTCTAGAATGTTCCGGTTAGTGCCAGGATATTCCAGAAATTGTGTAAGAAAATGTATTTGAAGCTTCGTTATCTGAATAAAAAGTTTGATATAGTTTTATAATCTAAATGAATAACATTTTGTATGTAGGCGGCTTGTAAGTAAACATTTAATATCATAAAATTAATTTTGGTTTGAAAAACTGGTTACTATAAAGTTTATTTATTTAGGCATTAAAATTCGAAAAAGTAAATAAAAAATAAAATAACAATTATTGTTTGTTTCTGAAGTTAAGCAATATGGGCGTTGTTCCCTACCCCAAATATTTTTGTCTACTAGATATATGATAAAACTAAAATAAAAGATAAGCTTAAAAATATTTAGAAAGCTTTGCTTATTGAGTAGTATTATAGAGAAGCTTTGTCTGGATTTTTAAAGTAACTGTACACAGTAGTCGGGTCGGGATCATCCCAGATTTGCATAAATGTATAAACTATCTGGGTTTAAAATCGAATCACATTTAGCCGGCGTATTTGGTTAACCTAGGCAGACGCGGGTTAACACAACGTAACGTTAATCCAAACGGAAAGCAACTTGATTTAAAGGGAGTACCAATATAAACGTTAACATTTTACTTAAATAGTACCATAAAATTACATTATTTTTTTGCTCAATCATTATGATCAAACAAATTATGTACCTTCCTATGATCGACATTCGACATGGTGTACTTTTAATACTTCTTATTTATACTATCACCAAGTTCATGCGAATTTAAATACTAACTAATATGTTTATTTTAATAAATTTAATCTAAATTTAAGATACTCTCCTCAATTTATTCTATTGAGGAAATATACTTAATTTGAAGCGATTGATTGCAAAAACATGTTCAAGAAATAGGTGAAATTATATTTCTTAGCCTATGCTAAAGTAGCATAGGACAATCAGAAAAAAAATATATATACGAGTATTTCAAGTTTTTGTACAATAAATACTAAAATAATGTACAAACGGCGGACTTAATGCCTAATGGCATCTACCAGTAATATAATGTTTACTCAACCTATGAAAATATATAAAAGTAGCTTTTGCCCGCGACTTCGCCTGCGTGGAATTAGTGACAGCAGCTAAAGTAGGTATAGCGCCTGGGTAATGCTACTAGCAATCATTCAATTCGCGCATTGCTTACTTCAATTATTAGGCGATTCATTAACTCTTTCAATTCCACCCCCCTTTACTCTCTCTTCAGGGATGATTTCGACATAAAAACTATCCTATGTCCTTCCTCGAGACTCAAAGTATCTCTATACCAAATTTCAACTAAATCGGTTCAGTGGCTTAAGCGTGAAGGGGTAACAGACAGACACACTTTCGCCTTTATAATATTAAAATATTATATATAGTACGGATTAATGACATTTCAGACGCTTTAAAACTTTATTGTAATCTACCCAAAGCGCAATCGGCCGCCCGTCTGCCACATGATCCAAATTACACGGATGACGGGTAAAAATAGATGGACATTTCTCCTCAGCAAAGTTTCCTTGCCAAGTTTTGAGTTAACCAAGTCCTGATATATTAAAAGGAGGAAAGACTTTGAAGGAAAGTATAGACTACGCTCAGTTACAGCGCGGAAGATGTTACGTGGTTACTAAAGAAAATATGTAGGTACATAGCTATATACACCGTGTTTTTTATATTTCCGTTAATTTCAAGGGTGCATTCCTGAGCTTAAATCAAGTAATTTTCTCAAAGACACCGATATTCTAGTTAACTCCATTTTGGAGATAATCTATAAAAAAAATTTTTCCTATAATGCCTCTACAAGCGTGTACACTTGCCTTAGGGCCTGTTTACATATTGATTAGTTTTTAGAATGAGTTCATACATTTGCTACTAAACTTAATTACAATCTCTGTCGATCAATGTTCTAAATGACATTGATATGTCATAGATTTCAATTGTTTGGTTGAGTTAAATGTAATGCCTGTGTTACAACAACGCTATATGCTACATTTAATTACTGTTTAAGCTTATTTTTTTTGGAAAACAAAAAAAAACAATAAAAAAATTTCTTGAAAATTAACTATGCCAATTAGTTATCTAAAATGTACTTAACCATACCCCGAAGTTAACGGAATTCAATAAAAACACGGTGTATACTTTCAGTTTATTTCACCGTTATTACTGTTATTTTAGTTGAGTTTATTGCCATTATAAAAGTTTTGAATTCATAAAAAATGGTAGGAACATTTAAATATTCATAAAGTGGGTGAGATTATATTCAAATGCATTTATTTATTTATTAAATTTTTTGGGAATATTATTGTCCATCCCTTTAAATTTTACTTTTACTCAATTGACAGATTTCGTTCCTGTCTCAAAAAACAAAAAACAAACTGTTAAATTACAAAGAATATTTAAAATGCCTATCAATTAAGACTAGTATTATATTGTTTTAAAATAAATATTAGACTAAACATATTTTTTTTTTAAACATAAATATCTTATTCAGCGCGTTCTTTATTTTAACTTGACCTAAAATTCAAGTCAAGTTTATCATCTGTAGAAAAAATGTGATAAGGTAACGCTCATCAAAAAGTTGTAACAACTCCGAATGCTGCGGTGAATAAGTGGCCCGTAAATAATATCCCCAGAATTATGGATTACCGAAGACCGTTTCATCAATGCCTGTTTAATATATCGCCTTTCCAACAGTTTTCGGGAATAACAACTTTATCATTGTGAATATTAGGAGCATAATTCACTATGCTTATTTTCTGCTTAGCGTAGTTGATTATCTTGGCTCAGTAATGAGATTAATGTTAATATCTAATGGAGCGTACATTACGATATAGCAGTAAGCGAGACGTGAATAATTTGAGGGTATATAACATTGACATTTGTTTTCTACAATATGTATGTAAATAGATGTATGAACTAAGAGTTTATTGCGTTGCAATGTAACATATGGAATAACATTATGACATATGGAGAATGGAAGGGATTAGTTGGACAGAAAAAATATCAAATGTTAGGGTTCATAGGATTAAAGAGAACTGCTACTAAAAATAGAGGGAAAGAGAAGAAGAGGACCGCGAATATTTTTTTCAACCAAATAAAAGAAAAGGTTCAGGTCGTGTCATACCAGAAGGTTAAGGAGTTGGCAGAGGACCGGACGAGTTGGAGATTGCTCCACTGACAAAAGCACAGCTCTTAAATATAAAGAAGAAGAGAAGAGAAAAAAAGCATATTTTATGAATTCATTTTACTGTCATAAGTCATTTCCGTCCATAGAAAAAAGTAGCAAATTTACAAAAATTTTGGCGCGATTCATAATCGTCCCATAGAAAATTTCAGTCTCGTGCCTTTTTCTACTGGCAAACTTGTTTGATCAATTACTACTGTCAAACTGTATTTCTAAAGGTTGTTTCGACACATTGTGGAAAAGCATGTCTATAATTTTATAGCGGAAAGCCTCAGATAACGTGAGATCACATTAACTTGACCTATAACTATATCGGAAGCGGATAATGTTCTTTGTGCGTGCGTCTGAATGTATCTTCTTGATCACATGTAATTCTGTTAACGCATGACTCGTTATTCAATATCAGATCAAGATTCTATTCATAAATTGTTACTCATCCACATTTATTAGGTACTTACTTAAAATACAAAAAAAAAATTAAATACATTATGAATCCACAGCGCAGGCTACGTTCATAAATTGATAAATGCGTTTTTACGCATGTCTATGGGCAGGTACACTTTGTAAATATGTTAAAGTGTTGTAAATAATATATTTACTTATCTTAAAAAACTTTTTATATTAGCCTATTTTTATGAACATACCTACTAGTTATTGCTAAGTAGGTAAAGGCATAATTCTTCCTTTTTGGAGCATTCGCACATTACAAAATGTTAAAAAAAGAGAAATTGATGGGAACAAATGTTATTATTATCACCCATAAAAACGAACCGTGCCTAATGCTCAAATGTTTTGTTTTGTTCGCTATTCCGATGGGCCATTGACTTCGATTATTTACGCGAATAACACTAGGTATATATTTCAATAGGTACCTATCAATAATCTACAGACTGCGAATCCAAGTATCGGTAATACTTATATTCCACAGTAAGAAATGACGATAACCATTTCCTCACGAAATCCGTCAATGGACGTAAATAAATAACCGTAACGCTACGTCTTACGTAGGCGAACAACGCGCGAACGCGGCGCGGCGCGGCGCGGCGAAAGCGGCCGCCGCCGCGCCGCGTCGCGCCGCGCCGCCTGACATTCGCGTGCAAATCGCGCCGCACCGCGTTCGCAACGAGATCGCTTACGTAGGACACTTCTATGGGCATCAAAGGATTGATTTCGCCGCGCCGCGCCGCGCCGCGTTCGCGCGTTGTTCGCCTACGTAAGACGTAGCGTAACGCGCAAAATAAACTACAATCGACCAAAACACGAAAAACCACAATTTTCGGGACAAACAGAATATGTTGGACATGGTTCACTTGCTCGAACCAGTATTGTATGTCGTCATTGTGTTCTGGAGCATTTGTTTCCTTACGAAACGGCAGTTAGGAATATTTATTGGATGAACTTGTGGCGTGGCAACGCTTTTTAGCCAATTGTAGCCATTTTTGTATCGTTTTCCTATACTTCAGTGTGATGTATATCGAACGACGGAGCTGTGATGGTAGTTTCAATTTAGTTCTACGCTAACTGCAGTGATTTCAGCTTGTAATGTGAAATTTTATGTTCTGTTACATTACCCATACAATAAAATTGTCTTAACTTTAAAATTATTCGATTTCAATGGAAGACTTGTCCATATTATAGGTAGTACCTATATTTTAAGTTTAGTTAATCATTATCACTTTTTATCTTATCAATATATAGCAGCAAGCCTATTATGGATCGCTTTATCCACATTTATCCACGTGATAAAACAACTGTCACTTTTTAACTCTGCGGGATAGAAAGAGACGGACACCGTTTTATCACGCTGTCACGTAGACAAATACGACCATCATATCCGTACTGATAGCTAACTAGTATTGACTAAAAAATTCCATAAATGATAAGCAGAACACGAAAAATGCGCTTACATATCCTATTTACTACTTACCTATTCTTTTTTAGTTATTCCTGAGTCATGGTTATTTTCTACGTACTTAACTATTTATATATTTTAAATATAGTTGCCTGAGTCCCCACAACACAAGCCTTCTTGAGCTTACCTTAGAGTCAATTTGTGCAAGAATGTCCAATATTTATTTATACGTATTGTCAAGTGTAATAAGTACAAAAAAAAAGAAAACAATTTAAGCTTACAAAATTCTGCGTCGTTAACATAAATTATTTCAAAGAATTTAATTTACCATCTTGCAAATGTAGTACCAAAGCCAAAGGGTAGACTTATGCAAATGTCAGAAGGGCCAAAACAACCCTGTATCCAGGATTAAAGGGATGGCATTTCGGTCTGTTTTTAGAATGCCACATGGTGTCCTCGGGTACAAGGGCTGTTTACAGTGCCCTAAATGGTTGGAATTGTGGCATTTCACTTGCGTAACAGAGTGATGTTAATATCAGTGTTTTCGATAGATCGACCGCGCTCGAATTGCAAATGGAATTTTGTTTTCAAATAGATCGGTACGATAGAAATGATAAATTTGAAATTGATACAGTCATCTGTTTACCGACATATTACGTTACAATACTGTAAAAGAGAACGAAAAACAAATTTTATTGTTTCAATTTACTGTTTTCTAGCGTGAATTAGAATAATACACGCGGTATACTCCCGACACTTCTGTTACTTTTTATCGTGTCAAAAATTGTATTTTAAGACTAGTTTACTTAAGTAAACGTACTAGCATAACATAATAATTATGGCCTTTGCTATAAATTTATCCAAGCATTCCCTGACCCATCTTATCTCGTTGCTGTCTCAGCGGCGCCTAGCCGTTAAGATACTTCTAACCTAACCCAGCCATAATAAGTACATATCGCTCCCTTAATCTCCTCTCGCTTTCACGTCTTTGTCTTACAAAGCCTCCCCTGGGCTTCTTCCCAGTACTCGGTACATTATCTATGTCAATACTCGGAGCCATTTTTAGAGAGCATTTTGGTTTATCGCTTGTATCCCTCCCGTAAGGACACATGTGGGAACCATTACAGAGATTTCTGGCCCACAACATATTGTATAATATCGAGCGACACTGAACCATTTTTATTTACAAAGTGGCTTTATAGGTTTTACGGCGACCTTTTAAGCTTGTTTAACGCAATTTATCAGTCGTAAAGGGAAGTTTTTGATGATTAAAATGAAGTAACGTTAAAAGAGTTTTTGTAACCAGCAAAGATAGCTGCAATAAAATAGAGTTCTGGTTTAAAACTTGAAATGTGAGAGCTAAAAGAGTGAAGCTTTGCTCGTAAGCGGTTTAATGTTTAAGCTCTATACTTTTTTAGTCTTACGCGTCAAGGATTACAATTAACGTTCGCTAGAATAGAAGGACGTTCTACTTTAGCTGGGGACTCGACCACGTACCCTCATAATCATTAAGAACAGATTTAATCGTGTGAGTGCTTTATGGGACGACGCTATTATAGTCTATTTTTCTTAAGAAATCTTGAAATGTAACAAAAGTATTGTTCAACTCCTTATAATTACTTCACTTTTGACATATGTTGGCATAAAAACCCGTTTTTAGAGAAATCGTTTTTCCGATGTTACTCACTGACACACACACTCACAAGTGACAGGAAGTATACCACCTTGATAAAAAATGTACTTAACAGCTCAATTAAAGATATTTCTTAAACTGATAAAAATGCTTGGACTAGATATCAACAATGCGATCACGGTAATAAAATCGACAACCTACCATGATATGTCCTAAATAATCTTCAAACAAATAACATTATTTTATACAAAAAAAAAATCACTTTAATCTGACCAAACAATAAGTATTTATAGCTCTTAGACAACATTATTTTGCAGCATAAGATATTTAAGTTTTCTAATTTAACCTTAAGTAGACTGAAGTAGAAGTGAAAAATAATAGGTTAGTCCAAATAACCACAGTTTAATGAAATGCAAAGAGCTACAAAAACCGACTCCGCGGTAATACCTATCCCGATAAATATTACTGGTAGTCAGTGGCGTGCAGTGCATACAAAAAAAGGTAGGCACTAGGGTAGGCAGTCCATACAAAATGACCAAAAAAAAAGTTGCCGATTTTTATAGTTTGCGTTACATTCCTTCAAGAATGACTCTTCTAGAGCCCGATTTAAGTCTTATCTCCACTGCACGCCACTGCTGGTAGTGGCCACTGCAGGCTGTTACGTACTACGAACTTAATCCTATTTAAGTCTGTACAAAGTAAGTGCTTCTAATGTGGACACTATTTCACCCAGATAATTGCTTGGCGAGCGAATAGACCCAGATTAAGAAACAGTTGACAACATTGCAGAATCGATGGGTCTGTTTGAAATGTTTTTTTTTCTTGAACATTTTAGTAAAAGCAAAGTAAATACAAATTAATTATATCTCATAAATCTCGTGTAACTACGAAATATCTATTTGTTCTGAAGTATTTTGCGAACAAATTACAAGCGAACTTGAATTAAAATTCTAAGCATTGCAAACTAAATTCATCAAAGAGCAATTATTGTAATTAAACTAGACTGAGCGCGATTGTATAAACTCGTCAAAATATTTCAGGCAAACAGCTATACCTACAAGTAACCTGGACATTAATTCACTAGCTAAGGTATTATACCTAACTATCATAATATATATTTGAAATTCTGATCCGTCAGATTTGAAAACAAAACGAGAACATTTTGCATGAAGCTATCACGAGAATATCTTCTCAGCAGCGTCAATATCCGAGAGGAGTGCTTACGTAGAAATGCAATATCGACGCGTGCTGACATACTACATACGTTATATTTAACTTTTACGCTGTGAAAAACTGACTTCGGTGCTGGTTGCCAAATGCGTTAGATTCAATTTGGATAAGTAAGTTTAATAGTATTTTATGTTATACCTAGTTATACTAAGCAGTTCGAAATCATAAGATCCTCATAGCTTTCATTTCAAACCAGACGTTATTTGCTTTTATAATTTAACTTTAAAGAAAATTTAATTGAATTCTAAATCCAGTGAGATAAGCGAAATTAATTCCGAAACAGCAGGAGGGTTAAAATTGTTTGAATAGAAAATCAAAACACCAAACAAAAGACGTAATCCCCTATAAATTAATGTAGCATCAAATAAAAATCAATACCGTGTAATTGCACAGTTGGGGGATTAACGTTGTGTTTAAAATTCAAATAAAAGATTTTACTCCCGGCCTCCCCAATTGGGCGCAGTGATGGTAAAGGGTGTCCATTTACAGGGGCCTACGGTCAGTTGATCGATAAGCCCCTTTGGATGCAACTTTTTAATTAATAAGGCGTTTCGCCCCGTGGCTATGGCGTGTATTTTAACAGGCCGTTTATAATGTATGCATGGTATAGGATAATGACTGTTTCATTGAAACGTAAAAGGGTATATTTGTATATGAAAGGTAAGGGGCTACATGTATCTTTATAATAGGTATAATATAAAATGTTTTCGTATATAGAAAGAGAAACACGTTTTTTTTGCTATTATTATATATGTACCTATGATTGACATAGTGAATTTCGTAAAAATTATAATCACTATATCAGAAAAAAACGCATATTTATGAAAGTCTTGAATACAAGAGCATTCTAAATTTCTTCTATTTTTCATAATTGCCAGCTATAGGCATCTAAAACGTTATATCTATTTAAGCCGCCATAACAAATATAAACGCTGTGAAAGATTAAAGCATTTAAAACAGCTTTCTTTCATATTATAACATTATTCATTCAGTCACATTCAGAAATCGTAAAAGTCTAAAATAAATATTTTTCTTTTAAAACGCACCGTGTACGAAGCATAACAGCGTATTTTGCCGGCCGGCTATTAAGACCACCCAACGTTTTAATTATGGAGTAAATAGAAGGGCCCTTTTGAAAAACTGTAACCAACATGTGGTGACGGTGGGGAATTAAAAGATGCCCCCTCGGCGAACAACCATAAATTATTTTTTTGGGCGATCACTGTACAAATTGTATGTAAGTTTAACAAAAGACGAGTTTTTGGATGATTTAGGATTTCTATTAACGCGAACCCGCAGAGGGGTCATTTATTAGCGAAGTTCGTGCCACCATGTTAGAAAAGCTCGCTTTTCATGTTATAATATAATTTTACTGACTGCATGCAACTGTTACATTATGTGAGAAATTCAATGAATATTCAGTTTGTATAAAACTACATATTGTTTAAGCTTAAACACCATTAATAATCGTTGCCTACTTTAGGGAGCTACTTCACCAGATGCAAGGCACAGATTAAATAATTTCCTTACAAGAAATTGATATTTTATCGCCCCTAGCATAAGATTTATCGCTCAATCTTGTCTAGTTATTGGGGAAACAACAGTAAATTGGAATTTAAGTTTTAACTTAAAAAAAAACAGGTTTGTTGTTTTATACGACTTATATTTCAACAGGTCAAGCATTTCAATTAGATTGTATGTGTTATATGTTTTTTTATTGTTGTACTTCTAACTTCGTAATTTTGGACCGATTTTCATTCATTCATTGTTGCCTTTATAGAACCGTTTTACATGTCAAGTACAGTGTAAAGTGTAACAGTATAGAACTGCCAATGTAGACCAAAATGGAACTTGCCAATGATGTCTTTAGATTAATTGTAATTATTATGAGATGCACTATAGCAGTAAATAAATATAAATAACATTCAAAACTGTTTCAAGGTGATTTTCTGAAGTCTGTGTGTATGTTTTTTAACTTCACAAGTTTATTTACGCTTATTACTTAAATATATTTTCACGATTGAACGAGCACATCAAGTACAAATTTTACTATTCAATATAAGGGACCCCTTAACAAAACCCGTCCAACAGAAAACGAGCAGACTTGGAGGACCCAAGAGACCTTGCAGGCCCGTTTTTGACACACATGTCGTCCATTTCACATAAAGCCATTCTGACAATAATCACATCTGTATGCAAATCTCGACGGACACAGTACCGTTTCAAGCGATTTAATTGCCATGTGGATGGGTTATCGCACTCGTTACCAGGGGAATTATATCTTTATTAATAACCCCGGTGTAGGATACTGGTAATTTTATTACTTAGTTGGTTACCCGGCGTTGGAACGGTTTCGCTAAAATCAAATTTATTTTTGCTTTATTGGTTAAACAATATATGTATTATTATTTATTAAATCATCTTTATCATCTTCGTATTACCGTTTTGGCTGTTTGCCACGGCTCCTGGGAGCTAAGTGCTCGCTCGGCATCAAATCCCAAGAATTGACGTGGGCACAATTTTTACGAAACTGATTGTCATCTAACCTTACCGAGGGGAAACTGGGCATGTATACAGGGTGTTTGGTACATCGTTTGCCAAATTAAAACGGCAGATAGGTTGAGTCATTTGCTATCTTCTCAGGCCTAGAAAAACAAAATTGGCCATGGTTTTTTATGACCACTACGCAAGTAAAAATTTTAAATTCACGATAAACTGGCATAGAAGTGAAAAAAAAAATGTGCGCCTAATTAAAAATTTCTAGGCCTGAGAAGATAGCAAATGACTCAACCTATCTGCCGTTTTAATTTGGCAAACGATGTACCAAAAACCCTGTATAACAATATTGCATATATCATAATTTGATAAGTTGTACAATTTTTTGTTCAAATGTGTATTGTGTGTGTGTGTGTGTGTGTGTGTGTGTGTGTGTGTGTGTGTGTGTGTGTGTTTTGATGTGTGTGTGTGTGTGTGTGTGTGTGTTGATGTGTGTGTGTGTGTATGTGTGTGTGTGTGTGTGTGTGTGTTTGTTTCTTCTTATAAATAAATCAAAAATGTTATCTAATAAAAGTATTACATCCAATAAATTACACCTTTTTTATAATATGATCAAATCTTCTTTGTAACGAATGAAGTGTGACGTAAACAGTAACGTATACGGAAGTAGAATATATTAGCGGGTAAAGATGTGCTCGAGAAAATTACATGATTCTGAATTCGCCCGTATGTCGCCTTCACCCCTCGATCCCTCTGATTAAACAGGGAGTGCTAATTATACGCATACATTGTATATATGTGAGTTCAATCACTTGTTTCCGATTAAAAAGTTAGTGCCTTTGGATATCTGCATGAAATGATCTCAGACAAAAAAAATTACCGTATTAACTTAAAAGATAAATCGAATTTAAACTGTTGTGAGACATACTAACCTTGAATAATATTACGGTTTAGACTCACTTGTGTTAAGACTATTAAGTTTTAAGAGTTTAAAACGTACACGAAATGTAGTTTCCATAGTTACAGTAACAAGAAATAAGATCTGCAATGAGTGTTTAAGAAAATTTAAATATGTTTGAGTTAAAAGATGAATCATATTACCATTAAACCATTAACCAACCAATGAAACCAATTACACCATTGTAACTATATTACTGCGAATAAACCATTTCTATTTGCATGAATGTATACAGGATAAAAAAATCACGTATCAGGAACGTCAAACTCAGTGTCAATGTGAACTAGGAACCAAATCCAAAAATGTCATTTAAAAATACTGCGGTATCGCTTCCGGTTTTATTCATACTTTTTCTCGCAAAAACTCACGAAACTCGCAACTACTGTAAAACATTACGGGAGACATGCATATTGCCCTAACGTTCTTCGTGTGCTACCTGAATTCAATTTCGACTTTACAGATTTATGTGTAGCCATAAAAATGGTTGAAGCAGATGCTGGTATGCTTTGTTTTTAATACGTCAGTTCGGCTACGATCTCGGAGAAACTTCTTTTAAATTTTTTGCTATCGTTATTTACATGACCGGTCACTATTGTGTACGTTTATATAACCTGAGCCTTGGGTAAAATATATTTTTATTTGTAAGCCTAAGATAACTTAGATATATGATATGCTGGATATGAAGATAGTTTAGATTTTAATGAGTATTTAATAAAAATATGTTATGAATAACACGCAAATAACCCTCCTTTTGCTTCACCGTAGACGGAATAAAAAGCTTTTTAAGCTATGAATAAAATTCAATATAAGTAGTAGGTAATTAATAAGTAGCTCAAAATGTCTATTTTATAAGAAAACGTTATAGAACCTCCTTATCTGCACAGAATGACAGCTTGGAGATCTGATGTAGCCACCATAAGTGGACATTTAGAGAGAAAGCAAGTCACAAATTAGCTAAGTCACAGTTGTTCCAAAAGAGGCTCTCTGTTCGAACAGTTCGCATTAGATTCGGCTACATGTAGTGCTTGCATTATACATGTCCTTTTACTAAATATCTTTATTTCCGATTAAAAACTAATACTTTACAATATCATTAAAACTAACTATAAATTAAAGATTTAAAAACTAAACTAAAATTAAAATATAACTACTTAAAAATTAAACTAATACTTATAATATTATATGTCCTTTTTGTGTTTAACTGATTATTAAATAATATTTTTACTATGTTTAAATCCTATCACTCTGTTTAGAAGTTTAGAAGCTCACATTTTTCAAGTTAAAATGCCACTGACACAATTTCGAATTTGATAAAGTTGCCGCAAACTTGCGTGAACACGGTGCCAACAAAACACATTTACAAACAAGGACAGGCGTCTTTGGCGGCTCAATTCAATTTCCTGGGCGTTCGGTAGCGAGTGCCACGACAATGTCTCAGCACCGGGACTGTCGCGGTCATAGGATACAATAATGCGCCTTCTGTAGTTGTAACTGAATTTCAAATACAACATTTTATAACTAGGAAGTTTTTTTTATTCACATTAAAATTTCTGACTGTATTCTTACAAACAAGGACAAGCGTCTTTGGTGGCTCAATTCAATTTCCTGGGCGTTCGGTAGCGAGTGCCACGACAATGTCTCAGAACCGGGACTGTCGCGGTTATAGGATACAATAATGCGCCTTCTGTAGTTGTAACTGAATTTCAAATACAACATTTTATAACTAGGAAGTTTTTTTTATTCACATTAAAATTTCTGACTGTATTCTTACAAACAAGGACAAGCGTCTTTGGTGGCTCAATTCAATTTCCTGGGCGTTCGGTAGCGAGTGCCACGACAATGTCTCAGCACCGGGACTGTCGCGGTTATAGGTTACAATAATGCGCCTTCTGTAGTTGTAACTGAATTTCAAATACAACATTTTATAACTAGGAAGTTTTTTATTCACATTAAAATTTCTGACTGTATTCTTACAAACAAGGACAAGCGTCTTTGGCGGCTCAATTCAATTTCCTGGGCGTTCGGTAGCGAGTGCCACGACAATGTCTCAGCACCGGCACTGTCGCGGTTATAGGATACAATAATGCGCCTTCTGTAGTTGTAACTCAATTTCATATACAACATTTTATAATCACAAAGTTTTTGAAGTGAAAACTTCTTTAGCGGCGTTGTGAACTTTTTGTGATAGGGGAAAAATGTTATACTCGCGAGAGCGTAAGACGTAGGACGCTTCGAAAGACGGACACTGATCGAAAAACTGTTACAATGTCATTGAGTTTTCACTTCTGCCGGCACTCCCGGAGTGCAACCCGTTACATAAGGCGTTTTTTACAATAAAAATATTGTTTTCTTAAAAATAAGAAGTCCAACTTTTACGTTTGAACTTGTGACGGTTATTAGAATTTTACGATTATTGTATTCCTATTTGTACAATAAAATATAGTATCCAATTTGTTGCTGGATAAGCAAATAAAATCCACTCTTTATGGATATCGGGCCATATTTCCTAGCATTTTATTGGATATACAATGAAAGGTCAGTTTTAGACGGAACATAGAGACAAAGTAGACGTCACACCTTTAATAAAAATGAGACTTCCAGTACAAATCAAGGAGAAGTTACCTAATGTAACTTTTCCTTGACTTATCGCTTTTTCGGTTATGGTTTATCCTAATAATATTCACCTGAAACTTCCCGTTGTGCTTTAAACTCTCAATAACACGTTCCCAAACTGTATTTTTAAGCACATTTTTATGGTACAATTCAATTTCTTTAGCTTTTGCTCGCGACGTAACAATGTCCCGCATTACCCACCACGAGGCAACGCAACGCTACTTGCCTGGAGATACTGCTATTTTCATAATGTTCCTTGCACGTGAATGCGATATTATTCCCATAATGTTTCTAGTATACCTGTATTAAATTTCTTTTCCCAGATTTATGTCCGGCCGTAAATATTCACTGCATTACTTGGTTTCGTTTTATATATGTACTGTATACTTAATTTCGCTCGAGGCAAGAAAAATTGTATGAGCAAAGTCCTTCTACGTAAGTATTATTAAGTTAATTTTATGTATGCATTTTTTTTATGTATTCTTCTGATTTGTAGTATTATCATTTAATTTCGTTTTTAATATGTTTCAGTCATCTCTAACAGTTTTTTTCCTACAAGTATTTATCTTGCCTCATAGTTTCTCTTAGCCCACCCTCACTTTACTTATTTTTGACCACGACCTCCGGCCCGATTCTAACTTTAAGATACTTCAATTAATAGATCTAGAAACGATATGGATCAGATGTGTCAGTGTCAAAAGTGACGTTTTCGTTTGAAGAAATTTCACATTTGACACTGACATATCAAATCCATATCGTTTATAGATCTATTAACTGACGTCTCTTAAAGTTCGAATCGAGCCACTCATGTCTCATTATCTGCAAAGCAACGATGTTAGATGTATTTAATTAACTTTATACGGTTTCTCCCGATGTCACACTATTTTTCTTACTAATAGTATCTTAGTATCCAGCAGTGGGACACAAACTAGGCTATTGAAAAAAAAAAATAGTATCTTAGTTTATCTTGGATAATGGCTTTATTTTAATAAAATGTCTAAGTAGGTAAGTATATGGACGTGTTTTTTTAGTTTTTGTAGTTAGGGCATCTTCAAAAACAAACTAATTAGTCATAGGGGCTTATTGTGACTGTATCTGATTTTCTTATATGATCATTTAGCTATCAAAAGTGATTGCTGAATGAAGAAACAAAATCAACCTCATATTTTTATTAAAGGTCATACACATATATCCTGATGTTCAATATTTGGTAGCTATGTATATGTACACAGCGCTAGTAAAATAAATAGGGAGATATCTACATACGTAAAAATATAAATGAATCATGCGGAAACCGATACGTTTTGTATACAAATACAGATATTGATATTCCGCAGCCCGTTGCCCCAAACAGTTTGAATTGTAACATTTATTGTGTACCAGTTTTCAGTTACTGTTATCATAACAAAGACCTAAAAGACACATAAATTGGCTTTTTTATTGTTGTCAAATAAAATAATACGGATCAATATTCGCTTTGAAACATGAAATCAATTAAAATTCAATAAGTGAAAACTATCGAAGCGTGACCAGAAACGACCTGGTGAGTAAAAATAGATAGAATGCAAATGAATAAAATGTAAATACAGGTACAATACAAAATTAAGCAAATTAAAATTGAATGGCCGGCTGAATATTGGAGCGGCGTTAATAATAGCGTAAGCGCCAGCCGCCATAATGTTAACAGCCATAACTCAAAAACAAATATTTGTGCCCTAATCACGATTCGAAGCCAGGACCTCCAGCTTGGCCGGCAGGGTCACGACCGACTAAAAACGGAGACCGCCCAATAAACATTATGACTAAATCAAAAATCATTTATTTTTTCCTGATAAACTTAGTGTACATACATACAAAAGTAACATGTTAAAGTTTATGACACTTAATTACTAATTTATACCACGAAATGGGCTCGCCTCAGCACTCAACTCACCTAAACATACAGGTCGTACAAGGTAACATATTCGCTGTAACCTTCAATATCATGCTAGGAAGAAGGGTCAACGACATCAATGTGTCAGGAGAAGGTTCAAAGAGGTTTCCGTCGTGTCCTCACAAATCTTACGAAACGTTGGCCATAACTTAGCTTGCCAAGTCGTGGAGCCAACAGACTTTTGTGCCAGGTGAATCGATCGGTTGTACTCTATATTTTGCGACGATGCGGTCAGTCTTGCTTGTATTTCTGCTAACAAGTATGGAGGCCAATACCAACGTACATTTTGACATCCAATGAATGTTATTACGCGCGCGCGAACGTGTCTTACGCTCATAAATGTATTTGCGGTAGCGAGACGCATGAGCGAATGATAACAAAATGACATCATTTATATATCACAATGTGCATTTAAATTACCCTGCTGGTTTTGGAGTTTAATTTTAGATAAGTACATGTACTTAAGTTCAATTTATATATCATATACTTTAATACTAATAACGTCGGTACTGTAATTACGACTAATATGAGCACGGAGCGCCATAACACCAGCGTTACTCTATTTATTTAGTTTCACCAGCCTAAAGTAGCATTAGTATCGCAGTGCAGTAATAGTTTTTCTCACTATTATTAACAATTAATAGTAGTAGGTAGAAAAAACACTATTAACAAATTATAATTACGAAACGTCAAAAGAGGGTTATGAAAAAGCATGTGAAAGCATGGCAATTTTATGTAGGTTTAATGAAAATATTTTAAAATAAAATTTTCTATGTTTTTGGCTCATTATTCAAATCGATAGCATCAAATAATTTCGCTAAGTAAAAATGCAATTATTCTTAAAATAAACGATAATCCAACCAAAACACAAAGAGCATTTAGGCCCCGCATACGTGTCGGTGTTTGCGAAACCGGCGATACTGCGATCGACTGGCCTCATTGTTTGACGCGCGGCATTGTGGGGGAAATGTCATAGCCCGTGTAGCTTGTACTCGCTTTGTTTATCCTCGGTTTTTATGGAAGTATGTGTGAAAGGCTTATTTTGTCCGCCTGTAGTTGTAGGCTACGTTGGGCTTTCGTGCTTTCCTTTTACCTTTATAAAATGACTGACGCGCCACCGTTTTTGACATGGTAAATGTTATAAGTACTTAAAACTTTAGCTTTTTGTTTTGAACACGTTTTAACTCACATTTTATGGACTGTTGACAATAATTAACATTGTGTAGTGGGTGGTTTGAAAATGTGATATCTACCCTAAACTTTTTCATACACTTTTCGTCGGGTAAGCACACATCTCTATTTTGACATTTTGCTGGGACATCAGTTCGCCGCGACGACGACCAGTGAAACCTGTGTCGAAACATCGGTAAATATGTATAAAGGTAATGAAAATAAAATATATTCGCAACATATGAGTGTAATAATAAAATAAATGTGTGTTAATATGGTAAATATTGATTAGTATTTATTTGGAATGCAAATTCGAACAGCAGATCTATTCTGTTGTACAGTTTTTAGTTTTTAGGGTTCCGTACTCAAAGGGTAAAACGGGACCCTATTACTAAGACTTCGCTGTCCGTCCGTCCGTCCGTCCATCTGTCACCAGGCTGTATCTCACGAACCGTGATAGCTAGACAGTTGAAATTTTCACAGATGATGTATTTCTGTTGCCCCTATAACAACAAATACTAAAAACAGAATAAAATAAAGATTTAAATGGGGCTCCCATACAACAAACGTGATTTTTGACCAAAGTTAAGCAACGTCGGGAGTGGTCAGTACTTCGATGGGTGACCGTTTTTTTTTTGCTTTTTTTTTGTTTTTTTTTTGCATTATGGTACGGAACCCTTCGTGCGCGAGTCCGACTCGCACTTGCCCGGTTTTTTATTATCCTCTTCTTCCTCGCGTTATCCCGGTATTTTGCCACGGCCCATGGGAGCCTGGGGTCCGCTTGACAACTAATCGCAAGAATTGACGTAGCCACTAGTTTTTACGAGTGCGACTGCCATCTAACCTTCCAACCCAGAGGGGAGACTAGGCCTTATTAGGATTAGTCCGGCTTCCTCACGATGTTTTTCTTCGCCGAAAAGCGACTGGTAAATATCAAATGATATTTCGTACATAAGTTTCGAAAAACTCATCGCTACGAGACGGGGTTTGAAACTGCGACCTCCGGATTGAAAGTCGCACGCTCTTACCGCTAGGCCACCAGCGCCTAGTGGTTTATTATCCTACTGTGGTAATTCAACATATTAAGCTTTATGATCATTATATCATAAACTTAGGTTTTAACTCTTTTGTACATATTCTCAACATTAATGTGTGTATATTTAAACTAGTTAAGCCCGACTTAATAGCTTTTCAGGCACCGTTTGTTGCACAATCGATCGCCATCAGCACGGTATCCGTCACTTTCTATCCCGTGGTGTTAAAAAGTAACAGTTATTTTATCACGTGGATAAAACCATCCATAATACGCCTGCAGAATAGCTCAGCTGTACTAATATCATACATGCATAGGATACCTTGTACTTGAATGCATGAAAATTGTGAAAATGAAAACAAAGCTGATTAATTTTCTCTCCAAAAAGTTTTAAGTTCTATAGTTCTTACGGTTATACCTATATATATATATATATATATATATATATATGGAGACCAGAGACCTACCGTTTAGCTCCTAGTCATAAAAATATAACTATCAAGATTATAATCGAATTATAGAATTAAGTATTGTAATCAAATCAGTGTAATTAAATTTACCATTATATCAAACACAACTAGTTTCTAATTAATGATGCTCGAGCATAATGGAATACTTGTCCAACTAACCGTAATATTCGCCCACATACGTCGAAAAACTTTACCTTTGCACGTCTATACCCAGCCCAAGTTGGCAGCATAATGGGAACGTAGCCAGGTAATTTTGCACCGTTACTAGTTTTGTTACTGCCGATATATGGTTACTAATTGCGCATATACCTTCCAAGGATACGGGCTATGCACGGTAGTAGCGTTTGGCGTAGTCGAGGCCTATTCATTATTTAGGCACTGAGGCACTGGTCCCACCGCGAGCTAGTAAGCTATGAGCTATCGGCTATAAACACGAACAAAAGATAAGCACTCCCGTGTAAATAAAAGAGACACGGCGATATTTATAGCTCACCGCTGGGCGAGTAACTATAAATATCGCCGTGTCTCTTTTATTTACACGGGAGTGCTTATCTTTTATTCGTGTTTATAGCCGATAGCTCATAGCTTACTAGCTCGCGGTGGGACCAGTGCCTAACTGCCCGATTCTAACTTTAAGATACGTCAAATATTACGACAAGATACGATATGGATTAGATATGTCAGTGTCAAAAGTGACGTTTCTTCAAACAAAAACGCCAGTTTTGACACTGACACATCTAATCTATATCGTATCTTGTCGAAATATGTGACGTATCTTAAAGTTCGAATCGGGCCCTTATATCTTTATTGAACAAAAGAAAATACAATCGTACAAAAGGCGGACTTAATGCTATGAGGCACTCATTCTCTACCAGTTAAGGGGCCCACTGATTAAAAGTCCGCCGGACGGTATAGGCCTGTCAGTTAGAACAAAATTTTGACAGGTTCGAACAACTGACAGGCCGATACCGTCCGGCGGACTGTTAATCAGTGGGCCCCTTTAACCTTCGGGCTAAGCAGAGAATTTGTAGGAGAACATATTGTAGAAAAAACTGATACACGTTTGATTTTAATGCCAGTGCGACGCGAAACTGTGCTGCTCTGTTGAATGTGGAGATGTAAAGACGTCTTCTGCTGTCAATACGAAGAAGGACGCAATTGACATGAAGTTGAAACCGAGAAAATAAATATTGAAAATCAATACTACAACTTCTGCCGTAACCGTATTAAAAGCGAATTCATTTTCTCACCAAAAAGATTTAAGTTCTATAGTTCTTACTATGTATTACGAGTATAAGTGTTTTGGCATATCTAGAGCTGTAAACTTATACTTGTATTTATTTAAAGAATAAAGAATAAAACAGCATTGAAACATTTATGTTAAAATATTAAAAATACTGTCCAAAATTTTATACTTCATTATTTGCCTTTTCATTTAGTAAAAAATGGAACGTAGTAGTTTTTATGTTTTCTACTATTTATGTCAGCAAACGAGCGGATGAACCGCCTGATGGAAAGCGGTCACCGTCGTCCATGGACATAAGCAACATCGGAGAAGCTACTTAAGCGTATCCGACCCTTGAAATCCCTGAATACCCGCTTCTTAAAGACCCTCATGTCGTAGCGCAAAGGAATTCTTCAGAAGGTAACTCATTCCACACTCTGCACGCAGTCCTAAGAATCTATAGGGTTCTTCTTAAAAGAAGTACTTAAAAGTTTTCAAAGAATCGGGGAAGTGGTTACGAAACCTTATGACGTACGAACGTCCATAGACTACGGTATAAAATAGATAGTATAGGGTAATAATTGTGTCGCTTAACTTCAAACTCGGGTAAATCCATTGGACCCTCTCAGCAAATATCTACGTTTTCTTAATACCAAAATCGCATAATCTGACAGATAGATTTACCCGAGTTTGAAGTTAAGCGACTCAATTGTAAAGTACATACATAGCTTTTAAATATTCACCTTATATACATGTATGTATCTACACAAAAAAACATGTTTTAGGTAGGTATCTTATAGGTACTTATTGCCAACATAAATCCCACATCTAGGGGTCATCTAAAAAGCAAAATGGATTCTTTTATGTTTTCGAGTGAAAATCGTTATAATTTTGCTGGTTTCCCAATTTCTTAGCTAGACTGTAGCTATTTTCATTGTAAATTTCATTAAAAGCTTTTGCTACAAAAATAAAGCTTAAGCTTTATTTGAATTCGTTCCCTCATCTTCACATCATTCAAGAACCAATCTTAGACCCGTAAAGGACATACTGCCGTATTCGAACTTCAAGATATTCACAAGATACGACACTTACTAGATCCATTCTAGATACGTTATAGTTTAGATATGAACTAGTTCTCTTTTGCAGCTCAATTCGGGCAACCAATGTCACTTTTACGTTAGATAGAGTAAGATATCTATTAGATATGAATTGGATCTCTAAGTCATATCCTGTGGAAATCGTTCAAGAGTATCTCCAGAATCGCACAAATGTCAAATTTGACAGGTTAGATCTTAAACATATCGTTATCGTATCTTGGTGTTGTCTAAAAGATATCTAGTAGATGTCTATTTCAAAATCCGAATCGGGCCCTTAAAGGGCTAAAGGTCAGACAGTCACATTTAAATCTGCCCTAGTCAAACAAGGCAAGATAAACAGTATTGAATTTACTTCGACGAATGGATGGTACAATGGAATACGTGGCAGTTTTATTTATAGGCGGATTTTTTAGACAGATTAATAGAGAAATGCTTTTTGGAGTCTTTTTTTATTAGCCTATGTGTGCCACTGCTGGGCAAAGGCCTCCCCTCTTCCTTTCCAATCCTCCCTGTGCTGAGCAAGATCCCGCCACTGGAATGCATCCAAGTCGTCCCGCCATCTTTTTCTCGGTCTGCCTCTGCCTCGACTACCCTGGGGTTGCCAGCTACTGAGGAGCTACCGCCAAAACCGAAATTCGCAAATTGCGGGGATCTTTCTCTTTCACTCCAATGAAGGCGTAATTAGAGTGACAGAGAAAAATGCCCGCAATTTGCGAACTGCGATTTTCGCGGTTATAGCCCTGGCTATTTTGGCCCATCAGTATTCTGTCATCATGCATTTGGGAGTCAGTAAAGACTTTTATTTCCATAACTATAATACGCGCACGAGTCTTGCTATTTCAGTCAGTCTCGGTACAAAAGTAACCCAAAGTATGCACAACATCTTCAATTGGCCGTGACATAATTATTTGAAATGTGCGTCTACGGTACCCTGCCGAGGGGCGATTTTTTATTGTAGTTTAGGTTTTATTTTTATTAATTTAGTGTAACTAAGTTAGAAATTATTTGATTCATTATATAGATTAGAATTATATTGGCATCTGGATTCATTAATGAAAAAGTAGGAGATCAAATTCGATTCACGAGTATTTAAGATTTCACACTTTTTTATACGAACTTGTAGTTTGCTTACGCTGTTTGGTGAGCACGAAATACATCAAAGTGATGTAAGTAGGCATCTCGTTCGCACTTATTGATGCGTATAAGATGCCTAATAATATGAATAAGTAATTGTTAAACGAGCATCGACCCCCTGTAAGCAAAAGTAAGACGCATCTGATAATCAGAGTAACTTAGTATTAGGTTTCCATTATGGTAACATTCCATTTCTAACCGCAGCTGCACTACCGGTACTGAACTCGTCGCTGTCATTGTCAATTTCCATAGTAAAATGAACAGTAATGCAGCTGTCGTTGGAAATGGACTGTCACCTTTAGATTGATGTAAACAGAATGCAGAGTTTATAGTAAAATTAACATAACTTTAAACGTGATTTTTGAAATCTCATTAGTAGTTAGAAATAAGTTATTTAAAAACTTCGTTTTTTTATAGCAGAAATCTGGTATTAAAGTTTCTCGTTAATGTGAAAATATTAAGTGATTAAATGCTATAGCTATATCTATAGATAGCAGGATACCCGAAGCTCATTAATTAAAATTATCTTGCTCCGGTGACGCCAAAGTTGCGGGTTCAAATCCCGCTTGAGTCACATAGTTTTACGACATACTCACTTTAAAAAAACAATAAAATACTTCAACAAAATGTGCAATTGTGAAAAAGTTTTCATACGCGTTCAAACGCGCAAACGTGATGTAAATTGGTCGCCGCTACACGCAAAATATATTTTCTAGGTTTAATCTTGTTAAGTGATTTTCATACAAATAGTATTTATTACTTTTACCAAAAACAACTTACCAATATATATATATATTGATAAGCCATTAGTAGGTACTTTTACAGCAAGTGCCACCATAAGGATGATTCACGCTAGACCGGGCAGGGGCCGGGCCGGAGCTTCCGGTAAAGCACAACGAGATCACCGAGCAGCCGTCATAGAAAATGACATGTCAGATGCCTTCGGCTCGGGCCCGCCTCGGTCTAGTGTGAGTCATCCTTTAGAAACAAGACCATGGTACAAGTTGTCAAAATAGGGAGCTGTTTTTCACACAGTAAAAGTGACATTCCATTTCCAACTGCAGCAGCAATACTGTTCATTTTCTATGGAAATTGACAATGACAGCGACGCGTGTCCATAGTAAAATGAACAGTATTGCAGCTGCAGTTGGAAATGGAATGTCACTCTAAAAGGGCCTTGAGTTTGAAAGTATTTGATTATCCGTACTCCGGGTTTATTACCGTCATCATTATTTTATCATTATTCATCATCACCGTCATCATCATCATCGTATTCGCATGTATGTATTATACTAAACTCTTGCGTCACATTGTATATTGCGGCTTGAGTCATAATCCTTACGAAAGCCTTGATTTCCTATAAGGATCTACGTAGTAAGGATCTAACGGCCCGATTCGAACTTTGAGATACTACAATTAATAGATCTAGAAACGATATGGATTATATATGTCAGTGTCAAATATGACGTTTCTTCAAGCAAAAACGTCAATTTTAGTCGAGCATTTACTTGTGATATTTTCTTTCACCAAAAAGCAACTGCTAAGTTCATATATCTAATAACTGTAATCCCCAAGAAATTCATTACTACTACTAGGTACTACTACTACTGGTACTAACCGGGGTTTGAATCTCCAACCTCCTGATTGGACACCGATATACATACGAGTATATATATGTGTGTCTATATCTATAATTAAATTAACTACCTATTATTTTAAAAGTGCTGTAGGTAGATTTATTTTAGGTACCTAGTTAAGTAAAGTTTTGAAAAACTTTGGGAACAATCAAAAAGCTACCAAAATAGGTTAGAATTTCCTGTTACATACATTATTTATTTCGTTGATCAAATCTAACAAATGTAAAATACTACTTATTCATTCATGTAGATTGATTTTCTACCCTTGATGTACATTAAAGGGACCTATTTGTAACCTGTAATTAGAAACATACGTACTTCAACAGAAAGCAATTACAACAAATTAATGTATTAAAGCAAGCAGTAATAAATTAGTTACCTCACAGTCGAAACTGGATTAGCGCAAACAGAAATTCCATGTTGGCACTCGCAATTCAATCGTCTGTTATTAATTACGGCCACTGACACAAGCAAACGTCACATGGATTACAACATGCCAGATATTCGTTCATTAAACACACCGCGGCTCTAACAGTACATCCCGCTCAGAGCCGTCCCAGTCATTTGTATCATTAATACATCAATGTTCAAAAATTAAGTCTGTACAAAACTGTCTGTTCCGTGAACAAAGGACGTCATCTTTTAGCGTACCGTCTACGCTTTTTATGAGTGACATTCACAAAGCGTCCCTTTTATTCACATCTAACAAAAAATAACAAAACGGCACGAATCGTCGCCGGCGCTATTGTCCGATAGCGTAGCTGCGTAGGCGGAACACAATGTGCGATCGTCTACGGCGTAGCGCGTCTCGGTGCCGCTACGGGCGGCTCGCTACTGGCGGGGGCTACAACGGCCCGGACCGTCCGCGCACACAGCCGCATCGAGCTCGCGAGCTCGTCTGTACGCCCCGACTCACTCACACACATACACTTATTACAACAACTCGCGAGAGCAAGCGGGAAAGTAGCATTTTTGGATTCGTAAATGATGTACACACTAAGGGTGATTTACTCACACACACGCGACTCCAAAGCACAAGTTTATTCATGCCCATACACATAGAAGCGATTTAAACTTGTAATCCCTAACGATGACTTGAATTTAAGGGATTTTGTTTACCCTAGAACTTTCGGTATTCCATCAATTAATACGATACGTGTATCTACTTGCAGATTATCGGACGACGCAGCCTTAATTTTCGTGTGCCCTGATGTAAAAATAAAGAAATATTTTTATTTACAATATAGACAATATTACTTTCAAGGAATCTCATTCAATTAGACTACCCGACAGATTTTTCCTGATAGAAGTATTATTACTAAGGTTAAGTTCTTCGTTGATTGGTGTATAGTAAGGCGTGGGATTATCCAGGCTCCATCAACAATATTGCTGGCTTATACAATATCAGCAGGGCGCTAATAGCACTCGGACTTAGTACGTTTCCTTCCTATTTTCCAATAATAGACCAAACTTGTGATAACCTGTCTGAAACAATTTAATGATATACGGCGCGATTCGGAAAGTGAATTGGATATTAACTAGATACGATATAGTAAAGATATATGACGTCCCACGCATAAAGGTACCTTATGGCGGTTGGCGGTTACGATTATTAACGTCGCTCCAATATTATTGCGGCGCTATGCGACGTAAGCGCCAGCCGCCATAAGGTACCTTTTGTCGTGGAACGTCACATATCTTTACTATTTCATATCTAGTGAATCTCTAATTCATTTCCCGAATCGCGGCGCCAGTCGCCATAAGGTACCTTTTTCAGTGGAACGTCACATATCTTTACTACTTCATATCTAGTGAGTCTCTAATTCATTTCCCGAATCGCGCTGTATCACGTTAACTTTAGCGGCGGTAGCAGCGCTTAAAACGTGTATTTAAATAGTGCAATTGATTAGGTCCCATAAATACGACATTATCTGCATTTTAACGTTCTGCCATATTTGGGTAGACAGAGGTAAATCGGATCATAGAATGAATCGGATCACAGGGTAAATCGGATAAAGATGTCAAATCCGTAGTTATTTGAAATATTGCATTGCTTTGAATGCACTATAGTTGCACTGTACGTATCTCCTCTTGCATATAGACACTTGTATTGAGACCTAACAAATAGTTTATTTAACTTACGCGATAACTCAATATACTCGTATCACCTGGATAGTGTCACTAATAGTAGGAACTTTAATATACGTGAATGAATAGATCTAGAAACGATATGGATTAGTTAAGTCGGTGTCAAAAGTGACGTTTCTTAAACACAAACGTCACTTTTGACACTGAGACATCTAATCCATATCGTTTCTAGATATATTAATTGACGTATCTTAAACTTCGAATCGGGCAGAAAGTCACTACGAATCAGTAGCATTATTTAGACAACCGCTGTTTACTTCGGGTATGTTCTTATACCTTTTCTATCTTTTTAGGGTTCCGTACCCAAAGGGTAAAACGGGACCCTATTACTAAGACTTCGCTGTCCGTCCGTCCGTCCGTCCGTCCGTCTGTCACCAGGCTGTATCTCACGAACCGTGGTAGCTAGACAGTTGAAATTTTCACAGATGATGTATTTCTGTTGCCGCTATAACAACAAATACTAAAAACAGAATAAAATAAAGATTTAAATGGGGCTCCCATACAACAAACGTGATTTTTGACCAAAGTTAAGCAACGTCGGGAGTGGTCGGTACTTGGATGGTTGACCGTTTTTTTTGCTTTTTTTTGTTTTTTTTTTTTGCATTATGGTACGGAACCCTTCGTGCGCGAGTCCGACTCGCACTTGCCCGGTTTTTTTTTGTCTCATTCACCACGTTTATATGTTCTAATTTCTAAGACCTATTTTTTTGCCCATATTTCTCCCTACCGGAAAAATACTCATCGACTTAATTAATCGGAGGTGCTCCAGTGCTGACCCACCCGGGTTGCTTCCTCATAATGGTAACATTCCATTTCTAACCACAGCTGCACTACCGGTACTGAACGCGTCGCTGTTATTGTCAATTAACATAGTAAAATTGACAGTAATGCAGCTGCGGTTAGAAATGGAATGTTACCATAACGGGGTAGAGAAACAACAAGCGGTCTGGGTGCCTAGCCAAGGTGACAATCGCTTGTGCTACAAGAACGAGACGCTTTGTGTTCTATCACTGTTCCATATTAGTGCGACAGTGACAGTGCGTTTCGCTCACTACGGAGCGTTAACAATGGGCAGGTTGGCTAATGGGCACCTTTTTACAAGCTTTTATTTAGTTTCACCTGACCGTTGTCTGTCTCTGTGTAATCAAATCTTGCAAATTAAATTTGATCCACTTCCCTGTTTCCGATTGAGCTGAAATTTTGCATGCATGTATAAATCGGATGACAATGCAATATTATGATACCATCGAGCTGATCTGATGATGGAGACAGGAGGTGGCCATAGGAACTCTGTGATGAAACTACGTAACCTAATTATGTTAGGGGTTTTTAGAATTGTCTCGATGAGTATTAGTTGTCTGTCGTAAGAAAAGTACAGTCAACGATAAAAGCTTGTACCAAAAATGGAAAATTTGCCAAAAACTTATTATTAGGTATTCCATAATTATTAGTCTACTATCTCAAGTTGGAAATTACAAGTCATACTCGCCGTTTTGTCGTCAACAAAACTTAAATTTAATAACACAACTTTTGCTTTAAGTCAATAATCTTCCGTGAACAATTAACAAGTGATGGTAAACATAGTTAAAGTAAAACTTTATTTATACCCCAAACAAAAACACACGTTTCTGCGCCTTAATGAAAAAACTTTCTCCGTTTCAATTAGAGTCCGTTCAAAGACTGTAATTTTCGACGTTAACGAGCTTAATTTTATCGAAAATTAATTGCGACATCTTCATTGAAAAGTTTTCACAAGTTTAGTATCTGAAATTTGGAATAAAACTTTTCACAATGCAGTGCCGGTACAAGGAATACAAGGCTATATATACCTTTTGAACTCCTTTAGGAGCTTAAGTTTTAGGCCTTACACCTTACGAATCGCGTGCAAAAAAAGGAATAGGATTTAACAACAGAAAGTATTAAAGTCATAAACCAAATTCAAAATTAAGATCAGTGAATCACGCTCGCTCACATGTTGTTACGGTCTAAGTCAGTCGGTATTAAGGGCCCCCCCACATCTGGCGTCTTTCGAGCGTCGGCGTCCGTCGGCGTCGGTCCAGCGCTATGGAAAATAACGTCGCTGCGCAGTTGCGTCGACGCTGCGTCGACGTTGCGTCGGCGTCGGCCATAGAATTGTAGACGCCGACGCTCGAAAGACGCCAGATGTGGGGGGGCCCTAAGGAGCATCCACACCGGTAACATTAGATAACTTTTTTAAGGTGGCGTGTGAGGTTAAGTAAACATGTTATTTATATTACGCGAGCTCTTGAGTCGATTGATAATTTATTCATCAATCGGATTTTGATAGCAGTTTTGGTGCTACGGTGTCACAAAGTAAATAATATACAAACACGTAATATAGTATGAACTAATCGGAACCTATCGTTTTATTTTAACGATAGTCAGGAAAAAATATAGTATTGCATCTTCATCCGACATTCACGGCTTTGATTTGTTAGACTTTTGATAGTAGAATACGTATACCTAAAACAACTCTCCAATTATGTGCTGTATTCTCGCTAGCTAACTTTAATTGCAAACTCTGTTTTACTCAGTTAAATAACAAACAATACAGCTACGAGTTTGTTTTCTACATTATTACGTGTACGAGTGTACGGGATCGTTATAATTTAGCAACAGTACCTAGGTACAAAGACACACACACACGGCGCGATTCGGGAAATTAATTAGAGATTCACTAGATATGAAATAATACTGGTAAACGCGCTTAAGTTGCATAGCGCCGCAATAATATTGGAGCGGCGTTAATAATAGCGTTAGCGCCAGCCGCCATAAGGTACCTTTAGCCGTGGGACGTCACATATCTTTACTATTTCATATCTAGTGAATCTCTAATTCATTTCCCGAGTCGCGCTGACACACAGAGAGAGGGTGAAATCGGCAAGACGATCAGAAGGATGATATGTGATGAAATAGTACATTGTGTATTAAGGGCGGGAAATAAGAAATTACGAACGAGTGTCAATTTTAAGCCCGACGCGAAGCGAGGGCTTAAAATGTTCACGAGTTCGGAATTTCTTTACCGCCCGTGGCACACACAATGTTTTTCATCACACTTGTAAGGAAAAAGGAGAATTAATAAAAACAAACTTCTGTATAAAACACTTTTCCGCCCTAGGGCGAAAATTTCAATTTCCCGCCCGCAAGCCCTACGTGTAAATAAGTGTTTTTCATCACACTTGCTCGGAAAAGATTTTTTCCGCCCTAGGGCGAAAATTTCAATTTCCCGCCCGCAAGCCCTACGTGTAAATACATCTTTTCCGAGCAAGTGTGATGAAAACAATATTAATAAATATAAAGCAAACATAAATGAATAAAAATAAAACAGGACAAGTGCGAGTAGGACTCGCCCACCGAGGGTTCCGTACTTTTTAGTATTTGTTAAAATTTCAACTGACAGACGGACGGACGGACAGCGGAGTCTTAGTAATAGGGTCCCGTTTTACCCTTTGAATACGGAACCCTAAAACCATGATGTTAACCGAATCAAATGCCGATTTCGAAAAGTTTCATTTTAGGCGCCCCGTATTCAATTTCAACAATTCTCGTTTCTCGAGAGTCCAATAAAACTGCATTTCATTGCTCCTGGGCTATTCACAATTCTGGCCGGGCATTAGCGGTAGAACGTTGCTTTAGCCTATGCGATATGTGGCGATGGGGACTTAAAAGGATGAGTCTAAGTCCAAGTTTAATGGTAGATACTGCTTTTAAGTTTAGCGAAGCAAGATAGCACTCAACCTGATCGAAAGATCGAGCAGTACCTAACGGAAAATAAAGTATAAGATGATCTTGAATCGAGAAATGCAGTAGCAAACATATTAAACGGCCATGGGTTGAAAAAGACCCCGATATTTTGAATGACGTTCTTAGTCGTGACGTATAGTCGGCAGTTGACAGTCATGAAATAATCCTTATACTTATAAAATGAAGCTACTACTTTTGAGTTGACCTGATAGACTTAGCTTCAAAGTTTCATATTATAAGGGTCAATTCATAACTGAGATGTCGATTTATATTTGAATTTTAGAAAGATCATTTATTGCTTTATATTTCAAAGATAATTTAAAAATGTATCAAAGCCTACCTACCGTTTTTTTTATTACCTACAAAAAATTTCAAATCAACAAATATTTATTTAAGGAAATTACATAAGTCATATCACATTTATAAATACTCGCCATTTGAGTCTAACGCGATTAAACCTTACCTTACCTTATGTACCCTCCCCCTTATATATCTAAATAAATAAATATCCCCTTAATAAACTACTCGTAATATTTGGCCTCGTAATCGTCTAGTTAACAGTTAGGACCCCTCGAAGTGGACCGCGGAAACCTAGATCCTTTAATGAGTAATGCTTATTTTGGACTCTGTTTTATTTTATTATTACCTAGTTCATAAAATAAAGATTTTATTACTGAGAATATTTTTTTATTATGTCATTAAGAACATTTTCAGGAATATTTTATTAAGTTATTGTCGCAGCATATTCAACGTGTTCTAAGGTAAAATATAAGAGGTACTTATTGCTAAAAATATTAAAATGGTATGATAATGCAGTATATAAAATGTTAAGAAGGATATATATTCTTGATATAATGAGTTTAAAAATTTTGTTGGTAAAAACCTGCCACGCCTATTAAGCCTCCGGGATAACATATAAGTAGCATTCCTGGGATAAGCCCAATTACACCCTAACTTTTCAAGATTATAATTAACTACCAGCTTCTTGCGAAAATGCTACTCATATGCCCGATGCAGGATTGGGGGCTCTTAGTCCAGTCAACAAGGTTAGTCGGAACACCTACCCTAACTTGTTAGCCAGACGGGTTTTTACCAACACTTCGGAACTTATGCATATCTAGATGACTATGAAGAGAAGTGCCAAATATTCATCAGTCATCAAAATTAATCTTTTTTACATTCAAAAGCTAAGGGATATTAATCCCATTTCCATTCCCCAAACTAAAATATAAGCTGCAATTCTGGTCTCTTAGTAGTATAAACGAAGTACTAAATTTATTATGAAACTGAAAACGAACTATGAATATCAAAATGAGTATTATTTCACTCAAAGTATCCTCTGGTTTACTCTTGTCTGCCAAAGGTCCCCTAAAACAGCTATTCTTTGATATTCCATCTCAAAATAGACTGCATTTCCTAACAACTCAATTTGATATTTTAGAATTTGTTTTATAAATACCTTAAAAATCTGATTATATTACTCAGTACTTCATCTCTACTCCAGACGACCAGAATTTTAATAGAAAAATTAGAATAAGATAGAAAAATACCCTTTTACCCAGTTAAATTATAAGTTCATTAGCAGTAACAGTTAACTCCGCATAATGAAGAAACCATATTCGAAAGTTATAAATGGAAAAATATCAGCCGTTTCAATCTTAGACCCTAAATCTCTAAAGAAACCCTAATTCCCTAGTAATAGTGTGCGATTCTACCCTATTAATCCTATCCTCAGTCCCTACTCTAGTATAACCAAAGCACAGTTCGTACTTACCATTGACCCTGGTACTTTGGAATATACGCAAGTGTGTCCCTATTAGATATAAGCTAAGCATTCGGCGAGTGACTCCAAGATTGCAACCTAACAACTCGTATTATTGCCCCCCCCCCCCCCCCCCCCCGGGGCATTTGGTACAAAGACCGGGAGGCAACTCGGGTAGGACAGGTCCCTATTGTGTATATAATTGGTATAAGTAAATATATTTAAAATACAAAGCCTTCGAATACTAGATTTCAAGCAAGCCCAGGTTACCCCGGATGACGCACACGTGACGTCCTTGCTATTCATCTACAGTTGGACATCGAAAAGCTAGGGAGGGAGACGTTTTAAGTCTGCTATGTTGATAAAAAGCAGACCCCAAGACAACCCTCATCTTGGAACAAAATAGACCTCCTTCCATCCGCTGTTTGTCACCGTTAGGATAGCAGATGAAAGGCTAGACTAAACTGTATGTCTAGGCACTGATTTGGTTTTGAATCATATGAAATAATAAAAATTAGGAGTTCTCAGATATAAGTCAAATAAACACTTTCCAAACAACTACATTTCTATTGAAAACTCCTATAGAAAACTATTAGCAAAGTGGACACACTCTATCCAATGATATCTAAGTTCAAACATAACAGAAACACATATTTCCGCCATGCCAAAACAAAGACACAATTCCAAGTTCTACTCTATGAGATTTGGGACTTGCGTCTTAATCTCGATAAAGCTAAGCACTTAGAAAAATGGACAGAGCTTTCCCACTCCTCACCAATAATTTCCGCGTACTATGCAAAAACCAAAGTCAGTTGTCGGTCCGGACGCTAGTGAAAGACTAATTCGCATCGCCCCTCTTCAATCCTTTTATACTATTATTCTTGTCGTCAGTGACGACAAAAGTGTCTTCAGCGAAGACAAAAATGTCGTCAGTGAAGACAACCCATTGTCCAAGGTCATTCACCCTGTCTTCACCGAAGACAAAAATGTCGTCAGTGACGACAAAAATGACCTTGGCAAGGACAAAAATGTCGTCAGTGAAGACAACCCATTGTTCTCGGTCATTCACCCTGTCTTCAGTGAAGACAAACCACCGTCCCTTAATATGCCCACTTACCTTACCGAAATATAAGTCTTACATACTTTACTTAAAGCTTAAAACCGTTTAATGCCGACTCTTGACATGTTTTCGCACGTAGTTCCTATGTCTCATACTTTAAGGTTCACTCTTGATTAACCATGATGACCTTAATCGGTGCCATCTATGATTTTCTTACTTAAACCTTATGTCCTACATGTTAAGATCCATATTCTAATAATAAAATGCTGGTGAGGGTAGTTTTAAATCGTATTTACGTACGCGCATGCACAACCAAAGTATGTTTGAGTTAAGATTTTTCCCTTTATGATTCCAAATATTACGTTCATACTGAAGTATTTCGTATTTTCCTCCATAATAATGTTTATTTTCTTATAAACATATAAAAGAAAATAATTATTTAATTATTGTAATCTTTTATCTACCTCACGCTTTTTGAATTTTACAGTTTAAAATGATACCTAGATGGCTCCTCGCACACAACTGTCAATAATGTCAATGTCATCCTTATGTCAACAAAAAAATATGTTGTTTATTTTCTCAAATAGATTCTTGCTGTTATTTTGTCTTTCTATGAAGTTGTTTAGTAATTAATTTAATAGTGGATACATGTGATAAAGACTAGACCGTGAAACCAAGTAATTTAAGCTTCCATTGCCTAGAATATTCAATAAAATCATGAGAAAAGTACTGGAGTACTTAGGAACTACCTGGAAAGTTTCCTTTAACTGCTGAAAATGTAAGTTTTATATTGAGATATGAGCTTTAATACTGTATTTTAGGCATAGGGCCAGTCACACTTATACCTATTATTATTATTTTACCTTTCTTCAAACTTAACCATCTTAACATTAATTATTATGTGTACACAAAACGCGAGAACTTAAAGTGTTCTCCACACTCACCATTCACCACCCATCACTCGCCATTTGATTCCGATCACCCATTTTTTATTCTTATTTTACTTCTTTCTAATTCGCAAACTGAATTATAAGTATTTTAATCGAACTATCATCTAGCAGAACACGATTGCCCACTGGCAAAGACCTTTGCATTAAAATATTTCAACCGAGCTCTAAGAGCTAAAACGAGCTGTGTTTTCAAACCCGCTCTAAAGGCTATAGAATCAAAAATTATTTTTCTTTGAATTCTCTTCAAATTATCCGTTGAAGTGAGCTCTGCGAAAAGCTGAAGAGGAAACACCGGACCTTAGCCAGCTTAAGATATTGCGGCGATCGGACCCTTTGAAACTTCCTAGTGCAGGAAATTTAATTTAATCGCGTTTTCTTTCTCGCTAAACGACGTCGTTCTATCGCATTCTACCTTTGAAAACGTTCCTTTTCACATAAAGTTTAGGATTATATACCTACTCAAATACAAACTGAATCCGGGAAAATATTATTTGCCTACTCACTTACTTGTCGAATTGTAATAATTGCATATAATTTTTTTTGTGTTTTAGATGTACGTTAGATGTAGTATATTTATTTGTGAAGTTCCACAGCAAAAGGTACCTGATGGCGGCTGGCGCTTACGTCGCATAGTGCCGCAATAATATTGGAGCGGCGTTATTAATAGCGTAAGCGGCAACCGCCATAAGGTACCTTTACCCGTGGGACGTCTCGTTTATTTAATTTTTTCTTTTTAATCAAGCTTGATACGATTATGAATATTATGATAGTAACTATCAAACTTGTCGCAAAGGCGCAATCTAAAAACCAATACTGAAATCCGCTACGACTTTAAGCAATTATCGTAAAAGGAAGCGCACTGGAAAATATCTACTCCCCATTATTGCAGACTGTATCCTTTCATAACTAATAATGATCCTTTCATAAGTTAACTGCTGGATCGAGAGCGGGAAAATTGATATGAGCAAATAACTGTTATCACGTTAATTTTATACTGCAGAGTGTTCGCTCTATATTAAAAAATATGTATGCTCTTTATTGAAAATATTACATTTAGTCGAATGAGCTTCGGAATTAATAATTATAAATATTTATAAATGGTTTAACGGCCTGCTAGCCTCGTTGGAAGTGTCCTTGCCTAGGAATGAGGGTACGGAGTTTCGGGTTTAAATCCTGATAATTTAGTTATTTTCTATGTATTGAAATATTTATGCATAGGTATTTATCTATTGTATAATTATAATATATCGTCGTCTAATACCTACCGACAACGCGAGCATTGTTGAGCTTACCGTGGGGTGAAATCGAATCGTGTAAGATTATCCCATAATGTTTATTTATTTGTGATTAAAATGCACATTTTCGTTATTAGTCCTATTGAAACATTAATAAAATTATTACATTTAAAAGTTCTTAATTAGGTGTCTAAACAAGCAAAACTATATATTTCGAGAGTTGTTTCATAACCAAGGATTATGAAATGCTACAAATGTAATAGTTTCCTAATTGAATCGTCGTATTAAAAACTGAAAAAAGGCAGACAATTACACGAATAAAATAAATTAAATTTACACTAAAAAAATCATTTTGACGGTCTATTCGTTTCAAATATAAGGCAGGGTTGCTAATTTTCCTTCCGCAAGCGGCCTTTTCTTTAGCGAGGTCTCTGTGTCATCCTATGCAACTTTGTGCATATTAAATGCACAGAAAATGTCATATAACGGCGGTCTGATGGCTAACCAGAATATGTCACAGGCTAATTAGTAGGTAAATTTCATAATTTGGTACAAAATTAGTGAACTTTTTAAACTTATTTTCTTCTACTCTTAAAAAGCACTTAAATTGTTTTGTTTCTAGGTATTTTCAATTTAAAATTAATTTTCGTCGAGCTTGCCTTTTTAGCACGTTTAAATATCTTGCATAGCGTGGCAGATTAAATAATTATAATCATATTTCCCCATAAAATCGTACCGGCAGTATATTTGTGACGTTCCACGGCAAAAGGTACTTTATATTTAGAGGCTGGCGCTTACGTCGCATAGCGCCGCAATAATATTGGAGCGGCGCTAATAATAGCGTAAACGCCAACCACCATAAGGTACCTTTACCCGTGGGACGTCACATTTGTTGATGTTAACATAGCACCTTGTGAAGAATTCAATGATAACGTCACTACACACGAGTGTTGTTAACTTTGAAATACTTAAACTAATTATCACAAAATATTCGTCATAAATTGCAGTTATTATTCAGTCCACAACTTCACAATTCGTAAACTGTTTGCACTGGCATCTAGACAGATTAAACGCTCTTAAATACCACTACTGAGCTATGGGTTAGCCAGACTGCAGTGCAACTTGCCCAGTGTTTCTTGTGAACAGTGAACAGTGAAACAAGCTAAGCATAATAAATCTTTCTTACTGTCATTGAAATTTAGTTCGCGCGAGGGACCAGTACAATGGCACAGCGTTCAATAAATCATTTACAAGTATTTTGTTTGTGTACAAGTAGATTTCTAAGTAATATCGGGAGCTTGGGAAATATTTATCGTAATTAGTGCTACACGTGTTAATGATTTGTTTGAAAAAATCGAGCAGCTTTGAGCAGCTGTATCTCTAGACCTATAAGGTCTTTAGAGACCAAAATTGGAATCTTTGACAGAATTTAAGCTTACTTAATATTTTGTATATTTTGCTGTAACATAACCCTTTAGTAGGGAAAACTGTAAATAATCCAAAATGGCATTCGAGGTCAGAAACTTGAATTTAAAAAGAGCATTTTGTCACTCGTAACATACAACACCATTCCGTATTGGAACTCTTTCAATATGAAGTTGAGGTGATAATACTGTTCCCTACCGTATAATATATTATAGGTATAATACCGTTTACTGGAGAGTCAAATTTTTATCGTTCTTGGAAATACCTAAATGGAAACATTCATTTAATGTACACCGCATACACCATAATAATCATAATCATAATCATAATCATAATTTATTCAATGCATCCATGGTATTTTACATAGGTGTTAAATGTCTAATAAGTACAAACATGGACCCTACTAGGGTGTAGCATTTTACATGTACATATTCTTACCCAGTGGGTGAATATTGGCTTACAACTACAAAAGGAAGACTATCTTAACATTTATCATTATTATACAAGTTCTATATTGCACTCATCACATTATACCTACATCACATCACATAATCGAGGCTAAGCTTGATCTTCGAAGAAATCTCCGTCCAGTCGTGGATACAAAGACACTACGAAAAGGACTAATCATTATACAGACATGCATTAAATATGAGGTTAAATAATGTATTAACATGGTTACGCGCGAACCGTTCTGAGTAGTGTATTGACAAAGCTAATATTTTAGGCACATTTGCAACGCGTCTAATAATCATTGTATAGCATTTAGGTTTATAGATTTATTAGAAGCTATTATTTCTCATCGATATCGTAGGTATTATGTATTATTAAATGTTGGTCTTACTTAGTCATTATTGAAAGATAAGCTAACATGTATTCAAGTCTGGTCACGATCCATTTAGAGGTGATTCAATACGAGGGACAATAAAGGTGACAGTCCATTTCCAACGACAGCTGCGCTACTGTTCATTTTACTGTGGAAATTGACAATGACAGCGAAGCGCTCAGTACCGGTAGTGGATCGCTAGGGTTAACGTAAGTACCTAAAAAGTAAAATAGATTTTTTAACACAGCCGTACCTACATTTTTATTTATTTTATCCTATTATGTTTCACTAATAACTTTTGCAGTTTCGAAACACTTCTTCAAGGCTAAAGGAAAATCGTTTTAAAAATGCTCGTACAATATTGGTCCATTAAGCCAAGTCATTGGTGTAAAATGAAGCAAGACTAGCTACCCTTTTAACAGAATACGTCGAAACGTCTAATAAATCAATCCGCCGCTGAAACTACGGCTTTTGAAAATGGAGGATGTGAATTGAAAGGGTGGAACGAGACTTGTATTCATCATCAGTATTAGATACATTTTGTTTTTAGGTACATACAATAATAATAGTAAATGGTATTCCCAAAAGGCATAAAGGTGAAAAATATGAGCAATATTCAATAAGAATTGAGATCTAAATTGGTACCGAGTTCTGCAGATAATCGGATCAGATCAGATCCTTTTACTTGAACTGCCAAGTTGCCACATGTCAGATAGGTATTGTATAAAGCATTAATAATATTGTGATAGTGTGTTTTACTTCTGTTCACGCGTAACAAAATGTATAAGAGAAATACATGTGAACCTATACTCTTTTAAGAAAATTATCAATATAACAAATGTTTAAGCGCTAGTTGTCTTGTATGTAGGTACATTTTCGATGAAGATATTTTACTTTTACGAGGACGAGGAAGCGTATTCTGCGTAAAACTAATTACTTTTGACACTGACTGATCATATCCATAACAAATCCAAGTCAAATTCATACGCTGTTATTACAATCAAAATCCTCAAGTACTTTAATCAAACATTCCAAGCCCTTTACTTCAAAAGCGCGAGCGCCCAGAGAAACTTATTTTTTTCAAGCCATGCAACGTGGATCGACCTGTACCGTTTTAAGGATTCTGTAGTCCTCTCACGTCGCTGAACACTTGCAGTCCCGTCCAACCAATCACCGGTACTATTTGGGGATGGGAATACGTTAAACTGTAACGGTATTAGAGTATTGGACATTTAAACCATCGGGAACGGAATTAAATGCTTTTTTAAATTTTAATCACGGCAAACGTACGTTATATGGTGTAAATAATTGTAACTAGCGTTTAACTTTTAAAAGCTAATACGCAGTACAAATAGAATTGAGTTTGTGTTCTTTATTATTTGTTTGAGTGAATTACATTTTTTATAACGGCGACCTAGCGTAGTCGGTAGTGACTGGCTATGAAGCAGGAGGTCCCGGGTTAGAATCTTGGTAAGGCATATATTTGTGTGTTTATTGTTTCTGAGTTAAGGATGTTTTTAATGTATATTATGACATATATGTCTAACTATATAATTATATTTATCGTCGTCTAGTACCCACAAAACAAGCCTTATTGAGCTACGGTGGGACTACGTTAATTTGTGTATGAATTATAAAAATTATTTATTTATTTATGTATAGTCCACTATAGGTACCTATAGTGGCCTATACATATATAAAAATGTAGATATTGGTAGAAAATATTACACAAGTTCGTATTGCCATAATATGATTTTTTAATTATAAAATATGAGACCCTTTTTTATAATACCTACTTAGTATGAAATATTATGTAGTGATGTATCTAATTTTAATTTTAACACGAGTGTAGTAAACACAAATAGTACTTTTCCATTAAAAACCTTTTAAAAGTACTTTGTACAAAGTAATGACGCTGCCACAACTTTAAGTTATCCACAACTTAAAGCGTCAAGAAAATCGAAAGACAGCAAAGCGCTCAAACAGATGTGAACAAAGATGAAAAAAGTTCGAGAAATTGGGAATGGGAGATGATTACAGTACAGAGAATGGAGTTGCGGCCTTTTTATGAAGTCGCATTTGTACGGATTCCGATTGTTTCCTTTTACAAGTTCGCAAAACTTTATGGTATACTTGGGGAAAATACATAAAAAAGTTTAATTTCCATTGTAACTTGTAATTTTTATAATTTTATTGTTTCTGTTGTTTTCGATGTTTACTGGCTTCCCTTGTTCTTTGGCTGTTGTTTTGCATTAATTTGATAATTCCTATTTCGGTCATTTATAAAATTCTACAAGCATAATTTATTAAATTCTTTGGTCTGACACGATTCCACGTTTTCTTATTCAATAACAATATCTTTGTTCAGTAATTAAAACACATTTTTTATTTCACTTTTCAAATCAGTCGCTACGATCGCGGTTCAAATTTGGAATCTTGCGCTTGCTCGTGTAGCAATATTAGCACGAGTGGTTAGACAACAACTTTGCCCCCTTATAAGTATAATTTAGGCGCTATAGGTTAGGATGGGTTTAGTTTAGTGTTAGTTTTAATTTGTGTTATATTTTGTTACCCCTGTAGGTACATATCTGTTACTAAAAAAATAGTTCAAAGTATCATAAATAAAAAAAAGCTATATCATAATCAGAGTGACAAAGGCTTGCGAAAGACAATACCTTAGCACCAGGTAAATAATGAACGAATGTGGACACTTCCAGAGCTCTTGCGAGATGACATCTCTGGAACTTGATGACAATTCTCATTTCCGTCCTTATTCCACAGAAAAATCTAAAAATGAATTTCGCCGTTGACAGCCCTCGCTTGCTGACGTAATATTTAATACCTGATAAAAGATATTGAAAAAATGTTTTTCTCTTTTCATTTTTATTGCGCGTTTTCTCATATTGGTGATATTTGATGAGCGTATTAAATTGAAACAGAGACGTGGTTAAAACTCAAATGGTTTTTGACAATGGAAATACAGCGAAATCAAATCGGTTCTTAAGTACCTACCTATTCGGAGAAAAAGATACAATTTTATTACCAGTGAAGTACAAAAGACTCAATAGGTACCTACTCAGACTCAGAAAATTAAACTGGCAACTGAGTTTTAATAAGGTTACGAATTTATTCCAGCAAGATCTTACTTTGTTTTATTTCGGGATCGTTTCGCTATATCGCTATAAAAAGGTTAAGGGCTAGTAAAACCGTCCTGCACAACTGAGATCGTGGCAAAATTACTTAGTACCAAGCTGCGTCAGTGAGGTCAAGAAGCGTTTTCCCTTTTTTTATTTACATTTTAGACGTAAAAACCTAAATTGGCTTTAGCTTTTTTTATGTTTACCTTTAGCCCTAACTCCGGCGATCATGTGACAGTGTGTCAAACCATGCGACCTTGAATCATTATATATATTTGCAAACAGGCGAGCCATTTGACTCCTCGGAGTGATATATGATACGTGAGCCATGGATCGTGTCCTGACATGCTTTGCGGCAACATTTCTCGTAACATACCTACCGGTAGCTACAGGAGCATGAACAATAGGTAAACGGCATATTAGATTTAAAAAAAAATGCGAATTATATCACAACGGTTACACTCACTTGTATTTTTAGTCGCTATTGCCGCTGTTTCGGGCCCGTCGGGGGTCCTTCTTCAGGCTCGAGTGCTCGCGGCGGCTGCACTGCGTGCAGCGCCCACTCAAAAATACAAGTGAGTTGTGATATAAGGGCCCCCCCACATCTGGCGTCTTTCGAGCGTCGGCGTCTGTCGGCGTCGATCCAGCGCTATGGAAAATGACGTCGCTGCGCAGTTGCGTCGACGTCGGCCATAGAATTGTAGGGGCCCTAAATATTATAAAATATGTTTCGTGAAAGTATAAAATTCGTCAAAACTATCCTTATTATTAAGTCACACTCTAATTAATGGACAGAGGCCTCTTTTAGGCATTATATCCCTCTCAGAAAGCAAGGAGATATTTACGTTATAAAGCACTTTATTGTCCACATCGGGACGTTACCAACAAGCCGAAAATCTGAATTAATTTGCCGTGATCTTACCTATTATTTCAGTCTAAGTGGCTGCAGCTCGCCGGGAAGCTGACACAAATTAATCCTATTTACCAGCCTGTATATTATCGTAATTGTATAAAACGTCATAAGTGCCGTACTTTCGCTATTAAGTTAAGACCTTTCATGTACCAGCGTTTACCCAGTTTGAATATTCATAAAGCGTCAATAACGTTCTTCGGTGGAAATCACATTATTTTACTCGCATTTGTTATGTGCGTAGCTCTTTTGATGTAGGCACGTATTGCTTACATTTTGCTTTGGGATATTCTTAGTGTTGGGTATTTACATTAACGCATAAGCTGCGGATATAGGCCAATGTAATACTTAGATAAGTCGCTTGTCCTAATAGGATCGCAGCACTGCATGTATTGTGGCCGAAAGTGTGTGAAGTTGACGGCCCCTTTCAAATGTCATACGCTTAAGTTATTTTGTTCACGCTTTTTGCTTTAAAATCACATTTACGATAAAGGGTCATGTGGTAAACTACAATAATACCGGGTGTGGCCTGTAATACGAGCAAAAAATTAAAGTGTAGGCTGTACTCCTCATACTGACGAATTTGTTCAGCAACTTTTAAAAATAACTTGTGGTTTGATTTTTAATACACATTAAAGTTTATTCTAAGACGCAATGTATTGCGAATTTTGTTCTGTTTAAGGCGTGACAAGCAACGTCAATCACAATGATATGGCGTGGCGATGGCGTCCATTGAAGATAATATTTATTTTGTATGAAAAATAGGGAGTCTAAATACTTCATAATTTTTTAAAGTTGTTGAACAAAAGTGTCACCGTTTGAGGAGTAAAATCTATGTTTTAATTATTTGCTCATGTTATAGGCCACACCCGGTATACGAGACAAAATAGTTTTTGTAACTTCTAAAGAATAAAATAGATAGTTGCTGTAAGAAAAATAGAGTTAGACCAAGAAAAGTCGACAACGATTTTGATAGCCCACGCAGTGCAAGTGTTATTTATTATTTATACGTCATAATTTCATAGAACTTTGCCATTCAAAATAACACTTGCACCACGTGTGCTATCAAAATCGTTGCAGATTTATCTTGGTCTAACTCTACCTCTGAAACTCAAAACCAAATAAGCTATTATACTTAGGTACCCCAATATTGCTATAATGGGATAACATAATCCAATATTCCCTCGGTCACTATTACCGCAATTGGCCACCTCTTTTAATTTGCCCAGCGAAGTGACTACTGGCGATAAACGCCAGTAACAGTAAAACCTCGCAAAATGGAACTACATTATGGTGTTCCAAAATAGAAAAGAGATTTTTTTTAAAGATTTAAATTTTTAGTCTTCCTAGAATTTCGTAGGCACATTAAATTATTAACGAAAAAAAAAGCTCATCACCTGGGTGATCGTGTAAATTCCCGTTCATTATGCAATAGCATATACGTTACACGCTAACCTACCGTAGCTATTTGGCGATAATACACTTTAATAAGTTACTTTATCAGTCATCAATAGACAGATCTCTTTTTATAGGACAATCTTACACAAACCGACTTAGCCCCACAGTAGGGTCAATAAGGCTTGTGTTGTGGGTACATCAATAAAACTCAGGAGCAAATATCTGTAATAAACAGAACTCGGACATTCATCGCAAAAGCATCACTAAACAAATATAACACCGAAATAAAACAAGATTATATTAAATTCGTGTTATGTACCTATACCTACTATTATTTTTATATGAAATTCATAACCACAACCCAAAAGTGTGCAACTTGTTCTATACAATATTATTTTTGCTATATAATGTCCGAGCTCTGGTGATAAACATGCAAAGCAAATAAATGCCCTTACCAGGATTTTGGAGAAATTATATAAATTAGATATTACCATACCCATATAATGTATCTCGCTCGCACCAATTATTAGTGTATCTCGCTCGCACCAATTATTAGTGCAAGCGCCGTTCAATGCTCCTTTCTGTCTGACATTCTATTTATCTAGGTTTTACTGTATATTAGGGCGGGCCGGGTGTGAATGGGGTGGTTGCTGTCAAATTTCATGCGCTAAGCTTCGGGACACCTAGCTGGTCAGGTACAGTAAACTTCGAAAGTACCAGCAGGTCATTTTAGGGTTCCGTACCCAAAGGGTGTCCATGCACTGTCCGTCCGTCTGTCTGTCAGGCTGTATCTTATGAACCATGATAGCTAGAAAGTTGAATTTTTTACAAATAATATATTTCTGTTTACGGCTATAACAACAAATACTAAAAGTAAAAATAAATTAGTGCCTTTGCTTTGTCCATTTTGGGATTAGATTGCCGAGCGGACCATAGACTCCAAGTGAGAAGTGGTAAAATTCCGAGATGAGGAGGACGATGATCTTATCTTATCTTATTGTTTTCGGGGGCCCTTGCGGATACACTTCGACCCACAGGGATCTTTTCTGCAGTTACCCCCTAGAGAAGATCCGTCAACTACTCAAGAGCTTTTCCCACCATATCCATGTGTCGGAGCTCCTCCACTCATGGGTAGCGTTTTAAATTCCTTTGGTGCAGGTATCCTGCTCCAAAGGCCTTCAATCTTTGTCAGGAGGACGATGATGATTGATGAAAGCAATGTAAAGTACAATATCTTCTTTTTATACACAAACAAATTGTTTTATTTAGAAAGTACAAATGATAATAAATTAAACCTAAATGAAAAATAGTGAGACAATGTCTAGAGGCGTCTTATATTTAAGACATAATGTTTATATCTTAGTAATATTTATAAAGCAGATCTTAATTTCGTCTCGATTGAAACATTTATTTTTTTACATTGCTTATTATTTTTTCATAAGAACTCATTAATTTTACTCATCAATTACCTAAACGTAAACGGAAAATAAATGAAACATTGTCTGGCGTTGAAATTTAAGACACTGTTTTAGTAATAATTTCAACACGAGATTAAGTTACATCTCAATTAAAATATTTTGTTTTTATTAGTTCGTCTACCATTTAGATTAGAAAGAGAAAATTTACAAAATGGCGGACTAATCTTTCAAACTTTTTTAACCGACTTGACTTCAAAAAACCGGACAAGTGCGTGTCGGACTCGCCCACCGAGGTTTCCGTACTTTTTAGTATTTGTTGTTATAGCGGCAACAGAAATACATCATCTGTGAAAATTTCAACTGTCTAGCTATCACGGTTCGTGAGATACAGCCTGGTGACAGACGGACGGACGGACAGCGGAGTCTTAGTAATAGGGTCCAGTTTTACCCTTTGGGTACAGAACCCTATTAAAAAGGAGTTTACTAATTCGACCGGTTTCACACGCGCGAAAAATACTAACTGTAATTAAATATTAATTACTCTATAAATACCTATTCATCATTAAAAATCATAACTTTTCTACCAGCCAACATAAAGAAAAAATCAAAATTAGCATCAAATTACTTTGGTGTGGTGAAAAAATATGCCGGCTTTAATGACATGAAAGGATTCAGGCATAGGATAATAACCTAGATTGACCAATGAAGGTTCAAGTTCAAGGCAGTACCTACTTATAGTTAATATTACCTATATTATGTTTTGAAATCTCATTACCAAAAGATAAGATCTCACTCTCCACTTTGTCGTATAAATTTAAATTTTACGATAAACAGGGACATAATGCCGACCGTACGTGACTGTACACAATGCATACTTCCAGCAGACAGGGGCCATCCGTGGTTCGCTTTATCTTCACCATACACAGTCTGATAAGAAGCTTACAGGCAAACTTAATAAGAGTTGACGGGTGAGCTGCTGAATGAGAATAAACCTTTTGTTCTGGAAAACACGGTTTAATTTACATTATCTCACGACGGGTCACCTGAGCTGGGTTGAAAGGCGCATGCATAATAATGTTGCAGCGATATTTGGGACTGGGAATAATATTGGTACGTGTACGAGCAGTTTCGTTGAAGTGCAGTTATGTATGATCGGGCACGTTCCAAGGATGACGTTTAAAGATAAGAAACAACGTTACTCTCTTGAGAATTGATAAATAAACGTAATATCATTCTGTTATTTGACTTATTTAAATAATTAAAAATATTTGATACTTAATCAAAAACGTGCTAAATATCATAAATTACTTACGTGCTCACTTATGTTTATGATTATGATAAGGTACCTGTAATAATTCATTTTGTTATTAAATTTCTTTAAATAGTTTAAAATAAATGATATTAATTTAAACACATGCTAACATAAATCACTTACGCGCTTAGGTACTTATGTTTTTGGATTCGATAATTGATCCACGTCAGTGGTAATTGATAATATAATAATCAATGGAATTAAAACCTAGATTAACCTAAAGGCAATTTGCTCTTCATGATCACAGAAAGCGGAATCTATCGACGGTTTAATCTGATTAGTTAATTTAAATCAGGCTACGAGAAGAATCTTTCTAGTATGCAAAAAGGTTTAAACTAAAAACTAGCATCGGTTCCATTACTATACTTCTTTTTTTTTAGCATTAGAAATAAGGTAAACAATCTTGATGTGTCTTTAAATTGAAAAACACATTTTAAAAATAAGTTACGGCAAATATGTAACTATTATGAATCTAATACTACTCTAATCATTTATATTCTTCTGCTTTCATAAGTAATAGTTTTTGATTTTTAAAAAGCGTTTTTCAATTAAAAGACATGTCAAGATCGCTTACCTTCTTGCAAGTTCTTTCTAATGCTAAAAAAACGAACTATACAGGGTGATTCATGAGACGTGAGCAGGACTAATCCTGCACACTCAGTAACTGATAATTGATCGATCACCGTCGTATTTAGGTGAAACAACCACACTTTTTCCTATTTTTTTACTTTTTGGCGAGGGCAAATTTAATTCTTTACAATCATGGTCACCCTACAAGACCTAATTAATAAACATAAAACCTCTTTAACCGTAATGACAGCATTATGATTACGAAGAAAATAAACTGTCAAACTTGAGTGAGATACGAGTTTTCAAAAGTAACCAGTCCGTGATGACATTCAATTTGACATAGAATATCGGTAGTCTAGTATTCTAACTGTAGGGTGACCATGCATGTCGTAAATAAATTAATAACTTTTTTTTTCAACATGACTAGAAAATTAACGTTAACCTCACTAATACTGATACGAAACAGTTGCTTATAATTTACGAAATGCGCAGTGTTAGTCCTGCTCACGTCTCCTGAATCACCCTGTATAGACAAAGACATATGTAACTTCGTATAAGATGAATAAAGTCTAAGAAAAAACGTGCGTCGGAAATCAAGAAAAAGTCATTCTTGGATAGATGGCGCACACACCTTTGGCCTATGCTCGTCTAGATGGCGTGACGACACCGTCACGCCATCACTGAATGAACAACAACAACAAAATGATATAAAAATAATAAAATCATTTATCCATATATATTCATTTTTTTGATAATTTTATACGTGTTTATTTTGAGTTATAGTCGTGTGTCGATAAGTAGATGGCAGTAAATTTACAGTGACTGCAACATTTACTATGACAGGACCGCTCTATACTATCTATTCTTTTTGCTATAGATATATTAACCGAATTGACTGTGTACTTAGAAACGATTTGTCTGTTTGATGCTGGTGTCATTAGTTGAGATAAACTTACTTATTTACTACTGTGGCGCAACGTCCAGAAGTGAATCTTGGCCTTCGACACCAAAGACCGCCATGCTACTCTGTCCAAAGCCGTCTTTGTAAATGCGTTTGTGTGGATGCGGCTATAAAACATTTACCAAAACCACATGAAACCAAACGTAAATTTTCGTATGTGTTGCATAGCATAATTTTTATAACTAAACATAAGCCACGAAACTCACGCTCCAAGCGTGCGTGGAATAAACAAAGAAAATATATGACATTAAACCTAATATAAAAAAAAATTGGTAAGTAGAATTTTCTTTTTTTTATAAAAACTGCAACGATACAATACTTTCGGAGCGTGACGTGAGTTCAATTCATCTTTAGCCGATTTAAAAAACGCCTAATAAAAAGTTAGACTATTGTTAATAAATGAAGTAGAAGAATTCTTAAACGACTTCGGTTACTCAATTAGCGTCAGTTAATCCTAAAATATAAAATTCTAACTGAAAACACTGCGGCCTAAACTAGGTCGAAATCAAAACCATCACGGGCCCGATCCATCATGTGGGAGCGTGAACAGCCCATTACAAGGCTTATTCGTATTAATTAGCACCGACTTATAACCCCGTACTGATGTACAAATATGCGTACGAACTTTGGCAGCCCTCAGTCCCCCGGGCAGGCTGAGATTAATAACTTGAATCTAAATCGGAGGCCAGAACTCGTATTATTGTAATCGTATTATGGTTTCGTTAGTTTCTCGTAATATGAAGTTTCTTGCCTTCATTCTTTCTGACACGTGCAAGCTATCGCTCAAAAAGAAATTATTTGCATTAGACGATTCGTCTGCTTGTATGCCTTCTATATCATAAAAAACGGTTAAGATTATTTTCTTTAACTGACTACATAAACATCAATTATATTTTCACGTAAATGTCCTAAGTTGTAAGTAATTAGCTGCAGAAAGTATTTTTTGACATGTTTTAGATTTGGCACTTATCGCGTAAACGACCTGTTTCTATTTAATTTTATCATAATCAATTATTAGTGCTCAAACAGTTAGGCTTTGGCGTCGAACACTAACTTTAAATTAGGTTTAAATCAATCACTGTCAATTGCGAGCTTAGTCGTGTCAATATTGTCTCAATGGAAATAAATTGCGTTGAAATAGTTTCTAGCCTAAAGGTGACATTCCATTTCCAACGACAGCTGCACTACCTACTGTTCATTTTACTATGGAAATTGACAATAACAGCGACGCGTTCAGTACTAGTAATGCAGCTGCGGTTAGAAATGGAATGTTACCCTAACGCTCGGCATTTAAAATAGCTCTGATAAAGAATTTATTGAGTCAATAGCGTCACAAGGATTATGATTTCATGTGAGCACTATCTCTGAATCGCACACTTTTGGTACCGTAAGACCAGCCAGGGGTAGCTGCTGTGCTGAGGTGGCGCCTCTGAGGAAGCAGGAAAAATGCGTAGGGTTGGACGGCTATTTGTTTATGACTCTGGTGGGTGAGCCGGGTGTGGGTAGTAAATGCAGAAACTATGATTTTCCTTAAGGAGACGGAAAATCGGTTGAGTGATAGAAGATTTCACCCTTTCTTCGGGTCATTCTTGATGCCTAAGATGTCCTTCGCGATTCAAAGCGGTAACTCGGCGAGCGGGGTTTTTTCTTTGTTAATTAATGTATGATAATATTTTGGATTCTAATGTGTTCTTTTGTTTTTGATAGTTGTGTATCTTAAAATGTATAATTTTGATCTTGAGTATTTAAATTAAAAATCACATGATAATTTGATATTGATAATTTAAATGTGTACATATACATCATAAAGTTACATCCTATATAGCAGTTTCAAATGTTATCAGGGTATATTCCACTCCCAAATAATCCTAAATAAAGCGGGTCTTTGTTCTAATTTTGTAACATAATGTACACGGAGCTTGCAAAATTTATGATAGGACATGTGTGAAATGTATGCGGTTTTAATATCAGCTGTAAATTAGGGCGCTGCACAAATTGGTCCGGTTCGATACAATAATTTGGCTTAATTGTTTCATATTTGATAATGCAATCTTGCAGGCGTGTCTATTCTAGTTTTAAAAATTTGATCTCATTTTTATGCTTTTGTACTGCTTGCACATGCCAACTCGGCCTATACTTATAAGTGGTATAAGAGGTCTTTTTATGTTCGTACCAAAAATGAACTCATCTTCATACCCTGGATGCCTGTTATAAGTAACCAAAACTGATATGAGCTTAATAACCGATATATTATTTATCTCATACAAACTATGTATAATCCTTTAGTTCATTAATACTTAAGTTAAGTTGCCGAAACTGTACTCTATGTAGCTATAAATAATGTGTAGAAATGAAAATAAAAATTACTTGTACCAGTCTTCAATTAAGTAAAGTAAGAAACCAAAATTAAAATTTTTAAATTTCTACTACAACCTACTAATAATTATGCCTTCTTATTTCTCTATACTATAATGTATATAATATACTTACTAACTCAATCTCATTTCAATCAATATAACGAGTTTCTATTAAACGAAAAGACGTAGGGTGCAGATAATGACTCTTATTCCGCTCCATCTCACAAAATCCCGAAACACATCAAGTATGATATTGAATTATCTTTGGCAGAATGATGCCCCCTCGAAGAATTTAGTTTTGCTGACTCGATCCGATTATGTCTGTTTAATAAACCCTCACTCTGGTATTAATCGTAAGTGACGGTTAGGCCAGTGAATCGTGTGGCATAAATACGGGAACCTCTTAAAATTAAAATTGACTCTAAGATACATATTTAATAATATACGAGTAGTAATTTTATAACTGAATATTTTTTACGTAAATATACTTTTCATGGATTCGAGGGAAGAGAAACATCTTTCAACCAAAATTATGTTATTTAAAGGTTTCAGAATATTCTATATTTATAAAAAGTTATAAAATCGTTCACAAATCTAAGTGGCATAAAGTTATAACTATCATTTTATACATTTATTTTACAGATAGTAGGTACAACATATACCAAATGTACACTAGTTACTTATTTTGTCCCATTTCCTAAATTGATGGACTATTAAAGCTTCCAAGCTTCTTCACTTTAAATATTTATTACTGTAAATATGTAAAAAAAACCATTGAAGCATTTTATGTAAAATTAAATAGTTCTAAGGATTATCACGATTTAATTCTCAATACCTAACAATATCCTCCTCCTCAGTCGTTCACTCTTGACAGAGTGGTCGTGGTTGTATGATGAGACGTATCTATCGTGGATAACGCAGCCCTCGCAATGCGCCTCCATTTGCCACGGTCTTTGGCGTTACGGGAACATTGGACTATGGTGGTTTGTGTCGCAAATTTTATCAGGTCTGTCCAGCTAGGTGACCGATCTCGTGACCACTTGCCTAACAATATACCTATCAACCTACAATATATGACCTAACAATATACGACCACGCAATCAAACAAAAAAGAACAAGGCAAAAATAATTTTAATTAAATCATAAAGTTTTCGTGCTAATATACGAAAACAACCTTTTATTCAATCTAACTTTTAGAACGAATAGCGCCCGGTAATTCGGTGTTATTTCCTTATTAATGTGACTCTAAAAGTTAGGGGTCGGATTAAAAACTCTCATGAGACCCTACGCCCTCGCAATTACGTCCGAGGGCAGAGGACCCGGGCTGTCTCCTCTTGCAAATTGAGATGTATCATTATTGGTGTATTGCAGTCTATCGGAATTCTCTGAGTATTTCCTGGCCGCGGTCCACTTCATTATGGTGCTATTGTGCGATCGGATCCCTTGGGAGGTTAAAGAGGCCTGTCTTATGCGCCCCATTAACTGTAAGTAAGATAGATATTATCTAAATATAATCTTTATTTACACGTTAATGGTAATATCAATTTGTCGCTATTGTGAGGGAATAGTTAAGTTTATATGGTGCAGTGCAAATTATTTAGTAAATCAAATCAATATTTTATCTATTAGTATCTATTCAAATATCCCTAAAGTCAACCAATCGGATCTGCTGTATTTAAATGTTTATGTTTATGTAAACTCCCAAACGTGTCAAAATTAAGGCGGATCAGTCATCCGCTTATACTGTGACAAGTATAAATTTATCATAGATGGATGTATAAAATTATAATTTACAATAGTTAATACCACAGATACATAGCAAGTAGGTACAACCACCGGCCAATATAGATAACCTACCTACAAATATCATTATTACCAAATATTTTACGAAACGTATCTGAAATCTTCTCAGCAATTAAGGCAAGGCTATTGCCAATTTTGCCTAGCCAATTTGTGGCATTTTCGATTTGATTTTCAATCAAGTAAACTTCATGGAGTCGTGTAACCAATTAGTATTTGGCTAGAACGGTATTTGATCTAGCAAATTGTTGCATTGCTTGTAGTGAGTATTGACTCACAGTAGCGATTTTACGTGCGACAATATTACAATAGCCACAAGAAAAATAACGGGCCTGAGCTCGCTTGATAAAAAAACTAGAAGGCATATTTTCGTTGCAATAACAGGACATGAATTTGATCTGCATAAAACCAATTATTTGTATGTAAAGGTAAAACGATTATTTCATAAATAAATTCCTCGTTCCTCATTTATAAGACATTGTTACTAAACTTGACCTGATAGTATACCGGGTGTGGCCTGTAATATGAGCAAAAAATTTAACTGTAGACTGTACTCCTCATACTGACCAACATTTGTTCAGCGACTTTTAAAAATAACTTGTGGTTTGATTTTTAATACACTTTAAAGTTTATTCCAAGACGCAATGTATTGAGAATTTTGTTATGTTTAAGACGTGATAAGCAACGTCAAATCACAATGATATGGCGTGGCAATGGTGTCCATTGAAGATAATATGTATTTATTTTGTATGAAAAATAGGGAGTCTAAATACTTCATAACTTTTAAAAGTTGTTGAACATAATTTTTAAGAAAAAAAAACCGACTTCCATGGGGGCCGATGAAAGATTATTGTAGATGGTACACTATGTAGAAAAGGAGGTAAAACCACCCACTTTTCTACTAGCATTTCGCTTCTGTATAATGGCTCCTCTACAGGATGGGCCAACGCCGGCCACTCCAAGGGACGCAGCCATGCGGTAGAATGAGATAGCAATATCACTTGCTCCCTCTAACGCATAAATGCGTCCCTTGGAGTGGCCGGCGTTGGCCCATCGTGAAGAGGAGCCATGAGGGTCGTAGTTCTAGCCTAACCTAACCCACTCCTCAGATAGCAGTTCGGTTCTGTGCGGATCGCAGTTCGAACCTAATCAAACCCACTTTTCAAGTAGCATTTCGTTTCTGTAAGGCTCGCAGTTCTAACCTAACCTAATCCTTGTTCGGTTCTGTGAGGATCGCAGTTCAAACCTAACCTAACCCACTTAATGGCGCATGCCGTGCGGTGTGCGGGGGTTTAAGCGGGAGGGGCTAGTAAGATTGGCATCATCGTACTTTATACCTACATTAATTTTATGATAGGTAATCATAGTTGTTTATTTAGTTAAGGTATCATAGTGGTTTTCTGGGTCAAGGTCCGGGTCCGAGTCCGGGTCCGAGTCCGGGTCGAGTCCGGGTCCGAGTCCGGGTCCGTGTCCGGGTCCGAGACCGGGTCCGAGTCCGGATCCGAGTCCGGGTCCGAGTCCGGTTCCGAGTCCGGGTCCGAGTCCGGATCCGAGTCCGGGTCCGAGTCCGGTTCCGAGTCCGGGTCCGAATCCGGATCCGAGTCCGGGTCAGAACCGGATCCGGGTATGAGTCCGAGTCCGGGTCCCAGTCCAAGTCAAAATCGAAATTCGTAATCACCAAACGTGTACCATGCGTCATTGAAGAGTTCTGTTCTGGTCATCATCAGCAGTTCCACTTCATCAAATGCGACAGTTTTTAATGTAAATGCTTGATTTTATGATGAAAACACAAAAAAATCTATACGTATGCCTTTAATATTTGAGGAGTTCCCTCGATTCCTTATGGATCCCATCATCAGAACTCGAGCTTGACAAAAATGTGGCTTAAAAACTTAACTTGCTTAACGAACATAACGAAAAGGAAAAATCGCCAAACGTGAACTATGCGTCGTTTAAGAGTTCTGTTCTGATCATCATCAGCAGTTCTACTTCATCAAATGCAACAGTTTTTAATGAAAATGCTTGATTTTTTTATGTAAATACAAAAATCTCTATACGCATGCCTTTAAGATTTGAGGAGTTCCCTTGATTCCTCATGGATCCCATCATCAGAACTCGAGCTTGACAAAAATGTGGCTTAAAAACTTTACTTGCTTAACAAACATAACGACGAGGACAAATCGCCAACCGTGAACTATGCGTCGTTGAAGAGTTCTGTTCTGATCATCATCAGCAGTTCCACTTCATCAAATGTCACTTTTTTGGGTGTATATGCTTGATTTGTTGATAAAAACCCAGAAATCACTATATGTATGCCTTTAAGATTTGAGAAGTTCCCTCGATTCCTCATGGATCCCATCATCAGAACTGGGTTTTGACAAAAACGGGACCAATCTGTATGCATATACATTCAATCAAAAAAAGAATTTTCAAAATCGATCTAGTAATGACGGAGATATGGAGTAACAAACATAAAAAAAAATAAAAAAAATAAAAAATAAAATAAAAAAAAACATACAACCGAATTGATAACCTCCTTCTTTGAGATTTGGAAGTCGGTTAAAAAGTGTCACAGTTTGAGGAGTACAATCTATGTTTTAATTATTTGCTCGTGTTACAGGCCACACCCGGTATAGAAAGAAAGCGGTAACTGGACCGCTGGAACCGACTTTTCTACCTCCCTTTTTGGGGAGTTAATCCCGTGACTCACATCACATCAGCTTAGTATGATCCAAGGAACAATCGTGCTCAGCGGCATTACCTGAGACAAAAGTGCATACTCACCACTGCATTTACTTCTCTCACTATGAAACAAAACTTATACTTATATGTAAATGAATAACCATCCTCAATTCAGGTCTTTACGCCCATACTAGTAATGTGTAACGAAATCAAACAATTATAAGTAATCTCTGTTTATTTTAGCGATATACTTACAACGATATTGCAGAGATGTGTTTGCCTATACTGTCTATTAAAATAGGTATTTTAAGTTAAATTGAATTTAGTGCGGTGCATCCAGAGGGAATACTATCGTAATAGCCAATACCCCGCTTCTTATTGGTCGCGATCTTAAGTCTTATAGAAACTTTAATTTTCTTGTGCAATTCCTTTTTTTTTAGTTCAAACTCTTGGTGCACAGCTAAGTGGTTAAATCACATTCACACTGTGCTAAGTGAATACTCTGCGTCTTTTGTTAAAGACGTATAGGTTGAAAGTTTTCTAAGAGAATACGCTCTTTTGTGGGAGCAAAAGAATGGGGCGAGCCAGCCGCAGCGCTGGACCACTCCGCTTATTACACGTTCATAAGAGCAGCTAGACTATTTACATCTGCAAAACGAACATAAAAAAATACTGACATAAATTTTAAATAACTTACATATAGCAGATTAGTATAAGCTTTCCTGACTTTGACTACACATAATGAAAAATGTACTTACTTAAGTAATCATTTTTAAAAGACAGCCATATAGGTACCGATTAGTTTTATTGATTTGGAACCATTTTGAATTTAAATGTGTGCTACGAGTACTTATATCTATTTGCATGCTATTTAGCAAAAACATAAAATGTCTAATATACGAGTATAATGTCATCTAAGCCAGTGGAAATAGAATATATAATTATAGATTATAGTATTTAGAGTTCCAATAAACCTCCGGCAAAAAGCCGCTTACATAATAATCGAACTTAGGCTTTCATTTTAAAACTAAATGCTATATATTTGAAAACATGAAGTTTTGCATGCACACTCATGTAGTTAATACTATTATACATCCATGTATGGTACAAGTTTTCGTTGCTAGATATTATAATACAAAAAATAGTGCGAGTAGATATTTTCTTTTGTAAAAGCATGCGATGCGAACTCTTAATAAAAGTATCTATCATGTTCTTCCTCGCGTTATCCCGGCCTTCGCCACGGCTCATGGGAGGCTGGGGTCCACTTGGCAACTAATCCAGAGAATTGGCATAAGCACTCTTAATAAAAGTATTAGAGATATAATCTAAACCTTTGTACAGTTCGTTTTAAAGTTACAGATAAGTTTTAGGATTTCTAACAACGGCGTTAATTAACATATCCAAATTTTAACGAAACTGTGAAAGCCAGTTGCCTCATTTTGTGTGAGTAAAGCAGTTCGCATACTCGTAGTAACGATTGACGATGAACTAGGGCAGCAGCTCGCCACAACTTGTAGGCCGGAGTCAGAACAAATAGCGAAAGGCTGCAATGCTTTAGAAAATTGTGCCCGTAGGTTAGTTTCTAATGGTTGCTGTTTAACTTTTTTTGTTGAAGTTACCCTTTGCGTGCCTTTTTCTTTTACATGCAGCTACTTTGTTTCAACTCGTGAGTTGCTGGTGATTTATTGAACATAAATCTGTGACTTAACATTGAACTAAAACGCGCATTGTTTATTTGTGTTAGTGGATAAATTAGCAAAATACACATAAATATATTATACACTTGAGTAACGTATACATCATATATATACGTACAGTGGTACCTACCTAAGTTAAATATGTCTTACTCCTGTTATTCCACACAAATAAAATTGGTTTTATTCAAATATACACTCAAGAACATTGTAAATATATATCACTTTGTATTACGTCGTTGTTCTAGATTCTAGACTATGATGGGCCCGATTCGGATTTTGAAATAGACATCTATTAGATATCTTTTAGACATCACCAAGATACGATAACGATATGTTTAAGATCTAACCTGTCAAATTTGACATTTGCGCGATTCTGGAGATACTCTTGAACGATTTCCACAGTTTCCACAGGATATGACTTAGAGATCCAATTCACATCGAATAGATATATCTTACTCTATCTAACGTAAAAGTGACATTAGTTGCCCAAATTGCGCTGCAAAAGAGAACTAGTTAATATCTAAACTATAACGTATCTAGAACGGATCTAGTACGTGTCGTCTCTTGTGAATATCTTGAAGTTTGATTACGGCAGTCTTACATGAATTTACGTTTCCAAATACACCCTTACGTTTGATAAAGGTGCGACCACACGTATCACGTATGGCACGTCTGCACGCGTCCCGATTAGTTCGTGTTCGCTGGAAGAAGCAGATAACTTTCACAATTAATACAGGACCGCAAGGGTTTCCAATCTGTTCGTTAGTTATACGTTAACTGTTGTTAATGGAGGGCGCTAGGGAACAGTTTTAATTGTTGCTTGAAACTAGACGTAAATAGTTTAGGCACATGTGTGTCGGAAAATATTAGAAGGTTAATCCTTACGATACGTAGGTACTTGTTTATATGCGATTTATGATATCTTTGTTTTGATATGCTGTGGGGTACCCTTTGTTCCGATAATCTAGTTTTAAACTGTTTACTAACTTTATTAGCACAAGCAATTATTTGATATGCGACATAAAGCAAAACAATTATCTACATTATCAAACGATCTTCCTAATCTTTTGCCATTTACTATCGTAACTTCATAACGCTATATTATTATTTTTTTGCATTTTAGTACCGATCAGCCCTAATCTTACAACACATTTTAAAATTTCAGTGTTATTGGTTAGTGCTAAATGCGCTACGAGGCATCTAAGTCATACCAAATCTATAAGAAATCAAGTTACGATTTTTAAACTTAATACCACTTCTAGTATAGATAGTACGAATGAACCGATCACCGAACTTATTTTGATATAATATGTAAACGTTGAACTAAGCATTCGATGAAAACATCAAATAATAAACACATTCGAGTGTCCCCGATACACTCAAACTATTTTGTGTCGAATAAAACCCTTATTTACTACGTGACCACTCAATCAACTCACCAACGCGGTCGCCGAATTTCTATTCTGATGTAAATCTGTAAGTTTCGAACTCATGTTTAGTTTACTTGGAATTGGGATCAGGTGTTGGAGTTCACATGAGGGCAGACTATGTTGTGAGAAATTGAAGCGCAACGGTAACGTTAGCATCTGTGTCATAATTTCAAAAGGGGTATTAAAATTTCGCTTCTGTGACTTATTTCGCTACTGACCAGAGCTCGAATTTTTAGTGCTGATGACGTCAACCCACAAATAAGATGATTTTAATAGTCTTTTCGTTAACAATTACGACTTACTCGTATCAACCTCTTTAATTTACTACCTATGTTGTCACTTGAAAATCTTGAAATGAGCAGTACATACTCGTAACTTTGACTGACATTGTCATTCAGATTACCAATAAATTGTCGTTGTGATTACAAAGACATTTTGACAATAATTATTAATATATTTTTATGATTATATTACATCTACTTTTAATGTAGTTACACAAAGATAGTGTACTTGTAAAATAAAAATAAAAACAAATCATACCTTATGGTGACAATATTAGTAATTTTAGGTACTTGCTCATTATATTTACCAGATAATCATGTATGCATAAGACGTAATTTTTACGTCGTCCGCATTAAAAGTCCGAGCCCTGCTAGTGACACAATTTTTTTTTAATTCTTCCTATTATTTAGGTTAACTACCTACAAACACTGACGTTTACATTCTTAATAAAGTTGATTAATAACTAATAGGTGTCCCACAAAATATGTTCATTATAAGAATATTAAATTTCAGTAGGTACCTACTGAATAAGTACCTACTCACTAAGTTAGTTCGAGCAGCTAACTTATCGTATAGCAGTTAGGCTAAGTTCTACCATAACGCACCTAACTCTGAAAATGTAGTTACATAACAGTCTGAGGTTCCGCATTATTGATGAGTGTATTGCTATTCCATCAAACAGACTGGTAAAATGAGAGCAGATCATCTATCTTAGTAAATATTGAGTAATCTAGTTTGAATATCTGCTTCATTTAGCTTGTCATTTTTACGCAATCGTATATTTTGATGATACGACGATTTATGAATGAAATAGTTTTTTCTGAAAATATAGTTAATATAGCTATATAATTTCGGAATGAAATAGCTTTCACCTTAGGATGCGAGTGGAAAAGCTTTACTTAGTTAAAATTACTAGGATTTAGGCTTTATTGTTAACATTTTAGGATGATGAGATCGGATTAGGCTGCCTAATTATAATACTAGGTCGATTTGTAAAAAAAATATTATAGGATATTACTACACTATAGGTAATTCACTAGGCCTATAATAACATTTGTGTTGTGGGCAGTTAAATAATGATGTATAAATATTTATGACAAGAATGCTCATTGCACAAATAAATGCCCTTACTAGGATTCGAACCCAGGACCAACGGCTTCATGTGGTCACTATCAGAGGGTAGGCCAGACAGGTCGTCAAGTAGCTAGTATTATTTTTGTGATTCTTCATGTACACGTATTATTTCTGTACAGTAGTTTGCCCATAATCGGTGTCGTAGCCGCGTTTCATTATCAAGGCATTAAGCTAGTTCCAAACAGTAACTACTTGTTACAATCACAGGTTTTATTAATCTGATTCAATGTTCCGCAGCTTGAAAAAAGTTTTTAACAACTTCAACACCTGAATTGCCTATCAGCTGGACAAAACCGGGAATCGTTTTCAATTTGTTGCATGGAACCGGATAGGATACGCCTGACAAGCTGTAGAATGTTGCAATTGAATCAGTTAGTTCGATACCAGCTGCTGTCCTCTCTGGAAAATTTTAATAGACACGAGTACAGTAATTCAAATGTCCTTAATGTCTATTGACGATTGACAGCATGAAACCCTACGAAAACACGTAACTAACCTTTGAAACATGGTTAGATAACATACCTCTGTTTGTGATTGACAGATACCAGTTTTTACACGTTTAATACGTACAGTTTTTACCTACTATAATCATAAAGTATTTTATGCAAGTACCTATACGTAATTATGTTGGTGGGTTAGCTTAAGGATAATTATGATTATGGTAGTATAATTTATAACATAACCAGTCTTACAATCACCAACTTTGAAAATCATACGTGTGTGATCAATCTCTTTAGAAACAGCCAATCATTATACGATTCCAAGTTGGAAAACTTTCCCAATGTATTATGAGACATAAAACTGTATAACAGTTGTCAAATCAGTGCAGCGCTGGGGAAAATTGTAACAAGTCATCGAGTTGTTTAACTCTCGTCTCGCACCATTAGGGGTAGATTGCGTGAGCGGAATCTTGGTTATTTGCTTAATGTTGTCGGGAAAAACCGATTTGTAATATAACGCCCTTCGTATCGTAATCTGTACGGATACAGCTTGAAAGACTTATGATTTAGGGTGCCTAGGGTGAGATTAACGTTGTAGGCTCAGTAGAGGCTATGATATATTGTAATCTATCTGTACTAGGTATCTGAATATGCACAAAATACATTAATTAATTTTATTGAAAGCTCGTAAATCTGTTGACTATCAAAAAACAAGCATAAATATGAAGTCAAGAGTCTCTAACTCTAAGGAAATTATTATTCGTTTTAACAATATATATATTTCTGAAAATAAGTACGAATAAATCATTTTTGTCAAATTTAGAACAAAACTCAATCCAATGCGAAAAATCACAGCAGACTCTCCTTGTAGAAATTTGTCTATTATCCTCATCCTATTTTTATGTCTTTATAAAAAATATAATAAAAAGATGTCAAAAATGATCCTTAAAGATATTGTGCTCTCCAACTGAGCAATCAAGTTTTATTTAAGTAAAGCTTTTCATTGTTGACAATCGACGGACCGTGAAGTGACTGCTCCAACATTATTCCACTAAACCCAGCGGAGTCGTACATAAAATATTGAACATTACAGATAGAATGAATATACATAAAATATTTTATTAAGGTACGGCACGCTGCCAAAAACAAATAGATTATGTAATGCCTTATCTGGCTTCAATTATCCCTTTTCGATGCCGCTTTTACTGCCCGTTTTTTTCTACAATGTCAATGAAAGAGAGCAAGCTTTGGAAATAATTGAAACAATTAGTGTTTTTAGATACTATGTAAAACAGAAACAGACGCGTGTGTGCATGTGGTATGCCGACCTACATCAATGTTTAATTTTGATAAAAAACGTGATAGACTCAACTCAACTAAAAATATAACTGTAGGCCTAGCAACAAGGTCTTTCGATTATTATTTTATATTTTTGAGTCTCAAGAGAGTTATGAGTTTGAAATGTAATGACTGTCTTCATATATTATTACAAAAATTATCAAATTTCGTTTTATTCATACTGAAGCAATATTTTGATCAATCAGTATAGTTCCTGCTTGGATCTTTATTCGGGATTTGAATTGAAATAAACTTTAACAACCCGACGTTGAGTCTATAAAGCTTTAATTAAACTTTTTTTATCAGGTCATCATTTAAATTTGTTACACGTTTCTAATGAACGACGAATCTTCCTCGTAAAAGTTAAAGTTTTTAAATAAGTATCCGGATTCTTAGTTTTAAGGGGTGCTTGATTCTGTTATTTTCATTCAATTTAATTATTTTATTTTATTTAATTTTATAAGTAAGTATGACAATTAATAAGTGTTTTCTTTTTTGTTACTTAATAATATTATTTTACTGATTAGACCAAATTTTGCCACACAGATAGTTCAAAGCTTGGACTAATATAAACCAGTCCATCGTTCACTAACTATAAACATAAAACTACTGCGACTCAGCGATTCAATAATATAATATTTTGAACACATATTAACTCACATTCACATGCATCCATTCATATTCGCGTTAGACCCGTCTATAAACAAACATGTAATATCTTAGTAGCTTATTAATTGCTTTATTATTTACTTTACTTAGGTACTTAATTTTACTACTTGATTTTACAGTGCATTGGTGTTAGCTGTAATGCTGTAAAATTTGATTTCAATAAATATCAAATATCAAATAAATGTGAGTTAATTTGATTCAATAATGTTTTTAACCCCCGAAATGAGAGCATGCCACGCGTCTCTTCTTTACAACATCTGAACAGCTGAGTTGATTCTGCTTATCAATAGCCCTTGGCAATATCATTAGCTACAATATTTTAGCCTTAGTATACACGGTAACATCAAAGATAGAACTGAAAATAAGTGAGTATTGTCACTACTTTGAAAAATCTCGTATCTCGCACTGCTACTCAAAATTAAAACGCAGTATCTCTGTATGCATCCCATATATAGTTACCACTTTTTGCTTTTGATTGACGGAACAAGATACGAGTTTTTTTTAAAGTAGTCACGATATTAGACATAGTTTATATAATTTGCCATTGTACTTGATTAGAACGAGTGAAAATTCAATATAAAACAGGGCAAGTGCGAGTCGGACTCGCGCACGAAGGGTTCCGTACCATAAAGCAAAAAAAAAACGGAAAAAAATTCAAAAAGAAAACGGTCACCCATCCAAGTACTGACCACGCCCGACGTTGCTTAACTTTGGTCAAAAATCACGTTTGCTATATGGGAGCCCCACTTAAATCTTTATTTTATTCTGTTTTTAGTATTTGTTGTTATAGCGGCAACAGAAATACATCATCTGTGAAAATTTCAACTGTCTAACTATCACGGTTCGTGAGATACAGCCTGGTGACAGACAGACGGACAGACGGACAGACGGACGGACGGACGGACAGACGGACGGACAGCGAAGTCTTAGTAATAGGGTCCCGTTTTACCCTTTGGGTACGGAACCCTAAAAAACTACAATTTTGCGTTATCACCCTCTTAATGTAAGGTATATATATATACCTTACGTTTTCTCTGTGTGTGTTTAGGTATAATAAATACAAGTACATATCCTTCAAACAGCTCACTCGAATGATCTCGTTTCGTTTTCCTCCGCCCTGAATAAAACCACTCTGGTCTCAAGAGTTCGTCGTAAACTTTATGAGGAGGGTCAAACGCAGCCTTTACCAAACGGGAATTCTGCTTACGAGTATATCAGTATCCGTCGGATAAGCTAGTGTAAGCCCCCGGAGTCTCTGCGCCACTTACTGCGGTGATAGAGACGTCATGTGGACACATTAATCTCAGGTCTCAGTGAGAGTCCGTGCATGTTATCATGAAACCACAATAGTTTAGTGATTATTAGGAAATTTAGCAAATAAGTTATTTTTGAAGTGAAAACTTCTTTAGCGGCGCTGAGCACTTTTTGAGGTGGGGAAAAAATGATAAACTCGATACAGCGTAACGCGTAACGCAACGCGGACGTCATGTGTCACGGACAATGTTATTCACCAAAGAACTTTAGTCATAACGTATCATAATCAGGTCAATTATTTAAAACTCAATGTTCTAATCTTGTACGGGCTGAAACTCAATTTAATAATTATATTATGATAACATATCTCTTTTATGTAAAGCTATCGAAAACTGCCATAATAGTACGCCAGCAATAGTATGCCAATAGTACCACACATTATTGGCAAGTAGAATTTCATCCGCCAACAATTAAATCTTAACGTCAACACCTATAAGCATACACCAGGGTCGTTAGTTTTTTACCTATAACTTCATTTGACAACACCATCACTAAATAAACAAAGACATTTGATATTATATTTATGATCTCGTCTGGTGCATTACATTTGTAAACGATACCTGGCATTCGATCGCTAAGTTGAAACTGCATAAGCCATAACTGACGACACAGTCCCTTTCCAATTTGCTATCGAATAAATGGGAACGCTTGAATCGCATAAATGAAAACGGTGGGACAAATTGATTTCTCACTCAGACAGAACCGTGCATTGGTTGCGCCTGGAGCGTTTTATGTAGTGTTGTTTTTGTAAAAATGAGTTTTGGGGAGTCAACTATGTGCTCGAATCACTGTAATAAAATTGTTTTAGGTACAGCTTAGTCCTTGCCGTTCATCAACTCAGCCATTAGACGTCCACTGCTGAACATAGGCCTCCTTCCTGAACATAGGTGCTTGCCATTACCACATGGTAATAGACTGGACCACACCTAATTTAGAGCACCTGTTTTTTCCGTGTATTAATACTTAGAGCACAATTACTTTCAAAATCTGTTTGCCTTTTTTTATCAGTATTTGAATACAATCTACATACAATAGATCTGCGAATTATTAAAAATCACCTACAAAAACGCAGGTTATTTTACACGGCTGCATTTGATTTTAAACTTCCCTTTTACAATGTTTTTCGTAGTATTGGTAAATTGTATTTTCTCTCGATATGTAGGTAAATCCAGGATCTGTACGTGATCGTCTGGCGGTTGGCAAGCACGACTTACCGCGCGTCCTGACAACGCGCGTTTAACCAAGCGGAGATAAAAATATAATTGAATTTTTCAACAACACACAGCGTTTATTTGTGTGTCGTGTTGTGAAATGCTCGAATGCGATTGTATTAAAGCGTTAAAGCATAGTTGTAAGAATTTATTATTCGTATTCTATTTTACAAAGGTTTTGTAAGATTGCAATACAGAATACATTACTTTATATTCTTACATTCGACTACCTAAGTACCTATCCTTTATTGAGAATCGTTAACATAATTTTTAAGTGTAGTAATAGTTATTTGTTTTATAAAGGTAAAGGTTGTTGTTTAACATCTCGTGCTATCAAGCGAAACATTGCATACTTGAACCACGAGCGTTTACAAGCTGGTGTGGTGAAAAATAATATAGGTCCTCATTTCCAAGACAAACTCTCATTCCAGGTACCTCATAAGATAATTAAAAAAAACTTAGATGGTCGAAAAAGAAAGCAATATTTTTGTTAAATTTCACGACATCCATTTTTATCTCCACCACCACCACCACCACTCTGTCAAGAGTGATACCGACGAAGAAGATTTTTATCTGCTTCACAATGACAACATAAACGAATACAACTTTAAACCGAAGTAAATAATATGGGACAATCTTTATTTACTCTTTGCATTCATGTTTGTTTGTTTCTGTTTTAAAATAAAGATACAAATATATGTTTCAATATCTACAGCTAAAGTAATCCAAAGCATCTTGAAGAATCCATTGTACATTTTTGCTTAGAGGTTTCAAAGAAAGTCTCAGCATATCTTTTTGTATCAAAATCTAGGTCAAGACGATCCAGGAAATTCTTTATTTATCCGGCAGGTAAAAAGGTCGCTATATTATACAGACTTAGAGCAATTTGGAAATTTGACGTGTTCTTACGTAACCTCATATCTCTAGATCCTATGCTTTATAACGTGGACTTTATTTCTTGAACGAGAAGGCTACTTTTGGAGTTGCATGAGAGGATAAGATAAGAGTTTGCTTTAAGTAAAGAGTGAAAATATCCGACGGGCATTGAGGGTCCTTTAGTTAATTGAAAGAGATCGAGCGTCGAGAGCAGCGAGTGAACTAACGTGAGACCACTTTGTTACTGAAGATGCCGTACGTGTTTTTAAAACGTCTGCAAACTCTGGCTTGATTAAACGCACAAAGCACCAATCTTCCTACTTTGATTAGATACAATTGTTTTAATCACGCGGCCTCGGTAGTCCTAAGAAGCGCTGGCTGGACGTCGTGATACGGTGGACATGGATGAGAACAATCTCACACCAGAGGATGCCGAAGACCGGGAATGTGGAGAAGATTGAGCAGGAAAGCGGACTCTGGCGCTAAGCCGGGAAAACGCTAGATTGAAAAAGAAGTAGAAGACAGTTGTTTGTGTATAGTCATTCTCGGGAGCTTAACGAAAGTGACAACCGCTTCACAAAAAGTAAAAACATCTTGCCTGCGCACCGCCCTGTAGGGCATGTCTGCATGCAAGCCCCACAGTAATGCCAGCTACATTCCATGTAGACATTATGGCTACGACAATAGGACCGCCGCTCTGTCAATTTCCCTGATAAAATGAATAACGCCGTATTAAATAGCGGCAGTATTTAATACAACGGCAAACGTCACTCATTTTATCAAGCAAGTTGACAGCTACAACTAGAGATGGGTCGCGGGTATTTACCCAATTTACCCACCTAGGTAAATACCCGGTAAATACCCATCTACCCGGTATTTACCCGTATCTACCCGACTGGGCGGGTAGATTCATTTCTTGTTGCACATGTCGATTTGTGTTAAAGTGGAGATATAAACCGAGTTAATGGTTGTAATTATTGTATGTCATTTAAAATGAAATGGTTTAGTGAAACCTGCAGTTGTAACTAAGGAATTTTTAGTACAATTTTGATAAATATTTAAAAAAAGGCCGTCATAAGAGTATTTTATTTAGATTTGAGTAAATTATCGTACTTATACGTTGATAATACACGTTCGAATTTCGGTCGGCGGGGGGTGTGGTTGGGGGGAGGGGGGTAAAAGTGAACTTTTTCATTTTTCTTGGAATCTGTCATTAATATTGAAAAGTCTTGTATGTACAAACTAAAGTAGACAGAATTTCCTACAAAAAAGATTATATGCATTTTTGTCCTAAAACTAACTGTATTTGACTTATCAGCTTCCCAAGTTGTGACACTGCAAAATTTTTTTTATTATCATTCATAAGTAGTATTTATTTTCATCCTTCTAATGTATATTAAAAGCATTTTAAAACATTTCCGAAAGCCAGGGAATGATTTTACACGATATTCATAATTGGACTGATATGCTAAAATCGAACTTCACCTCATAGCAACCTTTTCGTAATTAGTTTGAACATACATTTTATGTAACATTATAAAAAAATACTTAAATTCATCTTATTTATACTCACATACCATTAAATACATCAAATTTAGAAGAAATACGAAAATACCCGCGTATTTACCCGCGGGTAGGTAAATATCTCTAGCTACAACGCCCGCGTCAAGGCGGAAGCAAATGTTGCAATAGTAATGCAACTGTAGCTTACATCCGAACGTCACTTTAACCTATAATTAGTGGCATGATGCAATACTTTTTGGCAAAAGTACAACTTACCTTTAATAAAAAATATAAATAAAACGTATATCATGCAATATTCTGAATGTAGTAAATAATTTGATGAATTTCATGTTTTAGAAAGTTAGAATTTATACCTCCGTCGGTTATTTATTTATTTAATCTTTATTGCACAAGGGAAATACAAACGTACAAAATGCGGACTTAATGCTACAAGGCATTCTATACGTTATACACATTAAACGTAATTTGGCACAGCTTCGAAAGCAACCTCTTAGACGACCCCGCAAACATCATCGGGTTACTGAGCTCTACCGGCAGCTTGGTCTAATTAGATGTACCTATCTGGAGAAACCACAGTGTAATGGGCGAGTTAGTACTTCTCGTATCTATGTTTCTTTTCTCTTAATGAATGTGTTAATTATACAGGATTTTGACTCCTGGAGACCCTATACATCTCTAAGGATAATTTGATAAACTACTGAATCTTATAGTTCTGATACCTAGAGACATTTACACCTCTAAATATTATAGTTCTTTTTTTGTGTTTTTGTATCTGTATTTGTTATATTATTAGTATAGTTTTTTTTATGTACTTCGACATTAAGAGACCATATACAGTTGCAGCTAGTTGTATTTTATAAAATTGTTGATGTATTGTTATTATTTTTGCTTGTATGTAAATTCAATGCTGACGTGTAAAAGTGCCCTCGTGTGGAAATAGAAAAAGAAAAAAAAAAGCTCTGGTGGCCTAGCGGTAAGAGCGTGCTACTTTCAATTCGGAGGTCGCGGGTTCAAACCCCGGCTCGTACCAATGAGTTTTTCGGAACTTATGTACGAAATATCATTTGATATTTTCCAGTCGCTGTTCGGTGAAGGAAAACATCGTGAGGAAACCGGACTAATCCCAATAAGGCCTAGTTTTCCCTCTGGGTTGGAAGGTCAGATGGCAGTCGCTTTCGTAAAAACGAGTGCCTTCGTCAAATCATGGGATTAGTTGTCAAGCGGACCCCAGGCTCCCATGAGCCGTGGCAAAATGCCGGGATAACGCGAGGAAGAAGTGTGGAAATATAAAAATCCATATTAGTTAATTGCGTAATAAATAGTGCTAGTACGTATGAATTTCAATCGGCATTCCGAGGTGTTGATGTTGGAACTTTAGACATCGCCTTTCCTACGAATGTTTTACGACTAAGTACAAACTACAAAAGTTGAAGCACACAAAAACCGGACACATAAAACAGTGGAAACTCCATATAAAACCATTTTTTCGTTTTTTTTTTGCCAAACCAACGGGAGCTAATCGAAAACTGTAATGAATCAAAGGCTGGTTGCGTAGCCCAGACAGCTTTTGCAGTGTGTCTTTTTATTTTGTTCGCAGTCTCGTTAGCCGGATCTAAATTGAAATAATCTAGTTATTTTCACTTTTCTTTCTTTGAAAATGATTTTTGTTTTAACTGTGTCACACGATTTTCCTGTGTTAGGATCCTGTTAGTTAGAAACAGTGATTGTGGAAATAAAGTAATAAAAAACTTTGCTGAAATAGAACGAAACAAAAGCATTTCGTGTATGTTGTATAAACATTGTGTCATGATGAATATTCCAAGAACATATTTCACCCATAATCGTAACACTATAATATAGAATTATTTTCTTACATTTTGTTACGCATTATCATATTACTTAGTATGTATAAAAATATAATAGCTTGAACCGGAATAGGTAGATAACGAAGGCTGTGTCGCGGGACAAGGTTGTTTAAAATTCCCAATTTTTCCGTAAAGCTTCATTTTGAATTTCCAAATTCTCTCACAAAATTAGTCAGCCATCTTTCCAGACTGCCGGAAGCGTGTCAATATCGAATAGCACTGAGAAACTTTACCTCCGCCACCCATCAAAACGTCAATAAAAATCAACCGTCAGTTCGTCAAATATAAAAATACCGCATTATATTATTTCGCCGGCAACGGAATGCCAAGTTTTCCTCTTAATTCCATCTCTGGAAGGAAACGGAATCGATTTAAGTCTTTCAATTTATCTACATACAAATTGGAGTGGGTCGGGCTGTCAGTCGCTCTGTGCGGTTGTCGCGACCCACAAAAGGCTCGGCGCGAGCGCGTCTTTTTGCGCTCAACCTCCTTTGAGTACATGTAGATGGCAGATGGTAAATTAACGTCTTTAACTAAATTAGATCTTTTAATTCACTGAGTGACGGTGCGCATGGGAAATAACATTGGAAATACATATATGAGGTATCTATGAGGGTACGCATTTAATTATTGCAACTTTGACTTTCTTCTCGTAAGAATATCATGTAGTGAATCCGTCCATGTAATAAAAAATATGCTTACCAGAATGTAGGCAAATTTAATCGGGTTGGTGTTTTATTCAGATATCAAAAAGCTTTTATGACAAAGATCTTCAGACATCCTTTTTTACCAATTGAAGAAGACAAATATAACTAGTTTTGTTGAATAAAACATTAAAGATTTATATAAAACTTGTATTTGTATAGTATGACATTATTAGCATGAGAATAAAATCGACAATATTAAAAATAATATATGCTAATAATTAGAACCTATTGTACTCCGAAAATCAATCTACATAATTTCAGACAGCCAATATGGTGTTGTGGGTTTTTACTTAAGTAATTACAGTTTTAATCTACCAGTAAAAATTTTAATGTAGCACTTTTCTCCCTACATTATAATTAACCACGTAGTCCAAATCTAGGTATCACGGAATATAGTTTTTATGAAACATTTTCTAAAATATTCATTATTTTTTGATGTAGGTATTTATTTGTAAATTTATTTTTGCTTAGTCGTAAGCCTTTTATTTTAAATAATCTGAAAATATTAAAGTTAAAAATTCAATACACATCCATATTTCATTAAAATTTTAGAAGTTTAAATTGAATTAAAAAAAAAACTACGCGTTATAAATTTTACTTACTTGGTTGAAAATTACGAGCTTATAATATGTACCTCGGCTTCCTCGTTGTCACATTTAAGTTGGGAATAAAGGTGGCCACTGACGAGCTCTCCAACAGTCCAAATTGCGCGGCTGCAAACCAAAATCGGTCCGTGAATGTCAAAAACGTACAATGTTTAATATTAGGATGCCGTCCATTTGGATGAATCCATTGTAACGGCATCCATTTGGAAGGCTCGTCAGTGGCCTGCTTAACTCCGATTAATCCCCTCACGTCCCTATTTTCTTTGTGTTTAAAACTGACGCACCCGTTACTCCGGTTTTCCTCCTTTCACACTTTTTGCGGGCGTTCTTGTGACACCTCATTTATAATTCTACTTAATCCAAGTGAGTGAGTTCTTACCGAATGAATTTGTTATGTAAAGATTAATGGCCTTGGCACCCATGCTAAGAATCCTTTCGAAGGTTCAAAATCCCCTGCTTATTTTCCTTGTATTTATCATGCCAAGTGTTCTTTTGTGTGGATCGTGAACTAATAACTCCTATTTCCTTTTCAGTTAAAGTTTCTGAATGGTTCTCGTGTAAAAAATGCTTTAAAATCGTTCTGTTGTTGTAGAAATGGTTTTTCCGACGCTCGAGTACACGAAATCTCTAAAAGAAATGTTTCATGCTGTCGTGAATTCATAAAGGCTAGCGAAAACGAATTAAAATTTCGCCAACGCAAAAACTCGACGATGATTCAAAGATAAACACCGGAAAAAATCAACTGATTCGCATTGCTTATTGAAATGTTATGTTGAGATTCGAACGGTAAATTTAATTGTCGAAGTTTGAATTGAAAAAGTTATGGCGGTCGCGTAATTCCACAAAACGAGGCTCGCGGCATTATTATTAGATATTACGAGTGTGTTTGCTCCGAGCAATTTGGGTAATATAGCTGTTGTCTGCTACGCTAGATTTATGAGGAAAATTTTCGGGAACCGCTTAAACCTTGGTGGAAATTTTAACCTCAACTTTTACTCGTCCTACTTACCAACATCGGTAGGTTCTCGTTACTTTTTACAAGCGCGTGATAATAACTATGATGTATACTATAAAATAATATATATTTTACGTGGCTTTAAAAACTTTGTTTGTTGTTTGTTTGTACGATTACGTGACAAATAGCAATAGATAGAGACTGACTAACTGAGCGACTGGGTATTATTGTCGTGTTTCAAATAAATGAACGTGCCAAAAAGACACAAAATAAGTATCCAAATAGATGTAGGCGGGATGCTCTTTTTATATTATAGTTCGACTAAGTAAATTTCCTTTAAAAAATGTTGAAATCTTTAATAACTTAATACAATAATGAGTCATTACTTGAATGTGCTTCTAACTTCGCAACACTTACGTACCGACCAAAGATTTACAATAAATGGCCAATGGTTGGTTCAAAGTAAAAGAACTTTCTTGTTGGATGATTTATTGAAACGACTTTCAATAATCCGGGCCCATTGCCTTCAGGAGCGTTAAATTTCAATGAAATTGGAAAAGATTTATTACGAAAGAGAATGATAGAAAAAGAATGAGAAAAGGCCTGCGCTAAAACTTTCCTTCGCCAGAGACCCGGTAACTATGCTTCGTTACATGTACGTAAGGTTTTAATCTAGATTAGGGACAGGTTTTCATTTAGGGTCAGATAGTAAGAGCTACTTTATGAGGGTCTTGCATTTCATTGCGCTAACGGTTCATTCAATTACTGACACCTAATTTAAACGGCCACGCGACAACATAAGCGTGATCTAATATCAATTTAATAAACAGATGGAGCAAGTATGATTGCCCGTATCAGACATACGGTGAGTAATTTTTATTATTTGTTTAATAATATATTATTTGTTTACTGGTATAATATTACAATAGTAGACATGGCCAGGATTTTTATTGACATACATTTATATCAACCAAAACAGTTTTTTTTAGAAAAGATAGGTATTTATAAATTTTTTATTTATATGAAAACCCATGTCATAACACTTTAAACTCTCGCGTTTTGTACATATATGTAACAACCCGTGTTATAGGTAACTATATCAACTTATAATAATACGTAGTACTTGATGTTGTACCTGATTATTGTGCGCACCATTTGCGTTGTTCCCTCACTGTTTTTACAAAAGCACCTGTTTTGTCCCGAGGTGCAGACAAGCTCATTTTAAAGTAACATGTAATCTCACTCAGTGTGCTTAGGGCGTAAGTTTTAATGGCGAACACTTCTACCGTTTTGCTGGGGACAGCGTTTTGAGGAACTTTTGTGAGCTCTTATCATGCTCGCTTTTTACGTTTGTGTACTTGGAATTTAAGCATTAGAAGTACGAAGTTAAGTTGTGTTTAGCCTGTATGAAGTCTGAAAAAAAATAACTAATTAATAATTATTCATACCTACTATGATGTTCGATTAAAGGGGGTCAATGGATGTGGTAAAGTACATATTCAATGACTATAATAGAAAGACTATAATATTCACTATAAAATTCAATGACTATAATATAATAGACTATAAATTCATAAGAGCTTGTTGCTAGGCCTACATGAATAAAGTATATATTTTGATTTATTTTGAAACAACGCGGTAACGCAGCGAGTGTGATGGGCACCTTTGCGCCGGGGGTAGCGCGGGGAGGCCTCTTTGTGTAGTTTTTATATTCCTTATTTTATTTTAGATATATTTAGGGTTGTTAGTTTTAATTTAGTATTATTTATAGATGTATTTAGTTCATAAGTTTATATTTGTTTTTGAAACAGAAGATCTAGTGAGATGAAATTGTTGAAAGTATGGAATGATATAATAAAGCTGACTGTGGGTAGCGGAAGACCAGACTGCGATATGAACAGTTAGGTCGAATTTAGTTCTTTCACATAAATAGTAATAAACAGAGTGGGAGGTAATAGTACGTATATTTGTTAATTCATTTAGTTTTACTTATTCTAAGTATTTTTTTAATTTATAAGTAGGTAATTTATATTTTACTGTTTTATATAATTTACTGTTATTTATATCTGTTATTCAATAAAAATATATCTAAGTAAAATTATATTATCGTAATTTCCCAATGGCCTATCCTACATATATCTACTTTATGATTATTACAAAATCGAACAAATAAAAAATACTACTTTTAATTTCCATATCACCGGTAATGCAATATATACCATGAAACATTTAAGGGATAATATACCGAAGTGTCGACATTGTAACGAAAATCCGGAAATTGAAATTTCTACGTGAACGTACCAGACGGGGATACCAGGCTATGTCAGAATTCACCCAAAGTAAATGTACGAGAAATTGTTTGTTACTTTAACAAAAATAAGAATAAATCTAGCGAGTGGTAACGTAAATATTATTTCGTCGGGTGACAAGCAAAAGTCACTAAGTACTATCAAAAAATTAAAGTAGCAATGTATTTTATTACACTTGTAACACGGTTTATTGTCCAATAATTTCAATGGTGTTAGTTAGTGACTTTTGCTTGTCACCCGACCCGATTAATCTATCAAGCCGTGCAGCCTGCCAATAGAGCGTGTCAATAATTGAAACACATTAAAAAAAACGCATTTTACCGATTTGTAAGACCGAAGTGATCCTATTAAAGCTCTGCCAACAATTTAGTGCGGAGCTCTAATAACAATATCACAGGCGCAGTCGTGAATACCTAGTAGATCTATAGATACCAGCGTTTACTAGGTGTCGTTTGTAATGAGGGCTGACTAGACAATGACCACTCAAAGTAAACTGAAGCCTGCGAAACGCCTTGTATTCGACTCCTAATGATCGTGACTGCAGTACTCTTTTGTACTGGAACCGCGCCTCGCCGTGTGGGTGCTGTCGTGTAGACTACGTCTGCGATTCAATTTTTCACTCGTCTATATGGTTACTTATTTGTGCCAGTTGTATATAACATCATCGTTAGTAAAAATTATAGTTTCAGTTATAATCATATCATAGTTTATATTCATACAACTCAAAAGAAAAAAACTGTAAAACCAATCTGAAAGTATAGTATTACCAATTTTAGAGCTCCGAGCCCGAGGTGACAGAATCCGTATTGGAATTCAATTATTATAAACTGCTACTTTTTACTCAAATAACCAATAATTTTAATACTATACTATAGCTTATTTAGTTTCGAATTGATGTTTATGACTTTAAGTTGACACATGTGATTTTTTGCCGTTTTCTGCGTAATGGCACGGAACTCTTCGTGCGCGTTTTTTAAATAGTTCATCACCAGATCCACTATTAATAGTAATCGGATTCGTATTTCCATTCCCAATTAACAAAAAGAAATCATTGCAAAGTTTCCACTGCCAAACAATACGGCTTTGAACAACGTTTTCATGTACAGGGTGTCCATTACGCGAACAATCCAACTGTGCGGCCGAATTTAATCCGTTTAACCATATAACGCTCGCAAAGTTATCTCTCCAACGAATGTGTGTAAAATCAGCCCATGCTTAATGAGTCCAAAATAACGTACTGTGGCCGCTTATTTACATACTGACTGGCCGTTTTTTATTTTATTCTGGGCATTAAGTATTTCTGATGCGGTCGATTTAATTAACAACCGCATTGTTCCTGATGACTGTGGCACGTTAATTTTGGATTACTGTTAATTCCTGGACTATTTTACGGTTATCATGTTAATTACAAATTAACAAAAATACTTCCGACTATATCAATTCCGGAATTTTAATGAAAACAGTTCGCTATTAAGATCATTGAAAGATATACAATTAAAACAAAAGCTTTTTTATTAGAAATTCCTAACACAAAACAAAGTAGGTACAACTGAAACAAAAAAGACGCCATTTATTTAGAGGTTTATATATCTTCACAAAAGATAAGAATCACAAAAACTCGCCCCCAAAAAGCGCTCTCATACAATCAAATACAAAGTTTATAATAAAAACAAAATATTGTTCCTTTACTGTTCATAGAACATTCCATGTTATTTCAGCACCTGATAAAATCTTTGAGCTATGACAACGAACTGATTTTTCTTACTGCATTCCCTCATTTTTAATTCAACCTCTCAGGAATTCCGAGCATAGCTCGATGAAGTGCTCTTTGAACCTTCTTATTAAAATCTATTACTAAAACCTCAATATTATGTACAAAATAAGTTTTTGACAAAAATTTCATTTTTGATACAAGCATTTATCGCTGACTGTACTTTTCTTACGACAGACAACTAATACTCATCGTGACAATTCTAAAAACTCCTAAGTAACACAATTAGGTTACGTTGTTTCATCACAGAGTTCCTATAGCCTCCTGTCTCCGTCATCAGATCAGCTCGATGGTACCATAACATTGCATTGTCATCCGATTTATACATGCATGCAAAATTTCAGTTCATTCGGAAACCGGGAAGTGGATCAAATTTAACTTGCAAGATTTGATTACACACAGACAGACAAACAACGGTCAGGTGAAACTAAATAAAAGCTTGTAAAAACACCATACACTCGTTACTCTTTGACATTATCCCTAATTTGATTCCCCAATTTATCTAAATCACTTAGTCCCCAGACTGAGGCATATATCAAGCGGCATTAAAGCGTTTACTGGAGCCTACTTATCAGGTGTATCGCCTGCTAATGATGCGATATCCTGGATAATCTGCTAGCTGCCAGATTGACGGCAAAGATTAGGAATTCGGGCGGCACACTTCGCTATAGATGTTATGGGGTGTGCTATTTTGTAAGTACTTACCAAAAAGTGTTTTAGTGGTTTAATGTAAACAGTGTTTGGGACTTAATGTAAAAAGTGTTTTGGGATTAATGTATCAGTTACTTAGTATTTATCGATCTAAAACTGCTATTAATAATAAAAATGAGTTAGCGTGTGCGACTGCCAATGATCGAGTAATGGCAAGGGAAAAATACACTTCAGATATAGGTGCAACATTGACCTGGCTGGTTTTCAATTCAATGAAATTATGTTTTAAAACCGTGATATTTGATGTGGAGTTAGTTTGTCTCTTAGTACCTTACACAGTAGTAGTAGAAGTACACACAGGCTAAATAATTCTGGCCTGACAGACTGCGCGGGAATGGGCACATGGGCAGGCCACATTGCGCGCAGAGAAGATGGCCGATGGGGTCGAAAAGTGCTCGAGTGGAGACCACGGACTAGCAAGCGCAGCGTAGGACGTCCACCTACAAGATGGACGGACGACCTTGTTAAAGCCGCCGGAAAACGCTGGATGCGGGTCGCTTCCAACCGGTACGAATGGAGGTCCAAGGAGGAGGCCTATGTTCAGCAGTCTGTCTCACGTCTTATGGCTGAGATGATGATGATGATGATGATGATGAATAGACTGCGCGGGTTAGAAGCTATATTTAGAAATGTTAACCTAATATTATGGCGAAGTTTATGTTTATCGAATATTGTACATGGTCTAGTCTAGATGCTCTGTTTACACAATTTATCACAGCAAATATTAAGTTACAGTAGTCTGATAGAAATTATATATTAAAAGCCTATAGGTTAAGTAACGTTTTTTTGTGTTTTCTAACTATAATCGCTGTTGTGGTAATAAATACATCTTCATATTTTTTTTTCTATTTAGACTTTTTATAGATTCAGATAATATTTTGGAACTAAGTCGGGGATTTCCGTTAGTTATTAAATACTTATATTTTGCACTTTCTGTCACGACTAGTCTATGCGCGGTCCCGGGCACTTTTTCTCGTTAATCCCCTCATTAGACCATGTCCGGAGCGGCAAACATGCCTTCAGCTTCGTCTTGTGTCTACAACATCGAAAGTTTACGTTTAATTTGTTTGTTTACTGGTAGCTTCCTTTCTGCGGGCTAAATAGATTATCATTATTTGTTTTGCTTTGGATTTTTACTATTTAATGAAAATAAATCAAATGAAAAATAATTTCTAATGCAGCAATAAGAAATTGAATGACAATCTCATTTGATCTGTGTTTGGTTGTTACAAAATTATTTTTTAGGTAGAATATATACTTTCATAGTTATAAAGTATCTACAAATTTTACTAGGTAATTCACGGAGAACATCTCTACTACCTATGTGTTTTGGAGGTAGAAGAATTGTGCGACATTGATTCTTATACTCGATCGATTTATACCTACATAATAATGTTCTCGTATATTTTTCCTCTCAAAATACTATCGATTAAAACCATGAAAAAACATCATCCCGGTTTGTATCTATTTCCTTCATACAAAAGTATATTTTCTTATCAGGTATGTTCAACAATGACACAGATATCCGATAGCTAAACTTACAATTTCAATCAAACAACAAAGAAACAAATATAACATAGAGAAGCCACATACTCCATCAATAACCCGTCTCTTATTATGGCCCGCGCTTCGGTTAAAGTTAATTCGGATAATCAAATCTACGATAGAGTGCCCAATTCCGCCTCTGCTGGACTTTAACAATGAAGACACAATTACAGTAGGAACATTTTGATTATTTACTCATTACTATTTACTTAAACAGGACTTGTTGACTATTCAAAAACGACATTGTCTTCGTTTGGCTCTTTATTGCCTAGCCTCTAGCCGCCCAAACATCAAAACTTGCCAACACAAATGCTGAAATGCAGTTTTGATTCGTCAAAATTAAGATTCAAATTAGATTGGAACGGGAGACCTTTTTAAAGGCCTTTGGGCGGCTAAGGGCTAGAAAAGAATGGTACTGAATAGGTTGAGAATCGGCTGCGGTCGTTCAAGAGCATTCCTGCCTGAACATGTGGATAGATACTCTCCAAAATGCGACTACTCGTATCTCTATAGATGACATCATTCAGAGTACTGAATGATGCTTAGTTTTACGCGACAGTAAAAGCCTACTGATGTAAATAGCAAATACGATGGAAATCCTGCAGACTTGTTTAGGTACCCTCGACAGTGACGTAATCCAATAGATTTGGAACCAGTAATACTTTATATCACAGTGTAGCTTCCCACCCACCTTGTCTGCTGTGTCGTTGTTATCTAGGTGCAGCCCGTTCCAGTCTGGTCCGGCATTCGGACGAGTAGGTTGTAATATTTTATAGATATTGGACCGCGTTTTCTGTCATTATCGTAAAAGGAGCGTCAGCAAGAAAACTATTCCCCCGCCTCTATTACTTTCATAATACTTAAGTGGATCCGATAGTTGCGTAGAGGAAATTGAATCATTTATTGTAACGGCATAATACTGCTTTATCAGATAGGTTTCGGATAGACATATCTGCAGCCAGGCTCGGAATCTCGGTTATCCTATTTGTGAGACAATGGAAAATCTCCATTCTGCTCCCATTCTGCGTTGAATGGAAAATCCTATTTCCTCGTACTGAAGTGACGAGGCCATGATTGTAATAAGGACTCTGTCACTTATTGGTAATTACGCTTCCATCCCGGGGGACGGGAAATCTCTAGCGAACAGTTTTACCGTCTGATTATTTACTTGCCTAATATATTTGTCACGGTTTTTGCTTCAGTAAAACTTAAACGAAATTAAATAAAGTTTACACGTCGCGGAAAGAGAGTCAAATAGTTCATAAATAGACTCTTGCTGAGGACAAATTTATATTTACGTATTGAGCAAAACTACTCTTTCAACGAACATAAAAATATTGTATTTCGTATTTCCTTCCTTTGACCTGCTAACTAAATCTATGCAGTAATTTTTCACTCTTTTATTTATGACTTTAATAATGTTAATATCACAGGAAAAAATATCACATATCTTTCTAAAAGCAGGACGAAAACTAGTTATGAATTTAATATATATTCCGAGTGTAAGTTATTTTTTAAATTACTTTTTCTGCAAGCATGACGTACGGTGCGCTCTTGTTCTGTCTCGCTGCATAACAATTTGCTGTCAACGATATAAATCATATAGATCTGTAATTTTACACTTTTCGTGCAGAGGTACATTTATAAAAAAATCTGTCAAATACAATGTTGTTGCTGTAAGATCCGTACCCAGCCTCTGCCATATTTAAATTTAGTTAAAATAATAAATGCAACACTACGCTTAGACATGTCCACGTCAATTGTATAAAGTGAAGTAGACATATCATGTTACATATTATAACCGCGAATCGATCAAGTTAATTGTTTAAACTAAATTATTTTCTGGTCAGCAATGTCTTATAGACACGTGTTGGTACTGGCACTTTTAACAGAATGAAAAACAACAAGATATCATAACAAACATTAATAAAAACTAACGCAACCTAAAGAATAAACTAACTTTATGGTTGTTCATATTATCAATTATCATCTATTCGTATTAGCTTTAACGCTATGTAGGTACTTACTTATAAAGAATTTTGAACCCGAATACGTGAAATGTACGTATTTAGTTTAAGGAATAAAATAAATCCTTGTACGATACTTTACCTAGTCTTCTTCTTTCCCCTGCCCTTATCCCACGTCATGTGGGGTCGGCACAACATGTTTTTCTCTTCCATTCTCCTCTGTCTTTCGTGTCCTCAGCACTCACTCCTTTCTTTTTCATATCCTCTTTCACACAATCCATCCATCGTTTTTTGGGTCTACCGCCTATACGCTCTCCGTCCATCAACATTCATCCCTAACATTCTTTTGCCTATACGATACTTTACCTAGTGCACATAAGTTTTGCACGTCTCTGTTCATAACCCACATACCGGAATGAATAATTAATTAGCCTAGACTGGATTTCATACACGTCGTATGTCACTGGGCAATTATAGAATTTAAATATGGACTAAAATCATTTAACACGAGTAATATTCAACAAGAATTGATTTCAAAGTTTTGTCTTTATTTTACTATAAGCGGAGTTTTTAATTTTTAAATTATAAAAACAAAAGCTAACATTTTACGAGTAGGTAGGTAATCGTCCAAAATGGGAACTATAATCGCGGCACACACGGCGTTACTATAACAATCAGACAGTTTTTTATCTTTTACATAACAATTTGCAACGCTATTTAAAATGACAAAATGCAACAAAGTTTCCAGTTAAATCCGTTCGGGAACTCAAAGCAGCTTTGGGAGGCTTTGCTATGTCCAGGCCGCATGGATTTCGCCGGTCACCCTGTATACCTACATAGATACATGTTTGACGCATGCGGCATCATGCGCCGCGGGGAATGCAAATATGCAATTGAATACCTAGGCTAATTTGCGCGAGTTTTGTCATTTTATTCAAAGTTAGTTGAATTTTGTGGCATTAAGTGATTTTGACATGTTATATCAACAATCATTTAAGTGGGGCTTCCACACAACAAACGTGATTTTTGCGTAATGGTACGGAACCCTTTGTGCGCGAGTTCGACTCGTAATTGGCCGTTTTTTTTTATTTCTTTAACGATAAAATCTCATAATGTCATCATCATCATCAATCATGTATACGAAAAAGAAAGGAAATCCAAATTCAATAATTAATCAAACATCCTTTAAATCCGGTAATAGCGAAGTTATTATTTATGACTTGTGCCATTTACGACCAAAAGGGTTACTTATTGTCGCTTGTCAATAAAGCGCTATTTCCATATAACTTTAATTTAAAATCTACCTTATCGACAACCGACAATGTGGAACTTGTATTAAAATTGAGATGAATTCCAGCAATACGAGTATAATATTCAAAAACTCGTGTACATTTTTACGCTGTCGTACTTTTTACAGCGGCAGTTTCCGCGCCACGCCACGTGTCCGCCAACCTGTCTCCGTTCCGGAACGGCTTCGTGGAACTAACTCATCAGTTATTACGACCTAAAACCATCCCGTGGGAAAACGGGTACAGTCACTGCCATATATATGTAGAAAAAAAATTATAAAGCGCAGTGGTAGGTTATTTATGAATTTGAACAGGTTCTAATAGGCAATAGTAAATTCAAAAATTCGTGTACACTTTACGTGCTCGTACTTTAACAGCGGCAGTTTCCGCGCCACGCCACGTGTCCGCCAACCTGTCTCCGTTCCGGAACGGCTTCGTGTAACTAACTCATCAGTTATTAGTTATTACGACCTCAAACCATCCCGTGGAAAAACGGGTACAGTCACTGCCATATGTAGTAAGAATTTATCTGTGAATTTGGAGAGGTTTTAATAGAAAAATTATTGACTTGTTATAATTAAATTTAGTTCGGAAATAATTTTAGAGCTTTTGTATTATACCTCATACATCGTGCTTCAAAAAATTGTGTTTACTAGTTTTATTAAAATTTATACGAATATTTTTTACTAGCTTAGGTTTGTGTATACGTAATTTTAAACTATTTTATTAATTGACAGGTTGATATGGCGTTAAACATTAAATGGTAAAAGTTATAGAATATATTCTATATCTAATAGCATTTGTCAAAGCCGTCATAAGTCTTAAAGACCGGACAAGTGCAAGTCGGACTCGCCCACCGAGGGTTCCGTACTTTTTAGTATTTGTTGTTATAGCGGCAGCAGAAATACATCATCTGTGAAAATTTCAACTGTCAAGCTATCACGGTTCATGAGATACAGCCTGGTGACTGACATTCGGACAGACAGACGGACAGACAGACGGACAGACAGATGGACAGACAGACAGACAGACAGACGGACAGTGGAGTCTGTAGTATAAAATAAAACATTTACACTTTCTATACTAGCTGTAGGTCATGTTTCAGATTTAAGCAATATAAAATCTAGCATGAGTTAACCTCTAATTTGTTACATACTTAAATTTTAAGTGTTACAGAGATTTCGAATCCGATAGTACTAACTATTCTACTTATAAAAGTTATCATTCAAGTACACTCAAACTTCGCGTATTCTCGTAACGGTAGGTATCTCTTCAAACTTAGCACGTAGCGTTTTACACAAATGTGTACCTTAACACCATTGAAATAGATACTGTCTGGAAGGATCTAAAAGGATCATCAAAGCTCTGATAATTAAAACTTTTGTAAGTATTTAGCAATGTAGCTGGTGAGGTATTTTTGATTCATAGTTCTAATTGAAGCGACCCTGCGCTGCGACCGTCAACTATTAATTTCGAAAAACAACCTTAGGTGTATTGTATACCTACCTATATTATGCAAATGGGAGACATAATGCTAATAATAATTTTTGATAAGCAGAAACGTCTGCGAATGATGCAATAAGCTTAGAATAAAATATAAATATATTGAATATAAATTTATTTAGCATAGTTATGGTGGAAAGATTTGCTGGCTATGGATGAGGTTTTGGTGGCTCAGATGGCAGAGCGCTGGAGTATCGATTCAGAGGCCGTGAGTTCAAGTCTCACCCAAGTACCACTACAGTATATATTTCCACTTTTAAATTTATTATAATGCTAATGATTATTAGTACTACGTACTACCCATAGTTATCACTTGAGTCTTTTTAGGGTTCCGTTACCAAAGGGTAAAACGGGACCCTATTACTAAGACTTCGCTGTCCGCCCGTCCGTCCGTCCGTCCGTCTGTCACCAGGCTGTATCTCACGAACCGTGATAGCTAGACAGTTGAAATTTTCACAGATGATGTATTTCTGTTGCCGCTATAACAACAAATACTAAAAACAGAATAAAATACAGATTGAAATGGGGCTCCCATACAACAAACGTGATTTTTGACCAAAGTTAAGCAACGTCGGGAGTGGTCAGTACTTGGATGGGTGACCGTTTTTTTTTTTGCTTTTTTTTGTTTTTTTTTTGCATTATGGTACGGAACCCTTCGTGCGCGAGTCCGACTCGCACTTGCCCGGTTTTTTATATTACTGTTACTGCATAATATGAATGGACTCCATACGGATAATTCGTTACAAAGGATTAATTAACATTTTATATGCGCCAGTAATGCGATTTTTTTCAATATTATTCCAAATTGTAATGCCGATAAACTACAGCAGCTGCCATCTGAATGTCACTTTAAAACTACCTCCAAAAGCAAAAGCATAGATCATACTTAGTACAATAGTAGGCAATAAATAAAATACTACCGACAAGTTACAAAATAAGGAAGAAACAATCTAACAATATTGAATTCCGTGAGCCCCAGAGGTCAGTACCGTATCTCATCTAGCATCGCTGATTCGCAGTATACACTCGATACGAATCTTCAAGTTGGAAGTACGTTGTAATTCCGATGCACTTCGAGATAACTTTCTGGATCGTGCGAGCCAAACGAGCTGACAAAGTTGGGGAACCACCTCCACTTTGCTACATTGTCGCCGCATATAAGATATTACCAGTGGGATTTACTTATAAGCTCTCGGTAAATGTAGTTTAGGTTTACATCTGAGTGGTTACGATAAAAGCGCTCGCGCTGAAGGTTCAATCCCTTGTAAACAATGAGCTGATAAAAAAAATCTTAATTTAAGTTCAGTCTTACACAAAATCCGTTAACTCTGATTTCGCAAATTCAGTTTAACCTCTTACTAATCAGCTGAACTTAAGCCAAGATAGGTACTTTTTCGTACTTCTATATAAATATACCCATGTTTAATAAAAAAGGAAACTATTGGTCCTAGATTATGAGAAGAAACTGTAACAATATTTTTTTGTACGACCGTTTGTTTCATATATTTAAATAAATAAATGAATAAAATCCGTGAGCCTTATTTCACAAAGCTATTGAATTGAATACCTAAATAAATAAATAAATAAAAATAAATAAATATTACAGGACATTTTTACACAAATTGACCGAGCCCCACGGTAAGCTCAAGAAAGCTTGTGTTGTGGGTACTCGGACAACGATATATATAATATATAAATACTTAAATACATAGAAAACAACCATGACTCAGGAACAAATATCTGTATCATCATACAAATAAATCATACCATCATCATACCTAATACCTGCCATTCGTTAAATTAGCGTTTGTAGTATTAGAAATCGTCCCGTATTTTTTCTCTTAATTACAATTTTCTTAGATTTCTGACTCTAGATTTCTGAGTAAGTAGGTTACTAAGCATTATACAAAACTAAGTTACTTAATTCAATTATTCAGTTATCCTGTAGCAGCTTAATATGTAACTATAGGTACTAATGCGATGGGTGCACACTTACCGTGTAACATATCATACGTCGCTACGCTACCTTCTGTGTCGGTCGTGACTAGATATTCGCTATGAAACTCTTTGCCGAGAACTTCCTTCGCAACTTATTGTTCAACACAAATCATTCTAACATCACCTGATTTGTGTGTTTTTCATATATATTGTAATATTATTTAAGTACATGGCACACATTTTTGTAGTTGATACGTATAAATAAGTGTCGTGAAATCGTTGAAATACTTTCGATATTAAACTCGCTCTCAATACGCAGATTACCTCGATATGAAAGGATTATTTTGCTATTCAGATGAGCCTGCTGTCAGAGCAGATAATTTTGTGCGAAATGTTATTGATTTTGCTTTCAACTTCGTCGTTGATACTGTGTAATTCGAATTCTTGTTACAATTGTATGTTTACGTTTGCTTATTCATCTGATGGAGTCTGATGGAGTGAATTAATTCATTCGAGAAATTATTAATAAATGCAGTGACAGCAAGATAATTCTAATGTATAAAAGTTTGCTTTTTATTTCTACCTTTATGAAACGTAACGGTACATCAGTAAATGAAAATTAATATACACCATGGGCTGGTAGAACCCGACAGATTTTAAAGGTGTAAGTATTCTTAACCGCATTTAAGGACTAAAATGTCATACAAAGTTTTCCTAATTCGGTCTTGTTTTAGAAATAATGACAATTCTTGTGAAAATTTGTTTATGTAATAACTTAATGAAAAACGCCTTTTTGGCTGCGACGCTGCCAATGTGTGACTTGGTTTAGACATATCTACTGACAGACAAACAAAAAACTAGCGCACCGATTATTCGTGCACGCATAAATTATACCAAATGCAACGCCCAGCGTAATTTTTTAGTCGGAACAAAGAGCAAAGAATCTTGGTAAAAGCTGGTAGAATGAACAATGCCGCTGGGGCAAACTGCTGCGTTTACTCAACCCTGTCTGTGTAGTCGCCTTGCTTGAGCGACTACGGGTGTGTCGCGTCCTCGGACAAACCAGATTACCGTGACCTCTAGACTCATAATATTTTTAAGCAATCGGAGAGCGCGGTCTGAGTCTTCAAATTACCTGTGCTTGGGAAACAATTGGAATAATCCTCCTGTTCTCAGAAATTCTTTTTAATCCTGGCTGCTTCGCTGCTACGTTAATATGGATAAACTAGGCTAAGAGGAATTCCCATGCGGTGGTGTAGTGGGTAGATAGTAGTATTTAGGCAGGCAATTTTATCTCACACTTTTATAGAAGGTGCTTACATACGAGTTTAAGTTAAATATTTTATTATTGCATTTCTGTGAAAAATTATACGGTGTCCGTATAATCAATTTATTAATAATCAGATGTTTTTCACACTTGTGAGTCTTGTTAATGACACTAGTCTGTCTGTAATCAGGTTTTTCATTTTAATTGCAAACCGCACCTCGGGTAAGAGAGAAAGCAAGCGGATATTGCACCCCGGCAACCAAGAAAGAGCTGAGGTTAAGATGTGGAGAGTCTGTTGTATCATCGAGCTTGAAGTGAAGAGACAAAGTTGTAAGAAGCTTGTTACAAAATTATTGTGCTGACGGTAGTCACATTCGTTTTGTTGTTTTTAATGCCATATAATAGGTATAAACAAGACCACATTACTTACGCGCGTGTCTGATAATTAAATCATACGATTATAAATTATACGGTGTCCGTATAATCAATTTATTAATAATCAGATGTTTTTCACACTTGTGAGTCTTGTTAATGACACTAGTCTGTCTGTAATCAGGTTTTTCATTTTAATTGCAAACCGCACCTCGGGTAAGAGAGAAAGCAAGCGGATATTGCACCCCGGCAACCAAGAAAGAGCTGAGGTTAAGATGTGGAGAGTCTGTTGTATCATCGAGCTTGAAGTGAAGAGACAAAGTTGTAAGAAGCTTGTTACAAAATTATTGTGCTGACGGTAGTCACATTCGTTTTGTTGTTTTTAATGCCATATAATAGGTATAAACAAGACCACATTACTTACGCGCGTGTCTGATAATTATGATGTCCCTTTTATCTGCAGTCTGGACAAGGATACAACTTGTTCAAAAATGTAATTCAAACAGCCTAGCATGCTCCACCCTGCAGTTTAATTAGTTTTGCCCTCGTTCATGCGTAAAAAACACTCCAAAACGCCACAACTATCTCAGATCGCAGTTAATATCATAGTAAATTCGTTCTCATAATTCCTTCAGAAGCCGACCATGACGCGGAACCAGCAGATTAAGATTAACGACTGACCTGGACGATATGTTGTTCTTTTGTACCGTCTGATTGAATGACTTTCCATAAACAATGACTGCCCGTTTTCTGGGACCGTATTGAATTTCCGCCGGGGAAAATGAAAGTGATGTTATGTGAAGAGGTTATGATATTTTTTTCCTTTTTTACTTCCGAGCCGTATTAAAGATATTAATATGTTTGATAGGTAAGTGTGTTTATTTTAAAAGGTTTAGAATATAAATTAAATAACTAACTAACAGAAATAATACGACTTACGTAAATTTATAGAAACATGCATTTTAAATGTAAAATATTTAAATGTAACACGTTTTCCAAAACATCACAAAACAACGGCAAAATTATAACAATACAGTGAGTCTAGTTTCTGCGACTAAACATTTCGCTACTAAACATTTAGTACCCTGCAAAACCGCACGAACTGTATTCATAAATAAATCATAAAAATATCAACCGAATATTGCGTTTTTTCTCGAAACCCCACGTGTTACGACCTTACGACGCTCTCGTGTCAAGTTTGAAATAGAAAGAACGGCGAGTGTGCTCGTGTGAGAACCTCATTATTCCAAAGCACGGTTCTTTGTATGACAAAATAAGGTTCTTTAACAAAACTCACATAGGTGGCTTGCAAAAGAATTTCGACGTATATCGGTGCGTAGGCATGAATTTTGGTAAAAAACCTACGGATTCAGAGCGATCTGTAACTATACAGATTCATGATTATAGGTACATATTAGATAAAAAAATTGTTACAAACTCAAAACGTAAATTTCATAGTATGTATTGGCAAAATGATTAGGGAGCATTCCACGGGCTGTCCCGTACAAACGCATTTTATTTGCTGTGTTGCGACTTTTTTCTCGGCATTTAAAGCAGGCGATTATTTTTCTGTGCATATTTTTGACCATTTGTCATAGAAAAGGAAACTCTTATACCTTTAAATCTTCAGAAACCTCGCGTTTGTACGGGACAACGGTAGACAATTTCATGGAATGCTCCTAGGTACATAATATTTCCTTCTTATAACTGTATTGATTTATCGAAATCGAAACGACGCGACGCGTCCCAAATGTCCGGAACACCAGTGTTCCAAACATTTGGGAAGCGAAAAACACTACACATACGCAAGTATAAATAGTGTTTTCTAGCCTATACCACAGAATAAATAATAGTACTACCGTACAGAAAGGAAACTTCCTACAAAACCGAAGTTTGACAGCGGTTCAGGGTCGAATCATGCTATCCCTTTTTAATACATGACACTATCCCTTTCGGCTATTTAGGGTTGTCAAAATTCAAGTGATTATCTTATCTGTGGTCGTGCACGCAAAAGGAAGTCAAGTAGTGCCAACCCTAAAAATTGCTCGGAGCAATGCTGAGCCGAGCGGAGCCGAGTTTGGCCGAAGTCAGGAGATTCGCACCCCTGCCTATACGTAGTGACTAGTGAGCAGAATCAGCAACGCACTTGAGACACCTAAGTGTCAGTTGTTTTTAGGAAACGCCAATCGAATCGAAACTTAAATAATATTATGGAAATAATGACGTGACTCTTCTTGCCATGGAGAATGCTACAATTTACATTATTAATTAGAATTGCCTACTTATAGTTAGTTTCAGAGTAAAACAGACAAGCCCAATGCCCACTTTGGCTAAATCGGTCCAATCAGAGAGCCAATACTTTACTGTTAGCTGGACCTAATTGGTGTTTCAAGACGCAACACGTTGCCGATTTGCTATAGTTTTCTCTGCTACGTTTGCAGCGTCCTAATTAGGACTGCTGTAGAAACACAGATATACAGTGTGGAAAGATAAGTCGGGCCCTGGAGGGAAACTACCTTAAATCCTTAAGCTGGCTCATTTTACTTAAAGGAGACATTCCTTTGTTTGTAAAAAGAAACATTAAAAATGAACACTGACATATCTAATCCATATCGTATAGGGCTAGCCTAATATTTGACGTATCTTAAAGTTCGAATCGGCCAGGTCAGCTATCTTGCTGGCTCCGTTAGAAAAAATTGCCAATATAATCTAAATATCACCATGCAAAAATAGGTTCTATGGTCTATTCAGATGATATATCTATGCACTCGTACAGAACATAGTAAACTATGATAGCACCCGTGCTGCGAAATCTTGATTAATGATGTAAATAGCCGACGCAGCGAGATTGCTCGCTGTTATGTAATAGTTACAGTTTGGATATTAACTAAACGTAGTTTCGGAACTTTTGGATGGAGAAAATTATGAAATATTGTAGGTCCATATTTATATGAGTTATCGTTGGTTTGTTTCGTTGCTGGCCCATTCAGGTTTTAGTTATTAAATACACTGTACAGCCATGTACATTTCTTTGGTATGCCATGCAACTCAGACCGTTAGACTAATTTTACAGTGTGGATTGTCATTAAATGCTTATGAGATGTCACACCGATACGATGATACCGATCTGACAGTGTCAACAGTGACGTTTTTTGTTGGAGAAATGTCAATGTTGACACTGACAAATCACTATCGTATCGGTGTGAAATCTTATAAGCAATGTTCAAATGGGGCCGTTACACTTAATTGAGATTTTACAGTTTCTGGTATGTACAAAAGTATTTTGGAAGCTTCCTTTTTAGCTTCATTTTGGAAAAAATTCAAATCATTACAAAATAAACTGAGTTAGGACTTTCACACGATTAAGTATTAGTTAAGATTAAGTAGTAAATGGATAATATTTTTTCAGTGTGTAGATATAAAAGGTTTTTGCCTCATTGTAAAAACCTTGCTACCTAAGATAAAAAACACTACTTTAAGTTTCATAATAGTTTTAATCATTCGTTGGTTTACTGTATATTTATTTTTTAAATGTTACTGTCAAATGATATTATATTTTATACCTCAAAAAAATAAAAACAAGATATACATAGTAACACACGCTGTGTACTCTTAATATCGCTTTTAGTCGTGAAAAGGTTTCAGAAATGTCTAAAAAAGTACCATGTGCCTACGCAAAACATAAGGAAGGGAGAGGTTGCCCATTTGTTAGAACGGCCCACAGATTACTTAGGTTTCCAATATAGGAATAGATGAGGCGTTTTATACAGATTACGTAATACAGTGATCACCTTGTAGACACTGCGTAGGTAGTCGTCGTTTGAATAGTATTCGATTATTACCGAAATACTTTTACTTTACCTTACCGAACATAATTATTTCGTACTTATTAATTAACGTAATTACCACGTTTACCTGTATGACGCGTTAACCTGTTTCAGTTGTTACTCGAGATGGTAGACTGTGGCTCTCGCGTGGTATTATAATATTTTGACATATCATACATATCTTCGATACAGTGAGAGCTGTAATTTCCTTCATAACCAAAATAATTCTATTGAGATGCCAATTGACAGCTGTCACCGTATCCAAGCTATGTGAAAAATGCTATAGTTCATTACCAGTCAAACTAACCAAAAATTTACCATAATGTCAAACGGTATACAAATTTAATGTGGAATTGCTAAAAGTCATAGGATTACGAGTATCTATATTACAACAACAACAACGCCCCAAAAATACATGACTTGGCGTTTTTGTCGCTTTTTTGTTTGAGAGCTCGCACATAACCTTCCACGCTTCATGATGCAGAATCTAAAACAGAACATCTGAGGAATAGGGTAATCCACCACGCGCATCTTTTGCCCCCGTTTATTTACATAATAGAGTAGGTATTAATACAGTGAGGAATATAATACTATCAAAAAGTAACAACTTGATAATGCGCCGAATAAAAGGGTGAATAGAATTATTAAAGGTTTAGTTTGAGAAGATGCACAATGCTATGTTTATTTTGGCCTCTATAAAAAAAATAGGGAGTATTACAACTGTTCCGTCGCCAGAGTGCAGCAATAGTGCACATACGAGTAGTAAACCATAGAGTAACTAATACATACTAGGCCTTAAACAGTTTTCTGACAAGTTTTCACTATGACTTTGATGCATCAAGGCGGTTTGTTTACAGGTGTACTCTCTATCGATAGAATAGGCTCTATCAGTATCAGTCTTTTGATAGAACGGCAGAAACTGAACTTTCGATTTTCATGTTTCGCGGCAAGCCCTGTGATTGTGCTATTGATGCCCTTTAAGGCTCCTCTTCACATTGGGCCAACGCCAACGCCAACGAGGGACGCATTTATGCGTTAGAGGGAGCAAGTGATATTGCTATCTCATTCTACCGCATGGCTGCGTCCCTCGTTGGCGTTGGCGTTGGCCCAACGTGAAGAGGAGCCTTTACGCAGAGTTTTGCGTAATATTCCCTAACCAAGACAGTCACAAAATTTAGGTAAAGAAGAACATAGTACCTATAGTACCTAAGTAAGTATTCTTTTTTTCGGAAACAAACATCGCTATCTATGAATTATTATGATTAATTTGAGAAGTTGCGCAATGCGAACTTTTGCCCGGTATTGGAGATAAAAACATACCCAACCATTAACTTTATGTAAACGTAATAACGAGTAAATAGTTTACTGTTTGTGATATGTTTTTCGTACAATACTACCTACTATTTATAAACTAACCGAACATCACACAACGCTCCTTTGTTTTCCGCTGGGTTGCGAGGCAACTCAATGACAATTCCTTTCCTCATATGACAGATGACTAGATACAGACGAAGCACGAATTGTCGCGACGTACGCGATCCTCAACAAAATAGCAGGTAAGTGTATGCCTTGGACAGTTTTAATTGTTTATACTGGCAGCACTGACAGAATGTTTTTAAAACGGTTAACGAATCTTTGACAGTAGGAGGAGGAAGAGATTTTTTCCCAACGGAACAATGTTCGCGTGGCGGGAAGTAAGTTGAATAGAAAGAAAGAAGACCTGCGGGTTTAAATCGGTGAGTGTTAGAAATATAGTCTCATCTGTGATTGTATTAGAGAGATGAAGGGATAATTAAGAATGAAGAATGAGAATTAGAATAGAAACAGCCAAGAATAAGCCAAATGGTTGTGAGTGGACAGGGTCGGGCTATAAGGGGAGTTGTGGAGGCCCGCGGCGGAGAAAGAATCTCCGCCAAACAATCAGAATAGAATTTACGTTGTATCAGAATCTAAAATGAGTATAAATTTGGAAATCACTTCATCTCTCACTCTGTAGTATTATGTTGTATATTTTCAGATATATATCTTGTCGTTATGTCTCGTTAGAACTCAGGCACGGTTGATACTTTGGTTGTCAACCTTGCATATGTATAGACGTCACGACACGAATAGCTATGTGGCGAAACAATAGTCACAGAGCGGTGAGTAAATCATTTCACCGAAGGAAATCAAACAGAGTATTCTCATAGTTTGAGTTCTTGGAAGTACTAGAGTGGTCGCTAGTCAGATCACGAAATGCCGGCGTTTCATGATCTGCCTAGGAATATCACACTACTTATTTGATATGCCTAAACGTCACCAGACAAATCGTCAAACGTTGAGGTTTGAACGATATGGCTGGTAATCGCTAGTCAGATCATGAAATGACGGCGTTTCATAATATGCCTAGGAATATCTCGATATGCCCGATTTTACGATCCGCTGCCGAAATATAGAATAAATATCAACACATTAATGCACATAACATGTAATCAATCATAAAATAATTGTTTAGTCATTTACAAATACTCTGTTAGTTCTACAGCAATTAATAATGTTGTAAATTTACACAATATAATATAGGTGTTATGCAAATATGAAAATTTTGTTTTACTAAATATGCAATTACTCGATACGAGGAATGCGGTTATATTAATTTTACAATTTGTTAAATACTAAATATTATCTAATTATATCCTTATTACTATCATAAATGCTAGGACAGTTTTTATCAAGAAAATCATGCATGATTTTTTTTTTTATTGTATGTCTTTCCCATCACGGAACAATGGTGTTCCGGACCTTTGGGAGGCGTGCGCGGAGCCGAAGCCAACACGTAGAGGCCCTTTTGACACTTTAATGAAATGTAAGGGGTACACCGAGCGGATGCTGCCCTTACCCGTGTCATGGGACGCACGCAGAGGCAGCACCCGCCAGGGTGTAAGGGCTATTTTTTTTTTTTATTATTAACACACAGTACAGAACATATAATTGAACAGGTCCCTGCAAAACTGTATTTACAGTTTGCCTGCAGGTATTTATAACGTATATGTTACGTTGGTGAAACATACAGTTTTTAATCATAATCATAAATCATACTCAATTCTTAAATAAGTATTTTTTTAGTATTTTGATACTAAGTCGCAAGTTATACCTACCTTTATAATTATTATAAGAGTACGTACTACATATATTCTAAACTGATTTGAGATGTAATGCTGACTTTAATAAACAGTTTCAGAATCGCAGCCATCAGCAAACTTGCACCTGTGGCCACATGCTCCTTAGCAAAAGTCAAATTCAAACTTTAGCAACTACATGTAAATTGAATGCGTCAAATTAATTGATTTTGCACTTGCTAAAACTATATTTGGATGCCATATTTGACAGATTAGATTTTACAATATTATGTGGAAAATATTAGACATTAATGCACGTAGAAAAATTGCAGAAAAGCAAGGTAAACCTAAAACCACTACTTAAACCATAATATCCATGTATAAAAATTATCCAGGTGGTATTTTTTATTTATTTATATAAATAAATAAAAAATACCACCTGGATAATTTTTGTAACACTATTTGATAGTAAGTTTAAAAAGCTAGAATTCGTTGAGAAATTACATTTTGTAAAGATGACTTTACAAAATGTAATTTCTCAACGAATCGAAATCGATGGGTGCGAAAAATCTGATATTAGATACCTACATTTATCTATGAAGATAAATGTAGGTATTTAATATCAGATTTTTATTTTATTCTGCTGTCTATTTTACGCTCTTAAAGTTAAATGTATCTAAAGGAAAGGAAGTTTCATTTTAGTCACCATGTTCCACCCCGAGGCGAGTTTCTTTTCTGTAGATGACTTATTTCAGAAAGACGCGACGTAAAAAACTTGTAAAAAAGTTTCCCTGTGGCCTAAATAAAGTTTAGTAGGTATGTTAAAACTTGATTGAATTAAAAAACTACAGTTTGAAGCTAATAATTAGACAGCAATAATTTTTTAAGTAGATAATTATGTAATTTTTATATTACTTAAGACCCTCTTTAATATTATAGCAATGATATCGAATGTAATAACATTATACGCAAAAACACACTGTGTTATAACACAGGTGTAACAAAGAAAGTTCATTTGTTTTTGGAACGGCGCGTTTTTATTTATGAACAAAACAATTGGTTCACAGTCCACAGTATATGGCATGGCATGGGTGCGAACAAATATAATACGGTATAAATTTTAAAGGCGCATGCTTCCGTTCGGAGCTTACATTTCTAATTTTAACGCTCCCAACGGAATTTATGACTCGTACATGTGTTACCGTATAGAGTGGTGCCGTAATAACCTTCGGCATTTCGCCGCGGCGATGCAAAATTTGTTTTCGCACAAATTGTAACAAATATTTGGCAATGTTACGTTTACTCGTCTTTTCATAGGGTGCAACCCTCTTGGTACCGAATGTCATGAACATCACTGGCAACCGTTTCCTTGGTGCTTAGGGCTTGGCTTCTTTATTTTCATGCGGAACACGAATCGCTACCAGTGAAGAGTATTTACGTTATATGTGACAAGATTTTAAATTAGTCGACATTTGATAACGTTGAACATTGTAGATATATTTTTATCGCTATATTTTAATACAGCTTAGGGTTCACAAACACTACGCAATAAATAATTGTTAATTTTAGTAGAACTTTTTGAAATCGACTTTTTACTCGGCGAATTTCAACCCAGCTACCATGGATACCGAAGCATTCAAACAAAACCAATAAGACATTTGACACATTGCAACACTGTTAACACCAAAAGTATTCCAACCATCCAAAGCTCACATTACATTATGTAAAAACATTCGAAATGCAACTTTAATTCGAACAGTTACAGTTTAAAGTTGCCTGTTGGTTCCAAAGCGCATTGTGCGCGTGCAAAAACATTTGCTGGAAAAATATCGTCGTCGGGCACCGCATGTCGTCATGACGTGTACGCCATTAACATTTGTACTGCCAAGGCGGATTTATTGCAGCGCGTGCGTCACTGCACAATACTAAATGGCCAAATAATTTATACAAATTTACAAAGTCCTGTTTGGCGTTGATTCCGTCTAACTAAAATTTACCATTTATGCGCGTAATTTATAGCTAACATTTTAATCAAGTCTATTCTAAATACATATTGAAAAGTCGTTTAACGAATCTAAAACTTAGATAAGTCCGTACTAAAATATCTAGACAAGTTTATTACGTGTGAATACTAAAATTTACAACTCTTAATAATTATGTTTGAAATTCTAAATTCGGAACTGAAATCATTTCGGACTTCAAAGAAACACCTACGCCTGTAACCGCATTCACAAATTATACGTGTATTAATTAGAAATTTTAATTATTCTGTTAACATTTTAATTATACTCATTTAAATCCGCAGGTGAGATTCCTATGGATAGAATAATTTATTTATCACGTGTAAAACCCTTTGTGTGGCAGAATAATGCATTCCGTCAAGCACTCGTAATACGAAATTCATTTGCATATACTCCTGTGGAACTGTGAGGTCTTAGTTTCACCGTGTATGTTTTAAGCGGTGTGTTTCATTTTGCATGTTTATTCGTATGATTGTTTTATTTTAAGATATTCTACGATTGTGCAATTAAAAATGTAAAACATTTTTGTCGTCTTGCTAAGTTCAAGTTTGATTACTACCTAATGGTGCTCTTAAACTGACAACGTTATAGAACTGCAGTGTAGGAGCGCCATTATTGTAACATTTAGCCTCGGATATAAGCTTGTCGGTATTGCTCTTACGAAATTCGCAACATCATCACACTTAAACTAGTTTTATTTAGGCGTTGAGCTCGATACGCATTGCGAATAAGAAAATATCTAGCTCTCTACGCTGCAATGAAACAGGCGTTTAAAGATAATATCATACTATTGTCTGTTTTATGTACAAGAATACAAATTAAAACTCAAGTTCATAATTTAGATATTTTTTTTCTTTTTGAAATAGCAAATAAATTCAACACAAAAAGAAAATTCAATCAGGAATTACATTTCATTTGGTTAATCACGCTCCACCGCTCCTTTCCCGGCTTTACATTATTTATTTTAATAAGGAAACAACCGTCATAAAATATACGAATGGACCTTCTAAGTCGTTTTTAATATCTCGGTGATAAGGAAATAAATAGCAATGGGGCGATTTAACACTGAGGATTTAGGAGATAAGATGTCAGACAGCAGAAATATCGAAATCATTAATTTAATAGTAATAATTTCAGTGAAACAAAAGGGGACTTGGGTGACAAATCCTCCTGCCGTCGCGAAACATTCATCAGCAGGTAAACAAGCAGTATCTTTGAGGCATATTCTGTATTAACAATTTGATTTAGTTTTGGTTTGGGTTTTGGTTTGGTTTGGTTTTAAAATGTTTTAAATTTAAATTAAAAAACTGGTTAGTTGAAAATGTATTTTACAACCTAAATAAGTTGTTTCTGGAATCACCAGTTTGTTAAGTATTAAGTTAGTTAGTAAGCTAGTTTAGTTAGTAGTTTCATACCTATTTTATGCTCGAAATGGGCTACTGTTGATTCGATATCTCCTGTTTATGACATCTTATGTACACAGTTTACAATCAATAAATACTTTACTTTACTTCATTTTACATTGGTGACATTACATCGACCGACTGGCTGACTGTAATACAAATTTGGAACGACCGTAATTTAAAATTGCAAATTGATACGACTTGACAAGACAAAATGACTTCAGTTCACTACAAACAACATAAGGACGAGGACAACGACAGACCGTTCATATTATTTTGATACGACCTTAATCGTGAGCAGGTGCTCACTGAGCACCAATCAACGTTAGCTACTCACCGTTATTCCTGCTGACGAAATTCAATCAGTACTCGTCTCATGCGTGTAAAATACCTGATGACATGACATGACTCACGGTCGTATCAAAACAAGAAGACAATCGTGTCAAGTTAATAAAACAAGGTAACCTGGTCTGGGCTGAAAAACAGCGCTGCAGTGTCACTCACGCTAAGTTGATGCTGGCAGCATTAAAGTGACATTCCAATTCCAACTGCAGCTGCAATACTGTTCAGTTTACTATGGAAACGCGTCGCTGTCATTGTCAATTTCCATAGTAAAATGAACAGTATTGCAGCTGCAGTTGGAAATGGAATGTCACTCTTATGCTGACACCCAAACCATTTGTCACAGCGTATAGTTAATTATTAAGTTACAATAGTCTGGTTAAGATTTTAGATAATAGGTATAATGTCTATAGGTTAAGTAACTTCTTTTTTTTAATATTGTGTGTTCTGTATTCGCTGTTGTGGCAATAAATACATCTTCTTTCTTTTTTTCAAAACAGAATCTGTCTCCAATTTTCTTGAATAAGATTGCAATTTCAAAGTATTATTCTGCAAAAGCTTATATTGATGATTTGTATGTGATAATTAAATCCCGCTGTTTACTGAAATTAATGGAAGATTAAGTCGGAATTGAAATTAATTATAATAACTGCGTGAAAACGGCCGGAGCTCGAAAGGCGGAGCAAAGCCATAATAATTGAAACTCGTCGATAAAGATTTTGAGGAAATATGAGATGTAATAATACAATTTCATTTTTAAGGAAAAATTGCACTGATATTGAAAAATTGGAAGAAAAACCAAAAAAGCATAATACGAGATTATTGTTTATCATTATCATAGTCATCATCATTAACTTAATTGACACAGTTTTTATCGACAACATTTTACTGTCATCCCGTCGCCGATGACAATATTTATCCTATACATCATTGTTGACATCCTTTCAGTCATAACCATCATCATTAGTACCTAGGTATTACCTTTATTCGAAAAACTAAACGATCGTTACAATGTCAATAGTCACCTTCATCAATATAGTTGAAATATAAAATAAATACCCATGTAGGTACTTCACATTTAGAACATCTTTAATTTCGAAGCTCGGTTGAAAATGTGTCATCTCTTATGACTCGGGCTTAAAACTCAATATTATCTGTCGCGTTCGACTTAGCTGGTTGAGTCGTTCGTTATTCACTTGTTTTCACTGAGCACGCGCTGCAAATAAAGCCACGGCGGTGTTAGACGGGAAACTGTGTTCGATAACTTTTGCAGCGGAATGTACTGCGCTGATAAAATGAGATGTTTACTTCAGTGAGGCGTACTGCGATTATTACTTGTTTTAATTTGTAATATCGCCATGTTAGTTGCAGCTCAGATGTAATCCATCTGTTTACCTTTACTCTATAGTCTATACCTAAAATTATGCTTTTGATTTTTAGGGTGATGATGAGTGATGGTGTATAGTTCATGTAGCGTCATCAATAATATATGGTAACTGTGTATTTAGACAAGAGAAGTAAGAAAACCGAATCGTGGTACCTAATATAAGACACATATCTAAAGTTTGATGTAACCTTTAAAGCAATCTAACCTTAGTCTAGAATAAAGTCATGGTAAGCGTATGAAAAAAATAAAGTTATGTAAACATGCCATAATCGAATATCATAAATAATGTATCCACTCAAGCTCTAAACACAATATTTCAATTACATAATTATTATAAACGGCAGCTAATTTTACGAACGGAGATTATTCATTTATCATGAAAAAGTCGACGTTTCGAACTTTTGCCCGTTTCAAATTGTTTCCAAAGTCATGACATCAACACGCCTACTTAATTTGACTTTTTTTCAAGTTACATAATAAACTGAGGGCCTTTATTTTTATATTTTACGCCCCTTGTTTCAAAGTCCAGTATTTTCAAGTTAAGAAAATTTTGAAATGTTCCTCTTTAAGTCGGGAGTCTATTGTGGAATACAGGCTTAACAAAAATTGTTGTATAAAATACAACACATTACATTCACTTAATTTATATAAGGTTATTTAAAAAAAGTATTTTATGCAAAAGAGTGGCTAACTAATTTCGTGCACATTTTAAGTGGTTTCGTCTTGTTGGCTGGTATAATTTGTCTTAAAAAATTTCAAATTTTAACTTTTTTAACATCCTTATAGAAAAAACCGGCCAAGTGCGAGTCGGATTATTACTTTTATTACTTACTTACTTACTAAATAAATATTGGTTCTATTTTCCTTTTAGTATTTGTTGTTATAGCGGCATCGGCAGTAGAAATATATCACCTGTGAAAATTTCAACTACAACTACAATACGGCCCATAGCAAAGTGGCAGACCTATAAACGGAAATCAGAGAGACGATCATACTAAAGGGACGGAGAGCGAAGGCTTATTAATACGGCTGCGTTCCTTAACCTTCGTCTGCGGAACCCTAAAGACAATTGGCGCAGAGAATCACTAAATACCTAACATAATATAAAGTTGCGGCAAACATAATTCAGACTAGCTATCGGTTTCATCTGCCCAAGTTCACAAGCTATCTGATTTAAGAGTTTATTCGGAAAAACGTGCATTCCGTAAAGTATCAGGAAAACATAAAGGCGAACTTGTAAATCGATGGCCGAATTGGCGTAAGGCCAGACCTCGCTTACCAATACAGAACATTATAAAAATCTGTTGTAGCCCCATTTGGCAGCCCCTGCGACGGGGAGGCACGTACAAACTTTATTTAAAAGATCCCGTATAAACGCCTCAAGCGATGCGACTATTAATTTAACTGAGAAAACGCTTAGTAGATACTTTCAATGCGAGATAAATTTTGAAATCTGTCAGCCGAGTTGAATTCATGAAATTTTAAAATATTATTATGTTAGTAATTGTTTCTTCCTTTAGTTTTAATTGCATATGATGGAGGATTGCGATCATATATAAGTGAATTTAAAAGAGTTTTTTTACATTTAATAATGCCTAAATATTATCGTTTTACGTCTGAATGTTCTTTCTCAAAGCGTAATTTAAAAGTAAACATACTTAAATAAGTAGTTATTAAAAAAAACTCGTACCCTATCCTTGGATACTTGTAATACTAGCATATTAAGTTCTAAGTAAATTATCGCTAATAATTTATAATTTAAAAAATACCTATGTACATTATAGTTTAGTGATCAAAAATGATCTATCACATAACAATTCGTGACATAACTCACCACTCTCAATATTTACCATAATTAAAGTAATTATGCTGTCATTAATTCCCACTAAACTGCAACAGACAGCAACGTCACGTACATAATTTTGTCATATCAATTAGATCCCGAAATAAAATGTTAAAATATCCAGTTACTACTAGTACTTATAGGTACTACTATTGTTAGAAGTTACATTCAATTTTTTTGTTACAGAAAGGTATAATTCTAGAATTCCTTATTCAAATTTAGAAATCGTCACTCCCCAGCGGTTCTAACTTATAGATTTTTACCTACCGCTAGGGCGCAGCTGATTGCGGAGGGCATGTAAAGCGCAATTGTGGTACGTGAGTCGCATGACTCGCATGCAATCCAACACGGCTATTACGACTCAGAGGGCGTACCGGGAACCACGTTCGTCATGCTGCCTTTCTATCGCACTTGTAAATTTGTACGTAAGTGTGACAGGGAGGCAACACTTCGAACGTGGTTCGCGGTAGGCCCTCAGTTTTCGAAAAATTGCAGCATAGGCACGTAAGCAGGATTTTTACCCGTTATGATTATGGCCACTGTGTGACATAAGGTGCTGGGGGGCAATTTCGACTGCAGGGCAATTTCAACTAATCGAAATATTTACCATATTTTACATTATTAAATAGAGTCACACACAACACACACAACACATCTTATTCGCTATCTGGACATATATAATGGCACTGTAGTTTATAATGTAAATTATGGAATATATTTTAACTAATTGAAAATACCCGGCGAATTATAAGGATGATGTTATTACGTTATGTAGTGCGACGCCAAACAATTTTATCTACATAATTTCAAATGAAATAAAGATACCTTAATAAAATTTAGTGTTCAGTATAGTGTCACAAGCATAGTGTACGTATTATTTATGCGCTTAGACATTTAATTGTATGTGGAATTTCGTTATCTAAATTATTTCCTTAGTAATGTCAAGCTCGTCGAGATTCATCGGATGAAATAACATCCGGAATCATAACAATTCGGCGACATTCCGAAAACACTTTACTCAATCAGCAAATCTTTGAATTCATTTGGAAACATTTCGGGATTCTAAGACTGGAGTTTGCCGAGGCATTCGGGGAATTTCGCTTGCTAGAAACGTAATAACCACGTTGCAGCTCTGAGCGACGAATTACCGTGACTGGAGGCAAATAACCGAACGACAGATTCCTTCGAGCTTCGAATGAAGAGCGTTCGTAACACTTTTTATGATTTGCCGATTAGAAGTGAGGGATTTAAATTTTGTCATTTTAATCAATCGTTTAATCCATTATTACCTACGTATTCGTAGCCTACATCCATTCATTTCAACACGCACATCGGGAAAGAGCTAATTTCTTGAGCAGTAGGTATTAAACGTCGCAAATTAGTCATATTTACGTATCTCGACCAGTCAACGTCAAGTACATGGACCCGGCCATAGTACTTTACGATGCAAGTACGAAAAGTAGAAAATTCGCATTAAGTGGCTATAAATTTAAATCGACACTAGTTGTGAATTTCCTTTTCGCACGTGTAATGTACAACGTTTTAAAGTATATATGGCCCTTTAAATTTTCGACATACGCACTAGGGCGGTAACGTAGCACCTTATGTCCTGTAGTAGCTATTTAAAATACAAGTGCGGAAAAGAGGAAATTCGAAACGAGTGGCGATAAATTAAAACGCGACCGAAGGGAGTGTTTTATATCGACACGAGTTGCGAATGGTGTGGTGTGATTTGGATACTGGAGACTGTACGTGCATAAATACCGTAACTAAGGTGGGTTATTGGTTAACGAATCAAAGAAAAATATAAACCTAAAATGCGCATATAATAAAATGATATTAGTTATTAAACTTATTAACCAGGTATTGTTTCTTAATGGTCGTCTAAAATCCACTCAATTAAATACGAAAGTTTTTCTAAAGTTATATTCGAAGCGCGGGTGTTAATTATATGTCTTGTACCCCGCGATATCGCTTGCAGTCAAGTAACGTTCGACACCTATGAATAACCTCGCTTTTCAGTTTTCCTCGTGTATTCGACCAGGGGGCCGATTTTTGAATATCGGGCGCTCGATTCGTCTATTTCGTTCACGTGTGGTCAATACCACTCGATTCCAAATTTCTATCGCTCGTATTTCAAAAATTAGCATATCGTCGTTTTCCATCGATGTTCGAGTGACGAAATCGAGCAATCGAAATTCAAAAATCGCCCCCACGCATTGATTCCATTAATGGTAACATTCCATTTCTAACCGCAGCTGCACTACCGGTACTGAACGCGTCGCTGTCATTGTCAATTTCCATAGTAAAATGAACAGTAGTGCAGCGGTCGTTGGAAATGGACTGTCACCTTAACTAAGGAATGCAAATCGGTTATATTTTGTATGGCAATAACCACGGTTTCGGTTAAAAACCGATTATTTCCATACAAAAAATAACCGATTTGCATTCGCTAACCTTAACCCACTAAACTACAGGTAAAGCTAACCCCTAAACCTGCAACTAAAAGTCAATGCGTACATAGTTAAGAGCCCTTCAACGTGCACACTAGCGCCACTGCTAAATAATCGTGATTATGTAAATATCACGAAAGATTTTTAAAAAAGGGGGCCGCTACGGATTGTGTTGTGTATTTAAGTACCTTTTGAATACATCAAACTAGTTTTTATGTTGCTGGATTTGTCAATATATGCGTCCAAAGTAAAAACAGCCGTTTTTGTTTTGAGTTCCTAGATCAACGAATCCAGCAACATAAAAACTAGCTTGATGTATTCAAAAGGTACTTAAATACACAACACAATCCGTAGCAGCCCCCATTTTTAAATACTTGTCGTTAAATTTAAATAATCACGGTTATTTAGCAGTGGCGCTAGTGTGCACGTTGAAGGGATCTTAATTATATTTCTTGTACCCTGCGATATCGCTTGCAATCAACTAACGTTCGACACCTATGAATAACTTGCATTTCAGTTTTCCTCGCGTATCCGACCAGCATTGATTCCATTAACCCACTAAACTACAGGTAAAGCTAACCCCTAAACTTGCAACTAAAAGTCAATGCGTACATAGTTAGCTGTCACTTGCACGTTTTTACGGTGCCATAACACGTCGGTACAATGTCTTACGAGGTTCCGTTTATGGCACCGCACTCGTTTATAGAACAGTGTAACCTTATTAAGACCTGTCGATCCCACGGCCTGGCTTCTGCCTTTTTGTTCATAAAAATGTCTAGTAAAAATCCCGGGTTAGGTATAGCTCGGGCTTTATAGTAAGTCTATGAATAAATAATTTATTCAATAATTTATTCATAGACTTACTAGTATATATAATCTAGCTAGGATGATGTGAAAGATCTTTGAGTTAAGGTAAATTCGTTGCAATGGATGCAATAAGCGTCGAGTACTAAATTCCAGTCTCGAGACCTGGAGCTAATGGTGCGTAGCAAAATTGCATAACTTATACCAATTTTCCCCGGTTTTGCGCAGTTAATAACTTCAGTAGGCTAACTTCATAGTTTTATAAAACCACGCCAGATTTTATGTAGGAACTTATTCAAAGCGTTTTCAATTTAAAATTCAGAGCCCTATATCTGACTCTGCTTGTACAGTCAACAACAGAGCTATGAATACAGGCAAAGTGTCAAAAATATGTATACAGTACTTTATTGCCTGTACATTAAGGTCGTGTATACATATTTTTGGCACTTTGCCTGTATTCATAGCTGTGTTGTTGACTGTACGCGACTGTGCGACAAAAGTACCCGTACCCGTATACCCGTAAAAAACATAATATATTTTTATTTTACGATCCCCCTTATATTTTATTGATGTGTTTGCAAACCTCTATTTATTTAATTCTACAAATGTCATAATGGGAAATAGGAACAAACGATTATCACGGGCAATTATTTTATTTCCAGAAAATTAGCCAAATTCGGGTGATCCGTTTTCAGTAGGTACATTTGAGTACAAAGAGATGTATCCACTTTTTCACCTACCTGCATTGTAATATTTTTTAAGAAAAAAAAACCGACTTCCATGGGGGCCGATGAAAGATTATTGTAGATGGTACACTATGTAGAAAAAGAGGTAAAACCACCCACTTTTCTACTAGCATTTCGCTTCTGTATAATGGCTCCTCTACAGGATGGGCCAACGCCGGCCACTCCAAGGGACGCAGCCATGCGGTAGAATGAGATAGCAATATCACTTGCTCCCTCTAACGCATAAATGCGTCCCTTGGAGTGGCCGGAGTTGGCCCATCGTGAAGAGGAGCCATGAGGGTCGTAGTTCTAGCCTAACCTAACCCACTCCTCAGATAGCAGTTCGGTTCTGTGCGGATCGCAGTTCGAACCTAATCAAACCCACTTTTCAAGTAGCATTTCGTTTCTGTAAGGCTCGCAGTTCTAACCTAACCTAATCCTTGTTCCGTTCTGTGAGGATCGCAGTTCAAACCTAACCTAACCCACTTAATGGCGCATGCCGTGCGGTGTATGGGGGTTTAAGCGGGAGGGGCTAGTAAGATTGGCATCATCGTACTTTATACCTACATTAATTTTATGGTAGGTAATCATAGTTGTTTATTTAGTTAAGGTATCATAGTGGTTTTCTGGGTCGAGGTCCGGGTCCGAGTCCGAGTCCGAGTCCGGGTCCGAGTCCGGGTCCGAGTCCGGGTCCGTGTCCGGGTCCGAGACCGGGTTCGAGTCCGGATCCGACTCCAGGTCCGAGTCCGGGTCCGAGTCCGGGTCCGAATCCGGATCCCAGTCCAGGTCCGGGTCCGAACCGGATCCCGGTCCGAACCGGATCCGGGTATGAGTCCGAGTCCGGGTCCCAGTCCAAGTCAAAATCGAAATTCGTAATCACCAAACGTGTACCATTCGTCATTGAAGAGTTCTGTTCTGGTCATCATCAGCAGTTCCACTTCATCAAATGCGACAGTTTTTAATGTAAATGCTTGATTTTATGATGAAAATACAAAAAAATCTATACGTATGCCTTTAATATTTGAGGAGTTCCCTCGATTCCTTATGGATCCCATCATCAGAACTCGAGCTTGACAAAAATGTGGCTTAAAAACTTAACATGCTTAACAAACATAACGACGAGGACAAATCGGCAACCGTGAACTATGCGTCGTTGAAGAGTTCTGTTCTGATCATCATCAGCAGTTCCACTTCATCAAATGCAACAGTTTTTAATGAAAATGCTTGATTTTCTGATGTAAATAAAAAATCTCTATACGCATGCCTTTAAGATTTGAGGAGTTCCCTTGATTCCTCATGGATCCCATCATTAGAACTCGAGCTTGACAAAAATGTGGCTTAAAAACTTAACTTGCTTAACAAACATAACGAAGAGGACAAATCGCCAACCGTGAACTATGCGTCGTTAAAGAGTTCCGTTCTGATCATCATCAGCAGTTCCACTTCATCAAATGTCACTTTTTTGGGTGTATATGCTTGATTTGTTGATAAAAACCCAAAAATCACTATATGTATGCCTTTAAGATTTGAGGAGTTCCCTCGATTCCTCATGGATCCCATCATCAGAACTGGGTTTTGACAAAAACGGGACCAATCTGTATGCATATACATTCAATCAAAAAAAGAATTTTCAAAATCGATCTAGTAATAACGGAGATATGGAGTAACAAACATAAAAAAAAATAAAAAAATAAATAAAAAAAAATAATAATAAATAAATAAAAAAATTAAAAACAAACAACCGAATTGATAACCTCCTTCTATGAGATTTGGAAGTCGGTTAATAAAGTGAAAAAATGGATACATCTCGTTGTAGTTGACTGTACTCTCAAGTGCATGTTAATTAAAACACATTCCAACCAAAGTAAAATTGGCATGTTAAATTCGTTGCATCAAAAATAAAAATAAAACGTATTCGTCGTTGTATTTAAAAATAAAGTAAGCATGCTAAATTTTAAGTCAGTTAATAAGCCAAATGGAACTACTGTATGCACTGCATTCAATGCGGGTTTGCCTCGCCGGAGTAACGCGTCATTTGCTCAACTCGCAGCATCGTCATGAAAGAAAATTATGAAAATTGGCTACTCATAGCGCGACCTCCGCTTACTGTTTGATTTATTACATCCGATAACGCTGTGATTTGACTAAAGTTTAACCGCCACTGATCGCTCGCAAATCAATTTATCTTGATTTGGAGATTCGACTAAAATGATTTTAACGACATTATCATTATTTTTTCTGAATCATCATCAAAGCTGATTTTTTTGATTATCAGATATAATCTCTGATTACTGCTTAGGTATTAATTTTAGTTCTACTCGTTTCATATTTACATGCAAAATCGTGACAAAGCTTGATAGATATATTTTATTAAAATACCAATTCTTAATACTCCTTATATAGTTTTAAATTCTAAGCTGAAAAATAACTTAGATATTATGTAATTTTACAGATAATCTTTATTGTCGATTATAGGTATATTCTGTCAACAGTTATCTACTAGGTAATTGAGACGATTCTAATAAACCCAAACGCAACCCTCACCTTTGTCTCCATTATCAGATCACCTATCTTGTTAGCGGTCTTACATAAATTTGAATATCAGGAAGTTGTTCTAATTTAGCTTCCAATATTTGACTCAAACCAAACACACAATTACCTATTAGCCTACTAACTAACAAGGGAAGTTAAATTAATATTATTAGTTATAAAAAGATCGCATAGCGCCTAAAAAACAGTTATATCTTCAACTGTGAAAAATAAGCAATATAAAACGGGAGTGAAAATATATGAACATATTATACATACATAAGTACATTTATTCAATAAAGCTAATCAAGGATTACTAAGGAACGAGCACAACCTACTTAGTATGGTGTGTAAACTAATAAAATATACACCTCTTTATCACCTCTTAAGTCTAATTAAAAAGGAAATACGACATCGTAAAAGGCAGGAAATCAATTTTCACCTCAGAGCCCGTCAGGTGTCCAGGTAATGAATAATTTAACGATCTTTTTTACAGCAGCAAAACACCTAGATGATGTATTAAAAATACGCTTCGCACAGAAATTCCCACTTTTTGGACCTACCTTGACTGTTTTGAAGGAAAATTTTGTTAGTAATATAGGGTATTTTTTATGTAGGGTACCTACATATAAATATTTATAATACAAGTATTTATAGTTATTATGTAAAAACATGTAATAAAGAAATAAGTACAGTCGCCTTTAGATATATCGAAGCGGCCAAGGTGCTCATAAATACTGAACACTTACGCCTTGACGCCAGATAGGTATTAGTAAAGTTTGTTTTTTATGAAGATTGATAGTGCAGCTTGAAATTCATAATTTATTTTATGAAACCCTCAAACTTTGATATTTTACCTAACGCTTTTAGATAGGTACCTAAATGTGGCTAATTGTATGCGGGAAATTCTGTACATGAGCGTATATTTCTTTTTTTTTTCAGCCGTAGGAAATAGAACCCTGCTGCTGAAACTATAAGTAATTGATGAAGTTAACAATCGTTTACTGCCTAATACTTGAAAATAGCGCTCGTGTACGGAATTTACCGTAGACGGATTAGGACACATTGACCTAACCTGTATATATCCTAGAATGACTGAATTTCCAAAGGTTCAAAATACACGTTTTTCAACACGTGAACATGAAACAGTAATCCACGAGTATACACGTCAGCCATAAATTGTGCGAGCGTGGATTATGCAGGGTTAACATTTTTCCAATAGTGCCAATGGACATGGTACATACCCTTTGAAGTTGGGAACTAGTTTCAATGCAAAAATTGAAACAGTATGAAATAGTATTCATGCAGTTTTTGACGTGATAACGTCTTATAAATCGATGAACACAGGTAGCATGCACGAAAAATTGTCACGTTATGGACAGATCTCCATGGTAACGTTATGGACAGATCTCCATGGTAAAGTTACGGCCACGTTTTCTTATGACGTTATCACGCATAATTATCGTCCGTAAACCGACTTTACAGACAACCATATGTTTTTTAAATTATGGTCGTGGCTAAATTTAATATTCGACTTCAAAAATTCTTAGCCAAGTCATCCGACGCAGAAGGCCCAGAAATATTATTTACAAGGTACACATGCCTACGTAAACTCTATAATTATAAACAATCCCTTAATAAAGCCGGGCGCCATCAGTTGTTCGAAATAACAGCGGGCTTTTGAGCTTAGGCTGGCTTCTATGATTTTATACGATGACCCGTCGTAACCCGGGATACATTTTACCTCCGCCGTGAGGCTTTCATACCTGCGTTCATTATAGCCATGCATCAACTCTTGTGATAGCCTGAACAATCAAGATAATACCGCTCCTGGAATGAGTGGTTACTGAGCTGTGACAGGCATTTAAGCTAGGTGCCATGGAGATATTTACGTTCTAATATGCATTAACTAATATTTAATTCTCCTTTGTGATTTTTATTTTGCTTTTAGCTTCAATATCCAATTAAACACACGGGAAGACAGTAAGAAAAGTAAAGATAAGACAGATAACAGTAAATTTTTAAACGAATTTCTTAGTCATTAATAATATATCTACTCCATAATAAATATCAACAAAACATAAGCTAATAAATAAATACAACATCATTATGAAGTAACAACTGTTATTCTTATTACCTAATCATTAACCAAATAATTGAATCACGTTTTTTTTACTATTTAACTAATTTTTGCAAACTAGAAGATTAACAAGTTAAACGTTATCAAAACGAGAGAGACCAAAACAGGACATATTTCAAACTTAAGTTGTAATCAAAATCGATACCTAATCATATTAAGCTTTGAACTTATGTAAAATTTTTGGTACGTACAGCAGATTGATGAAATAGATTAAATGGCTTCCCAACATTGAACGAGACGTATGAATTTTACACTGTACCGTCAGGTAAATAATTGAATTTCCATCCGTCTGGAAGCCAGGATGTGCCAGACATGTCATTTCGACCGAGATATTAATTGATAGCGCTCACACTGTTCTATAGGATAGGTACGGTTTTTTAATCATTTCTGAGTTTCACTCTGATCAACCTGTTCTATATAGTTATGTAAATTATGAATTCTCATAGCATTGCGTCAATCCCGCCAGAAATTGAGCTTTCTATTGATAGCGAGTTTGAATTTAAACTTTTGTTAGAAATTTGAAGTCACTGGTCAAATCGGATTTATTAAGTTTCACTTATTCAGTTTCAGTTAATGTTAAAATGTCACAACATTCCGCCATGAGTGTATAAAGGCATATCGTATATACTCTTGAATCCTCTTTTAATATTTAAAGTAAAAAATCGCGCCCGACATGTATTTTGTAACACTTCTAAAATGATACGGTGTGTAGGTCTAGTTACATAGATAGGTCTTTTTTCCTAAGCAAGCACTATTTTCACAATATATTTAACCTGTATAACATTGAAGCAAAATGTTTAGCTAGGCTAGCTACTTAGAAAAGTGTCATTAAGAGTAGTAGGTATAATAATTTGAAAGTTTATCCATTAAAATCCGATCAAATATTGAAATAATTATAAATTTTCTTCAAATACTTGATCGATTGCTTTCGTTAATATCCCAGATCCTTTAAAGTCGAGATCACTTTGATGTTTATATTAATTGGTTTAGCAAAATGAATCACCGCAAATGACGGTGAAAAGTTCCTCTCGCCGCTCACTCTTAATTTGAATGATTATTAATTGGCCTCCTAATGGAATCGGAGCACAGGTTTATTCTTAAAACTGGTCGTAATAAATTTATATTTTACATTATTTGCGTACTAGCTTTAGGTCGCGATTTCATTTGCGTAAAATTGGAATATGAAGTATGTTTGTACTACCTACCGTACATTGCCACTATAGGGTGAAATTTTTGTCTTACTATGTGTAGTAAATTTTTCGGGACCAAAGCCGAATTGTGAAAAAATAATTGGCTGTTTCATACATTTCGGCTGATGTGATGCCGCTGATTTCTATGGGACAGCCAAATATTTCAACATTACGACTAGTACCCGGATAAATATCGAATACCTACTTACCCGTTATTCAAGAAAAAACATTTCTCTAACCGGTTGTAAGTACTGTGTGTAATGTTCTCTTGCGAAGAACCTATTCTTCGTCTACCTATTTTAGCTCACCAAATTCCGTTCACTGACAATAACTAACTAAGTACCGTAGAACGGGGTGAGTAGGTTTCGCGGGGAGAGTGGTTATATGAATGGGGAGAGAAGGTTTGAGAGGGGGGTGAGAACGGATTTTAAGGCTACTGCTACAAAAATAATGTATTCCAATTTAAAATGGGGCTATAGTAATACGCATAATAAAAAAATCACCTTTGTATGAAAAACCCTCTCACCCCAAATACGAGGCACTACGGGGTGAGGTGGGTTTTCCTCTTTATCGTCAAAGTTATGAAATGGAACTACCCAAAATAAAATACAAACTAAAATACAAACGTTACTAAAATACAAGGTTGTCTGGAAGAGATCGCTCTTTAGCGATAAGACCGCCTGTTGTTGCTTAGTTTTTTTTTATGTTTGTTAATTTGCTGTATTCAATCATTGTGCACAATAAAGAATATTATTATTATTATTATTTGTTTCTCCATTTTGGCATTCACGGGCCTACAAATCCCGGTCTTTTGATAGGCTTGCGTGGGGATATAGATCCAACACGTAGAGGCCCCTTGGAGAGCTTTAATGTCATGTAGAACGCCTGCTGGAACCCGTTCACAGGCGCAACAATAAACACCCATGAACCGGTCGCAGCAGGCATTGGGACTATTGCAGAAAAAGTGAATAGTATACCGGTCTATGGATTGATGTTTGGATGGACAATGAGACTGGGCTATTGTAGAGAAGTCCGGACACCTGCCATAACAATGCTAAAACACGTTATCGAGGCAGGTGGTGACTTGCCGCTGACTAGATGGGCCCCTGAAACTGCCGTCGCGAAGACGACCAGGAGCAACATCGGTGTGAGCGGCTCAGGGGTGTCGAGAGGTGTGCGCCGCTTTCTACCCAGTGCCTGTTAACAGCCACTGTGCCAACTCGCGTCTTATGCATCTTTCACTTCCACCCCTGGAGCATATAGCTCTAACTACTCCTCTCTGGACGGCCAATGAAGGCAAGCCAGAGCTGAGAGTCCTGCGGGTCCCCTTGGGGTCCACTCCGACCGACGAAGACACGCCGGAGACGGAGACCCTGACCGACTCTCGGGAGCACTCGGGTCCGTGGGGTCGTTACTCCCCAACAGCTCGCCACAAGCTGCCCTGCGGGCTTATTATTATTATTATTAAACGTCCGAACCACTTATTATATACACCATTCAGTTTTCACATGTAAAAATAAAATTTTATCGAGGTTTGAAAGTCAAATTTCACCAATCAATTATCATTGGCTGGCACCCAACTCACCCCATTTTACGGTACCTGTAACCAATTATTCTGGCTCAGTGATCCTCCTCCAGTGGCCTCCAAAACGAGACCATGGTACCTGTCCCGATCCTGCGCAACTTCCAAACCAGGTGCTCCATGACACCATTGCACCAATCTGCCATTGCACCAAAAAGAAGTGTTTCAGGCTCGCCCATACATAAGTATTATTGAAATACGCAGCTTTATCAAGCCTACAATTGACTGGTTATTGAATCAACGTCAATGGGTAGCGGTTCTGGCGACAGATTGGTGCAATGGTGTCATGGAGCACCTGGTTTTGTACCCTTGTGTACCCTTCAACGGCCAAGTCACACAACATTAACTATAATAATAAAGAAATCGCAGTAAGGAACCTTAGACTTGGCACGACTTTGTCTAGATTTCATTACTTTTTAGAGATAAACAAGCGGCTCCTTCGAGACTTGGCTAGTTTTTTACAGAATGTTTTTGGTGGGATTATGGGTTTACTGTTATAATTCAGTTTTTACGCATTCTACTCGTTATACTTAAATTTTATTACTACCTATTTTATGTCAGGAAACTTATACTCGTTTTTTAGTTGGTTTAATTTTTGAAACGAAAGCAGCAATAGTACTAAATGTATTTTTAGCTTGAATATGAAGCCTTTAAAGAAATAACCTGAGCCGGCTTTCCGTTTGCATTTAAGAGCGCTCTTACAAGAAAAGTCGAAATAATGCAAAATTGATGATACTAGTCGACGAAATTCAGGACTTTGTGCTCATTATTAGAAACAATGAGTACTTGTTCCAGTAAAAGCGTCTTCTTATCTTTTTAAATATCGTTGTAAATATTAGAAAAAGGACTTATTAAATTAGTAATGAATTTTTTTCTGATGGTCGTTTCCGAAAAACCGCGTGAAGCACTGAACGGCAAGCTCTTATTTGGAAATGTTGAGAAGTTTACTCTGCTAAACCTGGCTATTTTGTATTACTAATACCCTGTACTTTAGGCATATCAAACGATATTTTTCCTACATACCTTTGAGAAAGAGAAAATCAAAGTAAAACGAACTCAATTTTCTCTCCGAAACAAGTGTCAATTTCTACGAAAATCTACTTAATATCGAAGTCATTTTCATACTCAAGCAATCTGCAACGTTTGCTTATACTGTTGGTATACATTAGTGTTTATGAAATTCTACTATAATTTTTTGGCAATTTTTTGAAAACTACTCTATATTACCGATGACGCGCGCTCGCCAGCTCAGTGCCGCGGCAGAGCTTGTACAGGCAGGACGTGTGTCGGTCGGCTCCGCACATTTTCAACGGCGACGACGAGGTTTTTTATCATTGTGTGCGGCGGGCGCCGTGTAAAACGCTATACTGTGTGCGTGTAAACCGCAACGAGAGACTTTGATCCTAGCACTGTTCTTATAGTATTATAATTTATAATGGTACAGTTTAATAAACTACCGGACAGGATTAAAAATATTTGAAACTACCTGACATTCTATATGTATTTATTTGACTCAAGATAGTACTCAGGGTCTGATGATGGAGCCGGAAGGTGGTCACCGGTACCAATCAACCATGCAACTAAACCACTTTGTGTTTAGGCTCGTTTTATTCATCTCAACAAGATCTTTGACACAAGATAGTACTCAGGGTCTGATGATGGAGCCGGAAGGTGGTCACCGGTACCAATCAACCATGCAACTAAACCACTTTGTGTTTGGGCACGTTTGATTCGGCTCAACAAGATCTTTGACTTAAGATAGTACTCAGGGTCTGATGATGGAGCCGGAAGGTGGTCACCAGTACCAGTCAACCATGCAACTAAAACACTTCGTGTTTGGGCTCGTTTGATTCGTCTCAACAAGATCTTTGACACAAGATAGTACCAGTACTCAGGGTCTGATGATGGAGCCGGAAGGTGGTCACCGGTACTAATCAACCATGCAACTAAACCATTTCGTGTTTGGGCTCGTTTGATTCGTCTCAACAAGATCTTTGACACAAGATAGTACTCAGGGTCTGATGATGGAGCTGGAAGGTGGTCACCGGTACCAATCAACCATGCAACTAAACCACTTCGTGTTTAGGCTCGTTTTATTCGTCTCAACAAGATCTTTGACACAAGATAGTACTCAGGGTCTGATGATGGAGCCGGAAGGTGGTCACCGGTACCAATCAACCATGCAACTAAACCACTTCGTGTTTGGGCTCGTTTGATTAGTCTCAACAAGATCTTTGACACTGAAGATACACAAGGTTTGATTATGGAGCTGAAAGGTGGCCACGGGTACCAGTCTATCATGTAACTGAACCACTTCGTGTTTAGGCACGTTTTATTCATCTCAACAAGATCTTTGACACAAGATAGTACTCAGGATCTGATGATGGAGCTCGAAGGTGGCGACGGGTACCTGTCTATCATGCAGTGTTGGCATCAATCTGAACTAAATCAAACCGGATTGATCAATCGAATTGACGCGTCAATCCGAATTGACCAATCCGAATTGATCAATTCGAATTGATTTAATTCTGATTGACGCGTGAATCCGATTGAATCAATTGGAATTTACGCATCAATCCTCAATTCGGTTTAAATCAATTCTCAATCTAGATTAACCCCTTCCCCTTCCCTAAGATAAGAAAGGGTCCCTTTCCCTTCCCTAAGATTAGTTTTCAAAGGTGTCCTTTTTAGGGACTTACTTACTGGACTTAAAGTCGATATCTGAGGTTCCCAGAGGTTCGAAAACGTGTTCCTGATGTCAGTATTGACTGATGTCCCTTTTAGGGACATTTTTCGAAATTGGCCAATTAGGTACGTTCATATTCGTAATCGATGTCGACCATAGGTCCCGAAAAATGTTTCTGACGTCAGTATTGAAGGATGTCCCTTCCATTTCGGGACATTTTTTTAAATTGATCGTTGGCACTTTAAAACGATATCTGAGATTTCCAAAGGTTCCGTAACATGTTTCCGACGGCAATACAGACGGAGATTCCTTTTTTTTCTGGACATTTATGGGACATTTCTTCCAATTAACCGATTGCGTTCAAAATCGATATCTGAGGTGCCCAAAGGTTCCGACATATGTTTCTGACGGCAATACCGAAAAATGACCTTTTTTCAGCAGGATGGCGTAATGCAGGTAGTAAAGTAAGTACGCGGCTAAAGTGTAGAATCTAAATATTGCCGTTGAAACCATATTTTGCACTTCAGATATCGATTTTGAATGCAATCAGTCACTTTCAAAGAATGTCACTAAAATGTCCCAAAACAGGACACCTTTCAATATTGCAGTTGAAAAAATGTTTAGAAACCTCTGTTTACCTCAGATATCGATTTTAAACGCAATCGGGTAATTTCTAGAAATGGCCCAGTAAAGGACATCTCTCAATATTTCCCTCGGAAACAAGTTTCGAAACCTTTGGGCACCTCAGATATCGATTTTGAACGCTATCGGTTAATTTCAAGGAAAGTCCCGAAAATGTTCCAAAAAGGACATCCTTCATATAGCCGTCGGAAACATGTTTCGGAACCTTTGGTAAACTCAGACACCGCTTTTGAACGCATTTGGTCAGTTTCACAAAAATGGCCTAAATAAAAAGGACATTAGGTAGGTACCTACATACAAAGTAATCGTCAATCCGAATTGACGATTGAGGATTGACCGATCAATTCGAATTAACGATTAGTAATCGTCAATCTTCAATCAGTAGATTTAGAATTAGTTTCGTCAATCGTCAATTCGAATTGATCGGTCAATTCTCAATCGTCAATCGTCAATTCGAATTGATTTTTTGCCAACACTGCTATCATGTAACTGAACCACTTCATGTTTGGGCTCGTTTGATTCGTCTCAACAAGACCTTGGACACAAGTTAGTACTCAGGGTCTGATGATGGAGCTGGACTGTGGCCACGGGTACCAGTCTACCATGTAACTGAACCACTTCGTGTTTGGGCTCGTTTGATTCGTCGCAATAAGTACTTTGACACAAGATACTACTCAGGGTCTGATGATGGAGCTCGAAGGTGGCGACGGGTACCAGTCTATCACATAACTGAACCACTTCGTGTTTGGGCTTCGTGTTTGGTTTATCACCTAGTGTCAAAGATCTTGTTAAGACGAATCAAACGAGCCTAAACACGAAGTGGTTTATTTGCATGGTTGATTGGTACCGGTGACCACCTTCCAGCTCCATCATCAGACTCTGAGTATCACCTAGTGTCAAAGATCTTGTTGAGACTAATCAAACGAGCCTAAACATGAAGTGGTTTAGTTGCATGGTTGATTGGTACCGGTGACCACCTTCCGGCTCCATCATCAGACTCTAAGTATCACCTAGTGTCAAAGATCTTGTTGAGACTAGTCAAACGAGCCTAAACATGAAGTGGTTTAGTTGCATGGTTGATTGGTACCGGTAACCAACTTCCAGCTCCATCATCAGACTCTGAGTACTGTCTTGTGTCAAAGATCTTGTTGAGACGAATCAAACGAGCCCAAACACGAAATTGTTTAGTTACATGAGAGACTGGTACCCGTGGCCACCTTCCAGCTCCATCATCAGACCCTGTGTATCTTCAGTGTCAAAGATCTTGTTGAGACGAATTAAACGAGCCCAAACACGAAGTGGTTTAGTTACATGATAGACACCAGTCTATCATGTAACTAAACCACTTCGATGGAGCTGGAAGGTGGCCACGGGTACCAACCCGTGGCCACCTTCCAGGTCCATCATCAGACCCTGTGTATCTTCAGTTTCTTGTTTCTTGTAAATAAGCGAGTACCTATAATTTCTTTCGAGTAATATACGTTCATAAATACGAGTATGGGGCTATTCATAAATTACGTCGTTTCAAATGGGGATGGGGGGGAGGGGATCTGGACATCGGATGATGGTAGCATGATGTAGGAGGAAACAGAGTCATCCGAAGCATGATTTTTGGATGATTTGAGGGATGGGGGGTCAAAAATAGATGACGTAATTTATGAACAGCCCCTATGTACATTTGCACTGCATTTAGTATTTTCGTACTTACCAAATAACAGTTTTAGGACTTTATAAGTTAAGTACAGTTAGTGTTGTTATGGTTGATTTCAATATGCTTCGCGAAGGATCAAGAATGTTTAATCCATCATTGTAGTGCGAGTGTGGTAGAAGGGATCGGAATACTGAGCTCGCACGGCCTGCCGCAGCGCGTAAAATACCTAAACTCGCTCAACCCCGAAATGTAATAGCACTCTTAATAAAATTCAATCTAAATTTCATTAAGGCCCTATTACGAATCTCTTGTACGAGGAAATAAGTGGACACGATATAAATACGATTCCAATTTAATACCATCGTGTCAATTTTCAATTCGAGAACTAACCTGCCTTTAAGTAATAGGTATCAAAGCAGCCACTTTTCATTATACGGTTTCCGTTTATGACTTCACTGTTCAAGTTTATTGAACAAGCAATGGACAGATTGAACTACCCGAGTTAAATGGGTCACAGGAGGCCGATTTGAACTTACAAGTAGTTGTTAAATTGATCACATTTTGTCGTTCGTGCATCCCGCTTGTACTTATAAATTATAAGTTGTACTTTTACTTATAAATATTATAATACGATACGCTTGTACTTGTAACAGTAGGGGAAGATAAACTGAGAATAATAGCACATCAATTTCTAACGGATTTTAAAATAGCTCTGAAATAAGAAAGTATTATTTCTCAAAAATGGACGGCAAAGTCGACTTTGCCGTCTAAAAACGTGGTCGCGAAGCGCATAGTTTATGGTCAGACAAAAATTAAAAAGTTAAAAACATTGCAGTCTCGATTTTGGGACTGCAATGTTGCATACAAATTCCATTATTTGTCGAGTTCCAAACTTTTTAAAAGTTGAAATTACCATATCAAATGAAGGCACAGGCCCATTAAACAGCCAAACAGATGAATAATACCGCGACTATTTAGATGTCTCAAATAGGTTGGCGTATTTTTGGCAGAAAAATACACTTCTATTTTTTTATTTAAAAAAATAAAAAGGCGGCAAGGGCTTTTTCTGTCAAAATATATATGTAAGAACGTTGCTTTTGTAAAATATTTCTATGATATTTATATTTCTTGCACCATTTTTGAGAAAAGCACTATATATGACTCGGCTGGAAGGCTACTTGCTGGCTTCGGATTCAATTAAACGGACTCCCAAGGTCGTCCGTTTACTACTTCCGAGCCTCGACAATAATGTACTATTTCAGTTAAATTTAAAAATAACAGACAGATATTTCAAAAGCCGAGTATAGGTTATAAATTATTGGCTATATTTGCTTTTTATATTACCGCTTACGCGAGATGACATGAGCGTAAACCGATTTCTAGGAGACTTTTCGAGAGAATATCAATCCACTATGTATGGAGTGAGCACTATAAGCTTCCCATATAACCATTCCAGTCGCAGAATCATCAAAGTGGTAACTAAATGTCAGATGTGTCGTAACAGAGTCCACACAATGTGTCTAGAATTGTTTCGAAACAAAGTGTCGTCGCCGTGTGTACACTTTTCCGTAACAAGGTGTCGACACATTTGTGTGCACTTTGCGTGCGGTTTGCGACTAAATCTGACAGAAAATTTGTGACAGCAAATGTCAATATAAAATACCTCTTGAAAACCAAGGTTTGTCAAACTACTATTAGTGTCTCGTGTGCTCGTAAGTAATTCTAGTAAGTCATCATGGGCGATGCAAATGAAAACCATATAAACACCCAACACCCGTCAACCTTTTACAGAAAAGTTTTTAAAGAAATGCAATAAGCTACTTAGGTCAGCCAACGAATGCTCCAAAACGTTGTAGAGGGAAATGCTCGGAACACAATTTTTGACTCTGTAACTTGGTTTGGACAAGTTAGGAGGTGAACATATCAAAAGTCCCCGGCCGTAGCCCTTGAGCGGGGGGAAGAGAGGGGGCCTTGAAGGTCCCATTTTCCGGTTTTTCGATTATATCTCGGAAACTATGCATCTTAGCGACATGGCCACTTATACAAAATGAAAGTTAATTTAATTTGTTACAAGTTTATTCTGTCAATTTTTTCGATATGTTGAATAGTTTTTGAGATATCCGCTCTTGAAAGTTTATTTAGGGCTCTCAATATTATCTTGATATATCTACATCAGTGAAGGTGCTAGGCCGTGTATGGTATCGTTTTCGTATAAATCTGGGTTGCTGAATCCATTTAAGGTATCACATTGACACCATTCCACAAAATTAAAAAAAAATCTTTTTAGGGTTCCGTACCTCAAAAGCAAAAAACGGAATCCTTATAGGATTACTCGTGCGTCTGTATGTCTGTCCGTCTGAATACACAAAATAGTTCTTTACCTATAGATGACAGGAAAACCTATTAGAAATGTGCAGTTAAGCGCGCGTCGGACTTAATGTACGGAACCCTTAATACGCTCGTCCGACTCGCACTTGGCCGGTTTTTTTTAAACTCCTCTTGACGCTTAACCGCTGAACCGATTTCGTTGAAATTTGGTATAGAAATAGTTTGCGTCCCGGAACAGGACATAGGATAGATCTTATAACCAAGCAACCTTTTGAAGGTGTGAAAAGTGGCGTGGAAATTTGTACGGGAAATCAATAACCGCTGAACCGATTTATATTAAATTTGGGATGGTCTACATCTTTGATTTAGTTAAAAATGATAAAAAAAACATGACTTCAAACCTAAACTTAAACAGTATTAACTTCAAGAAGTCAATTCTGAATTCCCCCCTACACCTCATTTCACACCTTTAAAGGATGATTTTTGAGATAACTTTTTATGTCCTGTCTCGGGACTCAAAATATATGTGTACTAAATTTAAATTAAAACTGTTCAGCAGTTTAAGCGTGAAGAGGAGTTTAAAAGAAAGTAAGTTTATATGTTTTTACTTTGGAATGGTGTCAATGTGATACCATAACTAAATTTGGTACTGCGCATTTATACGAAAACGATACCAAACATGGCCTCGTAGCTTTACTGTTGTAGAAGTCAAAATAAAATTGAGAGCCCTAAATTCTTATTACTTGACCAAACTTGTGTAGAAGGAAAAGGAAAAATAAAAGTCTTCGGCAGGAATATAAACACAAATATATTTTTTTTTTTTTGCGTTACTATTTCAATCATCAAATATAAACATACCTTGATTATATTATTCTAGTGAGATCCTCATAGATAAACAAAAACATTTACTTAAAAAATTACAAGGTCGAAATGTCACGGAACTTGTGAGAGTAATATGTGAAAAATAAAAACTTTTATGACAAAAAAATCTGGACACAATTTAAGAAGCATCCAATTGCGTCGAGGATTCATCTGTATTTTTGCTTGTTTCATTACCTCCTCGCTTCTTTTTTTGTCCTTTGTATTCTGTAGCAATTTGTTAGATCTGAAAATAAAGATAACTTGCGTCGTCACGGATGTCGATTTATAGGTTTTAGGGAGTGCAGAATTCGAAAACTATGATCATTTTATATTCCAAGATGGCGGCTACGTATTTTGTCATAAAAGTCGTCATGGATATCGTTTTATAGGTTTTAGGGAGTGCAGAATTCGAAAATGATGACCATTTTGGATTCCAAGATGTCTGCCGTGCACTTTGTCATATAAGCCGTCATAGATGTTGATTTATAGGTGTTAGGAAAAGCAGATTTCGAAAATGATGACCATGACCAACAAAACGACATCCATATCGACTTTTAACATAGTGCATGGCCGCCATCTTGGATTCCAAAATAGTTATTATTTTCGAAATCTGCGCTCCCTAAAACCTATAAAACGACATCCATGACGACTTTTATGACATAGTGCATGGCCGCCATCTTGGAATCCAAAATGGTCATCGTTTTCGAAATCTGCGCCCCCTAAAACCTATAAAACGACACCCATGACGACTTATATGACATAGTGCATGGCCACCATTTTGGAATCCAAAATGGTCATCATTTTCTAAATCTGCGCCCCCCAAAACCTATAAAACGACACCCATGACGACTTTTATGACATAGTGCATGGCCGCCATTTTGGATTCAAAAATGGCCATCATTTTCGAAATCTGCGTCCTCTAAAACCTATAAAACGACATCCATGACGACTTTTATGACATAGTGCATGGCCGCCATCTTGGAATCCAAAATGGTCATCGTTTTCGAAATCTGCGCCCCCTAAATCCTATAAAACGACACCCATGACGACTTATATGACATAGTGCATGGCCACCATTTTGGAATCCAAAATGGTCATCATTTTCTAAATCTGCGCCCCCCAAAACCTATAAAACGACACCCATGACGACTTTTATGGCATAGTGCATGGCCGCCATTTTGGATTCCAAAATGGTCATCATTTTCAAAATTGGAGCCCCCCAAAACCTATAAAACGACATCCATGACGACTTTTATGACATAGTGCATGGCCGCCATTTTGGATTCCAAAATGGTCATCATTTTCGAAATCTGCGCCCCCCAAAACCTATAAAACGACACCCATGACGACTTTTATGACATAGTGCATGGCCGCCATTCTGGATTACAAAATGGTCATCATTTTCTAAATCGGGGCCCCCTAAAACCCATAAAACGACATCCATGACGAATTTTATGACATAGTGCATGGCCGCCATTTTGGAATCGAAAATGGTTATCATTTTCGAAATCTGCGCCCCCCAAAACCTATAAAACGACACCCATGACGACTTTTATGACATAGTGCATGGCCGCCATTCTGGATTCCAAAATGGTCATCATTTTCTAAATCTGCGCCCCCCAAAACCTATAAAACGACACCCATGACGACTTTTATGACATAGTGCATGGCCGCCATTCTGGATTCCAAAATGGTCATCATTTTCTAAATCTGCGCCCCCCAAAACCTATAAAACGACATCCATGACGACTTTTATGACATAGTGCATGGCCACCATTTTGGAATCCAAAATGGTCATCATTTTCTAAATCTGCGCCCCCCAAAACCTATAAAACGACACCCATGACGACTTTTATGACATAGTGCATGGCCGCCATTTTGGATTCCAAAATGGCCATCATTTTCGAAATCTGCGTCCCCTAAAACCTATAAAACGACATCCATGACGACTTTTATGACATAGTGCATGGCCGCCATCTTGGAATCCAAAATGGTCATCGTTTTCGAAATCTGCGCCCCCTAAATCCTATAAAACGACACCCATGACGACTTATATGACATAGTGCATGGCCACCATTTTGGAATCCAAAATGGTCATCATTTTCTAAATCTGCGCCCCCCAAAACCTATAAAACGACACCCATGACGACTTTTATGGCATAGTGCATGGCCGCCATTTTGGATTCCAAAATGGTCATCATTTTCAAAATTGGAGCCCCCCAAAACCTATAAAACGACATCCATGACGACTTTTATGACATAGTGCATGGCCGCAATTTTGGATTCCAAAATGGACATCATTTTCGAAATCTGCGCCCCCCAAAACCTATAAAACGACACCCATGACGACTTTTATGACATAGTGCATGGCCGCCATTCTGGATTACAAAATGGTCATCATTTTCTAAATCGGGGCCCCCTAAAACCCATAAAACGACATCCATGACGAATTTTATGACATAGTGCATGGCCGCCATTTTGGAATCGAAAATGGTTATCATTTTCGAAATCTGCGCCCCCCAAAACCTATAAAACGACACCCATGACGACTTTTATGACATAGTGCATGGCCGCCATTCTGGATTCCAAAATGGTCATCATTTTCTAAATCTGCGCCCCCCAAAACCTATAAAACGACACCCATGACGACTTTTATGACATAGTGCATGGCCGCCATTCTGGATTCCAAAATGGTCATCATTTTCTAAATCTGCGCCCCCCAAAACCTATAAAACGACATCCATGACGACTTTTATGACATAGTGCATGGCCGCCATCTTGGAATCCAAAATGGTCATCATTTTTGAAATCTGCGCCCCCCAAAACCTATAAAATGACACCCATGACGACTTTTATGACATAGTGCATGGCCGCCATATTGGATTTCAAAATGGTCATCATTTTCTAAATCTGCGCCCCCCAAAACCTATAAAACGACACCCATGACGACTTTTATGGCATAGTGCATGGCCGCCATTTTGGATTCCAAAATGGTCATCATTTTCAAAATTGGAGCCCCCCAAAACCTATAAAACGACATCCATGACGACTTTTATGACATAGTGCATGGCCGCAATTTTGGATTCCAAAATGGACATCATTTTCGAAATCTGCGCCCCCCAAAACCTATAAAACGACACCCATGACGACTTTTATGACATAGTGCATGGCCGCCATTCTGGATTACAAAATGGTCATCATTTTCTAAATCGGGGCCCCCTAAAACCCATAAAACGACATCCATGACGAATTTTATGACATAGTGCATGGCCGCCATTTTGGAATCGAAAATGGTTATCATTTTCGAAATCTGCGCCCCCCAAAACCTATAAAACGACACCCATGACGACTTTTATGACATAGTGCATGGCCGCCATTCTGGATTCCAAAATGGTCATCATTTTCTAAATCTGCGCCCCCCAAAACCTATAAAACGACACCCATGACGACTTTTATGACATAGTGCATGGCCGCCATTCTGGATTCCAAAATGGTCATCATTTTCTAAATCTGCGCCCCCCAAAACCTATAAAACGACATCCATGACGACTTTTATGACATAGTGCATGGCCGCCATCTTGGAATCCAAAATGGTCATCATTTTTGAAATCTGCGCCCCCCAAAACCTATAAAATGACACCCATGACGACTTTTATGACATAGTGCATGGCCGCCATATTGGATTTCAAAATGGTCATCATTTTCTAAATCGGGGCCCCCTAAAACCTATAAAACGACATCCATGACGACTTTTATGACATAGTGCATGGCCGCCATCTTGGAATCCAAAATGGTCATCATTTTTGAAATCTGCGCCTCCTAAAACCTATAAAACGACACCCATGACGACTTTTATGGCATAGTGCATGGCCGCCATTTTGGACTCCAAAATGGTCATCATTTTCAAAATTGGGGCCCCCTAAAACGTATAAAACAACATCCATGACGACTTTTATGACACTGCATGGCGGCCATTTTGGATTCCAAAATGGTCATCATTTTCGAAATCGGCACTCCCTAAAAGCTATAAATCGACACCCATCTCGACTTTTATGACAAAGTGTTTGGCTACCATCTGCATGCAAGACATTTCTATTATTTTTACGTACATAAATGGCCCCCTGTCAACTTCCAACCGAGATTTAATCGATAATTTATTCGATTAATGTTCAGATTAATTCAATTTCAATCTATGTTAGGTCGACTAAACTAATCGTGATTAAAATTTGAGAATTAACTTTTTTTATTCCATTAATTAGTCGAATAAACAGTTAATCTATTAAGTCCCATCTCTGACCACGGCATTTTTACACTTTGAGAATATCTGAAAACAAATGAACACAAGGAGCCATTTTGCAAATCCAATAACTTTGTTATTACTTTTGACAGCGCGTGTCATGTGTCTACACAGAGTCGACACAAAGTCGAAACATTTGCGACTACTTTGTGACTGCAATATTTCTCAGCCTTAAACCATATTTATACATCATAATTAACAAGTTTCGTAGTATGTAAAGCGTTATTTCTGTTATTTAAGTATAGTATACGCATCGAAGTACTAAAAATGCATCAAATAATATATTTATGAACACAGGCACTGAGAAGTAAACAATTTCATTTCCGGCTAAACTAAAACAATTTGGTGGCGCGTTGATTATATTACACTTAGTTTATCAAATCACTCGAGCAGTTTAATTCCCCATAATAATTTAAGTCCTATTGTAATATAAATGCAAACAATATATAATTACGTCTTGTAATCCGTTTTAGAGATGGCGTATTAATGTCACTTATTTTTATTTAACTATTTTTCCATCTGACAGTTTCCATTTGACAGGAACAAAATGAACGAATGAACGAATGATTTTGGCATAAAGTAGTCGCAAACTAGTAACAATGTGTGCACACGGCGACCACACTTTATGTCACTTTGTGTCATGTGTCGACCCTTCCCCATTTCTGGTAACTGTGTCGACACGGCGACGACTCTGCGACTGGAATTGTGACCGAAACAGACGGTGTCGACACAAGATGTGTCTACACCGCGTCGTAACGGCGACTGGAAATGGTTGTATGGGTTACTACTTCTTTGTCTATGGTTTGATCTCTATGGTCTGTCACGCGTATGTCATGCGACTACGCGACTATGTCAAACAAAGTCGCGTGATTTCGCCTGACATCGCAGCCGAAAAAATATGTCGCGAGACAAAATTCTCCCCTATTGAATTCGAGACTTTAAAGTGTACAAAACCGGTTTGGAAAAGTAAGTCATTATACACTCATTATTTCCCTTTAAAATTTTTTACGACCCAAGTCTTGCTTGACATGAACAGAGGACCTACTGCGAACACCGAAGTTCGAAAATTGCGGGCTTCTTTCTCTGTCACTCTAATTAACCCGAAACTGGAGTAAAAGAGAAAGATGCCCGCAATTTGTGAACTACGACTTTCGCGGTTATAGCCCAGAACGTTAATTAGCCGTATCGTGACGAGGAGCTGCGTGTTGGGTGGCGAGAGAACATTTTGTTTTATAAGTACAACACTTTTATTACGTGGAAAATACTTAAATACACGTGAAATAAGGCTTATTAACAAGGTGGATGAAGAAAACGATGACTTTTCCGTTACGTTATTAATTTATTGCTTACGTAACTTACTAAGAAACAATTGTTCCTTTTGGTGTATTATATTTTTTATATATTACTTACTTTAAAAAAGAATCCATATCCCAAGTTGAAAACGTAATTATCTATCTATCTATCTTTGAATCGTCATTTTCGCTGCAGTAAAGTCATACTTTTGCCAAATCATGTTAATGATACTACTTAGGTACTTAGGCACATCTTCTAAAGATTACATTCCATATATGGAGACGCATTCTGATTGCAGTAACAGGTTATGAATTTGATCTGGATTTGTTATGTATATGGTCTGTCAGTGTCAAAAGTGACATTTCCGGTTGCATTATAGTGGGAAATGTTGTCCAAATTGAATAATTACTAATTAGCTCCCATCGCAATGGCAATTTGGGAATACCACTTTAATAATAAATAATAAGCTGGAGTCACTCAATTTATCAAGGAATGTGACTCGTATATTGACATTTTCTTTGCTAATGTGATCTGAAATGTAACTTTTAATACATTTTTAAATAGGTACTACCTATGTTCACATGCAACCTTGCATTTCTATCAAGATTTATACAAAGCACATTATTAACAAGCGGACACAAATGCAAATATGTCGCATGTTTCCAATTTTAAATGTGAACCGTTAGTAAAAGTATTAAGGTTATAGTATCATTGGCTGAGTTGTTATGTAATACCTTATTTTATTTATTATTTGCGTAACACGTTCGTTTATCAGATGTTAATTGTATCAGGCTAACAAGAATTTCAATGTTTTTCGAAATTGTACTGAGCGGCCAAATAAATTTTCAAATGAAACTATCTGAAGCTTGTAAAATGAAGATAGTTCTTTATTTTTACGTAATATTTTAATATGCGTTTCACACAGGGAGAGAGTAGGGTAGTTCTAAATAAATAGGTATCTGGCTCTAAAATAAACAGAAGAATTACAAGAACATGAAAGTTGTAGGAAAATACCAGAATATTTTTAAAGCAAAATTTACAAACCTACGTGACTTCGTTTTCGCACTGCGAATGGTTAAAATACAACATTAAATTTTTAATCATAGAGTTACGGTACCGCTGCCTTCATGCTTACTATATGTTGTTAGTGTTTTGAGAGACTTCATACATACATACATACATACATACATACATACATACATACATACATACATACATACATACATACATACATACATACATACATACATACATACATACATACATACATACATACATACATACATACATACATACATACACACATACTTACATACATACATACATACATACATACATACATACATACATACATACATACATACATACATACATCCATCCATACATCCATACATACATACATGGATACATACATACATACATACATACACCACTGGCTCAGTGACCCAAAGAGGATCTTGGCCTCTGACACAAGAGAGCGCCATTCTGCCCTATTCTGCGCCACTTCACGCCAGTTGGGTATTCCGAGGGCGGACAGGTCTTTTCGGGCTTCGCCACTCCAGCGGTATCCGGGGCTTGAGAGACTTCATACTTACTATTTTTTCATTGCTTCTAAATACACGCTATAATTACCAGATTTTTTCCGTAACGCCAAATTCAAAAAGTTGTAAGTAAACTTCCCGTGTATTTGCAAGGTAAATTGCTTCTTCATGGTCCATTATGAAAAATAAATAAAGCGTGAAGCCGAAATTATTTCAGCTCCTAAACGCCGTGACGGCGCAACTCACTGCCCGATTCGAACTTTAAGATACGTCAATAAATAGATCTAGAAACGATATGGATTAGATGTGTCAGTGTCAAAAGTGACGTTTTTATCTAATCCACACGACGACTTATCTAATCCATATCGTTTCTAGGTCTATTAATTGACGTATCTTACAGTTCGAATCGGGCCGTCAGGCTGTTTGGACAATAGTATGAAAGAGTGAGGCTATCGATATAAACACCATGACCCATAACGGAACGAAGACAGGATGTGTTTAGGTTGTTCGTTTGCGGTATTCTGCTTCTAAAAGATTTTTTGTAATGCTGCTGCTCTTTATTTATTTTTTAATTTTGAATTAATAACAAAATAAAGGAACTGTAAATAATATGCGTATGCTATCATAATCGTTGTAGACTTTTCTGTGTCTAACTTTAAGTCTATATTTTGTTACAGGTTTTAAACATTTTTCGGTCGGAGGTAATAAGTTTGAAATAAAATGAATAGCATCAGTCTAAATTTTTTCTCGTTTCATAAGTTAATAGTTAATACGAATTATTTTCTTAAGTATAGTATTATTTAATTGTATGCACGAATCTAAGGCATTGTAACAAAGGCATTGTAACGAATACAATTTTAAAGAAAAAAATACTTTCCAAGTGAAAATAATATCAAATGAAACGTTAACAAAATGACAGAATCGACGTTTTTCCTGGAAACGTTTTCAATTTGTATTTCATTTCCGTTACTCCGGAGAATTAATTACACACTTAGCTTTAAAACCCTCTTATTAAAATCCAGACTCAAAAAAGAAGGGTTTCCAAAGAGTTGAGTAAAAAAGGTCGACAATTTATTCGGGGGTCGAGCTGGGCATCACTAATCGGTGTCATCAATCAGCGCTTCCCGGCGATCGGATCAACTGACGGCCCCCACTCCCCTTTTACCCACTTTTGGTGACACATTGGCGGAAATTTAAGAAAACTTAGTTCGAAAAAAAAGGGATGTGGCCATAAGTTACAACCTAAAATGAATAAGGTCAACAAAGCGGTGTCTCCGAAAGACCCTATATATGAAAATTACGAATCATTTAACTGTAATACGTTATTTCTATCCACATAATTTGTGACAACATATTAGGAACGATAAACGTTAACGGTAAACGAATATCCTGTACTATTTTTTTAGATTAATAACTGTAACGAGATAATCTTGTAACCACGAGTACCTACCTAACATATTCAACGTCAATTCGCTTTGTTTGCTTCTCAATTAAGCTATCCTACCTTGATAAACCTATTCCGAGCATAAAATCGTGTTTTTTTAAGATCTGTAGTACTTAATATTGCCTATTTATATTTGCGAAATTGAGTGAAAATGGCCAAACGCAACGAGCGAAGTTACGAGAGTTAGCTAAAGAGGGCGACAAGGGACCTTTTTATTATATTACTATTTTATCTAGCGAAATGTCTACCTTAATCTACGTAACAAAATTATTTCTCTGAACAGCAAACTCGAAAAGCATCAAGAATAATAACAATCCCCCTAACTCCATATCCTCTGACCTCGGATTCTTTACAATAAAGCCCACTTGCACCATTCTACTAACCCGAGGTTAACCGGTTAAACCTGGAGTTACTATGGTTACCAGTACAATTTGACACTAGGTTAAATGTCTAACCGCTTAACCCCGCGATATTGGGATGGTGCAAGTGGGCCTAACACGATTAAATTTATTGTTCTTATATGTCAACTGGAAAATACCGTACCAAATTGGGTTAACAATGTATACTTGAGATACCATAGATCGTCTTTAAACATGAAAGAGGAACCCTATATTATATTAAAACTTCGTTTGTCTTTGACGATTATAATCTGTTTTTTAACATATTTTTTTATAAAAACATTGCAGACTATATAGAATAAAATACATCATCGCAAAGGTATACAATTTCCAAGAAAGATTTATTCAATTCGCCGTCGTTGTTATTCCTAGTTTTGTATAAAGAGAAAGAAGACTTCATTGTCTTTGAAAATTCAGTTTCATGCGATATACTTAGGAGAAAGGAGAAAATAAGTTGGGTATACCTATACTCTATTTGTTACTCCGTTTTGTTCGCTGTCGTTCACATCCGTGTGTGACTCGCTCTAAATCCTGACCGTGCTTCGGCATGCCGGTAGAAGCGGTGTTCAAGTGTATTTAGGTTGTTTTACACGTGCCTACTGCCTAGTGTACTGGAACTTCGTGCCAATCGCTTTCCGTGCGTGGGCGAATCGATCGCATCGTCGAACCAATATGCGAGCGCCTTCGGAGAGATACAGATCTAGAAGCCACTTAAACTAGCTCGTTGAATTACTCAACTCAACTGTGCAACGGAAGAGAATTAACAATGCTTGTACTCGTAATTAAGTGACTTCTAGTGCAAATCAACATTGCGCCTTTTAAAACCGAACCACTACTCAAATAGTAGGTGAGGTTTTTGCGCAGATTTAATTTATTGAAAATGTCTCTTGTTTACTTGCTAAACAAGAGGTTAATCATTTGTACGCAGCTTAAGCTTTTACCATACCGTTCCACCAACCTTCAAAGCCCCCTACCGGACTAGTCAGGGGTCGGCAAAATGCAGCTCAGGAGCAGCATACGGCTCTTCAAGCTAACTGAAAAATGAATATATCTTAGTTCTTAGACATCTGAAAGAAACATTTGGGGCTTTTTGGTATTCCTAGAACTACGGCTCGATTCGGAAAATGAATTATTTAGATTCACTAGATATGAAATAGTAAATATATGTGACGTTCCACGGCTGGCGCCGCGATTCGGGAAATGAGTTAGAGATTCACTAGATATAAAATATAGTACACATATATGACGTTCCACAGCAAAAGGTACCATATGGCGGCTGGCGCTTACGTAGCATAGCGCCGCAATAATATTGGAGCGGCGTTTATAATAGCGTAAGCGCCAACCGCCATATGGTACCTTTACCCGTGGGACGTCACATATCTTTACGATATCGTATCTAGTTTATCTCTAATTCATTTCCCGAATCGTGCCGTTAGTGATATCACCTGCGGTTGGCTCAACTCGTCTTGTCAAAAGTTTGCTAACTGTCTTGGTTTGTTTAACATGCTTTGCCTTTACTGTTTATAAGCCACGAATATGTATTATTTTTTATACGTTATCTAGTAGTTGATTTTTAGGGTTCCGTACCCAAAGGGTAAAACGGGACCCTATTACTAAGACTTCGCTGTCCGTCCGTCCGTCCGTCCGTCCGTCCGTCTGTCACCAGGCTGTATCTCACGAACCGTGATAGCTAGACAGTTGAAATTTTCACAGATGATGTATTTCTGTTGCCGCTATAATAACAAATACTAAAAACAGAATAAAATAAAGATTTAAATGGGGCTCCCATACAACAAACGTGATTTTTGACCAAAGTTAAGCAACGTCGGGAGGGGTCAGTACTTGGATGGGTGACCGTTTTTTTGCTTCTTTTTTTTTTGCATTATGGTACGGAACCCTTCGTGCGCGAGTCCGACTCGCACTTGCCCGGTTTTTTTTTAAGACACCGCTATCAACCCTACCCACTCATGTCACTGTTGACAAAGTCACGCCAACGATTATTATTTACCGTTTGATCGCCGGAAAAGAAAACTAAACCCGAACGACGGAATAAATAAAAAATACTTGAAATTTCATCCGTAAAATATTTGACAAAGCTATGTTTACCTTAGTCGCTGGGTCGGTCGGTGTTTTCTGTGATAACAGTCGGTCCATCGGGACCGTAGCATAGATCCATCCCCCGCTAGATAGTACATAATATATGGTATGTATTTGGCACAAGTAATCACCATGCATTTACGTTCCCATACTAAATACTATGAGAGCTTATAAATAAATAATATAATAAATATGCATAAGGCTCCAATTACAAACAAGAATAAAAACTGGGCTGTTGACCAAGATAGGTGCTATTGTAGTATTATGGGGCCAAATTCGACATGTACAACTGTCAGATTTCGCATCCACGTCAAATCAACAGTTGATTTTATTGCATACTGAGTGTTGATTCCATCAACGGTGGATAATATCATTTGGTACAACCAAAACTCCACTCTAAACTAAGGGTGGTTCGGTTTGGTTTGCTTGTCACCCTAACTGTGGATTGTTAATGTCAAATTTTGACATTGTACGTATTCGAAAACTTATGATTTTTCCCACATCAAAGGGAGATCAACACGATACGTCAAACGTCGTTTGTCGAATAGGGGTCATGTTCTGCTAAAATTACTTGCGTTGTCGCTCGCATATGTAAAGCGCAACTTTAAGTATGTATGCAGTCGCACACGACAATTCGACAATTAGTGCCATGCCTTATGGGAAACGATCGCAGAGATAGTTCAGAGCCGGAAACCGCTACCAACTTTTAGTATGTTGTTGGGCATGGCATTGGGTCTCCAAAACTGCCGGGAGACGGCGGCGCCGGCCATCTACTTCAGCGGAATGACGTCATCAAAATGACTCCCGCTTCGTTGCGAATATTGCATACTGCACCCAAACTATGCATAGCACATACACGTGTGGGGTATTAAATGAAAGCCAATTAAATAAACTATATTTTATTTATACAAAGTGTATCAAAATATGCAACAGTTTAAGAGAAATTTACAAAATAATAAAAATTACGTTATAAAATATTCGATTATTTGGGTTTTACAACCAAACCAAAAGTCGGACGATAAAGCAATGTACTACAACATTAAAGATGACGTCTCAAGCCATACACTGATATCAATAAAATCAAAATTGGACCAAATATGTGGAAATTATGCATCAAAATGTAGATATTTGCCCATACAAATGCATAAAAGTTAAAAAAATCCAAATTGGTCATTTTCAGGATAATCCGCATAAGCTTCTAGTATGTTATTAGCAATATGACCTGGATTCTAAAACTGCCGGGAGACCATCTCTGTTGTTCCTCAGTTACAAATAATGACGTCATACAAATAATCACTGCCGAATTTCGTAAAATGTCAATTATAGCTATACCACGAGTCTCACATACACGTGAGTTACATGTAATGAAAGGTTATTAAATGTATTATGATTCACCTAAACATTATTTGTAAAAAAAATGTACGGTTTAAGAGCTATAAACAAAGAAATACCACGTTTTATGGAAAAAGTAGATGTATATCAATTTTATAGCTAAACTAAAATCGTCAAATAAATTTTGCGTATAATATACGAAAAACCAGTTATTCAACTATATATCACAATTTAAATTTTACATTTCTGACAAAAACTGTGGAAGTGGTGGAAAAAAAACTAAAGCGCCCCAACAATTCTACCTTAATGCGCTCATATTATGCAAAGAATAGTTCTATTTATCGAGTATTAAATGAATGAACATTACATAAAATACATGAAAACGACATTTTCGAATGGAACCATAATTAAAAAAATAATAATTTACTTGATAAGTAAGCAAAATACTGTTTCTTTAAGTACATAATCTCCTCCTTTCAAAGTCGGTTAAAATGTAGCTTTTGTGACCTGGGCTACAAAGACAAAAAAATTGACACCTAATTTATCAAAATCAGTTCAGTAGTTTCATGCAAAGGGTACCTACACATGCACTCATAGATAGCAAATTCTGCCGTAGTCGGACAAAAAATTAAAATTCAATAATTAGACCTTTACTATTATGGCCTGGCGTGGCTTGGCATCTAACGTTGAAACCCTCAGGCCGTAGATGTTAGCAGGCCTAGCGGGCGTCGCCTCGATGAGTTAGCAAGATGCCTTATGGAGGCTTCGAATGACCAGAGGGGTGACCTGTATTTCGGAGGATCAGAGGGAAAATTCTGCCAGCCTTCTCAGTTCAGCCTTGAAACCCTTGCACCACTCAAGATTCCACTTTTATAAGAATACCCAACTGGCGCGAAGTGGCGCAGAATAGGGCAGAGTGACGCTCTTTTGTGTCAGAGGCCAAGATCCTCTTTGCTTTGGGTCACTGAGCCACTGATGTATGTATGTATAAGGCTAATCGAGGCTTAAATATATAATTATATTAATTATGTATCGCATTAATTGAACTGATATGGCATTTACCTCGATAAGGCATTTTGTATTAGGCATGTACCTACTTACTGGCATGTAACTTTACATTTCTCTAATAATGTAGCGTTAGGCCATGACAATAAGAGTCTATTTCATATTAATATTTACTGCGACTACAGCAGGAACTGCTGTCTACGTATGTAATTATGTATTTTTTACATGAAACAACTGATCTGATTTTGATAAATGAGGTGTCAATTTACTTGTCTTTGTACCCCAGGTCACAAAAACCACATTTTAACCGACTTTGAAAGGAGGAGATTATGTACTTAAAGAAACAGTATTTTGCTTACTTATCAAGTAAATTATTATTTTTTTTAATTATGGTTCCATTCGAAAATGTCGTTTTCATGTATTTTATGTAATGTTCTTTCATTTAATACTCGATAATTAGAACTATTCTTTGCATAATATGAGCGCATTAAGGTAGAATTGTTGGCGCGCTTTAGTTTTTTTTCCACAACTTCCACAGTTTTTATCAAAAATGTAAAATTTAAACTTTGATGTATAGTTGAATAACTGGTTTTTTAAATGTTATATGGAACGTTTTATTGACGATTTTAGTTTAGCTATAAAATTGATATACATCTACTTTTTCCATAAAACGTGGTATTTCTTTGTTTATAGCTCTTAAACCGTACATTTTTTTTACTAATAATGTTTAGGTGAATCATAATACATTTAATAACCTTTCATTACATGTAACTCACGTGTATGTGAGACTCGTGGTATAGCTATAATTGACATTTTACGAAATTCGGCAGTGATTATTTGTATGACGTCATTATTTGTAACTGAGGAACAACAGAGATGGTCTCCCGGCAGTTTTAGAATCCAGGTCATATTGCTAATAACATACTAGAAGCTTATGCGGATTATCCTGAAAATGACCAATTTGGATTTTTTTAACTTTTATGCATTTGTATGGGCAAATATCTACATTTTGATGCATAATTTCCACATATTTGGTCCAATTTTGATTTTATTGATATCAGTGTATGGCTTGAGACGTCATCTTTAATGTTGTAGTACATTGCTTTATCGTCCGACTTTTGGTTTGGTTGTAAAACCCAAATAATCGAATATTTTTTTACGTAATTTTTATTATTTTGTAAATTTCTCTTAAACTGTTGAATATTTTGATACACTTTGTATAAATAAAATATAGTTTATTTAATTGGCTTTCATTTCATACCCCACAAGTGTATGTGCTATGCATAGTTTGGGTGCAGTATGCAATATTCGCAACGAAGCGGGAGTCATTTTGATGACGTCATTCCGCTGAAGTAGATGGCCGGCGCCGCCGTCTCCCGGCAGTTTTGGAGACCCAATGCCATACCCAACAACATACTAAAAGTTGGTAGCGGTTTCCGGCTCTGAACTATATTCCCATAAGGCATATGACTAAATGCTAGTCATGCTAAGGCGTCCATACCCCTGTATGCAGATGGAATAATAGCGCCTGTATACGTAGGCAACTCTGAAAGTTCTTAGAAAAGGCTACTTAGAGATCATATAACAAAAAGAGGCATATTATTTATGAAAATATAACTCTTTATACTTTTTTGAGGTATATGCAATTTGGTCGTTATCTGTGTTTCTGGATTAATGGCAATTTGGAAATTGTACGTCGAGCGTTATTCTAATTTCGACCTAAGAATTTTTTCGTATTAATATTTATAACGATTTTCATTGTGGGCTCAGCCAACAACAGAGTTACAGTAGGCTTCAGTTATAGTTTCATAATGAAGCCTAGTTCTTGTACGTCTGTTTATTTTTTAAATTACACATTTAATCGCTTTTGTAGTTATTCAACGGATGATCATAGAGAAGCATGTCATTCAAGAGTGACGTCAAAAGTTTACATCGCACAGTTGTGCGGTTAATAAAAAATACTGGCAAAAAATTGTATATCAGTAGTTTTTGATATCCCTCAGTATTCATATGACACTGTTAAAAAAATCTTGCTTAAATTATTTTGTGTCAAAAAAGCTTGAATCCCGATGGGTACCTCATGAATTTCATACAAAACCTCCGAGGACCTAAAGTCGCCATACAAAAAAGGCATTGGAAGAATGAGCTGTGTGCGCTTCAGGGTAATCCTATCCTAATGAAAATTTGTACGCGTGGTCAGAAAGAGATAAAGCACGCATTAAAATAAAGAGTAACGTCCTAATTACTTCAGCTTTTTCTATTCTAAACACTTTCAGTTTGCCCCTCGTAATTATATATGGCGATCGCGAGTCTGTATAATTTGCTTACTTATAGCTCATATCTTTATATGTAAGCATGCATTATCTATCTATATATATAAATGCAAGTGTCCTGACTGACTGACTGACTGATTCATCAACGCAGAGCCGAAACTACAAAAGCCAGAAAGTTGAAATTTGCACACCAGATTGCATTTATAAAGTGTACAAGAGATAAGAAGCGATTTTGAGAAATTCAACCCCTAAGGGGGTTAAAAAGGGGATGAAAGTTTGTATGGGGTTAAAGTTTCTTTTTAAGCTAGGAATTTGAAATTTCGTAAAAAGATATATTATTAAAATACAAGAAAACTTATTTCAGCGTTTTTGAAAATTCATCCCCTAAGGTGGTGAAAAAGAGGTTGAAAGTTTGTATGGATATCAAAAAAATTTTCAAGTGGTGGACTTGAATCTTTGTATTTAGGGATATTTTTAGAAGACAGGAAAAGTAATTTCAGCGTTTTGTAAAATTCATCCCCTAACAGGGTTAAAAAGGGGTTGAAAATTTTAATCCATTACAAATGCTTTGAAACTGCGTAGAAAGGCATAATAGCCGATTACAAAAAAAGTGATTGCAACGTTTTTGGAAATTCAACCCCTAAGGGGGTTAAAAAGGGGATGAAAGTTCGTCTTCGGGTGCAAATTTTATTTTAAGCTAGGAACTTGAAACTTTGTAAATAAGTATCAAATTCAAATACAAGAAAACTGATTTCAGCGTTTTAGAAAATTCATCCCCCAAGGTGGTGAAAAAGGGGTTGAAAATTTGTATGGATATCAAAAAAATTTTCGAGCGCGGGACTTGAATCTTTGTATTTGGGGATATTATTAGAAGACAATAAAAGTAATTTCAGCGTTTTGTACAATTCATCCCCTAACAGGGTTAAAAAGTGGATGAAAGTTTGTATGGGGTTAAAGTTTTCTTTTGAGCTACGAATTTGAAACTTCGTTAAATGATGTATTATTAAAATACAAGAAAACTAATTTCAGCGTTTTTGAAAATTCAACCCCTAAGGTGGTGAAAAAGGGGTTGAAAGTTTGTATGGATATCAAACATTTTTTAGAGTGTGGGACTTGAATCTTTGTATTTAGGGATATTATTAGAAGACAGGAAAAGTAATTTCAGCGTTTTGTAAAATTCATTCCCTAACAGGGTTAAAAAGGGATTGAAAGTTTGAATCCATTACAAATGGTTTTGAAACATCTTAGAAAGGCATAATAGCCGAATGCAAAAAAAAGTGATTGCAACGTTTTTGGAATTTCAACCCCTAAGGGGATTAAAAAGGGGATGGAAGTTCGTCTGCGGGTGCAAATTTTATTTTAAGCAAGGAACTTGAAACTTTGTAAAAAGGTATTATATTAAAATACAAGAAAACTAATTTCAGCGTTTTTGATAATTCATCCCTATGGTGGTGAAAACGGGGTTGAAAGTTTGTATGGATATCATGCATTTTTTTCGAGCGCGGGATTTGAATCTTTGTATTTGGGGATATTATTAGAAGACAATAAAAGTGATTTCAGCGATTTGTGAAATTCATCCCCTAACAGGGTTAAAATGGGGTTCAAAGTTTGAATCCATTACAAATGCTTTGAAACTTCTTAGAAAGACATAATAGCCGATTACAAAAAAAAAGTAATTGCAACGTTTTTGGAAATTCAATCCCTAATAGCCCCCTTAGGGATTGAATTTCCAAAAACGTTGCAATAGGGGATGAAAATTCGTCCTGGGGGTGTAAATTTAATTTTAAGCTAGGAACTTTAACTTTTTAGAAAAAAAAGGTAATAAATTAATAAACATGAAAACTAATTCAATCATTTTTGAAAATCATCCCTCAAGGTGGTGTGAAAGGGGTTGAAAGTTTGTATGGAGATCAGATATTTTGTGAGTGCGGAATGCGGAACTTGAATCTTTGTGTAAGGGCATAGGTACCTATTATGAGAATACAAGAAAAGTAATTTCAGCAACCAACATCAAAATCCACTTGACTTAAAACTTCATACAACTTGCTAAAAAAGAAAAGTACTTAATTTCAACATTGCTTGGATATGAAAATTATAGGTACTAAAGATGTAAAATGTTGAAGATAAGACGCGCGGTCCAACGCGCGGACGGACGAAGTCGCGGGCAACAGCTAGTATAATGTATAACATTATTATACAGTCTACGGGAGGTAGTCTGCAGACAGTGGGCCGAGAGCTGAAAAAAATATCGTCGAAAATTTTGACGTTCGGGCCAGAAATCAATTTTATGCGAAACAATCGGTTGACATATGCATGTCGTCGCGCGTTGACGAAGGTAATGTTTGAAGCCGCAATTTTGGTTTGCCAAAGGTTATCTCCATTTATTAAGCGAAATTATATTTACTTTGAAATGTGGGATTTTGTCTGCCTTTTTAATATTTTTTTTCCAATACTTTCTGGATCTTAATTCAACACTGGGGACTATTTCATAAGCATCACATTTATTTTACTTTTTATTATACTTAATTTTTATGCCAAATTGCTGTATTGTTTAAAGGCATTTTTCCCAAAATTTGGCTCGATTTTTAAAACTTGTGGTTACAAAACTGGTCTTCAAATAGCCCCTCGCGGCAGTAAACGTTAGGTAGGATCTATATTTTACCCATTGTTACGTTAATAAATTTAAATATTAGAGAGTTAAATGAATAAAAAGTTTACTTCCAATAAATTGTCCAGCGCGCAGATTTTACGAATAAAATTACACGGAATTCAGGTTGACCCTAATTTGTTCTTAATGCCCTTATGTTAGCAATATAATACCGGACCCTTTAATTTCAAACACGAGCGCAAACTCCTGATAGCTAAGTTTGGGTGAAATCGAGCTCAATGTTTTACGTTTCTTGTTGTCATAAGTATTTAATTTTCTTTTTTTTTCTTATTTACTCATAATGCATGTTAATTATAAGATGTAATGTTTTGAAAAGATGTGTCCCGTCGCGTTTGTTGCCGGTCCCATATTGGGACCCTCCTCCAACCTCCAATTGAGGGGGGAATTATCTATCTTCTCGAGGCTTAATTAAGTGACGTTCATAAGCGCATTGTGATATACCTACTTGATTAATAAACTATATATTCTTTATCTTGATCTTATCTTTATCAACCCTATAGTATTGTTTGTAAAATGTTTAAACAATTACATTGGCTGTAATAATTACTCAATAGATGTAAAGTAATTTTAATCCACAAATCATCATTATTAGTAAGGCATCTGAAGAAAAGTTAATTTAGTGATAAAAGCCTATAAATGTCAAAATTGAGCTGATTTAACATTAATTATTTTTGTTTTATTAACGTTCTTTGACCTCTGTCTACTGTGTAATAATGCGGGTGTAAGCATAAACTTTATACTCGAGCTATTGGAGCCTTCGAATTCATAGAATGCCCTCGCCGGAAATGACAAGGCCCAAATAAGGAGTCCCCTCAATTCGACGGCTGTTTCGGATATTTCTGGCGAATCGATTAGTACATATATTTGACTGATCAGGTTAATGAGGCATGCCGATGCTTAGGCACGTGCTTGCGAGGGTATTTTGTGTCATTGAATATTGATGGATCATTAGAATGACCTAGATAATTGTTTGAAGTAGTTTTTTTTTTCTTTGACAATAAAGAAAACTTACAAATCCAAAGGTTGTCTGTAATTTTATTATTAAAGATTTATAAAACTAGAAAAAGAAATAATAGGGTAAATCAAATTAAAAATTGAAGACTTTCTGTAAAAGTTATGTCATAGTTAGGGGAGACCGAGGTGAGTTATGAAAGAGGAGAGTTGTGACATCGTCGATTTTTTGGAATCTATTAACTAGAAACTAGGTCGCAACAGTGTGCGTTTGTTAGCTCGTAACTTGAACTAACAAACACGTGCTATTGCGACCTAGTTTCTAGTTAATATATTCCAAAAAATCGACAATGTCACAATTCTCCTATGTCACAACTAACCTCGGTCTCCCCTACCGTTGATTTAGGCAAACTTATTTTCAAGAAAAAAAGTGTTTTTCGGCAACAACCCTTAATTCACATATTATCTCATACTATAATAGATAAAGTCTTTCATTCATAAAACTTGACGGGCCTGATATAGTTAAATTATGTTTTATCCCTTTCTTACAAATAATAAGCCAAAATGACAGGTAAAGACAAACGATTCATAGCTAAGGGTAACATTCCATTTCTGACCGCTACCTACTAGTACTAAACGCGTCGGTATTATTGTCAATTTCCATATAGTAAAATGAACGGTAGTGCAGCTGTCGTTGGAAATGGACTGTCACCTTTATTCAGACCAGTGACGCATATATGAATAACGCCATAAGTACCTGCAATAAAACAATCAGGACATTATTGGAACTGCTTTTGCTTATGATCGTTCGTCTGGCAATTAATCTGGAAATGACAATCTTTTTCAAAGAAATCTGTAATTGCCTCAACGTCGAGGTCAGGTGGGTATTTGTCGGACTTGAAAGGGTCTCGACCTTTATTCTGACGCTCTTTGATTTTCCGTTGAGAACAAAAGACTGTGTTCCAAATGCGACCTCAAGAATCCATTATCTGGTTCCTGAAAGGTAGAATATATACATATAGTAATAATTTAACATTTGATTGCCTTAATAAAATTGTGCCATCTTCAATTATATATAGGTACCTATAGAAAGAGAATCAAAATCAACGGTGAAATAAATAAAATTATAAGCAATTCCCGCCGAGGCCAAGAACGCGGAGTGTATATAGGTAGTATAATAGTTACCCAAAATTTTTGTTCCCCAATTTTTTTTTTCCATGCCCGTTTTCCCCCAATTTTTATGATAGGTATGGAGATAATACGGACTAGGAGACAAAATACATGGAATGAAATAAGCGCAGCAACAAAAACGTATATAAATTCATGCGTCTGAAAAAGTAGCCTAATAGTGACACAACTGCAGAGGAAAATAAAAATGTGGGGAAAAACGCGAATGGAACAAAACATATTGGGGAACAAAAATTTTGGGTAACTATACTATACACTCAGAATGCGAGAAAAACCTGTAAATTTTCAAGAGTATTGGAGTTTGTTTGAATAATAACTGCGCGGGGATATAATTATTATGAATCAAAATTATAAAATCGTAAGCAAACTCGCACGTAAACCCCACACCTTCCCTTCTATAAAATTGGGGCAAACTCGAGAATTATCCTAACTTTGAAGGACTGCCCGCGAAGTGAGGAAAAGCGCACTCAACTGTTTCTTTACGATATAACTTACAAGAACATTTGAAATATTGATCCGAGTTTTATGTATTCCCTCCAAGTTTGGGGTTTCGCGCTTAGAGCTGATATTAAGGCATGTTACGGCCTGTAGCCTGCTTTATTTAGCCTGTAAGGCAACTTTAGTAATTAGACTGTCTCCGTCGTAAAGTCGTTAAGGGCTTCTTAACTTTGTACTTTATTCTGAAGGTGAATTTTAAGTGTTTTGTCGCCGTAAAGTAAATTAAATTTTATAATTTACTCTGTTTTGTGTACTCGCTTTTTAGTTGAAATAAACACCCACTTTTTCGTAATTAGTTTTACGAGATAAAACAAGTGAAAACTTTCATTAATGTGAAAAATTGTAGTCTACGAATGATAATGTCTTTACATCACTTTATGTAAATGTATGGTGGAACAAAAATGATTCTTTATTTTCAACACGTCGGTGACAAACAAGCAGATGTCCCGCCTGATGGTAAGCGGTCACCGTAGCCCATAAATGCCTGCAACTCCAGAGGCTGCTATGTGCGCTTTTGGCATTACAACACAAATCCAAACACAATATTATTTAGTTCTATTCCCTCCTCAGTAATTTTATGTATATTAATCACAAATCCTGTCAAAATTTGCTACATAATTATTGTCCTTGGCTGTTTGTAACAGACAGGTATTTGGTGATCAATCAAAGCAGCCAATCACCTTCTAATCCTTCGGGATTTGATATTTGCAGTTAAATATGGGGATCATTTTATTAAAAGCCATATTTAGGTCTTGGAAGACATCGAAGACAACTGGGTATTTAACTAGAAAAATACAATAAAGTATAATTTGATAATAATAACACACTTAAGAAAATTAACATGACCGTTATAAATTTTCTTAGTTGTTATAAAGTTAACGGAATTACCATACCGTTTCACTATACTACCGTATAGCGAAAACCAGATAACTTGTATAGTTTTTTGCTTCGTGTTCGACATATCATTCAATTATATCTGCTAGAATCTCGATGTGCTTTTAAAAGCACATATTGTATAACTTCCTGTGTGGGAGACCCATTAGGCTATATTATTAGTGTATATAACCAGAAATTAAAATATTGGCCAGAAACTTAGCTTGGCTCAGGCAGACCCTGTTTTTTCCTGTTATCGGCAGTCGATAGCAACTAACGACCGATGTCGGCGTCGCTTGCTGAAACGTCACCATGATTTATCACCTACACCAAATACCGAAGCATTACCTACTCGCCCCCATAATATATGTCTCGCTAAATATATTAAGCAAAGTGAACTTCAACACGCACAGAGTAAGGTTGCTTATGCAATGACATAAAATTAGTACATACCAGGTTGAGTAAGTAAGCAACTGATATTCGTTTAAAACATAATATGAGATAGTAGGATGGTGTTTACAGATAAAAATCTAACAAACACTAAACGGGGTTGTTTACTCATAAAATATATAAAATTACTTAGGTTATCTTAATTTTAGTACAGAATAGAATAGAATCCATTTATTTACGTCTCATCATGGTGGCATAAAAAGAACAGACAAAAGTAGGTACTTGACAAAAGACACCAACAACATAGGTAGCTACATACTTAATACCTAATTTTACGTATTGACTTGGTGAAAACGCGGGCGTTTCACTTATTTATTACGAGTTTATACGGTAACGTGAACATTACATGAGGTCCTTAACACTGTCACTTGCAGGTATGTTGTTTTATAAAGCGAATTCTGTAAGCCAAATTCTCATACGCAAAGTATACGTAGCACATTTGTATCTAGCCCGGAATATTCGATAACCGCGCAGGACACTTATTTGAGGCAAATTTGTGCAGCGATGTGTGTGAAATTGGTGTGGCAAAATTGGAACACAGAAATTCTCAGTTTATTTTCCAGAAACCCAGTACGGCACCGGCGAAATGCCTTTTTTACAAATATGTAAAAGAAAAATGTAAATATGGCAAATGTGCGATCAAAAATTGAGGGCTAATCTTTCTGGGCCACTGATTTTACTTCAAGAGCTAAACTTCGCAACAGAGCTTTTTCTGTCCATCTATAATTTCCTCGAGAAATGAGACAATTATTATTCATAAGACAATCTTGTTCAACGGTGAATTATTAAGTAATTTAATTTCATTGATAAAAAGAAACGCTTCATATAAATAAATGAAAGTTAATTATAAACCATAGCACAGGGTCCCTAAGCTAATACAGATTTGCACTTTATGACCAATTTCCCCGTACGGCGTGCCCAAGATTGTTTGAATAATTCTCATTTACTAAAATGGCATCTATCACCGTGGCATAAGGCTTACAGGGGTATAGCTAGAAGCTTAACTAAATTGTCGGGTGTACGTAATTGCACAATGATATTGCGGTTTACACACCTAACGGTTATGTTTGTAATTAAAGATTGCTATTTGGTATTTTGTTCTAATTTCGTGAATATAACGTTTTACATGTATTCACAACGTTGCTTATGTAAATAATTATACAGCATTTAATAACTTAGTTCTTAATATACAATATTTTCGCAATAAGGTTTTAAAGCAATCTATTCAGACCAGTATCGAAATAACGATTATTTAAAACTTAATTATTTTGGGCTACTCCGTAATCTGAGGGGATCATTGAAGATTTGCGATAACTTAATAAAATATCGCGTTTAGATTTATTCCTAAATTGGTGGCTTATCCAGTATCATCTGAAAATTAATTTATGATAAATGAAATACGCCCAAGTAAAGAATTTTGTAGCTGCTACTATTTACTTGACACAATTAGTACACTAGTAATAATTAGTTGTTTAATCGTCTATACTTATTAATATCGACATAATCCATAAGCCGGGTTCAGTCAATTCATACTACGAATTTAGCGAATAAATTACATATACTTATGTAATGTTGTAGAATTATAATGAGTTTGCGTCTGGTTGACGTAACTGGTGACCGAAGAGCTGGCGGCTACCTCGCACAACGTATCAGTATTGCGATACAGCGGGGAAATGCCGCCAGCATCCTTGGTACAATGCCTCAGGGGCCTATTTTAGATTTAAGCTAGTTATAAATTAATTTTGTTTAGTTGTACCACTGTATATATATTGTATGTAAATAAATGATTTAATTAGTTTATAACTAGTTATTAACAGAGAAATAGGAATGCGTATAGCACGAACATTAACAATCCGAGATCGATACTCCCTCATATCCCTCTACATCCTTACACAAGTTAGAACGCAGGAGCCCGTCACTCACTAGCGAGTGCCATACATGTTTCAGGCCCTGAGTGACATATGTGGCGCAATTAGTTGTTCCGTTACTGGAGGCTGATTCTGATTAAAAAAAAAACGCATTTAACTGATTTGCAAGACCGAAGTGATCCCATAAGTGTTCCGTGAACAAAGTTTTGCACGGAACACTAAAAATCTGACTCTGCATTTCGCGCACACCAATCAGCGCGAGCAATCAAGTCGTGTTATCAGGCATCTAAGTCAGACTCAAGCTCGTATCAAAACAATATGAAAACCCTAATTTAAACTTTCACGATTTTTAGACGTGATTAGGAAAACGGGATATAATCGCGAATAATTAAATTTTTAAAATGCAGCTAGCTTCATAACCCTAAAAGCCTCTCTACAGGACAAGCAGGAACCCATTAAAATCAAAAATATTGTAATTTAAATGGAGACGTGTGTTAGGATCATCTCACCCACATGGAATCCAGTCATTAATAAATGTAAGCGGAAACGAATATCGCCGGTTGAAAAACCGTTTATCGTGTTATGTGTTGACCGAGTGACAGTAATGCAAGATGTTCAAGTTGATAAACAAAACCAAGTGCAGATAGTTCGAAAAACTCACGCAGCTCAAAAATGTTAATGTCAACTTTAGCCGAGTGTCTCCGGAAAATACCGACCCCGAAACGTTGAATATAAATTTTAAAACTATTATAATTATCCCCGCTATTAAATCCCGTTTTCGTAAAAGATCTAAATGAAACTGTTAGAAACTGTTACATTCGAATCGCCTCCTGGAATTCTGAGGAATCTAGCTGAGGCGTGGGAATCTTACGTCTGACTGGAATTAGACCTAATATTGCGTTGGGAAACGCAACAAAATCGAACCCAACCTGGTGCTGTTATTATTTATTGTGTGAAATGTTGTCTGCTTAATTATCCTAATTTGTTTATTCAGAATTTTACTTGACATATGGCCAAGTTACTAAAAAAAAGTCATCATAAATGTATATACATAAAAAAAATTCAAATCAAGATAGGAACAGTAAGCAACACTGGGTATTATGTATATTATTAATACAGTTTAATGATGACCTAAGGTACCAAAAGTACAAAAAGGTTACATTCAGATTGCGATTGCAGCATTGTGTTGAGTGCAGCGTTAAGGTGACAGTCCATTTCCAACGACAGCTGCATTATCATTCATTTTACTATGGAAATTGACAATAACACCGACGCGTTCGTACTAGTTACTAAGAGTGCAGCTGCGGTCAGAAATAGAATGTTACCCTTATTGCAAAAGCGGGAAATTAGCGATATCACTGTCAATACATTTGGTGACGGAGTTGAACGTTCCAATTGCGATAGCAATACGGTAACATCACCGACTAAATTCTCAATCCGAATGTAACTGCAAAGTCCCAAGGGACCTTCAATTTATATAACAAAACTTCAACATAAAATGACAGAGCTATGAAATTGTCCTTATTAAGTACCTAAGCCAACTAAATGCCTTATTTTGCCTTATATTTACGATATTCGCAAAAGGGGTCTCTTATCCAAAACATACAGCCAGCTTCAATCCATAGTTATTTATTAAATAGACCGCAAACTACGATAGGAATAACAAGGGACAAAGTCCTCACCTTCGTCCATTCAAATGTTTGTGCCGCGGCGGAAATCGAGTCCGCGACCCTACTCTCACGTCGGATATTCCCTGGAACTGCATTCCAATATAATAAATACAGCCTTGATTCGCTATATATCTTTGTATCTCTTTGTACTTATAAATTTGTGCGAGTGAGATCTACAAGTAATATCAAATCATGAGTGTTTTCGAGTATCTGCAGTGCCGTGAAAAGGTTGCAATAAAATCAGAATTAAGTGGTTATAATGTTTCGCAATATATTTCATTGGTGAAAAGTAGCATGATTGAGCCAAGATATGCAAGCCTCTTTTTTGAAGTTTATAAGAGTTTTGTATTTGTTTTTAGTATTATTCACGGGATATTTTAACTAGTCGAAAAACATCCACAAAAGTCATTTTATTTTTTTAAAGTATGGAGTTATCCATTACATAAACATCTAGTGGTTATTATCGGTATATTTCAAGTGCCACGTTTAGTGTGAGAGTAAAATCCCTGTACAAAAAGTTTATAATTATATTTCTATGTAACGTCTTTACGTTTTAGTTTACGCTAAGACCGCCATATTTTTCTAGAATTGACCGTTTTCAGTAAATGGTATTTCTTTCCCATTAACGCCTTAACATTTTCTTGGGACTTAGCACTCTCTCTGCGGGTATTACTTCAGTAATGGAAAGTTTTAACTTGCAGTGTATTTTACTCTAGGGTGTATTTTAAACGCATACCGAGCGCAGGTAAGTGAAAAACTTATATGAACCAGTAATCTCTTATTAATTGTAGTCAACATATTTCCCGGAAAACATTTAAAAATGTATACCAACATTAACAATGAACAAATGTAGGGCAAATTTAGGAACAAAACAAATTATTAAATATTAGAGTTAGTTAAAGATTTCCCAATTTTTCTTACCTACTCGAGAAATTGGGACGGGTACCGCCGTGACAGTAACTAAGTGACTTGAGGTAAGGTTAGCCGCGTAAGCTTAACCTGAAGACAGCGTCCGAATCCGGCCTGATATCCTTATTTACAGTTTACAAACGCAGAGTAGGTAATATCATAGGTTCCATTGTTTGCTGGACTCACCTGCACTTTGTGAGCAATTAGGCTGCTATTCCAGCTCATTTCGCACCCTGCGTCGTCATAAACAATTACTGCTGACTCCTAAACTACTAGGTACATATTATAATATGCCTCGTCTTTTAAGCCTGCTACTGACTTATGTCAGAAAAGTGATTGCAAGTGTTGCAACAACAGCCCAGGGTTGGTTAGGTGTCAACCCTTTCACCCAAAAAAAACTAAAATCAAGATAGGAACAATAAGCAACACTGGTTGTTATCTTAAGGTACCGAAAGTAACAAAGGGTTACATCCAGATTGCGATTGCAGCATCGTTGTTGAGTGCAGCTTTATTGCACCGCGGGGAATGAGCGATATCACTGTCAATATCCTTTATAAATTTGGTGACGGAGTTGAACGTTCCAATTGCGATAGCAATGCGGTAACATCAGCGACTAAATTCTCAATCCGAATTGTCAGTAAAGTGGTCAATCTGACTTGTGCCGGAAAAGTGATTGTAACAACAGCCCAGGGCTGGCACCTAAGCTTGCTCTAGTCACGTCCCCTCCGTTTATCGTGAACACGTTCGGCGACTGCAATAAAAACTTCTCTAAAATCAAATATTTAATGCCACCCTGAGTGCCGCCCCTGCTGCAGGTAGCAGTAAACTACGTTGTTTACGATTTAGTCTCAAATAAAGTAAATAAGTACGTTACACTATAAAACTATCGTTTTAGAGTACCGGCTGTAGCTTAGTGTGCTAAGAAACGGCGTGTAGTATTAGTCAGACTGCGAAACCGACAGCTTGCTGCCAGCTAAGCTTGAAACTAAAGCAAAACAGTAAACTTTAAGTGATAAGTGGGTAACTAAGTTGTTAAATAAGCTAAAAAAATATCTCATTGTTTGTAGGTACATCGATAGCGATTGTCATCATCATCCTATGAATATTTTCAATTAACCTTTATTGATTTTTAGATCAGCCAGAAATTAATGTTCAGAATGTTGGATTAATAAGTTATTTGCTATACTTAGTTTAACAATAAATCGTGTCCTTCAATTCTAAGCGTCATTAGCGTAATACAGTACCTAAAATACTTGGCAACTACCAAATAAGTTGTTTTATTCTCTTTACGGCGACATCTATTGTGGTCCAGATTTAATCACTCCCTCTATGATTAATATCATAAATATGTTAACACATTTTGCCTTATTACATTGGCATAAGGTGAACATAATTATGTATCCATATTTATAGAATTGACTGTACGGTACGGTACTCTAGCACACTGAAACTGTTAATTCAGAAAATTAGACTTCATACAAAATTACCCACTATTATGGATTATCTCCCGAAGACTCCGCATTAATGCAATGAAACAAATACTTGCAGTCCCCCCACAAACTTGTAGGCGCGGTTAACTTGAAAACTACTATTGTCCTAGCTGCACCATGAGGTTGAATGGTGACATTCAGTTGTATCCCAAACAATTTCACATGGGTAGGTAAATAAGTAATGTTATGTTGATATTTTGAACTTACGGGCGCAGAAGTCGTCTACGTGGTCGCAACTGAAATATGAAGTCTAGACATTAAAATAAATTAATACAGAAACGTCAATGAGTGATGACCATGACTCGTCTCACATGTTCATTGTTCCACCTAATGCAAGAGTAGCGATCGTAGCGACATACAAAGGTATACAGGATAATCTTAAAAATCACAAGGAATTTGTTTCAGACCAACGTCAAATTGAAAAGAGGGCCAAGGAGACACAAGAGGGCTCCTCAAAAACGATATTTACTAGAGCTGCTATAACTAGGTTAAGTGATCTATGCTTGCCATAAAGCCTTGCAGCCAAATAAAGGCACAAGTTTGGCTCAAACACGGCTGGTCAAATATTAATTCAGGTCACATTTGCTACGAATGTCCATGTTTGCTGAGATACAACTTTCCGACCATCGAATTTAGAATGGTTTACTTTGGGACTTCTATTTGACTGTTTATGCAAATTAATCTGACTTGCAAACATGTCGCATGAGAGCGAGGGTGTATTCAGAAATTTATAATTCAATGGCAATCAGCTTGTTTTCAACATCAGTGCGCCGCGGTTGCACTCACTGGTGCAAGTACCATAAAGAATGACTCACGTTACACCGGGCCGTGTCCGGTCCGGAGCTTCCGGGGCTTACTTTTCTATGGCATGACATGTGATCACGTGATGCTTTCCATAGAAAACGATGCGCCAGAAGCTCTAGCCCGGACACGGCCCGGTCTAACGCGAGTCAGCCTTAAAGCCGCAAGAGGATCTCCACAGCGACTTTAAGTACACTAATATAGCTCGCCCATTACTAAGTATACATATAATAGCATGACGCTCATTGAAATCAAATTGGTTACATATTTTACAAAGCTGAATACGCGACCAATATTCGAGTGAACGTTCGGGTCGGCTGCGTAATCCGATATACGCACTTACTGTACGAACGGTTTCAACTGTTACTATTTGATGGTTGAAGCATTGAATCTGTTTATTCGCTATTCAAAATTTTGGCCTAGAATGTTGCGCTTGACTTGTCACGTGAAATGCGTTTTGTATCGATATGCTAGAAAGAACTGGGAGTAAGCAAAAATAATAGCCGTAAATAGTCGTAATTTTCAAGAACTCTTACAATATTTTACTGTATTCTCGGTTAACATACTGTTGTTAGTCGTGGAATGGCACATACATAATATTATCTGGACACTATGATAGTAGATCTATTATGGAATAAGTACTATGTAGTTTTTGAAACAATTTTTTCTTACAAGAGTTTACAGGTAGGTACCTATTATGATTTTTTTATCGTTTTCTTTATAAGCTATCATGCGGTATCAGCGCGCGAGTGCCATCATTCGTCAAGCCGCAGACAGCGATTAAATTGAGAAGGCCGCCCTCTAACCACCGGTTTACATAGTTAGCAAGTTCCGTAGAATGACACCAACTGTGAAAATCGTAATAAGTTAAAAACTTTGACTGCAACAATCAATAGCGGGAAGTTAGCCTCTTATATATTACAAAACCGCTATAAACCTTCGGCCAAATTGCTTTCAGATGGAAGCCGAAGGTGGGGGCGTCCGTAAACCACCCTGATCCGAAAAAACGGAAAGATAAACAAAGTTTTAAAAAATATAAACGATTCGGCGGCCACCTCAATAAATCATTGGTCGGCCGCACGCGCAAAAACAGCCCAAATCCGTCTGGGCCCACCCTTGTAATCGCTAGATAATGGGCACGGATTGAAAAATCATCCCCTCTATATGTTAAAGGTCTGCATGACGCCTTAGTTACGGTGGTAATTTGTCAACTGGTCCGGATGGCTCGTTTTGAGGTTGCCATATTATTAATGACCGGGCGTGTGCTTTTATTATTCTGCCATGTGGTGCATGAAACAGAAAATTGTGCTTTGATGAATTTTAACGTTTTAGGACGCTGTGGCCGGCCGAGTAAGTAATATGTCCTATGTAGCCGCTGCAAAATTCGATTGTGAAACTTTACATGACAGAGCATTTATCATTAAGTTCCATTTTAGTAGCCTCTCTCCTCAAACTACAGGAGAGCCTCTTTGTTAGGTTTAAGCTGGTATTTGTAAGTGGAAAATGTTTAAGAGCAAGTTATGAAATTCAATTTTAGCGTTCCTATTTTAGCTATGCTGGCCGAGTCTTCGATACTTTAATGTATGTATTGTATGTTAGTAGTTTCGTTAGTTATATAAAAACTGGAATAAACGAGGGCCTGGGCCCACTGACTTATCTATAGAAAACGCCAAACTAGTCTAAAATATAGGTAGTATTAGGAGGAAACTGTGGTAATATAGTTACTAATTCAAGACACAAACAAATCCACGCCTAACTTCGTAAGCTCGCTAACAATTTATAAGTCCTTGAATAATTCGCAAATATCAAAGGCACTCGGTGATGAGGTCCAATTATACGAAGGATAATATTTCTATTCACTGAGATGCTCGAGCATTCGTTATACTTTGGTCAAAATAATGAATAATACATTTCTTGAATTATTCGTTCATTTATTCGTCAATGGTGATTCTAATGCGTATATTTATTTTATTTTAATTGTATCGGCAAGTTTGCTAATGGTTTTTTCATAGTTCATATATTTTTTCTATCACGAAAGGGTACAAAGTCCGATGACCGGTTTTCTATACTATATTTTCACCTTTAATAATTTCCATAATGTCAGTATCAAGGGAGGAAAATGGGGACTTATTTGTATGGAGAAGTGATCGTCCACTATCCTCTAAGTAAGAAAAAAATCGCACATAATTCTACTCCTTTGTTAATGCCGAGCTAATTTGGCTCGGAATGATAGGAAAACACGATTATTAGAAAATCAAAGTGCTTATTCAGCTAGATAGTAAATTGGCTTAATAATCCGGATAGTTGCTTTGTTCCCGCCAGCGCAGATGAAAAAGAAAAATGCCCGCTATGCAATCAACCGTCTCTCTCGCGATTAGCTCCCAAAAGCCGATGACACGTACAGCTTGCTATATTATGCGCATGCATTCAGCTTGTTACTTTAAATTGGACAAAGATTACGCTCCGTTGCTGCTACGCGACGATTATATTGCTTTGTGTGATATGTTTGCTAGACCGTCGTTGTTTCTACAAAATAATAATTATTAAAGTTCGCGTGGAAACTATTGTTGTGACATTTTAGAGGCCAACATAATAAGTAAACACTTAATGAACAAATGTTGGAGTTATTAATGAGTGATACAGTCAAGTAGTAGCACAAGTGAAAATGCCTGAATCTAAAAAAAATTACTGCTGTCAGTTTATACTTTCTAATTTTTATTTTGACTTTGAAGATCATATCCTACAGGGCTTTATAGGTATTTTGGAGCCGACTAACTGGCTATTAAACAAATACAAAGCTAACACAACTATGCACCCCATCCCACTAATAGTTATCTAGTTATATATATGGCCCTCATATACCTCATTTCCTCAAGAATTGCGATGGGTAGTTTTTTCCTCACATTCCTGACTGCGAAGGCACAAAGAAAATCCCACATCTAAAAGGGCAAACATGTATTAAAGTCAGTCGTAGCAGCTACAAAGCATACTTGTACATATTCAGAATACGGGTAGAAATTCAAAAACAACTTTCGAGCTTTGTCAAGTTATCGGAAGCCTCTTTGTGAAATACTATCCGATATTTGCAAAAGTAACTGAGCAACTTCGCTGCGCCAGGGGAGCAAGTTAACTCGAAGTTTCAATTCCAATTTCTTTTATATGTCCAAAACGAGGAATATGATTTTTTCCCGAGGTGAAAAGTTGCGAGGACGTCAATATCGTCAGGTTCACAAACATAATGTGGGTAAGTTGGGACGCGGACGTTCGCTCGAAATTTCGTAATACTTTAAGCAAACTTGTGCATCGAAGTTAGCAAGTTGGCGAGCAGGTGCTGCATCGAATACATCCAGGGCCCTATCTATTCTGGAATCGAAACGGGATTGCGCCGGTATTGTGTCGATGGGAATAGTGTATTGCTCTGCGAATTGCGGTGCTGCTTTTTACTCTCGGCAATAACGTGGAGTCGCCTCTTCCTGTGGATGCAGAATTGTAAATACACAATGTTATTGCAAGTACTGGCATCACTCGATATATAGTTCAACATTATATGGGTATTTCCTTTAAGTATTTACATAATCTAACTACGAGTATGTGAGGTGTGCTATACCTAAAGAAGAAGAAGATAGATATATTTATTGTATATCTTTTTGTTACAAAACTATGTCCGCTTAGCGGGTGTGGGTAAAATTACATGTCTTAAAGATCTAGTAATTTAATCTACGTGTATATTTTGGGTGAGGTGATATGAGGTGTGCAATAAAGAGCAGCAATGTATTGTATTGTATAATCTAAAATGCACAAGTGCTTAATAAAAAAATATGTCTATGGTTTTTGAGAATACTTAGGTAATCGCCACCCCAGTCAATGGCAATCTAGTCTGAATAATAATAGTGTAGAAGAAGTAAGTATATCATATATAATGTCATCTGCATCTATGTACATACCCGGAACCTATTTAATGGAAGTGTATCCAATTGATCCACATAGTAAGTGAATATTTAACTTCGAAGTTTTGTAAGTAAGTAATAAATACTTTTCTCAAACATGCAATGAAATATTGATGTTATGTTCCTTATAATAGGCTGCGAAGTATGACGTTTCAGGTGCGGCTAGGACAAAAGGTCTTTAATGGAATTTCATACAAATCTTGCAGGCCTAGGCCGGCAAAGTCCTTTTTTTTAATTTTCATTTCACAGATATTTGTGACACAGCATCGTGGCATTCATCCATTAAAAAAAACTAAGAGGCAGTTTTTGCTTTATGGTTCGTAATTACACTCTGCCACTACGCCTATAATAAAAAAACAATGTTTGCTATAATTTGCAGTTTTAATTGTATAAAATCAACATGAACTTAATAAATAATACATTATTAACCAAATTCTATAACTTTAAATTATAAATTTAACTACACAAATAAAAACATTTAAAATATTTCATCTAAACGTTAGCGGTAAAAAGGTCTACTCAAACACGCGTAGTTATTTTTTAAAAATTATTATGGAGGTAAAGTTGAAAAATTTTAATTCTGTTTTATTGGATTTATGGTGCGTTGTTGATTTTTTTACTTTAATATGAGTTCCGACGAAATAATAAAATTAATATTAATTGTAATCGTAGGTGTTGGAATTGGCAGCGTAAGTAGAATTGAATTTAAATAACTTGCTGCCTCTGCCGCCAAGTCAAAGACGAAGTATAAAAAATGGCGAGAAACTAAGAAAAATGGCTTACAGTTTATTAGAAACAGTTTTGTGGCATATTTTAAATGAATGTATTATGTAACTGCAAATTCGTCAACGCTGTGGAAATTATACTTATTTTCTCCATGCATAAAGCAACGGTGTATGTGAAACATGATATCAACATGAAAGACTATGTAACCGTATGTGACGAAAACGACAGTCTACTGGAGTCAGTTATGTAACGCTGCCATACATGACCCAAAAAATTTTTATTAAGCTATGAGCTTCATCACATCTGATATTTGAGTAATTCTAAGCATTTCTAGCCTGAAATGGGGGGGCGGGGGGTACAAAGACGGCCGCCATCCGTCATCTTTAAAAAAAATCTACTCTGATCCTGGTGGGTACTAGGGCAAGTTTGGTATCATTTTCGTATAAACCAAAGACGTAGAATTCATTGCTGATATTTGTTTTTTCAATTTCATAGTAATTTTACAAGAAAAACGTAAAAAGGTGAAAAATTTGGTTGGACATTTTTGCTACGCGGAGCCGAAACTACAAAAGATAGAAAGTTGAAATTTGCACACTAGATTACATTTATAAAGTGTACAAGAGATAAGAAGCGATTTTGAGAAATTCAACCCCTAAGGGGGTTAAAAAGGGGATGAAAGTTTGTATGGGGTTCAAGTTTTATTTTAAGCTAGGAATTTGAAACTTCGTAAAACGATATATTATTAAAATACAAGAAAACTAATTTCAGCGTTTTTGAAAATTCATCCCCTAAGGTGGTGAAAAAGGAGTTGAAAGTTTGTATGGATATCAAAAAAAATTTCGAACGCGGGACTTGAATCTTTGTATTTGGGGATATTATAAAAAGACAGGAAAAGTAATTTCAGCGTTTCGTAAAATTCATCCCCTAACAGGGTTAAAAAGGGGTTGAAAGTTTGAATCCATTACAAATCCGAGTAGACACACATTTCTTATTGCCTCCCAGGCTTGAAATGCTTAGAATTACTCAAGGAACATATGTGATGAAGCTCATAGCTTAATAAAAAAATTTTGGGTCAACTTTATAACTGCTTCCGCTAGTCAGACGGATACAGGGCGAAAAAATCAAAGATACATGAAAATATACGGGTAGTAAAAATACACGACTCGTGTAAAACATACGCGTGATAATGATAAAGGTACGTGTTGGTTATATTTTGGGTGTAGTTTACTTTTAGTTTTTTCTATAAATAAAACTTGGGTTCAGTGGATTTTTTATTTTATTTATTTCATTGCATGTTTGAGAAAAGCACTATACATACCTCGGCGGGAAATGGGGTTGCCCGCGCTCAGACCTATCCGGCCTCGCTTCGCTCGGCCGTCTATATGTCTTCGGCCGGCAACCCCTTTCGTCCCGGCCTTTGTAGTAATGTACTATTATTGCACGGAACAGGTAACAACTGTTTTATTGTACGAGAGTACTCAGTCAAATCGCAGATCTATCCCGTCTTGCTGATATCTATTGATTTCCAGCGAGTATTTAGACCACGCCTTAACGATAGCTTAGATGAGTAGCCACCGTTCAAAAAGCATGTGTTGTAGAATCGAGGCCGGTTATTTACTGTATCCTTCTGAAAACAATTGCGGAAGACCATCCCTCGATTGAAAGTAAAGATATTCACTTCATTATCATCATCGTCATCATTTTAAAGAGCCTGGCTCATGTAGGCGAAACAATCGCCATTCGGTTCTTCTTCTCTCAGGCACTGTTTCGAGTTCCTCATACGTCTCGGCTTCCTAAAGAAGAACGTAAAATCTTAAAACGTTAAATTTCCTCTACGTTACCGAAGGTTGCATCAGAATACGGTCGCGCGCAGCGGGTGCAGCGCGTTCGAACGAGATAACGAACTGAGTACGTGCCGTCTATCAAACTTTGGATTGATTATTTGTCAGAATACGCGCGTCAATGTCGACTTGGGTTTAGCAGTGAAGCGGCTTCTAGTATTGGGATAACGTATACGGACTCTGTAATGTGTGAACACTTGTTTTAGATCAACTGTAAAAATATTACATAGTTTTAGGTGAGAAACAAGTTACAAAATATGTAAAATCTTCCTTTCTTTTATTTCTAGCGCAATTTTGAGCTTTCATAAGATTGAGACATAAAGTTTGCTTTTTATATTAAAAACAAAATTGAATAGGAGAAAGATGCCAAAATAGTCGATTCGGGTTGATCGGACGCAGAGTCGGAGGAGAGAGAGAGCGAGATAGAATAATAGGTGAACGTTGACCTGATTTTAACGTTTTTGACTTAACCCTGAGCTTAATATAAATTCCAACGTCAACATTGCGTTACGCTCAAAAATTCATAAACCACGAGCGAAAAATAGAGTTAAGCCCACACAGCACAGACTGGGCAAGTGTTATTTCAAACGTCAAACTTCTATGAAATTATGATAATGAAAGTATGTAAAAGTGTCCTTGTAGGCTACTCATAAGTTTTATTTTTTAAAGTTAATTGTAATATATATTTACAATATTTACATAGGTACTTAATCAATTTTTGACGAACCCTGAATTGAGGGGCATAGTCCCCAGGACACTGGCCGCATTTCCCCGCTGTATGGTTAAGTTAAGCCTTTGGGCAAAATATGACCCTGCTCGTAGGTCGCCAGACACCCCAACCAGTTTTCGGGAAATATCCTTTATTAAGGTTTTGGTGATATAAAAACAAAGCATTTAGTAAAATAAGCAAGCTTCATTAACAGTATGCAATCTCATTCTCATTGTTAACCCATTCAATGTAATCGTTCCAGCGGAAACTTTCTCAATTGTGAAACATTGATTACATGCACATGCGATCTCTAATCTCACGTTAATGCTTCGTTTAACTTTGCTCGCGGCGGTATTCAGACACAAAAGTATAATGTCAATGTCACTACACCTTATAAAACAAAGTCCTCCGCCGCGTCTGTCTGTATGTTCGCGATAAACTCAAAAACTACTAAGCGGATTTTCATGCGGTTTTCACCTATCGATAGAGTGGTTCTTGAGGAAAGTTTACATTGTAATTTGGTAAGGTTTTGTGTAACCCGTGCAAAGCCGGGGCGAGTCGCTAGTGACTAACATTATCCTAAGTAGAGTGATGTTCGTACGCGACAATGCGACTGCAATAGGGAATACACAAGAAGACGAATGTTGCTGTACCTACTAGTGGTACAGCAACATTCTTAGAGGATATAACCAACGGAGACGCCATGTCTATAATTTTCGGTACAAAATAGTCTGCCGTTTTTTGCGGGGGAGGGGCACATCAAATGTATGCGTAACGTCAACATAGCCATGTCAGATAAACGTCAGTCCATACATGTGTTTGACATGTGGTTGACCATTGGCCGCCTTTTTTCGACAGAGGGGAACGCCTGTTAATGACCACTCCGTTGGTTATATTCTCTAAGCTACTAGTATATAAACCTAGCCTTGTCGTCACTATAACGTACTGAAAAAAAATATTTGATTTCTTCGGCCATCTGAGCAGGACAGGGCCAGAAAGCCTGGAAAGGCTCATTATTACTGGCCGCATGGCAAGGCGTAGGGGTGGACGTACGGCCACGCGTTGGGCGGACAGAATAACATCAGAGGCAAACGCCACATTGCAGGTTAGCATGCACTTGCAAGACAGAGTGGCTTGGAGAGCACTGGTGAATAGTAGGATACGACAAGGAAGAAAGTCCGAAAAAACGCGTTGTATACGCGTTTAATTTTAACACGTTCAATGCACATGTGAGAATGTGGCCGTAGATTTCTATTGCTGCGGAAATTCGTGGAGTTTGCCATGGGTCGCTTATTTATAAAGAACAAAGCTGATTAAATTGCTTTTGAGACGTCGACTTTATTGGAGCTCTGTGGCGAATCTTAGACTGTTGTAGGGATGTCACAATCGGATTTTACATTGCACTTATTGAATACCTACCTGCATACATCTGCGAAGAAATTCAAAGGTATATGTGAAGTCCCCAATCCGTAGGTATTTGGCTAGCGTGGGGACTATAGCCCAAGCCCTCTCGCGCATCGCTCGAGGCCTGTGCCCAGCAGTGGGACGTATATAGGCAGATTTTTTTTTATTACTTATTGAATGATTTTATAGGTAACCATTGGAACAATAGCTTTAAGAACATTGTTGACTTACCTATGTTTGTTTTCCAACGCAAACAGATTACATCAAAATACAAAAACAAGTAGATTTATAAATATTTGTGTAGTAAAATGGGATGAGACTCAGCGAAAGCTGATCTTTAGTCCTCAACCAAAACCCGGATCTTATAAATCTTAAATTTTAGATTAGGTACATAAATAAACTAAATACATTAATGCATTGATGCATGCATTGTGCATTATTAATGTACAGTATATTCATGTACCTATGACTAAGTTTAAGATAGACTTAATGTGTACAATTTTGATTAATTAAAGTCTACATTGATCGTATCGATTCTACATTAAAAAATACAGACCAAATCACAAACACTAAATGTTAGACAAAAAGTCATTAAAATGGACCTCATAGTGACCTTAGACTTCATAACTATGCGGCTATTTTTCCTCTTTTACATTTAGCCGCATAGTTATGAAGTCTAAGGTCACTATGAGGTCCATTTTAATGACTTTTTGTCTAACATTTAGTGTTTGTGATTTGGTCTGTATTTTTTAATGTAGAATCGATACGATCAATGTAGACTTTAATTAATCAAAATTGAACACATTAAGTCTATCTTCAAGTTAGTCATACATGAATATACTGTACATTAATAATGCACAATGCATGCATCAATGCATTAATGTATTTAGTTTATTTATGTACATACCTAATCATTTATTTAAGATTTATAAGATCCGGGTTTTGGTTGAGGACTAAAAATCAGCTTTCACTGAGTCTCCTCCATTTTACTACACAAATATTTATAAATCTACTTGTTTTTGTATTTTGATGTAATCTGTTTGCGTTGGAAAACAAATATAGATAGGTCAACATTGTCCTTAAAGCCCTTGTTCCAACGGCTACCTACAAAACCATTCAATAAGTAATATTAAATAATAATAATATCAGTCTATATACGTCCCACTGCTGGGCACAGGCCTCGCGCGAGAGGGCTTGGGCTATAGTCCCCACGCTAGCCAAATACGGATTGGGGACTTCACATACACCTTTGAATTTCTTCGCAGATGTATGCAGGTAGGTATTCAATAAGTGCAATGTAAAATCCGATTGTGACATCCCTACAACAGTCTAAGATTCGCCACAGAGCTCCAATAAAGTCGACGTCTCAAAAGCAATTTAATCAGCTTTGTTCTTTATAAATAAGCGACCCATGGCAAACTCCACGAATTTCCGCAGCAATAGAAAGCAAGGGCCACATTCTCACATGTGCATTGAACGTGTTAAAATTATACTGTACCTATACACATTTTTTCGTAAAATAGGAAAAATAAAAAAAATATTAAAGTAAGGTAGGTAGAGTCGCGCCAAACAAAGTCTGCAGCGGATTTGATAGCCCACGCAGTCTAAGTGGTATGTACTTATACGTCATAATTTCTTAGAAGTTTGACGTTGTAAAATGACACTTGCACTGCGTGGGCTATCAAAATCGCTGCAGACTTTTTACGGTCCTACTATAACAACTAAACAACCCTAGTTAGGACACAAGTATTTTTGCCGAGATATGAGATGGAACTATTCAGTTCCTTTGCCTTTACAGAATACCACTTTAAATTCTAACCAGAGATAATCTTGTTATTTCTCGAATAAGGGAGCCGAAAACGGAGACAAATTAAACACCGGCCGATCACATTGACAAATTATATTCGACTGCTTTCGGCGGGTACGCAGCGCGCCGTCATATCTTAGATTACCCACATAACATCCCTCCACCAGTATTTCTAAAGTTACAAACTTAAAATTACAACTACAAGTTTAAAAGAATTGTTTATAGTCAACATTCTTCCTTAACCGTTTCCCAATAGGCTCAGTTGCCTCTGGTTCGACAGGAGGCACAGTTATGTCGCCAGAATTGATCCCGGGTCCAGCATCCTCATACTCCAAAGAGCGGTCACCATCTGTCTCTTGCTCGACTTGGTCTGGCTGGTCCTGTAGTCTGCCAACATCTCTTAAATGATCAGATGGAGGTGCTGTCTGTGTCTGTATCATCTCTGTGACTGCTGGATGCTCATTTAAGATGAGGGATACTTGGAAGTCATCCGCAACTGAGTCGGCTGCCGATGAAGGCTCTGACAATCTTGGCTGGACCGTCGCAGGGGCCGCCACTGCACTGTAGTCCGACACATGTTCCTCCTCCCCCTTATATTTCAAAATTTGATTCGTGTGTTTTTTTACACTTCGGTTAAGGTTCAATAATTGTACTATATAAACTGAAGATCCAAGTTTTTTTATTATTTCACCCCTAACTAACTGCCTATTTTGATTAATATAAACTTGCACTAACACTTGCTCACCGATTGCGAAATTCACTTTGCGCGAGCCACGATATTGTTCACTCTGCTGACATTGTTTTTCTTTGACGACTACGTCGAGTGGTGCGCTGCATGATGCAACCCTTTGCGGTACTATCAAGTCCAACCTACTTCTTAATTTCCGCCCAAATAATAATTCAGAAGGGGATCTGTCTGTAGTGCTGTGTTTGGAATTCCTGTAATGGAATAAAAATTCTTGAATTTTTACATTTAAATCTTTCCCGCTGCTTCCCGACATTATTATCCCCTTAATAGCCCGCTTTATTATTTTAACATAGCTCTCGGCTTGCCCGTTACTAGCCGGGTTATAACTAGGTGATGTAATATGTTGTATCCCATCCTCGTCGCCACTGTTATTTCTCGAATAAGGGAGCCGAAAACGGAGACAAATTAAACACCGGCCGATCACATTGACAAATTATATTCGACTGCTTTCGGCGGGTACGCAGCGCGCCGTCATATCTTAGATTACCCACATAACAAATCTAACCAAACTAGAGTCGGTCCAATCTAACTCTGCATAAACTTTTCGGTGAAAAAGTTTGGAACTGTCACTTTTATTTCGTCAAAGTCGGTGTCGGTAGGGCCACTTTCACTATTACACTAACCCAGGGTTAACTGGTAAAACCTGGAGTTACCATGGTTACCAGAAAATTTGACACTGTTTTAATGCTTTAACCACTTAACCCCGGGATAGTGGGATGGTGCAAATGGCGCTTAGGTGGATTCTAAATGTCGTATTAAACTCGTTAGATATAACGCCAGAAATAGTATCTTCTCATGTAGCATAGCGCATCATCTAAGATACCCTGAAAACTAAATGCCTATAACAGCATTAAGTCCGCCTGTTGTACTTTTTGTATGTGCAATAAAGTTTAAAAATAAATAAATAAATAATGAAACTCAAAGACCACGAAAACCAAAATTATCCGAGATTAGGATCGGACCCGTTCAATTTTTCACGATAAGAAACCCGCTAAGCCTCCTTTGCAAACGTAGCCGTCCAAACATTATACCTCGTTTTTTTTAGCATTAGAAAAAAGGTAAACAATCTTGATGTGTCTTTTAATTGAAAAACATATTTTAAAAATAAGTCACGGCAAATACGTAACAATGAATCTAATACGATCATTTATATTCTTCTGCTTTCATAAGTAATAGTTTTTAGTATTTAAGAAGCATTTTTCAATTAAAAGACACGTCAAGATCGCTTACCTTCTTGCAAGTTCTTTCTAATGCTAAAAAAAACGAACTATAGTCTACAGAGGACTCCGATTACGATTCATTGCGATATTTATCACCCGGCCACTATACGCGGGCGACAATACCCGCCGATATTTCTTCGGTATCGACTAGTTATATCAATTCGATAAAACATTGCCGATTGCTTTTGAATGTTTGTTTTGATTGGCTTTCTGAATTGTTGAAATATTTATATACACTTTTTTGGTATGTTTTAGCGATATTTAATTAATTCAGGTTCAGTTGCGGATACTGATAAATTTAACATCATAATATGTGACGTCCCACGGGTAAAGGCACCTTATGGCGGTTGGCGCTTACGCTATTTAATAATAAAACGCCACTCCAATATTATCCGCCGCCGCGCCGTAAGCGCCAGCCGCCATAAGTTACCTTTTGCCGTGGAATGTCACATAAATTATCATACCCGGTTTAGCCGTTAAGTACTTAGTTATCAGGTCAAACATAGATCCCTTTTTTCTTCTTCTTTTTCTTCGGGTGCCCTGCCGTCTGCCACCGTAGAGCAATCATCATAGCAATTTGAACCTTCGACATCGACACAGTAACTCTGAAAAGTGACTGTGTGGTTTTTTTGGATACAATAATAGCGCAAATTTCTAAGCCAAGATATTCTTCTTCCTCCGACACTTCTTCCTCTAATCGTTGCAGACTTAATTTTCATCCAGCATGTTTTTGAAGTGAAAACTTCTTTAGCGGCGCTATGTACTTTTTATATATGAATTACTATGGGAAAAAAATGTTAAACTCACGACAGGTCACGTGACCGTAAGATTCGTAAGACGTAAGACGGACACGTGTCACGTGACCTGATCGAAAAACTGTTACAATGTCATTGAGTTGTCACTTCTGCCGGCACTCCCGGAGTGCAACCCGTTGTTTTTTTTTAGTATCTAATACTTTCACAAAAGTAAACATATATTTAGAGGAAGTATAATGACAACAAGTTAACAAGCAGAATACACCAACTAGCAATTTCCGTTTCCTAAAATTGGGAGCAGAGCTGTTACGGAAGTTCCTACAACCCCTAAGTACGCCTAACAATCACAGAATTAGCTAACTAGACAACCCCTAAGTGGCTTACGTAATGGTGTTGTTATAATTCGGCTCAAGGTCCAGCCCGTGACCTTATCTGTAGGAACAACCGCAATTTGAAACTTTTCTGCCCGTTATTTATTCCGTCCTGTATTTTTTATATTTCATCTCATAATTTAATATATTTTTTATTTCATCCTCCTAGCGTTGTCCCGCTCGGTGAATTAACCTTCCAATTTATTGTTATATTGTACCTCATTGGGACTAAGATAGTCTAGTTTACTCTGTAAACCTAAATGTGTATTAAAATTTAGTTTAAGATAAAATATTTAAACTTAGTTTAAGATAAAATAAATTGTATGCCCGAAAAGGGTTATACTTCTTGTACCTACACAGTTCACACAATAAATATTTCTGATTTCCCTACGATGTTTTCTTGCACCGGAAAGAAGACCGAGAAACTATGGTACGACAAGGGGTTTGAACCCGCGACCTTCGGTTTGAAACTTTTCAAAGTAGCACGCCTTACCGCTAAGCCCACAATTCTTTATTTCTAATTTCAACTTTTATACATGGTATAAAAATGCCTTCAACTCCTAATGTGTGTAATGTTCTTAACATTCGTTTTTAACTTTAGCTCTTTAATGTTTTAAGCGTAACTACTTAGTTTAAATTACAAGATCTTGACAGCGAGTTTAGGGAAAAGTTTATAATTGTTTTGGCACTTCTAACAATGATTAGGGTCCGATTATGTCAAAACTTTGAAACTTTTTTATTGTATCCATGAATCTATGAAACTTACATATTTAACAGGACGCAATTTTGAAATAGGTAAGGTACATTCAGAATGTCGAGTAATTCAAAAATCACAAATATTACACTGAGAGAAAAATCATCACCAGGAATTAAAAAACAGTTCTTACTGGGGGAAAAAATGAAGTTTTAGTAATAATTATGGACGTTTCACTATTTCTGTGAAGTTTATTTATTTCTACAAACAGTTCAGTAATCCCAAATATAATTTCAACAAACAGATAATAGAAATTGCAAGAACTAATAGAAATTGCAAAAGTCAATTTGTTCCTATTAGTTAACTCTCCTTGTCCCCGGATTAGGTTTATTTTTGTAATTCTAAGTGTGTTTTTGTTGTACTTTTCTCTCAGTGTAGAGTTCATTTTCAGAATTTCCCATCATTCTGAAGTATCCGCAATTAATCGAATTCACTTTACGTTTTGTTTGTTTTTCATTTGGGTTTTGCATGTGCCCCAGGTTAAAGACGTTTCTCTACTAAAACAAGATATTTAATTTTTGAGTCTGTATAAACTCGAACTGTTTCACTCAAATGTCTTTTGACTTGTAAAAGAGCCGAAGTGACGTACTTGCAGAATAGGTAACATTTAATATTGCTATTACAGACATACAGACACAGACGCGAGCGCTTAGTACTCGCGACCGCGCGCCTCACTGCTTGCAATATTCAATGTCACTTTTCGTTACTACTATGTATTACTAAGTAGGGTAATTCGCTAGTAACTGGCCAGTTTTAATAACTGGCCGCCCTAAAATAAAAATGAATCCTATTCATCTATAAACAGAACCTATACAAATTATGTGTCCTATTTTTGAAAAATGAAACTATGAGAATGTATAGAATAAAATTATGTTCTTGTCCTCATCAGTTTTCCAACCTTTCATAATATATTTCACAGTCTACTTAGGTGACGTCACAGACAGGATCAGTCCGTCGCCCCCGCGTTCTTCGAGCTTGATTGATGACCTACTGACTCAACGCCAAATGTCGACGACAGCCGATAACACGAAGATATTGTACACTAGTTCAGTCACCACGTTGTATTAGTAGATACCAACGTTCTCTGCAAGCTTAGCGTGGCTTGCAAAAATAAGGGTAATAGACTGCAAAGAACCGAATAAACTTTTCGTTTATCGTTCTCTTATGGCATCGTGTGACATTTGCGTTAAATTCAATCGTTTGGGCATTAATGTCAAATCTATTGTACTTCAAAGGTTAAGTGATTGGTATAGTAGTCTAAATTTCACAGTATCACATTTTCTTCGCAAATAAAAATGTACTTACGTTATTTAAGTGTAGACTGTAAAGTTGCTAGACTTTATATGAAGCCTAAGCCTGATAAGCGAACACTAACTGCTGTAATAAAATTTTCCATTGAAATTACGTAATTATTCTAAACGTAAAACTTGCGTTAAGTTCGTTAGCCAAGTAGCTTATCAGTATAAGAATGGACATTAGGGAAGTTCAGATACCAGCAACCAGAACTAGCTTTTTAGTATGACGTTGTTGAGCGTGGCATGGGACCCAACAATAGCGGAAAATGTAGATTATATTTCAATGGTAAAGAAAAACAGACACCTATTAACGTAGCTACTTTGCTCCCTGCCATAAAATTACCATCTCATAAAAATAACGACTCCCTACAAAGACAAAACATTTAATAAAAGTTAAAAAATTAAGGGATATTTATGGCACAATCATGGCGCCATTTTCCATTTTGGGCATTAATGAAATTTTTCCCATTTGCGCTTTCGGCTGTAGAGGAAAATGAGCGTTATTTGAGGTGAAATATGGGCCACCATATGTTTCACGCTCGTAATTGACTTAGCTTAATAAAACGCCATTCACTTGCGCGCCAGGGCACATTATGCCTCATATTGCGACTCAGATACTTGGAGCAAGTCTTGAGCTGAGATTAACTTTGGATTCCTATGAAGTTGCCTTCATCATAATAATATTACTTTAGTAAGTGCTTTACGTGAGATAAAGGTCATACTCCTTAGCGTAAGATCAGAGTAGTCATGTGACTTCTTAGCTTAAAACATTTGCGTTGACATTGAATATAGAGACTCGCCAACTGGTACTACTCAAGCAAGGTGACCTAGTTTTTATTTTATTACTAGACAAGGTTAGTTTTTATTTTATTTCTTTAAACTAAAATTTTGTAATGACATTTTAAAGAAAATATAAGATATATAAGCAGCCTACAGCCTACACAAAAAGCACCCTCTGTTAAGCACGTGATATCCGGCGGCGCGGCGTTGCGCGATTTACCTTTTAGTCCGTTTTTAAATATTCCTGCAAATTGCACTAATAAAAACAAGGTCTCTTCAGAGAGTGACGTCCGCTTGTTTACAAGACACAAGCTTTCGTTAAACGAAAAATCAAAACCCACACCGAAAAAATCGCTTTGTTAACCGGACAGGCACCCAAAGAACTTAAACGACCGGTCGCTATTACGATAAATAAGTCCGAAATGGCCATCACCTGCTACGCGGGTTCTCAGTAAAATGTGGGAAGGTTAGGGCAGGTTTACGATTACTGCCATGGGCTATCTACTCTGTATTTTCTGAAGTAGGTACTTAACTTATTATTTATTTTATTTTATCGTATCGCATTTCAGACAATGTACTCGTATAGGTACATTTTAAGTGCTTAAATAGAACATAAAACTTGAGATCTGCCCCCGTAGCACGGTCGCGTTTTTATCGCTTGTCACCATGCCTGTCACGTTCTAACAAATATGTAAGTGCGAAAGGGACGCGCATAGTGATAGTCGATAAAAATGAAACCGTGCTGCGCCCGCAGGTTCAGGTTCGTGTAGTCTTTGGTCGATAAACGATAGATATGTTAAGTAATGACCTATTTTTCTCGATTACAAGCTTATCACTACACCTTATACCTACATAAAACAAAGTCCTCCGCCTCGTCTATTTGTTTGTATGTTTGTATGTTTGTTCACCATAAACTCAAAAACAACTGAACGGATTTTCATACGGTTTTCACCTATCAATAGAGTGATTCTTGAGGAAGGTTTAAGTGTATAATTTGTTAGGTAATACAATATGTTTTGTAATACAATAAGTAATACAGGTACAAAATAAAAATAGATTTCTTTGTGAGATTCGAGTTCTCTCGAGAAATAGGTGTAGGTACCCACAATTAATGGGTAGGTAAGGTTCAGCAAAAATGTAATCTTGTTGGAATTTAAAGCAGCGCAATTGACTATGAGAAAGGACCTTTCTTAGAATCTTAGAGAAGAGAATTAATAGTAACGTTAGCAACTACTTCTTACTTCCGAATCTCAGCTCCATTTCAACAACGACATTCAGATTCCGGTCCAATAACCATTTCCTCTTTTATTATGTGTTTACTGGACTTCATACCATACCTGGGACCTGGAAGTAATATAATTTTAACCAGAGACAAATAAATACAAAGGACACTTAATCTAAACGACACCGTTAAACCAGCCACCGTGTGAGTGGGACTGACACCGTATACTCTACGATTTGCCAGTGTGTACCTAAAATATTAAAATATTTATGAATCGTAGGGATCAAATTTTAATTACGTCAATGTTAGTTTGATTTATTACCTAAAATGGGACGAATAAAGTGTCAGTTTTTATTCCGTGTACGCCTGGCACCTGTACTACAGAATAAATAATAGTACTAGGTACAGAAGATTCACTCTTTAACAAAACTCGTCGGTTACGATTAGGACAGTTATGACCACCAAAATTGGTGTGGGACGGATATACTTGTAGCTACCTGTTGCAAAGCAACGACATCGCGGGGTGAGCCACGCCTGCCTGTACGGTAGGTACACGGAAAAATGGTGTTCCGGACATTTTGAAAGGCGTGCCTCGAGCTGAAGTTAACATTTAGGCCACGACGACAATTTAATGAACACCGAGCAGATGGTACTCTTGTTCATGTCTTGAGTTGCATCCAGAGGCAGCACCCACCAGGGTGTGAGGACTGTTGAGAGTTGATGAAATCTAAAATGTAGAATGAAAGCGTTGGACTAAATACTGTATGGGCTACGGGCAATAACTGTCTTTATTATAACTAGTCCATATCTCAACCAAGTTTCCCGTGAAACTTTTCCGTCGGAAAAGAAATCGTTAAAAACACATTACAGGTTTTACAAAGCCCCAGTTTTGCAAATAATAACAAAGGGCGAGGTGCGAGTTAATAATCAGAATCTTTGTCCGCTTAATGAGCTTTCACGGCAAGACTCAGCCGTGCAAATATAAATAAACTGCTATTGTTTTGCGTACTGCGCTGGGACTTTTACTGGAATGAAGTTGGGGAGAGATCTCTGAGAATGAGAATGAGTATAGTACGAGTATACTAGGGTGTGTTGTCTGTGTTGGCTTATAGGGCACGGGTGCACGGAGCGGGCGAGCGGGTTAACGTAAAATGGGTGAAATAGTATGAGCAGAGATAAACAGGCTGTAATCGTTAAGTGGCTACACTTAACGATTACACCCTGTATATAACTCCGTATAAGATAAATAAAGTCTAAGAAAAAAACGTGCCTCGGAAATCAAGAAAAAGTCATTCTCGAATAGATGGCGCACACACCTTTGGCCTATTCTCGGCTAGATGGCGTTAACGACACCGTTTGATATTTAACAATTTTAACACATATCAGTGAAAGAACATGGGAACAATAAAAATTAAAAATCATTTATCCGTAAACATATTTTGATTAATTTATACATTTTTAATTTTATTTTAAGTTTTAATCGTGTGTCGATAGATGGCAGTAAATGTATCGTGACTACAAAATTTACTTTGGCAATAGCCCTACTACCTATTCTCTTTGGTATGAGTAAAGGTAACTGGCGCGGACGTACAATGGCACCAACGTGCCAGCTAGCGGACGCCCTTGATCATTTAAATTAACGATTACGATATGTAGATAATATAACGATAACGACAATGTCCGACGCTTGACGTCAATTTTTAAATTTCTAATATCTTGACACCAACTATAATGCATGACTTTTATTGTCAAATCTTTAAATTAATTTATAAACATTTTATATTGAAAAACTCCATAAATTAATGCTAGTAGTTCCCTTTGAGGAGACACATCCATTATAAAATTTATTAAAGAGTGGTAAGTATTCATGACAGCACTAGGCAAACCTTTGCTTGCGAGCGTTTCTCGTCAGCACTGAACAAACCGACCAAGATTAGAGCTAGATAAGAATACTAGTTTGTATTCTAATGAAAACTACCTACACACAAGATTTAGATAATGATGCATGAATGAGTACAGTAGCGACCCACGGAAAAGATTGTAAAATCTTATAAAAAAAAAACAACGGGTTGCACTCCGGTAGTGCCGGCAGAAGTGAAAACTCAATGACATTGTAACAGTTTTTCGATCAGGTCACGTGTCCGTCTTACGACACGTCTACGTCTTACGCTGTCGCGAGCTTAACATTTTTTCCCATCAAGAAATCTTACGTCTTACGGACACGTGACCTGCCGTGAGTTTAAAAATTTTTCTCCATCACAAAAAGTGCACAGCGCCGCTAAAGAAGTTTTCACTTCAAAAATGAAATTGGCACATTGCGCACAACGAAGTATTTATTAACGCATTCAGTGATAGATGCGCTACGTTTGTAGCCGATAACGTGTTTTTCCGCTTTGTAGCAAAATGAGCCTACGAACAAAGAGAGCCTAGCGGGTTGCTGGCAGTGAATCTGTTAAAACGGAGGGGTCTATATATTTCAAGCTTATTATTTTAAAAAATCTCATACGCAAATCTTCAATTTAATTTATTTTTAGCTTATTCATCCCAGATTAGTCTGTCCACTGAGGCTCTAACATCTTAAGAAGTAATCAAGAGAACGAAGACCCTACGTAAATATCATCGGCCTATGCCAACAAGCTAAAAATCGTTTTGTGGGTTTTAAATCCCCATCGCTAATACGCCGTTTTTTGTCGTCTTAATATCGCGAATACAAGAATATTTTTCGATAGCATTTGATTAATTTCTTTTTAATATTTGCGTAGGATTGTCATTTTTTTTTGCTATGTAATAAATCACATTATCCTCCAGCGGCCCACCATGCAAAAAATAATTGACAGTCAAATTTGAATGAGTGGTATTGGAAAGTAGAATTGAATTTGTTATATTTTAAAATTGAACGAATTAAAACAAAAGCCATTCAGTTCCATTTCGTAATGATTCAAATTTCATTGGAGGTAAGGTGGCGAGGTAATTTTGAAAATGGCTGATCTACATAGACTAGGAATCCTCTAGACCGAGTTTAGAGCAATTATTTCATGCAACCGATGATGCCAAAAATGCGGGGGTGCGCGGGACGAGGTGAGCGAAGTCCCGTGCCGTGATTGGTCTGTTCAAAGACACGGACGTCACACAAAGACACTTTCGACTCGAACATGGAGTATAATTACCGTATGCGTGGCAGAGGGAGTAGCGCGACTATGCTCAGTCTGGAGGATGTTTTGTCTGTGCTGATCTACTAAACAAGAATCGCTTCATACTTTAGCAACACTTAATACTCACGCTACCGCAATGGTTATCATGGCATCTTGTTTAGCGTCACTTGCACCATCCCACTCACCTGGGGTTAACCGGTTAAACCGTAAACCGGTAACCATGGTAACTCCAGGCTTAACCGATTAACTCCGGGTTAGTGAATGGTGCAAGTGGCCCTTACTGTTACTACGATTGAAAGTGCTTCTAAATAGTTTATAGTGGGTAAGTAATAGAACGTATACAAACCTATAATATATTGCTCAGAATATATAAATTCAATTAGTATAATTTTGAATGGCAATGGCAACGTGCAATTAGTATAACGTGCGATACGTATAACAATGAATTCTATAATTTTATATTGTATAATGTACTTTACATATAATATCGTTTATGATAAGTAGGAAAATGTATAACATTGAAATAATATAAGAGATACAATTACTACGATAGCATGGATAGTTGCTCCATAAAATGTTTTCTAATTATGTGTGGGTAAGAAGAGAAATTATATTCACTCTTAAATTTTTTTTGTATAAACAATATACTTTGAGTTTGCCGTGATTAGTACGTAATTACGTGTTTTCCATAACCTAACCTAACCTAACCCGCTTTTCTGGTGGCAGTTTTTTTTCTCTGAGGGGTCACAGTTCAAACCTAACCTAACCCACTTTTCTGGTAGCAGTTTTTTTTCTCTGAGGGGTCGTAGTTGCAAACCTAACCTAACCCACTTTTCTGGTAGCAGTTTTTTTTCTCTGAGGGGTCACAGTTCAAACCTAACCTAACCCACTTTTCTGGTAGCAGTTTTTTTTTCTCTGAGGGGTCACAGTTCTAACCTAACCTAACCCACTTTTCTGGTAGCAGTTTTTTTTCTCTGAGGGGTCACAGTTCAAACCTAACCTAACCTACTTTTCTGACAGTTATTATTAGTTAAAGTACTGTGAACTTTGAAATTCTGAGCTATCCTATCCAAATCATTTTACCAATGTTTTGTTCAGATAATTATATGAAATTTTATTAATTATTTTAATTTATATGCGTAATAAATGTTATATTAAATATAGTTAGTTTATATGTATAGTATACCAAACAACGATATTTATATAGAATGTTATATTATTTTTATGTTATACTAATTGAAAATATACATTTAGTGCATTATACATAAGATGATTATACTTTTTGAATGTTTATAAACTGAAATTATACCAAAAGTGCATATTCATTATGATACGCACCCCCTTTATTAATACTAGATTATACCTATACTTACATTACATATGTACAAAAAAATATTTAGTAAATATTTCGTTTTATCAGTATACAGATAATGGAGTCTCCTAGTAAGTATAATATACCTGTGATAGGAGACCCCGCTCTTCCCAGACAACATTTTCGTTACATATACTACAAGATCGATTGTAGGTGGGCGATTCTCAGAGATGACATTCGGTGCCTGACTTCGGTGCCAAAATTTTTTTTTTACTTATATAATATGCGAGTTTATTTCCTAAAATCTACCCTTAATATAAAAAATATTGGCAGTGGAGGCCTCCATTAGAACCTTATAGTTTTCAAGATATTTGAGATTTAAAAAACACCGAAATCATGTGCAGGCACTGAAATCAATTTGCGTCACCGAATTCAATAATGCTTACACCAAAATCACATTTAGGTTTTATATCTCAATTATATAATTATTTTTATCATATTTTTCAATCCTATTTTTTGATAAGCGATGTAACAAGGCTAATGATCTCGAAAGCTTACATAAATTTAATAGATATAGACTCAAGATTTTAAAATAACCAAATTATGGCTTGTAAATCAACATCTCTAGAAGATATCCCACACTATATGACTGGCTTCATATAATAGGGTGATGTGTGGCCCTGAAACGAGTTTTAGACATGTCGACATTGTCGACCACAAATTCGCACATTATAATCATTTATTCATTGCATTATTATATCCATGAAGGAGAAGATGTTTGTTTCACGCAATCCGACCGCACACGCATCTAAAAAAAACTTACGTTACCTGCACCCGATAAACAATGCACTCTTGAGTGGTGATCAATGCTCATTAAATATTTAATGTACTTATAAAGCAATGTGATGCAATACGGAAAACAAGTATTTTTTTAATAAAAGAGTTTAAAAGCGTGAACTCCGTCAATTTAAAACTATAATATTTGAAGTAGTCGAGTAATGCTTGAAGATCCAATTACTAATTAATTATGATCTCCAGCACCCTCAAACACTTGAGCTAAATTGTAACAAAGTTGTTGACAAAGACATAAGACATTGAGGATTGTTAAAACATTTGCTGTGTTCAATTTGTGTCTATGGCTATCCTTTAGAAATATCGATCAGTGGGTACGCTCAGTGCCTTTGAAGCGATCTCGACATTAGAATGCTATTTTATTTTTAATCCCTTGTTCTGTACATCCTGTCCCTTGGGTTCACCTTGCATAGTACTTACATACACAAGTTATTTTAAAAGAAGTGGGATCTAATTGACTACATTTATTTAACATGGCTGACATGTTTAAAGGTATCGATGTGTAGGGCCTCCGGTGATACAGAGGACAACGAACATAATTTACTTAATTGGTTGGAAAACAATATCAAGACAGAGAAAGAAACATTGGGTCTATACGTCTGGTTTAAAAAACTACTCATAGTGAACTAGTGATTTTGTGTACCTACTATGAAATAATTTACTTACAAACATAATTTTACGTTTGTACAACGTATCTTTCACTTTTTAGACATGATAAATTAGTACAACAAACTAGTTTACAAAGCAGGATTTGAATTCAGTGATCACTTTTTTGATATCGGTGGTCAAAAAATCCACCGAAACTAGGGAAATCAACACCAGTGATATCAAAATTAATCGCTTTTTAGCAATTACTGAAATAGCATGAACGATACAGAGGAGATGTAATAATGGTGGATTTACGTACTTTCGATGACTTCTTAATCACTTACATAACGATAATTGCACTAAAACTTTCGGAGTAAATTGCACCACCGATCTCAAAAAAACATAGGACCAAACCCAGCGAAGGACGGAGAAACGTTTAAAAAATCACTTTATTGTACTGTGACTGTACCTCTACTTTATTCAACGGTTAAGGCACAACTAAAGCATACTATGTTTGAGACACTGAGTTCCTGGTCTACAACTTTGAAGGAGTACTGACATGTTTTGCAAATTACACCGATATCAGTCACTAGCCCGGGACACATCGTAAATTTGGTTTTATTCAATGTGTTGAGCAAACATATTATTGTGATATAAAGAATATGATAAGCTAACTAATACCCTATGCGTGAATACCCATAATAACTCCGATCTAATGCCCCATCTTGAGTAATAATTTTTTGTTTCATAAAATCTGGGTGCGGGACACGCCCACCGAACATCATTTTTGGCATTTGAGTTTCTTTTTCTTGTATTATATAAATAATAAATAAATAATTTGATAGTGTCCCAGACAGAATATAAGCTGAAGATCATGCCTAAATTAATTCAGATTTATTGAACAGTAAATTCAATCAATTACTGCCCCGGACACGTAAAAACGGCCCTCCTGAGAAATGCCCAGGTCTACCTACCTTTTATTCCATGTAACGATTTTAATAACAGCAGCGTTCGACTTTTATTGCTAAACAACGCCTAGGCTTACCTTCCATAGAAGTTTTTTATTAGACCTTTGTCCCAGTTTTAGTACGGTTTATTCTTTAATTAGAACATTTGTTGCCTCGGGTATCACAAAGAGAATTGCGAAAATACTTGCTTATGTTATGTGTAATTTTAATTACTCTACAACAAAAAAATATTTGCTAAGTTCAAACTTGGGAGCCTCCATTTTTTATGGCGACCAACTAAAGTGATCTAACAAGGCTAAGGAGATCGTCAAATAGATTATTATGTCTCTTTTTTACGAGCACTGTCCTCGCCAAAAAAAACTGATAAAGCGTGCAAGCCGTTTACTATCAGGCTTAGGAGTTATCTCCGCACGTCATACGGACCGGGCATTCGGCAATGTTCGGGGATTACTCGTAAATCATCGGCTGCCGGGGCCGATAGCAGCCTGTCCGGGCTAGTTTAGCACTTAAGTACCCCCGTCTTTCTGACGGCCTCGATAACCACTGTTGCCAATGCTCGTTAGATGCTAAAACCACGTTTGAAGCTCAATATTGCTATTTAGCAAGTCATAGAATACACCCAAATGACGCCTTTATGACGGCTTGGCACCGACTTCAAATATATCAGTTGTTAGCGCATATAGGCATAATACTTTTATTTAATTTTCCCATTTTGAAATCGGCTTATCTTTGTTTTCCAAGATTCATTAGTCGTTAATAAGGTTAAGATAAAACTTGCCGTCGCGAGATTGCTACTTTGTTGGATTCCAAGAACCAGGTCCCAGTAAAGATCGATATCTTTATTGCGAATGGCAGGGGCTGGGTATATTTTTAGCTTTGTAATCCTACACAATGGGCAGTATGCCCACCTACATACATTAAGTATTTGAGTAGTCTCATTTTGCATCCTAGTTGATTACATGACTTGACTTATTGTCCTGTATGTCCCCTAGATGGGGCAGAGGGCGTCCACAGTGCGCCAACATCTGGATGGGTCTTGAGTTTCGTGCTTGAGTTCGCTCCAAGTCTTCCCAATAGCCTTCGCCTCTGCAAAAAGAGTCCGGCGCCAGGTCTGCTTTGGACCGCAACGTTTCCTCTTTCTTTGGGGACTCCAGTCTAGGACTTGCCTCGGTATGTGGTCGGAGTGTATCCTGGTTAGTAGTGGGAAAATCGAATCGATATCCCTTCTTCAAAACGTAACGTTGGGAGGCCATTGCTTCGCTTTAAAGATTGCGCAAAGAGGGACATGATTTCCTTCCATATCGACCACCAAGAGGCTTGAAGAGCAGCGGACAAGAGGCAAAGATGACGACGAAGTGTCTCAGTAGCGGTTTCCGCAAACTTTTCTTGTCAGATCTGTGGTAGACCATGTCGGTCTCGCATCGGTACATTCAGCCATCAAAAACGGTGTTACACCATAAATCGTCTGATATAGACGAAAAGGCCTATGATCATGATGATGATCCCTTCTTCACGTAATCGGTCGTATAAATCTCATATAAATGACGTTTTTTAAGCAAAGAAGTAATAAAGCGAGTTGCAAAATTACATAGACAAATTTTATTATCAATAAATTAATTCATAAAGTGGCCAAGGGATTTTGCAGTTGGCTGCAAAGTTGCATATTGTACAACAATGTAATGTCTATTGCGTTTCCGAGCAATAGTTATTTGTTTTACAAGGGGGCAAAGTTGTTGTTTAACCGCTCGTGCTAATATTGATACCCGAGCAAGCGAAAGATTCCAAAATTGAACCACGAGCGTAGCAAGTGGTTCCAAAAATGGAATCTTGAGCGTTGCGAGGGTTTCAAAGCACGAGGGTTAAACAAAATTTGCTCCCGAGTGAAACACAAAATTTTTCACCACACCAACCCGAAGCAAATATTAAATGTAAAATATCAAACAAAATCAAACCAAATCAAATCCAAATTAATGTTATTAAACATTTATCATCCAAAATCATCACTTAAAAGTCAATTCTACTAGCAAACATAAGAAAACAACTTAAAATTTGCATTTGATTACTTTGCCTCACATGTGAATAAAATGCAACTTTGCTATCAGTTTTTGAAGTGCAAAGTAAGCCTTTCCGAGCTGGTGTGGTGAAAATAATATTATAATCAACCATTTAGACCAGACCATTCTCCGTAACAGAAAACACGGTAATAGCATATATCTCGACACGGGTTGGGTTTCAGCGATATCATAGCGGAAGCAGTTATAAAGTTGACCCAAAAATTTTTTATTAAGCTATGAGCTTCATCACATATGTTCCTTGAGTAATTCTAAGCATTTCAAGCCTGGGAGGCAATAAGAAATGTGTGTCTACTCGGATTTGTAATGGATTCAAACTTCCAACCCCTTTTTAACCCTGTTAGGGGATGAATTTTACAAAACGCTGAAATTACTTTTCCTGTCTTTTAATAATATCCCCAAATACAAAGATTCAAGTCCCGCGTTCGAAAAATTTTTTGATATGCATACAAACTTTCAACCCCTTTTTCACCACCTTAGGGGATGAATTTTCAAAAACGCTGAAATTAGTTTTCTTGTATTTTAATAATATATCGTTTTACGAAGTTTCAAATTCCTAGCTTAAAATAAAACTTGAACCCCATACAAACTTTCATCCCCTTTTTAACCCCCTTAGGGGTTGAATTTCTCAAAATCACTTCTTATATCTTGTACACTTTATAAATGTAATCTAGTGTGCAAATTTCAACTTTCTATCTTTTGTAGTTTCGGCTCCGCGTAGCAAAAATCTCCAACCAAATTTTTCACCTTTTTACGTTTTTCTTGTAAAATTACTATGAAACTGAAAAAAACAAATATCAGCAATGAATTCTACGTCTTTGGTTTATACGAAAATGATACCAAACTTGCCCTAGTACCCACCAGGATCAGAATAGATTTTTTTAAAGATGACGGGTGGCGGCCGTCTTTGTACCCCACCCTCCCCCCCACTTCAGGCTAGAAATGCTTAGAATTACTCAAATATCAGATGTGATGAAGCTCATAGCTTAATAAAAAAATTTTGGGTCATGTATGGCAGCGTTACATAACTGATTCCAGTATCAAGGCACTTGCCCGTATGGCCACTCCGTACTAACTGCATACATGTAAGCCGACGCTTAGCTGACATTCATAAAGGCTAACTGAACGAATCGCCTATGGAGAATCAATTTACGTGTCGTCTTTGTTAATGTGGCCATTTTACTTATTCGCATATACTTAGTAACAAAGAGAAGCCATCTTTCTTTCTGTTCCTGTGTTAACATAACACTAAATTTTTAAAGGACATAAAACAACATACTATGTATTTTAATGTAATTCAAGTTTTGTGATAACTTATCCGAATTATAAAGATAAATTTCTAAAATTAACGTTCGAAAGTATATCTTTTACAGCCTTAATTGTTCTACATAATATATAAAGATATCGCCGATTGACCTCCTACAGTTGTTATGGATTCTGAGGTTAATTTATTTTCCGGAACGCGCTTACAGTCAAGACAAAATGTCTTGTGAATTAGTCAGGAGGCGATCCGATATGACCGTCCGCCTGAGGCTCACTCACGTTAGCCTAAGCATTAGGTACGCATTCTCTTACCTACATACATATATATAGGCCATACTGAAAATTATTTGAAAGGCCACTTAGTATAACAACATCTTTTTTTTTTGCATATTAACTCACATTATAGACGGGTCTAACGCGAATTATATTCAATTACCTTGATTTACCCCCCAGGTCGTTAGACGTTAGATTATAGACAATGTGAGTTAATATATATTCAAAACGCGAAAGTTTAAAATATTATATCTTTTTTTTGTTTAGGAGTGTTCACCTATGTATTAAATCATTCATGAAATTGAATAAATTGACAAAAGTTTTGGATACAAACCAAAGAATATAAGTTTTAATTTTAATTTCTTTGTAGTTTTAGTTTATTTTAATAAGTTATTTTATATTCAATATGTTACATATATGTCTTTGCTATTATAAAGAATATAATACTCACTAGATACAAACTCCCTATCTTGTAAGATGTTACACTTACAAGTTAACAACAAATGCCTACCAAATTACCATACGAACGACGCATATCAGTGGCAAAAGTAAACATGCTAACATAGCATAATGGAGGTATTATTACGTGCTGAATACGTTGATATCGACATATAGGGTTGCCAGTGTTGCCACTCATCAAAACATAACCTAAAAGGGCAGAAATTTTGTATTTTGGCAAAGTACGAAAATGTCAGTTTTTTTTGTTTTTATGGATATATTTAGTGATTACCTATTTAATAAAATAGATTACTGTTTTTAAATTATAACGTATACTTAGTCCAATTTGGACACAGAATAGGTACGAATCCCATGTTAACAAAATTAGGCAATCAAAATGTCAGATTTTTTTCAAAACTTTACACGATATCAGTGGCCTATTTTATAAAGCTACAAGTTACTATTTACAAGCGGAAGTCTCTTCCTAACTCTGTGTTAGAACGAGAGTTCCGCTTGTAAATTGTAACTTGTAGCTTTATAAAATAGGCCACTGGTAACCCTATCGACATCACGTTCGGAGTCCGGATTCGAAAAATGCTTCATCAATTTCCCCGTTCCCGCTCACTGCCTGTGATCGATGACAACGGCTGATATTTGTCACCGGCACGACAAGTAAAATACGGTTAAGTATTTCACTGTTTGAGCTTACATGCGACGACACCATAAACATATAAACAACTCTCCACTTTATGGCCTCGGAATAAGACCATAATTTGTATAGATATTTTTTTTACAGTCTGTATAAATAATGAAGCAATGGAACAATTACGGATTTCATACAAATAATTCGCTGTGCATATTTACCGCTTTTCATATCTTGTAATGTAAACGTTTCAAGTGCGGAATAATGAAGGTTAATTCAGCTTTTATATTTCATTCAATGCTATTGAGAAATTCCAATGTATCAAAAATAATTTCACCAATTTAAAAGACTTGTTACCATAAAGATATGTGACATAATTTAAATAGACATTTATACTTAAACACTGGGATTATTTAGACCAAGTTTTAGAATCTGAATAGAAGCTGTATTAGCTACCTAGATATACATATGTCCAATACAAAACAATATTTTCAAAGGTATAAAACATATAACCTTGTCCTTAAAAGTAATCCGGATAAGTTTCTAATGACACCCCTTGATAATGAAAATTTTAATTCTCTAGCCGATTTGAGTGATCCACTGCTGTTTTGATTTCCACGGCTCCCCTTGATATCCACAGGAATGCCAGGCTTAGATTAGCTATTTTGTATTTTAATTAATTTTATTTTATGTATTTATTTTTATTAATTTATTTTATTTTAAACTAATTAACTATAAGGTCAGTGAATTTGAATTATATACAGTTATCATAAAAACATTAAGTAGACACTAAACTTTAGTAGCAAAACGTGAGTTATTACGTCATCGTCTCCCAATTCTCCCATACAGTCAAGAAGTATGTGCACATTATTACTATACTAAACTTAGGTACCAGCACCTAGACTGCTATTAAACCGAATTGCTCGCCTGAATAATTTAACTATCACTCCAACTTGCAAGCGTGCTTTGTACGACTTTAATATAAATTACGCAGACTAGCAATCCATCGAAAGTTAGTCTTAAGATTATCTAATTATATATTTACATAATATATTCTAGCTAGCAACATAGTTTTCATCTACTAAGCGCGTTATAATTAAACTAATCTATTGGACGCATATAGCGAGACCAGCGTAACTTGAGCTCTGTGTATCAACATGCTTACACGAAATAGTATTTGCAGGGGAAACGAGCGCAGGTCTTCTTAAATTGGACATGAGGCTGCTTGTCTGATCTCGTAGAAACGCCTTCTTGCGCTGGCAGGTTGCCTTAATTAATGTCTCTGGGACAAGACACGATGTATTCAAGTAAAATTCTATATAGGGCGTCCCACGGCGATGCCACATGGAGGGAAAGTACCTTAAATATCATAGATAGCATATTTTGCTGAAAGAAGACTTCATTTTATTTTTAAAACTTAGTTAAATTGCATTCATACTTTTTTAATTTTTTTTGAAAAAAAATGTATGGAAAAAAATTATTGCGTCATTGGAGGAAAAGTACCTTAATTATTGTAAATGAACATCTTACTGAAAGAAGACATTATTTCGATTTAAAAAAACAAGTTGAATTGCATTTTAAATAATTTCATGGTTAAACCGGGAATCGAACCCGCTACACGAGAAAAAAAAATACCTTGTAGCTTTGTCATACCGATCGAAAGGCTTCAATGTGAGAATAATTTTTTTGGTACAAGGTATTTTTTTTTCTCGTGTAGCGGGTTCGATTCCCGGTTTAACCATGAAATTATTTAAAATGCAATTTAACTTGTTTTTTTAAATCGAAATAATGTCTTCTTTCAGTAAGATGTTCATTTACAATAATTAAGGTACCTACTTTTCCTCCAATGACGCGATAATTTTTTTCCATACATTTTTTTTCAAAAAAAATTAAAAAAGTATGAATGCAACTTTACTAAGTTTTAAAAATAAAATGAAGTCTTCTTTCAGCAAAATATGCTATCTATGATATTTAAGGTACTTTCCCTCCATGTGGCATCGCCGTGGGACGCCCTGTATAGAATATCTTTGAACGTAATGCATACATACACTAATACACCTGATGTAATGTATACATCAGGGGTCATTAGTGTTCGGACTGTTCGTAACACTAATTGGCATCGATTTAATTCAGTCTGATCAGAGGGTAAAGTTGGACTCATTTGTGAAGGCAGATATCAGCAATTTGATTAGTGTTGCATGTGTCTGACGTGGGTATTAGAGTGGAATATGATTTTATAACGATTATGTATGCATTATCGTACTACTTAGAGATTTTTTTGTTATTATAAGGTAGGTACATTCACTAGCAGATATTTTTTTATTGCATGTAAAAACGAGTTCAATGATAATTTGTTTGCTATCGAATTTCCTTAAGTTCCCTTCCAATTTTATCTGGGCCATTCGATGAAACTATACAATACAACAAAATATTAATATACTTAAAATCATAGCAAAATAGTGCTACGCCGTAGAGCGTAAGCTATAATACGTAGGGCGTAGCATACAAAAATATTTAAAAGTAGCGAGAGATCTGTAGTCGCTTTATATGTACTTTGTTATTTTTTACAAATACAATAATTACAGGCTGGAACTACATTGTGAAAATAAATCGAATACGCTTCGAATGATATTACGAAACCTTATGTCCTAAAGGACTAAACGTACTTTTTATTTATTTTCTACAAATAGGTACATTCATTGTGCACTGAATTCATTGGGGCAATGTACCAGAAATATATCGAATATGCCTCCAATCCTTACGTCCAAAAGGACCTTTCAAACACAAGTTTTTCAATTGTTGCAGACATTTTCTACAACATAATTACTAAGCCAAGTGGTTAGGACATTACTGATTACTCAGTATTATAATATCAAAATCAAATTGATACCAAAAATAACTAATCTAAATAAAAAAGCCTACGTGTATCGCACTCGTTAATACTTATACTAAAATTGGTGTCATATTTCAAGTCTCTAAATAAGTGCACCTCCAAGTAGCGCAGGTTGTAAAAGTTAAATAGACAGACTGCCGTATTCGAACTTCAAGATATTCACAAGAGACGACACGTACTAGATCCATTTTAGATACGTTACAGTTTAGATATCAACTAGTTCTCTTTTGCAGCGCAATTCGGGTAACCAATGTCACTTTTACTTTAGATAGAGTAAGATATCTATTAGATGTGAATTAGATCTCCTGTGGAAATCGTTCAAGAGTATCTCCAGAATCGCGCAAATGTCAAATTTGACAGGTTAGATCTTAAACATATCGTTATCGTATCTTGGTGATGTCTAAAATATATCTAATAGATGTCTATTTCAAAATCCGAATCGGGCCCAGAGACAAGAACAAACTGAGTAATGTATATCATTCCCCAAATATTTATTTTCCACGTAGTGTATTATGTACTCGTATGAATATACAGTCAAAGAATTTAATTTACTACCCATTTTGTACTTTGTCACAGTGACAACCGTATGAGGTCTCTAGCGGCTTTCATATTGATTGTCACTGTGACAAAGTACGAAATGGGTCGGAAATTAAATTCTTTGACTGTATAAACTCTTTATTGTACAAAACACAAATTTATGGCACAGGATAGGCAGTACAAAAGGGAACTTATCCCTTTAAGGGATTTCTTCCACTATTAATCGTTTAACTAAAATGAACCCACAGCAAATCAGATTATGACATTTAAGAAAATAACCCAAGTCCGTGGAGACCATAAATCTGTCTCGGCCAAGGGCAGCTCTGATTGATGGCTGATATGACATTACCTGTGTCCCGCTATCAATCACCCGATATCTCAACAAAATTACCAGAAATATAATAGATAGATATATAATATATAAGAGTAGTCAGCAGCGGATTTTATCGCCCACGCAGTGAAAGTGTTATTTAAAACGTCAAACTTCTATGAAATTATGTATGACGTATAAATGACACTTGCACTGTGTGGGCTATCAAATCCGCTGCAGACTTTTTTTGGTCCGACATTAACTAAAATGAACCCACAGCAAGTCAGATTACAGCATTTAAGAAAATAACCAAGTCCGCGGAGACCACAAATCTGTCTCGGCCAAGGGCAGCTCTGATTGATGGCTGATATGACATTACCTGTGTCCCGCTATCAATCACCCGATATCTCAACAAAATTACCAGAAATATACTCTTATCCCAGATATAATATGTATTAAATTGTAACATTATTTAGGTTCCTTCGTAATACACAAAAAGAGGCGATTGTCTTTTATAAAGTTACTTACCTAAATTATACCCGGTGTGGCCTGTAACATGAGCAAATAATTGAAACATAGATTGTACTCCTCAAACGATGACACTTTTGTTCTACAACTTTTAAAAATTATGAATTATATAGACTCCCTATTTTTCATACAAAATAAATATTATCTTCAATGGACGCCATCGCCACGCCATATCATTGTGATTGACGGTGCTTGTCACGCCTTAAACAAAACAAAATTCTCAATACATTGCGTCTTAGAATAAACTTTAAAGTGTATTAAAAATCAAACCACAAGTTATTTTTAAAAGTCGCTGAACAAACTTTAGTCAGTATGAGGAGTACAGCCTACAGTTTAATTTTTTGCTCATATTACAGGTCACACCCGGTATATATTTATGTACAGCGCTTCCACTTCTGCTTTACATACTGCCCGATTCGAACTTTAATTAAATATACGTCAAATATTACGATATATATAAGAAAAACGTTTTTCTTTGAAAAAACATCATATCTGACACTAACATAATTATGTAGATAATCTATATCGTATCTAGCCGTAATATTTGACGTATCCCAAAGTTCGAACCGGGCCGTTAATCTCTCTTACCTATTGTATGTATAAAATATATAATTTAGCCTATATACGTCCCACTGCTGGGCACAGGCCTCCTCTCAAGCACGAGAGGGTTTTGGCCTATAGTCCCCACGCTAGCCCAATGCGGATTGGGGACTTCACATACACCTTTGAATTTCTTTGAATTGTATGTATATTACCTTTTTATTGGTTAACCTACATAACAAACTTTGATAGAAATTGGCATGTGGAAAGTTTAAGTGCGCGTGGACATCGGATACCTAATCTATTTTTGGAAATTTACCTCCCAGGGAGATGACACAATCCCGCGTGGGTGGAACACAGCTAGTTCAAAATTATTTGTGTGCGAACACGCTTAGGCGATCTACACACGCTATATAGGTACGTTAAGTACATAGATGTTTCTCACTCACACACCGGAGCGATGTGCGAATACGCATCAGTATGCGCAAAGGCGCATCTTGCCACAAATGCCACAAACATGTTTGTGGCTCTGCCATTGACATGGGGGGTCGGTTGTGCTTTTAAAAATTTGATAAGGTTTATCATTTTGTTTTGATACGACCTTGCATCTCACATCTCACACGTAAAGTGCCATTCTATAGAAATTGCTAACTATGTAAACAATAGTCACTAGTAAATTCATCAAATCATCATTCGTTGACAATTTCAATATGGCGGTTTGTTTACATAGTAAGCAAGTTCCACACTTTAATAATAAGTGCGAGCGGAATGCCAAATGAGACGACTTCTGAAGGCTTATTATTATTACAACTGTAATAACAAGTTAAGAATTTGATTTGGATTTGTTATAGATATGATCAGGACCAAAAACGTCACTTTTTACACTGACAGATCAATGGGTATTTATCAATAACAGATCAAATTCTTCAGCTTTTATTACAAGCATAATACGCCTCCATATTGCATTTATTTAGTTACAATCAGCATGAGCTAACACTCATTGGTGCTCAAGGTCAAGTTCGTATCAAAACAAGCTAAAAACATATCAATCTGTTAAAACAGAATCAGCCTAGTGTATGTACATATCACGTCGCCAAAATTAACGACAGGTCTTAAAGTTTCGACACGCTTTTCCGATGTCACTGTACCGAAAACATACTAACTTTATTTATTTTGCTCTAGAGACGCCGCGCGCGTACCGACACGTCTTGAATGATGCTGTAGGTAATGTAAAACGTGGTTCAACTTACAGGATCGAATAAAATAACTCTATTTTATCTTTTGGGGAGTAAGCAAAATGACAAGTATAAAACGGCCAAGTCAGGCTCGAGCACTCGTTGCCTGTAAGTAAACCTAATCCATTTTATGCTAGATATTGGTTTGTATGTCACAAACCACAAAAGGACAATAACAGAAAAATCACTTATAGGTAGCTTGTCAAAGGGCTGTCTCGTTTCAATCATATCTTTGTCTTACACTAGTACTAGCACCCAAAAGAAAAGGATGAGTATAGTTTTCCTGGTTCTTACTGACTGACAAATTGGTTTGACCAACATTATCTATTATACACTAGTAGATAATCAGGATCTATATCTGAATCCCTAAAGTCTTTTCTCCTATCTTTGCATTCCATAATATTGTTTGCCATAATGATCAGTTATCCTAACACTAAAAACCCTAATTTTGGTTTCCCTAATTATTGATTACCTACTTATCCCAATGTTATTAAGCATATTTTCTTTTTTGCGAGGGTAGCAGTTTTAACCCTAACCTAACCTACTTTTGTGGCAGCAAGTTCTAAAACCTAACCATTTTTCAGAATCTTACATTATGGAAAATAATCGTTATGACAATTGATTGTTAGGGCATGTGCCCATTAGGACAAACCAGTTAGGGCAAGTGATTTTAGGACAAACGTTGTTATAGGGATTCAGAATGACACCCGATAATCAAACATTACAATTTAACTGGTAACACTCATTTGGGCACGGTACAGTGTCACGTAGGTACGACATCTCATCCTTAAATCATATGGGTTTTTCAGTCCAGACAGCACGCTCCAAAACGAGCATCGAAAAACTTATTACCATCACGTAGAATAGGTGGAACAAAGAACTTTCTGGAAACTTCTCCATATTTCTAAAGTTAACCGAAAGTGCATTATAACTTCTACCTGCGCTCCTGAAGTGAGGGCTTAAATTGAGACAAGCCTGAAAGCTTTTCAATCTTTTTAAAACCTGTCTATAAATATTAAAAATAACAAATGAATTGTCCAACTCAAGCGACTAAGGAACGGTTCGAGGAACTCTATTTACATGTATAAAGGTGGCTTTCGGCTTATTAGGCCAAGAAATAAGAAGTTATAGAGGGAAATGCTAGGAACACAATTTTTGACTCCGTAACTTTGTTTGGACTAGTTAGGAGGTGAACATATCAAAAGTCCCCGGCCGTAGCCCCGGTGCTGGGGGGGAGAGGGGGGAAAGAAGGTCTCATTTTTCGGTTTTTCACTTATATCTTGGAAACTTTGCGTCTTAGCGACATGACTACTAAGACAAACCAAAAGCTGATAAATTTTTTTACAAGTTTTATTCAGTCAAGTTTTTCGATATCTTGAATAGTTTTTGAGATATCCGCTCTTGAAAGTTTATTTAGGGCTTTCAATTTTATCTTGATATCTACATTAGTGAAGCTGCTAGGCCGTGTTTGGTATCATTTTCGTATAAATCGGGGGTGTTGAATTCATTTTTGGTATCACATTGACACCATTCCTTAGAAAAAACATATAAACTTTAAACAAATACCTTTTTTTTTTAATTCCTCTTCACGCTTAAACCGCTCAACCGATTTAATTGTAATTTGGTATACAGATATTTCGAGTACCAAGACAGGACATAAGATACTTTTTATCTCAATAATCATCCTTTAAAGTTGTGAAATGGAGTATGGGAGGAATTCAACTTCGTCGACGAAACTGAATTCCTGAGGTAAATACTGCTTAAGGTAAAGTTTGAAGTCATGTTAGGTATCATTTTCATCTAAATCACAGATGTATACCATCCTAAATTTCACCTAAACCGGTTCAGCGGTTATTGACTCCTCATACAAACTTCCACCCCACTTTTCACATCCTCAAAAGATGCTTTTGGTTATAAAAACCATCCTATGTCCTGTGTCGAGACTGAAACTATTTTTATACCAAGTTTCAACGAAATTGGTTCAGCGGTTTAAGCGTGAAGAGGGATTTTAAAAAATATATTTTTTTTAATTTTGGTTTTACTTCGGAATAGTGCCAATGTGATACCATAAATGAATTCAGCACCCCCGATTTATACGAAAATGATACCAAACATGGCCTAACAGCATCACTGATGTAGATATCAAGATAAAATTAAAATCCCTAAATAAACTTTCAAGAGCGGGTATCTCAAAAACTATTCAAGATATCGAAAAACTTGACTAGATAAAACTTGTAACTAATTTTATGAGCTTTCGGTTTGTCTTAGATATCAATGAAAAACCGAAAAATTCGACCTTCTTACCCCCCTCTACCCCGCAGCACCGGGGCTACAGCCGGGGACTTTTGATATGTTTACCTCCTAACTAGTCTAAACAAAGTTACGAAGTCAAAAATTGTGTTCCTAGCATTTCCCTCTACAACGTTTTTTGAGCATTCATTTCCTGACCTTGTGACATCTTGTGACATGGCGGATCATTTGAGAACAAACGTCGTTATCCAAACGCGAACTTGCTCGTAAGAATTTGGAAAACAAGTCAAGGATGATGTATTTTATGTAATACAATTTTTGTATATATAGAGACCGGACCCGGGTATGTCCTTAAACTACGTCCAAGACCACCGGTGGACGGGCAGCAGCGTCCCTCAAATTCGGTGTACTCGACTGCGATCGCCAACCCGCCTGCCAAGCGTGGCGATTATGGCATTCACCCCCCATAACAAGGGGGAGGCCTATGTTCAGCAGTGGGCGTCTTATGGCTGAGATGATGATGATATATAGAGAATTACTTAACCTTTCATCTGTCTAAGCTCTGATCGTGCGCACGAATTAAAATCCTATGTTTGATACAATAGGTTTAAATTCGTTCGCACTGATCAGTGCTTATACATACGAAGGGTTAATATCTAATTTAAATGAGAATATTTGAAGGTTTTAGAAATCGAAACTGTTCGGTGTAACTGTGTATCTCATCAATAAATTACGGCCCGATTCTAAATTTAAGATACGTCAACTAATAGATCTAGAAACGATATGGATTAGATATGTCAGTGTCAAATGTGACGTTTGTTCAAACAAATACGTCACTTTTGACACTGACACATCTAATCCATATCGTTTCCAGATCTATTAATTGACGTATCTTAAAGTTCGAATCCGGCAGTTAGACTTAACTATCACCATGAGTCAAATTGCTTCTCCAAACGCAGGTCGGTAAGCACTTGTATAAGTAAAAATATGTATTTAAAATATATATGTGGGTTTAAGACCTGTGTTTGTGACCTTTTTCTATCTAGCAAGATTGGTTCTAATCAGCTTTCGAATCTACGAAGTTACTAGAGAAAGGCTTCAAGATTGCTATTCATATTTTTGGCAACCGTATTATTATGGAAAAAAGGGCTACGAATGTTCAATAGCTCAGCTGGCTGAGCCCACTACACATTAACTTTATACTACATACTATAATTATTAACCAAAATATCACTTTGTGTTTGAATAAGTTGCTTAGTTACCAATTACCAATTACCAATCATTTATTGACATATTTAACATTATACATATATGTATTTTCTATGATGGACTATTGTTATCTAGTTTACGTTTGTAACAGCGCCATCTCTTAGGAAATTTGGATATTAAACTATATCGGCTCGAACACTTTGGTTTCAGTAAAATCAAGCGATATTATTTCAGCAGACACATTACGATACACTATTATGAGCTGTCAAATAATAACACGGAGTAGCACTCAAGGTTTTAAGTAAAATACCGTGTAATAAACTTTTGTGAATAAATACCTACTCGTTCACAATAACAGAATCTATTGTTAAATATATAAGATCTATTGTTAAGTATATTTAAGAGTCCATTGTAAACAATTCTAAGCATTCTCTCTTCTGATAAATAAATATCAAAATACAGGGTCCAATTACACAAACGGGTCTACCGCGATATAATTTCATTGTTTTTACCTTTAATTCCGACGTTTCAGCTGAGTTGCACCAGCTGTGGTCACGGAAAGACTGACTGTCTATGTCTTTCCGTGATCACAGCTGGTGCAACTCAGCTGAAACGTCGGAATTAAAGGTAAAAACAATGAAATTATATCGCGGTAGACCCGTTTGTGTAATTGAATATGTGTACAAAACGCGAGAGTTTAAAGTGTTATAAAATACAGGGTGTTTGGTACATCGTTTGCCAAATTAAAACGGCAGATAGGTTGAGTCATTTGCTATCTTCTCAGGGCTAGAAAACCAAAATTGGTCATGGTTTTTTTTACTACTACGCGAGTAAAAATTTAAAATTTACGAATAAATTGCGCCTAATTGTAAATTTCTAGCCCTGAGAAGAGAGCAAATGACTCAACCTATCTGCTGTTTTAATTTGGCAAACAATGTACCAAACACCCTGTATAAGTACCTACGTATCGTTTGTGGTGCACGCGCCGCGGCCACTGCTGAAAACTATCAAATACTAAAACTGAATAATATATAAAAAATATTTAAGTACAACACCTTAACCTAAACCTTAAGTACAGTACCTTCGTGCGCGAGTCCGACTCGCACTTGGCCGGTTTTATTTTTTTGTTGTGATTAGATTGATCGGTAGTTTGATGGGTTATGGTAGCCGTAAATTCAGCAGATGGAGGTTTGATTGAGGTTTGAAATTATAATGTTATTTAATTATATAACAATATGACGAATAAACTTTGTCTATAGAAGTTTTTGTAGCATTCATCTAACGATAAGATTGCGTTTTTGAATTGCTAATACTACTTCATTCTAGTTAAAGTTTAAACTATATAATTTTCAATATATTCTATTAACCCTCGTTAAGATTTTACTCTAAATCACACTTAATGCTGGCCTGGACTTGTCCTTGAAGTGACTCGAATAAATTTTTGGAGATAACTCGTGAGAATAATTAAATTTAACGTCTCCATTACGGGGGTCGATCCCAGATTATTATCCCCCAAGATGTCTTTCCTTTGTTCAGGTACCCCGTTCTCTGTTCACTAAGAAAAATTACACCCTTTTATACGACCCTGTTTTCCAGATAAGTGCTTAAAAGCGGCTTTGTAAAAACAATAAATAAAATTGTGCTCCTTGAGTCCTGATTTAAGGTGTTATGATGATAAAAACGTCCGCCTGAGTAAATAATGATATATTGAGGTAACTAAACTGCGTGTTTGTGAATTGTAAAGAGGGCAGAGTGTGGTAGAAAATTAGTAAGATAAAGTAGGGAAGGCTTGGAAAGTCTATTAGCCAATGTTGCTATTAGAGACATTTTGGCTGGCCCAATATTACAGGGTTCTATCATCTATGTTACTTTATGAAGATAGTTGAAATTTGACTTAATGTTACTAAGACAATGTTCAAATTTAAACATAGAACCCTGTAATATTGGGCCAGCATTTGACCAAACATATATAATTTGAAATTTATAAAAAAAATACTACCTACTCCTAGTCTACTTCACATTAACTACGCCTAATTTTATTTCGTTTACAGTTCTAGATAAGACAATTTTTCTGTGTATCTTCAGATTTCCCCATAAACACTATAAAAATTATGAAAATAAAACAACTCTATATGTTATTATACATATATTTTTAATAACAATGACTGTAATCCTACAGCAAGTTTAAAGCAAGTACAAGTTCCCTGGCCAGTTGTATTTAAACTAAACAAGATTATTATCAAGTTCACAATCGGCACAGAATTCAACGGTAGAGCTAGTAGTTTTGATAAGATATCTCCAGGTGAGTCGGGTTGAAATAGATTAACCCAATTAGGTGAAGATATGTGCGCGCTAATAAATCTCAGGAGCGAGGCAGCGTCGAGGGGAGTCGCCATTCCTGTAGCTTACCAGACGCCCCAGACGAGTTGAGTGCTACGGCGAACCAGTATACTTACCAGTCATCATCAGTTTATATAAGCCTCAGGCTTTTCCTAAGGAGGTTTTATACTTGTAACATAAACACAATGACGTTGCATTGTTTTTTAATTACAGAGTTCCCATTGGCCATATACATGGTTTTACTGACCTTCGGGCTTTAAATCCAGGGCTCGATTCTACTCGCTAAACTGAGCTACTTTTATTATGGCACCAACCCCGAAATCCTGAAATTTTTTTTTACGTTTTCATACATTTTGTCTGATCAGATGTCGACGTTTTCTATGGAAAAGCCAAAAAAAATTCCCCGATTTTAGGGTTGGTCCCATAGTAAAAGTAGCTCAGTTTAGCGAGTAAAATCAAGCCCTGGAATTAAAGCCCCATTGTCAGACACATACATACTGTACACTCGTACCTATAGGATATTTATAGGAGTGGTCATACTGGTCATAGCCAACTCCAGTAACTATCATCAGATGAGCTTGATGGTACCTACCAAAGAGTAAAGTAAGTATAATAGGTAAAGAGAGCCCTCTTGAAGCATTTTATGGAAACTCATTTGAAAGCGCCATCTCTGATTCTCCCCGGAAACTAAGTATGTATGTGTGCGTGTACAACTACATATGCATCCATACGTGTACTTTTGTCCCACATAATATTAGGTCTACTTGGTCGGTTTAAAAGTCCATTTTTTGATTGGTTTCTTGTAACAAATAACTGTATTGTTTACAAGAAGTCAAACAAAAAATTTACTTGTAAACCGCCCAAGTAGACCTAATATTATGTAGAAAAGGTTTTAAAGAGTGGAATGAATATAACAGAAACATAATAGTAAGTAATAGTAAAGTATTTTATTGCCTTCAATTTGGTATATACAGATAGTACCTATTAATAGCAGGAATCTACCGCTTGCAGCTTCTGACTCTATATCCATTGTCTAAGCAGGTACCTCCATAATATGCGCTCCAGTTCCTCCCACGACGTGTCTTTAGCGGAATCAAGACGCACGATTTTTTGCAGAATGTCATAGTACATGTTTGTCGTCACCAAAATTAAAATTGCACTATTATAGTTTCGAACTTATACACAGGTCCTTTTCATCGCTATTTGCAGTGAGCGCTAACGATGGAATTTTTCATTTTTCTTTCGAGAATATCTAAACGTCCCGGCATTTTCTTGAGCACTATTAAAATTTTTAAACCTCCAGGTGTTGTAATATTGGGAGGCTAATTTCCCTATTTTCGTATTTAATGCTTGCTCCATTTTTACTCGGTTACACTTTAAAATTAATAGAGAATAATTATCTTATATAATTTGTTTACGAGTTACGACATTTATTTTGGTCTGACAAGTAAACAACAGTTGCTAAGTAACCAACATTATAAATAAAGAAAGGTCTTGACAAACTAGGTACGTAACCTTCTCAATGTTGTATTAATGCCTTAAAATTGTATCAATTTTATAGTGACACATCTAATGACGTAGTTTGCATAATCGGAAGTCTGCTTTACGCAATTTTTCTTTCTTTCTAAATTGACGCCATCATCCGCCATCTTTACTGACGTTAACTATGTTCCGAGTGTCCCCCCCCCTGGTACCTACTATAATATTACATCGTCATCCAGTTTACATGAGTACATAACGAAGTTCGAGCACAAGCGAATAATGAAAAGAGAATCTAATTTAGCTTACAAGATTTGTCTCTGTTTGGCCCGATGGTTGACTGGTAGAGAATGCCATTAGGCTTTAAGTTCGCCATTTGTACATTATTTTTATGTTTTGTGCAATAAAGTTTAAATAAATAAATAAGATTTGATTACAGACATTGATTGATTAGATTTGTATTAGGTCTGTATTATGCAATTTTATGAATGATTTCCATTCATAATGTGTGCATGCAATTTTGCGGCTCGCTGTACCTGAAGGGACGCCACGGCCATGGTTGTCAGCACCGCTGTTTTATCTTAAGGGGCCCACTGATTAACAGTCCGCCGGACGGTATCGGCCCGTCAGTTGTTCGGAACTGTCAAAATTTTGTTCTAACTGACAGGCCGATACCGTCCGGCGGACTGTTAATCTGTGGGCCCCTAATACTCGCGTATCGCGTTGCTTGTATATGTAAGTACGGCCGATTACGGCAGAATGAAACTTATTAAATTAGTTAAAATTGACGTCCCTTTTGAGTTCGATGGGCCACGGTACGCCCAAAGGCTCGTTTCACCCACGCCCAGGCAACCTATGAGAATCAGACGGCGTATGCTGACTTCGCGGTTACTAAATAAAGCCATATATCTCAAGATATTCTTGTGCGGCACATTTGTTTTAATGGAAAATGTAAATACAGGGAGCTTATATTGTAACTTATTTGAGTGTATTGTAGCGTGAAAAAGCCAGTTCATGAAAAAACTGTGCGCAAATTTCAGGCGTTTTTCTGCAAATTGGTTTTTATTTTACGTGATATCGTAAACTCAATTTAGAAACCAACGTAAGAAAAAATACAACAATATCACTTTCGTGTATTTTTCATTATATTTCTTGGCACCGACTTCAGGTAAGTTAGCCTTACCTATACTCTGTATCTTTAGGTATTTAAATAAAAGTACCCTTAAATGGCTCCTTAAACCAGTTTAGAGTAGATGAACACATTACATTATCAAAATAATGTAGGTTAGAGTCAGGTTGTTCAGTGACAGATCCAGAAGGCTTTGTATTTAGTTGGTTAACCAATAACTACCTGAAAATTTAAAAATTGTTTGTTTACTTTTATTTAAATACCTAAAGATGCAGACTATAGATAAGGCATTCATTTCGTCTCGCACTGACATGATTGATCCCAACAAGTCCCACAGTAAGCTCAAGAAGGCTTGTGTTGCGGGTACCCAGACAACGATATACATATATAATATAATAAATACTTAAATACATAGAAAACAACCATGACTCTGGAACAAATATCTGTGTCATCACACAAATAAATGCCCTTACTGGGATTCGAACCCAGGACCATCGGCTTCACAGGCAAATAATATAATAATATTCAAGAAATCTTTGGCTTTTTAACCAATATGAACAATGTTAAGCACATCGATAAAGAAACGTTTAAAATCAATAAAACATGAACGACTTAAATCACCATTGCGCCCGCTGTAATTGAATTTACGAGCCATGCTATAAATTGTGTTTCACTTGATTTACACCAACCAACGCCTCAGCATACGATACGGATAAGTACCTAACCTACTACTGGCATAAATCGCTTAAAGTACTTGGGTAACTACTTAGGTTATATCCTAAGCGAAAATAGACGATTTTGTAAAACCACCCAATTATAGAAATAACGCAGTTATTTAAGTATAGGTTCATTTATTATTCATTTTATAAAATCATAATATTACACATCATTAATACAATTATTGTAAAAAAACCCTAAAAATAATTCAAATAAAACTTAACCTACACAAAGCTTTAAATAACCCACCCTGCATCGTACCTGGCTCAAAGGTCCCCATAATATATTATAGAAACCAAAGTAATCTTAAATATCTTCCTTCACGCGTATCTACGTATTAATTATGTTAAATGTCGTAGATCTAGTTAAAGCAAAATATTTATATAAATGGAAGAAAATACTCACACAAAAGCTAAAACAACATTGGTACCTATACTTATACTTATTTACGTAAGTATTGAGCTTGTGGACCATATTAGTTGTAGTACGACTATATATATACGTAATTGAAGTGGTTTTACGGTAGGTACCTATCAGTGGCGGCGCGTCAAACTTTTGCATAGGAAACCCGGGGCTAATTTAGCTTACATATTTGCTTTATAACTCTGCTCAAACGTCCAAAAACAGGCAAGCCGGTGGGAATCGGCTTTTATGGACGCGTCGCACTGGTACCTATTTATATGTATCATCACCTAGCTGTTACCCACACACATTTCTATTAAGTAAGGGCCCCCCACATCTGGCGTCTTTCGAGCGTCGGCGTCTACAATTCTATGGCCGCTGCTCGACGCAACGTTGACGCAACTGCGCAGCGACGTCATTTTTAATAGCGCTGAGTGGCGCTGACCAGACGCCGACGCTCGAGGGACGCTAGATGTGGGGTGGCCTTAAGGTGGGTCAAGACTATCACCAGGATAAGATTGTCACTTGTATGGAATCCTCATACTGTTTGTCTTGCCCCGAGAAAAATAAACTACGTTAGTCTTACCCCACCTTACCTTACAAGTTTTTCTTACCTACTCGTAGTTTGAGGATTCGTTGATCTCTGAAAGATTGTCCAAAATTATTATACGGAATGATAATGTAGTAATGTGATATTACTCTTAGATAGACAAGTCTTACTACTAGGTAACATTACACGTGCCTTCCAAATCATAATTATTATTCTTATTGATATAAAAGGCAAAAGAAACTCAGAATACATATGTACGTGCTTACCTACTTACTTAATTTTCTTCATAAATGAGTACCTATGTTGAAGAAACATATTTGGGCCAATACATATGTATAGGTATCTTACTAAGCATTTAACGAACTGCGCATTGGACGTACAGCTAATGGCTCCTCTACACGATGGGCCAACGCCGGCCACTCCAAGGGACGCATTTATGCGTTAGAGGGAGCAATTGATATTGCTATCTCATTCTACCGCATGGCTGCGTCCCATGGAGTGGCCGGCGTTGGCCCACCGTGTAGGGGAGCCAATCCAAGTCCAATGCGCAGTTCGTCAAAATGCTTAGTAAGATACCTACATATTCATTGGATCCAGATCCTGTAAAGAATTTTATCAAATTATTAGATTAACCATCCAGAAACACCCAGTACCGTATTTAATTAATTGGTTGTTATTGTTACCCCGATTGCCTTGAAATAAGCGTGCGAAATGAGGATGCTGACTTGCTGACAAAGTATAGTATACCATGGCCCAATGGTGCTCTGAGTGACATCTCTTGAATTTTTGTGGAACTAAATAGGACTTGTATGGGTCGGCTACTCTTTTCTGTACTTACTTTATGGTATACCCAATCTATTTTTCTAGAAACCAACAGTATGACGCGAAATACAACCCCGAAAGTAAATAAATTTCAAGTGTAGTTCGTTGCGGAAATCTCTAAAGAGCATCCGGACCGGGCACAAAATAAGCTGAACTTGTTTCCGTCATTTGAGTCCAGTCATTTCCTACATCCGAACGATACGCCCGAATTTATGTGGCGACTTACATTGTACAAGGTTACATTCACTCTAAGGTGACAATGGATACGTAATCGGTTCTTGGAGAAAAATATGATTTACTTAAAACTATTTTTATCTATCATATGCAAAAACGGTAAAAAAGTGAATAATAACTGCCTTTTGGAGTGGGATTTCGTTTAAATATACGTTTAACTTACGCCAAAAAATCAAATATAAATATTAAATAAATAAATATAAATAAATATTATAGGACATTCTTACACAGATTGATCAAGCCCCACAGTAAGCTCAAGAAGGCTTGTGTTGTGGGTACTCAGACAACGATATATATTGTAACGGTGCGCGTAACGAAGCGTTACACTATCGACCTTCATACTATTTCTGGCACCATACAAATTCTAAATTCCTTTTTGAAATTCAAATCCTATTCCAAATTCCATTCAATGATTTTTATTTTCAGTTCGATCACATACTTTGATCGATAAACATCATTTTATCTAACGGACTGTACTTCCCAAGTTTCTAAACACGACCGTTTAAGTGTGATTTTTATTAGTAAACGTAATAATTCATAAGTGCGTGCAGTTCAGTATAGTGCTCGTTTTGTGGCCCTGCACACCTTCCAGATATATATCTACATCATCACCAAGGCACATATTGTAAGTTATTTGATTTCTAACCTTCTGAATTACGAAAGTATTTTTATACATACCTATCTGTTAACACGTAACCTGTATTGTTACAGGTGCCTTTTTATTTAAATAATAAATACCCCCTCATCGCTCTGGATCCTGCCTTTTCATTCCCATCATCCCTGTGAGGCTCCTCTACCTGCCCCCTCACACTGGCGCCCAACGTGCTCAAACCCGGACCTGACAAGACACCCACCCGCCCTACGACGCTGAGCCCAACAACCGCAACCAGCTGTTCCAGTCCTACATTTTTCCTTTTTCTAACAATTTTTTTTTTATATTGTTTGTAATTGCTAGCTTTAAGATCTTTTCAAAATTCTAAAAGGTTATAGTCGACCCAACTCAAATTTTCGCAATATCTCTCGGCCTAACATCATTTTATTTAATTTTCTATTTTACAACCAACCTTTTATCTAATCCTCAACCGTTTAACCAAAATTCCCCCCTTAAATAACCAATTACATATACATCTATCATCATTCATCATCTTATACCAATTTATCTATATCTATTTTCTAATCCCTATTATGCCAGCGTCCTACGCTTTTTGTCGCGCCACGTAACAAAACTCTTAACATAGTGATTACACAAAACATCTATCACATACAATTACACAATCCAAGATTTCCACTGAAATCTCACAAATTGGTTTCAATCCTAAGTGTTTTTAAAACTCCTTGGAGTCACTGAAGTGCGAACCAATCCTGACTTACGGCAGTACTGTTGGAGATAATCCGATAGCTTATCCTTCACCCGATTAAATAAATATACACAACTAAGCCTGATATCACAATAAACTTCTCCTTTCGATTCAATAAAAAATAAAATTTAATAACTACATATTTTATTTATATTGATAACATCAATTATTCTATTCGTGATAGGTATCCACTTTAATAAACAATGAATCCAGCACTATTAAATAAACCTGAACTCATCTATGAGCTCAAACTCAGGAACATTCAGTTCCCAGCCACCGCGCAGGCTGATGATTTAAGACAGCTCCTCACTCCAAATTTATTCGCGGACCCGTGTTCGAATCTCTCCAGCCCATATGATCTTGAACAGGATATCACCGAAATTAGCAGATGCCTCACAATAGTTTCTTCTCAGCTACAGCCTGCGACCACCAACCAAGCGAAGCACGATAGAATAGCGGTTTTCTTATTTCATTTATATAACAGAATAGAACGTCTCCATATTACCACTGAATTATCTCCAGAAATTATTGACAACTATTCGAAAATATGCGAATTTTTGTCAAAATGTCAAACAAAATTTAACATGTCACAACCGTCAACAACAACGTCAACTTACGCGTCAGCAACCTCTTTGATAGATGATTCCACAAATTTAGACCTACTTGCTCGAAAATTAACCAACCTCTCTGAAGCAAAACCAAGCGATTTTAAAAAATTCAACTATAAAGGCGATAGTTGCCCTTATGATTTTATTCGAAACATCGAAGAGTTTGCAATTGCACGTAACATTGACGACAAACGCTTACACAAATATATATACGATTTTTTATCAGGCACTCCTTTAGATTGGTATAGGTCAAAGAAAACAACCCTTACAGATTGGAAATCATTTAAAACCCACTTCTTAAAAGATTTCGAATTGCATGACCATGACCACAACTTACTACAAAATATACATTCCCGTAAACAAAAACAACATGAACGAATAATAATGTATTTTTCAGCCATGGAAGCCCTCTTTTCCAAATTACATGAACCCCTTTCTGAAAAACAAAAAATAGATATCCTCCGTAGAAACATGAGCCCTAATTACAGTTCCAGATTAGTTCCTACAGATGTTACGTCTATAGACACATTATTCCAATCGTGCAAATGGTACGAAAGCTGTAATACTACCTCTACTTATAGCTCTAGCAACTATACCAACATTCAACAAGATTCTAACCATACCCCCCCTTCCCAACCGTACATACCACCATTCCCATTTAATAAACCGGTCCATACTGTAACAGCACCACCTTCTACGTTACGTTACTCCTGTCCGCGTTGCAGAACAAACGATCATTCTTTAGATATTTGTACAAGTAAAAATATAGTATGCTTCCGCTGTGGCAAACAAAATGTCACTTTTGCAAAATGTACAGTTTGCCATAAATTTCCAAAAAACGCATAAAGGAGAAAAGTAACTTAAATAAAACTACTGCTACAGAATGGAACCAATGGTTAGATACCATTAAATTATTTATGTCATCATACAATACTACATCAGCACTTTTCACTCAAGATCCATACGATGAACGACCTTATGTCAACATCCAGACAAATAATTTAACTTTATGTGGCCTCTTAGACAGTGGCAGTGCTTTAACTATTTTCGGAAATAATTCCCATAAAATTCTCTTATCCCACAATTTTACCATAAATTACGACCATAAAGTCGTAGGCTCTGTAGCCGACGGCTACCCTATATACTCTATTGGTACAATTCAACTACCAATTTCGTACAAAAATATTGTGGCTATTATTACCGCTCATGTTATCCCTACTGTAAAACAACCCTTGATTCTAGGCACAAATTTTTGGAGAAAATTCAATATAGCTCCCCACATATTACCTGACATAACGTCATATTCTGATAAACATATAGATACCCTAGTTATTTCCACCTGCGACCAACACATCACTAATTATGACAACCTTTCTGAAACTCAACAGTTAATTTCAGATACTATTATTGAAAAATTTAAAAATATTTCAACAGAAACCAAACCCTTAGGACGAACCCACCTCATTGAACATCACATAGATACCGGTGACCATCCACCAATCAAACAGCGATGCTATAGGCTTTCTCCAGAGAAACAAAAAGCTTTATGCAAAGAAGTTGATGAAATGCTAAAGCTTAATGTTATCGAACCCTGTGAAAGCCCATGGCTAAACCCTGTCATAATAACTCCTAAAAAAGATGGAACGTGGCGTTTTTGCATCGACAGCCGTAAACTAAATTCGATTACGCGCAAAGATGCCTACAAACTCCCACTCATTTCTGACATTCTAGATAATCTAAAAAATGCTAAATATCTATCATCGATAGACATAGCAAAAGCATTTTGGGAAATACCCCTACGCCCTTCTGATAGACCTAAAACTAGTTTCCATGTACCCTCAAAAGGCATGTACATGTTTCGCGTAATGCCTTTTGGATTGACTAATGCCCCTGCTACCCAACAACGCTTTATGGATGCGTTATTCCCTTCTGAAAACCTTGATAACTCAGTATTTACCTACTTAGATGATATTATCATCATAAGTAATACTTTCGATGAACACATCACTTTACTTAATAAAGTTTACCAAAGGCTAGTACAAGCCAACATTACTATAAACTTCCCCAAGTGTTCATTTTTCAAAAAAGAACTTAAATATCTTGGTTACATAGTTAATGAACACGGCTTTCAAACAGATCCTGACAAGGTTAAGGCAATACTTAACATCCCACCTCCCACAACTCCTCGAGAAGTTAAAAAGTTCCTAGGTACAGCAAGTTGGTATAGACGCTTTATCCCCGATTTCAGCACAAAGGTTGCACCACTAACTAAACTTACCTCCACTTCCAAAAAAGCACCACCATTTAAATGGACATCACTAGAAGACAATGCCTTTAAATCCATTAAAGAAGCTCTAGTCTCTACCCCTGTTCTTGCTTGCCCAGACTTCTCAAAACCCTTCGCAGTCCACTGTGATGCATCCAGCTTCGGCATCGGTGCCATGCTGACCCAAGAATTTGATGGCGTTGAGAAACCCATTGCTTATATGAGCAAATCCCTAACTGGTCCCCAAAGAAATTACTCAATTACAGAAAGAGAACTCTTAAGTGTCTTACTAGCCCTAGAACATTGGCGTTGCTATCTTGACAACGGCTTAAAGTTCACAATCTACACAGACCATTCCGCATTACAATGGTTTCTCCATCTAGATAATCCAACCGGACGTCTAGCCCGCTGGAGTATTCGTCTATCTACATTTAACTTCGAAATTAAACATAAACGTGGTAAAGATCATCTAATCCCTGACGCTTTATCACGCTTACCTTCAGTAGACGTTATTAACTACAATAGTTCTAATACCAATGACGACTGGTATAATAATATCTACGCTAAATGCAGTTCTAACCCCAACACCACTCCAGATTACATAATACATAATAATAAATTATACCGATACTCAAAAACCCCTTCGTTACTCCAATCTGAGTATAATTGGAAAGAAGTTATCCCACTAGAGTACAGAATACCCATTATCACAGAAAATCATTCCACCCCAACTTGCGCTCATTTCGGAACATTTAAAACATACAATAAAGTTAAATTGAAATATTTTTGGCCAGGAATGTACAAAGATATTTCAAATTTTATTGCCAAATGCGAGACTTGCTTAGCTTGCAAACACCAAACCCAACTAAAACTTGGCCTAATGGGTAAACCTAAGCAATGCTCTCGACCCTTTCAATGCATTTCAATAGATTTGATCGGCCCCTTGCCTACTACACTAAAACACAACAGATTCATCTTTGTCGTTACTTGCTGTTTTTCAAAATACTGCCTCCTCTTTGCGATTAAACGTGCTACGTCATCAGTAATCGTTCATATTCTAGAAAACCTAGTTTTCCTAGTGTACGGAATCCCACAGACCATAATTCTTGACCATGGTCCTCAATTCGTTAGTCAAGAGACAACGGATTTATTCCACTCCTATCAGATCCCAAAAATACACTATTGCGCAATTAAATGCGCCCAACCAAATCCCGTGGAGAGATATAATAAAGTTGTTACCACAGCAATATCCTCATTCATACAGGATGACCACAGGAATTGGGATATCAACCTACATAAGATACAATTTGCTATTAATACTTCCGTAAATGAAACAACAAATTATACTCCTTCTTTCCTTGTATTTGGTCGCGAATTAGTCACATGTGGATCAGCATACGATAAATCTGATCTCACAGATGATATTATATTCGCGCCCAGAGACGAATACGCTGATAATCTTGGTCTTCTCCAGCCTGTCTTCTCCGAAGTACAAGCCCGTCTTTGGAGAGCGCACCAAACCAATTCTTCATCGTATAATAAACATCACCAACATTTCGAATTCAACGAAAATGACATCGTCTGGAAACGAAATTACGCAATTAGTAATTCTCCTAAACACTATTCTGCTAAACTTGCACCCAAGTTTATTAAATGTTCTATCCTAAAAAAATATCACCCTTAGTATATGTCCTACAAGACATGTCCGGCAAAATGCTCGGACGATGGCATATTAGAGACCTTAAACCTCTCCCCAAAATTCTAAAATAAATAATATACTGTTTTTCCTTAATTAGATTCTTATTTGGCTCAAACTTAGCTACTTTTCTCCTAAGCTCCTAACTTGTAAAATATTGTATATAATGTTATACATTTATAATTATATCTCATCCCCATTATACATTTCGAACTCATTACATTTCGTACATACCTACTTAGTACGAATTTATACGTTCATTTATACTATTTAATTTATATAACGTTATATTACGTTCATATAACGTTATTCAAAGCTAACTCTACCAGAGTTAGAACAATACTTATTTATATATTTCTTCCCTTGACATAACGTTCATATTTACGTACTTAGGTACATACGTACCGTACAGTACATTTATTAATTCCATTAAGGAATTATCTTATGATATTTTGTAGTAATCCTACATTCCATACGGCATTATTTTGTTGAATAAATTTCAACAATCGTACTCTTTCTAGGTACACATTATTGTAGATATTATATTTAGATTCATTACTATTCAGCGGGTGGTTACTGATTAATAAGCCTTAATACTAATGGAGAGCGATTTAATGAGTACGTCCTCTACTTAAAGGAGTACTCTATTGAAACTTATTTTGGTTAAACAATTAACCAAAATTTTATAAGATGATGTATGAATGACCTTTGGTATGCATGTTTAAATCGCCTCTCTTGTATGATAAACATTGTATATAACATCCCCACCTTCTAAATTTATCACTCATACCCATATTCATTACATTATATTTACATTACGGAAAAATCCTTTGGCCATAAGCCCCAGGATTTTCCCTTCCAGGGCGACCCCGGTAGTGTAACGGTGCGCGTAACGAAGCGTTACACTATCGACCTTCATACTATTTCTGGCACCATACAAATTCTAAATTCCTTTTTGAAATTCAAATCCTATTCCAAATTCCATTCAATGATTTTTATTTTCAGTTCGATCACATACTTTGATCGATAAACATCATTTTATCTAACGGACTGTACTTCCCAAGTTTCTAAACACGACCGTTTAAGTGTGATTTTTATTAGTAAACGTAATAATTCATAAGTGCGTGCAGTTCAGTATAGTGCTCGTTTTGTGGCCCTGCACACCTTCCAGATATATATCTACATCATCACCAAGGCACATATTGTAAGTTATTTGATTTCTAACCTTCTGAATTACGAAAGTATTTTTATACATACCTATCTGTTAACACGTAACCTGTATTGTTACAGGTGCCTTTTTATTTAAATAATAAATACCCCTCATCGCTCTGGATCCTGCCTTTTCATTCCCATCATCCCTGTGAGGCTCCTCTACCTGCCCCCTCACATATATAATATATTATAAATACTTAAATACATATAAAAAACAACCATGACTCAGGAACAAATATCTGTGTCATCACACAAATAAATGCCCTTACTGGGATTCGAACCCAGGACCATCGGCTTCACAGACAGGGTCACTACCCACTAGGCCAGACCGGTCGGGAAATATGTTCCAAGTTATGATGATTCATTTGAAGATAAATCAAATTTAGGATTTGAACCTTAAATCCGAATAGGTACTAAAGTTGAAATTCTATTAGCGCTTATGTGGTCGATAAATCGTACTATACAAGGGAAAGGGAACTAAAAACTTTCAAATAAATAAAGCCTTATTTAAGTCTTCGTTGGTAGGTGGGTGCCACATTTTATTCACATTTCTATAAACATTCACAGCTCCGTAAACTTATAAAATGGTTTGATCAAAACAGTACAAACAAACGACAGCAACGCAGCCTTCTCACGTATTTTTCTTTCGGCCATCTTTAATCCGCAAATAACTGAATACCGGCAGATTTTTTTCATATCCGCACTGACTAATCGAAATTTAAGTCTACGCGATTACAATCGGGCACGCAGAGCCAATAAATCGGGTTCTCTAAGCGATATATCAGCGAGCAGCGACGGCCTGGCAGCTGAGTCGGCGAGAGGTTGCGGATAATGACGTCAATCTGCCCGGCGACAGCGGAGACGCAGTAGGTTTGCCGACATAGGTACGGTACACGGACGCTGACATGCTAGATCAAGTCTGTGGCTAAGATGCAAAGTTGCAGTGTAGGTACCTTCTTAGCAGTTCACATTAGGTACTCATAAGCCAAGCTTTTGTTAGTCATAAACAAAATTAACCGCCATAGCCATAAGAATAAAAAGTATGATTGATAATTTTTAATTTCGGTTTTATAATTATTTTCACACAGGTTTATAATTTTTTTATTTATTTTATTTTTATTTTTTTGGTTTTATAATTTCTTTTTAATTATTTTGTCAGATCGCACAGGAAAGGAACGAATGGCGCAATCTAGTGTCGGAGGCCAAGATCCACTTCGGGTCGCTGAGCCAGCGAAGTAAGTAAGTAAGTAATTATTTTCAGGTATAAGGTACAATGTGGTACCATGTGGCACCTAAGTATCATTTGTCATGCCAATTGTCGCCATAATAAATACCTACTTACTCGTATAAGACTTTTACGGTTATTTAAATAGTACTCATATTGACTGATTGTATTTATACTATTTATACTTAAAATAAGCAATAATAAATCAATTTATGATCCTGCCTGCGTATTATGGATGGCTTTATCCACGTTTATCCACGTGATAGAATAACTGTCACTTTCTAACACCGCGAGATAGAAAGTGACGGATACCGTTTTATCACGCTGTCTCGTAGACAAGAACGACCATCATATCCGTGCTGTTCAAATAAACCTATATGATAATATTCTTATTTTCATTCATTACTATGCCTTGTTTTCGCTATTAACATATAAAGTGACAAAATAAGTAAGTACGTAAGTATTACTTATTTCGTAAAAGCTTGAAGCATCTTTGATGTTGGAGATGATTATGTTTCTAGTAGTGATAGTTAAGTAACGATTACTTTGATATGTAAGAACCTCATTATCATCAGCGTTAATTTAGCCTGGTTTGAAAATTCAATGCAAGAAACATCTCGACAGGTATGTTTTCAGTATTCGAATCTGAGACGTTTATGAACCTAGCCAGAAATGACTTTCTCTGACAAAATTAGCGATTTTGTCGATGACTGTTCTTATTTTTTTCCAAAATCTGTAAAGACCTATCGTCGTTAATAGGTTTGGGAAGACCTCAGAGCATTGAGTAACTGAAGACGACATGGCTGTCATTTTCTGTGCGAAACAGTCTGCCGATTTTTGCGGGGGAAGGTACGTCAAATTGCTATTTCTACATGATTTGTACGCAATGTACAATTGTACAAATAGCCATGTCAGTCCAAAGTTTGCACAATTGTGCATGTTTTTCGGCTCTTTAAGGCGACTCCAGTTATTAAATTCTCTAAGCCTACTTAAGAACTTTTATTTTAGGCAAACCAGCACGGGATCTACTAGAGCTCGATACTGATTTTTATTTCTCCAAAATAATAATGTATTAAAATTAGAATCAGGCTACAAATATAATAGTGCGTCAGTGCTCCAATTAAAAAGCCCCACCCTATACGTATATTTAAAAATGAGATCAAATCATACAAATGGGAGATATGATCAAATCACCTGCTATTATCCTGATAAAATCCCGGAGTTCGTAGTGAACTTCCAGCCGATATAATTTTGAAGTCCTGCCGGCGTATTAAAGTGACATTCCATTTCCAACTGCAGCTGCAATACTGTTCATTTTCTATGGAAATTGACAATGACAGCGACGCGTTTCCATAGTAATATGAACAGTATTGCAGCCGCAGTTGGAAATGGAATGTCACTCTTATGGATGGCTTTGTCCATCTTTATCCACGTGATAAAATAACTGTCACTTTTTGACACCGTGGGATAGAAAGTGACGGACGCCGTTTTATCACGCTGTCACGTAGACAAGAATGACCATTTGTAGGGCTATGATGGTCGGTTCTTTATCATTTGTCACCATGCCTTTCACGTTCTAACAAATATGTAAGTGCGAAAGTGATGCATGGCATGACAGGTGATAAAATGCGACCATGATACCGCTTCTGTTCCTAGTTTCACGTTTGCGCCAGACCTGCTGTAGCCCCCTATCCCTGCTGCTAGTACAATGCCTTCATTATACCCGTGCCCTAACAGCTTGCTTACCATTGTGCGGCCTGTCTGCCTGGTAATGGAAATAGGGACAGAGACTGGCGACGGCTGCTTTTTCCAAATGCGCTGCCAGAAATGAGGAGTGTTAGAAATAAATTGAGCGGCGATCGAACGTAGGTACCTAGATAGGAAAATAAATTTATGTTAGGATATTGGTATTTTAAGGGACAAAATTTGTCAGCTCTGAACAACTGACAGGCTGATATCATCAGGCGAACCTGGTAATCTGTGGGCCCCTTTAGTGTAAAGTAATTTCAGCAAACACAAGGTAATTAAGACTTATACACCGCTAAATTAATATACTCACAATGGAAAACAATTTTTTCACCACACCAGCTTGGAAGGCTTACTTTGCACTTCAAAAACTGATAGCAAAGTTCCATTTTATTCACATGTGAGGCAAAGTAATCAAATGCAAATTTTGAGTTGTTTTCTTATGTTTGCTGGCAGAATTGACTTTTAAATGATGATTTTGGATGATAAATATTTAATAACATTCATTTGGATTTGATTTGGTTTGGTTTTGTTTGATATTTTACATTTAATATTTGCTTCGGGTTGGTGTGGTGAAAAATTTTGTGTTTCACTCGGGGGCAAATTTTGTTTAACCCTCGTGCTTTGAAACCCTCGCAGCGCTCAAGATTCCAATTTTGGAATCTTTCGCTTGCTTGGGTATCAATATTAGCACGAGCGGTTAAACAACAAGTTTGCCCCTTGTAAAACAAATAACTATTGCATCATTTATGGCCTAGTACTAAAGTAGGAGATAAACATTTTTAGACTGTCGGAAAATGACCACAGAAGAAATAATAGTACTACCGTACAGAAAGGACACTTCCTACAAACCCGAAGTTTGACAGCGATTCAAAGTCGAATCATGCTATCTCTTTCTAATATATAGCACTATCCCTTTCGACTATTTAGGGTTGTCAAAATTCAAGTGATTATCTTATCTGTTGTCGTGCACGCACAAGGAAGTCAAATGGTGCCAACCTTAATAATTACTCGGAGCAATGCTCAAAATTGAGCCGAACGGAACCGAGTTCAGGAGTCAGGAGTGTCTCTCCACTGAAATTACATTATTATACTGTCAAAGACAAAGAAACGGGAAAGCTCTAGTTTAGCTAATAATATACAGGGAGATCAATCCAAATGGGTCAGTATGGAGAAGTCAGAAATTATGAGAGATAGCGAAATCTGTTCTTAGGAACCATGGCTTTCATTAATAATTAAATAATTAATGGGTGCTAGAGACCTCAGACGAATTGAGTAAGTACCTACCTCGATAACTGTTGCATTGAAGTTAAAATAGATATTGAAACATTTCTCCATAGATTCAACTTCGTCTATGAATTTGTCTGCGGTCGTAATCTCTAGGGTTGCCCCGACTTGGCTGCAGGGTATTTCACTTCTCATCGTTGGCTCGTTCAAATTCAGCGAGCATTGCTTCAATTTTGCTCCCTAGTGATTGTTTAGCTATATCTTTTCCAATTTTGCTGCAGTCTTCCTGTGTACAGTCGCCATCAGATATATCGGAGCGGCCAAGGCGTTCACAATATCTGAACAAGCGGTTTAACGCCTTGACAATAGAGGCGTGTTCAGATTTTGTGAGCGCCTTGGCTGCTCCGATATATCTGATGGCGACTGTACGTTGGTGCAAAGAATTTTGATAACGTTGTTTTGTTTGTTGCATTGGTACCTACCTACATGTCGGAAGCCGGTGTTGCTCGAAGGTTGGTTGCGTTCAGTCTGCCAATCTTACTATATTTTTAAATGGATTTTTAGGGTTCTCTAGCCTCTGCAAAAGAACACCAAACGGCACGAAGCGGAGATGAGTTTCATGATTTCCATTTTTTTATGATATGTTGGTGGCAAACAAGTATACGGCACACCTTATGGTAAACAGTCAACGTAGCCTATGAACGCCTACAACTCCAGATGTGTTACATGCGGGTCGCCGACCCTTTTCCGTGTCATGCCATGACTTCTGTCTGACTGTCCGTCTGTCACAGTATGAGTTGTTGTAATTAGGTAAGTAGGTGAATGTTGGTCACACAAAGGCGGATAAGTAACGTAAGTAAATATAAATAAAATAGGTATGGGAAAACCTATAAGATGGATCAAGCGTAAGCCGATTTATTGTTAAGTAAAAATGTAAAATATTAACTCTTTATTTGCTCTTTATTTCTCATAATAAAACAAAACAAAACAATAAATAATATTTGCAAATTTTATTTTCAGCGCCATCTGCCATTCCTGTCGAGAAGCCGGTAAACACCACCACAGCTGCACTGTCGACGAGGTTCGAAATTTTATTATTACTTTGTATGCCAGCTTTTGGTTTACGTGAGTTAGTATAGATGGCGCAAATCTTAAAATTTTATATAAAATGTTCATAGATGGTAGGATTGTATTCTGCACAGGCTAATTTTAGGAGCCCTAGCCAATATGCCAATCCTTTGCGCCGAAGAATAAAATTATTTGAATTAAATATGCTGACCATAGATTAGTATACAGTTTCCACACATTATAGGTCCAGCAACGCGTACCGCTCTTCTATTATTTATTTTAGTGTAATAGACGGTCCACATTTGGTTTAATATATTAACAATTTGTCATCACGAAACTCGTTTCCTGGCCTTATGATAAGCCAAAAAAATACCTCCCTTATTTCAACTCCTTTTCAGAAAAGGCAATTTAAAATATGCGCAGAAGGCTCATTTAGACGGCGCGCGAACTCGCATACGAGTTAAGTTACATTGCGGACTATTATAATTGAGGTTACATCCATTTCAGCAGACCGATCATGCGATCAAATACCGCAATGTAATGAACAGACGTCGTACATTTTATAGCATTTTTAGTGCAGCGGAGTGGTATTAACGGAATTAGTATAGATAATTTCAACTGAAATGGTAAATTAAGTTTAATATTAACGTAATTAACGCTAATTTATCATTAGGGATGAAATTGTTTATACCAATTCCGTTAACGCCCCTCCACTGCACCGAAAATGCTATAAAATTTACAATGTCTGGTAATGAAACTAGCATGAGAAGTCTCGCACCGTCTGTCACGAACGCCGGGCATAGGTACACGCAATTACACATCCCAGCATCTCCACCATGTCGCGAACGTCCTGTATGTTAATAATTATGTATACATTAATAATCTGTTTATATATAGGACGTTCGCAACACCGAGACTTAATGACTTATTGAGCCCGATGTCTTCATAGCCGGGAGTAAACTAACATCATAAATCCCTCACAACCTTCATAAATTGCCGCAAACTCCTTTGTAATACAACACCGACCATTAAAACTTTGGAACTCATTAACGACGTGGTTATCGGTTATGATGTTGTTGTTATGAGGCCCGTTTCATAGATCTATTTGAAATAGCTATACCTCAGAGCATATAATACTAATTCCTATAACTGTGAGCTATACGAAGTCCAGCTCTCAAAAAAGGTACTAGACAACTTGTCGAGTTGACGCCTATCTCAGAACTGATTTCTTACTTCCGCGATTTCGATGACCATAACTTTTGCAGGTACAATCGGGCTCAGTGAAATAACGGCACAGGACCAGTAACGGTTTTGCACATGTCGAATCCTAGCGTTTCCCACTGCGGTCACAAATTAGTTTATTACCTAAAGTTAACAATAATTGGACACAAACAAATAAAATAAAGAGAAATAAACACAAAAGGACAGTGGCGACAAAAAAAGGATATACATTGTACAATACTTTTACAAGGCTTATCCCTAACGGTCACTACAGGGTGAATCATAAGTCGTTGGGACGCCACGTGTGTCAACACTTTTGCTGTTTCGCATGTTAGCCGCACCATGCGATTGGCAGGGGCAGCAGCTGAGTTAGCGGCGGCTCGAAAGCGGGAAAAGTATGCGGTGTTGGCGAACTACCTGTTTGTCCCCCTTGCCGTGGAAACCGCCGGCTGTTGGTGTGCCGAGGCCAAGTCTTTCATTGGGAAAGTCATGACCCCCGCTCCGGTCGTTCCTTATGCAAAGGTTGTCCATCGCGGTTCAACGTGGCAACGCGGCGAGCGTGATGGGCTCCTTTGCATTTGGAGGGACTCGGAACGAATTTTGTGAATAGTTTTTGTTGTATTAGTTGTTAGTTTAGGTTAAGAAATGAGTAATTTTTGGATTTGTATTGTATTGTATTGTAAAATTTGTATTGTATATACTCTATTGACAGCTGTTAAAGTTCAAATTAAAACAAATATTTTTTTATTAGTCGTGAATAGAAATATGTGGTTCTTGCTGTTTAACTTTAGCAGGCAGGCAGAAATATGTAAACGTTGTTTATTAGCTCGTTAATTAAAAAATGTTTTAAATTTACTGAGTATCATGGTCACCCTAATTGTAAAAGATTTCTTCATTGTATAGAAATATGTACCTAATAAGGAAGTATTTTTTGTGGTCCTTATGTATGAGTATAACCTATCTATAGTTATATGTCGGGGTGTAATATAGATTTAGGTATTCAGGAATGGCTAGATGCACTAGGTAGTGCATCCGTAAGGCGTAGATATTTAACGCGAGAACAAGTACGCGAGGCGTAATGCAGTCTCTTTATTGCTACTGTCCGACCAGAATGAGGTTCAATCCCGGAGTGCCGCCAGCCTACAGCCTGGCCTTCCCACTCACTCTTGTCCACAAAAAACCATGAGCTTAATTAATTATCAAACAGAGCAATTTCCGAGAACACAAGACGTTACAAAAACCCCTGACGCCTCTAATACGCTACCAAGCCTCTTGAAGAGACATCTTTATTACCCACGTCGCTTACAAGTGTTTTTGATAAATCGTAAGTATGTCATGTAAGCGCCCATTATTTGAATTTACCAATTATATCACCTGCGCGTCGACATGTGTATATGTCACCGTTAAATTGTAAAAACCGTTAGTTTATAATCTAACTAGCGAGATTGTAAACTGTCGAAATATTGTGTACCTTAACATACTGCTTACTTTTTCGTTAGATTATAATCTATCGAAGTGAAACCGTCATATTGTGAACTGGCGTACGAAGGAACGCGCCTCAAGCGCTGATTGGTTGAACGTTGTGAGCCGCGCGCCGCCATATTTTAATGTCGATAAATACATAGATCTGTTGTCGAATGCAAACAAACAGTGTTTTGATTACTGTAAATTGATTTCGTGTTGGAAATTACTAAAAACTTTAAAATTAGTTACCTACATGACATTGTTGCTGAATCGTGAAGTAAAATTCATCTGTGATTAACCAAAGAAATGCACTTCAAATGATAAAAAACCGGGTAAGTGCGAGTCGGACTCGCGCACGAAGGGTTCCGTACCATAATGCAAAAAAAAAAACAAAAAAAAAGCAAAAAAAAAACGGTCACCCATCCAAGTACTGACCACTCCCGACGTTGCTTAACTTTGGTCAAAAATCACGTTTGTTGTATGGGAGCCCCATTTAAATCTTTATTTTATTCTGTTTTTAGTATTTGTTGTTATAGCGGCAACAGAAATACATCATCTGTAAAAATTTCAACTGTCTTTCTATCACGGTTCGTGAGATACAGCCTGGTGACAGACGGACGGACGGACGGACGGATGGACGGACGGACGGACGGACAGCGAAGTCTTAGTAATAGGGTCCCGTTTTGCCCTTTGGGTACGGAACCCTAAAAAGAGGGGAAATATTGCTGCGTTTCTGATTTTTACTTTTATATTTAGTTGTATTTCCGAGGCGTCCGACATGTAATTATCTATAATGGCTGATCGGTGATCACGTGGTGCTTTCCATGGAAAACGAAGCGCCAGAAGCTCCGGCCCGGCCCCGGCCTGGTCTAGCGTGGGTCATCCTTAACTTAAGAGCAAGAATGTAACGTTCATGATTCTATATCGTATTGTTGTAGCGGTGGTGGCCGAGTGGATATGACATCCGACTTTCAATCCGAAGGTCGCGGGTTTAAATCCTGCATGGCCCGTACCAATGAGTTTTTCGTAACTTATGTACGAATTATCATTTGATAACTATTTACCACTAGCTTTTCGGTGAAGGAAAACATCATGAGGAAATGGTAGGTGTATGTGAAGTCCCCAATCCGCATTGGGCTAGCGTGGGGATGATAGCCCAAGCCCTCTCGCGCATAAGAGGTGGCCCGTGCCCAGCAGTGGGACGTATATCGGGTGAATTATTATTTGTATCTCCGTTTTAAAACACCCGGGTCTTTCGAGCCCGGTCATTTATAAGGCGTACGTGGGGATATAGATCCAACACGTAGAGGCCGTTTGGACAGATTTGATGTCATATAGAACGCCTTCTGGAACCCTGAATGTACATCAATAGATACCCGTGAACCGGTTTCAGCAGGCATTGTAAGCTATTGTAGAGAATATGGACAGAGTACTGGTCTATGGTTTAAGTTTGGGTGAAAAAAAAAGACTGGGCTATTGCAAAGAAGTCCGGACACCTACCATAACATTGCTTGCACAAGTTATTGAGGCAGGCAGTGACTCGCCACTCGTTTGATGGGCACCTGTTGCGCCATCGTAAAGACGGCCAGGCGCAACATCGGTGTGAGCGGCTCAGGGGTGTCGAGAGGTGTGCGCAGCTTTCTACCCAGTGGCTGTTACCAGCCACTGTGCCAACTCGCGTCTTATGCATCTTTCGCTTCCACCCCTGGAGCATATAGCTCTAGCGACTCCTCTCTGGACGGCCAATGAAGGCAAGCCAGAGCTGAGACTCCTGCGGATCCCCTTGAGGTCCACTCCGACCAACGAAGACACGCCGGAGACCCTGACCGACTCTCTTATTATTATTGTATATTTTTTTTGTTTCACGAGAAAGTGACGTTTCTGATTTTATTATTATGTTACTATGTTTTCTTAAATAATATCAGAATGATTGATACTCTTCTTAACTAATAACAAATACAATAGGTACTTGATATCACAATATTTGAAGCGTATTTTATTAATATGACAGACACCCGTGTTTGATTCTTAACTCTATGGACACAGAACGGCGTACTGTAAGACGGACCAATCAGCTTGCGAGGTGAGTTTCCTCGTGTGTCGGTTCACAATTTTACGGTTTCTTGTGGATAGATTATAATCTACCGAAAAACAATCCGCAAAATTGTAATCACTAAGTTACGGTACACAATCTTTAGACAGTTTACAATCTAGCTAGTTAGATTATAAACAAACGCTTTTTACAATTTTACGGTGACATATATAATATCATTGGAATGGTTGCAATATCTGTAAAAGTAAAGGAATCATGCCTCGTAGACAACATACGAGTGCCAATCGCTATCGCTACGTAGCGGACGTAACACAACTGTCACTGTCACACTAATATGGAAGAGTGATAGAGAGACACAAAGTGATTCGATGGCGAATCGCAAGCGATTGTCACCTTAGCTAGGCCGCCAATACCATTTGTGTAGAAGGCTCTAGTTTATTCACCGCACAGTCCGCACAGTAATGATAAACCATTTCTATAGTCTGTATCTTTAGGTATTTAAATAAAAGTAAACAAACAATTTGTAAGTTTTCAGGTAGTTATAACATTTATTGGTTAACCTATCAATTATAAAACCGTCTGGATCAGTCACTGAACGACCAGACTTTAACCTACATTCATTGATCGTGTAATATTTTCACCTACCCTCAACTGGCATAAGGAGCCATTTGAGGGTAGATTTTGTTTACTTTTATTTAAATACCTAAAGATACAGAGTATAGAGTAGGTATATTCTTGATACCTGCGCCATCTACCGCCCTATTTCTGTAATCTGTGACAAAGGGTGCAGGCGTGGTTGTTTATTGAAAATTAATTTTCTAACACACACACAACCGAAATATTATTATTACTTTGTTAATGAGTTTCCAAGTATGTATTAATGGTCCGTGTTGTGTATGTGTGTGTATGTATTAGCCGTCTCATGGCAAGCACACAGGTGCACTGTATATTAATTATAATAACATAATTAATAACGTATTTACCATGATACGAATACTTATGCAATAACGTGGTTTTAAGGTGAGGTATGCCCGGGGAAAATTTTCAGATTCTGTCAAATTACCCCATTTCACACACAAGCACACGTCACGCACACTACCTCACTTTACCGGGACAGGTCAGTGACCCATCCTGTTTTTTTTAAGTTTCGTCTTAACCACTAGCCTCCTTTGAGGAAGAGAAACTCTAAAAAAGTTCCATTGAAAGAAGGAAGACAAAACAATATATTTTATCTTGCTCTCCTTGTGATTGTTTCTTAAATCCAATTTGTTTACTTCGAAATCAAGCAAAGTTACTATCCGGTATCCTGTATTAAAATAACGGCCGGATAGGCCGGATACCGGATAGTAACCGAATATCTGGTGCATCTCTACAAATTATTATTAAAGTAAAGCACATCAAACAGATTTTCATGGGATAACATAGTGCATAGCTGGCTGAAATGCCTACTAGATAAATCAATTTATTTGCGAAGTCTGTCAGTGAGTGTGAATTTGGGGTACGTATTGCAATGTCTAAAGTTAAATAAAAACCGGGCAAGTGCGAGTCGGACTCGCGCACGAAGGGTTCCGTACCATAATGCAAAAAAAAAAAAAAACAAAATAAAAGCAAAAAAAAACGGTCACCCATCCAAGTACTGACCACTCCCGACGTTGCTTAACTTTGGTCAAAAATCACGTTTGTTGTATGGGAGCCCCATTTAAATCTTTATTTTATTATGGTTTTAGTATTTGTTGTTATAGCGGCAACAGAAATACATCATCTGTGAAAATTTCAACTGTCTAGCTATCACGGTTCGTGAGATACAGTCTGGTGACAGACGGACGGACGGACGGACGGACGGACGGACGGACGGACGGACGGACGGACGGACGGACAGCGAAGTCTTAGTAATAGGGTCCCGTTTTACCCTTTGGGTACGGAACCCTAAAAAACTAACGTTAAATAACCTACGTTCAAAATACCTAAAATCTAAATACCTAATGATTTAAAATACCTAAGCAAGTAACACCTACCTACGAAAGTACGAATTACCTAAGCTTACATACTTACATTTTTAAATATCTAAAGATACAGACTACCTATAGGCACAGAATAAATAATAGTACTAGGTACAGAAGACTCACTCTCTAACAAAACGCGTCTCTTACTATCAGGACAGATATGGCCACTAGGTGGCGACAGCGCCACGCGCGGTTTATGGCTAGCCACCAAAATTGGCGTGGTACGGATGTACTTTTAGCTACCTGTAGCAAAGCGACGAAATCGCAGAGTGAGCCACGCCTGCTATAGGTATTTACAATTAAGGCGATATGATTCGACTCATCAACGAATCTGAGGGGGTGAGGTGCGCGGCAAACCGTGAAGCCCCGCCCGCGCGTCCCGCGACCCGCTCGCCGAGCTTGTGAGCGCGAGCCGCGCACGGTAAACATAGCAGACGGGTCACAGTATAATGATCTTATGATGGCAGTATTTTAACTAGACCGGGAAATGGTCAGAGTTTTTATTGTATATGTACGTATGTATTTTTTGCATTACGTATTTCTGATCATTTCATGTAGAATTATTATTTTTATGTAGACATGTGTACTTATTATTGATCAGTAAGAACGTTTTAATTTCATGACAGCGTGTTCGAGTTAAAGTACCTAAAGGAAAGTAACAATTTTAAAGGAGACGGTCAATTAAGGGTTCTATAAAGGTTATTAACCTTAATCAGTAATTTTACTTTACAGATTCCTTTAACTCAATAACGCTGCCGTGAAATTAAAACGTTGTTACTGATCAGTAGTACTTATTTATAAGCTCTAAAAACAAAAAAAAAACAGTTTCAAAGTAAATTTCTGATAACTTTTTGTCAGTGCAAGCCTTATGGTTTCGTCTTGGCAACATTTTACATGAAAATGTTTTTGTTGGGTCTCATTATCACAATTTCCAATACTTTTGTTGCCTAACTTAATAAATTATTGTTTACAATACCTATCGACTTTATACCTACTTTAATGATCACACAATTTTAACGAAACAAGAAAATAAAACTCGCGCACCGATGGTACCTACATTTTATTAAGTACATTATATAATTTTTTTTAATTAAGTTGAAACTGACTCATCATCATCATCTCAGCCATAAGACGTCCACTGCTGAACATAGGCCTCCCCCTTGGATCTCCATTCGTACCGGTTGGAAGCGACCCGCATCCAGCAACTTCCGGCGGCCTTAACAAGGTCGTCTGTCCATCTTGTGGGTGGACGTCCTACGCTGCGCTTGCTAGTCTGTGGTCTCCACTCGAGCACTTTTCGACCCCATCGGCCATCTTCTCTGCGCGCAATGTGGCCTGCCCATATATATATATATAACATTTTCAAGAAGTCTGGTCGCTTGTGGTGAAAAAAAAAATGTATGGAGAACAGAGTGGCCAACTTTCTTAAAAATAGTTTATCTAATACTGATTCTAAAATGGTATCACACATGCTATTTACATTTCTAAAGCCTGACAACAGTTTATTTAACCCTGAGATAGTGTCGCTGCAAACAGCTTACGTATGGCAATAATGTGCGTACGTCATGTATAGTTGGGGTAGTGGGCATTGGCTTCATGTTGATACTCGTATAATGTCAGAAACATTGCTTACAGAGAATTCGGTTCTTACAATTTGCCTATTCGTCAAAATCTGATTTTAAATATTCAATATTTATATATGCTTCGTGTTCTGACTCTGTCGAAGTCTGATTTTCATCAGATGTTGTGTCGCTTTCAGGACCACTAACCTCGATTATAAAACATGTGTATATTAGGAAGTGTGTAGATTCGATTTTGTAGCAAAAGCTTTTTGTTTATTTTGGGATTTATTGCATTTCTGTACTTTGTGAAATAAGGTTTACATAAATAGCTGATAAGTTTTTACTATTTTATTTTTATTCAACAAAATAAAAGTGCATAAAATAATAAGAATAAATTTAAATATAAAAGAGCATATTCGACTGTGTTTAGTCGGTTTCCAAGGTTTCCATTACACATTACATGACGCATTAGCGTCATAGTCTAATTTTTCCTTCCATCTCGCAGACAGCAGATCAGTCAGAAAACTGAAACGAACATTACACATAATAATAATACTGTACCCCGACTATCTTTGAAATTTGTATAATCACGATATACACATATATAGACTATGGCTAATATACAGGATTTAATGAAAGATATTGACACGAGTGTCAGTATCGGTAAGTCGGTGGCAGTGGACTCTCCTGAAGGCTGTAAATGTGTTTTTGCAAATTTAAATGAACACACAAAAATTCTTTCACAGAATATCAGAAGCATTAATCGTAATTTTGATGACTTGCAAGTATTAATAAGAAGATTCGACATAGTTTTCGATATTATAGTATTGACAGAATGTTGGCTTACAGAGGATACCTCCATACCTAACATGGAAGGCTATAATACTGTCAAAAGTAACCGGCACATTAATCAAAATGATGGAATAGTTATTTATTTTAAGTCTGATATCCCTTTAAAAACTTCTGAACCTATAGAATGTTTAGAAGCAAACTGCCTTGTTTCAACACTTGGAGTAGAATATGCATTTGTTTCGATTTATAGACCTCCCTCGTTTAGGAATACAGACAATTTTACTTCATCATTAGATAGCATTTTATCAAACCTTAAACAATTTAAAAATATAATTTTACTAGGAGATTTAAATATAAATATAATAGATAACAACTTAGACCCCAAAGCAGCGGACTATCTAAATATGCTAGCTTCTCATGGACTTCTTCCCTCACATACTCTTCCCACACGTGGTAACAACTGTTTGGATCACTGTATGATAAGAACTGTACTTCCTAATATTACAATAGTTTGTGATACATCAACCACGGATCACTCTTCAGTCATTTTGGCTATATCTAAGTTCACGACACACAAATCATATCAACAACGCACGTTTAAGAAAACTAACTATCACTCAGTCATTTCTGAGCTAAAACAGATAGACTGGGTTAGTGTGCTTGCCGAACCCGATGTAAATAAAATAACTAATACATTCTTATATCTAGTTAATAGGACTATACAAAAATACACGACTTATGTTAAAATCTCGAGAAGGAAAACTAACATAAAACCTTGGATCACTCCTGGATTATTAAGATGTCTAAGAAATCGAGATAGGCTACACCAGAAACTTAAGAGGGATCCTAATAACTCTATAGTTTCTATTACCTATAAAAGATACCGGAATACATGCAACAATATTCTTAAAAAATTAAAAAGAGAATATCAAAGATCACAAATAAACAAGCACCGTAACAACTTAAAGGAGCAGTGGAGAATTATAAAGAATATAAGCAACCTAAAATCTAATTGTGATACTTCTGATCCACAAAATCATATCCTTACACTTAAAGCGACTCCTCAAGACTCACTTGATTATGCCAACGAATATTTTACAAGTGTAGGGAAACAGTTAGCTCGTGACATCATAAATAAAACTGGATTATCAGAAACACAGCGTATAAAAACGATGGACTCAAACTTATCCCCGATCAATTCTATGGTGATGTTAGACACAGATGAGCTAGAAGTAAAATGCACCATAAGAAGTCTTAAAACAAGCTCATCCGTAGGGTGGGATGGCATATCTTCATATTTCTTAAGTCTGGCCGCAGATATTCTAGCCCTGCCTATAACTATTATTTGTAATCTATGCTTAAAAACAGGTACATTTCCTGATAATCTTAAACGATCTGTGGTGATCCCTATATACAAATCTGGAGACAGAAACTGTATCTCAAATTATAGGCCCATATCCCTTTTACCAACATTGTCGAAAGTGTTAGAAAAAATAATAAATAAAAGACTAAAAAATTACCTCGAAACAAACAATCTACTTAGCAAAAATCAACACGGCTTTAGAGTATCCAAATCTACGGAAGATGCGGTACTTCAACTTACTAATTATATTGTTGATAAACTTGATCATAATAAAAAAACTATTGGAATATTTTTAGATATAAAAAAAGCTTTCGATACAGTTTCTGCCTCATTGCTTATTAAGAAAATGGAAAATATAGGCATACGGGGTACTCCACTAGATCTTTTCAGTAACTATCTACAAAATAGGAAGCAGTCAGTAAGAGTTGGAGACTTATACAGCAAAGAGGACAATATCGAATATGGGGTGCCGCAAGGCAGTGTCCTAGGCCCAACCTTGTTTCTTATTTATATTGATGAACTATGTCGCCTTAATATTGGTAATGCCGAAATAATATCATTTGCAGATGATACTGCTATCTTATTCTATGGTGACTCTTGGGAGGAGGTTAACAAGTTAGCCCAAAATGGTTTTAATCTGGTACATGAGTGGCTCTCGCATAATCTACTTACACTTAACTACACTAAAACGAAATATCTAACATTCAGTATTAAGAACAATAAGCAGTCGCTATGCACGAACGTATCAATTAAAATACATTCTTGTCGAGGGGAAGCTAATTGCTCATGCCAATCTATCTCCGAAACGTCATCTATTAGGTACCTAGGAGTTTTAGTTGATAAAAATCTCTGTTGGTGTGAACACATCTCTAGCCTTGCGAATAAAATTAGAAAATTGATATTTATATTCAAAAATCTCAGACATGTGTGCGATAAAAAACTTTTAATATCTATCTATTATGCTCTATGTCAATCTGTGACAACTTATTGCATTACTGCTTGGGGTGGAGCATCAAAAACTTCCATACTTACACTCGAAAGGGCTCAACGTGCAGTGCTTAAGGTTATAACATTTAATAAATTTTGTTTTCCAACCACCACCTTGTATCAAGACACCTTAGTGCTAACGGTAAGACAACTCTTTATTAAACAACTATTGATAAAACAGCATAAATATATTCCAGACTTCTCTGCCTCTAGAAGAAGAGATGACTTCGTCTACTCTATTCCACCACACAAAACTAAATTTTGTAAAAAATTCTTTAACATTGTAGGTCCCACCTTATACAATAAAATAAGTAAAGTTATCAAACTGCGAACACTAAATTTACACACATTCAAAAAGTCATTACAACGCTATTTACAAAATCTTAATTACGATAATACCGAAAAATTGCTAAAAAACTTAGTGTAACACACACCCACACATACACACACACACACACACGCACACACACACACACACACACACATACACACACTCACATTATAGGTACGCGTGCTTTAAACATTATCAATGTAACCTACATATAAAGTTCTAAAAAAATAAAATTTATCTTAAGTTTTTGCATATACTACTTGTTTACTTCTAATACGGCCCGGCAACGGCCGCAGTCCAGATGTTAAGAAATTGTTTTGCTATTCATCTTTTGTTTACGTTGTCGTCATGTTAAATATTACGTTTCTATTATCTTGTAATACAAATATGTAATATTATAATTGCTAAGCATAAAATAAATGGATTGGTACAAAGTGTTAAAAATAAAATGTAAGGACGGTGAATCCTGACCCACCGTGATACAGTTCACACTAGTACGGGGGTCAGATGACACTTACTTGCCTTTTGGTTTTCTACCATAATATAATGTAAGTTATGTAAGTAGTTTAAGCACCTTTATTAACTCAATAAAATATCTTTTATCTTATCTTTTATCTTAAATAAAAATAAGAAAAAAACTAAATACCTAAATAATTAACTTAATTATAATTTTCTGCAATTATACAATGAAATTCAATTGAGCGTATTTATTTTAGAATGTAGACGTCATGTCCCATTTGGAGGAAAAAATATTCACTACACTGGCAACATTTAGAAGAAATGGCAGCTGACGAAAATTTGGATTTTTGTATTTACGATTATGTAAAAATATCACCTTAAACTCGGTGCTTACGCGTGAAATGTAATATCGGGCAGCTTGTTTTTATTATTAATGATGTGTTGTGACACCCATTCACTGTACAAACAACCATCTTTCCTGTAGTTTTTCATTTTTAAACGGGCGGTGTACACACACCGATTTGACTTTGAGTACTGCGACGGCCGTTCGAATACGACGATACGAGTGTGACGTGACGTCGCACTTGAAATGGCTTCACTGGGGGTGTACGGACTAGGAATCTATGCCTTATAAATCTATGACGCAGAGAAACTCCGAGCATAGCCCTAATAATAACCATAGCCCTCTCTAATGAATATATAATAACGAATCTAATGAGGTATCACACGTATTTTTAGGAGTATTATCTCTATTTTTCACCGTTTTCAGTTTCTCGAACAAGACTAATACAACCAAGCGCAAGATGAACTGCCTGTAGGCACCTTGATGAACTCTCAATTATATTTAATTCATGTCGACCGTGGTCAAATATTAAAATTAGTGATATGTATTTAGTTCTTAAATAATTGTATTGCGATATGCCTATTATGGTAATTTTTTCAATTTGACATTTTATATTTATATAAATTTATGATTATGATGATGAATTTGCACGCTTGACGGGCGTGGCGCGTTGCATGCGATCCAAAGCCGGGCGCCTTCGGCACCCTCATACTAAAAGCGTAACACTATACATATATTGTAACATCCCCATACTGTGTCAATCCAAATAAATAATTTCTGATTTTCAAAGGAGTCAAAGAGCACGAAGGAATATAATCATTTTGCAGATCGGACGTAGGTATATCAGTAAAGGTGAAATACTGTAAATATATCATACTTACATACTCACAATTATATTATCTAGGAATATAATATTATTTACCTACATTGAAATTGGTTGCTGACCTAGTGAAAATACTGAAATATTTTAACTGTTGATGTAGTAACGCTAGGCGCTTTCAAGCACCTCGTAAAGTATTAGATGCTTCTGTTATCAGAAAGTGTGTTTTTATAGCACTTAGTGACTTTTTCTTACGTTTCATATGCTTTGTTTCCCATTGTTTGTAAATGGTAAAATCACGTGACCGCGCGGAACACACTGACGCAGGTCCGTCCTCTACAAGCGCTGCCGCGCGACTGAAGAGGGCGTAAGTGCGTTCGCGAGTGATGGCGCTTGCGGATTTAGTAGGTATTGAAACATAGAAATTATTTTAATGATGTTACCGAGACAAAGTGATCCAAAACGTCTAGATTATCTTATTACCTATACATTTGTGTAAAAAACAATTCAAAAAAGTTTGTATTGTAGATATAGTTTGGATTTATTGTTAAAAAAAGGCGTAACTTTGGATTTTTTTTCTATCGAGCAAAGTTTATCTAATCATGTTTTTGAGATCCAAAACGTATCTGCCAGATCCTTAAGTATAAGATATATTTTTTTCACAATTTTAAAACATTGTTTCTTATATTTCTAATGGATTCAAAAAACTGGTTCGCTTAGCTCCTACGGAAAAAGCACGCCTTAAATACAAACCCACAATCAATAACATAGTAGAAAACTCCCGCAACAGAAGGCCTTCAGCAATGAAAAGCGACAAATAAAACTACAGTAGGTATTTACAATTCAACGCGTGTTTATAAGCAAAGTTAGAACAAAGCCTGTAATTAGGTGTTGCTTAATTAATTTCCCTTCTAATAAAACAAAGCGCTTGGTTTTGGGGTCGTAGCCATTTCGTATTGTTAACGCCTATGTTGACACGCGGTAGCGTGTCCAGCCAAGTTCAAAGAAAACCGGGCAAGTGCGAGTCGGACTCGCGCACGAAGGGTTCCGTACCATAAAGCAAAAAAAAAAACGGAAAAAAATGCAAAAAGAAAACGGTCACCCATCCAAGTACTGACCACGCCCGACGTTGCTTAACTTTGGTCAAAAAACTGGTCAAGTGCGAGTCGGACTCGCGTTTCAAGGGTTCCGTACATCTCACAATTTTCAAAAAAATTTTTGTACGTGTAACGTGACGTGAGTGAAACGCCTTGAAAAACCCGAATGAGTCAATCAAGTTTTCAACACATGTAACATGAAGTTTTCTGCCGTGGTGGCTTATATCTCTGCAAATATGCAAAGTAGCTTCTAGATAGGAAATTAAATGCCGAACAATAGTACAAGTGTCTAAATGCGAAGACTGAAGACCGAGTTCCGCGTAGGGCTGAAACTCGGAGCGTCCAATGGGTCGCGCTTCCTACAACTTCCGCAAGTGTTTTAAAAGCGAAGGCCGAAGAGAGATAATACCTACAGGGTGGCCAAAAAATAAGTACATTCCCGTAACCAGGGAGGTATTGGGATTATACCTACCTACTGAGCAACATTTACTATGGGACCCGAAATCGCGAAAAGAAATGTATCCTCCCATAGAAAACGGACCAGTCAAAACGTATGAAACAGCCAAATTTTTCTTTGCGATTTCGGGGTTGCACGTCGGCAACGGAAATACACTTAGTTTATTTTTTAGCCACCATGTATAGTGCTTTTTAAAACACGTGACAATACCTAGTAACCTAATCAATCAGTACTACAAGTAACATTGCGGCTGTGTGCCAGATACAGCTTAGTCGCATTTTTTATCTTAAGTCCGACTCACGCTTGAAGCTAAAGGCACGTCTCTTCGGGACGCTTCGGGTCTTCGGCCTTATGCGGATTTCGGCCTAGGGCCTTCGCAATAGCTGTCTAGAACTCTAATACAGGGACCGTTACCGGTATAACTAAAAATCAAAATATCTCATAAAATTCACAATATTTTTTTGTTATTATAGAATAGTATTTAGGTAACGATAATGATTTATCAGATCAGCTAAATTTAGTACAAAAATAAACATAAACAACCGTGATACCGAAATTGAATACCGGTTAATTTATATGAAAAATATACCGGTATTCGGTCCCTGCTCTAATACATCACGTTTCACTTAAACCATTGCGCTGTATCCCTAAAAAACCTAAACCGCATTTTTGTTCTTAAATCCGACTCACGCTTGACTCTAGATTTCTAATAGGTTTTCCTGTCATCTTTAGGAAAAGGACTATTTTGTGTATTTTTTTCAGAGTTTTAGACTTAGTAGTTTCGGAGATAGAGGGGGGGGAATGGTCATTTTTTGTCTATTTTCTTGAATAACTTCTAGAATTTTTATCGTAAATTTATAAAAAAAATATATTTGATATTCTCACAATGGGCTCTTTCGTTTGATATGTAACACGACATAGTTTGCAAAACTTTGATTTTTAACTTTATAGTTTACCCCCCAAAAGTACCCCCTATGTTTAAAATTCATTCGTTGACGTTACATATCCGTCTTTGGGTTACGGACTTACATATGTGTACCAAATTTCAACTAAATTGGTCCTGTAGTTTCGGAGAAAATTGGCTGTGACAGACGGACGGACAGACAGACGCACGAGTGATCCTATAAGGGTTCCGTTTTTTCCTTTTGAGGTACGGAACCCTAAAAATCACGTTTGCTGTATGGGAGCCCCACTTAAATCTTTATTTTATTCTGTTTTTAGTATTTGTTGTTATAGCGGCAACAGAAATACATCATCTGTGAAAATTTCAACTGTCTAGCTATCACGGTTCGTGAGATACAGCCTGGTGACAGACAGACGGACGGACGGACGGACGGACGGACGGACGGACAGCGAAGTCTTAGTAATAGGGTCCCGTTTTACCCTTTAGGTACGGAACCCTAAAAAAGGAACTGGCGACGCAGCAACCGTGTCGTGTGTAATATTACACTAATCATTTCGAGCTACTTTTGACCCCTTCACGACTTAAAATCTCTTTAACCTACGTACACACATGAAATTTGGCACATTTGTTCAAGCCCCTGAGCTTTTTTAGAATACAAAATTTCATAAACCTAGCTCAAACAATTTTGATAAATTTACGTTTAAAAACCAGCATTTTTGTGACTGACCGACTTATAGATCAAAAATCTAACCCACTTCCAGATGACCAAGAAAATAGAGGCATCAAGGTAGACTATTTGTCGCATACAAAGGAAAAAATCTGAAAACTGAAAAATATTGACAATGGCCGCGCGTAGCGAGGGTGTCCTTTTCAGCTTGGAGCTTGGGCAAAACTGCTTTCATGATGAATACTAGTATTTTCTGAATAAAAAGTAATGGTACCCCAACAAAAACATAAATGTGAAATGAGAGCCAAGTTCAATATTAAGAATATATTATGCCGTGGGTGGATATATGGGTGCCGAGTTCAGTGCTGTGTAGAAATCCTGAATAAAATAAAGGATTTATTGGTTAGTTTTAACATATAGGCTAAGTATTGTCTACGCTACTTTTCTTAATTTTGGTTTGTTAGTAAAAACTAGCCTAGACAAATCCTATATTATTTCATGATTTTCTACACAGCACAGAACTTGGTACCCTTATACCGGGTGTGGCCTGTAACACGAGCAAATAATTAAAACATAGATTGTACCCCTCAAACGGAGACACTTTTGTTCAACAACTTTTAAAAATTATGAAGTATTTAGACTCCCTATTTTTCATACAAAATAAATATTGTCTTCAATGGACGCCATCGCCACGCCATATCATTGCGATTGACGTTGCTTGTCACGCCTTAGACATAACAAAATTCGCAATACATTGCGTCTTAGAATAAACTGTAAAGTGTATTAAAAATCAAACCACAAGTTATTTTTAAAAGTCGTTGAACAAATGTTTGTCAGTATGAGGAGTACAGCCTACAGTTAAATTTTTTGCTCATGTTACAGGCCACACCCGGTATAGTTCGTTTTTTTTAGCATTAGAAAGAACTCGCAAGAAGGTAAGCGATCTTGACATGTCTTATAATTGAAAAACGCTTTTTAAAGTTCAAAAACGATTACTTATGAAAGCAGAAGAATATAAATGATTGTATTAGATTCATAATTGTTACATATTTGCCGTAACTTATTTTTAAAATGTGTTTTTCAATTAAAAGACACATCAAGATTGTTTACCTAACTTCTAATGCTAAAAAAAACGAACTATAGATCTTCGGATCTTCAATTCTTTGGTCGGCAAGTCATCTACGACACATTCTTAATATTGAACTTGGCTCTCATTTCACATTTTTGTTTTTATTGGGCTTAACATATTTTTCACCGAGGGCACTTCCACCTTGTAAATTGACACTTAAGAAAACTTTATTTAGAGCAAATGTATTTAATTTTTGCTTGCGACTTCATCTGCGTCATAAAAACTATCCTATGTGCTTTCCCAAACCTGTAAGCATCTCCTTACCAAATTTAATTGAAATCGGTTCAGCGGTTTAAGGGCGAAGAGGTAACAGACATACAGAGTAACTTTTTTATTTAGTACTTATAGTTCGTTTTTTTAGCATTAGAAAGAACTTGCAAGAAGATAAGCGATCTTGACATGTCTTTTAATTGAAAAACGCTTTATAAAAATATAAAATGAAAGCAGAAGAATATAAATGATCGTATTAGATTCATAACTGTTACATATTGGCAGGAAATTATTTTTAAAATGTGTTTTTCTATTAAAAAGCACATCAAGATTGTTTGCCTTATTTCTAATGCTAAAAAAACGAATTATAGTAGGGATGTCCCAAAATGCCAGGAGATACTAATAAGCGTTGTCCATACTTGCCTATTAGGTACTTCTAAATTTGACTAAATGAAATAAATGTTAATATGAAAATATTTGCAGAATAAAACAACAAAATATTCTAATTTTTTTATTAACATGACTAGACTAAATACTTAATTTCACAAAATTGTAGCCTAATTTTCACATTGAGACTGACTTATCGGCGGCTCTTATCTCTCCCTTCAAATGATATGTCAATCATAATTAGAGGCTTACAACATCACTTGACGAGGAAAGCCAGTTTATTAAGTAGATAGGGATTTCACCGACTTATAATAATACCTATGTAGCTACTAAGTCGACTTATGGTAACATTCCATTTCTCTACCGGTACTGAACGCGTCGCTGTCATTGTCAATTTCCATAGTAAAATTGACAGTAATGCAGCTGCGGTTAGAAATGGAATGTTACCATTATGCGTCATTAGGTACATAATAATCATTAAATGATTTGGGTTCACAATTGTCTTACGTACTAACAAAACTTTAACAAATATATTTCAGGTTTTTTTTTTACTTCCTTCTCTTCTTTCATAGGTATACTTAAGCCTTTTACAAAATGGCATTCAAAATAAAGACTACAAAGATACAAACATTTAAATAAGAAAACGAACCATCTTCAAACATGCTTTGATACAAAAAACTGGTCAAGTGCGAGTTCGGACTCGCGTTTCAAGGGTTCCGTACATCACACAATTTTCAACATTTTTTTTTGTACATGAAACGTGACGTGAGTGAAACGTCTTGAAAAACCCGAATGGGTCAATCAAAGAAGTTTTCTGGTGTGGTGGCTTATATCTCTGCAACTATGCAAAGTAGCTTAGATAGGAAGATTAAATGCCGAACAGTAGTACAAGTGTCCAAATGCGAAGACTGAAGACCGAGCTCCGCCTAGGGCTGATAGCTCGGAGCGTCCGACGACGGGTCGCGCTTCCTAATACAACTTCCACAAGTGTTTTAAAAGCGAAGGCCGAAGAGAGATAATACCTACAGGGTGGCCAAAAAATAAGTGCATTCCCGTAGCCGGGGAGGTTTTCGGATTGTAATGAGCTTTACAACTTTTACTATGGGACCAACCCCGAAATCGCGACAAAAATGTATCCTCCCATAGAAAACGGACCAGTCAAAATGTATGAAACAGGCAAATTTTTCCTTGCAATTTCGGGGTTGCACGTTGGCAACGGGAATACACTTAGTTAATTTTTTGGCCACCCTGTATAGTGCTTTTTAAAATACGTAACAATAGTAACCTAATCAATCAGTACTACACTTGTACCAATGCGGCTGTGTGCCAGATACAGCCTATAGACACACCAATAAAAGTCTGCAGCGGATTTGATAACCCACGCAGTGTAAGTGTTATTAATACGTCATAATTTCATAGAAGTTTGACGTTTAATATGACACTTGCACTGCGTGGGCTATCAAAATCGCTGCAGACTTTTTACGGTCTAACTATAGTCGCATTTTTTGTCGTCATTCAGATTTACGCTTGAAGTTAGCTTCAAGCGTGAGTTGGAATGGCACGCCTCTTCGGGACGCTTCGGGCCTTCGGCCTTATGCGGATATCAGCCTAGGGCCTTCGCGATAGCTGTCTACATCACGTTTCACTTAAACCATTGCGGCTGTGTCCCTAAAAAACCTAAACCGCATTTTTGTTCTTAAATCCGACTCACGCTTGACTGTAGATTTCTAATAGGTTTTCCTGACATTTTTAGGTAAAGGACTATTTTGTGTATTTTTTTCAGAATTTTAGACCCTGTAGTTTCGGAGATAGAGGGGGGGAATGATCATTTTTTGTCTATTTTCTTGAATAACTTCTAAACTTTTTATCATAAATTTATTAAAAAAAAATATTTGAGATTTTTACAATGAGCTCTTTCGTTTGATATATAACACGTCTTTTACCCCCCAAAAGTAGCCCTTATATTTAAAATTCATTTGTTGACGTTACATATTCGTCTTTGGGTCAGAGACTTACATATGTGTACCAAATTTCAACTTAATTGGTCCAGTAGTTTCGGAGCAAATTGGCTGTGACAGACGGACGGACAGACAGACGCACGAGTGATCCTATAAGGGTTCCGTTTTTTTCCTTTTGAGGTACGGAACCCTAAAAACGCACAATTTTATAAAAATTACCATCTGCAGCAGCAAAAATTCTTTGTCAACGTACATATGTACCTATTTTTGGGCCACCTGTATGTGTACAAAAGCAATGTTCAAGTAATATTAATATTAATTGACTGTCCTTACCACATGATCATAATAGTTATAATAGGTTGGTAGGTATTTATGTAAATATTATATTCACTCAGCAAAACGGAAATCGTAAAATGACACGCCAAGGAAACCAATTCTGATTTAATAATTTGCTAAAGTTTTGATCTTGTTATGATATTCTGACCCTAGCTACCCAGTCCCTCCGTTCATCAAGGTAAAATAGAAGATATCCATGGCAATTTCCCTGTGTTCTTGAAACTGTGCCAATCATACAGAAACCTCCCTATGACTATAAACAGAAGGGTAGCCAGGGTCACATTGATTATGTTTATGGTGCTTATAGGCATCTCGGGACCGCTGCGGCAGACTCTTCCCAAAGGCAATGTGCTAATCTGAAAAAAGAAAACTATTTACTGTGAGAACAAGCAATTTTATAAGAAACAACCCTTTATAGTTTTTAACTTGTTACTCTGTGGGCCCTCAATTAAGTATTTTGATGGGACAAGCGTGCTTATTCATTCAAACATACAAAGGGCTGAGTTTATGATTTTGTCAGTGGTTTCAGGCTAACTAAATAAACCAGCATCCGGACGGATACTACGCAACTTAGATATTTGACCGGAGCAAAAATATGGCCGGATAAGTCAGGGGATACCGATGTAGTAGCAGGACATCCCTTTTATTGCGATTACAGCGGCGCCCTACACCCCAGCAGGGGGTAACAGGATGGAAAGAAGAAGAAGACAACGGCGTTAAGGTGACGTTCAAATGTCAACAGCAGTTGCCCTACTGTTGCGACGACGTTATTGGCACTGTATATATCAGTTTCCTTGACAAAATGAGTGACGTTCGCCACGCCAATACTGCCGCGATTTGGACGATCTTCCGTCACTAATTTTATCAAGGAAATTAACAGATACAGCAGCGCTAACGACGCCACAACAGTCAAATGCCCACAGTAATGCCGCTCCAGTTGACATCCGATCGTCACCTGGTGCGGCATTACTGCAGCGTAGGCGCAGGCGATGTGACTGTCAGTCTGGATAAAATTGACAGTGACATCACCTGCGTCAACAGTGCAGCAGTAACGCCGCAAAAGTTCGTTGCTGTTGTCGCAATCTAAATGCCACCTTTAGCGAAATGCTTGCTCTTAATAGAATTAGGAATTTTAATAGTCTGTAACGGAATTTATATTACATTGGAATTTTCTTTAAGACATGGAGCAGCTTCCGATCTATTTTTTTAGGGTTCCGTACCCAAAGGGTAAAACGGGACCCTATTACTAAGACTTCGCTGTCCGTCCGTCCGTCCGTCCGTCCGTCACCAGGCTGTATCTCACGAACCGTGATAACTAGACAGTTGAAATTTTCACAGATGATGTATTTCTGTTGCCGCTATAACAACAAATACTAAAAACAGAATAAAATAAAGATTTAAATGGGGCTCCCTTACAACAAACGTGATTTTTGACAAAAGTTAAGCAACGTCGGGAGTGGTCAATACTTGGATGGGTGACCGTTTTTATTGCTCTTTTTTGTTTTTTTTTTGCATTATGGTACGGAACCTTTCGTGCGCGAGTCCGACTCGCACTCGCCCGGTTTTTTTATTTATTAAATTGCTAACAAAGCGGTCCTAAGTCTTCAAAGAAACACTTTATTGTCAACAGATTGATTGCCTTCCTTTGTTAATTTAATTATCCTTGCTCGTTAGAAGTGTGCTATCTTTTCCATTGATAAATAAACAATTCACGAGTAGGTTAGTTAGTTAGTTATCCTGGGCATTTTCCGCAAATCGACAACCATTGTGCCTATTATGCGTGAGTAGGTATCAAGTGTATTAATACTATTAATATGTCTATTGCTGCTTATTTGTTATTAGCTAACTAATGCTAAGTTCCTACTAAGCTACGAGTAAATAAAACTAACGGCGTAATTTTTCACCGAAAGTTTCATTATAAAATCACTTAGGTATCTTAGCGAGCCGTTTTTAGTGTCGGCCAAACATTACTTTTCATTTAAAAATATTTGTAGTCAAAAATTATATTTTAATTTACATATATAAATATAATTTATAATTTTAAGATACAATAACATCACAATTGAACCCTTCGCAACGCAGGCAATAATAGTTGGGCTCACAATTATAAGGTTAATTAAACTTTAAACGGTTAAGGTTTCCCATAGGAGAGAAACCCACCCAAGGCCGTCAATTTAATGGCTGTTAAGTTGTTCAGATTACTGTAAAATAGGTCATGCGTACATTGGTAACACCATTGCTTACTACAGGCAAAGACATATGTAACTTCGTATAAGATGAATAAAGTCTAAGGAAAAAAACGTGCCTCGGAAATCAAGAAAAAGTCATTCTCGGATAGATGCCGCACACACCTTCAGCCTATACTCGGCTAGGTGGCGAGACGACACTGTTTCATATTTAACAATTTTAACACATAGATATCAGTGAACGAACATGGATCAAAATGATATAAAAATAATAAATTCATTTATCCATAATATATATATATGTCGGAGAATGGCTGAAATGTGCCATCTGTCGCCTTCAAGAGGCGTTTTATCATGCAAACCTTGACAAATAGAGCAAACTAGGGTGTTACACCTGAGTGGCGTTCGACGCAGTTCCGCTAAGACGTCATAGAGTGCGCTATTAAAACAATTGAAGTCGAGAACAATTGAAGTTATGCTGTCAATCAATCTTCAGAAGAAGCACGATGAGAACGAACGGGATAAGATGACGTCTGTGGCGGCTCCTGGGTCAAATCCACTGGTTTGCTTAAGATAAGAAACGTATCGCGTGCTGTGATTTGTAATGAGTCTTGTGCAGTAAAGTTTGTGAGTTGGACATCGTATTTCATTGAAGGCCCTCGTCATCCACGATTGAAGGTTCTAATGTGCTGCCGATAGTATGATACGCCCACAATTCCCGACATATATACATTTTCTTGATAATTTAATAAGTTTTCATTTTGAGCTTTAGTCGTGTCTCGATAGATGGCAGTAAATTTACTGTGACTACAAAATTTACTATGACAGGACCCCTCTATACTATCTATCCTTTTTGCTAAAGGTGACATTCGGAATGAGACTTCAGCGGCGTTAAAGCCTGACCAGTATTATGCATATATGATCATTATCAAGAGGGCGCTCTTATTCTCATGTATAGGGTGAAATAGTTCCAGAGAAATTCCGCAACATGGCGCGTGATCATACATTCAGTCAGGCTTTACTATTACAGCATAGCTGATACAGCCTTGACGCGTAATGTGTCACTATCAATTTCATTCATAAATTGGGTTGTTGACTATGACGGTATATTATAACCAACACTATGGACAAAAAAATACTTAGACTGCTCACTTCATACTTCAGTTTTAGTACAGTCGCCATCAGATATATCAGAGCGGCCAAGGTGCTCATAATCATCCCCCCCCCCCCGCCCCCCCTCTATTGTCAGGGCGTTAGAGCGCGTGTTCAGATATTGTGAACACCTTGGTCGCTCCGATATATCTGATGGCAACTGTACCAATAAGACTACTATTTTAAATTTTCAACGACTGCTTTTAATATTATGTAGTTGTAAATTGTTGTTCAATACAATTTACGTGACTCGCGAAACTAAAGAATTCTAGTATCGAGTAGTGGTACTGACAATTCCGCTACTCGATGCTAGATGTCGACTTCGAAAATAATAGTCGTTTTTGTACCAAAACTATCAGCGCACTCTACAAAGAGCACTCTATTCTTACTATAGTTCTCTATGCCAAAACTTAGGTGCGCTTTCGCTGTGACAGCAAATACAAATGATTTATCCTGTAGGACTATATTATCCGAGCCAGGCTATAGCCGGAAGGAGTGGGAGGCATAACCTCTTCATACGGTATATCCAGAGTAAAGACATATGTAACTTCGTATAAGATGAATAAAGTCTGAGGAAAAACAGTGCCTCGGAAATCAAGAAAAAGTCATTTTCGGATAGATGCCGCACACACCTTCAGCCTATACTCGGCTAGATGGCGAGACGACACCGTTTCATATTTAACAATTTTAACACATAGATATCAGCGAATGAACATGGATCAAAATGAAATAAAAATAATAAAATCATTTATCCATATAACCATACCCCGAAGTTAACGGAATTCAATAAAAACACGGTGTATATATATTTTGTTTGTTAATTTTATACGTTTTCATTTTGAGTTTTAGTCGTGTGTCTGTAGTGTAGTCAGATCATACACAGCTGCTATCAGCTGATACAGCTGATACTTGATGCCTATCTCCCATATATGTATTTTACTACTTTATAGAACATTAAGTTAACGATGCCATAAACCTTGACTTACTGTAATTTATTATACAATGTTTAATGACCATTGCCATAACTTCCACTCGATTAAACCTGTTAAAACCTTAGTATATAAGGCGAGCGCTTTCTACCAATATATTCAGTATTTACTCGACTCTTGTGTTATCATTATAACCCCTGAACGCCGAACACTTCATGGCGACCCTGCCAGTCGGGCTGCTCGAGGCAGCCATAGCTTAGACACCGCCCAGCCAGCCAGCCAGCCAGCTCTACTGCTCCACTGCTGAAGCGAGCACAAATCCGTGAAAATTATGGGAAGCCAGTGCACCAAAAACGACAAGAAAGAAGAGGTGATTATTGCACAGAACGGTGCTTCCAACAACGCCAGCGCTAAACAGGCAGACAGCAGCACAGTTGCAACATATATAACAACAGCTGTGCTGGTAATCGTATGCGTCATTTTTTCATACGCCATATGGAAAAAGATACATAAGTGTCTAACAAGGAAAATTGAGCGACAAGCAGTAGCCACGATAATGCGCAACACCAACAAGGCAGAGCAGAGCGTCTAGGAAGAGCATCAGCCCCACCGCCAAAGAATGACCAATAACGTAAAGCGGTACTACTACTGGCCCGGAATGGATAACGACATTAAGAAATTCGTAAAAAAATGTGATAAATGTCAAAAACAAAAATTCCATAAAAACGTTAAACAACCGCTATGTATTACTAGCACGGCAACAGCGTCATTCGATAAGGTATTCCTAGACTTATGCGGACCCCTAACTAAAGATACAAATGGATATTGCTATATACTTACGTTACAGTGCGAGCTCACAAAGTATGTAGAGGCATATCCACTGCTAAATAAGGAGACAGACACAGTCGCGAGAGCTTTAGTTGATAATTTTATATTACGATATGGTAATCCCAAAGAAATAGGAACAGATAGAGGAAGTGAATTCATCTCATCAACTATGCGCGAAATTTGTAACATTTTAGGTATAAAACAATTGCAATCAACCGCGTACCACCACGAAAGCCTTGGTTCCTTGGAAAATTCACATAAAGCTCTAGGAGCATTTTTAAGAATGCAAACAGACAACCAGGCTCACCAGTGGTCAGATTGGTTACAATATTGGTGTTTTTCCTATAATACGACAGTGCATTCAGCAACTAAATATACACCGTATGAATTAGTATTCGGTAAATTATGTCGTATACCAAGTAATATTGTTAATCAAGTAGATCCAATGTATAATTTTGACTCATATCCAATAGAATTTAAGTATAGATTACAAAAATCCCAAGAGGATGCTAGAAATAATTTAATTAAGACAAAATTATCTAGAAAACTAAGTTATGATTTAAAAACAAATCCAATAACATATACAATAGGAGATTTGGTATTAGTCAAAAAGGAAGATAGAGATAAAATGGACCCAGTGTATAAGGGACCATATACAGTTATTGAAGATCAAGGTACAAATGTAAAAATATTAGTTTTAGGTAAAGAACACATTGTACATAAAAACAGAACAAAACCTTACTATGCATCAATAGAACAACAAACACATTAAATACACGTATAATATAATATATATATATATAACAAAAAAAAAACAGACCCATCCCATTGCATACCACCATCCATATAAGGAACCACTATCTCCATGACACAGAAAATTAATCAATAATGCCTAACAAATAAATATCATATTAACAGATTCAATAAAAGTAAACACATGTTAATGTAACAATGTATTCCATAACCATATAAGGAACATGTAATCTTAGAAATAAGCATGTAAGCAAATTGCATATCCAAATAGCATTAAGATTTTTATTACATTCATAATTTTAAGAACCAATATGTATACCATAGATATAAGTTCACTTAAGCAAAAAAAATAATACTTGTTATATATTTTTTGTCTTAAAAAAAAAAAAAAAAAAACGGGAAAGCTGTAGTGTAGTCAGATCATACACAGCTGCTATCAGCTGATACAGCTGATACTTGATGCCTATCTCCCATATATGTATTTTACTACTTTATAGAACATTAAGTTAACGATGCCATAAACCTTGACTTACTGTAATTTATTATACAATGTTTAATGACCATTGCCATAACTTCCACTCGATTAAACCTGTTAAAACCTTAGTATATACATAAGGCGAGCGCTTTCTACCAATATATTCAGTATTTACTCGACTCTTGTGTTATCATTATAACCCCTGAACGCCGAACACTTCATGTCGATAGATGGCAGTAAATAAACTGTGACTATAAAATGTACAATGACAGGACCCCTCGATACTATCTATTCTTTTTCATCCAGAGTAAAACTGCGAAAACAAATGTGACGTTTATTGCTTGTTTTGTCCTATCTCAAGAATCGCCACACCGTTCTGTTTACGCTACCCTTGTCACAGACCGGCAATTGCCTGTGGCGGTCTTCCTGTGCGTGGGAGCCGCTCATGAACCTTTTTTAGGGTTCCGTACCCAAAGGGTAAACGGGACCCCATTACTAAGACTCAGCTGTCTGTCCGTCCGTCTGTCACCAGGCTGTAGGTATCTCACGAACCGTGATAGCTAGACAGTTGAAATTTTCACAGATGATGTATTTCTGTTGAAGCTATAACAACAAATACTAGAAACAGAATAAAATAAAGATTTAAGTGGGTCTCCCATACAACAAACGTGATTTTTGACCGAAGTTAAGCAACGTCGGGCGGGGTCAGTACTTGGATGGGTGACCGTTTTTTATTTGCCTTTTGTGCATTATGGTACGGAACCCTTCGTGCGCGAGTCCGACTCGCACTTGCCCGGTTTTTTCTGACAATATGAGTTTACATAAAGGTGTTACCTGTACAAGCGATAAAGTCTTGTCATCCGACTGCGAACAGCGTATGTCAGGCAAATCCTGTATCACCCGCTTGTATTTCAGCAACAGCGTCTTGAAGCGCGGGATGAAGTGACAGTCGCAGCGCCAAGGATTGTCACCGAGGAACACATGCATTATGTTATTGTTGCTTTGGAACGCTTTGTCGAACGCGTACACGGGTATCTGAAACAAAATAATAGTTTATGAGACTGCTACAAAATGAGAGGCATTAAAACACGAGTACACAGTATTAGTCAGTTAGAGGGTTTATGATATATATGTGTGTAGATGAAAATCTTTAAATCCTTTGGGAAAAAACATGGATACTAAAATATAGTCAAAGGATATTCTAAGCTGGCATACGTTAGAGAAATACAGCAGCGTTAAAGGATTTTAGCTTTCGCTCAAAGGCATATCCAGTGTATTCCCTTTACATGGAGTTAATGTTTGTGCCTTTTCCAGGCGTAGGTAGACAAAGAGAGTGAACTTAACTCATTGTGAATAGGGCTTTTAGCTTTAAGTAAAAGCACTAATGTATGTCAAAATACAAGTATATGATATTAATGCCATAAAAGAGTCTAATAATTTCACAGGATTCATGAGTCATGACTAAAAGCCTTATGAAAATATCCTGATTGTGTATTTCCATTAATCCGTGGGCAAATTTAGTCCTAATTTACATAAAAAAGTAAGTAGGTACGTAGGTAGAGAAAAAAATAAACTTTAAAAATAATTAATTTTCCATTACTTCCGTAAAAGATTGACCTGTATCCGTAGCTTGGCTAGGAGTACCTAGTATTAAAGAATGTACATACCCATTTTATCTCCAAAGTTTAAGAACAAAAACAATTATTAATTGCTCAACTGATCTTACATCTCTGTACCACCAGGCGTGGCTCACTCCGCGATTTCGTCGCTTTGCTACAGGTAGCTAAAACTCCATCCGTTCGACCCCAATTTTGGGGTTTGCCATAAACCGCGCGTGGCGCTGTCGCCACCTAGCGGCCATATCTGTGCTGATCGTGACATACGCGTTTTGTTAGAGAGTGAGTCTTCTGTACCTAGTACTATTATTTATTCTGTCGTACCACTTCATATTTACACAGATGAAGGGCACGTCTCAAATATTTACCTACGGACAAAATACCTAAATGGAAAAACCGACCAAGTGCGAGTCGGACTCGCGTTTGAAATTCTTAAGATGAGCTCTTTCATTTGATATATGTATAACACGATATAGTTTGAAAAACTAAATTTTTTAATTTTCTCATTTACCCCCCAAAAGTAGGTCCATGTTTAAAATTCATTTATTTACGTTAAATGAGCATCTTTGGGTCATTAATGAATCATCTTTGGGTTTAGCATACCTATGCAATACGGCTAGAATCTTTCTTAATTCTAAATATTGTAAGTTATTGACTGAATTGTAAATTTTATCTTTGTCGACATCTAAAATATTGTAGCTAATTAATTGACTGAATTTGTAAATTTTATCCCTCTTGACATTTTCTCTGTTTGCATGTTTTTTTGTAATTTTTCTGACATGTATATATCTTTCTAGTGTGTAAGTGAATTGGTGTAGTACTGTAAGCTTGCACTTCATTAAATAAATAAATATAAATATAAAATATAAATATAAACTAATTTACATATGTGTACCAAACTTAGTCCAGACATTTCCGAGAAAATAGGCTGTGACAGACAGACAGACGCACGAGTGAATATATAAGGGTTCCGTTTTAAGGGTTCCGGTTTTCCCATTTGAGGTAAGGAACCCCAAAAATGATAGCGAGCGAACTATTTACCTGTTTGAGCAAATTCCCTTTCAGACTCAACAGCCGGAATGTGCTGAACCACTCTGAGCCTTCCAGCTCCTTCACCGTGGAAAGGCTGTTGTTGTCCAAGTAGAGATCCGCAATTTTCTTATAGTGAGGGTTCTGCAGCAGAGTTCCGATCGAGTCAATCTGTCGGCAATTAAATGCAGGCCATAAATGCTGACTGATAATACAGTATAAACAGAACTTTACGTGAGAACGTGGAAGGTCGAAAATCGAATGGTAAGAGAGATATGAAGGGATCTTTATTTAATATATATGTCGCAGTCAAAAGTGTGAACTGGTCAAAAGAACTTTTAACCAACAAAAACAGGCAAAACTACTTTTGACTGAGCATGTTGGTCAAAAGTAGTTTTACCTGAAAATCATTGGTTAATAGTAATTGTGACTGTTACTATCAGTCAAAAGTACTCGCAGAGATAGGTAGGTTAGGGTTATTTTTTTTTGCTACGCCCAAAACACGAAACTGTTCCCAGAGATAGGTAGGTTAGGGTTATTTTTTTTTGCTACGCCCTAAAAACGAAACTGCTGCCAGAAATAGGTATGATTTTCAGGTAAAACTACTTTTGACCAACATGCTCAGTCAAAAGCAGTTTTGCCTGTTTTTGTCGGTTAAAAGTTCTTTTGACCAGTTCATACTTTTGACTGCAACATATACACTGTAAACGTTTTTCATTAGTTGCCTAGCTCAAAACTGGGACAAACCTGTCAAAAGGAATATTTCTAAAGGCAAAAATGCTTTTATATGTCCGGATGTTCTCCTCTGCAAGTTGCATTTCTCAATTGATCGTAGAGAAATTTTGCTGAGCAAATTCGATAGTTAGATAGGATTTTTCTGTAGTTTAGTAATTTTGGAAAATTTTCTAATTGCCAGAAATTGCCATAAAGGAACTCGCTATAATAATAACTCAACAAAGTAAATATGTCTTATTGAAAAAAATTAAGCTCATCTCGAGGTTTACAGCTCACAGACCCTACCTATTAGTCTATTGTTAAAAAGAACAATTATATTTGTTAGTCTGTGCAACTATATTGTATTACTGTTAATCTTATCTTATAACAAAATACCATATAAAAATTAACCTGATAAGTATATTAATAGTCTTGTTAACATAAAGAAAATCTACCTCTATATATTTACATAGTATATACTCGTATCATAAAATCATGAAACGTTAAAGTGTTTCGAACATGGGTCCATAAATGCAAATAGATTATCTTCCCACCTTGTGTCATGCATATGCTTGTGAAGCACACAGACTTCATTAGTGAACGAGCGTATGTGTTTACACGGGGTTTAGGTAAGAACTATCCTCAAGCCGCCCAGGGACCTATAAAAAGGTCTCCTGTTCCATTCTAATTTGAACTTTGTAGAGACAAAATAAAATTTCATTTTGCTTGGCAAGGTTTGACGTATGGGCGGCTAGACGTTATAATCTGTGGTTTAGGGTAAAATTTCATCAAATACCTACCAGAGCATAGTTTACTGCATACATATACGTACCTACTACAATACATAACTAACAACTAACCCTTTATTGTATAAAACTCTTTAAACTCGTAGTAGTAGTAAACTCTTTGCTGTACAAAAACACATATTAAAAAATTTGGGGGTCGATTTTTGAATTCCGATCGCTCAATTTCGCCACTCGAAAGTCGGTGGAAAACGGCGTAATGCTAATTTTTGAAAAACGAGCGATCGAAATTTGGAATCTAGTGGTATTAACCACTCGATTTCAATTCTATTAGTAGAATTTAAGTGCGTAGTATTGGATATATTATTTAACGAAATACACGAAAACGAGTGGTCGAAATTAAAAAATCGGTCCCCAGTACGAACTACACAGGCGAACTTATCCCTGTTCCTCCTCTTTAGTTTGATGTCCTGTTCGTCTTTTATGTGTTATGTTTAATGAAAGATACTGGCTGCAGCTTTATTGGTTACAATACCTAATTGACAAATTTAATGCTTTTATTCCTCCAGTCAAACTTAAGCGGCTCTGTATCTTTAGGTATTTAAATAAAAGTAAACAAACAATTTGTTATAACATTTATTGTTTAACCAACCAATCACAAAACCGCCTGGATCAGTCACTGAACGACTTGACTTTAACCTACATTAGTTGATCACGTAATGTTTTCATCTACCCTCAACTGACTTAAAGAGCCATTTGAGGGTAGATTTTGTTTACCTAGAGAGGCAAAGTATAGTGTAACTCTTGTTTATGGTAACATGTTGCAGGTGTTAAGAGCCCATCAACGTGCACACATCCGCCACTGCTAAATAATCGTGATTATTTAAATTTAACCACAGATATTTAAAAAAGGGGGGCTGCTATACGTACTGTATTGTGTATTTAAGTATCTTTTTAATACATAAAACTAGTTGCTGTATTCGTCAATCTATGCGTCCAAAGTTAAAACGGCCGTTTTGTTTTGAGTTCCTAGATTAACGACAAGCAACATAAAAAATAGTTTGATAGATTCAAAAGGTACTTAAATACACAATACAATACATAGCGGCCCCCTTTTTTAAATACCTGTCGTTAAATTTAAATAATCACGATTATTTAGCATTGGCGCTAGTGTGCACGTTGATGGGCTCTTAAAAAACTGATGTTAAATAGTTATTTCACAGAATTTGCGGTTTGCGTCTCCTTTGCTGCCACTCCAACTTCCAATGGGTAATTCACTATAAATGTAAATGAAAGCTCTCTCTCTGTGGTCGCTCCCTCATGACTGAGGATCGTGGTCATCGGTGGATGTGGATGCTCCACACCTGGTCTTTATGATCTGCCTCCAACGGTGCCTGTTCATCGCGTCTCTGACAACCGAGCAAAAGAAAAGATAATAAATGAAAGCATTCAACATGAAAAACATCGTACCGTGTTACCTTGTTCCCATCAAGCCGGACGGTGGTGGTGCCCGGTGGGAGGGTCTCCGGCGCCTGCTCGAGCCCCAGCCCCGTGCAGTTGGCTGTGATGATGGGGATCAGGCCGCCATGCTTGTCCTCAGCCACGTACGTCATCACGCAAGAGCAGGGCTCTGGGCAGGTGTGGCGGACCATCTGGATGAGAAGCTTTGTATTATTGAGCATTCCACCTGAATGAACACTATGGTTAGCTTATAGTGGTGGAACTAAAAGTGACAGAGGTCTGTAGTAGTTTATGTTCCTTTGAATTTGGCATAGGACATGTTTTTTTAAACGATTGCAGCGCCATCTGCGTTGAAAAAAAGTAAAAACAGTAAACACTTGCCGCGCACGTTCACCACATTTCACTCTCGGAGGGGTAATTCTGATTGTAATAACAGGTTATGAATTTGATCTATATTTGTCATAGATATGATCTGTCAGCGCCAAAAGTGAAACTTTTTCAACCTCCTCCCCCTCCTTCAAATTAGAACCTGATATAAAATAATTCCATTACAATCAGAAAAATTACGCCTCCCGATATTCAAATAAGGCGTTATCACTCAATAACGCTCGGAAACTATGGGCTTAATTTTGAAAAAAAAAAGTGATAAGTTCGCCGAATGAAGGCAAATACCGCCTCGCCATTTCTATTACATTCTCAGACGTCCCATAAAACGAACAGTGTTTGTATTAACCAAGTCAATAGCGACACTAACGCCATGTCCAATAATGTTGCCCAATATTGAAGTACTTTCGTCTACATTGTTAACTGACACATTGTATACCTTATTGCTGGGAAGAAGAAACTGGATGTAGACAGTCGAAGATGATGATCAAAGGCATAGATCACAGGAGAACCAGGTATCTTCTGAAACTAGGTAAGAGCAGTCTGAGACTTCTGACAGGTATCATTACAGGTCATAACACTCTCAATAGACACCTTAAGATAATGGAGATAAGCAGAGATGCCTCCTGTCCACACTGTGGTAAGGAGGAGACTAGCTTACACCTACTAGCGGAATGTATTATGTATGCGGCACCGCGATATAATACATTCGGCAAAGACACACTAAAAGAGAACGAACTAAAGGACGTCGAACTCAAAGATGTCCTTCTGTTCTGCAGGAAAACAAGAAGATTTGAGGAGAATGGTGAGGGAATGCCGCCGGGACAGTAACCTGAAGCTCCGACTCCAGGGAATCGGGCTGAATGAACGCGGCACGCGATCGACAGCCCGCCTGCTTCCGGCCAGGCGTCCCTACACTACATCTACATCTACATACCTTATTGCGAAGACATAAGGCTCACAAATGGTTTACTGTTGCTGTTGGAACGTGCGGCTTAGGCACCTATGCGGTAATAAGGAGTGACTTGCCTTTTTACAACGTAGTCGTAATTGTGGATATCGCTATCATTCGATTATTGCAGTCCTTTATATACCAAATACGATTATTGTTATTGCTTTAAGATAGGTATGAGAACTGTGTCACCGTTCTATTACACAACATTTACTATCAAGGCACTGCGAACCTACAAAGAAACGAAATCCTTTAACAATACACATAGAAACACCAGCTCGATTTGGACAACGAAGTGACAGGATGGCTCCGTTAAATCATTTGATCAGGGGTAAGATTCGGCGGGTTGACTAAACACGACACCCTTCGGCTAGAAGTCTGCGCTTGCGATAGTGTCCTGCAGCGGCCGCGGCACGCGCACCACATACAAACCTAATAATCAGTTTGGCGAACGTAGGTACTCCACCACCTCGTCGCCTAGTAGTTGCTAAAACGCCTTATTCACAATCAGTATCGCAATCCGTAGACCAGAATCTTAGAGCATTTAATAACTGGAGTCGCCTTTAAGAGCTTACCCCTCTGCCGAAAAACTTGCACAATTGTGCAAACTTTTGTATGGACCTATATGGGTATTTGTACGTTACGTAGAAATCATGTAGAAATAGCAATACATTTGACGTCCCGTCCCCGCAAAAATCGTCTCCGCAGTACCACACAGTCTTACTAGGCGCCCTGCGCGCCTTGATCTTTCCATCAGTGTGAATCCCTCTCCACATCGGTGCGGGAGGACTTCTCCTTATAAGGGGAGTCTATGCTTCACACGTCTCAGAGGAGAGCCACTCGGAACCTCGCACGGACGCACCTCACCAGCACCTGCATATCCGCCGACGATTTTCCTGGGAAAATCGAAGCCGGAACGCGCCCGGCCCCTGCCGGAGGGGAAGCTCAGCTGAGACCAGAACCCATCCACCGATGGTCGCCCTGTCTAACAGGGTTGACCGACGGTGACGCGTCGCGCAGGTCCCGCACACACACATGGACAAGAAGCCACCGAAGTCCCCCCCCGTCCCTCCGGGGCGGGTGGGTAGACAAGAAAACGGATTTTACAATCCACCCGCAGCCATAACAGTAAAACTCGCGACCCCCCCGGTCCCCTCGGATAGGGTGGGTAGTATGAAACACGAGTTTTACGAAGTACCCGACGACACCAGGACTCCCGAACCCGCCTACGGCCCCACAAAGCCGTGGCAAGCAGACTTCGACGGACTCATAGAAGCCCTTGGACGCCCCCACGCACCAACCCCCCCGCGGGTAGCCCCAGACCGACTTTCCCCTCGCGGGCAACTTGATCGTGACCGATCCAGGGTTGCCGGCCCGGAGAGAGTCGGTCACATACCTCCGCACATGGAGGCATATCCAACAGTCTACGCCATATTGTTGGGGCTCGCCCCTGGGATAGTGGAGCCGTCCATGGAAGAAACCCAACCACAGCGCCACCTGGACGAGCGACCGGCCACTCTTCGACCTTCGGCAGTTGAGGAGGGACCGGAGCGCAGCCCGCCTGACTGCGAAGAGGATGATGATGATGATGACAACATCCCGCCGCCCAAGGACCAGCAACTCCGTGCCAGCCCCGGAGCCGCCCCGCAGCCCCACAAAGGCCCTTCTAAGGGCCCCCACCACAACAACGACGCCGGACACACAGAGGCCCCCAAGCTGAGAACCTCTGTACCAGCACCCCCGGTTCCCGCGCCAGCACCTGCTCTCGCGGACGCCGGCTCCACCCACGCAACCGTCGCAGCTCCACAGCTGCGCCCGAACAAGACGACCGAGCGCGCCGCACACTCGCGTCTCTGCCATTTACTGGGCATCGCGCCGCTCCACGCACGCCCCCCGGACAACCGCCGACAGCGCCAGCGCCCTCAGGGCACGGGTGCCAGAAGGAGAAGAAGAAGATGCCACTCAGCGGGCACTGCGCCGCTCCACGCACGCCCTCCGGACAGCCGCCGACAGCGCCAGCTCCCCCCCTGGGACACCGGCGCAAGAAGCAGAGGGAGTCAGCCCACAGCAGCTACGAGGCCCCACAGCCACAAAGCCGCTGATAGGCTAAAACAGAAGAATTTAAAGCCCTGACAGGCCAGCACGGCTAGTCATGACGCAGAAGCCACCGCCCTTAGAATAAGGGCACAAAACAGACCCACCCGTAGTTACGGGTGGCGATTAGAGACCGCCAAAAATTCCAAATAGGGATGGGAAGGCATCTCATGCCTCCCTTCGGGAGGCATGAAAGAAGCAAGGACGTCTCAGAAGGCGCATTGACCCAGTAAGCTGTGACAGGCTGACCGACAACATCAGCATAAGTATGCTGACGTGACTTTGAAGAGACAGTAATTGCCTAGGTAGGCGGTAACACACGCGGTGGGTGCGCGGGCGGTGCAGCGGCGCGTGCAGCACATTTTATCTACAGTGTCAGCAACACGCACACTAACTGATTCGACACTAATGTCAGGCCGGTCATTGCTCTAGAAATATTAAGCATTTATTTGGGAAACAATAAATACGATAAATTAAAAAGCGATCTTATTAATTTTATCGATCTTTTTGTAGATCAGTTTTTAATCAGGGGGGCCTTCCAAATTGTGATACTTCACAGTGTACTTCACACAAAACAGCTGCTCAATCATATACATGTGAATCTTTTAGTTTAGTACAGCTTTTTTTAGCATTAGAAAAAGACTAACGAAATCTTGACGTGTCTTTTAATTGGAAAACGCTATTTATAAATCGGTAACTATTACTTCTGACCGCAAAAGAATTTAAATAAACGTTAGATGATTCATAATTGTTACATACTTCTTTGCCGTGACTTATTTTTCACAAGTGTTTTTCATTAAAAAGTCAAGTCCAAATTGTTTACTTGCTAATGCTAAAAAACCGGGCAAGTGCGAGTCTGACTCGCGCAAGAAGGGTTCCGTACCATAAAGCAAAAAAAAAAAAGCAAAAAAAAACGGTCACCCATCCAAGTACTGACCCCTCCCGACGTTGCTTAACTTTGGTCAAAAATCACGTTTGTTGTATGGGAGCCCCATTTAAATCTTTATTTTATTCTGTTTTTAGTATTTGTTGTTATAGCGGCAACAGAAATACATCATCTGTGAAAATTTCAACTGTCTAGCTATCACGGTTCGTGAGATACAGCCTGGTGACAGACGGACGGACGGACGGACGGACGGACGGACGGACGGACGGACGGACAGTGAAGTCTTAGTAATAGGGTCCCGTTTTACCCTTCGGGTACGGAACCCTAAAAAACGAACTATAGCAATTTTCAAAATATTTTATAGTTTGGGTTTTTATTTTTTTTTCTAGTTTTACTTTAGTTTTCATATTGTATTCTTGTTTATCCATCAAATATTAAAGTACAGATCCGCATTCAATGTGAATACCGCCTATAAAGTAGTTCGTGCTGACATAAAACTACGTCGCATAACGTGATCGCAGAAAGCTGACGGAAGACAAGAATTAGGTCAAGCAAATACGATCAGCGATAGTTTCAATAATCTTACAAAGCTGTACGTAAACTGAAGTAAAATCGATCGTTCAAACTAAAACTAAAAATCATTTAAAAGCCGTTGAACGTAAAATGCAATTAAGTGTTTTCTCGAAGCACCGGTAAGTATTCGGCGTGGCGTTGCGAAGTCAGTGTATTTATTGGCTGTTTGGATATAGTTCTGTGTGCAGAAAAAATAAATCTTATTGAAAGATTTGTTTGCTGTTCTGATTAGCCAAGCCTCACACCAACATCTTATATGAGTGCAGACTCGTTGGAAACCTCAACCCAACCGGTCTGCCGTCTGAAAAGGGTACAACCACCTATAGTTCGTTTTTTAGCATTACAAATAAGGTAAACAATCTTGACGTGTCTTTTAATTGAAAAACACATTTTAAAAATAAGTTACGGCAAATATGTAACAATTATGAATCTAATACCATTATTTATACTCTTCTGCTTTCATAAGTAATTACTAAAGGTACTTACTGATTTTTTAAAGCGTTTTTCAATTAAAAGACATGTCAAGATCGCTTACCTTCTTTCAAGTTCTTTCTAATGCTAAAATATGAACTAAGTAAGTACTGGATTTTTTCACAATACCTAAAGGAAAAATGGCAAGCTCCGAACTATATTTTAGAAAACGAGGCGGAGAATTCATCATTTTTTCCAATAAATTAAAATTTGATATTTATCAACGTACGTTTCTGCTCAGTACAAAATTTTACTACAAATAATATACCTATACTTACATATAATTACGTAAGTAGGTACTTACTCTAATGAAGTCCATCACTTTATGCAGCGGTTTGCCTCTGTACAGCTGCTGGTGGCACATGAGTTGGTAATAATCTACTATCTTCCTCTTAACCGTGTCGTTGTCTCTTTCCATTGCCAGCCAGTCCAGCCCGCCATCGCTGCAGTCCCATTTGTTATCTAAAATAAAAAAAAAGAAATATTTTTGAATATGACTTATGTAATTTATGCTAGGCATCAAGGAGACATCTTGATAACTGTGGTCAAAGAGAATTTAAATAGAGGCGCACTGTCAAAGTAGATTTTGTAGTCACAGTAAATTTACTGCCATCGACATTTTGATTTGATTTGATTTGAAATGGAAGCGCTTTATATTAGCTACACTGAGAGAAAAATCATTAGTAAACTAAACCAGGAATTAAAAAACAGTTCTGTACTGGGGGAAAAAATGAAGTTTAGTAATAATTATAGACGTTTCACTATTTCTGTAATGTTTATTTATTTCTACAAACAAGTCAATAATCCTAAATCTAATTTCAACAAACAGATAATAGAAATTGCAAGAACTAATAGAAATTGCAAAAGTCAATTTGTTCCTATTAGTTGACTCTCCTTGTCCCCGGATTAAGTTTATTTTTGTAATTCTAAGTGTGTTTTTGTTATCCTTTTCTCTCAGTGTAGGTATATCATCTAATGAATTACAATTTACAACAGAAGAAAAAACATTGTAAGGTTTACTCGGGTAATTCCGAATGTCGAAAACTGTCGGATAATTCCGAAATGAGACTTTTATTATGATGGGATTAAGGGTGATTTTCATCTGAATTTCGGAATTATCCGACATTCGGTATTACCCGAATACACCTTACTAATTTAAGCTAAGTGTTTTTCTTTCATCTTTTTCTTGGAACAATATTTATTAGAACGTTTTCCGTCTGAAAGACGCAATATTAGTTGAAGAAGACATAGCAGTGATATTAAAAGGTCACACGGGTATTGTACTTTACCTAACCGTGAGCATTCAGATATCAAAATATATGGTTTTCATATTATCAATATACGATCGCTATAGGCATCTTGCTCGCACTTATTGGTTTGCGCGTGGCGCACAGTCGGCACAATGAGTCGGTGCAAGGTCATATCATAAAAAAGTTTCGAAAAACTCATTGTTACGAGCCTGGGTTTGAACCCGCGACCTCCGGATTACAAGTCGCACGCTCTTACCGCTAGGCCACCAGCGCTTAGAAACCAATATACAGGGTGATTCAGGAGACGTGAGCAGGACTAACACAGCGCATTTCGTGAATTATAAGCAACTGTTTCGTACCAGTATTAGTGAAATTAACGTTAATTTTCTAGACGTGTTGAAAAAAAAAAGTTATTACTTTATTTACGACATGTAGGGTCACCCTAAAATTAGAATACTAAACTACCGATATTCTGTGTTGAATTGAATGTCATCACTGTCATCACGGTCTGGTTACTTTTGAAAACACGTATTTCACTCAAGTTTGACAGTTTATTTTCTTCGTAATCATAACGCTGTCATTACGGTTAAAAAGGTTTTATGTTTATTAATTAGGTCTTGTAAGGAAACAATGATTGTGGAGAATTAAATTTGCTCTCACAAAAATGTTAAAAATAGGAAAAAGTGTGGTTGTTTCACCTAAATATGACGGTGATCGATAAATTCTCAGTTACTGAGTGTGCAGGATTAGTCTTGCTCACGTCTCATGAATCATTCTGTATTATTGGTCAAAATGCATTTTGATCCTAAAGTAAAAGTCGTTCACTATGACACGACCTAAGTCGTCTCTAATTACTCTTATGTAACATATCACAAAGATAGTAAGTACTTACCTCATATATTAAATTCTCACTGTCTAACAAAACCAAAAGTCTAGATCTAGATGACGCTTACGCTTAGGTAAAGATAGTTGAAGTGTGCAAAAGGGGGCTTCCCTTTCATCATGTATAATTAACCCATGGACCCGGGTATGTCCTTAAACTACGTCCAGGACCCCGGTATGTCCTTAAAGCACGTCCAAGACCACCGGTGGACGGGAAGCAACGTCCCTCAAATTCGGTGTACTCGACTGCGATCGCCAACCCGCCTGCCAAGCGTGGCGATTATGGCATTAACCCTCCCTAAGGGCCCCCCCACATCTGGCGTCTTTCGAGCGTCGGCGTCTGTCGGCGTCGGTCCAGCGCTATGGAAAATGACGTCGCTGCGCAGTTGCATCGACGCTGCGTCGACGTTGCGTCGACGTCGGCCATAGAATTGTAGACGCCGACGCACGAAAGACGCCAGATGTGGGGGGGCCCTAAGGGGGAGGCCTATGTTCAGCAGTGGACGTCTTATGGCTGAGATGATGATGATGGTGATGAATTAACCCATCAAAAACATAAATGTGAAATGAGAGCCAAGTTCAATATTAAATAAAGAATTCGCCGGAAAAAGAATTGAGATCTATATGGGTGCCAAGTTCTTAATCACTTTAGTCAGCCTCAGCACCTTTTGTACTGCGATTGACTAAAATAATCTGATAGTGCTGACGCGTTCGTACGTTTCCGTTACAATATGATTTAAAAAGATTATTCACTACATCTTATGGACTTGTGAACTAAACCGATGTCAGCGGGAGGTCACGAACTCATCACATTGTCCCTCCCAATCCTAACACGTTTTCTTTCTCCCTAGAGACCGTGCTTCAATTACTAACTCGGAGCAGTCGCGAGCCGACGAGCGCACCCGGAAATTGAGTGATACGACTGGGCGAACTGGGCGAACATACCATACCGCCACAGAAAACGTATGAGTGTCTATAGTTCGTTTTTTTTTAGCATTAGAAAGAACTTGAAAGAAGGTAAGCGTTCTTGTCACGTCTATTAATTGAAAAATGCTTTTTAAAAATTAGTAACTATTACTTATGAAAGCAGAAGAATATAAATGATCGTATTAGATTCATAATTGTTACATATTTGCCGTAACTTATTTTTAAATGTGTTTTTCAATTAAAAGACACATCAAGATTGTTTACCTTATTTCTAATGCTAAAAATGCTAATGCATCAATATGTGTAAGCAATTGAAGGCAGGCAGTTAAAAATATTTTCACCACACCAGCTCGGAAAGGCTAACTTTGCACTTCAAAAACTGATAGCAAAGTTGCATTTTATTCACATGTGAGGCAAAGTAATCAAATGCAAATTTTGAGTTGTTTTCTTATGTTTGCTGGTAGAATTGACTTTTAAATTATGATTTTGAATGATAAATATCTAATAATATTCATTTGGATTGGTTTTGGTTTGATTTTGTTTGATATTTTACATTTAATATTTGCTTCGGATTAGTGTGGTGAAAAATTTTGTGTTTCACTCGGGGGTAAATTTTGTTTAACTCTCGTGCTTTGAAACCCTCGCAACGCTCAAGTTTCCATTTTTCGAACCACTCGCTACGCTCGTGGTTCAATTTTGGAATCTTTCGCTAGCTTGGGTATCAATATTAGCACGAGCGGTTAAACCACAACTTTGCCCCCTTGTAAAACAAATAACTATTTTCACCAGCTCGGAAAGGCTTACTTTGCACTTCATAAACTGATAGCAAAGTTGAATAGAATCAGGCGTTACTTTGCGGAAATCCATATTAATTAAAACCAAAATATTACTTTGCTAATCCGCGTCAAAGATAATAACGTGCTAGTCAATCAGTGCAAACCCGTTAATTGCATGTAAAAAATACGCAAGTAAGTATAACGGGTTAGCATTAGCACTGATTGACTAGCACGTTATCCTTGACGTGGATTAGCAAAGTAATATTTTGGTTTTAATTGATAGCAAAGTTGTATTTTATTCACATGTGATGTGAGGCAAAGTAATCAAATGCAAAGTTTGAGTTGTTTTCTTATGTTTGCTGGTAGAATTGACTTTTAAATGATGATTTTGGATGATAAATATTTAATAACATTCATTTGGATGTGATTTGGTTTTATTTTGTTTGATATTTTACATTTAAGATTTGCTTCGGGTTGATGTCGTAACAAATTTTGTATTCCACTCGGGAGCAAAGTTTGTTTTAAACAAACTTTGTTTATTACTCAAGATTTTTGCTCAAGTTTCACTTTTCGAACCACTCGATACGCTCGCTCGATTTTTGAAAACTTTTGCTTGCTCTAGTTAATACTACGAGTATGTATTACACTAGTTGAAGTATTATTTCCCGTTGTCCACTTAATTTGGGGTTTCAACATAATTAAACGAAGTTGACGGTTGTTTAAAGACTCAGATAATGGAAGTTTCGTCATGGCAATCTATGGCTTTTATTAGAACCTTCATTACATTGTACATACTAATTGTATACCTATTCTTTTTTAAATGAGTTTTTGTAAACATAACAATATTAGGATAGTGTGTGATGTATATGTCGGCGGCCGATTGTAAGATCAGGCATATCGTGAAATTCCTAGGCATATCGTGAAACGTGAAAATCTTTGACTCGTTCCCTGAGTCGACGGAGCCCCGCTACGCGGGGTTCCTATTTCTGGGCAGTTTGCCCTTCAGACATCTGAAGCAACCTAACGAACGTATCTTACCTATATTTTGGTTTAATGTGACTATCCTCAAAGCAATACACAGGAACATTACGATCTGCCTGATCTTTCGATCGGCCGCCAACTATATAAGCTGATGATTAAATGCATATTTGAGGAGACAAATCGCATCAAACCTTGCAAAATCGTTGTCGATTAGGTACTGGCTTTTCCTACCAAGCCTAACTTTGGTCAGTTAGTTTTATTTATTTCAATAAAATCCCCACCACCTTTATATCCACTGCAGTTATGTACATGTAGGTAATCCCAAGTAGCCGAAGTCAGTACCCGCCCGGTTATTATGCAATTACGACGCGTATTGACTTCTTTATCGCTAACCACGTGATAAACAACAACAATGAACAACCCGAAAAAGTTAAATTTAATGATAATTCGATTCTACCGCGACCAAAAATGTTTGTGGGATCCTAGTGAACCACATTATAGACACGTTGCTCGACGACATGAGGCTTATATCAAAATTAGTGAACAATTATTCAATATTGGCATACCAATGGCTGTGACACAAATACAAAAAAAAATTAAGGCTTTAAGAGATTCCTACTACAATACTAGGAAATCGTTAAAAAAAGAACGTTCTATTAGACCTAGAAACATTTCCAAAAAAACGAAAAAAGCATTAAAATTGCGGTTAAAGTGCTTCCATAAACTGGACAAATTTCTTAAAAATGTGTCTGCTAGAAGGAGAAAACCAGTGGTAAGTTTTATTATTTACATTTATTATGGATAAGTTGTTAAAAATAATATTCTACTATTAGTTTTATAATAAGATAGGTACCTACCTATAATGGTTAATAATAGCAGCCGCCACCCATGAATATTACAAAAACACTTTAGTTACTACATTTTCATGCATCAAGTAATATTACCTATACCTTTATCAAAATCAAGGTAAACTTATACTGGAAGATACGTAATCAAGAGCTACCCACTAATTATCATAACATTAACATTTAGAATGGTACCCACTACCCACAGTTTTTCAAATTACCTACGTCTTTGTTTTCTGTGAGCTTACCGAGAGACGTTAGAGTTGTTTCCCACTGACGTCCAGTTTTTTGCAGGATCCCGTTTTAGTAGTATAGGTGCTAATGCTAATATAGTAACTTTCACACGAGGATTCTGTTTGCGGGATCCTGCATGCATACTACAGAAAACTGGATCTTGGAAAAAACCATACCCGCAAAAAAACTGGACGTCAGTGGGAAACAGCTCCTAGAGTTAGATCAAGATAACGATTCTGATAGCACACGCAGTGCAAGTGTTATTTTATACGTCATTATTTCATGGAAGTGTGACCCTGTGACCGGTGACCTGTAAAGGTCAAACTTCTATGAAATAATGACTTATAAAATAACACTTGCACTGCGTATGCTATCAAAATCGTTGCAGACTTTTGTTAGTGTAACATAGTGAGATCTCCGTTTACGCCATGTTTACGCACGGTGGTCACAACTGGTGGTGGTGGCTACTGGTTGCCGATCCTTACCTTGGTAACCGTGAAGTGTACGGCGTTAAGGGAGTTAATTACAACACAATTGCAGAGAAAATAATGAATCTTTATGAATTAAAGTGCTGCGTAATATATTGAGTCTTTGTTCTCACATGATGCGTAATAATTGGTAAAAGATTTAAGTATCTATTTTAATCTCGTAATGTATCGAGTTAGTTATTGTTCATTGGAGCGTTAATGCATCAAAGGAACGCGGCAAATGATTATTATAAATGAAATGTATATTTTATGGGTAACAGCTGATTAGCTGTGATCAACTGTATGGCCGTACTTACAGATCAGCTGTGTGGCCTGACTAGGGTTGCCAACCGTACTATATTATATAGTATTGTACTATATTTTGGCTCTCTGTATTATATACTTTTAGAAAAATATATAGTACGCTAAAATACTATATTTCCGATTAAACGTATATTACAATCATGTTTAGTATTTTATCTAAAAGTACAGCAGAGCCTCTTTAATCCGTACCCGCGCTAATACGAACACCTCATTATTCCGAACGACCCCCCTCTCCACCCGCGCAACCGCCATTTAGCTCGGTTCTGATTTGCAGTGTCACGAAGTGCGTTTTAGGTGTTACACGTAACGTTTTATCGTCCGCAATGCATTTTGCTATCAAATTACATAGTTTTTTTCATCATGGCTTCGACGTCGGGAAAAAGAAAACATGTGACGCTAACACTTGAACAAAAATTACTATGAAAATTTCTGCATACTATAATCCGAACGCTCCGTGAGTCCGACCAAACAGGGTATAAATTTTGGGTGTTCGGATTAAAGAGGCCCTGCTGTACTATATTTTTTTGAAATGTACTATATTTTTGATGCATTATTCTGGAAAATACTATATTCCACCAAAAAAAAGTTGGCAACCCTAGGCCTGACTGCAACCGATGGTAACGACGGCCAAGGCTTGTGTGTAAGTGTAACCAAGCCATTATCAGAGATGCGAAAAATACTTTATAAAAAGTATTTAAATACAAAATACAAATACTTCCTTGATAATACTATTTCAAATGCAAAATACAAAATAGTTTTTGAATTTGTATTTAAATACAAAATACGAAATAGGTATTTTCAAAATACTTTTTTAAAATACAAATACTTTTCGATAAAAGGTACTCTGAGTAGTGAATACCTAGTCTGAATTAAAAAGTATTACTCGGAATTTTCGAGTTGAAAAGACTCTCTTTATTCTTTGAAATCAATCCTCTATCTAAAGTGCAAATTTCTAGTTGTTTGCTCATATTAACCGGTAGAATGCAGGTATGGATGATGGTTTAGTGTGATGAAAACGTCTCGTTTGTGTTTCACCAGGGCAGAAAAGTTTGTTCTCCTCTCGTGCCTTGAAACCCTCCCAACACTCAAGATTCCACTTTTTTAACCACTCGCTACGCTTGTGGTCATGTGCGACGTTACTAAACAGATTCAACAGTTCCATGTTAAAAGAATGAGAGAGTTGCCAGGATTGTAACATCAGAAGAGATTGTAACTCCTACCTACATTACCTACCTACTATAAAGTATTTTGTATTTTGAAAATAGAAAATAGGTCCCAAAAACTATTTCAAATAAAATACAAAATAGTTTTCTTCAAAAGGTATTTAAATACAAAATACAAAATAGGTATTTTGCATTTTGTATTTGCATTTTAAATACAAGTATTTCAAATAAGTCACATCTCTGGCCATTATACTACGTGAACATACACATTACACTTTACTAATCTCTGACGTTTCTTGTATGTACTTTTACAAGTGGATTATGTACATACATTAAGACCGAATTATCAGTGAATCAACAATGATCGCAGTAATCCGTAGTTAAGTTTTTTTGACCTGTTTGTCTTACAAAATGATGACTGTTTACAAGAACATTTTGGGAGATAGGGTGATATATCTGATATAACTTACATATTCATTTAAGTTATATATTTATATACTTACATTATAATATAAGTTATATACTTACATTAGATTCAGGAGACGTGAGCAGGATTAACACTGCGTATTGTCACGTAAATGTTCCTAGCCCGGCTGTGGGCTTCCCCTGAGGAAACTCACGGACAATTAAAGTTACTAAATTAAATGAAAAAAACTAAATCTTACCAAAAGCTCAAACAGGTGCTAAACTTATTTCCATCAGCTATTCAGGGCAATAAAGGATATGAAATGAAAAGTTAGTTTTTGTGACACATCATTTATTACTAACGAACACGGGCAGTTACTCTACATGTAAATCATCAAGCTAGCATAAGCACCTTATATTAATATATGTCAGGCGATAGAGCTGGGTCGTGCCAGAAATGGTTCTAAATGATTTACAAGCAGACCTATCTAAATTTGTTAGTCCCTAAATTATCATTTGCCATCACATATGATCCTACTAAATTCTTTAACTTTAAATTTGGAAAATTGCTTCTAGGATGGAAGGAAAGCGTACACCAACCTCATAACAAATGTTCCACCAGTTCAAGCCCGACGTGTCCTCCTCCGCTGTGCCGGAGCCGATTTTGCAGCAGCATGAATCTGACCCGACACTGCAGAGTGCCACCGAAGGACTAAGGTCTCAGTTTGAAGGTGACGTCTTCTCCACCCAGCAGAAGAGCGAAATTCTCACAGCGAACTGCTCACCAGACACACTTGAAGTTTTAGGAATATGGACAGACTTCCATACTCTGATATGTGACTGAATTCACATTCGTAATAACATAATAACAAAACCCCGTCAGCTGAAAGAAACATTTCAAGATTAATAACTAGAAGCATGTGCTCTGCTAACCTAAGAGACATTATATGATCTAAGTTTCTCACCAGCTGGAAATTCCTAGAGTGGACTCATCTCACAGCTCTGATACTCCCTCCCGACCACATTGTTTTACCAGCAGACTGGAAACAAAGCGAAATGGTCAAACAAAGATTCAACAAGGAGTTGCACCTGAGGACATCCATATATTATCATAATCTACTTACTGTTTGTGGCAAAAATAACAACTGCATGAGCTCCCTAGCTCATGGATGCAGCGGGTACTGCATAACCAAGCCTCTGATCGATGCTACCAGAGCATGATGTATTTCGCTTCACTGTTCTATGTATGAAAGATGCCCATCCAGGGCGAAAACCAACCAGGAAATGATCTCAAGCCTAACTATCCCTGGGATGACACAATCAAAATAACAGTAACTAATGAAATTCATGGAATATTTTTGTATGTAAGTATAACTTAAAGAAATAAATCATGTTTAATTATTTAAACATATTTCACCCTATTTTGTATTTATAAATTAAGTTTTTGATTTAAATATTTATAAATAATATTCCATAAATTTAGGATTTAATTTGAAGTAGCAACACCATCAGCTTCAATTTGTTTCTTATTGGCTGAATGCCTGTCATTTATATTGTTGCTACATCAAAGACTTCCTTGCCATAGAACAAAACTATCCTATATTCGAGACAATCCTAAAAACGTTAAACTGGGCTAACCATACAAAGTGCCGTGTCACAGTATTTCGTAAATTATAAGCAACTGTTTCGTATCAGTATTAGTGAGGTTAACGTTAATTTTGTAGTCGTGTTGAAAAAAAAGTTATTCATTTATTTACGACATGCATGGTCACCCTACAATTAGAATACTAAACTACCGATATTCTGTGTCAAATTGAATGTCATCACGGTCTGGTTACTTTTGAAAACTCGTATCTCACTCACGTTTGACAGTTTATTTTCTTCGTAATCATAATGCTGTCATTACGGTTAAAGAGGTTTTATGTTTATTAATTAGGTCTTGTAGGGTGACCATGATTGTAGAGAATTAAATTTGCCCTCGCCAAAAAGTTAAAAAATAGGAAAAAGTGTGGTTGTTTCACCTAAATACGACGGTGATCGATCAATTATCAGTTACTGAATGCGCAGGATTAGTCCTGCTCACGTCTCATGAATCACCCTGTATATGTAGGCTTAAGCTTATTATTAGGTACCTTCTGCGATAAGAAACGTTCCTCAAATTGAGCTACCATAATGTTTAGCGGAGATATACGCTTACTATGATACCAAACACTGTTTATATAACTAAATATTACGTTACATTCAGTCTTCAGAGTTTTCGTAGTACGGTATAGAGAGACGGTGCGGTATAGGTAGTAAGGAGAGCTATACATAATGCATGGAAATAGTTACGTAATGTCACGTGACATACATATTAATTAATCATACATACATTTAATCCCGTTAATGAAGGCCCCGTGACAATGTATGGAGGTGTAGGTGTAGGGGTGGCAATGAAAAGTAGGTACCTATTTACTATAAAGGTAGACGTTCGCGCCGCATTACTACAGCAATAAAATGCTGGAGTGTATACTGAATCCAAACGGTACCTTAAATTTTGTGCTAGAATAGTTTTAATGAGCAAATACTAGATGGCTCTTTTATAAAAAAAAACGCGCGACGAAAAACGTTTAAATCGAAACTATTTACATATTCTTCTTTACATATTCTTTGTAAAAAACATGTTAAGTACTTTGTTATATATTGAACTAAATTATAAATTCCAATGGGAACAGTTTTAGGGTTCCGTACCCAAAGGGTAAAACGGGACCTTATTACTAAGACTCTGCTGTCCGTCCGTCCGTCCGTCCGTCTGTCACCAGGCTGTATCTCACGAACCGTGATAGATAGACAGTTGAAATTTTCACAGATGATGTATTTCTGTTACCGCTATAACAACAAATACTAAAAACAGAATAAAATAAAGATTTAAGTAGGGCTCCTATACAACAAACGTGATTTTTGACCGAAGTTAAGCAACGTCGGGCGGGGTCATCAGTACTTGGATGGGTGACCGTTTTTTTTTTTTGCTTTTTTTTGCATTATGGTACGGAACCCTTCGTGCGCGAGTCCGACTCGCACTTGCCCGGTTTTTGTCTATTTCATTTGCAACGTATCTTGCATTTGTGCTTCTGCAGCGGTATCATGGTGGCGTTTTTATCACATGTCATGTCATGTGTCACTTTCGCACTTAGATACTTGTTAGAATGTGACAGGCATGGTGACAAATGATAAGGAGCCGGCCATCTCAGCCCTTCTGGATAACAAAATAAATGTACCTGCAATAATATATTACACTAGAATATCAAACTGCACATAGAACCATGATTTTCATTCATGCTTTTAAACTTTTAATTGGAAAAGTATACGTCGGCAACGTAAATCGCCTAATGAATAGCAAACATCGGAATTTTAAGGCGGATTAGCGCGAATTAGCATTTAAGTAAATGCAAACGGAGAATTTACCTAACTGCGTCATCAGTGGCGAGATGTGCATATGTAACTCGGTTTCGGGTTTCGGGAGGAATATGATATTCGTAGGATTGTACTGGTAAGGGGCTGTCCATAAATTACGTCATCGATTTTTGACGATTTTTGACCCCTCCCCCCACCTCCAAAAATCATGCTTCGAGAGACCCCGTTTCCTCCTACATCATGCTACCGTCATCCGATGTCCAGACCCCCCCCCCCCTAATTTGAAATGAAGTAATTTATGAATAGCCCCTAAGAGAAAATAGGTACCTAATAGTAAGAGCAGAACTTTATCGCGTGTAATTGAATTATAAAATTACCTCAGACGTTTCGAGGACAGCATGGTGACAATGTATCGATTTCAGCCAATGGTCACGCAAGGACTTAACGCATTTATTTTATACTAGCTGTTGCCCGCGACTTCGTCCGCGTGGAATCTTATCTTCAACATTTTACATCTTTAGTACATATAATTTTCATATCCAAGCAGTGTTGAAATTAAGTACTTTTCTTTTTTAGCAAGTTGTATGAAGTTTTAAGTCAATTGGATTTTGATGTTGGTTGCTGAAATTACTTTTCTTGTATTCTCATAATTAGGTACCTATGCCCTTATACAAAGATTCAAGTTCCGCACTCACAAAATATCTGATCTCCATACAAACTTTCAACCCCTTTCTCACCACCTTGGGGGATGATTTTCAAAAATGCTTGAATTAGTTTTGATGTTTTTCAATTAAATACCTTTTTTTGCAAAAAGTTCAAGTTCCTAGCTTAAAATTAAATTTACAATTTTACACCCAAAGATGAACTTTCATCCCCTTTTTAACCCCCTTAGGGGTTGAATTTCCAAAAACGTTGCAATTACTTTTTTTTTGTAATCGGCTATTATGTCTTTCTAAGAAGTTTCAAAGCATTTGTAATGGATTCAAACTTTGAACCCCATTTTAACCCTGTTAGGGGATGAATTTTACAAAACGCTGAAATTACTTTTATTGTCTTCTAATAATATCCCCAAATACAAAGACTCAAGTCCCGCAATAGAAAAAAAATCATATCCATACAAACTTTCAACCCCTTTTGCACCACCTTGGGGGATGAATTTTCTAAAACGCTGAAATTAGTTTTCTTGTATTTGAATTTGATACTTTTTTACAAAGTTTCAAGTTCCTAGCTTAAAATAAAATTTGCACCTGAAGACGAACTTTCATCCCCTTTTTAACCCCCTTAGGGGTTGGATTTCCAAAAACGTTGTAATCACTTTTTTTTTGTAATGGGCTATTATGCCTTTTTAAGAAGTTTGAAAGCATTTATAATGGATTAAAATTTTCAACCCCTTTTTAACCCTGTTAGGGGATGAATTTTACAAAACCCTGAAATTACTTTTCTCATCTTCTAATAATATCCCTAAATACAAAGATTCAACTCAACCACTCGAAAGATTTTTTTATTTCCATACAAACTTTTAACCCCTTTTTCACCACCTTAGGGGATGAATTTTCAAAAACGCTGAAATTAGTTTTCTTGTATTTTAATAATATATCTTTTTACGAAGTTTCAAATTCCTAGCTTAAAAGAAAACTTTAACCCCATACAAACTTTCATCCCCTTTTTAACCCCCTTAGGGGTTGAATTTCTCAAAATCGCTTCTTATCTCTTGTACACTTTATAAATGCAATCTGGTGTGCTTCAACTTTCTGGCTTTTGTAGTTTCGGCTCTGCGTTGATGAATCAGTCAGTCAGTCAGTCAGTCAGTCAGTCAGTCAGTCAGTCAGTCAGTCAGTCAGTCAGTCAGTCAGTCAGGACACTTGCATTTATATATATAGATAGATATATAGTATATATACTTATGTATATGATATCTGATATACCTACAAAGCTAAAAAATCGGGTTAAAATGTAACCCCTGATACAGTGATTTATATACATAGGTACATTTATATATTCTCTTTAGGAAGCCAAGAATGAGTCCAAATGTGAAATCAGACTGCATTGCTGCAGGAAGTGTCAAAAAAGTAATTTTATCAAGACAAATATTAAATATAGCACCCATTTAAATCTCCATCCTTTTGTTGATGATGTAATATTGAGCTTTGCTCCAATAAGCACACTTCCCATTGGGACGAGGATACTTTACTTACTTAATTACTTATTGGGAGGGATACTTTTCCTGTGTTATCGAGCGTGAAATCAATGGATGATTCATTACAGTGTTGCTAGGACACCTTCCAGCTTCATATTCGATCACCTGTATGAAATAATCTTAGGTATTGCTTGTCCTCCAATTTACATAGGTATCTACATATCATATGTATAGCACAATCAACTGAGAATAGGTCAAGAACCTATCGTAGTCGGCACGGAGATTATTTGTGACGTCTCACTGGTAAAGATACCTTATGGCGGTTGGCGCTTACGCTATTATTAATGTCGCTCCAATATTATGGCGGCGCTATGTGACGTAAGTGCCAGCCTCCATAAGGTACCTTTTTCCACGGAACGTCACATTTAGTAGTCAAGTTACATGTAATGTTAATGTTTCAGTTTACAAGAAAAAGCAACGACTATACTTTCTGGAATCATCTTTAGCGTTATTTGACACTACTGGTTACAAGAACTACACGTGGCTTGACGTTGCACAATACAGTTACAGCACATTGTTATTTTTAGGGTTCCGTACCAATTCTCGGCAAAATTTTATGGGCATTTCAAAGTCTAGTTACTAGAGGTCAAGTGGAGTATCATTATGATATGAATGAGCTCGAGATGCACATTCTAAAACAATTGTTATTTTTTACAGTGAAAAACAAAAAAATATTAAGGAAAATATATCCAAACCCAAGTTATGAGGGTTCAAAAAAACCGGGCAAGTGCGAGTCGGACTCGCGCACGAAGGGTTCCGTACCATAATGCAAAAAAAAAAAAAGCAAAAAAAAACGGTCACCCATCCAAGTACTGACCCCTTGTACTTGGATGGGTCCGTCTGTCCGTCCGTCCGGGCGTCGGTCCGTCCGTCTGTCGCCAGGCTGTATCTCACGAACCGTGATAGCTAGACAGTTGAAATTTTCACAGATGATGTATTTCTGTTGCCGCTATAACAACAAATACTAAAAACAGAATAAAATAAAGATTTAAATGGGGCTCCCATACAACAAACGTGATTTTAACCAAAGTTAAGCAACGTCGGGAGTGGTCAGTACTTGGATGGGTGACCGTTTTTTTTTTTGCTTTTTTTTGTTTTTTTTGCATTATGGTACGGAACCCTTCGTGCGCGAGTCTGACTCGCACTTGCCCGGTTTTTTTGTATTTACAACGTAAATCATAACTTGAGTTTAGCATGCCGTAAGTAGTCCATAGGGTAGTCGCTCTTGAATTCTTTGAAATCAATGGGTGTCCCGTCATACTGAGTTATGGGGCATTCGAAAACAATGCACTGCACTGTTTGTTTAGGGTCTCCGAAGTCGCGTTTTTCAGCGTCAGTCCAGTCCAGCCCCAATTTGATGCGTTTTAGTTGATTAAATCTCTGTTTATTTATTAAATGGCCAATATTTTTCCGCAATTTATGAAAGTTTTAATAAGTATATGTAGGTACCTACATGCCTCACGGCGTTACACTATAAAAACAGTCTTTATGTCCACTTATCTTCGCATGTCAAGTTACAGTTAGGTATAAGTGTTCCGGCAGCGCCACTAGCGCTGAGGGTCAAAAGCTGACACTCGACACTTGTTTATGCTTAGAGTACGTTACAGAAAAAAGCAACGGCCGGAGTTCTTAGAAATATTAGAAAGGGATCAGCGTCACTTGATGCTAGGTTTATAATTACACACACGTGTTGACTTTAGACAATCGGACATAGTTTATTGTTCATATTTTTACGACACTGCACATTTGTTCCTTTATTATGATTATGAAGATTTTATATTGTATTGCGATTGTTAGCATTCTGAAAGTCCAGGAGCCTAGGACAGGACCTAGGTAGATCTAAAGAACTTATCACCGGATCAAATTGCAAGTAAACATTAGCTTTACAAATTAAATATGTACAATGTACATGAATAATGAACAAAAGTTTAAGATTGCGTTTGCATAGCGTTTTGAAGCCTAAGAAGTTAGGTACGCTTCAAGGTTACAAAAGAAAATGCACCTGGAGCGAACAACGAAGTAGCGAGTAAATTTTGCATAAAATTAAATTCAACTTTTCATTTATCGTCACAATGTAGCAGCGAGTGTGTAATTTCAGTACCTACCTATGTGACCGGCATTCATCAAGATTTAATTAAGAGAAAGTGCTCATCAAGCTCAGTGGGTTAGTAATGGAATTAGGAATGTACCTAACTGTACCTATGTTGTACGCTCCTTTGGGTTGTATAAGTAGAGAGAATGAATTCGTGCACTGAAATAAAAAGGAATCCTAAAATACATTTAGGCACATACTTGTACTTGCCAGTAGATATCTACGGAATAAATTAAAATGTAGGTAATAATAATTTTGGAATTTTTTTTTTTTCATAGTGCTAACAATAAACTTTATTAGTGTATACAAACTTAATACCTACAAACAAAAATGATACTTAAAACATAATTAAATAACTAACCTACAAAACTTAAAAACTAAATCTAAAAATAAATAAAACTAATCTAAAAATAAATAATTACAAACTATCCTGCGGAATGGTGCCGTAGATGCTGGCAGCATTTCCCCGCTGTATCGCAATACTTATTCTTTGTGCGAGGAAGCTGCCAGCTCTACGATCACCAGTGGCGTCTGCTATCCTTTTGGATAAATCCTTAAATAGTGTAGACGCGGTCGGACCCCACGGGCCAAGGGTCTCGACACCGAAGGGTACGAAATAGTATTCGGGGCCGAGACCCCTATATTTGTTCTTTTTTAATTTTTCGGCCGCCTCTGCCGCCGCGCCGGCTTTTGCAATAGTGCCGTGGAGATGAGACGGGGCTAGGGTGTCCACACAGGTCCACTTCGACTAACATGATTACTACAGCCAAAGTTGATGAAGTAGGTATGGTAACATATTATTCATATCTTTTGATTTGTGTTACACTCCTTAGATACTATTATAAGTACTCGTATAAATTATAAACTGATATAGATGTAAAGGCTCACTGATTACCAGTTCGCCGGACGATATCAACCTGTCAGTTAAACGCAAAAGGTGACAGAGGGGCTACCGCGAAAACCGAAATTCGCAAATTGCGGGGATCTTTCTCTTTTACTCCAATGAAGGCGTTATTAGAGTGACAGAGAAAGATGCCCGCAATTTGCGAACTTCGATTTTCGCGGTTACAGCCCAGTTCCGAAGAACTGACTTACATAAACTCATTTGATATTTACCATCGCTTTTCGGTGAAGGAAAACATCGTGAAGAAACCGGACTAATCCAATAAAGGCCTATATAGTGGTAAAATAGGGTTAATTGGAAGGTCAGATGACAGTCGCTTTCGTAAAATCTAGTGCCTACGCCAATCCTTGGGATTAGCTGCGGACTCCAGGCTCCCATGAGCCGTGTCGTGGTAAAAATGCCGGGACAACGCGAGAAAGATGATGTTAACTTAGAAAGCTCCGATGCAAACGAGCAGTACCTAATACCACAGTGTAGCAAATGTAGAAACTCACCACTCAGATAAACGTGCTCCAAACGCGGAGATTCCTTAAGAAGTCGCGCCTTCATATGCCGCAGCACATTGCCTCGAATATCTAATATCTTCAGAGCTGGCATATGGGCTATAATCTCGGGTGGAATCTCCCATAGCGACGTAAGGCCGTGCATTTCTATTTTCTGCGAACAATTTAATAATAAGATACATTAGATATGCAACGTTTATTCTTTCTGTATATATTGGAAAAGTAAAGATACTTAAAATCTAAAATAAAACTACATATATTAAATCAAAAAAAGGCCTCTGCGGCATAGTGCCGAAAACTGGCACTGGCAGCATTTTCTCGCTGGATTAATACGCTAAGCGAGGAGATTCATGACATTTCAACATGAAATAGAGCCAATATGCACATGGCTAATCGTACCTAAGGTCAATGGAGAGACCAACGTCTATATACAAGGTCTACAAAGGTCTACAAGCTTTCTAAACTCAACTTAGGTACAGAAGTTTAGTAGAGCAAAGGAGCGAAGCTTTTGCATTCTTTCCGAGGGCAGAGTCGGTTCAAGTAGGTACTACAATACATTAAAACTTCAAAAACTTTTGTTTAATTAAAACTTATCTTCTTGAGAATTCTTGAAATCTACGTGATTGCTAGTCGTTCTTGCGTACCCATTGTCTACACGGATTTATGCAAAAAATACAATTTTGGTGAACCATAAGAAATAAAAAAATTATTGTGAGCGCAATCAACAGGTCCCAAGGTTCCGACGTAGCAAAGTGGAAATATTTACGAAAATTATTTCATATCAAACTCGAATATGTATAAAAAGGATATTAAAACTTTAAAATGAAACAAACATCATCATGTTTTCTCGAATGTTTGAATTAAACTTTAAATAGCAGTTTCTTTATATAACTTAGTGGGTTATTGAGCTGAAACACCCTTTTGAAAGCAATTTTTAATTGAGCTATCATGTTTTTGTCTAATTCAATAAATATTCCCTTACTATATTATTTAATAGATCTCAATTTTATTTAAATAGCCAGACTAATATTTGAAACATGTTTAGAATAGTTTTTTTATTTCAAAGATTCGTACCAATTTAATAAAGTTGGTATGAAAGTGACAGGTGACTAATAGAAATAGGTATGTAGCAAATATCTCGAACGTTAAATATTTATCAATTTCTAAATCCAATAATCGTACAGCCAGGAAGCTTTACTGATCCTTTAGTACAGTATATTTGTGAACTCGACAACATTCAACGTATTCACAGGCGCGCCTTTATTATGCATAGACTAGGAATCCTCTAGACCGAGTTTAGAGCAATTATTTCATGTAACCGATGATGCCAAAAATGCGGGGGTGCGCGGGACGAGGTGAGCGAAGTCCCGTGCCGTGATTGGTCCATTCAAAGACGCGGACGTCACACAAAGACACTTTCAACTCGAACATGGAGTGAAATTACCATGTGCGTAGCAGAGGGGTAGCTCGACTATGCTCAGTCTGGAGGATGTTTTGTCTGTGTTATTATGTTACCTGGATATACTAGGCAAAGTCCAAGGCATTGGAAATTTTTTAAAAAGTTACGTAAATATTACCTATACATAGAGTATTTTCACGAAATTGATTTTTACTAAAATAAAGTGACGTTATTCATATTTAAACAACCAAATCTTACAAGGCGTTGAAAAAAGCAAAAAAAAAGCTACCCCTCTATTAGTGTTCCGTACAAAACTTTGTTTAAGTGTGCGATTTAAAAATTATCATATCATATTAACATGCTGAGATGGGGCCATTTCGTGGCACTTTTATCTTATTTTGTATTTTCTTGTATATAATGTATTGTACCGATTGTTTGTGCTTACGAATAAATCAATTCTATTCTATTCTATTATTCAAAAGTTTCTAAACTTTACTAAATAATATAAAATAATAATATATTTCGATGCCCAGCCAAAGTCATATTTAATGTAATTTATATAATAGAACAAAGACATCTTGTATAATCTGTGAACTCGAGTCTATACCTATAATAACAACCCTGATGTGTGAAGGGTCCAATACATGAGATATTTCACAAGTGGATTTGTCAAGTGGATACTTACGAACCTTGGCGAGTTTTTACGAGTATAACGACAGATTTTTACTTTTTTTGGTAATAAATTAGCTAAAGATTTTTTGTAGAGAAATGAGATAAAAGCGGCCAACGTGCAGGAAAATTCATGTATTGATAAGTCAGCAACAGTTTTGATAACACACGCAGTGCAAGTGTTACGTCATAATTTCATAGAAGTTGCAGAGTTGCAGTTGTTTCTTTTTTAAAATAAAGGAATGTCTCCTTTAAGTAAAATGAGCCAGCTTAAGGATTTAAGGTAGTTTCCCTCCAGGGCCCGACTTATCTTTTCACGCTTATCTTCCGATTCGCAGAAAAGGTTACTGCAACCCAAAAACGTATTTTTTACCACCGTACAAATTGAAGTAGACAATAAAAACACAAATTGCCCCAGTTCCAGACTAGGTTTTGAGTTTGAATTCTAATCGTGGTTTTAAAATGAATCTGATGGAGGTTTGGTGGTCTGTATTCACTATTTACATATACTTTCGAACAAGTCTCAATTTAGAATATTTAATTCATTCACTTTATATTATGAAATAATTTTAACACATAATATTCAGAACTAGACTAGGTATTTAAAGCAACCTCATCAGTGTTTGTCCAACTAAACATCATTTAAAGGACTTCTGGGCCCAGGTACAAATTAGAAAACTATTAATTGGTTTATACTAGGGCTCGCGGTCGTGTCCGTGATTCGTGAACCCGTAGCCGTGCGCCCGGTTTCGTGAATCACGGCAACGGTTTTCTGGTCCGTTCCGCACGTGACATTCGGTTACGTGAAATTAGGGTACGTGAATCCGTGTAGATCCGTGTAGGCGTGATCACGGCTTCACGTATCTTAAGAACACGCCGGTTCGGTCCGCCCGCGACGTTGCTTAAGTTCATAATTATAATGATACTTACTAGGGAGTTTTACACCTTATACATATTTAATATAAATATAGTGCAATGCAACGGGCAGGTCGCTAGTTTTGACTAAAATCAATAGCTGATTATACAGAAAACAGAATAACCCCATAAATTATTTAGATATAACCATTATATTCAAATCGATGTAAAAAATACAATTTAAGTTTAATTCACACGTAAATGTTTGTCCGACGAACGTCCCGTATTCAATATACTAAGTGGTAACTCAATTCAATAATACATACTTAGTCCTTATTTATTTTTCTCCCGGGCGTGTCGAACCTACGAGACGTGCGATAAGTATTCAACGGAACCGAGCCCGAAGCTCACGCAGGTACGGGCTACGTATCATGGCGTGTCACGGCGTGTCACGTGAATCCGGACGCTAACGCAGGTACGAGGTACGTACCTTGCCGTGTTCGTGAAATTCGTGATCTTAGTACCGCCGGGCTTAAGAACCCGTAGCTACGGATCGGCGTGTATCACGGATATCAGGAGCCCTAGATACCTTTGAAACAGAAAATGAGTAAGTTTATTTCAAAGTCAAGAGTATTTTTAATTGAGACTAACCATTCGTCGTATCATGCTCGCTCATACGTGACGTGATACACTACATCTTGACGTGATACACTACATCGTGATACAGTACAAGATACACTAGATGACGTACCTATTACACTACATACGAGTATAATAGGTACGTCATTTTCTGACACCTCGCGTTCAAGAAAAACATCATGTGATACGAATGCTTTATCAGGACTTCCTGTTTTTAAAGTTGTCGTTTCGTCTTACTGAAACATGACCCTCAGTAATACCTACATATTGTTTTATACAATTTTACGTGTATAGTAGCCATCAGATATATCGGACCGGCTCGATGTGCTCACAAGTATGTATCTATTATTTAATTGTCAAGGCGTTAGAGTGCGTGTTCAGATAGGTATATACTTCCGCAAGATATCTTGGAGATATCAGCCATTTTTTTTTCGCTATTTCGGGGATGGTCCCATAGTAAAAATTGCTCAGTATAATCCCAAAACCGGGAATGCAGTTATTTTTTAGCCACCGTGTATACGTGGGCCATATTGAAAGTGTCTGGATTCTGTTAAATGAGACTTAATTTTTCTAAGTGGCCAGTCATTTTCAGTATGCTCTGAGTAAGTCCTGATGAATTTGTGGTCTCACCCACTATGTCTGTGATCTCACCTCTATCCTACTAGTTTCGTCGAAGTGTCCTTTGAACACGTGTAGCCGTGAGCAGTTGAGTAAGTGTAGCGCCCGCAGCTCCGGGAAATGTTGCTGCAGACGGCCTATGTTGAGGCAGGTGCCGGGCCAATCCGTTACAATTAGGAAAAAAAATACCCTCCCATAGAAAATAGACCAGCCAAAATGTATGAAACAGCCAAAGTTTATTTCGCGGCTTCGGGATTGGTGCCATAGTAAAAGTTGCTCAGTATACTCCGAAAACCTCCCTGGCAACGGGAATGCAGTTATTTTTTAGCCACCGTGTATACGTGGGCCATATTGAAAGTGTCTGGATTCTGTTAAATGAGACTTAATTTTTCTAAGAGGCCAGTCATTTTCAGTATGCTCTGAGTAAGTCCTGAGGAATTTGTGGTCTCACCCACTATGTCTGTGGTCTCACCTCTATCCTACTAGTTTCGTCGAAGTGTCCTTTGAACACGTGTAGCAGTGAGCAGTTGAGTAAGTGTAGCGCCCGCAGCTCCGGGAAATGTTGCTGCAGACGGCCTATGTTGAGGCAGGTGCCGGGCCAATCCGTTAGAATTAATGATATGATTTTGTGCCTGTGAACAAAATTTATTCATCATTTACTGCCCTCTGTTAAATAATTTGAATACTATATAATTTTAATACCGGGTGTGGCCTGTAACATGAGCAAATAATTAAAACATAGATTGTACTCCTCAAACAGTGACACTTTTGTTCAACAACTTTTAAAAATTATGAAGTATTTAAAGTCCCTATTTTTCATACAAAATAAATAATATATACAATGGACGCCATCGCCACGCCATATCATTGTGATTGACGTTGCTTGTCAAGCCTTAAACATAACAAAATTCGCAATACATTGCGTCTTTTAATAACCTTTAAAGTGTATTAAAAATCTAACAACAAGTTATTTTCAAAAGTCGCTGAAAAAATGTTGATCAGTATGAGGAGTACAGCCTACAGTAAAATTTTTTGCTCATATTACAGGCCACACCCGGTATAAAGGAGCCCAATGATTACCAGTCTGCCGGACGATATCAGCCTGTGAGTTGTTCGGACCTGTCACCTTCTGCGATTAACTGACAGACTGATATCATCCGGCGAACTGGTAATCAGTTGTCTTCGGTTACGGCGATAGTTATTCATGATTTTCATGAAGTAAAAATGAATTTAATATACATCCCGACGTTTCAAAGCCTTTGTTTGTGGACGTCGTCAACGAGAGACTGAGGAAAAAAATTTCAAACCATTGTCAAAATAACAATGAAAAAGTCAATACTGAAGCCACGTTTTTACATTATTATTAATTTAACTTTTGAAAGGGAATATTTACCTAAAACGCAATAAATTCTATCGAATGGAACGCAAGGCAATAAAACAGTGGTTATTTTGTTGTAGCAGCGGGCACGTATTGGAATTTGCGAAGATAAGTAAAGGATGACTCACGTTAGAGCGGGCCGTATCTGGGCCGGAGCTTCCGGAGCTTACTTTTCTATGACATGACAGGCGATCACGTGATGCTTTCCATAGAAAACGATGCGCCAGAAGCTCCGGCCCGGACACAGCCCGGTCTAAACGTGCGTCATACTTAATTAATGTGTAGATTTATTACGTGTAACAAAGTAATAAGAACAAAGACTCTTATTAGCCCATGGCTACAAATAATAACGAAGATAGTTTTCATCAGGTTTGATACATATCGGAAAAATCGGGTGGATTGAATGACTATCAGGTGGTTCTTGGTTCCTGACTTGGATCTAAATATGTTAAGTGGTTTCCGTTCAAAATTATGTAAGTGAGCAGATTTAAATTTTTTTATATATACTAAACAGAAAAAAATACTACTATTATTTGTAAAATATAAAGTAAAAATATAAGGCACTTATATAATGCCTTAAGGCAAAATAAAAGCTTAAGGCTAATAAATGTGCCATTTTCAACCAAAAGGTTGTCGGTTGTCAATAAGGCACAATTTCCATATAGCTTCCATTCGAAATCAACCTTATCGACCGACAATGTGATACTTCTTGATAGAAAACGTCTCAATGATGCCTGCCTTAATCTAAATAATATTCCTCCTCGAACATTCTGCACAAATTGGTCCCATCCCCATCGTTTTAAATTGTTTTCTTCTCGTATTTATCTTGTCTAATGGGCATGTAAGTTGGTGAAACGTTTACTACCCTTCTCTCCATTTATGTAGTTAGTGAACCAAACCGAATGTTCTGGAGCCTGATTCAAATTTAAATTTAACAACTTGTTACGGTTCTGAACTTATTTTGATACAGCCTTTAAGAGCCCATCAACGTGCACATTAGCGCCACTGCTTAATAATCGTGATTATTTTAATTTAACGAAAGATATATAAAACAAGGGGGCCGTTGCGTACTGGGGGATCACTGCGTTTTTACTTTGGACGCATAGATTTACGAATCCAGCAACATAAACACTAGTCTGATGTATTCAAAAGGAACTAACAAAATACAGTACGTACGTAGCGGCCCCCTTTTTAGGGTTCCGTACCTCAAAAGGAAAAAACGGAACCCTTATAGGATCACTCGTGCGTCTGTCTGTCCGTCCGTCTGTCACAGCCAATTTGCTCCGAAACTACTGGACCAATTAAGTTGAAATTTCGTACACATATGTAAGTCTGTGACCCAAAAACGGATATGTAACGTCAACAAATGAATTTTAAACATAGGGGCTACTTTTGGGGGGTAAACCATAAAATTAAAAATCAAAGTTTTGCAAACTACGTCGTGTTACATATCAAACGAAAGAGCTCATTGTGAGAATCTCAAATATATTTTTTTTACAAATTTACGATAAAAATTTTAGAAGTTATTCAAGAAAATAGACAAAAAATGACCATTCCCCCCCCTCTATCTCCGAAACTACTAAGCCTAAAATTCTGAAAAAAATACACAAAATAGTCCTTTACCTAAAGATGACAGGAAAACTTATTAGAAATCTAGAGTCAAGCGTGAGTCGGATTTAAGAACAAAAATGCGGTTTAGGTTTTTTTAGGGACACAGCCGCAATACTTTAAGTGAAACATGATGTAGACAGCTCTTGCGAAGGCCCTAGGCAGATATCCGCATAAGGCCGAAGACCCGAAGCGTCCCGAAGAGGCGTGCCTTTAGCTTCAAGCGTGAATTGGACTGTAGATAAAAAAATGCGACTAGGCTGTATCTGGCACACAGCCGCAATGGTACTTGTAGTACTGATTAATTAGGTTACTAGGTATTGTCACGTGTTTTAAAAAGCACTATACAGGCTGGCCAAAAAATAAACTAAGTGTATTCCCGTTGCCGACGTGCAACCCCGAAACCGCGAAGAAAAATTTGGCTGTTTCATACGTTTTGGCTGGTCCGTTTTCTATGGGAGGATACATTTTTTTTCGCGATTTCGGGTCTCATAGTAAATGTTGCTCAGTAGGTATAATCCCAAAACCTCCCTGGCTACGGGAATGTGCGTATTTTTTGGCCACCTTGTAGGTATTATCTCTCTTCGGCCTTCGCTTTTAAAACACTTGCGGAAGTTGTAGGAAGCGCGACCCGTCGGACGCTCCGAGTTTTAAGCTCTACGCGGAGCCACAGAATAAATAATAGTACTAGGTACAGAAGACTCACTCTCTAACAAAACGCGTCTGTCACGATCAGCACAGATATGGCCGCTAGGTGGCGACAGCGCCACGCGCGGCTTATGGCAAACACCAAAATTGGGGTCGAACGGATGTACTTTTAGCTACCTGTAGCAAAGCACGAAATCGCGGAGTGAGACACGCCTGGCGGAGCTCGGTCTTCAGTCTTCGCATTTAGACACTTGTAGGTACTATTGTTCGGCATTTAATTTCCTATCTAAGCTACTTTGCATATTTGCAGAGATATAAGCCACCACGCCAGAAAACTTCATATTACATGTGTTGAAAACTTGATTGACTCATTCGGGTTTTTCAAGACGTTTCACTCACGTCACGTTACACGTACAAAAAAAAATTGTTGAAAATTGTGTGATGTACGGAACCCTTGAAACGCGAGTCCGACTCGCACTTGACCAGTTTTTAAATATCTGTTGTAAAATTTCAATAATCACGATTATTTAGCAGTGACGCTCATGGGCACGTTCATCGGCTCTTAAAATCGCTCACGCTGATTGGTGCGTACGGAATGAAATAAAGTCGTGCGTGAGATACGCGCCATTGTGGTTATATAGACGATAGACAATCGGCAAGGTCGTATCAAAACCAGTTTAAGACCATAACAAGTTGTTAAATCTCAATCAGAATCGTGATCGTGAATTCACCTACACCAACCCTCGCGCTACCCTTACTATTAAACCCTGATTGACTATTACGAGTATATCGACTTTGCAAAACATACGAATATAATTTAGTCAAAAATATTCGGCAAAGTTGACTTTGCAGATTTTTGGTCACAAATTAGGTCTTATAATAATATAATTTTATGTGCTATACAGCCAACTATGTTCACCAAGCGTTTCTATTGTGTGTGCTTTACAGACGCTGTAATCCGTATCATTTTGTCAGTACAATCTTGGGGTTGTTGTCAGGCCAAGCAGGATAAGGTTATTGTCTGCCACTTACTGTATCCCCTTCATCCACCGGTTAGAGATGCCGCCCTTACACAGCAGCTGATGCTGCGTCTGCTCGCACGCGGCCCACGTGGTTGACGTGGTGAACTCGATGAGAGAGCACGGCTTGTTCATACTGTACGTATCATTGTGGCGGTACAACCCTGGCGTTGCTATTGTCAGGCCAAGCAGAAAAGGATTATTTTCTGCCACTTACTGTATCCCCTTCATCCACCGGTTAGAGATGCCGCCCTTACACAGCAGCTGATACTGCGTCAGCTCGCACGCGTCCCACGTTGCTGTCCGTATCATTGAGGTGGTACAACCCTGGGGTTGCTATTGTCAGGCCAAACAGGATAAGATTATTGTCTGCCACTTACTGTATCCCCTTCATCCACCGGTTAGAGATGCCGCCCTTACACAGCAGCTGATACTGCGTCTGCTCGCACGCGTCCCACGTTGCTGTCCGTATCATTGAGGTGGTACAACCCTGGGGTTGCTATTGTCAGGCCAAACAGGATAAGATTATTGTCTGCCACTTACTGTATCCCCTTCATCCACCGGTTAGAGATGCCGCCCTTACACAGCAGCTGATACTGCGTCTGCTCGCACGCGTCCCACGTTGCTGTCCGTATCATTGAGGTGGTACAACCCTGGGGTTGCTATTGTCAGGCTAAACAGGATAAGATTATTGTCTGCCACTTACTGTATCCCCTTCATCCACCGGTTAGAGATGCCGCCCTTACACAGCAGCTGATACTGCGTCTGCTCGCACGCGTCCCACGTTGCTGTCCGTATCATTGAGGTGGTACAACCCTGGGGTTGCTATTGTCAGGCCAAACAGGATAAGATTATTGTCTGCCACTTACTGTATCCCCTTCATCCACCGGTTAGAGATGCCGCCCTTACACAGCAGCTGATACTGCGTCTGCTCGCACGCGTCCCACGTTGCTGTCCGTATCATTGAAGTGGTACAACCCTGGGGTTGCTATTGTCAGGCCAAACAGGATAAGATTATTGTCTGCCACTTACTGTATCCCCTTCATCCACCGGTTAGAGATGCCGCCCTTACACAGCAGCTGATGCTGCGTCTGCTCGCACGCGGCCCACGTGGTGAACTCGATGAGAGAGCACGGCCGGTTCATGCTGTCCGTATCATTGTAGCGGTAAAACCCTGGGGTTGCTGTTGTCAGGCCGAGAACGAATATGGTCTGCGATAAAACTGCAAAAAAGCAAATAAGTATTCGTGAAAAGGAGGAAGGACCGATTGAAAAAGTTGTGCATAATGGCAGTTCTTTACATTGGGTACTTGCGGTGCGGATCCACGCTACGGTGTGTTAGCGGGATAATATCATTATAAACGCATAGAGATGGGTAGGGGTGAGTAAATACTGAGTATTTACTCGATATTTACTCAAAGCACCCGATAAATACCCGTATTTACTCATTTAGGTGGGTAAAAACGATTGCTTATAAAATATTCAAAAAGTGACATTTAAGAACAAAATTGTCTTTTATTGAAGAGTGCTAACGTGTATTAACAATATCTATAAAATAAAAAGCATATAGGACGCTTAATTTAGAAAAAAAAGGTACATATTTGTGAGAGGCAAATTGTGATAATGCAAAGTTAACAATTTTGTTTTAAATAAGAAGGTATTTACATTAAAAATATGGTACTTAAATTCTATTGATGTTCTAGATAACTGGATGTCGCGCAAAAAGTGTGTGTTTACGCGGCACTTACGACCTTTTATTAAGGGTTTTTTAATGAAAACTCAAAAATGGCTCAACCGATGATGTTCAAAATATTGTTTTTTGTACTCTATTATACGGCTTATCTCCCGATATGTTTTCATATTTTTTCTGAACTTTAGTTCTAAAGTTATAGAGAGATAAACATTATTTTGGCCTTTCGAAACGGTTTTTTTCCCAAAATATTCAATTTATCCAAAAATGTTCTTAGATACATTCCAGTTATTTTTAAAGACCCATTTAATGATGTGCAACACGTTGGTGGTTTCTGTCTCGTTATAATATTTATGAATTTATTTCAATTAAATTACAAAATACAAATATGTCAAATATAAATGATCATATTTTAGGAAAACTTTAAGAAACCTTTGAGAAGAGAATGAGTCAGACCTACAACCTATTACCCTACCGACCATATGAGTATTACTTATTTATAATTTACAGTAAAGTTTTTTGTTATGTATGGTTACTTATATCAAAGACATATGCAACTTCGTATATGATGAATAAAGTCTAAGGAAAAAACGTGCCTCGGAAATCAAGAAAAAGTCATTCTCTGATAAATGCCGCACACACCTTTAGCCTATGCTCGGCTAGATGGCGTGACGACACCGTTTCATATTTAACAATTTTAACACATAGATATCAGTGAATGAACATGGGTCAAAATTATATAAAAATAATAAAATCATTTATCCATATACATAATTTTTTTTGATAATTTTATACGTTTTCGTTTTGAGTTTTAGTCGTGTGTCGATGGCAGTAAATTTACTGTGAGTACAAAATTTACTGTGACAGGACCCCTCTATACTATCTATTCTTTTTGCTTGTATGTAGGTAGATGCATAATCGTGCGATGGCCAGTTGGAATAAATCTGTCAACTGAACGGGCGTTTCCTTTAGACACCAATCCCATCCTCGTCGCCAATGTTAAATGTGGGATGCACGTGTTATTTTAAACGTGAGACTTCTATGAACCTATGACGTACTTATAAATAAAACTTGCACTGCGTATGGTATCAAAATCGTTGCAGACTTTTCTAACTCTACAAAACTCACAATAAAACCAACATTTATAACTAAATAAATAAGTATTACCTACCATTGATCGTGTAGTTCCTAAATTATGAGAATACTCGGAGCAACCAAGTGCATTTAATCTTGCCCATGAGCACTTTTTGAAGATAGATAGATAGATAGATAATCTGTTTATTTGTTTGCCACAATACACACAGAATATTCAAATACAGAAATGACAGATAAAAACAATCAATATATAGAAAAAACAGAAAATACAAACACAAATAAGAGTGAAACAGATTTTTACAAAAAGGGAAAAAGAAAGAAAAAAATACAAATAAATATTGACTCACACAAAAGGAAGCTCACACTTTTATCTCGATTGCGTCGAGGGATTAGATATTTAAACAGCAAATGGCCACATAAAAAACCATGGCTGTAGGGTGTGACAATGAGTGGTCTGTGCGTTCAAGTGTCCATTGAAATGAAAAAAAAACGTGGGATCGTGAGCGAGCTCTCATAAAATTGGTGAAATATTATACTGTCAGAAATAAATATTTGTCGGTGGACCACTTGTGCACCATCTCCCAAATTGGCACTAGGGATTGCAATCCGGATTATTCGAACTTCGAAAATCCGGATTATCCGCCAATTTTTCAATCCGTTTCTAAATCCGGATTTTAAACCCAAATCCGAATTTTCGGATTTTTTGTTAAACTATTATACAATTGCCTTGTGCACCGTTAAAATGTTCTGATTACTGCAAATACGCGTCAAACCGTAGAGGGGGGGTTGCCTGGCTCACTCACTGGACTTGAGCCTTGAACAGCCTCATGACAAGCGCGGTGTCTGTGTTACTTCAGGTTAAACTGAGTGTTCGATATTTGGCTCAGGCGTCACCGTGGCTTGGCTTTTCCGCGCGCGGCAGGCTCGTGCAACAAAAGCCGGGTACTGACTGAGCGAGCAGCCCCGCGAGGCAGCCTCGGACGAATGCCGCGCGAGGCAGCCTGGGTCAGTAGGATTTGTTGCACGAGGCTGCCGCGCGCGGATAAGCCCTCTAGTCCTCTATTAGTATACGTATAATCGGGACATTTCGCATCCCATAAACGTCTATATATTCACCATATTGTAACGTGACTATTAATATTGCACTGGCAACACTTTGCTAGCTAAATTCATAGTGAACGAATGGCTACGTCACAACTGGTCGGTCACGGTTGACAGTTGTCACTTCGGAACGAGATGTCTTCGCGTAAGGTTGGTGACATTTTGAATATTTATGTATTTGCTTTGAATAGTTGGATATTTTGCATAATAAACATTTGATTCGTTACTTGTTGTTTAAAACTATCATTAACCCTTGAAATATCGTAACATATCAGAAGTAGGGATCGTTGCGAAAAAATACACAAACTTTTCGTACGTACCACGCCATTAGCTCGAACGTTATTGAATTCAAATGATAAAAAAAAAATGAGTAGCTATACCAAAAATATCTGTGAAAATAGAAAGAATATAAATATTTAAACATATTACGTAACGTTTACTTTAGAAATGATCTGTCAGTGAACTGATGCATGTGGATTTCAAATTGGAATCCTACCGTCATCATTAATTTTTTTTTTTTTTTTGAAAACGTTGAGGTATTGCTAAAATATAAGTGAAATATTAAAGAACTAATAAAATTATACATATTTAGTGTTTTTAGTAATAAAAACAATACATCTTGAAGCAGATGAACATGGATTAAAGAAAAACGGTTGATAAAAGGTTTTTTTTTTATTCTAATATCGATAAAATACAAAAATATAGTTAAAAATAGATAGAATAAATATACTTATATACATTGTGTACAATTAATCGTGAAAATAAACAGACATGGATTGGATGAATGTGGATTTAAAGAAAAAGAATATAATACTTTTCATTAAGGTGATTTTTGTGACTTACCCTCATTCTTAATAATTGAAATACATGACTAATTATCTTATTCCGACATAAACTTATCTAACGTTAGACCGAGTGATTGATACCGCTGACTTTTAGGTTCTGTTAATTTCATCGTTTAAGGTTTTCCAACTTCAAGAACTGACATAAATGTATCTGAGTTTCAGAAAATGAGTGACGAAGATACTGAAAGAAAGCGGCCTGGAGGCTCGCGACGCAGCCGTGGGCGCAGTCGCTGTGATGATCGGAGTACGCGAACGCGACATACCCGCAGCCGCAGCCGCAGCCTACGCAGACCCCGCAACTCATTGACACGGCTAAGTCGCAGTCGCAGTCGTCGTGATGATCGCGCTTCGCGGACAAGGCCTAGCCGCAGCCGTCGCCGAAGTTCGAGCGTCGATAGCACTGATTCACTGCGACAGCGAGAGCGGGAGCTCAGACGGAAAAGAGAACAGCTCAAGGTTCTTGAAAGTGAGGTACGTTGCAAACGTTCACGAATAAACGACGAGCGTGAAGTGCGTTCTTTGCCAGCATTGCGTGCCGCTCGTAGCCAAGCCCGTAGCAAAAATACGCCACGAAACCACCGTCATATTCGTGATCGTTGCCTAAGAACACCTGCTAAGGAACGCAGCCCTGACTTTGATGGAAATAAAAATGAGAAGCATAAATCAACATCAAGTTTTTTCGATGAGTTTGTAAAGTTATTAAAATCAAAGACTGGGCATAGTGAATCGTTTTCTGGCTCGAGTTTAAATAATGTCATACCTGAGTTTGACCCTATGTCGAAAGAGCAGACAGTAAATGTCTGGCTCGATAAAGTCGAGGAATGCTCAGAAATTTATAAATGGAACGATAAACAAACGATTCACTACGCCCTGCCAAAACTTACTGGACTTGCGAAAACCTGGTATCAGGGTCTACCCTCAATTAAGCATACGTGGACTGAATGGAAAGATTTATTGAGAGAATCTTTTCCAGCCACTGAAAATTACGCTGAATTATTAACGGATATGCTTAATAGACGGGTACGCCCTGGGGAATCATTTAAAATGTATTACTTTGCCAAAATTAATCTTTTGAATAGATGTAAGATATTTGGAAAGCAAGCTGTGGACTGTTTACTTTACGCGATTGATGACAGAGGTGTGCGCGTAGGCGCCCAAGCAGCTAAATTTGACAAGCCTGAAGATGTACTTGAATTCTTTAAAACCATAAAATCGAATAATAGAAATCAATTAGATAATGCAAATAACACGAACCGCGATCGGCGTCCAGGTAACACAAATAGTTCTTTATCAAAGCCTAGTGATGTTAACGGTAGCTCAACTAAAAGTAATAGCCAGAAGGGAACTATTAAGTGCTTTAATTGTCAGGGTGTGGGACATCCTAGCTTTAAATGTCCCAAACCCCTATTAAAGTGTACTACTTGTAACTTTATTGGTCACGATTCTCTACATTGTACACTGACTCGACTCGACTCGACATGACTCGATTATAATGATATAATGATGAATGGAGAGGAATGATTGAGTCGGGCAGGATTGGCGTATGAACTCGTCGCCCAGGAGTGGCTCAATCATATCCTTAGTGATTGTGTGGTTGTGAAGGAAGTAACTTCCACACTTAGGGAGGGTGTCTGGAATCGGGCATGATTGGTGTACGAACTCACCGCCCAGGAGTGGTTCCTAACATCGCAGTCATGACAGTGAGGCAGTTGCGAGGAATAACTTCCTTACTTCATGGCTATAATTGGATTGATCTTTTGATTTAGGATTATGTGTGTTATTTTGATATGATATTGAATTATTGATATATGAATTACGTCATGATCCTTAGATAAGATAGATTTTAGATGAATTACGAATTTCTAAAATAAACTGATATTGAGTTTTTGTAAAAATTTTAGTAATATCTAGAACGAAGAGACTCGTTCCTGAAGGATGGCCGACTGTAACGTGACTATTAATATTGCACTGGCAACACTTTGCTAGCTAAATTCATAGTGAACGAATGGCTACGTCACAACTGGTCGGTCACGGTTGACAGTTGTCACTTCGGAACGAGACGTCTTCGCGTAAGGTTGGTGACATTTTGAATATTTATGTATTTGCTTTGAATAGTTGGATATTTTGCATAATAAACATTTGATTCGTTACTTGTTGTTTAAAACTATCATTAACCCTTGAAATATCGTAACAATATAGTTGTATCAATTTAAGGCACTGTTCTTTATCCATGGCGCTAACATACGGCGAACAAGCGAGGCAAAACACAACCGTCTTGAGTGAGCGCGGCAAACTTACTGAGGTGCCTTTGAGCATGGACAAAAAACCGACAACGCTCGGCACGGGCCGAGGCGCGCTTGGCCGAGGCCGGACATGCGTTTGCCTCGGGCGAGGCACGTCCTGACTGACCGAGGATTTGCCTCAGGAGGCTGCCTCGCGAGGCTGCTCGCTCAGTCAGTACCCGGCTAAAAGGGCATCTACGTGTTGGCTTGTGCTCCGCGCACGCCTCCTAAAGGTCCGAGTCATCATTGTCCCGTGAAAGATATACAAATAATTTATGTAAAAAAAATTAAAAACGTTTATTGCCAAGTGGAAGAAGATTGTGGAAGAGATTCTGTAAAATCCCATATCGCAATTAATTTCAAATAGTCCAGAGTCACCCAATTAGAAACAGTGACATGGTTTCTCAATTACAGAAATAATCACATAATAAAAAAAAACCTTTCTGAATAAAATACCCTACGAGGCGCCAACATATTATTGCTCCATACAAGGTGCCCACGAGGAACCCGGAACATTTTAACCACGCATTTCCGAGGCCAAAAGAAGGAAAATATATTAAAAGAGATTACGTCAATTTCGCGGAATAAAAAAATCTTTTTTCGATTTATTTGTACGTATTTGTAGATAAAATATAAATGCTATTTATTTGTAAAACTATCATTTCCTTAATGGCGATTGTACAATCTGCCACAGTTTTACGAATTTTTATAGATGACACTACTGATGTTCACAGTCGGGTGTCACCCCTAAATGGGTGACACCCGGGGCGGGCCGCCCCCGCCGCCCCCACCTAGCTACGCCATTGCATAAGACTATTAGGGTCAATTTTCAAATAGGCATTTTTTGCTGTCCCACGGCTAAAACTCGAAGTCTATAGGACTAAAAGACTGGGTATGTATATATTTTCATTCAGTGTATTATAAGCTTTAACAATCATGCACAACTGTACCAAAAATATTATTTGGTCCTGACAAAATCGCATTTGAAGTTCCAAAAACGGCGAAATTTGCCGTTTTTCGCGTGTCCCAGTGGCGGCATCGCGCAATAAAAAAAATCATAACTTTGGATGTAGGCAACGTATTATAAACAACTTTGTTTTTCTATAAAGAGCATTTTCTAGAGATTTGATTTAATCATATTAATAAATTAATGCGTTATTTAATAAAACAAGGGAAGCCTTTTTATCGCTGTCCCGCGCGGCACCTGTTTTGTTATGACTTAAATATACCCCCTATAATCTTCTTTGTCTATTGAATAACGGTTAGATTAAATTTACAACGCAATAGTGCGGTTAGTTGGGCATCGATTGACATCAAATGTAAACCCGGACCCAGTTTAATTTATTTAAAAACAGATAAAAATCTCTTTCGATATATTTTGGTACGAGTACAACGACATTTGTATGGACGCTGAATACGTTGGTACATAGTTGGAATAAAAATATTTCTTTTATAATAATAGTTGCAAATATAGTGTTAAAATATATAGTAAAATAAATAAGTGAATCTGTTGTATTGTGTAGGAAATATCGCTAAAAAATATTATTGGCGACATGTCGCGACATTTGTATGGCGACATTTATACGGCTATTTTGACCGTATAAATGTCGATTGTGGCATACAAATGTCGACATAGTCCCATACAGATGTCGAGAAGGTGTTATACATATGTCGTCAGGGTGTTATAAATGCAACAAAAATAATAAATAGTAGTATATACATGTTGATACTGCCATATAATGTCGAAAAAATGCCGTATACATGTCAAACGCGCCTTACAAATGGCTAAATAGTGTCATACAAATGTCGATCTTTAAACGTCCATATCTAGCTAACTATAAAAAGTACAGAGGTGCCTCCTACAGTATATTTTTTGTTGTTAAGAACCCTTCCTAAAACTATGATTATAAATCAGATTTTTCAAAAATAAAAAATTGCCATACAAATGTCGACCAAAACACCCTCTTCAAAAATTTACCCTATAATATTACAGTAAATAAAAAGACTAATTTCTTATTAGAAAGTCCTTTTTTTTTATTTATTCCTGGTACCAAGAAAACATTCCCTAAATCTGGATTTTATCCGAAGTTCGGATTTCGGCGTGAAAATTATCCGAAAATCCGGATTTTGTAAAATAGATTCGGATTTGCAATCCCTAATTGGCACCTCTGAGAAAGTTTTAAGTTGTCACGAACACTGGTATAAAATTTTGGTCACGTAGAATTCAGAATTCTTCCGTATCTTTATACCTACTTGTACAGTTCGAAAAACACGCAGAAAGAAGTCACGTTTCTTGTGAAGGGGATTTATTGAAGTATACTTCCAAACTATACTTGTATAAAGTTCAAAAGTTCCATGTAGGTAATTTATTTTGTCAAGTAAATAGGCCGAAAAGTGAGTACTTATTCATGAAATAAAACAATATAATATAAATCTCATAAATAGTTCTAATTATTTATTGTTATAACTGCAACAGAAATACACATTCATTGACATATGTGCAATTGTGCATAACTGTCCGAATATAACGAAAAGTACAGCTTAAGTGTAATAAGTGTCTTAACTAGAGAACCCACCCAAGTCACCAATTAGGTACCTATAGAAAAGTGGATACTTACATAAGTATAATTAATATATTACTTATGTTAGGGCACTGACTGTGGTATCTTCATCACTTTCATCAGTTGAACTTACTTACTTTCATATATATAGTAAGTTCATGTTTTGTGGCAACATAAGGGTTGCTGTCAGTAAAGTTTACTTCATTGAATTGAATTGTAATCAGTGGCGTAGCTAGAGGATATGGCGCCCGGGGCAGGCACCAAATTTGCCGGAGGGCCAGATTACCATCCGCATTTCACACTTCACAGTGGTGGTAAATACGACTGACGAAAGTATCCCTGCTGTGCCTTTGGCAAGGCGGAGAGGTAGTCTTTTGCCCATTTTGGCGCCCCCCCTTGGACGGCGCCCGGGGCACGTGCCCCCTCCAACCCCCCCCCCCCCTAGTTACGCCACTGATTGTAATCCTTCAGGGTTACACGTACTCTTTGTAGTCTTTGTACCACTCCAATATAATGTATCAATTCTGCTACGTTAGTTGCTTAATCAACAGTGCATCCATGCCAATTCAAAATCAATCCTGCAATGCACTGCATTAATTACTATTAGGTCTGGACGGCTTATTGAAGGACGTTAGAGATACGGTTGATTGAACAAGAGATAGTTAAGTCGTAGGTGTGATGTGTGCTGGAAACCCATTGTAACGAATATTAATTTAACTTTGGCATATAAAGCCTTCATAATCCAAAGCTCTTGGATCTATAATTTATCTAGAGAAGCCATTCCGTCCCGCTCAAGATAATTGAAAGGATAAATTTATATTTGCATTAAATCCTGCTAAATCGACAAATAAATCTAGGGAAAATCTATGAGAAGGAACCTAGCGTTCGAAACGACTACCTCCGGGTTTAAAATAACAAGCTACTGTTATATTTATTTTTCTATACCTTATACCGAGAAGGAATTATAATGATGCAACCTGCCGTTTTCATTTTGTAGTTATTGGTTTAAACTTTCATAGCTTTTACAAATATTATTTAAGATATCGAGATATATAATAAGAGATTGGGAATGTAACAAAACGTTTTGTGTATTGTGTGCCGACCGAGTGACAGCCCTGCGAAATGCGCAAAAAACTGAAAATGTTCAAGTAGATACAAGATCAAGTGCGGGTAGTTCGCAAAACTCTTGAAGCTTGAAGATGTTGATATCAACGCTGACTGGCTTTCGAGACACTTTCTTCGAGATCACAAAGACAATGTCGTCTTAAAAACGTCGGACGTCACTTTAAAACTTAAATATGTATACGCGATTAAGTCCCGATTTGGTCCCGATTAATTAAATATCCTGTGACTTCAGAACCCAATCAATCGCTATATAATTTCCGGTTAACCGCGAGTTCTCAGTTCGGGGCGAACTACTAGTAACTATACTTATAAGTACGTATATTCTTGTAGGTATGGGATTTTGAAAAGCACGCCAATCGGGCCGTTTTGTAAACTCAAAAAACGCGTACGTCACGTCAGACTATCGAATGAAATTTAGAATAGGAGTACAGGTGTAGATCAAAGACTATTCAATCTCCGTGTTCGAAAGATCAAAAACATGGCAGACACTGCTCCCGACAGGTAGGTATTTGTTTATTATTGAGCATCATTGAGTGGAAATACTCCTAATATGTACCTAGAAAACTCAATTAGTTTTGTAATTAATGAAAATTGGATTTCTGATTATAGCTTCTGATTCCTTCAGCGCAAGCAGAGACGAAGTTAGTTATAACGACAGGTATGTGCCAAACAATGACCTTTCATTCTAATAATTAGGTATTTCATATCTAAAGAGTTGCAGATTATTGTGTTAGAAAGAAACCGTGCGAGAGCTAGAAGGATTTTCATGAATAGATTTTACAATTTTAATATTGTATTTTACAATTTTAATATTGTATGTATCTTCCTCGCGCTGTCCCGGCATTTTGCCACGGCTCATGGGAACCTGGGGTCCGCTTTGTAACTAATCCCAAGAATCGTACATATTTAAGTTCCGAAAATCTCATGGGTACGAGCCGGGGTTTGAATCAATTTTAACCTCTAGCCGCCCAGAGACCTATAAAAAGGTCTCGCGTTCCATTCTAATTTGAACTTTGTGTTGACAAAATAAAATTTCATTTTGCTTAGCAAAGCTTGACGTATGGGCCGCTAGAAGATAATATTATGTTAAATACATACTAAACAAATACTAAATAATGTTTTTAATACACTTTCAAAAAATATTAAATGAAATGTTTAATATTTACGTTCAAATTAAAGATAATATTATAAGTCGGTCTTTTTTGGGTTTTGTGTTTTACCGTTTGACGTAATGAGTTAAGGACATGAAAGGTATAGAGACCTATTCGGGATAACTACGTCAGCAAAGCTATTAGCGTAGCTCCACAGCATATATTATTTGTATGCAGCAGGGGCTTAACAGTTTACAAGCTTAATAGTTTTGCTGAATGTTCCTGTTAATGAGAAAAGGGGAAATTATAAATGCTCGAGCCCTCGGCGGAGTCACGGGCATATCAAGTATTCGATGGATTAAATTAAAAACAACATTGTAGCCCAAAAATAAAACAACGGGTTGCACTCCGGGAGTGCCGGCAGAAGTGAAAACTCAATGACATTGTAACAGTTTTTCGATCAGGTCACGTGTCCGTCTTACGAAGCGTCTTACGTCTTACGCTCTCGCGAGTTTAACATCTTTTCCTCATCACAAAAAGTGCACAGCGCCGCTAAAGAAGTTTTCACTTCAAAATCTCGCCGCTGGTGATTGAAAACAAACTTAAAAAAAGCGAAATCCAATAATTTTATCATTCACAAGACTGTAATAAAAGCTATAACATCGGGTGATAAAATAAAAGAACATTTTATAATGAATGCCATAAATGAAACCAATACCACGAAATCAAATCAACAGAAAAAAAGGCAAGTAGGTACTGAATCAATTTATTTATTTTTTAAACATGCAGATACGTCTGCGAGCGATATTCCGAATTTTATATTATTAAAGGAAAAAATTGAAAAAATAAGTAGGTTCTGTGCTGCTGAATAATTTCAATATCTGCCGTCGAATACTAAAAAGCAGTCTTGTTAGAACATTTTGTTAACACAGACTGCCTTTTAATATACGACTGATAATACTCACAAAGGCAATTAATTGATCAGCAAACGCCTTTGATGCAACACGAAAGCAACGCCTTTAATCAATTAGGGGGCCCTGAGGCACACCTTTGATTGCCCGACGAACCATGGTCAGGCGTGGCTCACTCCGCGATTTCGTCGCTTTGCTACAGGTAGCTAAAATTACATCCGTTCCACCCCAATTTTGGGGAAAGCCATAAGCCGCGCGTGGCGCTGTCGCCACCTAGCGGCGATATCTGTACTGATCGTAACAGACGCGTTTTGTTAGAGAGTGAGTCTTCTGTACCTAGTACTATTATTTATTCTTTGCTATGGTGCATTAAAAATGACTTATAAATGGATTTAGTCGATGTAGCCTTACATGTCATCCTACAACCATTATCATCTTCTCATCATCATCTTATGTACTAAAACTGTACCTACTAAGATGCTAAATGTCAAGTTTATACATACATATAACCATTTCGAAGAATCAGTTTACGTCCGCAATTAGACACTTGAGTGATCTTAAAAAGCAAGTGAGTGTATATCTATGAAGTTGGTAATAAACCACCGTTTATTTATAAAATATTCCGTTTACCTAAACGGAATATTTTGTGATCGTTTGTGTCAGAAATAAATTTAAATTACTCAGATGAAACAAATATTACCTTACCTACAGTCAAAAGTTTCTAAGATAAAGTAATTTTACAGGGCAATTGCAAAATAAAATGATGAGTAAGTAAAATATATGTCTTCTTCTTCTTTTTTAAAATATATGTATTCATGTTTTTCTCGTAATAAATTATAAATTTTCCACAAAATAATTAGGCCAAATCGAAAGAAAGTAGCCATAATAAAGATATTAATTTAAAACGATTAAATATACAAGATGGCCTATCGCGAACCACGTTCGACGTGTTGTCTCCCTGTCACACTCACGTACGAATTTACAAGTGCGACAGAGAGGCAACACGTCGAACTCGGTTCGCGGTAGGCCCTAAGACTCCTAAAGCCTTTCCGGCAGCTCACAATACTCGTAGCCCCTAGCACTTTGGTACGTGCGGCCCATGGGAGGAAGGAGTACCTAATTACTCGTCGCACTTTTTGCATTTTATAAAATTGTCGAAAAATTATAAAGTAAAAACCGGGCAAGTGCGAGTCGGACTCGCGCACGAAGGGTTCCGTACCATAATGCAAAAAAAAAAAGCAAAAAAAAAAACGGTCACCCATCCAAGTACTGACCACTCCCGACGTTGCTTAACTTTGGTCAAAAATCACGTTTGTTGTATGGGAGCCCCATTTAAATCTTTATTTTATTCTGTTTTTAGTATTTGTTGTTATAGTTAGCGGCAACAGAAATACATCATCTGTGAAAATTTCAACTGTCACGGTTCGTGAGATACAGCCTGGTGACAGACGGACGGACGGACGGACGGACAGCGAAGTCTTAGTAATAGGGTCCCGTTTTACCCTTTGGGTACGGAACCCTAAAAAGGCAAACGAGGCGAGGCGAAGGGAAGATATTTCGTACATGTTGATTACGGCTCACAATCCCAGGAGACAGAATATTATTAAAATATTAATTCACAAATCGACACAAATTCCGAAAATGTTACGTTTCATCATCATCATCATCATCTCAGCCATAAGACGTCCACTGCTGAACATAGGCCTCCCCCTTGGACCTCCATTCGTACCGGTTGGAAGCGACCCACATCCAGCGTCTTCCGGCGGCCTTAACAAGGTCGTCCGTCCATCTTGTGGGTGGACGTCCTACGCTGCGCTTGCTAGTCCGTGGTCTCCACTCGAGCACTTTTCGACCCCATCGAATCGAATGTTACGTTTGTCTATATGTATTTTTTAACCATTTAACTATTATGTAAAAGTCTTAAATATGTAATAAGTACGTCGAGTAGGAGCCATTAAGGATTACACACGCTAAGACCGGGCCGCTCCCGGGCCGAAGCGTCCGACACGTATTTTCTATGACGACTGATCGGTGATCACGTAGTGCTTTCCATAGAAAACGAAGCGCCAGAAGCCCCGGCCTGGCCCCGGCCCACTGCCGTATTCGAACTTCAAGATATTCACAAGAGACGACACGTACATACTAGATCCATTCTAGATACGTTATAGTTTAGATATCAACTAGTTCTCTTTTGCAGCGCAATTCGGGCAACCAATGTCACTTTTACGTTAGATAGAGTAAGATATCTATTAGATGTTAATTGGATCTCTAAGTCATATCCTGAGGAAATCGTTCAAGAGTATCTCCAGAATCGCGCAAATGTCAAATTTGACAGGTTAGATCTTAAACAAATCGTTATCGTATCTTGGTGATGTCTAAAAGATATCTAATAGATATCCCAGTCTAGCGTGAGCCATCCTTAACCTATGTATTAAATCCCCATGGAATACAATCCGAAATGTAATCAGATCACAAAATCTCATTATCTCTTGTCGTTATGATTAGGTAACTAGCTACCATAGGCTTATACATTTAGATACAGCTAGCTTATGACTGTATCGCGATTTGAGTGTAGACTGTAGGTAAGTACCTACATTAAGGTGCCACTCTGTATTTAAGTGACGCTTTTCGTTTTAAGTTAAATAACAAACACAATCTCCTTACACGTCTTATTCGTCCAACTCTACGTATTGACCTTGTAATTGTATCATTATTTACTTAGTAGAAAAACCCACTCTTTGTATAGGCTGTTTTTTTCTAACTTTTGTCCCATTTGAACAAGTACAGGACCCGCAGATACAGGCGTTTCTGTCCTTTTAAAGTAGGTACATGGCGGTTTTCTTAAGGCTTGCAAGGCAATTTCTGTCGGCAAAACGTTCTATCTATTTAAAAAAAAACAGTTTTTTAATTAACAAGCCGAGGCATATAAGCCGCTCCTTTAAATATATTGGAAGGTCATGGAGTTAATATCTACACGCTCAATAAATCATATGGGTTGATATTTACACACCAGGGTTGTTAGCAAACAAAACACAATGGGCCCGATTCGGATTTGGAAATAGACATCTTTTAGATATCTTTTAGACATCACCAAGATACGATAACGATATGTTTAAGATCTAACATGTCAAATTTGACATTTGCGTGATTCTGGAGATACTCTTTAACGATTTCCACAGGATATGACTTAGAGATCCAATTCACATCTACTATTAGATATCTTATTACTCTATCTAACGTAAAAGTGACATTGGTTGCCCGAATTGCGCTGCAAAAGAGAACTAGTTGATATCTAATCTAGAATGGATCTTGTACGTGTAGTCTCTTGTGAATATCTTGAAGTTCGAATACAGCAGAATCTCATTTCAAGATGAGATATTTACATATCATAATATGGTATACCTGCCTACCTTACATCAAAGAATAATTAATGACTACTTAGGTCCTAGAATATTTACCTTGGGATTCAACCTTGCCAATCCAATTATGTCAAACCTAATATGATATGTATTTAAGTATAATATGTAAACCTAATATAACATATTCTATCTTGTGACAAAACACAACAGGAATAAGAAGATTTCCAGAAGCATTTAACAAGCTTGCGGACATCCTTGAATCTGAAAACTTTCCACATTGCCTGAAAACTCGCCTCTTTAATCAATGTGTCCTGCCCACCATGACATACGGTGCCGAGACATGGACGCTCACTAAGGGGGCTGTGCATAAAGTACGAGTAGCATGAAGAGCTATGGAGCGCACGGCATTAAACTGCAAGACCGAGTGAGGAATGTCGAAATCCGACGCCGCACCGAGGTGCGAGACGTGGGTGACGTCATCTCCAAGCTTAAATGGAGTTAGGCGGGACATGTTGCTAGGCAGAGTGATGGCAGGTGGACCAAAATGTTGACGGATGAAAGAAGCGACTGGCGTCCGTTGGCTCGTTGGGTGGATAACATTCACAAAATCGCAAGGCACTTTTGGATGAGACTAGCCCAGGACCGGGATAAGTGACGTCCACGAAGAGAGGGCTATGCTCAGCAGGGGGCGACTGAAGGCTAGAATGATGAATTGATGATGATGATGATGAATATAATATGTTATTAATTAAATAAAGATTTAGCATTAAGCATTGTACCTGCCTGACATGTATTTTTTTATTTTATCAATAAAAAAATGAAATTGAAACAGTGTATGTATATGTAGTCCGATATCGTTTAGAGAAAATATTTTGCCTGAAATCTGTAGCAAACTTCTGCGATTGCAAGCTTTATCGGGTCTGTATTCTATAACTAGTATACTTATTACATAGTGTAACTGTGATTACAAGCTATCTGTAATTGGCAGTAATTGTAATCGACAGAGTGGATTTGATATCCCTAAGGCAATTATAGGTAAATAAATAATGATGAATGAACAATAGTTATTTGTTTTACAAGGGGGCAAAGTTGTTGTTTAACCGCTCGTGCTAATATTGACACCCGAGCAAGCGAAAGATTCCAAAATTAAACCACGAGCGTAGCGTGTGGTTCGAAAAATGGAATCTTGAGCGTTGTGAGGGTTTCAAAGCACGAGGGTTAAACAAAATTTGCGCCCGAGTGAAACACAAAATTTTTCACCACACCAACCCGAAGCAAATATTAAATGTAAAATATCAAACAAAATCAAATCAAATCAAATCTAAATCAACGTTATTACATATTCATTATCCAAAGTCACCATTTAAAAGGGCTGCTATTTAACTGATCACCAGATTTAATAAAATTTAATACCAATAAAATCTACTTTACCACCCTAAAATAATGAATGATCACCAAAATTATAACACCATTTTAATGTGAAATGATTACCAATTTTATTACATTTTACTATCCTATTAAAGGAAATGACTCCAAATTAATCATTATTAACCCAAAAATTGTAAATAATTACCAAATTTCAAACCCCAATTTAATGTCAATTGATAACCAAATTTTTACATCGTGCTATCCTATTAAATAGAATGACACCAAAATAATCATTGTAAACCCAAAAATAGTAAATGACCACCAAAATTAGAACTCCATTTTAATGTAAAATTATAACCAAATTTTTAAATCTTGCTATCCTATTAAAGCAAAGCAAAATTTTCTAGTAGCATTTCGTTTCTGTATGGGTTGCAGTTCAAACCTAACCTAACCCACTTTTCTAGTAACATTTCATTTCTGTAAGGTTCGCAGTTCAAACCTAAACTAACCCACTTTTCTAGTAGCATTTCTTATCTGGAAGGGTCGCAGTTCAAACCTAACCTAACCCACTTTTCTAGTAGAATTTCGTTTCTGTGTGGGTCGGAGTTCAAACCTAACCTAACCCACTTTTCTAGTAGCATTTCGTTTCTGTAAGGGTCACAGTTCAAACCTAACCTAACCCACTTTTCTAGTAGCATTTCGTTTCTGTAAGGGTCGCAGTTCAAACCTAACCTAACCCACTTTTCTAGTACCATTTCTTTTCTGTAAGGGTCGCAGTTCAAACCTAACCTAACCCACTTTTCTAGTAGCAATTCGTTTCTGTAAGGGTCGCAGTGTTAACCTAGCCCACTTAACTGATAGCGGTACAAACCTAACCTAACATACTTTTCTAGTAGCATTTCAGTATGCCTACCTAAGTTATGCGGTGCGGGGTACGGGGGTTGAGCGGGAGGGGCTAGTAATTTTGGCATCATTTTACTTTATTTGGTAATATGTATAAATTTTTTGGTATCATAGTGGTTTATTTAGGTGAAAATATCGCATTTATTTGGTCTTCAAGATTTGGTGATCATTAATGATTTTTGGTAATCATTCAATATATTTGGTATTCGAATACAATTTGAAGTGCAGTCGTAATTAAAATGGTGGTACATTTGTAATTTTAGGCCTTATTTTTTTGGTGTTCAGTAATTTTTTTTGGTAAGCATGATTTTTTTATTTAGGGTACCAAAGTATTTTTTGGTGGTCATTATATTTGTAGCCATTTAAAAGTCAATTCTATCAGCAAATAATAAGAAAACTCAAAGTTTGCATTCGATTACTTTGCCTCACACGTGAATAAAATGCAACTTTACTATCAGTTTTTGAAGTGCAAAGTTTCCGAGCTGGTGTGGTGAAAAGATAATTTTATTATGCAAATGAGAATTCAAAAATGGCACTGACAGTGTTATGTTTACCAACACAAGTGTTATTTTCATGGTACGTAAATTGTGGTGTGCTACACATACATATAATACAAAATAAAATGAGAACACTAGGGAAAGCATTCGCGCGTCAAGCTCTACTACTAGTAGGTACATGTAGGATATCCTTTTACATAATAGGAGACTGTTTTCTTAGAAAATCTTATAAAATGCATGTATGTGTACGTCTTCTCTATTCATTTCATTTATATATAACTGTTCCCAGTAGATGTTAGGACTGACTGTAGGTGTAAAATAATTTATTTTAAATACAGTCGTATACCCTATTATGGATGGCTAATTCCAATTATTTTTTTTGTCCGTCCGCTAAGATCGCAAATTCGCAGTGTTTGTAAATCCATTTCAAGGGCATTAGAGATTTGCTACTTTAAGCAATAATACCTAAAGTTGAAATCCTTCATAAATCCTTTCGGTGAAGATAGGAGCTTAGCGACTTACTGATCACTTTTTCATAAATTTATGAAATTAACATAAAATTTGGTCCCCGCGGTGCGCTTAATAGCGGTTGTAGAGATAGCTTAGTCACTTTTTCACACAGCGAATAAGTATGTAGGTATAACTTGGTATAAGTTTATTACTTACGTTTGCCTTTCCTTGTGATTAAACTAGCGACCCGCCCCGGCTTTGCTCGGGTTACACAAAGCCTTTCTAATTATACACCTAAACCTTCCTCAAGAATCACTCTATTGATTGGTGAAAACCGCTTGAAAATCCGTTCAGTAGTTTTTGAGTTTATAGTGAACATACAAACAAACACACAAACAGACAGAACCGACGGGGTATTTTGTTTTATAAGGTGTAGTGATTATTATTAAATTGGAAAACGTTGTTATTAATAAACCTGTATACTCAAGTATTTTATATCCTAGTTCTCTTTTTACTGCATCAAACGATGTATTTTAAATTGGGATATATTTTAATAAAGCAGATTGAATAATATCAATCGTTGATTAACGAACGCACAAACGATTTTCTCGTTACTTAAATTTACGTTATTTAGTATGTATCTGATACGTAAATCTCATTCTCTGAGCGTAAATATCATTGCGAAGGGCAAAATTGTCTTTCGCAATGATATTTACGCTCGAATTCAGAATTAAATTTAATACAACACAGAAACTCAAAAAGAAACATGCGTAGGCAGGCGTAATGGTAACGAGCTTACCATTACCGCGCTCTGATATAATTATTATAATGAATTAAATAATTAACGTAGGTACCACCACGCTCCGCGATTGTTGCGCCTAAATTGATTGTCAATACTTTACGCTATAGAATTTCCAATTTAGCAAGAACCCTAAATGGCATAATAATCCCGTGTGGTGACTGTACATACACAAATTGGTACAGAGGGGCTACCGCCAAAACCGAAATTCGCAAATTGCGGGGATCTTTCTCTTTTACTCCAATGAAGGCTATTAGATTAGATTGGCTATTAGAATAATTAGAGTGACAGAGAAAAATGCCCGCAATTTGCGAACTTCGATTTTCGCGGTTATAGCCCAGGCTATATGATATGAGCAGGAATTCAATCAGTCAATCACACACTCTCGTCATTACAAGCTTTTATTTCGTTTCACCTGTCCCATTGCCTGTAATCGAATCTTGCAATTTGACCCACTTCCCGATTTCCGATAAAGCTAAACATTTGTATGTCGGATGACAACGCAATATTATGGTACCAGTACCATCGATCTGATGTGATGATGGAGACAGTAAGTAGCCATAGGAACTCTATGATAAAACAACGCAACGTAATAGTCTTTTTTCGAGCCGTCAAAACGATTTTGTTACTATAGAATTTATATGAAACACTAGCATGTGACGTCACAATCAAATTACTTACTCTTTATTGTTTTATACGGGTTTTAAAATATAAATTGTGTCCCAAACAATGGCTGACTACGTTTCTCTATTAATCATCTGGTGCTTTATTTCATGCATGGCGTAAAATAATTTATTTTAAATACAGTCAAATACCCTATTGTCTCGAAGAGTATTAAGTAGTTGCCTGTGGAAAGAAAAGTACAGTCAGCGACAAAAGCTTGTACCTACCAAATATTTAATAGCATAACAATGGGTAAAGGACATGTGGAAACGTCAAAGAAGAAGGCCAGGGGCGACCTAAATTAAACCAATATGTTTTTATCATACCCATAGTACGAAAGACAAATAGGTACATAAGTGGATTGTCCCAAGAACAATTTAGCCTTGAAATTGCGACTTTATACTGTTACTTATTCTGTGGCTTTACGTTCAAAAGGTTAATGTATACTGAGTAGGCTCATGTAATGATACACCTAGTGTATATGTAGGAGTATTTGGGAGATAATGGGCGTAAACAAAGGTTGAACCTTAATGTAATTGCGGCCGGGCAAACGGTAAACAGTATCTGTTCCGCAGTTTGTACAGTGACGTATCGGGCGTTGAAGCGCTGAGTAATGTTCAGCCATGCAGAACTAGGTTTTGGTTTGAAATTACTCTCCCTAACTTCTATGAAATGTTGACGTTTAAATAACACTTACATCGTATGGGCAAAATTGCTGCCAACTTGGTCCAAACTCTATAGGTAGGTAATTACATTATGTACATATATATACATATATATATATATTGTAACACGAGTGTTTTGAAGGGGGGTAAAATAAATGATTGAAAAGCTCCGGCTTGTCTAAAATGGAAACAGCCATGTTAACAAAATAAAATTAAATCAAAATTAAATAAAATAAACTAAATGGAAACCTTGCTGTAGGAAAGCTAGGAGGAGAAACAATTAAACAAATTTATATCTAACAAACTTTATTCCTAACCAACTATTTCAAAAGCTCAGTGGCAAAGCTGGGTCGCTTCACAGGTTCAAGTTATAAGGTCTACACCAATTAATTAATTACTAAAGACTAAATTTCGAAATACCTAAGTTTTATGCACCAGAACTTTCAAAACTTTAAATTAAAAAAACTATCTCTCTTCAATTACATTTTAAATTTGTAGCTGAGCGCAGATGCAATTTAAAAAAATTAAAGATACATCGGACCGACCTCAAAAACTGCTACCGGACCTGGAGCAGCGGGGAGTGACCTCGCCTATCCCCGGGAAGCTGACTGCTAACCTGGTTGGAGCCGGCCAGTGCAGATGATGTGGGACAGATCCCACAGCATCATCTTAAAACTTCAAATCATCTTCAAACGAATTTCAAAAGAAATCAAAAGCTTCTAGAAACATCGAACGCTTCTAGAAACATCGAACGCTTCTAGAAACATCGAAAGCTTCTAGAAACATCGAACGCTTCTAGAAACATCGAACGCTTCTAGAAACATCGAACGCTTCTAGAAACATCGAACGCTTCTAGAAACATCGAACGCTTCTAGAAACATCGAAAGCTTCTAGAAACATCGAAAGCTTCTAGAAACATCCCGGCTCCTGCAAAGCGAGAAAAGGATATATTAGCCGATGCCCTTTATGGCCGCTAGAGAAAAAATGAAACAATTCGAAATTTAGCTCACCGCACTGGAAGCTGTTAGGACTTCTGGCGGAGCGCTCCCTTCCCTCGAGCAGGAGTCAACTCTGTAAAGAACCAAAACTTGGTTAAGAACAAACCCACAATGTTTCGCGCCATTGTGGAATTGATCACAACTAAATTCCATTTATACTTACTCAGTGGAACACACCGAAGGACTCGAACTGCTTCCACCATTTTGACCACCATGTGGAATGTGTGGTCTTATCACAAAATAGGGCCCATGCGAGCGTGCGTCCCCGGAGGGGTCCACACATCAAATGTGCATGTCATCTCAGAATGACCTCATATGTTGAGAACAAAAGGCCAAAAACAAAAGTAGGGTGCCAATTCCCTGAAGACACAAATCCTTCGAAAATTCTGAACTGATTTATCTAGAGAACTCTTTCTTGAGCCTAAGAAATATATTTTATCATTAAATCTAATAATGTTTCATTCCAGAGCCACTTTGTCAGTCTGTAATTTCTATGTTTTGTTTTACATCAAAATTGTTTTTTATCTAAAAAAATCATACCTAAATCATACAAAGTTTTCCTGGAGTGACAACATAAATATCTCAAGTTTTACTTATTTTTACTTATATGACAACCCCGACAACAGATAAGCATCAAAAGGTGCATCTGAATGCAACAGATTATGCAAAGAAGTGCAATCAAACGAGTAAGTTTGGGATATTGTTAAAAACGTTGAAATAAGAAAAAGAATTCAACCCAAAAATATCAATTAACAATCTAAGAAAATGTCTACGTTACAATATAATATTGATTCCGGCACCAATATTGTCGATATCGAGATATTGTAGCCGATGTCGACTGCAGCCCATCAGAGACTGAGCGATAAGTATATCGGCAGATACCGGCACATACCGGCAGGTACGGCATCTTACGAGATCTTTAAGTAGGTACTACCTATTTGACAGAGTCCACATACGAAGCTGTAATGTATATTTCGGTATCTTACGATATCTTATCGTTAAGATGCCTTGCGATATATCGCTCGGTAATATTTCGTCTCTCTCAGAATGTAGGTGCTAGGCAGCGTCTACTCTAAGATATCTGTCGGTATCTGCCGATATATTATCGCTCCGTCTGTGACGGGCCTAAAAATCGACCGAAACAGCCTGCAGGGGAAATTGCATTGGAATATTTATGCACTTCGATGCAGATTATGTTCCCTTTGTCCTGCCTGTGTATTGGTAATCGTGTGAGCGAGATGAGTTTTATAGCGAATTTTTAAAAGTAACTTAATAAAAATCTGCAATAAGTAAAAAGGAAGCCAATTAAAACTTTGTCGCAACGATAGATAGGTACTTAAAAAAAAGCCTATTAAAACTTTTAAATTAAACTGACTAGTATTTTCCCTAATGTTTTCAAATTTCAAAGTCGTTTATTTTTTAACAAGTTTTTTCCTAGGTGTCGAATCCTCCTTTTAAGTTAGACACTTGACTTGTGTTAGGAGGAATTCGCTTCATATAAAAGTGATAAAGTTAAAATATACGACAATATTAAAACTATGACTAAGTATGTTATTATTTAAGGGCGGCAAATTTGCGACAAAAAAAAATCGTCACAATTTGATGATAACAAGAAATAACTCAAAATATAGTCAATTTGATGGGTTTTGCGAAAGGGGCGGCTACACGGCCTGGGGCCTAATAGGGCGGCAAAGACTGCAAATCCGCCACTGAATAAAACTAAATATTTTAAATGAAGAAACAAAACGCAATCCGATATACAAACAAAACAAGGAAATGGAGTTATTCACAAATAAGTAACATAAGCAATATGGATCTTTTCTCAGAGGTGTTGTACGTGACAGACCAATTTACAAGTAATCATCCCACTCGACCTTCGATAAAGTATATCTACAATCCATGTTAACGTGGTGACGATAAGTGACACTAATAGAGGCACTCGTTCGCCAAAAGACTTATTTCAAAAGGAAATCTACCACATTACGCCTTTCTATGAATTAGCTGAAAATGATTTACATAAACGGACTATAAATAAAATGAGCGCTATTTATGTAACAATGCGACATGCAACCCACATGTCTATTTTTTTGGCTAATATACAAGAATAGGTACGTATTTACCAGTTATTATGAGCGTTTTCTTAATGTAGTTCAGGCAGGTTCTAAAATTTTGTATGCGCTCTAAATATTTTGATTACATTCTCTCTATAAATTTATAAATTATTCAACCGGAAATTCCAGTGTTTGCTTCTTGTTTCAACAACTGGACCATTAGCTAGGGCAGTCCCCTTAAATTAGTTCAAACGTATTTAATTTCGTTTAATTTGTATATAATTTTAATAAACATTTTTTTCTAACACCATTGGCCCACGTAACGCTGTAGTCCGTTTTTTTAGCATTAGAAAGAACTTCGCAGAAGTAAGCCTGTGGTTCCAAATCCGACTTCTATGATTTAAGAAAAAAAAACCGACTTCTATGGGGCCCGGTGAAAGATTATGGTAGATGGTGCACTATGTAGAAAAGGAGGTAAAACCAGTACTTTCTAGTAGCATTTCGTTTCCGTAAGGGTCGTAGTTCTAGCCTAACCTAACCCACTTCTCTGATAGCAGTTCGGTTCTGTGAGGATCGCAGTTCGAACCTAATCAAACCCACTTTTCTAGTAGCATTTCGTTTCTGTAAGACTCGCAGTTCTAACCAAACCTAACCCACTTTTGTTCGGTTCTGTGGGGATCGCAGTTCAAACCTAACCTAACCCACTTAACGGCGCATGCGGTGCGGTGTACGGGAGTTTGAGCGGGAGGGGTTTGGCATCATCATACCCACATTTTATGGTAGGTAATCATAGTGGTTTATTTAGTTTAGGTATCATAGTGGTTTTCCGGGTCAAGGTCCGGGTCTCTGAGTCAGAGTCCGGGTCAGAGTCCCGGTTCGAGTCCGGGTCCGGGTCCGGGTCCGAGTCCGGGTCCGAGTCCGGGTCCGAGTCCGGATCCAAATCCGGGTCCGAGTCCGAGTCCGAGTCCGGGTCCGAACCGGATCCGGGTATGAGTCCGGGTCCCAGTCCAAGTCAAAATCGAAATTCGAAATCACCAAACATGTACTATGCGTCGTTGAAGAGTTCTGTTCTGATCATCATCAGCAGTTCCACTTCATCAAATGCGACAGTTTTTAATGTAAATGCTTGATTTTATGATGAAAATACAAAAAATTCTATACGTATGCCTTTAAGATTTAAGGAGTTCCCTCGATTCCTTATGGATCCCATCATCAGAACTCGAGCTTGACAGAAATGTGGCTTAAAAACTAAACTTGCTTAACAAACATAACGAAGAGGACAAATCGCCAAATGTGAACTATGCGTCGTTGAAGAGTTCCGTTCTGATCATCATCAGCAGTTCCACTTCATCAAATGCGACAGTTTTTAATGAAAATGCTTGATTTTCTGATGAAAATACAAAAATCTCTATACGCATGCCTTTAAAATTTGAGGAGTTCCCTCGATTTCTCATGGATCCCACCATCAGAACTCAAGCTTGACAAAATTGTGGCTTAAAAACTTAACTTGCTTAACAAACATAACGAAGAGGACAAATCGCCAAAGGTGAACTATGCGTCGTTGAAGAGTTCCGTTCTGATCATCATCAGCAGTTCCACTTCATCAAATGTCACGTTTTTGAATGTATATGCTTGATTTGTTGATAAAAACACAAAAATCACCATATGTATGCCTTTAAGATTTGAGGAGTACCGTCGATTCCTCATGGATCCCATCATCAGAACTGGATTTTGACAAAAACGAGACCAATCTGTATGCATATACATACAATCAAAAAAATAATTTTCAAAATCGGTCCAGTAATGACGGAGATATCGAGTAACAAACATAAAAAATAAAAAAAATAAAAAAAATAAAAAAAATAAAAAAAATAAAAAAAATAAAAATAAAAATAAAAAACATACAACCGAATTGATAACCTCCTCCTTTGAGATTTGGAAGTCGGTTAAAAAACCGACTTCTATGGGGCCCGGTGAAAAATTATGGTAGATGGTGCACTATGTAGAAAAGGAGGTAAAACCAGTACTTTCTAGTAGCATTTCGTTTCCGTAAGGGTCGTAGTTCTAGCCTAACCTAACCCACTTCTCTGATTGCAGTTCGGTTCTGTGAGGATCGTAGTTCGAACCTAATCAAACCCACTTTTCTAGTAGCATTTCGTTTTTGTAAAGCCCGCAGTGCTAACCAAACCTAACCCACTTTTGTTTGGTCTGTGAGGATCGCAGTTCAAACCTAACCTAACCTACTTAACGGCGCATGCCGTGCGGTGTACGGGGGTATGAGCGGGAGGGGTTTGGCATCATCATACTATATACCTACATTTTATGGTAGGTAATCATAGCGGTTTATTTAGTTTAGGTATCATAGTGATTTTCCGGGTCAAGGTCCAGGTCTCTGAGTCCGAGTCCGGGTCTGAGTCTGGGTTCGAGTCCGGGTCCGAGTCCTGGTCCGAGTCCGGGTCCGAGTCCGGGTCCGAGTCCGGGTCAGAGTCCGGGTCCGAGTCCGGGTCCAAGTCCGAGTCCGAGTCCAGGTCTGAGTCTGGGTTCGAGTCCGGGTCCGAGTACGGGTCCGAGTCCGGGTCAGAGTCCGGGTCCAAGTCCGAGTCCGAGTCCGGGTCCGAGTCCGGGTCCGAGTCCGAGTCCGAGTCAGAGTCCGGGTCCGAGTCCGGGTCCGAGTCCGGGTCCAAGTCCGAGTCCGAGTCCAGGTCCGGTTCCGATCCGGGTACGAGTCCGGGTCCCAGTCCAAATCAAAATCGAAATTCGAAATCACCAAACGTGTACTATGCGTCGTTGAAGAGTTCTGTTCTGATCATCATCAGCAGTTCCACTTCATCAAATGAGACAGTTTTTAATGTAAATGCTTGATTTTATGATGAAAATACAGAAAATTCTATACGTATGCCTTTAAGATTTGAGGAGTTCCCTCGATTCCTTATGGATCCCATCATCAGAACTCGAGCTTGACAGAAATGTGGCTTAAAAACTAAACTTGCTTAGCAAACATAACGAAGAGGACAAATCGCCAAACGTGAACTATGCGTCGTTGAAGAGTACCGTTCTGATAATCATCAGCAGTTCCATTCCATCAAATGCGACAGTTTTGAATGAAAATGCTTGATTTTCTGATGAAAATACAAAAACCTCTATACGCATGCCTTTAAAATTTGAGGAGTTCCCTCGATTTCTCATGGATCCCATCATCAGAACTCAAGCTTGACAAAAATGTTGCTTAAAAACTTAACTTGCTTAACAAACATAAGGAAGAGGACAAATCGCCAAAGGTGAACTATGCGTCGTTGAAGAGTTCCGTTCTGATCATCATCAGCAGTTCCACTTCATCAAATGTCACGTTTTTGAATGTATATGCTTGATTTGTTGATAAAAACACAAAAATCACTATATGTATGCCTTTAAGATTTAAGGAGTTCCGTCGATTCCTCATGGATCCCATCATCAGAACTGGATTTTGACAAAAACGGGACCAATCTGTATGCATATACGTGCAATCAAAAAAAGATTTTTTAAAATCGGTCCAGTAATGACGGAGATATGGAGTAACAAACATAAAAAAAAATAAAAAAAAAAATAAAAAAAAAACATACAACCGAATTGATAACCTCCTCCTTTGGGATTTGGAAGTCGGTTAAAAATTGATGGCCGTGGCCGATGCCAGTGGCAACTGGCAAAGGTCATCAAGAAAGTTATATTTTTACGTTATGTTTAGGTATTATGCCACCACAAACATCGGACATAACCTATTATGATTCTACGTGTGGTGTTATAGAATAAAATAGATAGGTATAGCGTAGGTACAGTAAACTAGAGCCGCACTGCTAGCTGTATAATAGCCAATTATAATATTCCTGGGCCGTAACTCAAATCCTTGATTGCTCCAAACCTGGAGCTGCCTGCGTGTCCGCTTACAAAGTACTTGTGTCTACAGCCGCATATTGCAGCTTGCTTCAAATTTAGACCGTAGCCGGACTAAAGCACAACCACAAGTGGGGAAAAGAGGAATTTCCGCGAGTTGCGAATTACCTATTCGCACGTGTATCGTACAACGTTTTACAGTACATATGGCCCTTTAAACTTTTGACATATACGCACGAAAAGTGCTATTTTACACACTATTGCGGGAAAATTACAGTACATAAATGGTCCATGTACTGTAAAATGAATTTACAATAAACTTTACAAGAGTACCATTTAAAATGACTTGGTTTTCAATTAGCTTTAGCGTCTTTACGACAAATAGCTTGCTTTTCCATTGTTGTAAGCAAACGTAAATACCGTCTTCTTTCCTCTGGACGTATTCAAAAACATGGAATATGCTACTGATTATTTTATACTAGCGAGCCGCCCCGGCTTCGCACGGGTTAACAAATTATACACCTAAACCTTCCTCAAGAATCACTCTATTGATAGGTGAAAACCGCATGAAAATCCAGTTCAGTACCTAGTCATTGAGTTTATCGCGAACATACAACCAAACACACAAACAGACAGGCGCGGTGGGGGACTTTGTTTTATAAGGTGTTTATGACTTGAAATATTTTTATTCTTTTGTGTATTGATTTTGAGTATTATAATTATGTGCATATTCTAAAAATTATATGCATGAAACTTAAGTTTTCAAGGTAATCAACAACAAATAACCACAAACGGATTCACCGTCGAGTAAGCTGTGGTAAAAAAAAATCTCGGCACCATTTAAACTTTCTATACTTTTCAAAAGTACCGATTAAAGTAACAGTGCTATGTGCAGTATATCTTGGATAACTGTGAGCAGCATTGCTACATATGTATGTAAGTAGTAGGTGCCTAGTTAATGTATTGTTATCAGTTTTTGAAGTGAAAACTTCTTTAGCGGCGCTGAGCACTTTTTGAGGTGGGTAAAAATGATAAACTCGAGACAGCGTAACGCGTTGACGTCATGTGTTACGGACAATGTTATTCACCAAAGAACTTTAGTCATAACGTAGGTATCATAATCAGGTCAAATTTTTAAAACTGGACTTTTATATTAAGCAATAAAGCTCAATGTTCTAATCGTGTACGGGCTGAAACACGAGAATCTCACAGTTACATTCTAACTTTATATCACTCCAAAAGAATTCAATAAAGCTACATCTTGATGAAATCGCTAATAAAAATGAACTCTAGTACTGGTGAATAAAACTCAAAATATCATGACCAAAATATATTTAGATGCGAGATCTGCAAGGTAACTTTACAATTTATATTCGAATTTTAAACAATTAACGCTACAAATTTAAGCTCACTGGCCAGCAATTTCGGAACTAAAGTTTTTCAATAGAAACGAGGATGGGTCAATCAATTATACATAGTGCTGCAGACATTTTGGACTAGTCATTGAGTTTTCACTTCTGTCGGCAGTCCCGGAGTGCAACCCGTTGTTTTTTTGTGTCCATATAGGTATCAGGCATACATACATTAGTAAGTAAGCCGTTTTCCAACTATCCTTAAAAAATAAATTATCCTCGATTTTTATCGTAGTTAGCATATGTTACGTAGGTAGATGTTATAATGTACCAAATCACGTAGTTGGCCAGAAAATATCTCTATCTTGTTATACTACCTTCTTAGTAGTATATCTTCTTGTTATACTACAAAAACGTTATATTAAAAAAACCGCCTACTTTTGTTTTTTTCAGTTTGAAAGTAGTAATGAACCCAAAGACCTCGACAAAAATAAAAACATCCTCTCGCCTACGACTGTTATTGTAGCTTTAGTGGCGAAGTAAAATCAAGTTAAAAAAGACAACTAGGGTATAACTTACCATTCATATTTTATTAAAATATAACCATTAACTTGTTCAGTATTTTCACTATAAACAATTTTCACGGCAAAGTACCGACTAACACTTCGCAAGTCGCGTACCAAGTTTCCCCAGCCTCCCCGCACGCCGACCGTCTGTCTCGGTCGGAAAACCAATCTCAACTGAAAACGAAGCCTGAAAACTGAAAATGAAAAGGGCAAATATTTGGCTGTACTGCCGCCCGCCAGATAAATAAGTAGGCGTATAAAAGAATAATACAGAAACGCAATTTGTGGAAAAATAGCAGGTTGTTTTTCGGTGAATTAAATATCTTCTTGACATAATTGGCTTTCATTACCTTTACAATTTACATTACCTATTTTGAGTTTCCGTGTTCTTATTTATATTATTAACATTATTTTCAGAGCTTAAAGGTAAACCGTGTCATTTCTATTGAAATCGAATTTATCTACCATTAAATCCGGGTAGGTACGCAATTTGAGAAAAAAACCGAAATCACAAAGTAATTTAATATACGATCTGTTTATGATGCTCAATAGTGGGACCGGATTTTTGCACGAAAAGTTTTGATAATTCTAAAGTTGAAAAAGTGATACTTATCTGATATAGGACATATTTTTAAGCATATATGCTATATATGATGAAAAGTTAGAACGAGCGTAAGATATAAATTAGGTATTTATATATTTTTAGTAATGATTTTTTAATATTGAATTAAAGTGCAATGTTTAAGTTCCATTGTTTATAATATGTATGACGCTTTATAATGTAAAATTATTAGAAATTTTTTTAACGTGCTTCTTTGTCAAACTACAATTAGCTTATTATTTTGTCGATATTGAATTAAAGTTTAATAAATCCACAACAACATATCTAAATTTATAAGTTAATAGGCAAGCTAAAAAGCTAGAAGAATAAGATATATGCTTTAAAATTATTATGCGTTTTTTGTCCTATAAGATCTAATATTGAATTAGAGTCTGTAAAAATAAGTCTATTACTATAAAATAATATATGCAGCGTATATATGGAAAGTAAGAAATTTCTGTGTGTAGCTTGCATTGTAATAGTAAAATCTAGTTAAAAAGGCGCGAAATTCATAGATACGCCGCGCTGGTCCGTCCGTCGCCGGCGCGGCGCTCGAGAGCCTATCATAGCCTACCTATACCTCGCCCCTCGCCCCACCTCCCGCTCAGTAACACTGTCTGTCTTTTCTTATCATTCATTTGTTTGTTTACCGTGCACATATATAAATTATATGCGGACATTACGTGAAATTAAAATATCTTATTAAGTAAAAATACCTACAGCTGGTCAATCGGATCTTGTCAGTAGAAAGAGGCGGCAAATTTAAAAATGTAGGCGCGAAGGGATATCGTTCCATAGAAAATTTGAATTTCGCGCCTTTTTTTAGTGACAAGATTTGCTTGACCAGCTATATTTCATTATCTTGACTAATATTGTAATAAAAATGTACAAGATATTCACAACTATTTTTTACTATAAAATAAAATAAAATAAAATAAAATAATCTTTATTGCAACTTTGAGTTGTTACATAACATTGGTTCCTTGCTCTCAAAGTAGGTTTCCCTGTGTCTCAAGAGCCAGTTCCTTCCCAATTACAAGCGTAGGTAATGTTACAATGTTAGACATTTTATATGACATATTAACAATATTAAAATTAATTTTAAAGAAAGATGAAACTGTGATGTGTGTGTACGCGCGCGTGTGTGAGTATTCTGTGTCTGATTTTTAGAATATGTGTGTGTTTCTGTGTGTTTATGCGCGTGTGTGTCTGGTTATTTTAGAATGTATGTACTAGAACACGCATCGTAATAGCTCTTCTGCTTCAGTATAACTTAATGATTTTAACCAAATCTTAATTTTGTTTTTTAATTGAAAATTACTAATGTTGTTTATATTAAGGGTTTTGTGTGCTTTGTTATATAAGTATGGTGCCAAAAATGAAAAATGCCTTTTAGACCATGCACTATTACAGCGAGGTACGGGGTAGTGAGCTATGCGTTTGTTGCCAAATGTGATTGTAGGGGCTATTAGTCTGTGGTATCTGCGTAATGTTTGATAAATGATAAAACTATACATAGTTTGTCAAAGGACTGTCTCATTTCAAACATAGACAGGGAGAATCATCATACTATCTTTGACTTACACTAGTACTAGCACCCAAAAGAAAAGGATGAATATAGTTTTTTGTTTTTATTTACTGACAAATTGGTTTGACCAACTATACCTATTTCTGGTTCCTATTGTCATGTCCTGTCCTATTCAACGTCAATATCATAATATGTATATTATAAACCAACTGCTCAATATTACACGGTATACATCCTGAATATACAATAAGGTAAGTGGCCTCACTTACCTTATTGTATATTCCGTGTGGGCCGTATATGCCTATACGGCCATTACGGCCCACACGGAATACGTATGCCTCACCTTAAATTAAAATGGTTTTTTTTTAATAAACAGGACATGAAGTATGAAAAACTCACTCAAATAGGTTTCTCATTTATTTAAGTTTCTTCATTATACCAAAATAGTTATAAAAATATTACGATACTCTTGGAAAATATACCTTTTATAAAAGTCCTATTATGGGCCTTATTGAACACTACCAGAGTATTACTTAATCCCGCAAAAAATAATCATTTTGACAGTAGGTAATAACAGATTTTATTGTTTTTAACTTAAGAGTTATACATATACAAATAACAATATTTGATACTTCATAACAGGAGGATTTATTTATAATAAGTGAAAATAATTATTTTGGGTCTTAATAACTAAAGATATAAAAATTGTCTATTTTACGCGAAAATAGTAGGTAACTAAACATAAATCTTTATTAGTTACAGTAGGCTCATCCTTTAACATCTGGGGGCACGGCAGTGCCCACGCCAAGACGAGAAAAAGCGCAAGGGCACTATCTACCTTTTCTCGAAGCGCTTTGTCGTTTTTTGGAACCCTCATAACTTGGGGTTGGATTATACCAGATAAACAAAGTTCTCGGACTTATTAAGCATATCAATCGCATAGCTCTTATACTTTAGATTTTATTCATATCTAAAAACTTCGATTTCGTCACTGACTCACTCACTTGATGATCATCAATACCGGGTACTTCCTGAAGTCCTCTAAGAAGCTGAAATTTGGTATGTAAGATAGTTTTAGTACACAAACAACAAATAATTTCAAAAAAATTTTATCCCTAAGGGGATGAAGATGGGGTTTAATTTTGTATGGGAAATCAATAATCACTGAACCGATTTAGTTGAAATTTGGTATGTAGATAGGTATTGTTATGGGGAAGGATATAGAATAGATTTCAACCTCAAAGTTTACCCTTACGGGGTGAAGGCAGATTTCAACCCCAAAGTTTACCCTTACGGGGTGAAGGGTTTATATGGGGAATCAGTAAGAAGTACATTGTGTAACAGATGCCCCCAGATACTTATTTCAGGATTTTTAATATTAAATCACCCCCAACCCTTTAAATTAGGGGATGGAAGATTGTCATAAACAACTTACAAAAAGAAGTGAAATCCCATCAAAAACATTTTGATGTAAAATGTTGCCCAAACGAAACCATAAGGCTCGCACTGTCAAAAAGTTATCAGATCTCTTGCTAAGCTTCTAACTCTACAAGCCCTCTAACTTTACTAGCTCTACACCAAAAGTGAGTGGCTTGGCCGTTTCGTTTCTACAAGAACTATTGTATGTAAGTATAATACAAAAACCGCCCAAATGCGAGTCGCACTCGCGTTCCAAGGGTTCTGTACATTACACAATTTTTAACAATATATTTTTTTTAGAGAAAAGTGAGTAAAATGTCTTTAAAAAACCCCGTAGGGATCGGAAAACTAGGTACTTAAGTCCGACTCACGCTTGACTGCACATTTCTAATAGGTTTTCCTGTCATCTATAGGAAAAGAGCTAATATGTGTATTTTTTTCATAATTTTAGACCCAGTAGATTCGGAGATAAGGGGGGGGGGGGGCGGAATGGTCATTTTTTGCGTATTTTCTTACATAACTTCTGAACTATTTATTTTAAAATTATGAATAAATATATCTGACATTCTTACAATGAGCCCCTTCATTTGATATATATATATATTTTTTTGAATTTCTATTATTTACTTTACATGTATGTCCTTGGGCTATAGTATAGACTTACATGTGTATACCAAATTTCAACTTATTGGTGCAGTAGTTGCGGAGCAAATAGGCTGTGACAGACGGACAGCCAGACACACGAGTGATCCTATAAGGGTTCAGTATTTTTCCTTTTGAGGTACGGAACCCTAAAAATAATGAATTTAATAAATTTTTCACCTTATGCCCATGTGGCGGTAGCGAAACAGTCAAGCCACATATTTTGACTAAGGTGTAGAGTTAGTGAAGTTAGGGCTTGTAGAGTTTGAAGCTTGGCTCGACAAGAGATCTGACAACTTTTTGACAGTGCTAGTCTTATGGTTTCGTCTTAGCAACAAAATTTACATGAAAATGTGTTTGGTGGGATATTTTTTTACAGTATAAATACTTATTCGTAACAGTAAGTATTATCTTTTAACATAATTTTTACAGTACATCTGGTGCTACATTACGACACCGGTGCTATAATAAGCACGTTAAAACACTCCCTTTGACCGTGTTTTAAAATTCGTCACTTGTTGCAAAATATCGATTTTTCGCAATTCTATCGTAAAAGAAAAGAAAACTAACGAAGAGGTTTTACGCATACTGAAAGTTTTGCGTAACTTTTGAATAAAACCATTTATAACCATAATAATACATTTATTGCTTCTCAAAATGTTTCCCTTTACATTCTATGCACATATATTCACTCGCTCGGACCATTTTTGGAAGCATGAGGCCCAATCACTTGACTGCAATTTTTCGACGTGGTGATGAAACGTAGTAACTGCCTTATCCGGGGTCTTAAATGTCAAACCCCAAATTAAATCCTTAATTTTGGGAAATAGATAGAAGTCACAGGATGCAATGTCTGGATTATAATCCGTATAAGAGACATTTTCCACGTTTTCGTAATTAAAAAATGTTTTTGCCTTTATTGCGGTATCGGTGGACGCATTATTATGACGCAGGAGGATGCGGCTTCTCGGTCGTCTCTCGCGGTCTTTTTCAATGACTGCGAGCACACAAATGGTAGTGTACTGCTCAGTATTTAACGTTCTTTTATTATTTAAAAGTACGGTACAAAAATGTCGCGTTTAAAAAAAACAGACGATCAAAATGTTTGGCAACGCTTTTGGCTTGTTGAACTTGTATGGGCCTCCTGTCACCTTCGAAAGACCCATTGACTGGACTAATGCCTTTTTTCCGGATCGTAGCAGTAAATCCAGGTTTCATCTCATGTAACGATGTTATATACAGCATTTGAACTTCCTTGCATATACTTACGCAGCATTTCTCGGCACCAGTCAAAAAGTACCTGTTTTTGGACTGAAGTTAATTCGAGAGGAATCCAAAGACAACAAGGCTTCCTGACTTTTAAATATTCTTGTAAAATCTTTTGTATTTGTCTGAACCTATCCCTAATTGTCCTCAAATTTCGTCATAGGTGATTCGTGGGTTTTCTTCAATGAGTCGTCTCACAGTAGCCACGTTTCCTTGAATGATCGCCGTGGACGGTCGACCATCACGAAAATCATTACCTAGAATAATACTGTCTCTACTAAATTCACCATACCAACGCCTCACGATGCTCAGATGTGGTGCTTCAATCCCAAAAGCATTTTGAAGGCAAGCACTACACTCTTGCGGAGTAAGCGAACTTTTAAAATCATAACAAAATCATAGCTCTAAAAATATTTTCGCGTTAAAGCCACGTTCAACGCACTGACTTACTTTGACAAGCCATTAAAAACAAAAGACGATCGATTTGTCGCCAACATTTGTCACATTCCATAATCAAAAGCCTGTATTTTTTTTTTAATATACAATTTATAATTTAAATGTTTACCAGTGGCCAATAGTGCAAAACATTCAGTGTGGCCTATGTAGTAGGAGAGAGGAGGAGTTTGTTAAGAACTATAGACAATAGAAGAGGAAGGATGCTTGGGCACCTGATACGACACGACGAATTTATCAAAAATATCATAGAAGGGAAAGTTGAAGCAAACAGGAAGAGGGGAAGACCAAGGAGAGCGTACATGGATCAAATAAAGGAAAAGATCAACGTCGTGTCGTATCGGGCTGTCAAAGAGAAGGCGGAGGACCGCCAAACATGGAAATTCCACCGACCTATGTATTAACAAAAAAAAGTCACTTGTAATTAGTTACTGCCTTTAAAAAGTATAAGTGCCTCAATGTTATTAGACTTTTTGATTCTTTAAAACGTCTTTAGGTCAATAAAGCAAGTGAAAAAATATTAGAGTTAGACCAAGAAAAGTCTGCAGCAATTTGGACAGCCCACACAGTGCAAGTGTTATTTATAAGTCATAATTTCATAGAAGTTTCTTCAAATCGACCTTATTAATAAGAGATTAAAAATATTGAAAATTATCTTAAAATATTTTAATCAAATATTTCATCTCATACGTTCAATAAGGCCCGGGACTAGACCTTTTTACCTGCACTGACAGTGGGCCTTCTTAGCAACAAGTACAAATTCAGAATAATTGGGAATAATAGGGAGCAACTGCTATTTTTGAATGCTGGGCCTTGTTACCCGCCGGGCCTCATATGCCTGCACCTCACCTACCTTATTTATTTGTTTTACAAGGGGAAAAGTTGTTGATTAACCGCTCGTGCTAATATTGATACCCAAACAAGCGAAACAATTTTTTTTATTAAATAGGAGGCAAACGAGCAGACGGATCACCTGGTGGTTAGCGATTACCGCCGCCCATAGACACCCGCAACACCAGAAGGGTTGCAAGCACCTTGCCGACCTTTAAGATGGGGGTCTTTGAAGGTTTGAAGGTCGTATCGGACAGTTCATTCCACAGTTTGGCTGTGCGAGGCAGGAAGCACATTCACAAATTCAAACATTCTAAAATTGAACCACGAGCGGAGCGAGTGGTTCGTAAAGTTGAACCTTGAGCGTAGTGAAGGTTTCAAGGGACGAAGGTTAAATAAAATTTTCACCACATCAGCTCGTAAAGGCCCTCTTGATTGTTCGAAACGGATAAGAAAAGTGGCATTTAATTTGATGCAAATTTTGAGTTGTTACCGTAGGTAAATTGGATCAGTTGGTTGGTAATATTGACTTTAAAATGATAAATATTGAATAACGTTAGTTTGAAATTGATTTTATGATAAAGTAAATATTATCGGAGATGATCGCTCTTATAAAATGTATGTCGCTAGTCATTTATAACCTAAAAGCGCCAAATTAAGCAAAATTATATTGAAATGACACCTGTGTATTGAATTTGAAGAATACTTTAACAAGGGTAGTTATCTGTATGACAATGCACCTAAAATAATTTTCAAATGTATCTATTATTTCTATACTTAACACGATAACGAATTCTACGTAAACGAAACCGCGGGCAATCCCTAGTACATATAGAAATAAATAAGGGAAGGTAAGTTTCCATTAGTGTACTGTGTAAAATAACTATTTACCATTGATAATAATTTTATAAACGCTTTGCGTATTTTTAAGGGCACCGCGCTAACCGCTAGCCCGCGACCGTCGATCGCTGCCTCCTGCCACGGCGCACAGCGCGGCGCGCGCAAACGCCGCGCGTTTGAAATGTAACTTAATATAAGCTCGGAATGCATACTTACGTATCAGTATTTAGTGTCGCCGTGATTTTATATTTCTAATCTTTTGTGTGAGAAGTAAGATCTTTATTATGACCGTGTAATATTAACTCTACAAACTTTAATTCAATATTGGCTATACTGCTTAACGAGAAATCAATATCTAGACAAGCACATTGTCTACATTTCTAACTTTTTACATGTATACTAAGTTGATAGATAATATCGTAATTTTGCAATATCAGCTACTCTAATTCTGTATTTACATAATAATTCCTGTTTTTACGTTCACCAGAAAGCAGCTGTTCCAGATTTCTAAAAACAGAATATTGTGAATAAATTAAAGTGTTATTGAATATGTTAAAGTTTTTTGTAACTTTAATTTTATATTTACATAGTTATTTAGCAAAAATTGAAAATTTAAATATGGCCGAACGCTCCACCTAAAATTTTCTAACTTTTTACATGAATGTTATTTAACATGCTTACAATAACATATCAAAAAAGAAAAAACTTTAATGTTATCAAAACCCATTTTTGTTCCACCGCTGGTCTTGAATGCGAATTAAGTCCACAAATGAGAAATGGTTTGGGCATGAAAATAATTAAATTTTAAATATGTAAGTAAGTACTTTAATTAAATGAATGAGACATTCGGATATCAACTACAGCTGCATTCATGCACAAGTGGATAATATGGCCTGTGGGCTTCATTGGCGCCATTCATTTATTACGTAACGTAAGACGATTTTTGCCCGTTTTTGACCCTCTCCCTCCCCTATGTAAGAAAAAATAAGGCTAAGAATACAGGCTGACCCCTCCCTCCCATATAGTTATTACGTAAGAATCTAAAGGAAAAAAAGAGTACTTGTTTGGTTTTTTTAGTGTTTATTAAAAAAAAACACTATTTTGGAACATTTATTTGTACAGTCACCTGCAATAATATTTTACTCTTCGAAGGCCGCAAAAATATGTGACACCTTCTTATGGCTCTACAAATAAGATCGTGTCAGATATTTTTGCGGCCTTCGTAGTGTAAAATATTATTGCAGGTGACTATACCTACAAAGGTACTGGAGCACGTTTAAGCTAACTCTGCGTCATGTTTGATATAATTTAAACGTCATAATTTCGTAGAAATTAAAAAAAATCGCATCTTTGTGATCTTACATAAGAACCATGAAAACCCCCTCCGAACCTTGTAAGAAAAAATAAGATATTAAGTATGTTGGACCCTTCGAACTCTTCTCCTTCCTTAATTGTCTTATGGTAACATTCCATTTCTAACCGCAGCTGCACTACCAGTACTGGGGCCAAATTCGACATGTACAACTGTCAGATTTCGCATCCACGTGAAATCGTTGATTTTAGTAGTAGTAGTAGTAGTAGTAGTAATCACTTTATTGTACACAACACAGGTTTTATTGCATACCGAGTATTGATTCCATCAACGGTGGATAATATCATTTGGTACAACCAAAACTCAACTCTAAACTAAGGGTAGTTCGGTTTGGTTTGCTTGTCACCCTAACTGTGGATTGTTAATGTCAAATTTTGACATTGTACGTATTCGAGAACTTATGATTTTTCCCACAGCAACGGGAGATCAACACGATACGTCAAACGTCGCTTGTCGAATAGGGGTCCTGAACGCGTCGCTGTCATTGTCAATTTCCATAGTAAAATCAACAGTAATGCAGCTGTCGTTGGAAATGGACTGTCACCTTTACGTAATAAATGAATTTGCTGTAGCGACATTATTACGACAGCGTTGATGCCGCCGCTGTATCTTTCAATTTTCTTGATACATAATAATATGACCGGTCTGGCGTAGTGGGTAGTGTCCTTGCCTATGAAGCCGATGGTCCTGGGGTCGAATCCCGGTAAAGGTATTTATTTGTATTATAGACACAAATATTTATTCCTGAGACATGGATGTTTTCTATGTATTATACTTAAGTATGTACCTATGTATTTGTCTATATAAGCATGTATACCGTCGCCTAGCAAGCACCCACAGTACAAGCTTTGCTTAGGTTGATTTGTGTAAGATGTCCCTATTTATATAATGTAATGAATGAGCGAATCAAAGTAAAGAGCACTCAAGTTGTAAACTTAACAAATTAAGATTCTGCTACGGGAAGTTATCTAATTCGCGGTGGAGGGAAAAGTCAAAACTATTTACTTCTTCTGTCCGTATTTACTTACACAGATAACTTAAGGCTTTCATTTTTTTTAAAGGGACGGCCATATAAAAACCAACCCATCTAAAAGCACATATTATATAGTTATTTGTTTTACAAGAGGGCAAATTTGTTGTTTAACCTCTCGTGCTAATATTGATATCCGAGATAGATAAGCGAAAGATTCCAAAATTCAACCACGACACGAGCGCAGCGACTGAGCGGCTACCGCGAAAACACAAATTCGCAAATTGCGGGGATCTTTCTCTGTTACTCCAACAAAGGCGTAATAAGAGTGACAGAGAAAAATCCCCGCAATTTGCGAACTTCGATTTTCGCGGTTATAGCCCTGGTTCGAAAAATTGAATCTTGAGCGTTATCTTATCTTATCTTATTGTTTTCGGGGGCCCTTGCGGATACACTTCGACCCATAGGGATCTTTTGTGCAGTTACCCCCTAGAAGAGATCCGTCAACTACTCAAGAGCTTTTCCCACCATATCCATGTGTCGGATGATGGAGCTCATGGGTAGCGTTTTAAAGTCCTTTGGTTCCAGGTATCCTGCTCCAAAGTCCTTCATTCTTTGTCTGGCGAGGGCGTGACATTCACACATTAAGTGTCTTACTGTCTCTTCCTCTTCGCCACACATACGACAAGCGGTGTTGTCAGAGTGTCCCATCTTGGCCAGAAATCCTTTGACCCCGTAGTGGCCAGTAAACACCCCCGTTATGATTTGGAGTTGTCTTTTGCTAAGTTTCCAAAGCTTTTTGCTCCAGCCGGAGTCTATTCCTTGCATAAAGAGCTTTGCATGCTTTAGACCCGTCAGACTATCCCATTCTTCCTGGTGTTTGGTCTTGGTATGGTCTTTAATAGCCGTTGTGATGGTACCCTGTGAGAGCCCCACGAATGGTTCCGGACCTATAAGGTTACTTACAGATCCGGCTCTGGCGAGTTCATCTGCATTTTCATTGCCTATGAATCCCTCGTGCCCTGGGATCCATACCAGTTGCACCCTGTTTTGCCTTCCAAGCTGGTTCAGAGCTTGGACGCCGTTATATACCAGTCTAGAGTCCACTCTGGGAGCTTCGAGCGCTTTGAGAGCGGCCTGACTGTCGCTGAGTATATAGATATTCTTCCCTTGGGTTCGCCTAACTATATTCTCATGAACACAGGCAATTATAGCGAATGTCTCGGCTTGGAAGACAGTGGCGTAATTGCCCATGCTTATGCTACTACTAAAGTCATTTGCATAAATGCCTGCCCCCGTACCAGATTCTGTCTTAGACCCATCTGTGTACCATATAATGTCGTTTTCATCAGAGATTGGTGCTTCAAGACCTTCGGTCCACTCAGCCCTTGTTGGAATTTTAACGTTAAAATTCTTATGGAACACAAACTTGGGTTGCATCTTATCGCAGCCCATGTTCGTAATCCTTTTCATGAAATTGTCGCATTCCATGTTTGTGTGTTTGGTCTTTGGCTTGCTATCGCTCCAGAGTCCTGTTAGGGTCAACCTGTGTAGCGATTTCCGCGCCTCAGATTGTATCACTAGGTGTAGCGGCGAGAGGTCTAGCAGTACCTCCATCGCCGCTGTTGGCGTCGTTCTAAACGCACCAGTAATAGCCATGCATGCCGTTCTTTGTATCAGCATACATAAGATAACAACGAAAAATTTGTATTAATTACTTTGCCTCACATATGACTAAAATGCAACTTCTTTCTTTTATCAGTTTTTAACAAACAATCAAGAGAGCCTTTTACCAGCTGGTGTGGTGAAAAATATTATTTCATTTCTCATACTCTGAAAGAAGGGTCATTGTTGTTCTAAAAGGTGTGCGGAAAATTATACGTTTCTGCACTAGAGCACTTTAGGTTCGAAACACGATTTTTTTACGATAAGCAATTGAAATTTGGGTATAAATGGATTTGTTATACAATTTCCATTCTGATATTTGACTCCCCATTCCATAAATAACGATAGGTACTTTTGCCTAATTTGTTAATTGAAAGTACTTACCCTCAAAAAATACTATAAAAAATTATACTTAGTCATGTTTTAAAATAAACACGTGCATTTTACTTTCTTCGTATTCGAAATGAAAAGTAGAGTGTTTAACTCGAGTGAAAGGCATCATTTCAGCCTCGGACTATTGGCGCTCGAACGCAGTGAAACTACCTTGGCAGAAACGAGTGCCTTTCATCCCTTGGTTAACAATCTACTATTTTTGTACCCCGCTATCATAATCCTTGTCCAATCCCTATATCCCGTCGTAAAGCTAATGTCTGCTAAAAAGTAATTAATACCTAATAATAAGGAAATTAATAAGTATCCGGGTCAATTACTTCGTTTTTGAAGTTTGTGCCGGAAAATTCTAAATGAGTCCAGAAAAAATACGAATAGGTAGGAATAGTAATGTAAATAACAGATAAACATACATAGTTTACAAAATTGTTTAAAATAAAATTAATTTTCTTCTCTTAAGTTAACTTGCATGACATACAAGGTATATACCTACCTACATCTGTGGCCTATTTTATAAAGCTACAAGTTACAATTTACAAGCGGAAGTCTCTTTCTAACCCTATGTGTTAGAACGAGACTTCCGCTTGTAAATTGTATTTTATTTTTGTATTTATAAAATAGGCCACTGGTCTCCCGCGATACAGGCCTAGCCTAGTGCGGGGACTCCCGGAATCTCTGAATGTCAAGTTGGTTATGCACAACTCTTACGAGAAACTCGTGTTGTTACCACTGTATTTCTGTGCAATAAAATATTTTTTACTTTACTTACGTATTCGTAGCAGTACTAGTAGGTAGGTATTTACATTATATTATCAGTGCTCCAATATGATCTAACGAAAAACCGGGCAAGTGCGAGTCGGACTCGCGCACGAAGGGTTCCGTACCATAAAGCAAAAAAAAACGGAAAAAAATGCAAAAAGAAAACGGTCACCCATCCAAGTACTGACCACGCCCGACGTTGCTTAACTTTGGTTAAAAATCACGTTTGCTGTATGGGAGCCCCACTTAAATCTTTATTTTATTCTGTTTTTAGTATTTGTTGTTATAGCGGCAACAGAAATACATCATCTGTGAAAATTTCAACTGTCTAGCTATCACGGTTCGTGAGATAGAGCCTGGTGACAGACAGACGGACAGACGGACGGACGGACGGGCAGCGAAGTCTTAGTAATAGGGTCCCGTTTTACCCTTTGGGTACGGAACCCTAAAAAGGTAGGTACCTCTTATGCCATGCCCTATTAAGATTCGGCAAGTTATCTCATTCGCGATTAATTCTCTGGAGTTAGATTTATGATTTCTCTGTATCTGTAAATACAATAACGCCATACGATTAAATAAATAAATCTCATTCGCGGTGGAAGGAAAAGTCAAACTATCTACTTATTCTCTCCGTATTTAGGTACTTAAACATATACTTAACTTAATTTCATTTCTTTTTTTAAAGGGACGGTCTTATAAAAACCAACCCATTTAAAAGCACAGTGTTATGTAATCGTATGTGCTTTTCAATGGCTTGGTTTTTTCAATGGGACGATAAGGTTTTTTATAAGGCCTCTAATAAGATCTAAATAAAAAGGTAGGTACCTGTTAGGGCATGTTATACATATTTTGGCAGTTTATTTTTATAGCGGATGGCGCTGGAGCTAATATACGGCGTTGCATGAACAAAAGATTTTCTTTGGCAGGATTGGTCCTTAGGACCCAGGGATGGATTCAAGAAGTGGAGCCACCGAGATTTTTGATGTAAATTTTTAAAATACTTTTTTTTTTATTCCTCCCCAAATAGCAAATCTATGTGCTATAAAAGTTGAGAGCACTTTTTTATTTTCGCTTTTTGGTGCTATAAACGGTGTAAAAACAGTCGAATAAAAGTCCTGTAAGCGTTTACTCAACGCGAAAAGGCGCACTTATACAGACTAGAAGTGTTATAAAAATAGAGTAAGCGCTGTATAAGAAGCAAATCGATGCTGTAAGAGTTGAGTAAAAGTTGATATAAAGCGCTTCTAGTGTTTTAATAGCAACGATAGTGCTTTTATTCGATTATTTGTTCTATAAACATTATCAATTTGCCATTACTCAGTGAAAGTGTTCTATAAAAGCAGCCGCACTGCTTTTTCTCGGCAAAAATGTTTCGTAAAAGTAGCCGAATTGCTTTTACTCGGCATTTTAAATGTGTAAGAGTGCAGTAAATGCTTTTATTCAACAAATATGTGCTAAAAACGATCTCAGGTAAGCGATTATATTTCAATTATTTGATTAAATTTGAGGCCTAATCGTCTTCACGTATCTAATAAAACAAAAAGGTACTTAAGTATCTTTTTACTGCTGTCATCCATGACATTTATTTTTACCGTGATTGTGTACATAAGTTTTTACTGTCTGTAAGTACACGTAATACAGTAAAACCTAGCGCGAAAAATACTTTATTGATAAAACCAAAGGCACTGGTTCATATATATTCATGGGCCGCCTATTTTCTTAAATTTCAATAAAAAAATATTAATTAAAATAAGTAAAAATTTGCTTACACGATCTAGTTTCTGTTATATCTCATTAATTCGACTATAAGTCGAGTAACTGCGTTTACTGCTACACTTATAGCACATGTTGTCGCCATGTTTATGGATTTATAGTCCGGTGGCCGACTGCATGAAACCCTACCTGATAAAAAAATAGAATAATCCTACTCTGTGGGGGTAGCTGACTTTTAGCAGCTTCAACTGCTCTTGGTCGGCCGTGGCTTAACTTGGCAAATTTTGCGCAAATAGCAAAAAAGTGGTACAAATATTCATCAAAAAAACAAAAGTGGTCAGCTACATCCTGTGTTGGCAGGTTCCTGTGTCCGACCGAATTTGTGGTACCACGTGAGCTACAATTTACTTCATCGAAAAATAGAATGTCACTTGTATGGTAGGATTGCTGCCATTCACATTTTTCTTAATGCAGACGGACTGCAAAAGCTATCAGGCTAAGGTGAGGCCGACCAAGACATACGTCAACAAATTTAATGTAGGTATTACAATCAGTTTTTTTCATTCTATTTTTCGATGAGGTAAATTGTAGTTGTCACGTGGTACCACAAATTCGGTCGAACACAGGAACCTGCCAACACAGGATGTAGCTGACCACTTTTGTTTTGCTGTCCTCAAAGGCAGCTATCCTACCCTGCAAGTTTCATTCTATATGAATTTTTGTGCCACTATTTTGCCATTTACGCAAAATTTGCGAAATTAAGCCGCGGCCGACCAAGAGCAGTTGATGCTACTAAAAGTCAGCTACCCCTACAGAGTAGGATTTTTTATTTTTTTATCAGGTAGGGTTTCATGCAGTTGGCCACCGGACTATATTGAAACGTACAACATGGCTGACTTGTACTGTAAATGTAGTTCAAAACTCTTTAAAAGTACTCTAAGCTGAATACATTTTGAATAAAACCTGTAAATACACTTCAGCTCCTATAACAGCGGTTTGAGCCCCATTACCCGAATTATGATATAAGCGCGCTGTTACAGCAGCATTGTTGCCAAATGGTTATTGGATTGCTTTTAATAGGCTTTTATAGCAACAGAGAAGAGAGTTGAGTAACAGTTGTATTAAAGCGCCTTATTCAGACAATTAGTTATTCTATAGCTGTTATATGATTTTAATAGAACAATTATGCTGAAAAAGTGATTTAGTAGCGCTAATTCAGCATTTATTAAAAGGTGGAATAAAAGTGCTAAAAGATAGTGCTATAAACGTTTATACGACATGATTATAGCACTAATTAGCGAAAATTGCTAAATAGTCGAGTTAACCGCTATTATACGATATATTGGTGTTTCATCAACCTTAACTCGGCTGTTATACGATTACAGGCTGAGTAAATCAATTCTTATACGACTATTTTGCTAGTTGGGTCTTCACGCTTAAACTACTGAACCAATTTAGTTAAAATTTGGTACAGAGATAGTTTGAGTCCCAGGAAATAACATAGCATACTTTTAATCTCAATAATCATCCCTTAAGGGTGTGAAAAGGGAGGAGGAAATTTGTATGGGGATTCAATAACCGCTGAACCGATTTAGATAAAATTTGGTATAGAGATAGTTTGAGTGCCGGGGAAGAACAAAGGATAGTTTTTATTCCAAAAAAGAAACCTTAAAAATGAAAGGTAAGGTGTAGGATTGTATGGGAATTCAATAAACGCTGAACCGATTTCGATGGAATCTATGTCTACATCTTTGATTTAGTTGAAAATGATACTAAACTTGACTTAGAACCTAAACTTAATTAAAAAATTATTAACCTCAAACGATGCAGACGCTTAACCCCCCCCCCCCCACCCACCTGCATCAAAAATCTGGATGGCTCCACTTCTTAAATCCATCCTTGGGTCCTAAGGACCAATCCTGGTAAAGGAAATCTCTTGTTCATGCAACGCCGTGATTGACCTTTTTTTGCTCTGAGCAAACACAACTATTAGGGTTTTTCCCTACTATAAAAAAAACCTTAGTATTTAAGGTGCTTTCTTGGAGCTTGCGAGTAGGTAAATAATATTATACGAGCATCAACCGAACGTTTATTATTATTATACAACTTTAAGGCGGTCACTTCAAAGAGCCATGTGGTGATTCCATTGCTTTGTAATTCTCCGAAATTGCCAATAAACAACTAGCGCCAGGTAGCTGTGCTATTCCCAAACATTTGGCAAAACAATTCGAACACATTTAAAAAACTGCTTTAACCTTTTGGACGCTAATGACCGATATATCGGCACCGCAGGTCCAACGCCAAAGACGGATTAATCGGTCACAGACCGCAGAGCAACATATAGGGTCATTGTGCTAGTTTTCGTCCGGTGTCAGTTTCCGTCCACTTGACGAAATTTGAGTATAAACCTTCATTGCTGCACAATTTTGGACTTATTGTATCCTTAATATCTAAACAATTTATCTATCCACATAAAAATTATATTTCGCAAGTAGCAAATTATAAATCAAATGTGTTATTTACCAATCCGTCAAGTGGACGGAAACTGACACTGGACGGAAAACTGACGCAATTACCCTAGACCTACGTGCGACGTGCGTATGCATAAAGTTCAATTTCAGTTTTGACACTTCGGTGACGTGTGATGTGTGAAATTTCGCGTTTCTGAGAGAATCCAAATTTTGACTAAAGTTAAGTGTCTTGAGAGGTCTTCTTATAAAACACCGATGAGGAGGTATTTACTTTATTTGGTTTTACAATTACGAGTTTAATTAAATATTATATAGATTAGAAGCGCGAGGGTGTACCCGTAGACCGGTACCAGGCGTGGCCCACTCCGCGATATCGTCGCTTTTCAACAGTAAGTACACTACAAGTACATCCGTCCCACACCAATTTTGGTGGCTAGCCATTGGCCGCGCGTGGCGCTGTCGCCACCTATATAGTGGCCATATCTGTCCTGATCGTAGACGCGTTTTGTTAGAGAGTGAGTCTTCTGTACCTAGTACTATTATTTATTCTGTGCCGCTACACCAATACCAATACAAGCGATTTGGAGCTCACGTGTGACCGTGTCACTGAATTGCTGGATGAGAACTCTCCTCCGGCGAGAGCTTGCTTCTTTCATGCCTCCCGAAGGGAGGCATGAGATGCCTTCCCATCCCTTTTGGGGATTTTTGGCGGTCTCTAATCGCCACCCGTAACTACGGGTGGGTCTGTTTTGTGCCCTTATTCTAAGGGCGGTGGCTTCTGCGCCATGGCTAGCCGTGATGGCCTGTCATGGCTTTAGTTTCTTCTTTATAGCCTATCAGCAGCTTTGTGGCTGTGGGGCCTCGTAGCTGCTGTGGGCTGACTCCCTCTGCTTCTTGCGCCGGTGTCCCAGGGGGGGAGCTGGCGCTGTCGGCGGCTGTCCGGAGGGCGTGCGTGGAGCGGCGCAGTGCCCGCTGAGTGGCATCTTCTTCTTCTCCTTCTGGCACCCGCGCCCTGGGGGCGCTGGCGCTGGCGGCGGTTGTCCGGGGGGCGTGCGTGGAGCGGCGCGATGCCCAGTGGGTGGCAGAGACGCGAGTGTGCGGCGCGCTCGGTCGTCTTGTTCGGGCGCAGCTGTGGAGCTGCGACGGTTGCGTGGGTGGGGCCGGTGTCCGCGAGAGCAGGTGCTGGCGCGGGAACCGGGGGTGCTGGTACAGAGGCTCCTCCGGCGCTCGGGGTTGCTGCTTATATTCATCCCGAAAGCATGTGAGAAGATGTCTGTCGTCACGTAGGCCACGAAAAGTTTCTGGAGCGTTTGTGCAGTCGGTGCCATTAAGATAACGAAGAGTCGATCCCGTGGGAACAGCACTGACAACTGCCATAAAATAGGTGATGCATTACATACGCCTGTCCTTGTATCAGAGGGTGCGTTTGTTTATCCCATTAGTTAGGTGCGTCTGCATTCCTTCAATCGACGTTGACGATAATCTTTAATGTCTTGTTATGGGTGCGTTCCTGGAGGACGGGGGTAAAATGCGAAAAAAAGTACATTATGACTTATTTATTTAATCTTTATTGCACATAAGGAAATACACTGTACAAAAGGCGAACTTAATGCCATAAGGCATTCTCTACCAGTCAACCTTTAGGCAAAGCAGATAAGTTGTAGGCGGTGCAGAAACATGTGGTATAGATGATACAATTAGGTACCTGTACGAACACAATACAATCATAATAAATGCACTAACATAAACATACATTATACGAGTATAATATATATAAATAATATTCATACAAATACATATGCATATACTTATAATTATAACTTAAAAAAATGAAAGCACAAATCCGATTGTATAGGCACCGCTGTTTGGCTGTGTGTGTGCCTTAAAAATGCCATCCTATTCCCGAGAAGTGTGGTGTTTTTCAAAAAGACGTACCCACATGTCGAAACCTGCACATTACTTAAAAGCTATTGTTCGGAAGACCCGTTTTTTTCTACAACCTTTATAAATCTTTTTATTTTATTAGACTGGCAAAGAAAGGCGGGTATTGTTTTTTTTTAAGTTAACAATAACCCTAAGGTTTTGCCAGGCGTTAGCCAGATGAGGGATAGGTTAGAGTGCGTAATATTTATTACGCGTAGGTAGGTAACTAATAAAATTAAAATGTGACGTCCCACGGGTAAAGGTACCTTATGGCGGTTGGCGCTTACGCTATTATTAACGCCGCTCCAATATTATTGCGGCGCTATGCGACGTAAGCGCCAGCCGCCTTAAGGTACCTTTTTCCATAGAACGTCACAAATAACACCTGTTCCGTGCAAATGGCGGATTATGGTGGTGCTTATATGCAGTTATTTGGCTCACAAGGGGGCGAAGTTGTTGTTTAACCCTACGAGCTTATATTGATAGGTACCCGAGCAAGCCAAAGAATCCAAAAGTGAACTACGAGCGTAGCGAATCGTTCGTAAAGTGGAATCCTGAGCGTGAACGTTTCATCAGTTTATGAAGAATAAGGAAGATAGAGTCCCATACAAGCTGGCGTGGGGAAAAATTATTGGCAAATGCGAGTGAAAAAAAATCGATACATTCTTAGTTCGCCATTCTAGTTGGTTACATTGTTAAAAAACCGGGCAAGAGCGAGTCGGACTCGCGCACGAAGGGTTCCGTACTATAATGCAAAAAAAAACGGTCACCCATCCAAGTACTGACCACTCCCGACGTTGCTTAACTTTGGTCAAACATCACGTTTGTTGTATGGGAGCCCCATTTAAATCTTTATTTCTGTATTCTGTTTTTAGTATTTGTTGTTATAGCGGCAACAGAAATACATCATCTGTGGACTGTGAAAATTTCAACTGTCTAGCTATCACGGTTCGTGAGATACAGCCTGGTGACAGACGGACGGACGGACGGACAGCGAAGTCTTAGTAATAGGGTCCCGTTTTACCCTTTGGGTACGGAACCCTAAAAATAGATGGAGATCGTTTTTTTATTATGTAAGTATTTATTTTTCACCTCAACAGCTCGAACAAGGGTACTTTGCTTCTTAAAAACAGTGAGCAAAATCGCATTTTGCTCACTGAGTGAGACAAAATGTCATTCAAGTGACCTTTATAGTCAAATGTCATTTCAACATGCGGGGTCTAATACAAGTTCGATATACTTGGGTTCTATTATCTCTGTCCCTCTAGGTATGTTCTCACTGCTTAGGGTGAAAAATTTTGTGTACTACACGAGATCAAAGTTATTTACATCTCGTGCGCTTTTGAATCCCTTACTACGCTCAAGATTCTAAATTAGATTCACTCGCCACGCTCGTGAATCTATTATAGAATCTTTCGCTTGCACGGGACTCAAAATAAGCACTCGAAGAAATATCAAACTTTGATCTCTTGTTGTACAAATAACTATTAAAATAACATTATAATTAGGTTTGCATTGGACCCAGCAAATTCAGGCTGCGTGATTGTCAAACTGGATGTGAAAAACGCGTTCAACTTCCTGGAGCGAGACGTTTTGCTAAATGAGGTCAGTAATAATATTCCAACGCTCTTCCCTTTTCTTCACCAGGTGTATCAACTTCCTTCCAATCTTTTTCATGGTTTCCGACCGTATCCTTTCTCAGGTAGGTGCCCAACAGGGGGATCCTCTCGGTCCACTTACCTTCAGCCTGGCAATTCACAAAGTCATCACCATAAGCGTACGCACGGTGGGGCAAGTGGGGCAACTTGCCCCACCCTGGTCTGTGGTCTGACGAGAAGCAAAATTTTTTTAGGAACAATTATATGGCACAATTGGAGGAAAACCAGATGAAGTGGAGCAAGACTTACTTATCCTTTTGCCGCGTCTAAGGGATTTGGGGCTGGAGGTGAATACCTCTAAATGTGTGTTTTTCCCCTGTGGGCCAGAGTCTTCGTGTCTTTTCCCTCGTTTCTCTTCTTTACTTCCTGGCCTCAGGCAGCTAGACACCAACTCATTTTATTTATTGGGAGCTCCGATATTTCCGTCCGCAGTTCCTGAAGCGCTACGGGTGAGCAGAGATCTTCTTCAGCTCGCTGGCGAGCGTCTCAAAGAAATAAGTCCGCATATAGCTTTGGTCCTAATGCAAAAGTGCTTTGCCGTCCCGAAAATGACGTACCTGCTACGTACAGCCCCAGTTTGGCAGTTCCCGGATGAAATAACTTCCTTCGACGACACCATTAAAGCCACGATGGAGGCGGTTGTCAACGTCTCTCTCAGCGATGACCAATGGAGGCAGGCGGCTTTGCCGGTCCGGCATGGGGGCATTGGGGTGCGACGTATCGAGGACGTAAGTCTGCCGGCCTTCTTGGCGTCGGCCCATGGGGTGGCCATCCTTGAATGGCGACAGGGCGAGCATACCTTTCGTGGCCGACGCGCGCGAGGGAGTGGTTGGCTCTCAATCCTGAAGCAAACGTGCCGGAAAACCCGAAGGTTCAGCGGGCGTGGGATGACGTGGGGTGTAAGGGCACGCTGAACGGACTTATTGGGAATGCTGTGGGTACGGAACGCGCAAGACTTCTAGCGGTATCGCAATCAGAATCCTATCAGCAGTTCCTCACTTCCACAGGGGCATGGTTGCATGCGCTGCCTTCTCCACAATTAGGCACCCTGCTGGATAGTGACTCATTGCGGGTGTACGTTGCTCTCCGCCTGGGCTGCAAGGTATGTGAACCACATATATGCATTTGCGGTACCATGGTGGGGGCCGACGGCCACCACGCTCTGAGTTGCCGGCGTTGTGCTGGCAGGCACCCGCGTCACCATTCCCTCAACGATATAGTTCAGAGGGCTCTCAGGTCGGCGGGCATTCCGTCGGTACTCGAGCCTCCAGGCCTTAGTCGCACGGATGGCAAAAGGCCTGATGGGCTAACGCTCGTACCGTGGGAGAGAGGGCGGTGCTTGGTGTGGGACGCTACGTGTGTTAGCACCTTCGCCGCCTCGCATATCAGTCTCAGGCTGCAGTGAAGCGGCAGAAGTATGCTCCCAGCAGGGTACATTTTTGTCCCTTTCGCGGTAGAAACGGTGGGCTGCTGGGGGGCGGACGCGAAAAACATGGTGCGCGACATAGGCCGTCGACTTAGGCAGAAGGGGGAGGACCCCCGCTCCGAGTCGTTTCTGGTGCAAAGGCTATCCATAGCCATCCAGCGCGGCAATGCCGCGAGTATTATGGGCACTTTTGCACCTGAAACGTCTAGGAGCGGCAGCAATGTTTAGTTAGTAACTTGTGTGTGTTTAGTTTGTAAGTATGACTAACTGTATGTATGTTTATAAAATATTAACTTCTATGCATTTTTTATCCTTATAAGAGACAATGCCAATTGAGATACAAAATTTGATAACTTGATATTTAATTGTAAAAGAAATATTTTTATAATATGTAATATATTCCGTCCATTGGGTTTTTTTTACAAATTAGGTAGGTAAGTAGACGTAGACACACAACTTGTGTTGTCAATGCAAATAGTCGATGTGCACTAATCAAACTTTTAAGTTCTAACTTCCTTTTATAAGTATGCCAATAATCATTAAACAATCATTAACATTCAGTCAGTCATTAATGTCATTAGCTAATATGTGTGTAATAGAAAGTAAAAACCAACAATTGTCGAGTGAATCGTTATATCGAGTGACGTTATAATGGAGTTTACACTGTATACCTCTTTGGCTTTTGACGACCTGTCTGGCCTAGTGGGTAGTGACCCTGCCTGCGAAGCCGATGGTCCTGGGTTCGAATCCCAGTAAGGGCATTTATTTGTATGATGATACAGATATTTGTTCCTGAGTCATGGATGGTTTCTATGTATTTAAGTATTTGTATATTATGTATATACATATATCGTTGTCTGAGTACCCACAACACAAGCCTTCTTGAGCTTACTGTGGGACTTAGTTAATCTGTGTAAGAATGTCCTATAATATTTATTTATTTATATTTATTATTTATACCTATATTAGAAAACAAGTAAATTGCGATTTTGTCGGTGTTGTTGGCTTTATGTAAGGTGGTGTTACTAGTGTTCAACATGCGAATGCCCAATAGAAGACACCCTGCTGTCACCTCTATTCACAATGACTTAAGTTTCAAGATGACATATGTATATACTGCGACCGCGTCGAGCACCAGTACCGTGGACCTTATATTATTACTATGCAATATTTTTTTAGTAAACTTTATGGACTTAACTTTGAGGTCTTGTATTTTTTTACTAAGTATTCCCATATATTTTTAAAGTTTCTAATTTATTGTGATAAATTGCTAATTTTCATTTAGTTATAAAACTTGTAAAATTCAACATGACGTGTCAACAACCCTATGTAATGAATGTATATACGGTCAAGCAAATTTTGTCTGTAGAAAAAGGCGCGAAATTCAAATTTTCTATGAGACGATATCCCTTCGCGCCTACATTTTTCAAATTTGCCGCCTTTTTCTACTGACAAGATCTCCTTGATCAGCTTTATCTACTAGTATTATATGTTTATGTCGGCGGCCGATCGTAAGATCAGGCATATCCTGAAATTCCTAGGCATATCGAAAAACGTGAAAATCTTTGACTCGCTCCCTGAGTCGACGGAGCCCCGCTGCGCGGGGCTCCTATTTCTGGGCAGTTTGCCCTTCGGGCATCTGAAGCAACCTAACGAACCTATCCTACCTATATATTGGTTTAATGTGACTATCGTCAAAACATTACACAGGAACATTACGATCTGCCTGATCTTACGATCGGCCGCCGACATTTATATGATCTGCGCTTTTACCTTCCGAAAGTTTCGAGTGCGGCCCGTCGACTCCGCGCCGCTCGGCCGCGCCGTGTTCCATTCCCACTCAAACAATCGTTCATTCATTAGTTCATTACATTCAGTTCAGTTCAGTCAGTCAGCGCGCGGCGATGGCGGCAAGTGGACGAGAGAAAGAGCGTTGCGCCTTGTGCCCTTGGCTGAGTTGTTGTTGTTTCAATGTTTTTATTATTAGTATTATTACCATGTGACAATGTGTGCAGAGATTATTTCAGTGGAAATTGTGTTACAATACAAGTGACATTTACGCATGGGATGTAAATTGCAATTTGCATAAAACTTTGTTGCAGGTAATTTATTCCGATCGAAAACAACCTTGGCAACTTACGCTACCTAAGCTTACTACCTACCTACCTTCTCAGAAAGGCCTCTAGGCCGAGGGTTTGAAAAATCAAAACAGCCCGATAGAGATATTTATAATATTAATCTGTGTAATCATTAAGTACCATAGGGTTAAAAACACCGAAGAAAAGAGTCGAAACGTTTGCAATGTTTGCATGGAGAAAATTAAATCACCACTCGACTTGCCTCTCTCTTAAAAACTCTGTTTTCTGGTTTCCCAGGATCATACCTAGGGTGGTGTTATATAGCGGCCCTCTCCATACAAAATAATACGGCTAAATATGGATGTAAGTAGTAGTATTTTGTATGGAGACGGCTATCATAAGAAACCAGAGCTTTAGCCGCTTATAAACTTAATTGATTACAAGCTCTAAGATGACGTCCATGCGTCCAAGGCTATAACCGCGAAAATCGAAGTTCGCAAATTGCGGGGATTTTTCTCTGTCACTCTAATTACGCCTTCGTTGGAGAAAAAGAGAAAGATCCCCGCAATTTGCTAATATCGGTTTTCGCGGTAGCCGCTCAAGTCAAAACAATGTATAGCCCGCTCCACACTCGTGCGCGAATCGCGGCGCGAAGCCGCGAACGCGAGTCTGGAGTCGATTTCGCATATCAGCGAACTAGACTCCACACTCGCGTTCGCGGCTTCGCCCGCGATTCACGCGCATAGTCTGGAGGGGGCTTATCATCAACTGAACTTGACCATGACTTGACCCTTTGTTATTAACCTCAACCAGAGGCTGTAAGTAAGCAACGAAAACCAAAATATAGAATACAATAGAAAAAACGTGTAAAAATAATAATAAAAGTACAGTCAAATAATAATAATAACCCCCGGGGGCAGTTTAGTAGTTTACGCCTAGGTGGCGATGAGTGGCGACATCAGTGGGGAGACACTCCGGATTTCGGGCAAACTCGGCTCCGTTCGACTCAGCCACCATTGCTCCGAGCAATTATTAGGGTTGACACAACTTGACGTCCCTTTGCGTGCACGACCACAGATAAGGGGTCATCCATTAATTACGTCACACGAATTTCTAGGTTTTTTGACCCCCCCCTCCTTGTCACACTTGGTCACATTTGGCAAACCCCTCCGGGTAGTGTGACGTCACATTTTTTCTACGAAATCGCCAAATCGAATTAAGTAAGTACCTAAGTATTATTAATATTTTATCAAAATATTTTTGACGATATAAATATTAGTAATTGAATAACCCAAAACTGCTTAGGAAAGAAAATTAAACGAATAAAAACGATTATCGTTTTAAAAACTTGTTATTTAAATGTACAGCGAATAAAATAATTTAAATAAATTTTCGGTTACTGATGAAGTTAAAGTGACGTCACAAAGTTTGTGTCTCCCCCCTCCCCCATGTCACAATATGTCACATTTTCTTGACCCCCTAAACGTGTGAAATTAATGGATGACCCCTAAGATGATAACTTGAATTTTGACAACCCTAAATCGAAAGAGTTCGTGCCATAAGTTAGAAAGGGATATCATGATCTGACCCTGAATCGCTGTCAAACTTCGGTTTTGTAGGAACTTAGAATGTGTCCTTTATGTACGGTAAATAGTATGTACTACGATTTGTTCTGTGCCCCTATTTCAGAGGGCCAGATAGAACTAGGGTCAGGGAGAGAAATTTCGACAGGAGCCCAACCCTGGGTACTGAAGGTCATGATAAATTTTTCGTTCGATATAGGGTAATTGCGTCAGTTACAGTCCGGTGTCAGTTTCCGTCCACTTGACGGTATAGTAAATAATACATTTCATTTATAATTTGCTACTTGCGAAATTTAATTTCTATGTAGATTGATACATTGTTTAGATATTAAGGATGCATTAAGTCCAAATTTGTGACCGATGACCTCGCTGTTATGAATCTTTACCGATAAGTAGGTAGGAAATATAGCAATTGCTTATAAAGTTGATAATTGTGAATCACATAACTCATTCGTGGTAGATAACTGACAGGCGTACTCGTATTCTGATTTTAACATGTAATAGGTTAAGAATTAGATTCATTGCTATTCCAGATCTAAATCTTAACCTGTTATTGAATTCAGAATACGCCTGTGAGGATTGCACTTTTTACCAACGACTGTGTAATGTTTGTTTATGTGGTACCTATTTTTTGTTCCGTAGTCATAATGGCAAAAACGGAATCCATAGTTTCTGTTTCTGTCTGGCTACTGAAATACAAACAAAGTTTTGGCGGGAAATTCAAAATCTCTTGGGCTGGTCACACTTTATGAAGTAGGAATTATAGTTTTGATTCAAGAAAATATTTTTGATTTTCTGTGCACACGTTAAGGTACGGAAGTAGCGTGCGGATTCGTGACATGCAAGATATAGATTTGCTTCGTATGCAAAAATAAAATACATACCTACATATTTTAAGTAAATGCACGTGCCTGATATGTAAAATGATTTATAATAATTCATTGTAGCATAATTATTACACGTATTTTGGAGTTAACTTCTTAAGAATCGTTTTAATATACAGAATTTCTTGTTTTTCGCACTTGTATCGTAAATAACTAAGTACCTATTATAATCGTTCGTAATGAACTCCAGTCGTGCGTCGTCTTAGCTGACACACACACTTTTTTTGTACATATTGAGTGAACTCAAGATTCGTAATTTTAATTTTAAATGTTAATATATTTTTTCCTTTTTTCCAATCACAATGAAAAAGTCAACGATGATCAACTCTAGCCGACGTGGGACTCGAACCCACATCCTATAGTCTGTATTTTTAGGTATTTAAATAAAAGTAAACAAACAATTTGTAAATTTTCGGGTAGTTATAATATTTATTGGCTAAACGACCAATTACAAAACCGCCTGTATCAGTCACTGAACGACCTGACTTTAACCTACATTATTTGATCGTGTAATGTTTTCATCTACCCTCAACTAGCTTAAGGAGCCATTTGAGGGTAGATTTTGTTTACTTTTATTTAAATACCTAAAGATACAGAGTATAGGATTGCCGGTCCAATGCGTAACCAATTTCGCCAGCTCCCACGTTGGCCAGAGTTGATAATCGGTGATTATTTCATTGCGATTGACATCTGTATATGGGTCATTTTTGGACCGTTAGCCATATTGTGCGAGGTGATTAAGTAGGTCATACTGAGCAACTTTTTCTATGTGACATGGGACCAACTCCGAAATCACAAATATTTTTTTGGCCGTTTCATACATTTTGGTCGAGTGGATATGTCGACGTTTTCTATGGGAAGGCCAATTTTTTTTTTGGGATTTCGGGGTTGGTCCCATAGAAAATGTTATTCAGTAGGACCTACTCAATCACCTCGCACAATATGGCTAACTGTCCAAAAATGACCCTGTATTTATTTACAATTTTGTAATGTTCTTATTTTTTTTTAAAGATTATTTTCATTTTATTGTTCCAGATGATGTCAACCTGCAATGACACCCCGACAATGGAAAATAGTAAGTCATTACAATCATTTTAATTGAAGAGAAAAGTTGATGATCGCTTCTCTATACAAACATAGTCCCCTTTTTCCTCTCTGGATATAAACTTTGTGTTATATCAAGTGTTTAATTATTATAAGAGTTACCTAGGGGCTACCTACCAAACATGTTTATGAAACCATTGCATCTTTCAAAATGGTCCAACAACCAACAGATCTGAAAGATATCTCATTCAATTGGTATTTTTACTATTTTTATTTATTAAATAAATATAACTAGACAGGATTAAAAATTGAATTAATAAATAAATACTATGGTACCGTCTTACACTGATCGACCTAGCCTGGACTCAATTTTATGCTCTGGTTTCCTAGGATAGCGGTACCGTCATATAGCGGCCGTCTCCATACAAAATACTACGAAATCCATATTTAGCCGTATTATTTTGTATGGAGACGGCCGCTATATGACGGCACCGCTATCCTAGGAAAACTGGGGTTTAGGCTTGTGTTGTGGGTACTAGACGAACATATACCCGTACACGGCGGGAAGAAGTTGAAAACTCGAGATATTTTATTGAAGAAATTTGAACTTAAAATAAAATTACATTTATAGTTCAAATTTTTTCAATTACTTCTCGCCGTTTATCAACTTCCCGCCGTGTACGGATATGTAATAGATAGATGTAGAATTGTAGATATTCGACGCTTATCATTAACAGTGGCACAACTCAAAATGAAATGCTATTGCATTTAATATTCTATCTTTTACTGGTAAGATTTAAAATCGAATGGCATTTCATTTTGTTTTGTGTCACTATTCATGATAAGCAACGAATGCTAAAATACATACAAAACATCCATAACTCGGGAACAAATTATGAACACACAAATAAATGCCCTTCCCAGGATTTGACCCCTACTTTATAGGCAGAGTCACTACCGACTTGACTAGGAGGCCGTTAAATTAAATAATTTAGTTAATTAGGCCGTTAATTCCATTGCAGAACTGAAATAATATTTTAGGTGAAAGTAATGCAACCTACGGCTGCCCCACTTCCCGTTTGGACTAACCGGTATGGCCGGTTTCCAGATTATACTCGTAGGTACACAGTTCTTAGATCTAGGAGGGCCTACAACGAACACCGACGTTCGCAAATTGCGATCATCGTTCTCTGTCACTCTAATTACGACTTCATTGGAGTAACAGAGAAAGCTTGCAATTTGCGAACTTCGATGTTCGCGGTAGGCCCTCTGGTTCACACTACGTTGTGGGCCTACCGCGAACCACGTTCTAGCTTTATTTCTGTTAAAGTTGTAATGTTTGGACTAGGGATAAATTGATGTTTTTTTTTCTTACAGGTACTATTGTTGGCGAACTAGCCGAGTTTGACATCAAGGCTCCTATCAGTGTCACGATTAGTTTTGATGACGATCTCGATGAACCTGTTGTAAAAAAACAAATTGTGTCAGATGATTATCAAGAAGAGGAAACTCAAGAAACCGTTATATCAACTTTTTTCCCCATTTTGGAAACAAAACCTGAAATCCAGGCAGAAACGCCTTCTCCTTGTTTATCTAGTGAGAAACAGTGCAACGATTTCATCGTACAAAATGTTCAAGACGCTCCTCAACCTGATAACCTATACGATGGATTATTAAATAGTAATACATCTAGAAAACGAAAAACAGAAAATTTGGAAATGTGCAAACCAAAGCAATTCAAAATTTTAGATGACAAATCCGATGATAATAACTGTGACAAGGAAAATTCACACACAACTCACACCAAAAGTGATAATATTCAATCTGATCCCAACATAACTATCCGTGAACCCGAAAAACATAGCACTGTTGCGACCACCCTAGTAGGGTCCAGTCTGAGCAATAAAAAGGCTACCGATAAACAATTCGATTTATCTTCATACATAAACGAAATCTGTCCAAGTGAAAAGGAAAAAATAAGATTGTTTATAACGGGGTGCTTAGATTCGTTGTCTGATAACATGATATGTATCATGCAAGCCTTTGTCACCTATAGACAACAACACATTTCTAAAGAAGAGTTTAAGAAAAAGAAACAACAATATTTTAATTCCGCTTACAAAATGTTGGTAAAAGTAATGTTACCGGAAGAAAAGAACAAAGATTTTATACACACTTTCCTAAATAACACGCTACAACGTGGGCGTAAAAAGTGTGGTCCTTATTTTATGCCTACGTACCAAGATTATGCGAATCTCTTTCACGAAATGCTTATGTGGGCTAAGATGAGCCAGCAACCAATTCGATCCGCAATCAAAAGTGTTGCTTCAGTCGGATCAGAATTTAACAAAAATCCAGCACAAGATAAATTACAGTCTACCAACACACATAAAAATACTGCAGCGGAAAAAGTTTGCATATTTTCATCAGGTCCGCCCGAAAGAGCATTAAGTATTAACATTGATCCAACTTTTCAAAAATATTTGCACAATACTTCCCAATATGGCAGTAACGAGACAAATACTGAAAGTAATAACACCACCCAGTTACAGACGGCCGTAGCGTGCCTAACTAGATTTGTAGCCAATAGCAGCCAATCTTCAACTATCCCTTCCCAACCCAATCCTCGTCCACCGGTTATCCAACCAACGGCATCGGTAAGCTGTAACCGACCAACTGCTCAACAGGAACAACATCCCGCGGTTTCATCAAACAGCCATCAGGGTCACACCACGAGTAACATATCAAATTATAGCATTTTAACCCATCAAAAGACTGCGACACCCCTTCTACAAAAGCAATTAGAAAAGCCACCATTGCTTGGATATTTACAACAAGTAGATCATCAACCACCTTCATATGATTCTCATTTTCAAACACATTTAAAACAGGTGCAGCAAGCAAAGCTACCTTATGATCAGTCTCAGCGCTTGCGTGCACAATCCATTCAACAACAGCAATTGCCGTCACAATATAATCCAGCGCAGTATCAACAATCTCAATATTTACAATCTCAGTCGGGAATTGAGTACAATCAAACGTGGCAATTAGGCCAATCGCCTTTACCAACGTCAGCATATAACCAATCACGACAAGCCCAAGTGGGACTATTGCAGCAGGACCAATATCAACAGCAACAACAACATCCAGCTGATAGTTGGCCAACCATGGAAGAGCTCCTTTCAATGGATTCAACGCAACAGCTCCCGTATCAGTCAAGTACTGAGCAAGTAAACTCATTTGGACAATGGCAATCAAGACAACAAGCCCAACCACCACAAGCGTCTACAACAGAGTGGCACCAACAGGGGCAGGTTTACCAAGGACAGGTTCCTTCACAGACTCAGAAAGGGTCTCCCCGCTCCGCTTCCACCGATAGCGGATTTATAAGTCCATTGAATTTCAACGTGCCTACGGACCAAACCAGACAAGATTCAATGGTAATTGATTTATGTAACTGGTACGGCATAACTTACGCAGGTAATTAGAAATACGGATAACTCCAGACGTTCTTTTGAACAACGTACAGCGTGTTATCTATATCCCAGTTGCTCAAGAACTCTTGTAACCATCGCTAATTATAGCAACATTGCAAAATAATGCACTGCCAAAATCTGCAGAAGAATCCGTCTTTTCTAATTATCTAAAACATTTACAATGCGTTACGTTACTTACGTCTAATTTTATGTTTCTAGTTATTTTTCTGCCTTTACTGATCATTGAACTGTATGCACAGATGCCGACAGTATCTCATGAACCCGACACCTCCATGCCGATGATAGTACACGTCACGTCCCTCAGTGAGAAAGCCGCCTTCCTAGATATGGGCACATGCGTGGTGTGCAAGAAGAGCGCCAAGCAAATGTGCATGGGTTGCATGAAGGTTTACTACTGTAATTATGAATGTCAGGTATGTTATTATATTTTCATTTACTTACTTAATACTTTTTTAAAATACGAGCTATTTTATTCTAAACATTTATTTAGGTATCGCAGAAATCGCGAAGCGTCTGGTTGACATAACTGGTGACCGAAGAGCTGGCGGCTACCTCGCACAACGTATCAGTATTGCGATACAGCGGGGAAATGCCGCCAGCATCCTTGGTACAATGCCTCGTTTAGTTTAGGTATTATGTAAATATATTTCTTAAACAGCAAAAAATTGTTTTATATGTAGAGTTAGGAGCTTATCAGCGACTCCCACGCTAGATCATATTGTTCTAATTTCGAACCCGACTGCAGAACGGTAGCGCCATATACAGTTGGTTCCGAGTGAGAGTAAGATAGGCAATACTGATTTGTCGGGCGATACGTCGCTCGGTGATGTGTCGCTGACTTCGAATGGTGTTTTATAGAAATACAAATGTAGTGCATAATTATTTTCCATCGTGTTTTCACGGTAACGTACGAACGTGTCTCGCTATTTCAGTCGGTCTCGGTACATAAAGTAGAGATTGACTGAAGTAGCATGACAAATAAGAACGTTTCCGAGAAAAGGAAATACGTTCGATGGAAAACAATTACGCACAACATCTGTAGATCTGTACACAGGGCTATAACCGCGAAAATTGAAGTACGCAAATTGCGGGGATTTTTCTCGGTCACTAATTACGCCTTCATTGGAGTAAAAGAGAAAGATCCCCGCAATTTGCGAATTTCGGTTTTCGCGGTAGCCGCTCAGAAACCAGTCGGTCCGTCGGTCGTGTCGTCTGCATTCGCGACACGTCGCCGGGTTCCAACTTACCTATTGCTTTATTATAGATTGGAAATATTGAAATACTTTAGTAATATTATTTATTTGAGTATTATTTGTTTTTTAATTTTATGTTTTTTTATTTATTTTAGACTCTCAACTGGACTGAGCACGCGCCTTATTGTTCGCAGTAAAATACGAGTACATAATGGGTTTTAAAAGCCGCAGATTAAAAGAAGATAAAAAGACTGTTATTATTCCTAATATAATAAGAACTAGTGTAACTTGAAAATAAGAAGAAAATGTTTGTTATTTATGTGTTCATACTGTGTGAACAGCGTTCGGAGTTTGTAAATCGGATCTTGATTTTATATCTCTATGCATCACGTTCGCACTTATAAAAAGTGATGTAATAGGGTATTATACTGTATTTAAAATAAATTATGTTACACCATGCATGAAATAAAGCACCAGATTCCAAAAACATAGATAGGAGTTATTTTTACACACAAGTTCTATTTAATAAATTGGATAGAAATATAAAAAGTAGGTGTGTTGACCGTGACGTCACGATGTAATGTTTCATATAAATTCCATATTAGCAAATCGTTTTGACACTTTAAAAAAAGTAACTGATTTGACTACTTAGTAGGAAAATACCCTATTATGTATATTGTCCTGCCTGTCCCGATCTCTATCGCACGTGCATATTTATATTGCTGCCCGGCTTGCAGTGTCATTGACCTCCAGCATCATGGGCGGAATAGCAATATAATTAGAACTACGCACGTGCGATAGAGATAGGAACAGGCCGGTCAGTGCACGAAATTCCTCTTGTTTAGCGTTCTTACTTTAGTAACTGAAGCTCAAATCTATGAATATGTCAATTTCGAATGGCGCTCTTTTGTAAATATTAGATATAAGTACACATTATCCTGCCGAACCTCGTTGAAAGCGTTGAAATAGTTATAATTTGCCAGTGCCATCGAAAAGGCAAAATTGTTAAAATATGTTTATAAACGCCTGTGAAGAAATAAATAAGAAACGATATACTTACATATGTAGTTTTTGTAAGAATCTGAGTTAATAGTACATTATTGCAGAGGCCGGGAAAGGGCAATTCGTGGATGAGTTTCGATTTTGTCGGACGACGCGAAGCGGAGTCCGACAAAGAAGACGAATCCACGAATTGCTATTCCTGCCGAGGCATATATAGTGCTTTTCTCCAAACATGCGAGGAAATAAGCTAAAATAATTATTATTTAACCATCAAGCATCACTCAAATCAAACCTTCACATCCAAAATGTCAAAAACAATTTCCCTCTTTAATTAATTTTTAAAAGTTAAAGTTACAAACTTATTCTGCCATTCAGTATTCGTTCATTCAATATAATTGTGCAATATAGTTGGTCAAACCAACTTTTCAGTCAGTAAGAACCAGGAAAACTATACCCATCCTTTTCTTTTGGGTGCTAGTACTAGTGTAAGACAAAGATAGTATGATTCTCTTTGTCTATGTTTGAAATGAGAAAGTCCTTTAACAAACTATATAAGCTTTATGAACACGGATGAGATTTAAAAAAAATATAAAAATAATCTTTGATTTTATTAAGCAGTATTCGCACGATCATACACGTGAAATGATAGCTGATCGGGTCGTGTAGAAGCGGCTCGCGGCAATAATAATTGGCCGTTTGCGTTTTTTATTATTAAAAAGTAAAAAACACTACAGTAATAAGTTATTACTGTAGTGTTTTTTTACTTCCCGTCCGCTAGAACAGGACAGCGATAGTTTGATGTTTTTTAATTAGAGTTTGACATTAACGAAGAACTTCCCGTAGTATTTTTGCTACAGTAAGGTGAACATTTCCGAGCATATTGGAGAAAAGTTCCGTTATTTCTTTGAATTTTAGCTAGTCATAGTGTTATGTTTAAGATAGACGATTAATCATTTCAAGCAAAAGGATACTACTTAGGTATTGTCGGTATTTCATGATGAATCGCCGCCATTAAGATTCAGTTACAAATATATTTTATTGATCGACAATTCGACAGTGATAAGTACCTTTTGTCTGAAATCGTATTAAACTCTAAACTAAATAAATAAAAAATATTCATAAGAGCTGGCGCCGATGCCAATTAAACTAGGGACATATCGCGATCTACACTAAATAGTAGGCGCGCTTTACATTTTTCCACCTCTTAACTCAAGTCTTAAGAGGAAAGGGGACGTCCGCATCTCTATACAAACGTAGTCTCCATTTTCCTCTCTGCATACAATTGACATTATGGGATATTTTGATTATTGTAAAAATTGGGAGCGAGACAGATTTCATAAGTACAAATTTTTAAATGCCTCCTAAAAGGCGATTTCGCGCGGGTCCTCCACAAATGAAATCCCGGTTTTGAATCGGGATTCAAATGCTGTACATCTTCCATGTTAAATACCTGATTTTAAACAGATTCAAACTCGGAAGTTTTAGAACCGTGTTAACTTTTTATCAGATTTACAAAACGAGTTTAAAGGGACAATTAAGCTACTCCGTACTTCATACTTACTGCACACTGCGAGAAAAGTGATATATAGTGCTATCTTTAGACTACATTTACTCTCTAACATAAGTATATCAATGTCAATCAAATCGGAGTCGGACAGTTGAATACCTTTTTATGTAAATATTTATATCGAAAGACTTGAGCGCCCCGTCCCAAGGACAATATGAGAAAAGCCTTATTATATTATGAATTATCTCAGATGATTTTTTCGGGTTCGGGCCTGTTGAACAAAAGGTATTGTTTCCTTTATGCAGTGGTTACACTGCTTACTGCGAGTAGCCCCGACATAAGTAACGGGAACAAGCCCGTTTAAAAAGCAAATTTACTATTATATTTATATGGTTCAAAATCATGAAACAGCCCATTCGGAGATAACATATTTTGTTATCTCCGAAGAAAAGACCACCTTAATTGTTCTCTGAATGAGCTGTCACATAAATTAGAACCTTAATACTATCACGATAGTTGCTAAATGACATGGTTGCTTTGGCACGAGCTGAAGACCGCTCTTAAAAGAAACAAAGGCTTATGTTATGTTTAACAGATTAGGGTCCGAGCCCGAAAAAAACATCTAAGATAATTCATACTATACCATTACCACTAATTTCCATTACTGATAAGAGATTTTTATATTTTTACGATTAAACGTCGAACCGTTTATATGTTGTTGTTTTATTTTAGTTAGAACGTCCAACCTTCATGCTGGCCAAATATAAACTGGCCAAACTGACTCACACATTCCAAACAAACTTAAACTGAAACCGATAAGCCAATAAATAGGACCAATAATCCTAACCAACTTATGTGACTTAACTTGTGTTATCTAACTTATGTGAGGCACGAAATGCAAAGCAATATTATGGTATCGTGTGGCGTACCTATCCATCAACTCTTTACCTCAGCAGTCAGCAGTGAGAGTGTTTGCATGAGGTTTTGTCTAACTAACTATTTTGGGTCTTGGCCTCCGAAACGAGAGCGTGCCACCTGTCCCGATCCTGCGTATGAGGTTTTGGGTAACTGGAAAAGGACAAAACCTACCCCCTACCTAATACCTAAGTGTCCCAAGTATGTAAGATAGCGATTGTACAGTTTGTCGTCTGCGGGCGTTTGGAATGAACGACTCACCGTGCCGCGCATCGCACACTCGTCGTCCCCACTGATAACGAAACGGGTTTTTAGCGATACAAACATAACATCTTTTGTAACTGCGCTTGAGTCTATAGATTGGAGAGGCATAGTGGCTAAGCACAAGGGCAATTGCAATCAATTCGCAACTACAATTGTTAACATCTTCACATACCTGCTCGAGATACATTTTCCATTAAAAAATATAAATACTCATCCCAAAAAGAACCCACGGATCGATAAAGAACTTAAAGACTTTCAATTGTTAGTTTTCGATTTTATCAAACAAATACCCAGGTAATATTTCCTTACATGACGCTACAAATGAAATAGTTAAATCATACAATAACAAGTTAAAAAGTAAACGTACCATGTATTTTAATTTATTAATCAGTAACAACCCCAATAAAAGTAAAGCAATGTGGAAGGCCATAAACATCGAGCTAGCTCGGGCGCCGCGCCCGCGCGTCGACTACACCGAGCTGCTGACGGACAGCGCCGGCCGCCAGTTTGCAACCAAACAACTCGCGGTAGACGCGCTCAACCACGAGTTCGTAACGGCTGCCACCGCATGCGGCGCACCCGCAGCCGATCACAGCGGCTGTATCTCTTCCTTATCTGACGAGAAATACCCGTGATAGTTCTATAAGACTCAGGCCTTTTACACCAGATGAAGTCGCAAACATATTTAAAACTTCTATCGCAACAAAAAACAGTACCGACGTTTACGGCCTTTCCGCTAATCTTTTAAAACGAGCTAGTCCCGCAATTAGTTACGTTCTTTGTGAACTGTTCAATGGCTGCATGCGTACAGGAGTATACCCAGAGAGTCTGAAAAAAGTAAAAATAAGCCCCCTTTACAAAGGTAAGGGTAAAAAATCAGTAATAAAATCTTACCGCCCAATATCCCTGGTCCCAGTGCCCAGCAAATGTTTCGAAGTAGGTATAAACAAGAGGCTACTCAGTTTTTGGACACAAGGGAATACACTGTTGACTGTCGGACAGCCAATATGCCTACCGCCAGGGCAGGTCCACCACAGACCTAGTGCGAGAGGTAGTGCGCTGCGTAGTGGGCGCTCGCGAGACGGGGCGCCACGTAGCTGTTATCTGCTGCGACCTGTCCCGTGCCTTTGACACGGCAGACCACGTAATCGTCGCCAATAAGCTGGCCCACTACGGCATCCGAGGCCCAGCCACCAAGCTAATATTGTCCTTTATGTCTGACAGAGCGCAAGTGGTGGTAGGCGACGGGGGAAAGGTTGTATCTGCAGAGTTACAAAATTTGATGGGGGTCCCTCAAGGGTCATGCCTCTCCAACACCCTGTTCAGCGTTTTGCTGAACGATCTGCCCAAGGCGATAAAAGGCGCCGATATATTCATGTACGCAGATGACGTCACGGCAGTCGTCAGCACTACCGCTGGGCGGGAGTTGGAAGTGGCTCTAAACCTCGTCATGGAGCAATTACACCAATGGTTTCAGAGAAACGGCTTAGCTCTAAACAAAGAAAAAACCAGCTACATGGTATTAAAGCTAAACGGCCATACAAGCCCAACCATGAAGGTGTGCGCCGGCGGTGCCCCTATACAGCACGTGAACGGCGCACGCCTGCTCGGCTTCCATCTAGACAGCGCGCTAACATGGGAAACGCACATCGACGAACTATGCAAGAGAGTGGGAAGTGCGTGCTTCGCGCTGCGGCGGTTGACGATTACCGCCGGAAGGGGTGCAGTGCGACAGTGCATTCGCTCCTGACTTACGGCGTCGAGCTGTGGGGCCGTGCCTCTGACTGGAGACGTGTGTTCTCGCAGCAAAAACGCGCCATCCGCGCGATGGCTGGTAAAGCGGAGGATGCCCCTGCGCGTGACCTCTTCCGCGACTTAAAGATCCTGCCTCTGCCTTGCTTACTCATCTACCAGGTTTCAGTTTTCACACACGAGAACCTCGATATGTTCAAGCGCAGAGGAGCGAACGCCAACTATATCCTGAGCCAAGCCAAGTCAGAGCGATCTGTGTACTATTTAGGCCCCTCGATTTACAATCGCCTGCCTAAGTCGGTTAGAGATGCAACTTCCACCGCGGCCTTCAAGGTCAGGCTTAAGAAGTGGTTAACGCAGGAGACATTCTATTCATACGACGAGTTTTTTAGTCTGTCGATTGTTGATTAGGGGAGACCGGGTATGGAAGTCACATTTTAGTTCCTTTGCTTTTTTTAATACTATTTTTTTAGTTTAGGATGATCAATTGTATATTAATAGATACTCAATTTATCGTAATTTCAAAATAGGTTCATACTTTGTCGCTAACATGACGTATTAAGGAAATATGTTCTTTTTTATAAAAAAAGAAAAGTGTGACATTCAACCCCGTGTCAGGGATGGTTGTCACAGGGGTTGGGGTAAATAGTCACATAGTAAAATAAGAGGGAAAATAATAACACACACATAATATTAACGAACATTTTTCATTTATTGAACATAAAAAATGTTTTATATAATTAACTTTAACTTAAAATAACGAAACGACCTGTTTGTAATCAATAAACTGAATTTTCTCAAAAACAATTCGTTCTCAGCGATTAACTTCTACAACATTTAATGTTATTTGAATATAATCAAGAAATTAACAAAATACTTGTTCGTAATGAATAAAAACTCTCAACAATAAAAACCAGTTTTTAAATAGTTGGTTGCCACATGTGACTACCAGCCCCAGTCGATCTGAGACAACCTGCCCCTAGGCACGTTTTAGAAAATTAACCTTACAAAATACATTTAAATGATTGTTCCCACTAAAACCCTTCTAACAATACGATGACACACAAAATTTACTTTAATAATACATGGAGAAGTATATTCATATGTAATATTTAGGCATACTTATGAGATTTGACACAGATGCACAAAAAAATACTTTCATTGGCGGAAAAAAGTAAACGCGCCTGGTCCCGTCACGACATGGCGGAGTGGACTGAGGTGAAGTAGGGAGGGTAGTATAGCTCCCGCGATTCTACGACACCGGTCGATGAACTCGTTCGTACGTTTAGTTGTCAGTTATGGCCGCTGTGACAACCAAACCCGGTCTCCCCTAATTGTTTAAAATTAGATAAAATTGTTATGACATACATATTAAGATATTCAAATAAACAAGAAAATAATGGACATACAATGCGAATAAACTGTAGCTAATTGGATTAATTATATTCGTTAGCTATTTATTGGCTTATATAATTATTAAAATAGTATTCAATAAAATGTTATTTTTTACACTATGGTATTGTCAACATTGTACCTACCTCGACATGTAACAATTGTTATTAAATATATTTCATTTCATTTCATTTCATGAACATGCCATTATGGAAAATGTGACTTAGTTTGAAATAACGAGTTGGTTGTGAAAGGTACCTACGCAGCTACGGCAGGTGTGGCTGACGTTCTATAGCCTGTTTTTACCTATACATAGCCATGTTACAGAATAAATACTACCGTACAGAAATGACACTTCCTACAAAACCGAAGTTAGACAGCGATTCAGGGACGAAACATGCTGTCCTTCTCTTATGTATGGCACTATCCCTATCGGCTATTTAAGGTTGTCAAAAATTATCTGTGGTCGTGCACGCAAGGGGACTTCCAAGTTGTGTCAACCTTAATAATCGCTTGGAGCAATGCTGAGCCGAACGGAGCCGAGAATTGCCGAAAGGAGGTGTGTCTCCCCACTACCTATTATACTTTCCTCGTATTGGAAATGAAAAGTACCTAGAGTATTTAACTACAGTTATAATAAGTACCACTTTGGCCCAGGCAAATCACATGTGTTTCACCTCAAAATGAGAGATAAGCTGTGGGAACCCATATACTACGTAGTCCGCACATTATCTTATCTCATTCGGAGTTTGACCCCCTTTGCCTGAGCCATCCATTGTTCGCACAAAACAAAAGCTTTGGAATTCACTATACGATAGTAAAATCAAACACTCTAAAGGCTCCGCCACACAGGCGCTTTTTGCGGGCGGCGCGTGAGCGGGGCGCGCCGCTTTTCCACATAACGGCTCGGCCACGACATCGAGCGATTTGCGACGGCGGGAGCGATAACTATAGGTTGGAGCGTGACACAGCGATCGGACCTTTTGATCGGTCGCTTGAAGTCGTGGCTGAGCCGTAAAACGCTCACGCGCCGCCCAGAAAACGCGCCGTAGGTAGGTGTGTTATAGAGGACAAATGTTTCGGGAGTATCTGGACGGATGTCAGTGTGGTAAGGACATTTATTTGTTTAGGCATTAGTTATCGCAAAATTAGTTCTACATATGTAGTAGGTATATGTTACTGGAAAAGCCCCAAGTACGGTGATATAAATAAATAAATAAATATCGATCGACGAATCAAGCAACATACGAGTATAAACTAGTTTGATGTATTCAAAAAGTACTTAAAAACAAAAATACAGTACCTACGTAGCAGCCCCCTTTTTTAAATATCTTTCGTTAAATTTAAATAATCACGATTATTTAGCAGTCCACCCACAAGATGGACGGACGACCTTAAGGTTACCGGTTACCGTTAACAATTGTTAAGGTCGCCGCCGCCGGAAGACGTTGGATGCGGGTCGCTTCCAATCGGTACGAATGGAGGTAGGTTATACTGATAACACTTCAAAATACACCAGATACACACGCACTGGCGTTAAAAGACATCGGCCCGATGCAAGTGCAAACATAAAACAGTAAATTTATGACGGTCTGCTAATGCAAAGGGCGACAGGTAGTTGCATACCAGACACACAATAGTAGATAGTTAAACCAAGGGATTAAAGGCACTCATCTCACTCCAAACCTCGGCAGGTAGTTTAGCGTTATAGTCTAATCTCGTTTAGTTAAGACTAAGTATTTGTGTAGTATGATTAGTATAAATAATCTCAGCTGATTTTTTCGGGCTCTGACCCTAATCTGTTAAACAAAAGAAATTTTTTCTTTTATGCATGGTTACAATGCTTACCGCTATAATAGCCCCGACGTAAGTAACGGGAACAAACCCATTTAAAAAGAAAATTTACCATTCTAATTATTTATGGTTCAAATTCTTGAATCAGCCCATTCGGAGATAACACGTTTTTGTTATCTCAAAAAACAAGACCACCCTAATTGTTCTCTGAACAAGCTGTCATATGAATTTGAACCTTAATACTATCACGATAGTTGCTTTTTAGACGTCATGGTTGCTTTGACCGCTCTTAAAAGAAACAAAGGCTTTTGTTTAACGGATTAGCACCCGAACTCGAAAAAATCATCTGTGATAATTCATACTATAACCACAGAATAAATAATAGTACTAGGTACAGAAGACTCACTTTCTAACAAAACGTATCTGTCACGATCAGCACAGATATGGCCGCTAGGTGGCGACAGCGCCACGCGCGGCTTATGACAAACCCCAAAATTGAGGTCGAACGGATGTACTTTTAGCTACCTGTAGCAAAGCGACAAAATAGCGGAGTGAGCCACGCCTGCTATAACTGTAATAATGAAAGTATAGGTATTCGAGTTTGCTTTACTTAAAGAGAAGGCGCTTGACCTACCTACTCGTACACCAGGCCCCTATTTCACCAACGTGACAGGCGCGACAATTCGACGAGACTCATTGTTGCTGACGTCACAGGCATCCATGGGCTACGGTTATCGCTTACCATCGGGCGGGCCGTATTCCTGTTTGTCACCATCATTGTAGTATTTAAAAAAACTTTATTATAATGCTCCATTTACTAAATGCCCCAAATAAATTTGCGTTCAAGAAATCTGTACGGTCTTTCTTTGCTGTTAGAATGAAGGATTCCTAGTAGTGTTAAATTCGTTTATATAAATTATTTATTGTATGTATTATGTGTATTAAGTATATTATATTAATTGTATGTAGTATATGTATATATGTAGGTGTGTTAGATTTTAGATTAGCTTTAGTGATTCGTAGCACCGCCCACAATCTCTCCGCTTTGCCTTAAGGTTGACTGGTAGAGAATGCTTTTGGCATTAAGTCCGCCTTTTGCAATAAAGTTTAAATAAATAAATAAATTATATCGGCAAAAAACAGCTATTTCTCTTGTGATGTTTATGATGATAATGATGACAATTGTCACAAGATTTCAAAGAACTTTCGGTAGGTAATTCTTGACAGCAAATGAGTTCTGTGTCGGAATTTCGTGACAATTGTCGTATTTCTTGTGACAATTGTCATTAGCTTCGCACTTCTAGCTTCTACTTATTTACTGGCGATATAGTGGAGTTTTTTTTTTAATTAACATGTTGGTGGCAAACAACCACACCGCCCGTCTGATGGTAAGCGGTTACCGTAGTCTATGGAGGCCTGTGACGTCAGTAACAGTGATGTCGACAAATGCGACATTTGTCACGTTGGTGAAATAGGGCCCAGCTGTATCTGGTGTATCTCAAGCCAAGTGTCATCACTGATAACATTCACTTGAAATACATCAGATACACACACACTAACGCACTGGCGTTAAATTAAAGGACATATCGGCCCGATGCAAGTGCCAACAATAAAACAGTAAATTTATGTTATGACGGTCTGCTAATGCAAAGGGCGACAGGTAGTTGCATACCAGACACACAATAGTAGATAGTTAAGCCAAGGGATGAAAGGCACTCATCTCACTCTAAACCTCGGCAGGTAGTTTAGCGTTATAGACAGTAATATGGTTACCTATAGTCTAATCGCGCGCTAATCTCGAAAACGGCTTTGACGATTTCGATGAAATTTGCTATGTGGAGGTTTTCGAGGGCGAAAAATCGATCTAGCTACGTCTTATCTCTAATAATAGAGATGGTACCTGTAAGTACGTGTAATAATAATTGTCTGAATAGAGAAGGAATCGGACATGTAACCAGTTCGGTGAGATGGTATAGACACAGAGAAAGATTGCCAGAAGAGCGAAGCTGACAGACACGAGAGACACCATAGTAGTGGAAGAAAGATTTTAGATATTCTGAGGACTGAGAGTCGTTAAGAACAGAAAAAAGGGTGCAGGAGCATGCGAATGTTGCGACGAATACGAATAGGAAACCAGCCAAGTTTAGAGCGGAATGGGGAGACATGATCGTATTTACGGAGACAGAAAACAAAACGAATGCAATTATTCATTTAACAATCTAATTTATCCAGGAGCTCTTCATTTAAGTCAGGATAACACACATCACCGTAGTTGATTATTGGCAGTATTAAAGTTTATACGAGCAATATTTTTGTATTAATTAGTAAAAAGTGTTCAAGCCTGTTGAGAGCATGAAGAGAACCAGTAACTTTACGGCTTATTTCAGCTACCTGTGTCCTCCAGCTCAGGGTACTATCCAGAAAGACACCCAAGTCTTTTACACTTTGGCTGTAGGGAATAGGCGTGACATTAAAGTATACAGGAGGTGTAATATCGACTATAAGCAGCCGTTCAGTAAACAGCCGGCCTAGCCAAGGTTACAATCGCTATCGCTTCGACAACGAAAAGCATTATGTCTCTCGATCACTCTTCCATATAAGTGCGACAGTGACAGTTGCGTTTCGATCGCTACGGAGCGTAAGCGATCGGCATCTTGGCTACGCGGCCAGTTCAGATGGGTTAACGAATACTCATAGACCGAACTTCTCAGACCAATGTTGGATGTGTCTGAGATCCAGATTTAGCTTATTAATGGTGGCAGTAAGGTCATAGAGTTGCAGGCAAGTTACAGGTCGTCTGCGTAGAGATGGTACGAGCTGCGAAGGTCGGGAGTTATAAAATTGACAAATCGTCGGGTGACAAGCAAAAGTCACTATATAAGTACCACCACAAGTTCATAGCCATAGTGAACCATATTAGTAGTAAAAGAAGGTTGATTTTTGTTTATTTTTTTTTAGTAATTAGTGACTTTTGCTTGTCAAGTGACGAAATATAGAAAATAATAGGGGTGAAAGAATTTGAGTATTTAGTATGTGGAGTGAAAAGGTTAAATAGGTATGTTTAGTTAAGGAAAATTCACCGATTCCGGCAGCATACAATTTTATTCACCGCTTGCAAGAAAGAATGGGCTTAAAAATTTCGTAGCCAGGCTACAAAAATAAAAAAAGGTAGTATGTCACTGTCACTAATGAATACGTCAAACGTCAGTCAATTGAGTTTTAGTACACAACAGAATTAGGAAACTTATGATTTATTATAAAATAAAACAAACATAAATAGTTGACAGCAATGACGAATATAGAGAGATCGTTAAAATCTACTCATCACGTTCCATCGTGATAACTTGATAAGTCTTTAAAAATGGTAGTGCGCACAGGAAGTGTCAACACAGTTTCTTGTTTCAAATCTCATTTAGAAGATTTAAGATGTGGTACGCGGCTTTAGTTAGGTTTATTCGAAGAAGGCTCGTCTTAGGGATAATATTTGTATCCTCCCTGACTTACTGCATCGTCAGTTTATGGAGAGAGGTTAGTTTTTATCACTCAGTAATTGCACATAAATTCTTCACGTTTGTATAATTTTGTGTTATGAAGCTACTTTCGTTTTACCGTTCTTTAGTCTGTAAATCTCATACCAGTTTTTTATATACACTTTAAATTGTTAAGTTTTTGTAATGAAGAAAGATACAATACATTATTGAATTGACAACATATTCATGAATAACCTACTTATAGCGCATTACACTCTTGTTTTCAATAAACTAATTATATATTGAAACCACCATTTAAATTGATCTCAATTATTTGCAGGGTGGAAGCAGGAACATGGCATACCAGGACATCATGATTGAGAGAAAGCCATTTGTGTGGCGAACACTACAAGAGCACAATGATACACTAGATAATATTGTGTGTAGGAACTCCGTACAGGGGAAAATCTTCATAGTTGACGATAGAGGTAAGAATTATATGACCAAATTTACAAAAAACAAAGAAGAAAAATTCAATTGTAATTTACATTCATAAATGTAAGTAAATTATTCTTAGTTGTAAAAAATGCCACCTGATTTTGTTTTTAAGCGCCACTTGCACCATCCCACTAACCCGGAGATAAACCGTTAACCCAATGTCAAATTGTACTGGTAACCACACAGTGTTGTAACTCCAGATTTAACCAGTTAACCCTGGGTTAGTGGGATGGTGCAAGTTGCCCTTAGAGAATTAAATTTATTCAAATTATGTTGAAAGTAGTGCAAAATTGCACTTCACTTTAATGGAATTATTTTATAAATTGGTAATGTACTTTTGAACTTTTTTTTATGAAATTTAGATGGTATATTCAGCTAATAATAAGAATGTCAACAAATAAACTTTGATTTTGCCTTCCTTATTTTTTCTTTGTAAATTCCAGGCTATGTATGCAAAAGAAACCACATGAACAAGAATGGGTGCTGTGACCCGGACGCCGAGTCGACCAAGAGATACGGCTGTGACAGCTGCAAAGAGAACCATTGCTGTGTTATCTACGAGTTCTGTGTCTCGTGTTGCTTAGACCCGGGCAAGGTAATGAGCCTACCAATTCATCCTTAGGGGCTATTCATAAATTACGTCATTTCAAATGGGGGGGGGGGGGTGGTCTGGACATCGAATGATTGTAGCACGACGTAGGAGGAAACAGGTTCATTCTAAGCATGATTTTTGGGGGGCCGAAAATCGTCAACAACAGATGACGTAATTTATGAACAGCCCATTATCAAAGAGATATTTAGCAGGGATGACGACTCATGTTGAATTTCATAACAAAACCTACTTAGATCGAAAATGACTAATTTATTACAGTTAATTGGACATAATATACGAAAATGGAAAAAAATGCAAGACCTCAGATTACAAAATCTTTTTCAAGTTCTAAAATCGAAAAAAAATTGTAACTATTTTCTAATATGTAATTCCTTACATTTTATTTAATATATTGAGAATAGGAGTCTTCAACAACCATTTCTTGATAAACTGAATAATTTCGGAAATAATCGCTCGCGACTTTTGATCCTTGATCATTTAATGGTTTTTTCTTTTTTCAGAGGGACATGTTAGAATTGGTGCTATCAAAACTATCAGCGGAGGAAAATGTTTTATTCCGCTCACTATCAGACGACTATGAGTTGTGCTTGACCAAATGCCGTACCAGCTCGCATAGCGTACAACATGAGAACTCCTACAAGGACCCAACACACAAGCACTGCTTTGGGGACGAGCCCCCAGGAACGAGAAGCCCTGATTAACAGTTGATTAGCTTTACGGCAGTGGTTCATTTTGCTGTATTTTACTCATGAGGGTTTTTTGACAGGGCTTTATATCGGCGCGATTCGGGAAATGAATTAGAGATTTACTAGATATGAAATAGTAAAAATATGTGACGTTCCACGGCAAAAGGTACCATTGCCCCGGCTGAATATTGGAGCGGCGTTAATAAATAAATAATAGCGTAAGCGCCAGCCGCCATAAGGTATCAAAAGTTCAATAACAATAAAAGAAGTGTGAAATGAGCTTTAAGTTGTAAGGATCGGGATAACTCGACCGTCAATCTAGGTGGCAGCACCGAGATGCTTGCCTGACATCTGTCAAAGCTGTGAAGTTCTTGAAAACCCTTAGCAGAGGCCTGGAATGTTTTCAGTAACATGAATCTAAGGAGGTATTATGTACTTAGAATCTGAATTTTTTTCTTCTAGGTTAGTTCAGCAATATATTGAGCCACACTAATGAGTATTTATAGTTACCATTCATCAGAATGTTCTTGTCAAAATATGTTGTGTCAGCGCTCGAATTTTGCAAAAGATATATTTGCGCTGAAACATTATATGCATACCTACATATATATTTTTACCGATATGTGGTACCAATATATAACGATAACTTATTAATCAGGACCTCTAAGATTTTTAAATTTTGACTGGACGTTATACCTAATGATGCTTGTGCATATCTTTTTTTCTTAAATTATAAAATGATACTGCTGTTTTCAGGGCGTAAATGAAGGTTAACGCAATTTAATTATAATAGTTTAAAGTTAAGAAACATAGTTAATATTTAAATGTCCTTGCCAAAGTTGGACTGCGGGGTGGTTTTCACATGAGAACATGCAGTTTATAATAATTAACACATAGTAAATAAGACTCAATTTAAATATTAAGCTAAACTGAGACAATTTAACAAAGACATTACAATTTTTACAAACTCGCGGTCTCTGCAATTGTTATAGATGGCGCCACTAAATATTTTGTAAATAAATATTCACCCCCTTAGTCATAAACGTTTACTAAAGTTGACATGCCGATAATAATCGTTTGTCCCTTTCCATCATACCAATACGTCGGAAAGGGACACACGATTGTTTGCACTTGTAACGTCGCAAGACAAATTCGCGCTTCGAATTTGACATCAAATGTAGATGGGGATATGTACATTAGGGTGGTATTCCACCCATCCAATTTCTTTGTCTAATGTGTATTGTGTCTCACATTTTGCTTTAATGAAAGAGGAGACATTGGACAGGTGGAATACCACCCTTACCAGGTACGGCAAAAGTTGACATTTGAAGTACCACAGAACATTATGGTGCCGATTGAATACCTCAATTTTCAGCTGTCAAACCTAGAGGCAAGATTTTTTTCTTAGATTCATAAAATCAATGAATCTTCGCTTGTATTAAATGGAACTGAGACATTGGTAAATGTCAGTGACAATTAATAAAGAAAGGAGTTTTTGCGTAGAACACATTTAATTTATTTGACGTTCATAAGCGCATTCTTTATCTTTGTTTTGTCTTTATTATCAATTAAATTTTGTCTATGATATGAGTATTTATACGTAATGTCCATTAAATTAGTTATTTTTTTCCTGAAAAGTTAACGGTTTCAGAATTATGACTAATGATAATCTGACAATCGTTACATTATGACTTTCGATAATTATGTCAAACAAAGAATCCGATTTTGGGTATATTAGTTTGCTTTACAGAAGACAAAGGAACATATCACCCAATCATCAAGGATTTTATTGCAGAGAATCGATATACTTAATAGGAGTATACATATATACAAAGAAAGTTAAAATTCGCACAAGCACATCCACCTTAAGGGCGTTAAGGCAAATACAATAAATGAGAACACCAAAATATTTTAGTACGTAAGTGTGAGATTATCGTTTAGTTAGGCAAATGCAAATGTCTTTACGAAAGGAATAGACAGTAGGTACCTATATACCTGGTGAATTTCAAAATAAATAATAATTGTACACTGGCGTTTAAAAGTGCATGGAGATATTTCAATCGTAATATTAAGGCATTACGGTTGACATCTATCCATGCACTTTTGTACGCCACTGTACATTTTAAGTCTTAATTCATCCATAATTAATTGATTCTATTGAGTTACGAAAATTATTTAAATTGTAACGTATTGTATATACCTATGTCAAAGAGAATAGAGTGTTATATAGAATGTTATAGAGAGTTAATATTAATATTTAACAAGTTAAAACATATCAGTGAAATAATAATAATCAAAGTCAAATGGCGTTCTAACAGTTTTAATCGTCTGTCGAAAGATGGCAGTAAATGTACTGTAGCTACATAATTTACCATGACAGTAACTCGCTATTTCAAATTCTCTTTGCCTATGTCATACACATAAGTTTAGGTATAGCTTACGCCAAAGAGAATAGATAGTATAGAGGGCTATTGCCAAAGTAAATTTTGTAGTCACGGTACATTTACTGCCATCTATCGACACACGATTAAATCTTAAAATAATCAAAATATGTTTACGGATAAATGATTTTTAATTTTTATTGTTCCATACTGACCCATGTTCTTTCACTGATATGTGTTAAAATTGTTTAATATCAAACGGTGTCGTCAACGCCATCTAGCCGAGAATAGGCCAAAGGTGTGTGCGCCATCTACTCGAGAATGACTTTTTCTTGATTTCCGAGGCAAGTTTTTTTCTTAGACTTTATTTATCTTATACGGAGTTACATATATATATCTCTGGCTTACGCCAACACAGTGACATGCATGTAATTTTAAAAATACAAATTTTCGTAACATAATGGAATCGATTAAATTAAGGCTAATTGCAGTTCTTAACTCTGTAATTTTTTTGCAATTCATCCAACCGACTTGCGTATTATATTACATAGTCTAAGGGCGGGTATAGACGGACTGCGGCCTGACTGCAACTTGTATGGGAATGGAAACTGCACGCCGACGGAAAAGTTTCCAAAATGGAAACTTGCAGTTGACGTACAGTCGGCGTGCAGTTCCCATACAAATTGCAGTCAGTCTGTATCTACCCTAATAGTAAAATAAGAGTGAACTGTAAATATAGCAGTAACTGATCGAAAATGTAGATTGTAAGATTGACCTAGCATGGTATTTTTATACTATAAAATTTAATTATAAGATATTTATTTAAAGCACATCTACATCACAAATGTTGAGCCAGTCGTGCATATAAACTTTGAATTTATATACTTTCTATGTAATGAATGATCTTCAAATCAAAACCATGGTTGATGGATGCTCGAAGTGACATGTAAGCAATTTGCAAATAAATCCTATTCAATTGTTAATCAATTTATTTTTATTTTGTATTCCTAATATATAATAACCATTTTTTTTTTTTAATTTTTGCAACCAGAACGCGCAGAACTTCGTCCTCCGAGAGCGCTATTCGACTTACATATATGTTTTATATTAAATAATAAATAGAGTATAGTTGTCAAGCGGACCTCAGGCTCTCATGAGCCGTGGCGAAATGCCGCGATAACGCGAGAAAGAAGAAGAAGATTAAATAATAAACAGAGATGTGACGAATATTCGGTATTCGGCATATTTTTCAATGTTCGTATTTAGCCGAATAGTTCGGTTCGAACTGCCGAATATTTACCGTTTAAGGTGGTTCGCTTTTCATACAAAATTCAATCAAAGCTCATTAAGTAACTACACACTATTAGTACACAAATATTTCCGCATTTATCTTCTTTCGAATATTCGTTTGCGCGAAATTAACAGGAAAACAATGTTTCATACAGAAATCATGCAAAAATCATAGTTAACTTTTCATCAATTTTACGTATGTGTGTGTCACAAATGTCGTGTACAGATACATTTGCGACGTTGCCATACCATTTCCGACGTTGCCGGGCTGACCACGGCTCGAATTTGGAGTGCCGTCATGTTTAGTGCAATTTTATTGACACTGATATTTGACAGGTAGTTAATTGACCTAAGCGAGAAGTTCGTCAGCTTAGCTAAGAACTATCATGGCGTGTTATGCAAACAGTCGCTTTTTTGCTTGCAAACGGAAGATTCCCGGTTCGATCCCCAGTAATTGTATGCTGGAACATAACTTTTTGTATTTTTGTTACACCTAAATTTCGTAATGTTTTTTTATTTTTATTTAATTTTTCTTATTATCATAAATCGATTATTAAGTATGGGCTACACGTATTCTTTTATTTTTACAAAGATAATTAGAAATTATACTCTACCTAATCTCTCTGATTTTTACAATCAGGACATCCTCACTGCAATAAAAACCGGGCAAGTGCGAGTCGGACTCGCGCACGAAGGGTTCCGTTCCGTGCCATAATGCAAAAAAAAAACAAAAAAAAGCAAAAAAAAAAACGGGCAAGTGCGAGTCGGGCTCGCGCACGAAGGGTTCCGTACCATAAAGCAAAAAAAAAAACGGAAAAAATGCAAAAAGAAAACGGTCACCCATCCAAGTACTGACCCCGCCCGACGTTGCTTAACTTTGGTCAAAAATCACGTTTGTTGTATGGGAGCCCCACTTAAATCTTTATTTTATTCTGTTTTTAGTATTTGTTGTTATAGCGGCAACAGAAATACGTTATCTGTGAACGCTACGCTATCACGGTTCGTGAGATACAGCCTGGTGACAGACGGACGGACGGACGGACAGCGAAGTCTTAGTAATAGCAGAGATATATATAACTCCGTATAAGATAAATAAAGTCTAAGAAAAAAACGTGCCTCGGACGGCCAAGGAAAAGTCGTTCTCGAATAGATGGCGCCATTACCTTTTTACTATTCTCGGTTTTAACTAAAATGGAATTGGGCAGGACATGTTGCTAGGCAGAGTGATGGCAGGTGGACTAAAATGTTAACAGAATGGTGGCCGCTTTCAAATGAAAGAAGCGCCTGGCGTCCGTTGGCTCGTTGGGTGGACGACATCCGGAAAATTGCGGGTCACTGCTGGATGAGATTAGCTCAGGACCGGGACAAGTGGCGTACTAGAAGAGAGGCCTATGCTCAGCAGTGGGCGATAAAGGGCTGATATGATGATGATGATGATGATTCTCGGCTAGATGGCGGTAACGACACCGTTTGGTATTTAACAATTTTAACACATATCAGTGAAAGAACATGGGTCAGTAGGGAACAATAAAAATTAAGAATCATTTATCCGTAAACATATTTTGATTATTTTATACATTTTCAATTTTATTTTAAGTTTTAATCGTGTGTCGATAGATGGCAGTAAATGTACCGTGACTACAAAATTGACAATGACAGGACCCCTCTATACTATCTATTCTTTTTGGTAATAGGGTCCCGTTTTACCCTTTGGGTACGGAACCCTAAAAAGAAGTGTATAAAATTTCCTGTGGTTAAAAATAATGGAATCTTGACGTGTCTTTTAATTGAAAAACACATTTTAAAAATAAGTTACGGCAAATATGTAACAATTATAAATCTAATACGATCATTTATATTCTTCTGCTTTCATAAGTAATCGTTTTTGATTTTTAAAAAACCTGATAACACTGAGTATGTGGGGGAAGCGCTGCTGGCCTAGCGGAAAGCAATTCGGAGGTCGCGGGTTCTAACCCCGGCTCGTACCAATGATTTTTCGAACTTTTGTACGAAATAGCATTTGATACCTACCTATTTATACACCGATACCTATTTTTCAGTGAAAGAAAACAATGTGAGGAAACCGGACTAATCCAAATAAGTTTACTCTCTGGGTTGGTAGGTCAGGGCAGTCGATTTCGTAAAAACTAGTGCGCATGCCAATTCTGGGATTAGTTGCCAAGCGGAGATTGAATATCTGGGAGACCGACCAAAGCTTACAAAACATAAAAACTCAAAAATGCGCGTTTTCTCATAGACCTAGCTAAGAGATCAAACCCCTTATAGCAAATTTCATCGAAATCGTTAGAGCCGTTTCTGATACCATCCAAATATATAAATAAATAATTATATATCTAATAATTGCTCGTTTAAAGGTAAGATAACACAAAGGAGAAACAAAAAGAAATTACCTACTCGCACCAGTCTTGAACCCCAATCCTCTTGCACGTATTTCCACGAACATACCGTTACGCTATTGCAACATACTTATGTTGTGTGAAATTGTCTACTACAAGGATGACGGAAACACCCAAGGATTGCGTGCGACTTGCAATCTGGAGGTCGCGGGTTCAAATCCCGGCTCGTACCGATGAGTTTTTCGGAACTTATGTACGAAATATCATTTGATATTTACCAGTCGCTTTTCGGTGAAGGAAAACATCGTGAGGAAACCGGACTAGTCCCAATAAGGCCTAGTTTACCCTCTGGGTTGGAAGGTCAGATGGCAGTCGCTTTCGTAAAAACTAGTTGCCTACGTCAAATCATGGGATTAGTTGACAAGCGGACCCCAGGCTCTCATGAGCCGTGGCGAAATGCCGGGATAACGCGAGGAAGAAGAAGACAAGGATGACGGAAACACTGTTTGCATGTGTGAGTAATAGTAGGAAAAAGCGTGACAGCAACACTCCGTCGAATTAAAAAGGTGGTTTTTGCGCAATGAAGTATTCAATGTTTATTTTAATAGTTCAATATTTACTTAAAGAGTGCGCGAAACATACTTTTAAGTATACAAATACCAAGACCATTTCACAAAAAAATAAAATCTGAAATTTTGCAAAAGTGGTGCCATCTAGCGAGAGTTAAGTTTTGAGTAACCTAGGCGAACCACCTTAAACAAATTATTTTTTATGGGCGTCCGCTAGCTGGCGCATGTCCATTTCGCAGTTAGGCGTGAGACGATTCCGTTTCTTTTTAATGAATAATTATATATACAAGAAAAGTTTAAAGGTACAAGATTAATAATACCTGGTCTACGTAAGTATAGGTACTTATTGATTTCAAGATTTAAATGACACAATATCAAACAAATCTAAGTCGTCATCTGCCTTTATTTATTTACATTATTATCTTTCTAATACCTTAGCGTTACTATTACATTCTAGAGATCTTGCTCAATTACGATAGAGATATCCTTGTATCGCGATTTGCCATTCAGTCAGTCGGCACGACCGCGGTACACCTGACGCATTATAAACCACTACAATGGTTAGGTGAGATTACAAATTGTTTATTTTCAATTGTTTTGTGTGTGTGATGTGACTGATGTGTCAAGGGAAATTGTGAATAAGTATTTTTTGGCAACATTGCTTTAATTTATCAATAAATATCACAATGTTCGCGAACGTTAAAATTGAAACATTTTAATACTTTAATCGGCATTATAAAGAGTGATTGGTAGCTTTAAAATCTCACTTTATGATAAAATTTCATGATAAAAAGCATTGACGTGAGTATTACTATAACTTCATAATTATTAGGTATCCAGACACCATTGCAATATAAACGCAATAAAAATATAGGTACGCTTTGTTTTTATAGAATGAGGTAAATGCGGTTGACAAATTTAATAATATGTGATTGATAAACTTTCTTCAAAAAAGGAAAGAAAAAAAAGAAAGGAGGAAAGCCTCGTCCTTAGGCTACGGTTACTGCTATTTGCCACCGGCGGGCCGTATGCTTATTTGCCACCGATGTAGTATAAATACTTTCTGTATGTATTATTGTTAATTTTCTCGAAGACCAAATTGTGTCTGCAAACACCGTTGAAACGATTTTCATAATTTTACACATCTTTCGAAATAACATAGGCACGACATTGCAAATTGCTCGGCTTTATGTTGTATAGGTGTGTATAATTATAGTTTTCTTTATGAAGATCTTAGTAGGTAGGGGGAGTCCGAGAAAAGTGCCCAGGTGGGATATTTTAACTACGTACATATTATACTGTATTAAAAGTGCTAATATCAAAATATTTACTTTACCAGCACTCCAATATCACCTATCGATAAATCTATTAGGGCATGCCAAAAAATAAATGTTTAGCGTTTTGCACTTTTTTTAATACTTAAAGTGGTTTAATCTTCTACGTGGGTAAGTTTCCCGGACTCCCCCATCCACGGTTACGCTACGTCTTACGTAGGCGAACAACGCGCGAACGCGGCGCGGCGCGGCGCGGCGAAAGCGGCCGCCGCCGCGCCGCGCCGCGCCGCGCCGCCTGACATTCGCGTGCAAATCGCGCCGCACCGCGTTCGCAACGAGATCGCTTACGTAGGACACTTCTATGGGCATCAAAGGATTGATTTCGCCGCGCCGCGCCGCGCCGCGTTCGCGCGTTGTTCGCCTACGTAAGACGTAGCGTAAGTTTATGGCTTTATAATGAGCTCATGAAAGTCTTTTTGCCTCTTTGAGCGTGACCGTCAGTGAATTAATCGGCCATAGAAAGTTTATCGGTGGCTTATTACGTCGATGTGGTCGTCGTCGCCTATGCCCAGCAGTGGGACGTATAGGTATAGGCTTAATTATTATTATTTATTTAACTTGACTCTTAGGTTAGGATTTTAAAATGTGAGTATAAAAATACAAAATAAAAACACTTACAAAACATTAGAAAATGTATATAAATAAACACATTATAAAAAACCTAACCTAAGGGTGCCGCCGGCAGCGGGGCAGGGCCCAAGTTGCCGGTGGTCAGGGCCAGAGCGAGGAACCGACGTACTACCTTATACTTACGCGCCGTGTCCAAAATTACCGCCTTCTGCATCTATACAAACAGACTCTATCTGCATTTATTATTACGTCGTAGCGGAAGGAAATACGGGAGGGACCTTTATTTTGGTGCTGGTGCTTAACCGTGACGGTGGTCGCTGGCCTTAGTCACATCCTTGAATGTTACGTCTTATGACAGTTATTACATGCATTTCCGAAACTACACACAATCAGCGATGCGCTGAAACATAATTATTTATTGTGACGTTCACCTTCGCGGTTCGCTGATATAGGTAGGTAGGAGGGTTTCTTGTTTCTCGACCTTTTTAATTTCTCGAGGCACGGGAATTCTCGACCAAGATTTCTCGAGTATCTCGAGAAATTTTGAAAGCTCCGAAAAACACCATGTTATTTAATTTTTTTGCTTTTTTACAAATCAGACTCGTAGGAATCGTAGGTGAGATCAATAATCAAACATATGGTACATTTTTAGTCACCATAAATTGCACTTAATAATCAAAAATACAACAACAAAAAAAACTATAGGTGCAGGCGTGCGCACCGGCAATGTGTTATGCTATAGTGTATTTCTTTAGGTATTCAACAAAATGTAAACAAACTACAATATGGTATTTTATTAGGCAGCAATATTCAAGTCAATAAATTTAACTTAACAATTTAAGTTAACAAAAAACTTACATAAGTATTACTACGTAATATTAATTACTCGTACTTACTCAACGTAACAATAAAGCTGCTAAAATTGTAATATTTTGCTAATAGGAATATATTGGGATGATTTGATTTATCAATTAGTAATTTAGTTTTGTAATATTTGTTATTAAAATTTTTACATGGTCCTATAATTCGTTACAATTTTTTTTAAAGCGTTTTTCAATAAAAAGACACGAAATGAATGTCATAAATCATGATAGTTCAAAAGTTTCAAAACATGATAATCGGTTAAAGCTTTCTAGCTAGGGATACGGGACGGATCAAGGTAGTTTTTTATTTGGTTGGTAATAAAGGTTTTAAGTAAGTTCCTACCTGAAAACCTAAAAAAAACATCGTTCATATTTATTTAACTACCTAAAGAAATACATTATAGACACATCATGTGTTATACGCGTGTTATCTTTTTACTTATCACAAGAGATTTATTTCTCGAGTTCTCGAGGCATTGAATATTTTTTTCCCGTCTCGACTTAGGACAAATTTCTCGAGATTTCTCGCCTCGGGAATTCTCGAGCAGAAACCTGTAGATATAGAAAATGACGGAAATTTAATATTTCTTGTAAGGGCCATTAGAATAGACAGATTAGGCAGCCTAATATAGGCTTCGTTATAGAGCCTTAAGAAATGTTTTCTGAGGAGCTTTTAATCGTAAGGAAACAACGCGCTAAAAATATCTGCCACCCTAATAACTTTTCCAGATAGAGATGTCTTAAGTTCGCGTTTAAAATTACAATTACATGTGTTCTACATGTAATAGAGATATCTACAGTTTTGATATGTAGTTTGATCCTTTATTTTTGATGCTGGCGTACATAACACATATACCAAAGTCTAATATTGCATAATATATCTAGGCAATATTAGGCATAACGTCTGCGCAATCTGCCAAGAAACAGGTAAATAATTATGCGCATTTTTTAATGATAATTTATCGATTACGCTACCAAATTATTATAATTAGAACTGATATAGCTTTGGTATTAGTACCTAAATATTTAGATAAAGGATTACTTCCTTATGACTTTATGTACCGACACTACCGACGGTTTTCTTAAAATCTAAAAAATCACGCCGCGAGTCAGGAAAGGAAGGAAAAGCGCGCTAGGAAGGAAAAGTGGAAACATTTTCCTGTCCTTATAATTATGTTTATTATCACAATGTTCTACAATGATATTGCAATTTTTTATTAATTCCTGGATCATATAATAATCAAGTCGTGATAACACTCATATCGCATAATTATACAGACGGCATCTAGATAAAGTTTTACGCAATAAAACTAAAACTCGGTAACTCCTGAAATGATAAACCATTATTTGCTCTTTTTATAGACATGCAATACAATATACATAAGTACCTACTGTAAATGTCTCTAGTTAGCTAACAAATACAGATCTATAATTAGAAGACAAGGTAAGTATACGAAGCTCCAGGAAATAATACTATATGTATATTTACTACGTGTTTATATCCCTACTAGGTACCGATATGAACGAATATATGAATGAATGAATATTCTTTATATCAAACCAGGTCCATACGTTAAAAAAAATTAAATTAAATTATAACATTCATACACATACCTACATTACATGTGTTAGTAGGTAGGTACCAGTATGAAATACGAATTAACCTTCCTACAACTAAGATTAATATAAGGACACAGGATATAAGAAACTATTTTTAGATATGGATAGAATCAATCAATCATCATCATCATCCCCATCCCATCCCAGAAGCTAGTAGAGTAATATGTAGTACATACACGATACAAGTGCGAAAAATAGGAATTTACGTAATGGAGTTTCGATATTAGCTATTACAAGTTAATTATGTAATAGCATAAGAGATCCATAACCTTTATAATAAAGACACGCCTCTCAGAGAATAAAGTAGATGGCGTTGCAACAGGTACAAGGGTGGTGGTTAGTAATATTAGTATATGTATGTCAGCCAGGAGACAACAATAGCATAGTTTGATAAGAAATGTTACGTATTCTCTAATATTGACAGTATTGTCGACCATGTAGTGTTCGCGTATTAAGACGTCATTTCTCCTACAACCTTTTATTTAGGTACAGTCATCCAAGAAAGTGGTCTACCACTTTTCGACTATCATCTGATTGATAGAGCCGAAAAGTGGTAGAACACTTTCTTGGCTGACCGTACGTGCAATTGTTACTTATCTTATATCTGTATCTGATTGTACTGAAATTTGGCATACTTATCTTATCATTTATCAGGTACGTGACAATGCAAAATTATGATGACGTCCATAGATGACGTCGAGTTGAACTGATCTGATGATGTGTACGAGACGGTACATGAAATATGTAATGACATCTGTCAAAAGGTCACTTGAAAGTCAGTACCTATATAGTTCGTTTTTTTTAGCATTAGAAAGAACTTCGCAGAAGTAAGCTTGTGGTTCCAAATTCGGCACTTTTAGCGGTAATAATTTGAAGTAAATTGTATGTATTGACCATGCTACATTAGATAATTCAATAATTATTAACAATTAAAGAGCCTGATAAAAACTGCACGCTTGCTTCTGCGGAGTTCTTTCTAATGCTAAAAAAAAGAACAGCTTACCTCGTATCTAAGCCATAAGCACAAGCGTTAAGGGTTATGAACAATTTATGTGTGACGTAGTAGTTAGAAGAGTGGAAATATAGTTCTTTATTAATATTTAAAATATGTTTCATTAGTGCCTAACATGATGGAGACCGAAAGTTACTCCGAAACTACCGAAGGTTACCTTTGAAGATCTGTGATACGTAAAACAACGCAAACTTTAAATATTCGCAGTAGACGATTGTTTAAAGAAAAGTAAGCGATACAAGCTTGCTTTAAAATTACATTAAAAAAAATCTACGAAGACTTTCGAAGGCTACCTTTACTCTCCAGTCCAGAAGTTGGCTTCTCTGTTTTGTAGACCACAAAGAAATACGATCTGTAGAAATACGATCCAAATACTTGGTCAGGGATAGCAATGCACGCACGAGAACTTTCCAAAGTTGCGAAACTTTCCACATGAGAAATTCTCGGTAACTTCTGAGAATGTTCTCGAGAACGAGAATTTATTTATTTATCGTAGTTTATACCATGAATATTCACAATAGTTTAGGTGTAGTCCTAACCCTCCGACTTTTGGTCGTCCGCTTCCGGTCAAAAAAATGTATGACGGCCCGGCCAAACGGTCAGACTTAGGTGGGGGGTGCTCGACCAAATGTCATAGAGGGACCCTGGCAGTTTTTAACGCAGTCATTTTTTTTCAATATGGCCGACTTTTTTTTAAACTTTTTAAATTTTGTCCTAGCGTGCTGAAATTTTGGTCACGGAATCTCGGGGTCCCCCTAGATACTTATGAAAAATTTTTTTTGGAAAAATGCTACAATTGCGGAAAAACTGGCCACTTTTATTTTGTATGGCAACTTTTAAACGGTACGTGATAGGTGGAGGGTGCTCGACCAAATGTCATAGAGGGCCCTGAGACAAAACAATCTGCATTAAAAAAAATCAAAATGGCCGATTTTTTTTTTTATTTTTTTCAAGTTGGTCCGAGCGCGCTGAGATTTGACATGGCGGGAGATAGAGGCCTCTAGATTCTAATGAAACAAAAAAAAATTTTGGATAATATTGTCGAAAGTCGAAATGTTCTCTGATATACAGTGAGAATTTAAGCAACTTATTGGTAAATTTATCACATCAACAAAATAGCTAACTGTAATAGACAATAATATATGCATAATAACATTTAGTTTTAAGTTATGCCTATTTAAACTTTATTTCAAGTATATTCTCTTGTTTAAACAAAAATTTCCATGTTGCAGGAATGTTCTGAGAACATTCTCGAGAACGTTTCCGCTTTTTGGGAATGTTCTGCAATTTGTACATTGCTGGTCAGGGATTGTATAGATTTCGTAATCGACCTATTAGAAAGCGTGACATGAGATTATATTATAAATTTGAGAAACTCTGGGCTATGTTATGTATTGTATAGTTAAATAATTATTCAAATTTACTAATGTCGAAGCTAAAAGCTAGCTAATATTCAGTGTGTAAGAAAGAGGATCAACTGAAAATAATGTCTTGCTTCTGATAGTTCTGATGGTGATACCTACAAACATGGAAGTCATGAAAATCAATTACCTAATTCACAAGGATAATCAAATTGCTTATTTGTAGGCAATGCAAGTCACCTTCTTTTTGTCGTGTGAAGGGATCATAACTAAATAGTATTTTGCCTATATCTTACCACCTCTAACCCCCGGGGGGTAGCTCTTATGAGACTGTTCATAAATTACGTCATTTCAAACTAGGGGGGGGGGGAGCATGACGTATGATGATTTTAGGAAGGGGGTCAAAAATCGATGACGTAATTTATGGACAGCCCCTATGAGGTCTTCTGTAGTGCACATAGCTGGACAGGAACACTACTACTGGAGTCAGTTATGTAACGCTGCCATACATGACCCAAAAATTTTTTATTAAGCTATGAGCTTCATCACATCTGATATTTGAGTAATTCTAAGCATTTCTAGCCTGAAGTGGGGGGGACGGTGGGGTACAAAGAAGGCCGCCACCCGTCATCTTTAAAAAAAATCTACTCTGATCCTGGTGGGTACTAGGGCAAGTTTGGTATCATTTTCGTATAAACCAAAGACGTAGAATTCATTGCTGATATTTGTTTTTTTCAATTTCATAGTAAATTTACAAGAAAAACGTAAAAAGGTGAAAAATTTGGTTGGAGATTTTTGCTACGCGGAGCCGAAACTACAAAAGATAGAAAGTTGAAATTTGCACACTAGATTACATTTATAAAGTGTACCAGAGATAAAAAGCGATTTTGAGAAATTCAACCCCTAAGGGGGTTAAAAAGGGGATGAAAGTTTGTATGGGGTTCAAGTTTTATTTTAAGCTAGGAATTTGAAACTTCGTAAAACGATATATTATTAAAATACAAGAAAACTAATTTCAGCGTTTTTGAAAATTCATCCCCTAAGGTGGTGAAAAAGGAGTTGAAAGTTTGTATGGATATCAAAAAAAATTTCGAACGCGAGACTTGAATCTTTCTATTTGGGGATATTATTAAAAGACAGGAAAAGTAATTTCAGCGTTTTGTAAAATTCATCCCCTAACAGGGTTAAAAAGGGGTTGAAAGTTTGAATCCATTACAAATCCGAGTAGACACACATTTCTTATTGCCTCCCAGGCTTGAAATGCTTAGAATTACTCAAGGAACATATGTGATGAAGCTCAAAGCTTAATAAAAATTTTTTGGGTCAACTTTATAACTGCTTCCGCTATACATCATGTGTTGCATTGTTTGTAGGTCGCCACATTCGCATAGTGCATCACTTTGTCCCTTATTTGTGGAGCCATAAGAGCGTGTCACATATTTTTGCGGCCTTCGAAGAGTGACATATTATTGCAGGTGACTGTACCTATCACTCCTATCCTATCACTATCAGGCAATAGATTCCTACCATGAAAAACATCAACCGTCTGGGCGGTAAAGTTTTATTTTATGATGTCTTCAGAAAGCACATGCCGAATGGCATCTATTATTCCTTAAGTTTATCACCGCTGAAAACAGTAGGCTATAATAGTTATTTACGATACAAGTGCGGAAAGTAGGAAATTACCTATTCACACGTGTATCGTACCTACAACGCTTTACAGTACATTCAATATATGCACGGAAAGTGCTTATTTCCGTACTAGTGCTTGAAAGTAGCACTATATATTATACTCGTATGTACCTACTGTAAAAAACATTGAAAACATACAAACTTATTACTTAATTCAGTCCTCATTGCGGAGTTGCAGTCGAGAACGAAAGTTAGTACAGATGTAATGCATAATTGTACAAAATTATGCACTACATTTGTACTTTGTTTACACTGTTGCATATAATATATAATAAGATATTTTGTCATAACAATGAAACGATAAAATAACTAATAAAATATCTTCGACGTTAAGGTTGACAATACCTATACTTACTTTGACTGCTCTACCACGTAATTTCAGCGATTAACATAGATTGTTGGAGATTTGCTTTATTATATTATGAGCTACTTATCTAAGGTATGAGAATTATGATAACGCACTTCAAAACATAGCACGTGCGGGTCAATTCATACTGCCGTATTCGAACTTCAACATATTCACAAGAGACGACACGTACTAGATCCATTCTAGATACGTTATAGTTTAGATATCAACTAGTTCTCTTTTGCTGCGCAATTCGGGCAACAAATGTCACTTTTACGTTAGATAGAGTAAGATATCTATTAGATGTGAATTGGATCTCTAAGTCATATCCTGTGGAAATCGTTCAAGAGTAGAGTCTGTGCGGAAAGAGAAGAGTCGTGGCAGAAACGGGAACTAACATTTTAAATTTTATATGGCAATCCAACCTTTGACACCTGTCTTGTAAAAAGTAAACAAACTTCTGTCATTGTATATTTTTATTAACAAAAACCGCAAGTTTTATGTATAAAATATTTTCAAAACACGATGAAACCGTACATAAAACCACAAGAAAAATTATATTTAACATTGTTCGGTTTTGTCAGCGGGAAGAAAACGGCTAAAAGCCGACTATCGACTTACAAAAAGTCGCGGAACGTGTTTAATTACCTATTTAATAAGCCCCCTAAGTAACTTGTCTCCGGTAAATAATCGGTAAGTATATTCATTCAAAATATAACTATTAATTTTCATAAAATTAAATATGCAGGTCATTCATGATCTTTAAAATAACTGACAAATAGTCTTGATACTTTCCATTTTATGCATATTTATATGTAATTTTTTTTCAGGATTGTGTAAAAGTACCTACGGTATCTCGAATAAAAGACCGCTAAGTAGGTGATATGCAAGAATTCGTAATCTACGTGCCGGATTCAAGCACATCCAGTTCCTCACATCCGTCCCTGGTTGTTCTGAAGCTAGCTCAAACATAAGTGACATTGAATATTTTAATTCAGACGTCGATTACAAAGAATAAAACCTTTTCATAAAAATATTTCTTTATTTGTAAGTTCGTTTACTAGGTTCTGTTAGTTACGAAATTATAAGTATTTCATATTTAGCAGACTTTTCGGCGAAGTAAAATATCGTGAGATGAGAGAACCGGACATATCCCAATAAGGCCTACCTACTTATGCACTATTTTTATTCATATTCATATTTATTATTAATAATGTACACATACATTACAAGTCAAGTTTACAATGGGTGAAATATATCCCAGATAGTAAAATTACAGTTCTAATGCCCAATTTTTACCCGATCTACCCGGTTTTGTATTAAAATAACTGTTGGACTGCACAGATTAGGTAGTACATAAATGAGACTCTATCTTGTTTGGTACTAAAATTACAGTTGTATTGGGCAGAATCTAAACTAGTTTTAGCAGTTTTGTCAATCGCACTGTCACTTTTTAGTATCTGAAACATAAAAACAAAAGTGTGTTTTAAAAAGAAAACTAGTGCCTGCGCTAAATCAGAGGATTGATTTGACGAGCCGACACCACCACCAGGCTACGTTTAGTAAGCCATGGTAAAAAACCGGAACAAAAGGGGTACAAGTATCATGACCTTTAGTGTCGTACTATAATCACGTGACCAGTGTTGTCAGCATAGCAAAAACCATAAAATAGCACTGGCGCGCCCTCAAATCCCACGACTCTTCTCTTTCCGCACAGACTCTATCTCCAGAATCGCGCAAACGTCAAATTTGACTGGTTAGATCTTAAATATATCGTTATCGTATCTTGGTGATGTCTAAAAGATATCTAATAGATGTCATATTCTCATTGTTCACTGTATTACTCATTGTTTTAATCATTAAAATATACGAAAAAATCGAGAATAAGTGATTTTATTTTAGCCGTCTAATAAAAAACGTCTCAAACGTCTAATAAAAAACGTCAAGGGGGTGGCCTATGTTCAGCAGTGGACGTCTTGTGGCTGAGATGATGATGATGATGAATAAAAAACGCGGAGGGTTAAATTAATAATTAAGTAGTTAGATAATTTATTATTGGTTCTGCGGGCGTATCAGGAACGTATTGATAGCGCAATAAAGCAAACGTTAAGTACTTTTTAACACCACTCGATGGAAATAGACGGGAGTTAAGCCCGCCGGATTACTATCATTGTACGTACCTACTCGTTCACTTGGTAGGTAAGTGCAGATTTCGCACTTAACTACAGAATAAATAATAGTACTAGGTACAGAAGACTCACTCTCTAACAAAACGCGTCTGTTACGATCAGCACAGATATGGCCGCTAGGTGGCGACAGCGCCACGCAAATGGCAAACCCCAAAATAGGGGTCGAACGGATGTACTTTTAGCTACCTGTAGCAAAGCGACGAAATCGCGGAGTGAGCCACGCCTGACTTAACTAGGAAATGTGGGCTGTAGAGTAGTCATTCAGTTCAAATATTACTATTTATGTTCTTGCCTGACTAGTGATTTACTTAGGCATACCATTGTTATGGCTGACTTTATAAATAACCTACTAATATAATTCCCTGGAATCGGCGGCATAACAAACGAACTTATATAGTTCGAGTCTCTCTCTCTTCAATCGGTCCCTCATTGCTGAGGATCGTGACTCCGTTTGATTCCGTCAACTAGTTGTCTCCATCGGTCCCGTTCTGTAGCTTGGTGGAGTGCGTCGCTGACAGGTATTTTTAGTTCCTCCGCTATTTGGTCCGACCATCGTTTGGGACTTCTACACCTAGGCCTTTTTCCCTCTATTTTACCGGTCACGATAAGGCGTTCCAAATTATAAGGCGTTCGAAACATAGTTCGAGTATATTAACACATAAAACATTAAACAGATTAACAGACATAAACCTACAGAAACAGTTGTAATGGTACTTACATATTTATAGTTATGTCACGTCTCCGACATTCTCAATTGATATTAGTAAACACAAGGAAAATTACGACGACACAAGAATACCGCACGTGCCTGTCTCACAGATCACCTTAACCCTTAACTACAATACAAGATATTAAAAGATTTACAAGGTAGAGTAAGACAAGTCGCGGTCACCACACATGGGGCTAATTTAGTGTGGTAATAGCACGACCTCTTACAACCTGAACACATAACTGTATTAGGTACGTAAAAAAATCTACGTTACAGGTTGACACTAACGGCTCGGTTAGGGAAATGAATTAGAGACTCACTAGATATGAAATAATAAAGATATGTGACGTTCCACTACAAAAGGTACCTTATGGCGAATATGGCGGCTGGCGCAGCGATTCCGAAAATGAATTAGAGATTCACTAGATATGAAATAGTGAAGATAATATATGTTTACTATATCGTATCTAGTTAATCTCTAATTAATTTCCCGAATCGCGCCGTAATTCGTTCGCATGGAAATGGCATTCGCAGCTACTTCGGTATGCGGTGGAATGAGAACTAAAAATATAGGCTTGGTTTGCCTTCCCTAACTCATAACTGCATCCTGTATGGTAAGAAAACCGGGCAAGTGCGAGTCGGACTCGCGCACGAAGGGTTCCGTACCATAATGCAAAAAAAAAAAACAAAAAAAAAGCAAAAAGAAAACGGTCACCCATCCAAGTACTGACCCCTCCCGACGCTGCTTAACTTTGGTCAAAAATCACGTTTGTTGTATGGGAGCCCCATTTAAATCTTTATTTTATTCTGTTTTTAGTATTTGTTGTTATAGCGGCAACAGAAATACATCATCTGTGCAAATTTCAACTGTCTAGCTATCACGGTTCGTGAGATACAGCCTGATGACAGACGGACGGACGGACGGACGGACGGACAGCGAAGTCTTAGTAATAGGGTCCCGTTTTACCCTTTGGGTACGGAACCCTAAAAAAACTGGTACCTAGTAGACATCGTCTCTCTAGTTCAAAATTGCAGCGGCAGCCTCTATAGTGTTGTGAAATACGTACTTAGGTACCCAATTTATGAATGATGATAAAAAAGGATTATTATTTATTTATGGTTGCGAAAAAGAATATTCATGTAATTTATTAGGCAAACAGTTAAAAATACACTACATAATCTAAACATAAAACTAATTAAAAACTAAACTTAAATATAAATGATTAGATTAAATTACTTATCACGTGCCAATGTCAATCATACACGCATCATTAACGGCATCAGTTGTATGAAAATGTTATCTAAATGAACTACTTAAGTCTGCCAACGAACATTAAAATATTCATTAAAGAAATTTAACTAGAAAATACATAATATTTAGTTACAATCATTGGTTGCAATCGAAGTCATTTAGATCATCAGCGGTTTTATTTTGGTTGGTGTGTGCGTGCCATTTAGGGTCTGTACGGAAAGAAAACCGGGCAAGTGCGAGTCGGACTCGCGCACGAAGGGTTCCGTACCATAAAGCAAAAAAAAACGGAAAAAAATGCAAAAAGAAAACGGTCACCCATCCAAGTACTGACCACGCCCGACGTTGCTTAACTTTGGTCAAAAATCACGTTTGCTGTATGGGAGCCCCACTTAAATCTTTATTTTATTCTGTTTTTAGTATTTGTTGTTATAGCGGCAACAGAAATATATATATACATCATCTGTGAAAATTTCAACTGTCTAGCTATCACGGTTCGTGAGATACAGCCTGGTGACAGACAGACGGACAGACGGACGGACGGACAGCGAAGTCTTAGTAATAGGGTCCCGTTTTACCTTTTGGGTACGGAACCCTAAAAAGAGTCGTAGAATGTATGGGCTCCCCTACATTTCACGACTCTTCTTTTTCCGCACAGATTCCGCCCGCACAGACTATTGAATCAAAAGTAATAGTTGAAACAGCTTTCGCCACTTGACGTCACGTCGCAATCGTCGCATATTAACTTGATAAAAATTATATTTTCTACGCCTTTTTTGCGCCAAAATTCCAATTCACATTATTTTTCTTACCTATTGCGAGCTTGCGAGACTAATACTTGGACTATAAGTACACAAGAGAGCCGGCTGGAAAAGTTTCGTGATGACAAATATATCAAACGTCAATACAACCTTTTTTAAAAGAAATGTCGTAAATTAACCATTTAGTTTGACAGATATATTTTCGGTTATGTCAGTTGTATAAATAAAATAGCTAGTTTAAATTATCGATAAACCAACAACACGAAATTGAAACCAAATTTGCTGTTAACAGAGTAAAAGGCTCCAAGGCGATGCTGTCAAATTACTTGAACAGCTGACGCCACTATCACTTGCTAAACTACAATTTATAGTGAACGTAAGTACGGTTATATAGGTAGGTACTTTACTTCTTCTTCTTAGTCGGTACACTCTTGCCAGAGTGGTCGTGGTCATCATTGTAAATCTCGATGAGTGATGATCTTACTAATACGGCGCCATTCGTCGCGGACTGCAGCTTTCCGGGTACATTCGTAAACCGAGCACTTAGTTGCGGCCTTGATCTGGTCTGTCCATCTCATTGGTGATCTACCACGTGGCCTGGTGCCTTCGATCTTTCCCTGCACTACTTACTTACTTAGGTACTTTACTTATATCGGCAGAAATTATTGTAGAGTTAAACCAAGAAAAGTCTGCAACGATTTTGATAGCATACGCAGTGCAAGTGTTATTTTTAGGTAATAATTTCAAAGAAGTTTGAAGTTTGAAATAACACACTGCATGACTGCGTGTGCTATCAAGTCCGCTGCAGACTATTCTTGGTCTGACTCTATGAAAATCGTTGCATACTTATCTTGGTTTAACTCTAGTATACCTACTAATGCTCATGATAATCTATCATCTAGTTCTTATGATGCTTGTTCTAAATATGCTGTTGAATTGCTGATGTGGTCTTCGTAAACCACTACCGAATATTTTTATTTATTTTACATTGCTTTATAAAAGTGTACCTAGTCTTGGTCGTCGTTACTCCAAAATATAGGTAGGTAAGTATGTAAAGTAAATTTAAATCATTATCAGAGACAGATTATCAGATTGCAAACGTTAAGGGTGTCATGCTCTCATCACAACTTTCACTCCCAAAATTTCCTTCTATCGAGCAATCGATCGAAGCGTATAATCGATATTGCTATCGTGCCTATTGGTGTTTGTTCGCTCTCCTAATTTTGCAGGTGTATTAAAATTATAGCAATTTGAAAATCAGTTTGTATGTTAAGACACGTCACGGAACTAGTCATATTCGTATTAGCCATAAATGATTGGACAAAACCATTACGTTACTGCTGAAAACTACACTATATCGTCCCCTATGTGTACCTATGACAAAGTCACAATAAAGTATAAAAACCCTAGAATTGACGCAATTAGCTTAGTCAGCTTCTAAGGTAAAGAAATACGCAGAGAATAAATTCAGCTACCTACAGTGCATACAACCAGTTTGATATCACGTTTTCGAGCGAACTCTCGTTTTTTGTAGCTCAGGGTATTCCCATACATTATGTGTCTTATTACATTTTTAATTTGCGTCTAGCCTGCAGTTTCATACAACGCAGATTTTATTATTTGCTTAAGAGTGTTCCAGTCTAGCATATTGTTCGTGTATTAATTAAGTGAAAACGATTTATCAGACAAAATGTTAATAAACAGGTAAATCTGCACTTTAACACTGCGGCCTTGGCCTCCATAACTTTTTTGTCCGATGTTAAGTCACAAAGATCATAGGTAACTACGTACAAAATCTAATAAAGTACCTGTGCGATGTAGTCAACTCACTACATTATGCTGAGGCTGAGCTGAGCTCATATTTATAAATTTTTCAAATTGTTATTTTTAAATACATATTCAAATTTTGTAATTGCTTTTATTTATGCCGCGTCCGTAAATCCGATATCAGATCGGACAGTGTGAAATCGCTCTAATGTGTACTTACCTATTTAAAATTAGCCTCAAACAGTCGGTCGGTAAAGTTCTGCTATTTCGAGTGAATTAATAAAATTATTATAAGCTATTTATTTCATTGAGGTATATACGTTAGTTATGCATAGTGCTGGACGGCATACAGGCCATACAGCTTCCTAGCGAAGATAAACGTCGCAAATATACTTACGTAAATCCATAAGAATCTAAACGCCTTTTTTTGCCTACATAAAGCGCATACCCTGAAAAGTGTGCGTGCGACAACACAAAATGAACGGTTCCGTAAAAAATTGAGTCATAAGTAATTGTGATATAGTCTTAAATCATTGTGTATCCATAATCATTAATTGTTTGTCACAAAGTTGTCGAAAGCCGCGCTGTTGGATTAGCGTCGTGATCGCGGCGGTGGTCGTGGCCGCGCTGGTGGCCTTGCTGGTGGTGCAGCCGTGGGCAGAGGACGGCATCCACGCTCGGTACGCGCGCGCCGCCGTCGCCGCCAATGGACACGAGTGCGCAGCTATCGGACGGTGAGTTACCGCTTCTAGGCCTGTGTACTAGAGTTGTCGGAAGCCGCGCTGTTGGATTAGCGTCGTGATCGCGGCGGTGGTCGTGGCCGCGCTGGTGCATGGCCATGCTGGTAAAGCACCTAGTAAAACATTTTATTGTACAAAAATCAAAATAATACCGGAAAAATAACATTCGTCATTAGTACAAAGGGGGATCTCTTCCAGTTAACCTTTGAGCAATTGGACTGCGTTATGGAATAACGAACTACGTAGTTCGTTATAACGCAGTCCAATTGAGGGAAAATTGGAGACGGTAAATCAAGGCACCTCTGTTTATCTCATGGAGCATCTGATGTACCTAAAGTATGTGTCTAAGCCTTCGATCGTATTTATGTCGGGTAAATAGCAATCGTCGTTTTGTGTACCGAGAGGTAAATATATGACCGCAAATTACGACCACTTTATGACGGACATAAACTAAACGCAATCCGGTTTACTATTTAGGGTTACCCCACACTTACCGTCTCCCGAGAGTCGGCATCTAAGTCAACTCTATGACCGCTGCCTGACGCAACTGCACGACGACGCCATTTTCCATAGCGCCTAACTAGACGCCGACGCTCATAAGACGCTAGTGTGGGCCCTTAGAACATTATATTACCTACGAATCGCCACAGTGCCAGCCTCTTTAAAGGCCAGAGCACACCGGCTGCGTGTGCGTGACGTGCACGTGTGCGTGCGCCAAAATGCTGGAGCCGCACACGCAAGCGGTGTGCCGTCTCTCATAAGGATATGTACTTATACTACAACGCGCACGTGCACGTGCACGTCTACGCTCCCCCGTCCGGTGTGCACAGGCCTTAAACCATTATGGTTTTCCAGCTCGATACTTGAGAAGAACGGGAGCGCCGTCGACGCGGCGATCGCCACGCTCTTCTGCGAGGGTCTAGGCTGCGCACAATGTATGGGCTTAGGCGGTGGCTTCTTGGCAACGGTGTACGACGCGAGCACGCGACGGGTGCGGGTCCTGAACGCGCGCGAGCGGGCGCCGCTGGCCACCACGGTCAACATGTACGACAACGCGTCCTCCACAGTCGGCGGTCTCGCGATCGCCGTTCCAGGGGAACTGCGAGGGTAAGCGTAAGCTATGATTATTAGAGACGCACCGTATATCCGGTATCCGGCCATTATTTTACTATCCGACCGGATACCGGATAGTGACCTACTATCCGGCCGGATACCGGATAGTAGCATTGCTTGATTTCGGAGTAAACAAATTGGATTTAAAAAACAGACACGGTCATAATTGTACTTGTTTATTATTTTAAAACAATTTAATCATTCCACTGAATTGCACGCGCACTCATTTTGAACCTAGAAATGAGTCCGTGCGAACGTTTTCTAGGAACAGGTCAAACCTGCAGAATGCGCACCTGAAAAGCCGAAATGTACGGTTACCGGAATTCCGAAAACCGATACCGGATATTCGGCCGATGGTCGGGCCGAATATCCGGTGTCCGGTATCCGGCTAAACAAATACCCGTTGCATCTCTAATGATTATTATGCGTTTGTTACTGCATATTGCTGGACAGGGGACGGCTTCCTAGCGAAGGTAAAAGTCGCGAATATAATTATGCAGCAGAAGCGTAAGGGTCTCCCCAAATATATCGACGCGCATTCGGCAAAAGCCGATAGGAAAAAGCTTTATGTCCACGCAATAAGAGCGAAGAAGCCGACGACGCGTCGGCCGGCGCCGGCCGATGCGAGCCGAGCCGAACGACGACTTTTTCGCTCTTATTGCGCGGACATAAAGCTTTTTCCTATCGGCTTTCGCCGAATGCGCGTCGATATATTTGGGGAGACCCTAAGACTGCGATGAGCGGGCGGATTGAACATTTTTGACAACTCGCCTACAGTAGGCTGTCTCTTATGAATTCCACTTAAAATTATTCCTCTCATAAAAGTCACCTTGCTTAACGTGCGACGAAAATAACAATAAAAATAGTTCTATTATAGTTTAGTACTTATAGTGTACGTTTGCCTATATAGTGGTCAAACAATGCTGTGCAAGGTCTTTTCATTGAGTGTCACACTCTGATTAAAGCGAGTATATTATGTCAATTATGTCCTGTTGTCACATCCACAAAAAGCACCTAGGCATTTTCCTCATTGTAGCGCTTTTCCCGGTTGCAGAAGCCCATGGTCCATAAGAATTTACGCAGGTAGTAGTTCTTTTTAAAGACTATTTTTTTATTCGGTAGACTAAAATGACGTTTCATAGTATGAAATGTTATTTTATATTCATACTATGAAATGACATTTTAGTCTACCGAACTCATAGGGAAAACTAAACGTTATTATTTCAATTAATTTTGTTTCCTCGCAATGTTTTCCTTTACCGATTGTTCCAAGGATCTCATTGGTTCGACACACGACCTCCGATTTGGAAGACGTGCCACGAAGCGGCTCAATTTACTGCTTAGCTAAGAACGGTTTAAATACGCCTTGGCATAATAACTCGGAATAACAATTATACATACGTTTAGGTGTGCCCATAACATCCGTTTGCATCCGAATGTTGATTCGAATTAGAATTAACGCCCACATTAGGACATTTAAAACGGCCTTCATCTGTGGAACGTCTTCATCTCATTTGGGATTTAGATTCCTACAAACATGTAGTTAAGTAGGTAAGCAAAATTATGATTAACAGCCGTAAGTACTGACGATTTAAACCGATAAAATTCGAAGAAATTAAAGTACCTGGTATTTCAAGAATAGTGATAAAATTAATAAGTAATAACCATAGGATTAAATTTTTCATCCACACTAGATTTTCAGTTGTTCTCTCATTCTGTAACTGTGGCTAGCCTTGTTATAGATAATTTAATAGATACAACAGTTAAAGCATAGACGTTAAATCAAGGCGCGCTCACTGTAAAATATTATAGAGTTGAACTTTTACTTAAAAAAGTGTATTTTTCAGCTACGGCGAATTATATCGGGAATACGGCCGCTTGCCCTGGGCGGAGCTGGTCCGTCCAACAGCCGAGCTCTGCCGGAAGGGCCACCGAGTGACCGAGTACATGGGGCGAGTGCTGGCGACCTACAGCGACAGGATCAAGGCCGAGCCATCCATGAGGTGAGACAAGTTGCGTACTGGTGCGACCACGGCCAAGCTGTGACGGAAGGGCCACCGAGTGACCGAGTACATGGGGCGAGTGCTGGCGACCTACAGTGACAGGATTAAGGCGGAGCCATCCATGAGGTGAGACAAGTTGCGTACTGGTGCGACCACGGCCAAGCTGTGACGGAAGGGCCACCGAGTGACCGAGTACATGGGGCGAGTGCTGGCGACCTACAGCGACAGGATCAAGGCAGAGTCATCCATTAGGTGAGACAAGTTGCGTGCTGGTCCGTCCCACAGCCGAGCTTTGCCGGAAGGGCCACCGAGTGACCGAGTACATGGGCCGAGTGCTGGCGACCTACAGCGACAGGATTTTGGGGTGGCGAAGCTGCTCGACGGTGTACGATAATGATACGTTGTTGCTGATTGTTATACTATTCATTCTGCCAAGTTTAAGCTAGAAGGCTCACGATACTTTAGGTACAGTAGTAACGTAATCAGTAATCACTTAGTTTAATATTTAGTTTCACAACTCCTTCTCTCTGTGTTGCCAGCAACAACGATTTTATTTTTCTATATTTCTATATTCTGATTGGATAAGTAGCGCTTCCCCACAGGTTCTTATTGACTAGATAGAATCCAAACTAAAAAAGTAGCCAATTTGTTGTGACCCAAATATTTTCCTCTGACAGCGAGTTGTACGTGAATCCAGCGACGAGCGAAGTGTACAAGGAGGGCGACACAATCGTGGAGCCGACGCTGGCGCGGACCCTGGACGTGATCGCGGAGGAGGGTCCGGCGGCGATGCACAACGGGTCGCTCACCGCCGCGCTCGTCCGCGACATCGAGCGCTTCGGCGGGATCATCACGGAGGAGGACATGAGGCAATACAGGTACCAGTTTCTAATTTAAATTCGTTAATCTCACTATGCTATTTGAATCGAAAATCTCTGATTACTGAAATTGTCGAGTCCTTGTTTTATCTTGGTAGGTATGAAATTTGCTTTATTGAAATGAGATGTAGGTAATGCTGAAGTTGTATACTGCGGGGCTGCGGATACAACGCTGCTCTCCTAAGCTAAAAGGCCGTAATTTCATTGAAAACTAGAGAATGTAGAAATTTCAAAAAAGTAGCGTAAATTTCTCATAGCAGGTCGTCATTAAGCATTGAAGAATAACTAGGAAGAAAATAACTGCATGGCATTGAAATATAGCTGCTTAATGGTGGTATTTCAAGAACAACCATAAAACACCGTCGTGCCGAACGATACTTAATAAAATAAATAAAAAATAAAAATAAAAATAGCCTTTATTTCCCTGAAAGGTACATATTAACTTATTTAACGTATATAACTAAAAACTAAATTAAAATTAAAAACTAAAATTTGGTGGTAAACTAAATATTGGTTTATTACGTGGGAATCATCCATTTCTGGACGAAGGCCTCCTCCATCTCATGCCAGTCGTTCCTGTTTTGGGCCAAGCGGGTCCAGTGGTTTCCAGCCACTGCCACAATGTCATCTTTCCAGCGGCGAAAAGGATGTCCGTGTTTCCGTTTGCCTTCTGCTCGTCTGGTGAACCAGTGCACAACACGTTGACTCCATCGGTTGTCGGTTAGTCTTGCGACGTGTCCGGCCCATTTCCATTTAAGTTTCGCAGTCATCTCTAGTGCGTCGATGATTTTTGTTTTAGACCTTATGTCGCTGCTCCTGATGCGGTCCTTCAGCTTGTAACCTAGCATACTCCGCTCCATTGCTCTTTGGAAAGTCCTGACCTTTTTTCTACAGGATGTTGTTGGAGCCCATGTCTGGCAACCGTATGTGAGAGTTGGTAGTACGTTCGAGTCCATTATTTTCTTTTTGATACGGAGCGGAAATTTGCCTTTAAATATACTTTTTAGTGACCAGTATTTCTTCCAACTTAGGGTGATTCGTCGTTTTACTTCTTTTTCGGTCCTGTCTGTAAAACTTATGTTCTGACCTAAGTAAATATAGTCGTCTACATATTCTATGTTGTGGTTATCGACGCAGAGTGGTTTTTTTATTGCATTTGTCATTGCTTTAGTTTTGTCTGGGTTCATATGTAGCCCGCATTTTTTGCTCTCTGTATTAAGGCTGTTTATCATTTCTTGAAGCTCTACATGATTTTCAGATAGTAAAATAATGTCATCTGCGAACCGTAAATTACATAAGTATTCACCCTTGATATTTATGCCCTTTTTATTCCATTGGAAATTTCTAAAAATATATTCAAGTAGAGCTATAAAAAGCTTTGGTGATATCGTGTCTCCCTGTCTTACTCCTTTCTCTATATTGAACGACTCTCCTGGTTTTTCTAGTTTTACTTTTGCGTTGCATTCCGAATAGATGTTTTTCAATAATGTTATATATTTATTATATATTCCTTGTTTTTCTAAAGCTTCCCATAGTTTGTTATGTTTTATTGTATCAAATGCTTTACTATAGTCAATAAATACCATGTAGAGCGTTTTTTTGTACTCTGTGCATTTTTCCATAACTTGCGTAACAGTGAAAAGGTGATCTATAGTAGAGAAGTTTTTCCGGAAACCAGCTTGGTCTCGTGTTTGGTTTTCGTCTATATCTTTTGTAATGCGGTTTAGTAGAGTCGTCGTAAAGAGTTTGTAGATAGTTGGTAATAAACTTATAAGCCTGTAGTTGCCGATATTTTTCGGGTCTCCTTTTTTATATAGCAAAGAAATAGTACATCTTTTCCATGGGTCAGGAATATTCTCTTGTGACAAGACTTGATTAAATAGATTAGTTAGAATTGGGTATATAGAGTCACCGAAAGCTTTTATTATGTCAGTTGTAATTCCATCTTCTCCTGGGCACTTATTTGTTTTTAATTTAAGGACGGCCGTACGAATTTCTGATTGTAAAAATGGCAGAGCTTTCTGGCTGTCCTCTATAGAATGGTCATCTTGTACGTATGTCTCTTTGCCCTTATCTCTGTATAGGTCCTGAAAAAAATCTGTAGCCACTTTTAATAGGTCCTTCCTTGTGGTTGTTAGGTTACTATTTTTATTTTTTAGTTCCATGACCCATTTTTTGTTATTATTTAATTTTTTCATGGCTCTTTTACTCGATCCGGATGTTAGTAGTTCTTCTAGGATAATATTATATTTATGTTCCTTCTGTCTATCTTTAATTTTTTCCTTTATTTTTTTATGTAGTTGTCTCAAACGTTTTCTGTCGTAAAATGTTCTATTTTGTATTTTTTTTAACTTTTCTCTTTCCTCTACGAGTTTTGCTATATCTTCGGTTATGATGATGTCACAAGATTTACTGTTATTTTTATTTTTTGTTGGTAACTTCCCGACGCACTTGTGAATTGTATTTACTATGTTGCTGTAAGTTACTTCCGGATTGGTATTGTATTCTATTTCCTGGTCTGTTAAGATATTTTTGAGTGATTCTTGCTCTATCGGTGTAAATGATTTGGTCTTCGGTTTATTCATGTGCTTTCTGGATCTTTTAACTATTCCATTCAGAACTATCTCGCACCTAACTGGGCGGTCATCGGATGAAAAGGGGATGTTAAGGACTTGTACGTTCTTCAATATTTTTACGTTTCTTGTAAGTATATAATCAATTTCATTTTTGACTTTGCCGTTAGGTGATTGCCACGTCCATTTACTTTTCTCTGATTTTTTAAACAGAGTATTAGTAATAGCAAACCTGTTCTCTAAACAAAAATCAATTAATTGTTGTCCTCTTTCGTTTCTTTGGCCGTATCCGAATTTTCCCAGAACAAGGTTTTCGTCCAGATTTGGTATACCAATTTTGGCATTAAAGTCACCAATAATTAATGTATTTTTATGGGTATTTCTTAGTGCGCTGGTAAGGTCGTTGTAGAAGAGTTCCAATTCGCTATCTGGTGAGCTCTCTGTGGGTGCGTAGGTTTGTATTATTACTAGGTCGCTGTTTTCAAATTTCATATCAAGACGCACGATTCTGTCTGAAAATGCTGTGAAACATTGTATATTTTTCTTCAAGTGTTTTTTAACGAACGATACTTAATGCAATCCAATCTATATCGTTCAATTATACTAATTATATCACAATTTAATTTACACTGGTCTGTTCATAGGGTGGAGTGGCAAGAGCCAATATCGGTGCAGCTGTCCGACCAGCATACATTGTACTCGGTGCCGCTGCCAGGCTCCGGCTCCGTGTTGGCTTTCATTCTCAACATGCTGGCCGGGTGGGTCGGCGGCGAGGCCGCGCCGCGGGCCTCCGGCCTCTACTACCACCGCGTCATCGAGGCCTTCAAGTACGCGTACGCCAAGCGCACCGGCCTCGGGGACGCTTCACGATCCGACCTCACGTACTCCGTCACTGAGGTAAAATACAAAATAAATATTTGATAGAGAGATGACGTAGTAAGTAGGTCTTTGTTTTGTGACTACAGTATTTAAATCTCCAACCTTCGTGAATAGTTTTCTGATTATTCTTGGATTGCTTTATTAGTTCCAATTTAATTAGAAACGACAGATTTAGGAAACTATGTACTTTGGTGTATATTTTTCACGCGTAGGTATTTCTACTTATATGCCGATTCTTTACGCATAGCTATGACGTATAAGCGTATGTGCGCATGTATAGAAGAACGACTATATCTATAAACTAATTAGGTAATATTTACTGAGAATCCAAACTTTTGAATATTTTGGTTATCAGGTCAAATGAAGTACCTATGATGACTGACGGAATATATAGGTATATGTACCAAAGATTGCCTCAAAGATGCATAAAACGCCAGGGACCGCGTGAGACTTCATTACCTACAAAATTTAGTCCAAACGACAGATATACCTAATAATCATAACATAAAATAAACTGTTACCTATCTATTTCAGCTGGAGCGCAACCTATCCGATGCCGACTGGGCCCGCGCCTTCCGCGACCAAGTGAACGATGACCACACCTTCAACGACTGGCAGCACTACGGCGCGCTGTTCGAGGGCGCCGACGACCACGGCACTGCACAGATCGTCGTTATAGCTCCTGACGGCAGCGCCGTCGCTGCCACCAGCACCATTAACTACATGTGAGTTATATGAGTGACATATAAGACTAGGACGCTACGGCGCGCTCTTCGAGAGCGCCGACGACGAGGGCAAAATCGTCATTAGAGTTAGAGCGCCTTATAAGAGGCATGGCGCCGTCTTCGAGGGAGGGACCTCGGCATTGAATAAGTTTAGAAAAATTTAACATTTCGAAAAAAGATACACCACAAATACCCTTCTGACTATGGCTGGCAGACAAGCAGACACAGAGTTGATCCCTTAAAGGCCCACTTGCACCGTTCCACTAACCCGGGATTAAGCAGTTAAACCGTTAACCTAGTGTCTAATTGTACTGGTAACCATGGTAACTCCAGGTTTAACCAGTTAACCCCGTGTTACTGGAATGGTGCAAGTGGGCCTAAGTGTTCCAATTTAACTAATTTACCAAACAGTGATGAAAATATATAATAAAGCATTTCTCCTATACAGTTGGGGCAGCCAACGCCGTTCAACAAGCCTCGGCATAATGCTAAACAACGAGATGGATGACTTCGCGATACCAAACCACGAGTCGGCGTACGGGATGCCGCCGTCCCCTGCCAACATGCTGGCGCCGGGCCTGCAGCCGCTGAGCTCCATGGTGCCCAGCATCGTGCTGAACCAGCGAGGGGAAGTCGATCTGGTGCTAGGAGCCGCCGGCGGGACCAAGATCACAACCCAAGTTGCTATGGTAAGTGACTACCAAGTTGGTGTGTAATTGGACTGTGTTATGGAATAACGAACTAAGTAGTTCGTTATAACGAACTACTTAGTTCGTTATCACATAACACAGTCCAATTGTAACTACCTAATTAACTACGGTACGGTACCATATAAGGACGACTTCGCGATACCAAACCACGAGTCGGCGTACGGGATGCCGCCGTCCCCTGCCAACATGCTAGCGCCGGGCCTGCAGCCACTGAGCTCCATGGTGCCCAGCATCGTGCTGAACCAGCGAGGGGAAGTTGATCTGGTGCTAGGAGCCGCCGGCGGGACCAAGATCACGACCCAAGTTGCTATGGTAAGTGCCAACATGCTAGCGCCGGGCCTGCAGCCGCTGAGCTCCATGGTGCCCAGCATCGTGCTAAACCAGCGAGGGGAAGTTGATCTGGTGCTAGGAGCCGCCGGCGGGACCAAGATCACGACCCAAGTTGCTATGGTAAGGCTGCATGTCTCGCTTGGCGCAATCCTTTATGTCGTAACATTGGCCGACCGACGCTTCTCTTGAATTATCGATACTTTTCCCTAATATTAGTAAATGAGAGAAGCTTCGATAATTGAGTTTATCGATATATAGTTCGTTTTTTTTAGCATTAGAAATTAGGTAAACAATCTTGAAGTGTCTTTTAATTGAAAAACACATTTTAAAAATAAGTTGCGGCAAATATGTAACAATTATGAATCTAATACGATCATTTATATTCTTCTGCTTTCATAAGTAATAGTTTCTGAATTTTAAAAAGCGTTTTTCAATTAAAAGACATGTCAAGATCGCTTACCTTCTTGCAAGTTCTTTCTAATGCTAAAAAAAACGAAGTATAGGAACTCGCTAAGCTGTCAATAAATTCTGCCCCATAGAATCATGTCTGCGTGGCTACATATGTATGTATTAACAGTATAAGTGTCTTGGCTGTAGCTGTGAACTTATACTTAGTGTTTGCCTGAATAAAGAAAGAAAGAATTAGCTATGGCACCAAGCAAAACACGCCGCGGTAGACGAGAAGGTTGCATTCGATGCACATTCCCCAGCCAACGTAACAATACCTGTAGTACGTAATAAAATAATGTGAACTATAATATCTAATAATCTGACTTATCCTGTTTCAGACGGTGATAAACACCATCCTCGAGGGCAGCTCGCTCCCTGAAGTCATGAACCGACCGCGCCTCCATCATCAGCTCATGCCCATGGAAGTGGAGCATGAATATGATTTCAATGCGGTAACTAACTAATTTATTCACCTTGTCCGACTGACAATACTATTAAGCCCGCTTCACACTCGTGCGCGAAGTGTGGAGTACAGTTGGCTGATATGCGAAATCGACACCACACTCGCGTTCGCTTGTGGAGCAGGCTTTAGGGTGTATGTCGCAATAAATGCCTTTACAGACCTTGCAACAAATCGATTGCAATTTCAATCGATCGACCAAATGCCGTACCTAATGTATCTCAAATCGTAAGCAATTTACCTATCGGTTAGTGGTCGGTATAGTTGTAGGTTGTAGTCTGTGGTATAGAGGCTGAAATCAGAGGCTAGTACTTACATAAATCATACCTACCGATAACCTCGCGTGCGAGCCGCGTGTCTAATCAATCTCATCATTGTTGTGGGTGCCTATTTATAGCATTTTAGCTATGTATGTACTATGTACATATAAAAACTAAAAAGTGACGTTATTTATAACAATTATTAACTCCTAAACGTAAAATTGGACTTCCCTACCTGACCACTGCCACAGGCACAAGACACAAAAGTGAAAAAGACAAAAAGATGCGAGGTGTCGTTGTATGTATCTTGAAATTCATGATTAATTTACTAATATATGCTGTCATGTAAATAGGATTCTCTACTGTATTTCATTAAAACTGTTACAAAACAAAGATTTCTAAACAATACAACGTATAGCTGTCTAGTGTCTACCTAAGATCACAATCGACTCTATCTATGTCAACGATCAAGGTGGCCGTCGTAACATTAATTCCTTTTAGGGTTCCGTACCCAAAGGGTAAAACGGGACCCTATTACTAAGACTTCGCTGTCCGTCCGTCCGTCCGTCCGTCCGTCCGTCCGTCCATCCGTCCGTCCGTCCGTCTGTCTGTCACCAGGCTGTATCTCACGAACCGTGATAGCTAGACAGTTGAAATTTTCACAGATGATGTATTTCTGTTGCCGCTATAACAACAAACACTAAAAACAGAATAAAATAAAGATTTAAATGGGGCTCCCGTACAACAAACGTGATTTTTGACCAAAGTTAAGCAACGTCGGGAGTGGTTAGTACTTGGATGGGTGACCGTTTCTTTTTTTGCTTTTTTTTTGTTTTTTTTTTGCATTATGGTACGGAACCCTTCGTGCGCGAGTCCGACTCGCACTTGCCCGGTTTTTTTTAACAAGTAGGCCTAGGTCGGGACCTTTTAAACAGACACGTTTCACCTATGATTCACGCGTCCCCGTTGCTATTGCTCTAACAATAACAGTCATCTACATATTATAATACTCGTATGTGCCTCAGACGTCACAATAAGAGGGCCTACCGCGAATAGGTTTGCCACATGGAAGAATTAAATGTTCTGATAAAAATCCTGACATCACCCTAAAAATCCTGACATTTCTTGTAACAGAGATTTGGCGTAGCTTGAACGACGCCCCGCGCGGCGCGCTGCGCTCTGATTAAAACTGTGTAACCTTTGTAATAAATATATCACTTAAATATTTTTTTATGAGGTCATTCCTAAAAATCCTGACACTTGCCAAGTCCGGCCGCAATCCGGACAAAGGGTCAAAAATCCTGACATGTCCGGACAAATCCTGACGTATGGCAACCCTAACCGCGAACCACGGTCGACGTGTTGCCTCTGAGGGCCTACCGCGAACCACGTTCGACGAGTTGCCTCCCTGTCACACTTACGTACGAATTCACAAGTACGACAGAGAGACAACACGTCGAACGTGGTTCGCGGTAGGCCCACTGTGTCGCACTTGTAAATTCGTACTTACGAATAAGTGTGACAGCGAGGCAACTCGTCGAACGTGGTTCGCGGTAGGCCCACTGTGTCGCACTTGTAAATTCGTACTTACGAGTAAGTGTGACAGCGAGGCAACTCGTCGAACGTGATTCGCGGTAGGCCCTCAGGAAAGAGGGATTAGGTAGCTACGTTAGTTAATACAATTTGTATGACCTAGCTAATAGTCCCTCTGACCCCTTAGCAACGCCGTACACTTTGTAATAAAGGCGAAAAACGTATATAATATTACGTCACTTGTACTGTGGGACTGATACGACACTTAATTACAGTTGGTGCTGAAGTAAATATACTATTATTGCACCACAAAAGGAAAAAAAAAACAAAAATAGATCTACAATAATCGAATTTACAATGATAGATCTACAATGTAAATAAAAGTAGCAACAGGCGATCTGTTCTAGAAAACCTTAGGGTAGGATGTAGGAATAACGAGTATTACATACCTACAACTTATTTTAATATAATAGGTATTGAGTGTATTGAATGGAGGGAGCTTATAAGTTAGTAGCTACCTACTATCTAACTAGAGATGTCTGTTCTGTCGATTTCCGTCCCCGTACTATACCTATACCTACCTAGATGTATAGCCTCTCGTTAGTTACAATAAAATATGTTTAGAAACCAGACGCGTTTGCTTTGAGATTCACCTGCAATCGAAATTGAACCTTATTCCGTAAAGAACATGGTCCATTCGAACCAGGATGCTTGAACAGTGACACGTAAAAATAATTGGTTCAATAGAAAATTGGTGTAATTTCGGTGAAATAACGTTAAATACATATCGAAATGTGGTTAATTAGTTGGACAAATATGTAACAAAAGTGAATTAAGCCAAAAGAACTTTAAGGATTCAGACAATTCAGTGTTTTTACAAAAATAGTTTTGCAAATTAATTACGTTTGATAATCGGACAAAGGACAAGGTGTATCGTGGATATAACGTTTTGTGTTGTTAACTACAAATAAGACAGTACTTTGCCGTGTATTACAATAGTGAATGCCGTGATTTCGGTAAATTTGTTGGACAAATTCGCGTGGCGCTCGCTTACCCTACACATAAAAAGTTAACAAAGGAGTGGAACTTTCCTATAGTGGTTACGTACTTTTATTGCTGTGTTTTGACTATATGTGATAGACTACTGATTTATTAGTTGTGATAGACTTATACTACAATGGAGAAAATTGAAAAACATATAGTTATTCAAGCCGATACGCTAGAAAAGGTGAAAAAGGCGTACGTTAACTACAAGAAATCTCCCAAGGAGAGATTAACGGCTGGCTATGTGAAGGGAAGAATAGATACACTGGAATTGTACTGGAAAGAGTTTCAAGTCGTACATGAGAAGTTAATTTTGTCGGTTCCTATGGAACAGCGTCAAGCTACAAATTATTTCGCCGATAACACGTTTGAGGCATTTGAAGAAGAGTATTACACATACAAAGGCGAAATGATGTCTAAGTTAGAAAGTATGGTTCCGACAAAAAGTGAGTCTAAACAAACACTTACACCTAGTACATCGAATACATCGAATAGTAGTGAAGTAAAATTGCCAAGAATTTCGCTACCTTCGTTTAATGGCAATTACACTGAATGGCAGTCTTTCCATGACTTATTTATGGCATTAGTGCACAACAATGAATCCTTGCAAGATGTTCAAAAGCTACATTACCTAAAGGGCAGTTTAGCTGGAGAAGCGGAGGCATTGTTACGACAATTTTCAATAACCGCTGAAAATTATAAAGAAGCTTGGTCAGTACTGAAGAAACGTTATGCCAATAAGAGATACATAGCTAACTGTGTTTTTAAGAAATTTTTTACACAAAAAACGTTAACACACGAATCGGCTACCGCTTTAAGACAATTGTTGGATACTTCGGTGGAATGTATGAGTGCACTGAAACATCTGGGCTTACCTACGAATAATTGGGACGCAATTATTAACTATTCCATAGTGTCAAAATTAGACTCGAGCACTCACAAGGAATGGGAAGAGTTAATAAGCAGAGATGAGACGGACGACGTACCTAGTTTTGATAAATTAAAATCGTTCCTGGAAAATAGGTTCCGTACTCTGGAGATGGTTGAGCCTGAAAGTAAAGTATACAAACCTGTGAAAACAAAGATGTTTCATGTAACTGCAACGAGTGAAGTGAAGTGCACATTCTGTAACGAAGATCATTACATTTATCAATGTAAACAGTTTTCTAAGCAAACGATAGAAGACAGATACAGTTTTGTGCAGAAAAATAATCTCTGTTTTAATTGTCTAATACCGAACCACAGTGTATTTAAGTGTAAACAAAAGACAACTTGCCAGATTTGCAAAAGAAAGCATCATTCGTTACTGCACCGAGATAAACAAGCAAGTGAAGAAACGCATACGTCTGGTGAAACAAATAACAACAATGAAGAAAAGATACAAACCGTCGTCGTGGCGCACGCGTCGAGCACATTACAAGTTCTACAACCTGGTCAAGGCACATTGTTGACGACAGCAATGGTGTATGTCACAGCAGAGTCGGGGCAGTCACACGTGCTTCGGGCTCTCGTAGACCAGGGATCAGAGGAGTCCTTCGTGACTGCAAGGGCGGTCGAGTTGCTGGGTTTGAAGAAAACTAAAATCAGCGGAGTGATCTCTGGTATTGAGGAGTGTGAGACGACTTTCAAACATAGGGTAACGTTACGCATTCAATCAAGGTACGATATTTCCTATTGTATAAATGTAGATGCTTATGTATTGAAATCTGTAACCAGTCAGCTACCATCTAGGGAAATAAGAAGCCTTAATTGGCCACAAGTTAACGAATTAGATTTAGCTGATCCCACCTTTGGCTCACCAAGGAGGAATGACATTATTCTTGGTACGAGAGTTTACAGCGAAATCCTAGAAGCAGGTTTAATGAAAGGACCAGGAAATTTTATTGCTCAAAAAACACACCTGGGCTGGATTTTGTCAGGGGGTAAGAAAACTAATACAGATACTAATGCATCATTTACTGTTTCACAGCACATTACAAGTCTACATGCTACAACACAAATTGAAGAAGATAATAAGAAAGGGTTTTGTGAGGTAGAGCCTGAACTATACCAGAAGCACAGCATGTGGACGAAAGAGGAAGAAAAGTGCGAGGAAATATATCAACAACGAGGGACGAGACAGGGAGGTACGTAGTACAGCTTCCTTTAAAAACAAATTTTGAAGACACTGTAAGGTCGTGTGGAAATACAAAGCGTCAGGCAGTAATGAGATTAGAGCAGCTGGAAAGGAAGTTCGCCCGAAACGAGCACCTGAAAGCAGAATACACCAGAGTTATACACGAGTGCTTACAGTTAGGCCATATGAAGAAGGTCGACACAGAAGATAAAGGTAATGCAGTATATCTTGAGCATTGTGCTGTAATAAGAGAAGGTAAGGAAACATCAAAGCTGTGCGTAGATTTTGACTCGTCAGCTAATGGCCCTAATGGATGTTCCGTAAACAGCAGCATGATGGTAGGACCTACAATACAGCCAGATCTACGTAGTCTGGTGTTTAGATGGAGAACTCACAAAATCTGTGTTGTTGGCGATATTATAAAGATGTATCGTCAGGTAAGAATGAATGACAAACACACAGATTTAGAACGCATAGTATGGCGGGATAATACATCTGAGAAGATAGATAGTCACAAGCTACTTACGGTTACATTTGGGACAGCAGCTGCACCTCATCTGGCTGTCCGTACGCTTCAACGTTTAGCTGATGATGAACAAGACAACTACCCTCGAGGAGCGGCGGTAGCAACAAACTCCTTTTACATGGATGACCTTATGACAGGTCACGAAGATCTCGACGAAATGAAAGCAACCTGTAAAGAAATCAATGAACTAAAGGCAGGTGGCTTTGAGATGCAGAAGTGGTCGAGTAACTCTGAAGAACTCCTGAAGGACTTGATTGATGGCACGAAGACTCCGGAACCTGTAAAAGACAAGAAAGAGATTAAATTAGATAAAATAATAAAAATACTGGGACTTACCTGGGATAGAAAGGATGATACTTTTCACGTTCCAGTAAACTTACCAGCAAGCAGGATACCTGTAACAAAGAGAGTGATTTTATCTCAGCACGACATTATTCATGTCACGATGTTAGCTTCAAAAACAAAAGTAGCTCCCCTGAAACAATTGACGGTCCCGAAGCTGGAACTTTGTGCTGCGGTGTTATTGGCAAAGCTGCTGCATGAAATTTCAGGATTATTTAACATACCTATGCACAGAATCTATGCGTGGACAGACCCTATGGTGGTTCTTGCATGGCTGCAGGCCCCACCCAGCCGCTGGCAAGTATTCGTAGGCAACAGAGTGTCGCAGATCATCCAGCATATAGATAATGATAGGTGGAGACACGTTTCGTCGGGAGACAACCCAGCTGATCTTGCCTCAAGAGGTATTAAGGCAAGTGAACTCACAAACAATGAACTTTGGTGGAGTGGACCCGTATGGTTAAAGGAAACAAACACTGAGGTGTTAAGGGCCACTACTATTCCAACAACAGATCTAGAAAGCAAGAAATCATTCCACACGTCAGTACAAGACGCACCTATTTGGGAGAGATTTTCGTCGATAGTCAGGATGAAAAGAGTGATAGCTCAATGTAAGAGATTTCTAGATTATAAAAACAAAAAAGATGATATCTTGAGTGCTGATGAGTTGAAGAAAGTTGAAAACTGCTGTGTAAGGTATTATCAGGAACTAGTATATAGCGAAGAATTTGAAGACCTGAAAAAGAAAGGAAAGGTTAGAAACAAAAGTTCATTAATTATACTTACCCCGTATGTAGATGAAGACGATAAGTGGTACAATGTGGTAAAATCACCCTGTATAAGAGATGTTGTCATTATGAAAGAGCAAGACTTACCACCAGCCAAGTGGTTGCTAGGCAAGATCACGCCACTGCACGCATGGCCTGATAACTTAGTACGTGTTGTAAAGGTCCGGTATAAGGGCGATCACATTCTAAAAAGACCGTTGTTGTCTAAATTAATATTGTTACCTACAACTGCAGATAAATAGAAAGTTTACGTCTGTAGTGAAAAATAATGAGCTATGGTGGGCGGTTAAATTTATTTCGAGTGTTAATAAATTTTAGGTACTAATAATTCTGGCCGACTGTAGTTATCATTTGTAATACCTACTCAATACATAAGCACAAAGATTTGCGATACAAGCTATTTTGCTAAAAAACATCATTGTTGTATTAGGTATTTATTCCAAGCGCTAAATAATTTGTGTTATGTAATTTAATGTTAAGTATCAAAGAAAATTAAAGTTTATGTTATTTACGCAGTTATAGATGGATGTACTAATTACATTTTTAAATGTTAAGCGTATACAACACGGATCCCCTCTGGGTCAATTCTTGATGTTGGGTTACCGAGCGGATCCCTGAATTTTTATAATCAGCATTTAAAAGCATACCATTGTAATAACATATAAACGTAATTCAATGCTCACGTAAAATAGGTTTGTAAACCTTTCATGTGTTTAGATATTAAGTTTTCCTTGTTTACTTACCTATTCAACTTGTTTTTTAATAGAACGATATGTTTGTTAAAAGAATACCTAGATATTAAGATGTTATGCTTCACGTCATCCATGAAAACAAACAAAAAACATACATACAATACAAACATAGAACCTCTTTTTATAAAGTCGGTTAAACAAAATAATTTTATTTATACAGTCCACTAAAGTGTATGCTATGTAACATGTTTTTGTTATTATGGTTGACCTATTTAACTAATATTGATCTTGTATTTAGAAGTAAGCTTAGGTACTAAAATGTTTATAAAGATACCCTACGCGGGCACGCAATTATTACCTACGCGACGCAGGCAGTTAGTTGTTTACTTGTTGTAATTATCGAATATTATTTATCAGTTATCATCTTGCTTTGGCTCCCGCCAGCGTCGCTTGAATTGTAGTTAGTTATTTGTTGTTATGCAAGTGAAAATGCATCCAACTCAGTAGTTGTGTTTATTAGTGTTGAACTTAAAACATACGGTTAATGATGTTAGTGCTTGTGGTACTTATGCTGCGATCATATATAACCATGGATACCGCCTTTAGGAACATTACCGTTCAAATTCTCGGGCCAAATTAGCACACATACACAATTACGCCTACATTCAAATAAGACGAAGCGTTTACAGAGACTGTAATCAAAGCTGGTAAACGAAATAATAGTCATCTTTATTACACTAATGGTACATAGCTAAGTGTAGATGAAATGCATATAATGTCAATAACTACCAATCAGCGACATTAATCCGCTAATAACCTTCTTGCTGTACGTACTGGCCGCTGAGAGTTCGCGGTCCATATTTGATTAGAATATGACTTGGACAGGGACAGGTTTATGCCATACATTGAAGAACCAGTCAAATAATTCACGTATAATAATTTAATGAAGATTAAAAGATAACTAGTTAAAATGTTGTTATGAAATGACAGACTAACTCAACATAAGTAAATATATCATTGTTGTATAAATGTATTCCGCTATAATAAGTATTTTGTATATTTTATTATCAATCTGTATGGCAGTGCGAATTCACGTTCAGGTATAGTCTGACCGTTATTCTAAGATCAAGTACGCCATAGTAAATGTATGGCGAACTTGATCTTAGAAATCGGACTGGCTATACAGTCTGCAAAATTTACACGGGTACACGAATCGGGTCAAAAATATTTGAACAGGCGGAGTCACAATAAATCCCCACTTTCAGTTCAGAATATTTTATATGTATATAGCCGGTCAAGCAAGTTTGTCAGTAGAAAAAGGTGCAAAATTAAAATTTTGTATAGGACCACAGCCGTTCGCGCGCTTACTTTTTCAAAATTTGCCTCTCTTATAATATTTCAAACTTTCGCGTTTTGAACACATATTAACTCACATTATACGAAACGAAACTGATTTTACGTCGGTAAATCAAGGTAATTGAATATAATTCGCGTTAGACCCGTCTATAATGTGAGTTAATATGTTTGCCGCTCTTGTCTACTGACGGAAATGGCTTGAGAGAGAACCTACATATATGTGACAGTAGAGGGTGGATTCAAATGATCAACATTTTCCGATAATGTGTGTATTTGTTAAATTAATTCAGTGAAAGCATGATAGGAAAAGTGTATCTACATATAGGAGACCGGGTATGATTATCTCACGGGTTATATCTCATGAATAGAACATATTCTAGATATCTTGCCAGACATCCACTCAATTTCATGTCTCTCTAATTGGACAGCTTTTTTCCATAGTTCTCTGCGAATAGCATCTTGTGGGAATCTGAATGGAAAGTAATGTAAAATGACAATACCAAATTTGATTATTAATTTGAAATAACTAGGTAGTTTTTTTAGCTCCATCTCATGAAATAAAAAAGAAAAATACAAATCTGTAAGAAGGAATTTATTACTACATTTATAATTATATAGAAAATACCTAAACCAAACACAAGTTAATAAAATAGTCTACTTCATTTAGCATAACACCATCCCTATTATCCTCGCAATTTAAAAAGTCGTATGTTGTTATGAAAGTCGTATGCAGTTGTTACGTTTTAGCTTAGCACGGTAGTATTGAAAACAAATCGTCATGTTTTTTCCAAATTCTACTGCAGTTATCTGTTTACTACAAGTGAAAAGTGATTCCACTGTCCTAGGTATGAACTAAAATAACTTCTGCACCACTTCACGACACATGAATATATTTTTAATTACAATAAAACGTTGTTTTTATAAATCAATTTAGCCATTTGTCACTGACTGTCATCTCGGTCGTACTGAGATTGCCAATCGAGCAGTTTGTAAGTACCGCCTATCGCGGGGTAGTTTGCGTTGGGTCATAATTGAGCGGACAGAATACTTCCATGTATAGCATTTCGCTGTACTTATGTGTTTTGGATGCATCTGTTCGAGCAATTATGTACGTAAGTTTTAGGTTATGTATTTTGCTTATTTAAGTTAAAAACTGTTGTTTTTGGCGGGCGGTATGTTCTGTCGATTTCCGTCCCCGTACTATACCTATACCTACCTAGATGTATAGCCTCTCGTTAGTTACAATAAAATATGTTTAGAAACCAGACGCGTTTGCTTTGAGATTCACCTGCAATCGAAATTGAACCTTATTCCGTAAAGAACAATGTCTCTATTTCCAAGAACCTAAGCGCTAAGAATAATTAAGGTACAGTACTTAACTCTGTATTTTTGGAGCTGGCCAAGGCACCCAACACAGTGCATTGGATATTAGCAGTCTTTACTCAACTCGTCTCTGGCTAACCGATGGCACTGCACGACGGCATACGTGCAATTGGATAATTGGGGCATTATCTATGAAAAGGGACCTTATTGCCGATGGCGCTTACGCCGCACAGCGTCGCACGGCATTGTAGGTATTTATATTGGAGCATCGTTAATAATGGCTTAAGCGCCATCGACAATAAGGTCCCTTTTCATAGATAACGTCACAATTGTGTATTCGCATGTGTTACGACTATTGCCATGACCAACAATGAGGCATTGTTACAATATGAATAGAAAAATCGCATTGTGATTGCCGACGAGTAACAATAAGTGATAAAATGTTCATGTTATGACACCTCTCTTCAACGAGGATAATTGCGCATGAAAATGGAAAGGTTATTACGTGATCGACTATAATTTATCATCTTTTTCTTTCTGTAAACAATAATTTATAAAAAATATAACGGATTGATATCCTCTCAGGGTGCGTAGCCAACGTGCAATCGTTACGGTTCGGTCACGACTTGCTACGGCGGCAGCGATAACCATAGGTTGGAGCAAGACACAGCGATCGGACCATTCGTTCCCACCTATGGTTGTCGCTGCCGCCGTCGCAAGTCGCTCAATATCGTGGCCGAGCCGTTAACGCTCCGTAGCGAACGAAACGCAACTGTCACTGTCGCACTAGTGTGGAAGAGCGATAGAGATAGATGACGACGATACGCTACGGAGCGTTAACGATTGGCACGTTGGCTAAGCGCCCTGGAGAGTATCTAACTACATTGTTTTTTATGAATTAGTTTATCAATTCCTCGGAGAACGAATGTATACCTCTAGACCGACCGCTTAAATGAGTCCTCGGCTGCGCGTAAGAAGGAAAAAGAATTTGACACTGACAAACGGTTTAACCGCATAACCCCGGGCTAGGCCGGGCGGGGAAGGTGCGGGCGGCAGGCGTACGTCGCCCACACCTTCCCCGCCACCCTTAGAGCCACTTGCACCAACCCACTAGCCAGGGGTTATGCGGTTAAACCGTTTACTCAGTGTCAAATTGTATATATATATAGGGTCATGTCATATCTCTATCTCTCTCACCCTACCTTCGACCACGCGAGCGTAAATGTGATGTTTTACGACCCCGGTCGTCAGTTTGGTTTGCGTCTACTATAGTATGTAAATTGTTTTTCGCAGGACATAATAAAAGCGCTCCGAGCGAGAAACCACTCGACGACAGAGCTCGGCCGGACCGCCGGCTTCGCCGCCATGGTCGGCGCCCAGCGCGACGGAGACGGCTACTTCGTGCCGAACACGGACAGGCGGAGAATCGGCAGCATCGACGGCTTCTAATACCTACCATAATTAATTCAACTAATAATAAAAGTAGTGGCTCTGTGAGCTGTAGACCTCGCGAGCCCCCATGGCTCATCACCATTGAAGTATAATATCTAAGGACGGGCCCTAAAAATGGTACTTGTTCAGCGGCGTTACTCACGAATCCCAGCCAATCGTGCAGTAGCACGCAACAAGCTGCCACCAATAGCGCGCGTAATGCGAACTCATCAACCAATCGCGTTGTAGCGGTTTCACACTGTACTGGCCCCTGTCATGCCTCTACTATTATTGCCCGTAAAGCCTGTCCCTAGATATCTATGTCAATGCTCACTACTGTCAAAATAATTCTTAATAACTAAATCGACAAATCCATATAATTATCGAACAAAATTTTGACGAGAATTGGTTGCGAAGTGTTAAGGAAAGTCAGATAGCCTGCAAACAGCTGGACAAGCATACAAAAGCATTTTTGCCTAAGGGTGGTATTCCACCTGTCCAATGTGTATTTTGTCTCAGATTTTGCTCAATTAGAGAATGAGACGGATGACATTGGACAGATGGAATACCACCCTAAGCTGAAGCGGAGCGCTTGCTCGCTCAAAAATAAATATCTTTATAGAGATGTGAGATATCTCAACCCATTCTCAACCAAATGCTCGGTAGGTGCAACTGCTGTTACTGGGGGCTTTCCTTTGTGGTGATGCCGGTGACATTAGATAGAAGACGTTACTAGACGTCGTGCCAATTTATACACCGCGAAGTCTTTATACTTATTTCAATATAGGTAAAGGATTTTTTAAATTAAAAGCTACAAGCTTTTTTAAGAAGAACTCAAGGCAATAGACGTAAACATTTTCAGTATTTCAAAATAGTCTATCACACCATTTGTACCTAGTCTTTAAACACAATAATCTTCACAAGGTAATGTATAAACACTATAATAGCTTGGATGCTGGGTTAAAGTTACTTAGAAAGAGCATTAGCAGAACGTCCATAGAACAGGGTTCGCTTTTTGTAACCTAAAACAAAATAGGATAAGGTTCTTATAATTTCCAAGTCCTTTGGAAAGCTTTGAGTTTGAGGAAATTCGTATTGGCGTTTCTTTAATACCGCGAAGTGTTAAGTACCCACGTGGTACCCACATATACGTTTCGCATGCACACAAGTGATATCTAAGTCATAACTTGTCGAAATCGTTCAAGAGGGCCTCCAGAATCGCGGAAACGTCAAATTTGACATATCTATCTTACAAATATCTTTAAATTATCCATATCGTAACTTGTTGAGGTCTAGTAGAGATCTAATACATTTTCAGAATCGAGCCGTTAGGTACAATTAAAGGTATTAGAAAAGCGTTAATATAAAACAAAGCTCGCAAATATGTTGTTTTTGGTATCAACATAAAAATTTAAGTTGTTTACCTTTCACAAAAATATGTATAAGATCTCAAATAAATACCTTATTTAAAGGTATAATTCTATATATATTTCAAAAATAACCCATGTAAATAATTTTACAAAGAATAAAATATGTTGTACAGCTTGGCAAAAAAGAGTAGAAATTAAAAAGTGGCAACACTGTGGTGCCATCCTTTTCAAACCAATATATATAAGAAAACGGGACGACACTACAGGGTTGCCACTTTTTAATTTCTACTCTTTTTTGCCAAGCTGTAAATAAAACCTACAAAAATACTGAGTTGTATTATAGCTGGTAAACTTTTGTAATTTGCAAATGTACTTATTATAGACGGACAGTCAATAAAAACTATGACCTACATACAAACATGTACCTACTCGGGAATGCTGGGCTATAACCGCGAAAATCGAAGTTCGCAATTTGCGGGGATTTTTCTCTGTCACTCTAATTACGCCTTCATTGTAGTAAAAGAGAAAGATCCCCGCAATTTGCGAATTTCGGTTTTCGCGGTAGCCACTCTGATAATAAAAAGTTCTGCAGTAGGTAGCTACATAGCCAAAGGCATAATAAAACGTAGTGTTGCATTATATTGTAGGCGGATTTGGTTTGTTGAACTAGATGGCGCTATGCGGCGCCATAAACGTATTGATTGTGGTACCTAGATCCTAGATTGCACTTTACCGCATAACGAACGCATTTTAATCAGCTGTCTAAATACGTGTAGGTACCTAAATAGTAGGTACATCACGATACAAGTGCGAAAAGTAGGAAATTCTCAACGATTGGCGATAAATAATTATAAATCAACACGAGTTGCGAATTACCTTTTCGCACGTGTATTGTACATCGTTTTACAGTACATATGGTCCTTACAATTTTTGACATAGGCACGTACCTATTGTGCTATTACCGCACTAGGGCGGTAAAGTAGCACCATATGTAAAACAATATTTTGCACCACTTGGTTCGACTCTTTTTATTTGTCTATTGTATACTGTATAAATTATTAAGTTTAGGTATATCTAATAATTATCAACAATATGCTGTCTCATTATGTTGTATATTCATTGACACTAACCATAATTATGTTTATAACTTTATTATTGTGTTTGTATTGTATAAACAGAATGGTTTGCCAAATAAGCCTCCATTTTGTGAGGTGCATACCCGATGCTAGATGTCGACTGCGAAAATAATAGCCAAGTTACTTGCCTTACTTTCACAAATTTTGTGGTGACCGAATTTAGGGTAATTGACCCATAATTTACCCTACAAAAACTAGCGCCCATGATAATAATGTATACCTAAGGGTTACCTTTCATTCGTTTGCGCGTGAACCATGTGATGTTAATTAAGTTACCTACCTATGTAACATGCTGTGATGTGATATTAATTGTTTCTTATAAAATAATAATGAAATTATATGTTTTGTTAATAAAAATAATTATGAATAAACAATAAAACTTTAATTTCTCTCAATAGGTATAATTATATGTATACCCCTTTTTACTTCTTATAGAGCCTTAGTATAGAGCGAAAGATTAAATAAGTAACCTACGATGGGCGAAGAAACGTGCGTGTAGTTAAGATAACTTTATTGCTGCACTGAACACCATTTAGACCTGCACTGACCACTGCACCTGCTTATGTGCAAGAAAAATATACCCGGCACACTAACCTAGTACAAGTGGGTCACGCGAAAGTAGCCTAAGGTTTTACTCAGCTTTATTTGATCTAGTTACTTGCAAATTCAATGTTCGTTATTTTACCTTTACATTTTCTTGTCCCGACAACATGCACTAAGTGCAAATATTTTACATGAATATTTTCACCGAAATTCCTGAACGAAGCACAACGAACAAAGACATGCGGTGACAGTGACAGCTGTCAAATTTATCAAAATCGCGCGAAGTATTGCAGAATACCCATAAAAGCGGCGGTGGTTGTCTTTCGATGAAAATCATTATTACGGTTTCTTTTGTTCTATTCTTGTACTAAATTCTTTCAAAAGTGATCGATGATTTGTGATATCTCGAACAGACTTTAACTTTATTGTGCAACATTGATCAAAAATGAATAACCAACTCTCGCAAGGATCCCTTGAGGTACCTATTTATCATAGAATCATGATTTTGCTATTAAATTCCTTAACTTGAATACTATAACTATATATTTATTTGTTTTTGTAGGTTATTATGAATGGCGGTCACTATGACAAGCCAATAATGCAAGTGCTAGGTAGCAAGAAGATCCAAGGCAGTGGTGCGAACGAGAGGTTCCGGCTTCTGGTGTCGGACGGCAAGCACTCGCACAGCTTCGCCATGCTGGCGACGCAGCTTAACGACAAGCTGATCACCGGGGAACTGTCCGACTATTCCGTCGTGCAGATTGACCGGTTTGTCACGTCTTTGCTGAAGAATACGGGGAAGGGAGAGAAGTAAGCTAATTCTTTTGTTTTTCAGTACCGTTTTGGTACCTAAACTGTTTGTACCTACATAATTTTTAGGGTTCCGTACCCAAAGGGTAAAACGGGACCCTATTACTAAGGCTCCGCTGTCCGTCCGTCTGTCTGTCACCAGGCTGTATCTCACGAACCGTGATATCTAGACAGTTGAAATTTTCACAGATGGTGTATTTCTGTTGCCGCTATAACAACAAATACTAAAAACAGAATAAAATAAAGATTTAAATGGGGCTCCCATACAACAAACGTGATTTTTGACCAAAGTTAAGCAACGTAGGGAGTGGTCAGTACTTGGATGGGTGACCGTTTTTTTTTTTTTGCATTATGGTACGGAACCCTTCGTGCGCGAGTCCGACTCGCACTTGCCCGGTTTTTTGATATAAATGATCATAATGATGCAATTTGTAAAGTATTGAAGCAGGTTGTGACAGGTTTGAAATGTACTTATCTATCAAACTTGCAATGATAAAAAGGCCCCTGTACATATAGGGTTGCCAGATGGTCGGGATTTGGCGGGATTCTCCCGATTTTTAGCATGTGTTCCCGATTCCCGACAAAGTGAAAACTATCCCGAAAAACAGCTCCAATATATAAAACAATAATTTCAAGTTCCGAACTGTCGTCGAGCGAACGAGCTGACGTAGTGCCAATAATGTAAAATATCGTTGTTTTTAATACAATTACTTTAATTTGGAAGTTTTTTTCCAGACTTAAGTCCCAAAATCCCGAAAAATTTATATTGTTTCCCGATAATAGCGTCCTTCGGTCTGGCAACCCTATGTACATATTGGGCCAGCGTGGGCCAGTCTAGGGGACGCATTTATGCGTTAGAGGGAGCAAGTGATATTGCTATCTCATTCTGCCGCACGCCTGTGTCCCTTGGGCTGGCCTGCGTTGGCCTAATATGTCCAGGGGCCTTAACATGCAATTAAAATGGATATGCAAGGTGATTTATTGATAAAGATATTTACTTAGGATACAATGACATCTTCTAGTATGTTAATGACCAAGCATATCTCAATAACATTAGACATCCAAATATGTAACTTGCGATTTACATTGTTTTATTCTTTAAGATTATTTACATTCTAAGGCTCATTTAGACGGCGTGTGAACTCATATGTGATTTTAGTTACATTGCCAATCATTAAGGTTACATCAACTCGGCTGACCGATCAAATAATGCAATGTAATGAAACTCATATGCAAGTTCTCACACCATCTACTACTACTTTTGCATCTAAAACCCTATAGTAAATAAACCAGAGGTGATCAAATAATAAATGCTATTCCTTATCCTTAAAATATTAGTAGCTGATACTTTACAATGCCATTAGTTTGGTTCTGCAACTTTCGCTGTTTTAATTTCAGGAGAGTCATGATTATCCTAGACTTGACTATACTGACCCCAGGCTCACAAGTAGGCAAGAAACTTGGCAACCCTCAGACCTGGACGGAAGACAGTGCAGTATCTGCCCCACAGCCGACAATGCAGCCCGTGCCTCGGCCAGCACCTGCGCCGGCTCCCATGGCTGTGTCTAAGCCTATGGCTGCACCTTCCATGGACTCCAGCATGCTGTCTTCACAGATGACACATCCTATTTCAAGTCTCAGCCCATATCAGAACAAGTAAATATCACATTCCATTAATAAACTATGTAACTTCTTTTGTAACATGTAGACACTTGCTGGGCTTGCCGTCTTAAACTATGTTGGGGCCCTTGGGCACATAATAATTTGGGGCCCTTTTGGAAAGTAAAGAAAGCGAATTAAACTAACATTTTTCTACTATGATCATCTTATTTATTATGGGTAAGTAATCAAATATACTGTTACTGTCTGTCCTTCGGGGCCCCCTGAGGATAGGGACCCTGGGCACGGGCCCCGTGTGCCCTTATGGTAGAGACGATACTGGACAATTGCAAAGAGCCGCCTTTCCATACTGTAGTTGGTGGATAAGTGTATGATAATGTGCGGTTGCATACTAAAATCAAAGTTGTCAGCCACCGCCATTGCAACTGTGTTTGCCGCCTTGGCACTGGGGAGACACTCCTCCTTTCGGGTATTCTCGGCTTTGTTCGGCTCAGCATTGCTCCGAGCAAAGCAAAGCAATTAGGGTTGGTACAACTTGACATCCCTTTGCGTGCACAACCACAGATATTATAATTTTTGACAACCCTAGGCAACGGAAAAGGGATCATCATCATCTCAGCCATAAGACGTCCACTGCTGAACATAGGCCTCCCCCTTCTTTGGGGGGTGAATGCCATAATCGCCATGCTTGGCAGGCGGGTTGGCGATCGCAGTCGAGTACACCGAATTTGAGGGACGCTGCTGCCCGTCCACCAATGGTCTTGGACGTAGTTTAAGGACATACCCGGGTCCAGGACATACCCGGGTCCGAGAAAAGGGATAGTGCGATGCCATACATTAGAAAGGGACAGCATGATTCGTCCCTGAATCACTGTAAAACTTCAGTTTTGGAGGTGTGTCCTTTCCATACAGTACCATTATTTATTATGTGCCCTTAGTGACTACTGATGAATTTCATCTGGTTTTAGCAAGTAAACGTATGTTGAATACTGAATAAACCCAAAAATTTTATGTTGTTTTGATATTGTTAAGCTAGTGTAAGTGTATGGATGTGTAACCTTAGAACAAGTCTTTCTTATTACAGTACGAAACAAATTTCTATATCATATAACATTACTTTTAGATGGGTGATAAAAGCTCGCGTGATGAGCAAGTCTCCGATCCGCACATGGAGCAACGCTAAAGGCGAAGGCAAACTCTTTAGCATGGACCTGTGCGACGAGAGCGGCGAGATCCGCGCCACCGCCTTCCGGAATGAGGTCGACCGGTTCTATGACATGCTGCAGGTATGTCACCAAACAAGTAGTAGTATGACATCCACTACACATAATGTTCATTACAGTGGAATCCGTTTATTACGACTCCGCTTATACTGACCAACCGCTTACTATGACGTAATTACTGTGCGAAGTTTGGTTTTCATATAAAATTCTTTGTGGCAAAGTCGGATAATATGACTTCGCTTATAGTGACAAACCGCTTACTATGACCTATAAATCCTGATTTCATTAAATTATGTCCGGTTATACTGACACATCCGCTGGTTTTCGTGACCGTTCCCGCGTCTTTCCCTGATGCGAGGACGTTTGCGGCGTACGTGGCATGTAAGTTGTTTTAGTTTTGATGCTCATGACAAGTTGATAATTGGTACAAGTTTAATAAAACTCATCTCTCACAAAGGAATTTAAGATTAATTTCGAAAAATTAACAAAAATAAGAAGCTTTATATGACATCCGCTTAGTATGACATGTTTGTCATTTACCTTCGATGTCATTATAAGCGGATTCTACTGTATTGTCAATAGTCCGACACGCAACAATCACAATATCCACGCACACATCCGAAGATAGGGCTTTGGCTTCCCTTCCCTTGGCGTTAACTGCTGTTCGTGGTTTGCACAACTTCACAAACTTTTTCATACACTTTTCGTTGGGTAGTTGCACAAATCTCTGTTTTCACATTTTGCTAGGACATCAGTTAGCCGCGACCACGACCTGTGAAACCTGTGTCGAAACGTCGGTAAATAATAATATAACATACTTAAGTTACGTTACAACAATAAAATAACTTCGCGATAGACCCGTCTATATTTTTATTTTATGTTATCTTAGAAGTTCGATTTTTTCACAGCTTCTAGGGACGGTAGACTCGATACCTCCACGCCTTCCCAAGATGAACGGTTTTGACAGACAGACAGACGGACGGACGGACAACAAAGTGATCCTATAAATAAGGGTTCCGTTTTTTCCTTTTGAGGTATGAACCCTAAAAAGGCTATTTCCTCCTTTAACAGTAAAATACCACTAGCGATTTTGTCAAAGCCCCAATATTTAATGCTACAGCTACACACGCGCGCGAGAACAGTGACAGCGGACTGATGGATTTTATAGGGCGAGAGCACAAGCAATGAATGACATTTTTAGGGTTCCATACCCAAATACGGGATCCTATTACTAAGACTCCACTGTCCGCCTGTATGTCACCATTTGAAATTTTCACAGATGAAGTATTTCTGTTGCCACTATAACAACAAATACTAAATACAAAATAAAATATATATTTAAATGGGGCTCCCACATAACAAACGTGATTTTATGACGTTTTTTGCGTAATGGTACGGAACCCATAGTGCGCGAGTCCGACTCGCACTTGACCAGTTTAAAATGTAAGTATAGACTACTCACTCTTTGTGACCTAAAGAGACATTTTGCAATTGTTTCAGGTCGACAAAGTATACTACATAAGCCGCTGCCAACTAAAGACGGCCAACAAGCAATTCACGAGCCTCAAGAACGACTACGAGATGACGTTCTCCCCCGACACAGTCGTCTCCGAGTGCATGGAGGACGCGTCTTCGGTGCCGACCATCAAGTACGACTTCGTGCCTATCAATGAGATCGGAAACAAGAATACGGATTCGCTACTTGGTAAGCATAGGCGTACCCAGCATTTTTTAAACGGTGCTGGGGCAGAAGTAGGATTACGTGACTTAATTGTTCCTAAAAAATTTTAGCTTCTCGTCAGACCAGGCAAGTTGCCCCGCCGTGCCTACGCCTATGTTGGTAAGTAAATGAATAACACAAGGTTTACACCAGCCTGAAGAACAATAAGATGAAGTTCACAGAACAACAACAAGAGAACGCGTACTCGATGCCAGCAGTTAAATACGACTTCGACCGTGGTTAGTTTAGTACTCAAACGATACATTTAGCTCACTATTGTTAGACTATGTCATTGCAAAAATGGTCAGTTGATGGTGTTGCCTGTTATTGCTAATTTTCATGTAATAGTTATCCCACCAAAAACATAAATGTAAAAAAGGAGAGCCAAGTTCAATACAAAAATTATGCTTGGCTGTGGGGCTCGCCGCAAAAAGAATGGAGATCTAAATGAGTGCCACTGCCAAGTTCTATGCAAAATCCAAATATGTATTTATAGGAACAAAATAACATTATAAACAAGTATTAAACTCTATTTCCTTGCTTTATTGGATACCTATAACAATTGCTGTTATTTAAAAAAATGTGAGATCTTAAAGTAGGTTAGATTTGACTTGGCCAGTTTTCATTATATCAATCATTTTATATATATTGTAATTCTGATAAAACCTGGCCAAGCCAAATCTAACCTACTTTAAGATCTCACATTTTTTTAAATAACAGCAATTGTTATAGGTATCCAATAAAGCAAGGAAATAGAGTTTAATACTTGTTTATAATGTTATTTTGTTCCTATAAATACATATTTGGATTTTGCATAGAACTTGGCAGTGGCACTCATTTAGATCTCCATTCTTTTTGCGGCGAGCCCCACAGCCAAGCATAATTTTTGTATTGAACTTGGCTCTCCTTTTTTACATTTATGTTTTTGGTGGGATATCAATACTTTTTGTAAAGAAAACTAGGCAGGTATTGAGATTTAATGTTTTTTCTTGTGTTTCCGCTGTATGGTTTTTACTTCTGTTCTTTGTATAATTATGTGGTACCGCGCGCCGCCGACGACACACCGTTGGCCGGTTGTTTAGAGCGTATTAAAAGTTTTTTGTATGGGGACACCACTTATTTTTTGACTAAACTTTATTTTAATATAGCAAATATAATAATACATATATTGGGGTAGTTTCAAATATCTGCTTGTAACGGTTCCAACGCTACAATAAAAAAATATTTTTTTTGTATGGGGACCCCCCCTATTTTTTAACTTTTTTTTATTTTTAGATTTTTTCCTACGCTTACACACAATAACCGAGCTGGATTCCAAATTTCATCCTTCTAGGTCATCTGGAAGTAGGTTAGGTTTAGGTACTTATATCAGTCCCAATAAAAAATGTTTTTTTTTGTATGGGGACCCCCCCTATTTTTAAACTTTATTTTATTTTTAGATTTTTTCCTACGGTTACACGCAATAACCGAGCTGGATTCCAAATTTCATCCTTCTAGGTCATCTGGAAGTAGGTTAGATTTAGGTACTTATATGTCAGTCCCAATAAAAAGTGTTTTTTTTGTATGGGGACCCCCCTATTTTTAAACTTTATTTTATTTTTAGATTTTTTCCTACGGTTACACACAATAACCAAGCTGGATTCCAAATTTCATCCTTCTAGGTCATCTGGAAGTAGGTTAGGTTTAGGTACTATAAGTCATAAGTCAGTCTTAAAATTTACGACTTTTTGACCTTCATACCTTTATAACCGTTTGAGCTAGCTTCATGAAATTTGGGCTTCTAGATATCCTTATGGATATAATTAAACACACGTAGTTTTATGTGTTTACGTCAAAGATGTTTTGAGTTATAGAAGGGTCAAAAGTGGCACCAAGTGGTTCGTGTAATATTACACTCGGCGCTGGCTAGCCAGTTCCTTTGCTTGAACTTGGCTTGACACGCTGCCGCGTGTCTAGATTTGTTTTACAAGGGGGCAAAGTTGTTGTTTAACCTCTCGTGCTAATATTGATACCCGAGCAAGCGAAAGATTCCAAAATTGAACTCGTGGTTCAATTTAGCGTAGCGACTGGTTCGAAAAATGGAATCTTAAGCGTTGCGAGGGTTTCAAAGCACGAGGGTTAAACAAAATTTGCCCCCAAGTGAAACACAAAATTATTCACCACACCAACCTGAAGCTAATTTTAAATGACAAATCAAAACAAATCCAAATGAATGTTATTAAATATTTATCATCCAAAATCATAATTGTAAAGTCAATTCTACCAGCAAGCGTAAGAAAACAACTCAAAATTTGCATTTTATTACTTTGCCTGTGAATAAAATGCAACTTAGCTATCAGTTTTTGAAGTGCAAAGTAAGCCTTCCCGAGTTGGTGTGGTGAAAAAATGTTTATCATCTAAGCCTGGAGTTTTTTAGGGTATAATGTTTTTCAATCTCGAAGGGTAGGATGACACCTGTAATTTCAATAAAATTTTGCGAGATTTGGCGTTTTTAGGTTATATGAAGATGACAGGTATCATCCTACCCTTCGAGTTTGAAAAATATTATAGGCAGTGCTGTTACGAAAGCGAATTCAATCTGACCTTTTATCTAAGAAGATTATGAGATTTATGAGGGATGCTTAATCGTTGAAACGCTGTATAGCCTCCTAAGACCCAAGGTCCTACCTTCTGGAACAGGCGTGCCACAAATGCTATTTGCAGAGACTGAGGAAGGTCACCATCTTCTCAGACTCCAAAGCGGTACTGATGGAACTCTCCAACCGAAGCAGTACCAACAGAAACATAAATAAAATACATAAAATCTTACATAACATCAAGGAGTCTGGGGAAATGGAGATCAGCTTCTGCTGGATTAAGGCCCATGCTGGCCTAGATGGAAATGAGAGGGCAGATCTCGCGGCCAAGCATGCGGCAACACTACGAAAATCACCGGACTACGTCTACTTCCCTCTGTCTTACCATCAAACACAAATTAGAAGCAACTCATACACTACACACAACACAGCATACACAGACAGCACCACGGGGAAACACGTCAAACAATGGTTACCTACTCTGGACGACATCAAACATCTCCGTAAACACATAAACATAACTTTCCAGCTTACACAAATACTAACAGGCCATGGCTACAATAGAACCTATTTAAAACGTTTCCACATAACCAATGATGATGCTTGTCCATGTGACAAGGACACAAAACAAACAATCGAACACCTGATTAGGAACTGTCCAAGATACGCATATGCAAGGTGTGTCCACGAGACTATCTGTGGGAAATATCAGGATATTGACCCGTACAATATAAAACATATCACAGGAAAAGAAGAAATACTGGACTCATTCATAACATACACGAAATATATAATAGATACTCTCAGGAATTTCAACAAAATATAATATAGGTTATTACCTGTATTCGTTTTGTTGAGATTCTTGAGGGTTTTACCCTTACCTGGTTTGCAGCAGTTCTGCTGCCCATCATGGCGAATACCTCCCTACCAACAACTTGGGGCAGGTTCACCCGTACTATTGTGGGAACCTGTCCAAAACCACTAAACAGACACCGCAATCCACTACCAACACAGCTCTTACTGAATCAAAGAGCAAACGGCCGCCCGTATCTCTAGCGAGGACCGTTTGACTCAAATCAATTACTCAATTACAAAAAAAAAAAATACCTATAGTACTTATTCAGTTCAATGAAATTTAAATCATATTCGATTGGAACAGAGTTGCTTTTGCTTTGTCTCGTTCAGATTTTGAACAACGCAAAATCAACTCTATATCCTACATTGTAGATTCAAATTTCTGTAGCAAATTTTGCACTTTTCATTTGTATCGCTGGGCCTTAGGGAGGATAGTGGTATAGTAAAAAAAGAGTCTGAATATTTGGGACACCTCCAAAAAATCTATCTATAAGCTAAGTTATGAAATCCAATCGTCTTATTCAGCTAATATATCATGTATTGTAATGTTGCAGACGTGATCGGAGTATGCCGCGCTGCCTCGGATGTGCAAGAACTCACAGCCAGGAGCACGGGCAAGCTTCTCAAGAAGAGAGAAGTCACCCTCGTTGATTCTACCGGTGGCGCAGTAAGTTCGACACTACAGTAATGTCAACAAATACATGTATTAGATTAACAAATCACAAAAATGAAATAAAATGCCGAACACCGAAGTTCGCATATTTGCGGCCATCTTTCTCTTTTACTCCAATTAAGGCGTAATTAGAGTGACAGAGGCAGATTTACGAACTTCAGTGTTCGGTCTTTATGTATAGTATGCGATGCGCCAATGGGGTTCTTGAATAGGATCCATCTGACTGGTTGCCTGTATTCTGTAGCTTATCTTTTGGTCTTGTCTAAATTGGTCTATTGTATTTAAATTTCACTGAACACTAACATGCTTCTCTACGTGATCGAATCAGAAATGAGGAGATCCGTAGACGAACTAAAGTCACCGACATAGCCCACTGGATTAGCAAGCTGAAGTGGCAATGGGCAGGCCACATTGCACACAGAGAAGTTGGCCGATGGGGTCGAAAAGTGCTCGAGTGGAGACCACGGACTAGCAAGCGCAGCGTAGGACGTCCACCCACAAGATGGACAGACGACCTCGTTAAGGCCTATGTTCAGCAGTGGACGTCTTATGGCTGAGATGATGACTAACATGCCAGTGGGGTCCTATTGCAGCGCCTGCATAGAGATGGTATAGGCTTAACACAGGACTGTGTCACGCACGTGTGATAGACTATCCGACTCTCTCTAATTAATATAGCTAGAAAAAGACGGCTAATTTATCTCGCAAGGCGCTCCTGTGCTAAGCCCACTAATGCTGCACTGTCTTACTAACTAAAAAAATCTAATTTATCTTTTGTTTCAGGTGGTACTGACGTTGTGGGGCGGCGAAGCAGAAAGCTTTGATGGCAGCTCCAACCCGGTTGTGTCCGCTAAGGTAAAACAATTCTTTTTCACCACGCTTATTCGTAAGTACAGATGTAGTGCATAATTGTTTTCCATCGTATTTTCTCGGAAACGTTCGTATTTGTCATGCTAATTCAGTCAACCTCAGTACTTTTTGTACTGAGACTGACTGAAATATCAAGACACGTTCGTACGTTTCAGTGGAAATACGATGGAAAACAATTATGCACTATCTTATGGTTTTCGGAGGTCCTTGCAGATACACTTCGACCCATGAGGATCAATTGTGCAATTACCCCCATAGGAAAGATCGATCAACTACTCGAGAGCTTTTTACGCACTACATCTGTAGCAGAGATATATATAACTCCGTATAAGATAAATAAAGTCTAAGAAAAAAACGTGCCTCGGAAATCAAGAAAAAGTCATTCGCGAATAGATGGCGCACACACCTTTGGCCTATTCTCGGGTAGATGGCGTCGACGACACCGTTTGATATTTAACAATTTTAACACATATCAGTGAAAGAACATGGGTCAGTATGGAACAATAAAAATTTTAAATAATTTATCCGTAAACCGTATTTTGATTAATTTATACATTTTAAATTTTATTTTAAGTTTTAATCGTGTGTTGATAGATGGCAGTAAATGTACCGTGACTACAAAATATACTTTGGCAATAGCCCTCTATACTATCTATTCTCTTTGTCTGTAGTGTTATTTCATGCAGACACTGACAAACAACTGAAGTCTGAAACACTATTTTTTTAGTAGCTAGAAATAGGTTATGGCTTACACGGGTGTATTCAGTTGTGAGGTGTCCAGCAATTGGGAGACATTTCTGTAATAATTAAGGCCAAAATATTAATATTGTAAAACGTTACAGGGGGCTCGCTTGGCGGAATTCAATGGCAGCAAATCCCTATCCTGCCTAGCAAGCACCATGATCCGACTCAACCCAGACCTCCCGGAGGCGCATAAGCTGCGAGGCTGGTACGACAATGGCGGTGCTAACATGGACATCGTCAACATCTCCGCCAGGTATGGACCTTATAAGTTACTAGCGACCAGCCCGGCAGCACGGGTAAATCTTAACAAATTATACACCTAAACCTGACTCAAGAAGAAGAAACCTTCCGAATGAAATCTGTTCCTGCATATCCTTATGATAATTAACTCGCGTTGCTATGTCTATTCCACGCGCATATGTGTATTGTCTATTGCTGTCAAACTCGCACAGTGACATTGCCAACCGACATTATATGCGGGACAGCAATATAATTATGCCCATGCAATAGAGATAGCAACAGGCGGGTCAGTGTACGAAAATGTATCTGGAAAGCGTCTCGGCTTTATAGTTCGTTTTTATTAGCATTAGAAAGAACTTGCAAGAAAGTAAGCTATCTTGACAAGTCTTTTAATTGAAAAACGCTTTTTAAAAATCAAAAACTATTACTTATGAAAGCAGAAGAATATAAATGATCGTATTAGATTCATAATTGTTACATATTTGCCGTAATTTATTTTTAAAATGTGTTTTTCAATTAAAAGACACATCAAGATTGTTTACCTTATTTCTAATGCTAAAAAAAACGAACTATAGTGCTTGTATATGTATATTATATACATTGTTTTATGCCAGATCCGGCGCTTACGGAGGTGGTAGCGGCGAATGGATCACGTTCTCTGAAGCCGAAGCGAAGCAGCTGGGCTCTGGCGATAAGGGTGACTACTACAGGTATGATTCAAGCATAATCCGACGATGGAGAAATATTATCTCGTGGTTCAAAGCTTAGATGTCTTAGGGTCTCTTGGACCATCCCAATAAATCTGTAGTTACCATGGTTACCTGTACAATTTGACACACAGAAGTGTCCTTACTGTAGTAGTTCTTGGTAGTACTATTATTTATTCGGTCTTAGCTGCAATAGGCTGATGACGATGAGTGACGTGAGTGATCCGTTTTATTATATTTAATATGTCTGTGTCTCATGAAAGTTTTGTTATCAAAATGTGGAGGATTTAAAATGTAATTGTCTTGTCTCTTACAGCCTTCTCGGCGTCCTAACTTTCACGTTTGCCGACAACGCGGTGTACAAGGCCTGTCCCCAGGAACAGTGCAACAAGAAACTGGTGGACCAGGAGAATGGACTGTTCAGATGCGAAAAGTGTAACAGAGAATATCCCAACTACAAGTACCGGCTGCTTTTAGGGGTAAGTTATATTTCGATTATGGGGAAGCGTGGTCCAGTGACGATTTGTAATATATTCAATTATTCATTTCTATGTAGCGAATAAGTAGTACAGTCGCTAATAAAGCATCTATTATCAAGGCGTTAAAGTGCATATTTTTGAGCAATTTGGACGGTCTAATATACCTGATGGTAACTAGTATTGTCCCCATATATATCTATATCTAGTATTGTCCATAGTTGAAGTTCCGAAAGGTTACATTACCTAATCATAACACAGTGCGTTTAATATTGAGAGACAATATAAATTAAAATAAAGGTGATTGCTGTGATTAAGGCCATAAAGATGACAAAATATAAAGCAGTTGATATGTTGCTCAATAAATTTGTTATCATATGATTTCTGGGTGATGCCTAAGTTCTGATAATAATAATTTGTACATCAAAACATTTCGGAAGTGTTACTAAACGCAACGACTTCACAGGCCAACGTATCCGACCCGACCGGCGACCAGCGCATCACGGCCTTCAACGAGGCCGCGGAGGCCATGATAGGCAAGAGCGCCGCCGACGTCGGACGCATGTTCGAATATGACAAGGCCGGCTACTCGGCCGTGTTTGAGGACATCAAGTTTAGGACCTTCGTGTTCAAGTTCAGGACTAAGATGGAGACTTACAGCGTAAGTATAATAGGTTATATTATATGATAGGCAGGAGCGCCGCCGACGTCGGACGCATGTTCGAATATGACAAGGCTGGCTACTCGGCCGTGTTTAAGGACATCAAGTTTAGGACCTTCGTGTTCATGTTCAGGAATAAGATGGAGACTTACAGCGTAAGTATAATAGGTTATATTATATGATAGGCAGGAGCGCCGCCGACGTCGGACCATGTTCGAATATGACAAGGCTGGCTACTCGGCCGTGTTCGAGGACATCAAGTTTAGGACCTTCGTGTTCAAGTTCAGGACTAAGATGGAGACTTACAGCGTAAGTATAATAGGGTAAAAGATAGACAGGAGCGCCGCCGACGTCGGACGCATGTTCGAGTACGATAAGGCCGGCTACTCGGCTGTGTTCGAGGACATCAAGTTTAGGACCTTCTTGTTCAAATTCAGGACTAAGATGGAGACTTACAGCGTAAGTGCAATAGGTTATATAATAGGCAGGAGCGCCGCCGACGTCGGACGCATGTTCGAGTACTACAAGGTTGACTACTCGGCCGTGTTTGAGCACATCAAGTTTAGGCCCTTCGTGTTCAAATTCAGGACTAAGTTGGAGACTTATAGGTAAGTCTAATATACAGGGTGCAAAAATAAGTCTGGCCATGGAGGGAAACTATCTTTCCATAGCTTAGGTAGGTAAGTCATAATTATGATAGGATATTGCGCTGTAGCCGAGCGCGTCAGTTAATATACGTAAGTACGCACATATAAAGGGGTAACGACGCCCAAGGGACCGTTTAGTACGTCTGTCAGTTCGTTTACGTCTTCCGGTTAGCACGAACGACGTAATATCATCCGTCCCTTGGGCGTCGTTATAACCGGATTCTACTGTATTAGAATTGTTTTAGTATCACCACAGGCGGTCTAGCTTGAGTTGCATTCTCGCGCGCGACTTCACGCGCGAGAACGTAACTTATGCTAGACCGTTCTTTTGTAAAACTTACTTGACCCAATTTACATGGCCTCTACAGGACGAAGCCCGCCTCAAGACCACGGTAATGAACGCCGCACCCGTGGACTATAAGGACGGCAACGCCAGACTCCTCAAAAGCATTAAGGCCGTTACGGGCGTCGAAGTTTAGAGCTCTTTAGTTTAGGCTAGTTTTAAAACTAATTTTAATGGTATTATAATTACTTTTTGATCAACATGACCTTGGCCAACATAAGTTCTGTATGGTGTGCTAACATTTTTTTTGATACAATGTAAAATATAGATTCAAAAAAATATATAAGTGTATACAATAAATTAGAATGTTAATCTAAAAGATGTACTATTCTTAGTTCTTGAGAAAACGTTAATAAATATATTTTGTACTATGTTTGCCAAATTTATGTGGAACGAAAAATATTAACTGTTGCAAATCCTTAATGTTAATCAAGTCTAATACTTATCAAGTTTGATACATTGAAATCAAAAATGTGGTTAGATCCCAAATAAGATTAATGATTTTCATAATGTTACTGTTTCGTTTTATCGTGTAGAATGTGTGTAACACGAAAGACTGTGGTATTAAATAATGTTACAAATATTTTTAAAACCAATGCTGGCATTGTTATTGTAATAAAATTATGCGATTCCAATCTTACAATTCCACTATGTGTACCTAATAATTAATTAAAATATTTTCATAATTAATTATTTCTTTTTTTTTATGTTTAGGTTAAGCCTTTGAACGCCACTCCTATCGTACATGTAGATTGATAGATCTGACCAAGCTTACTCTGCATTTGCAGTGACAGTGTGGTATTTTCATCATTAAAATCAAAATTGTATGAAAATATGATAAAAAGATAATAATATTATGTCCCCGCAAAAGATCATATTTACCTACATCAACATTGACGATTGTCACGGCGTTGTATGGGGTTGACAGTCTTGTTTATTTATTAGACTGATTTAATATATTATACTACTTTCAGTGAATCTTGAGCATGGATTTTTAGTAGGTAAAAGAAAACATTTCATTCTTCACTAGGTACTTTATTCAATCTCATTGATATGACTTGTAATTTGGCTACGAAAATGGACATTTTAATATGGTCATACATGGGCAACTTTATAGAGAGGTACAATATGGACCGTAAACACGTCAAGATATCTGTAATTGAACATAACAAAAATCTAGTTCATCTTATTATCGACTTTCCCTCCACCTTTATCACTTTTTATTTAGTACCTAATTTTTGCGTGTTCTTTTACAAATAACTTTGTATTGAAATCACTCTGTACATTGTTGTACTGGTCGATTCGCAAGAGATGGCATGAACGGAATGAATGAGTGAATGTAAATATCTATGTGTGTATCACATGAACCAATCAAATGGTCACTCTGTATACCGATACAGGTTTCACTCATGCAATGAAAGTTTAGTTCATTCCATTCTTGCCAGCTTTCGTGGATCGACCTGTACTCATAAGCCAGGAATTCACTAGGGGACAATCACAAATAGGGAAACATCGCCTGACGTACAAACAACAACACTCCTAACTGTACATCGGTGGACCTTATTACAAAAGGCATAAGGTCCACCGATGTACAGATCGACGCTTATCATGAATAGTGGCACAACTCAAAATGAAATGCTATTGCATTTAATATTCTATCTTTTACTGGTAAGATTTAAAATCGAACGGCATTTCATTTTGTTTTATGCCACTATTCATGATAAGCGTCGAGATAACAATGTGGGCGATGGTAAAATCTGCCAACGTTTGTGAGATATCACATCGCTGGATACGTGCCTCGGGACGTTTCGTTTGTCTCCTAATGAATCGTTTTCTTTAACACTGGATAAAACAAGTAAAATTACATATTAAGAGATTACAAAGACTTAATACCAAGATTTGAGTATGAGTATCAGTTAACATACAGATATATCCATTTTTTCCGCATTTTGAGTTGCAGCTACCAACTTTTGACTCATGTGTCTGCCAAGTTTCATATGCACACTAGGTTTGAGACAAACAGTAACTATTGTACTGGTATAATGAATATACTTTTTAAAGAACAGGCAATATGAAACCCTGTGGCAATATATCAAATTTGATGCGTAGTTTTTTTTCTTTATTTGTTACATTATTATTGTATGCATATGCATTGTGCGAATATGTTTAACCTCCTAAGACCCAAGGTCCTACCTATAGTACTTATTCAGTTCAATGAAATTTTAATTATATTCGATTGGAACGGAATTGCTTTTGCTTTGTCTCGTGCAGACTTTGAACAACGCAAAATCAACTCTATATCCTAAATTGTAGGTTCAAATTTCTGTAGCAAATTTTGCATTTTTCATTTGTATGGCTGGGCCTTAGGAGGATAACCAGGCAAGCATGGGCACTTGAAGAGAACTGCTCTAACAAATTGCCCAAGTACAAGTTAAGAAAATAACTGGTTAGTTAGGTACTTGACATTAAAAGGGATTAGGGATACCATATTATGTAAAATGTACACTTACAGTAAATACAATAATTTATCACACTAATATAATTAAAATGACTCGGGAAAGAAAAATAATTTAAGTTAAATGGCAGTGTGGATATAAAACATTTCGATAGTATCGAGTGAGTGTTAGAACAGATCTTATTTAATCTAAGTTAAAAAATATGATAAATTTTAATTGGCCTTATACAAAATAGAAGATCATCCTACAAAACTACTTAAATAAAATGTAAATTGACAATTTTTCAACGGGCCATCTGTTACGTCACGTGTTCCGTTAAGGCCTCAAGAAAAGCTACCAAATTATCACAAAGTAAATGTTATTTTATGGAATTAAAGCCACAACCAAGGACTACAAATCAGCGTAGAAGGCGACACAGCGCCTGTTAACTAGTAAATTCATCGCCAGACCGAACGACAGCACTGAGTAAATGCTCTAACAATGCTCTTACAATATCTTAATCTTAACAACTAGATTACACTTATACGTAACCGTTATGCTAATTACAAACAACACTTTAGTAAGATGTATTTGATAATTATTTCGTTAAACATTCCTTTTATATAAACGTTAATAAAAAAATATTATGATTTTTAAAATAATACTCAATTCCAAAAAAGCTTTCAGTAAATATTGCAAATTCAGATCAAAAGTAATCGAACGAGATTCTAAATTTTATAAGGTCGAAACGAATCCGAGAAACAAACCGGCACATAGTTTTCGGGACAATCATTAAATGTATAAACATTAATAAAATAGATTTTACACAACAGCGAGTATATCGTACTAAAAGGTAACTATAATCAAAACATACATTTATGTAATTCCTTTAGATATCTCAGTAGTATCATAGGCATCATAGCCGGTCACCGGATCCCACTCGGGGGGTTTACAACTTTACAGCCACGCACGCTGTAATCGCGTCCGTTAAAAATACACTAACATATATGAATGTCAGAAGAACCGAGGCTCGCTACTTTACGGCGTAGCTAGCCGTCATCGTCACTAGTGAACGTCACTACACTATCGTGCACTAGCACTAGGTTGTCCGTCCACGCCTGCGCGTGTCGTGTACGTGGCGCTGTTGTCGCGCCGTCCTCGGTCGCCTGTCGGCGCCTGCCCTGTCGCCGCCCCGCGCACGCCAGCGATGAGACATACTCGAACGCGCGCCACTAACTAAACCTAACTCAACGTCTACCAACGTAGGACGAATAAATTAAAGCCAATAAATAAGAACGCTCTTTGGAACGGATTACGTTCTAGGTACGGCGTCCACCCGGCGCATTAGCGCGGGACATACTAACCAAACTTACAACTAAAAAATACCTTACGAATAAATCATATGGCTAAAATTAAACGCGTTTAATAACACGTAGCGAATCACAAAGTAAAATAAAGTTTGATAAATTTGATTGTTTGTCAAAATGTTAAAGCTATGTATAGCTTGAGATTTATCAAAAAATATACTTCAAAAATAAATAAATACAAATGATTAAAAAATAAGTATAATCATAGCACTCACACTGACTATGGTCCAAAACAGCCTAAGCTAACATTTTTGAGATTTTTTTGTAATATCATCATTATTTCAATAATTGAGATTCGATACAGATCCTAATCTTATATATATAATTTAGTATCAGCGCAAGTACTACGAAATAAGCCTAAGAAAACATGACGCGAGTCATCGAGGGCTATCAATGCTAAGTAGACCTTGTCACCACTCTGTAGGGTCTACATCTGCTTGACAGATTTAGTCGGGTAAACACTTCCGTACCGATTAAATATATTGAAGCACATTAACGTCACCATTTCATAAAAATGACATCACCAAAGAACGTTACATAAATTAGACCAATAAGAGATTCCAACACGTTTTAATATCATCAAATACTATGTGATTTTAATGTGCTAAATATATTGAACACCTTTTCCGTATATATTAAATAGATATTAAAATACATCGCGTAAGTTACGTCTCCACAGGTTCCTTACGCAATTATTCTTTTGTCTATTATCACGGAATTGACAATGCGATATAACAACAAGAAACTACATATTCAACACGACATATTCAAAATTAAACTCTGAAAATGATTGTGATTATATAAAGATTACAACTGAAATATAAATTTAATTTACAGTACATATGGTGCTTAGTGCGGGAAAGAACACTTTCCGTACGTATGTCAAAAGTTTAAAGGATCATAATAATATGTTGTACGATAAAACGTTGTACGATACACGTGCGAATAGGTAATTCGCAACCCGTGTCAATTTATCGCCACTCCTTTCGAATTTCCTCTTTTCCGCACTATTTTCGATCTTCAGTATAACCTTTGGTACAACTGTATGGAAAATCTATTTTCTCATAGAATAAGTTTACCTAAACCCAACAAGTAAAAGTAGTAAAATAATTACATATTATAAAAAATATATGTAGGTGGTCACCATAGTGTCACAGATGGTAAAACAAGTGCTACAAATTTTTAATAAAATTGGATCTCAAAACTGGAAGAGGTGTGAACTTAAATCATTTTTGCATTTATGGAAGATCTATGATGTTCAATTTCGGAGGACATGTCAAAACTCACATTTACCTCTCGTGTTCTACTGTAAAATGTTGGCTGATTAATTGTTTAATGTTGACATCTTAACTTGAATATAGGGATGCACTCATCAGTGCTAAAGCATACCAAAGGTTAAACGAAACTTGCCAAACCAAACTAAAATCTATGTTAAAAAAAGTTAAAAGAAACGTGTGTGACACACGACATTATTGCTTACTGTACTTCTTCTCATTTACATTTCTATCAATTACTTCTTGAGACCGTTTTAATGAGCCTAAAATCGATGTTTGTGTGTTCCATCGAGTTTCTCCTTTGGTTACCTTCTGACTGCATCACCAGAACAGTGCCATGTTATAGTTCGTTTAGTTTTTAGCTTTAGAAAAAAGGTAAACAATCTTGACGTGTATTTTTATTGAAAAACACTTGAAAAATAAGTCACGGCAATTATGTAACAATTATGAATCATATACGATTATTCACATTCTTTTGCTTTCATAAAATGTTAATGATTTTTAAAAAGCGTTTTTCAATTAAATGGCACGTCAATATGGCGTAGTCTTTTTCTAACGCTAAAAAACGAACTATAGCATATTATTGCATTGTCATTGGAGTGGGGTTGGCCGGTCGAAGTATTAAGCAGATGGCGACATATAGCTTGCCGTGTCAATCCCCAGAATTGTGTCAAATTTTTATTTTTTTAATGCCCTGGATGCCAGCTCTTTAAGCCAAATCTCTTAGAAAAAGGGGCAAGCTATGATGGCGTCATCTATGCAAACCTTTGACAGTTGCCAACCCCATTAAGGAAGTACTCGACTGACTGAGTCGGACACCGGAAAATGGTTTAAATTTAAGTTACAAGATTTGAAGCACACATATACGGAATGGAAGGGTGTGGCTCGTAAGATTTGGTCTGACGCCATGAAGAAGACGAGTGGCGGCAGCCTGCACCGTGCGGTCCACTTGGCTTATGACCGCAATCAATGGAGAGATGTTGCATGTGGTCGCGATCCTCAGCATAGAGGGAACGAGGAAGAAGATACGGAATGCAGATAAATAAGGGTGTATGAGTAAAAATGGAATATGTCGTGTAAAGTGTCATTCTATGGAACTTGCTAACTATGTAAACAAACCGCCATATTGAAATTGTCACTAAATGATGATTTAGTGACAATTTGGTATGGCGGTTTGTTTACATAGTTAGCGAGTTCAATAGAATGGCTTTAGTCGTTATGTTATAATCGCACGGTCAGGTGTGTCGGGCATCGGTACTTGGTGTTACCTCGGTCTCACACCCAGCGGGCGTGCGCGTCGGTGCTAGCGAGGCGGTGCTCACGGCACCAGGTCGGGCAGGCGCGGGCGGCCCTAGGGGCGCCCCGTGCGCTCTGTGTGGACCACCTGCAATAGAAAACAGGGGTTACAGTGGGTAGCGGTTGCTTAACCTTTTGAACGCCACAGACGGCAATGGACGGCAACGCAAACAAACGCATCGCATCGTGACAACGACGCCAAAGACGGCATTTGACGTCGATCGTTTTTTGATGAAAATCTACTGAAAAACGCATTATTTATTCAATAAACTAAATTTTACCCCCGTGGCGTCAGTGGCACGGCAAATAGATGCGCCGTTTGACGTTCAAAAGGTTAAAGCACCTAGGAGGCTATCAGAATCTGATAGAAGACCCTGGGAGAGGAGGCACCATGTTCTAGACAGCCTCATATCATAAGAAAATTTGGAATCAATAATGTTAGAAATTTGGTTGAAACTCTTTTGTTTTGAAATCGAACGAAAAAAAGAAATGCATCTCTGTTGTAATTTGATAGTGGCTTCTTTGCTAAATAAGTATTATGCGCCTCAACCGACGCTTTTTAGACCAAGCCTATCATGACAAAGCTCATAATTGCTCCGAGACTTTTCGTTCCTTGTATTGTCTTAGTGCTCATATCTCTCCTTTGTCGTCGTACAGTGTCCAGTCGAACTCCCACGCCGATCTGTGCGAAAGCAACAGTATAGCCCAAGACATAAAGCTCATATTGCACTGACACTTTTTTCGTTCCATGTCTCCTCGCTCCCCTTATCGCAGAGCAAGAGCACGACGGCACCGAACAGGAAAATGGCGGCGCCCTAGCCGACACCATAGTCACAGCCCTATCGGTATGAAATGCAACTCTACAGCCCTAGACACAAAGCTCATATTGAACTGACACGAACTTCCTCGCTCTCCTTGTCGCAGAGCAAGAGCACAACGGCGCCGAACAGGAAAATGGCGGCGCCCCAGCCGACACCATAGTCTCAGCCTAGGTTTACTAACGAATGGGCCAAAATCGTTTCCCAAAGTATCACATCCCAAACTATGTTTCCCAAATTATCATTTCCCAAAAAAATGTTTGGCAAAACAACTTATCGCAAATTTTCAGTTAGCAATAGTCTTTTTTGGCAAGTTATTGTTTAGCAAATAATTACTTGGACAAGTTTCATTTTACCAAATATTATTTAGTCAAATGTATCATTAAGCATAACTTACATGTCCCAAAATATTGCATGGCATACAATTTACAAACCGATAGAGAGGAGGCTGCAGAATTTTATTTGTCTAGTATTTAACTGATCATTACATATACATAGTAAAATATAACGTCAAAAAAACATTCTTACTGCCAAAAATATGTAGTAAATGATCACTAAAATTAAAACTCCATTTTGATGTAACATGACAACCAAATTTGTTACATCTTGCTATTCTATGAAAGCAAATAACACCAAAGTAATCATTATAACCCAAAAATAGTAAAAAGCCACCAATATTTAAACCACATTTTAGTTTCAAATGACAAGCTAATTTTTTACATCTCGTTATTCTATTAAATTAATTATTCCACTTCGATGACCTTTTTCTAGGACATAGTATTTCGTTTCTGTAAGGATCGCAGTTCTAACCTAACCTAACCCACTTTTCTAATAGCATTTCGATTCTGTGAGGGTCACAGTTCTAACCTAACCTAACCCACTTCTGATAGCGGTTCCGTTTTGTGAGGATCGCAGTTCAAACCTAACCCAACCCACCCAAATTACGTAGAATTTAACGTACCTATATTAACATAACAAAAAGTACAAATTTAAATAGAGATGCCTATTTGTCAAATTTGCGAAGTGACAATTTTGACCAAACATCTTTTTGGAATATAATATTAGACAATAAAAAACCATAATACCATCCTGTGCATGTTGGCCGACCGGTGGGACTCACCATGGCTGAAGCACTGGGTGCAGCTACATGTCCCATTATGTAAAAATCTGTTTTAATGTTAATGTTTTGTTTGTACTAACCCTAGATTTAAGCATTAGTATGTTACTAACACATATGGACTTTTGGTTCGAAATAAAATATTATTGATTGATTGATTGATTGAAAAAACGTTTGCTAAATAAGTTTTTGTCCTAATAACATTTGACAAAGTAAAATCATGCCAAATGATAATTTGACCAAATAAATTATATGCGAAGTGTAACTTTGCTAAAGGTTCCTTTGGGAAATGAAACTATTGCGATAAGTTTGTTGGGAAGTGAAATTTGGCGAAATGTATTTGGCCGAAACGAAAGTACACCCTCAGCCTATCGATATGAAAAGCAACTCTACAGCCCTAGACACAAAGCTCATATTGCATCGACACATACTTTTCGTTCCTTGTAGTAGAGCTCCTCGCTCTCCTTGTCGCAGAGCAAGAGCACAACGGCGCCGAACAGGAAAATGGCGGCGCCCCAGCAGACGCCGTAGTCTCAGCCTATCGATATGAAAAGCAACTGTACAGCCCTAGACACAAAGCTCATATTGCACTGACACGTACTTTTCGTTCCTTGTCTCCTCGCTCTCATTGTCGCAGAGCAAGAGCACAACGGAACCGAACAGGAAAATGGCGGTGTCCCAGCCGACACCATAGTCTCAGCCTATCGGTATGAAAAGCAACTCTACAGCCCTAGACACAAAGCTCATATTGCATCGACACATACTTTTCGTTCCTTGTAGTAGAGCTCCTCGCTCTCCTTGTCGCAGAGCAAGAGCACAACGGCGCCAAACAGGAAAATGGCGGCGCCCCAGCCGACGCCATAGGCCCAGCCAAACTCCCACACCGATCGGTTTCCTGCAAAAGTTACCAATATGTTAGTATACATATAAACTGATATAGAATTATAGATTTCATCAATTTACCCTCCCATAGAAAATGGACCAGGTAAAATGTATAAAACAGCCAATTTTTTTTTTGGGATTCGTGGTTGGTCCCATAGTAAAAGTTGCTCAGTATGATCCCAAAACGTCCGTGGCAACGGGAAATCACTTATTTTTTGGCCATCCTGTATCCTCTAGCCGCCCATACGTCAAACCTTGCCAAGCAAAATTAAATTTTATTTTGTCAACACAATGTTCAAATTAGAATGGAACAGGAGACCTTTTAATAGGTCTCTGGGCGGCTAGAGGGTATACACATATAGCACATGAAATTACAAACTTCTGAAAGGTGTTTTGAAATACCGCGGTTCAAAAAGCTTATAAAACAAAGAGATACCGGCAAAGTAAGCATATAATTGAAGTTATGAAATGGATCGTGGAAATCGTAGAAAAACGTTTCATTGAATGATTTGATTTCCCAGAATTTTCATTTCGTACAAAACGTTTATTCCTAGAAAAATAAATTATTTCTTTGTGTTGAAAATGTTAGTGAATAATGATACAATAGATTTGTTTTACAACAGTTAAACTGATTTGAATTTGATAAATATTACTGGTTTCTTGGTTATTGGTTAAATACAGGGTCATTTTTGGATCGTTAGCCATATTGTGCGAGGTGATTAGGTAGGTCATACTGAACAAATTTTCTATGGAACCAACCTCGAAATACCAAAAAAAAAATTGGCCTTCCCATAGAAAACGTCGACATCCACTCAGCCAAAATGTGTGAAACGGCCAAAAAAATTTTTGTGATTTCGGAGTTGGTCCCACGGAAAAAGTTGCTCAGTATGGCCTACCTAATCACCTCGCACAATATGGCTAACGGTCCAAAAATTACCCTGTATGTACCAGTATTTTCGACAATAGTTACTATTATCGAAAATACTGTTGTCAGTTATCTTATTTGCCAATATGTTTCATTATGGATGGATCAATTGTTTCTAGTTGTTATACTGTACAACAGTAGCACAGTTTGTTAGAAAAAATGTATCGTGCTTACCCGGTTATTCATAAAACTTTACGGGCCTGATTTAGTTGAATTATGTTTTATCCCTTTCTTACAAATACATTAGTCAAAATGACAGATAAAGACAAACGATTATTAGCTAATCAAGGTTTGTAGCGCGTTTATGAATAAGGGGGTTAGTATATAGTTGACCCATTATGGAAAGGGTTTATAACTGCCACAAAAATGTTTGGCTAATTTAAAAAGCAGGATATTAAAAGTGGCCCCAGGTAACACACAGACAAAACATCCTGCCTCTGCCACGCGTATGGTAATTTTACTCCATGTTAGAGTTGAAAGTGTCTTTGTGTGACGTCCGTGTCTTTGAACGGACCAATCACGGCACGGGACTTCGCTCACCTCGTCCCGCGCACCCCCGTATTTTTGGCATCATCGGTTGCATGAAATAATTGCTCTAAACTCTGTCTAGGGGATTCCTAGTCTATGAGGTAACATAACCATAGCAACGAGTGAAGACTAAGTTGATTGGCCTATTATATCTTACCTAAATTCAGTTCTGCGGCGAAGCACACCGGGTAGATGACTAGGGCTATTAAGATGCACATCACTGCAAAAAAATAAACATATTAAGTACAAAGTTACACCACCCACAATCTCTATGCTTCGCCTTAAGGTTGACTGGTAGAGAATGCTTTTGGCATTAAGTCCGCCTTTTGTACGATAAGTTTTCTTTTGTGCAATAAAGTTTAAATGAATAAATAAAGTTATTAACGAAGGAAAAACTTCTAACTTCTATTACCGACTACGTGGTAACTTCTATTACTTCAGCTGAAGTGTCGTTAAAATTGAAAGTGGAATAGTCTGGAGAATTCAGGTGGGGAACTTAGGTCACGTTCTTAGTATTATGAGATTTATTTGAAAAGTTTTACATAATAGGGCGATCCATGAGCGCCTTTGTGTCTGAAAGTGCCCTGTTATGTAAGCTGAATTTCTTATGAATAAATTCAACTAATTGTTATGCGGCTTAAATTTTCAAGAAACGTTCATATATTTTTTAGAAAATGTTGTAAATCTTGTGATGTCACAACATCAAGGCTTTTTTACAAGCTTTTATTTAGTTTCACCTGACCGTTGTCTGTAATCAAATCTTGCAGTGGCGGGACTTCCATACAAGCCCAAAAGCCGGGCTTGCCCTAAGGCAACTAATTGCCTTACCGAAATTACGTAGTGATAAGATCAATAAAGATTATTTTGGAAATCGCGCGCCAAACGAACCCGTATTATTAAATTCAAGCCACAGCGGCCTCGAACCGCGGCACGAGCGTGTTGCAAAATTATGCCGCGGCGTGGCGCCTCGTCCGCGCGAACTAAATCAGGCGGAGGATGTTCTAGCTATCCTGCTCGAACTCGCACTCGTTGGCTTGCAACCGTGCTTGCTTTTTCGTCCCGCTCTGGGCACTATCAGCCTACAAACCGTCAAAGAACGATGTAACTATTTGTTGGTATGTATAGCAATTTTATAAGACGATTATGCTTGGATTTTGTGTGAAGTTAGCTGCATAAGTTCGCACAGCGCGCGTTCGCGTTTACTTCAAGTGTATTATTATTTAGTTGAGCCGAGTCAGTGGTCGAGTCGAAAGTAACGAAAGTTTGTTTAAGTGAATTTGATTAAATAGTGAATGTGAATTTGTTCATTGTTGTGGCGCTTAGTTTAATAAGTGTTAACAATGGATCAAGAAGTGGTTCCTTGTGACGGTTTGAAATGCGTCCACGTTTTAGTCAACCAAAACAAGGTAAAGTCTTTGACCTTTGTCGAAAAACGGGACCTAATTTCCGCGGCAAAACCAACACCCGACTTGTGTATTTCTCAGTCAAGTCAGTCGCGTAAGAGAAATTTCTGTAGGGCCGTCTACAAAACTCATTGGATTGTTGGTTGTTCCCATACAAATAAGATGTATTGCTGGTGTTGCATATTTTTTTCGAACGATATTAACGTTTGGAATACTTCTGGCTATAACGATTTAAATAATTTATCTGGAGCAATAAAGAGGCACATGAATTCCGGTAAACATATGTGTGCAGTGATTTCTTTTAGCAATTTTGGGAAACAAAGGATCGAGGCCTCTTTGTCGCGACAATTATCAGAAGAAATATCAAAACATAACATGCGTGTTGACAACAATCGTAGTGTTTTTCAGAGGTTAGTCGATATTGTGTGCCATTTAGCACAGCAAGAACTTCCTTTCAGAGGACACGATGAGTCAAACACTTCATTAAATAGGGGCAATTTTTTGGAACTTGTATCGTTGCTATCAAAATATGACGGCGTTCTAGAAAAACATGTTCAAAGCGACAAACCAAGCTCGAGCTATTTGTCTAACAAAATACAAAATGACATTATTCATTCCGTAGCAGACGTGCGCTATGATTAGCTCGCCTCGTCACGCTAGCAGATGCATTTGACCCCGAAGAGTGAAGATTGGACAGTTATTACGAAAACATATCTTTCGGCTTGCCCTACTCCAAAACCCTAGGCACGCTACTGAAATCTTGCAAGTTAAATTTGATCCACTTCCCGGTTTCCGATTGAGCTGAAATTTTGCATACATACGTAAGTCGGGTGACAATGCAATATTATGGTGTCATCGAGCTGATCTGATGAAGGAGACCAGAGGTGGGCCATAGGAACTCTGTGATAAAACAACGAAACCTAATTGTGTTTGGGGTTTTTAGAATTGTCTCGGTGAGTATTAATTGCCTGTGGAAAGAAAAGTACAGTCAGCGATAAAATCTTGTACCAAAAATGAAATTTTTGCCAAAAACTTATTATACGACTTCATTATGTCATATTTTCCAAGACAACTGACGTTAATACAAACAAAGTAAAAAAAAAGCAGACCGTAGTAGTTTACATAGTTAATCGGCTGTAAAATATGAATGTAAATTATACACAAAGATAAGTCAATTTTGTAATTGGGACAGTTAATTATAGGTGTACTTGTTTTAATTGCTTGTGACCTTTAAAAACAAGAATAAGAATTCTGTATGTAAAAGAAAAGGGGTCATCCATTAATTACGACACACGTTTAGGGGGCTGGGAGGGGGTCAAGAAAATGTGACATGGGGGAGGGGGAAAGCACATTGTGACGTCATTTTAACTTCATAACTATTCATCAGTAACCGAAAATTATTTTTTTAATTTTTATTGGCTGTACATTTAAATAATGAGGTTTTGGATGTAGGTAATTTTCGTTCCTAATTGGTTTTGTGTTATAAAATCACTAATATTTCTTTTACCAAAAATATTTTTTTATTAAAAATCACAATGCCGAGTTAGTATTGCCGATTTCGTTGAAAACAAAATTGCCTAAAATGTGACGTCACACCACTTGGGGAAGGGATTTGCAAAATGTGACCGAATGTGACAAGGACTGTGACAAGGACCCTTCCTTGTCACACTTGATCACATTTTCCCCCGGGAGGGGTCAAAAAACCTAGAAATTCGTGTGACGTAATTAATGGATGATCCCAAATACCTTATTTACATTTGTCAATGTTCTGTGGCCCAATACAAATAATATGTTTAATAATTTCCAGATTTAGATAACCTATTACGTAGGCGGTACAATTTCATTAAATTGATATTCCATGAATTATTAAAATGATTGTATCAGCTGATAGCCTCTGCCTACTTACTCGTACGAGCTATTGCTTCTAAATCAATAAGTCAAACAGTTCTATTTTTATACTATAGACAAGTAAATTTTTGTGACATTATGTAGCCAAGTTAATATATAATATTATTTTCTGACAGACTAAATTAAAGATGAGCAAAATTGGACGTAGATGTACCTAATTAAGTTGCTAAAGTCACGGCACTTATTCACAGAACCAGAAAATTAAATGATCTGCGCAGAGGAGATCCTTTTCCCGATCATGATCGGATTAAGATAGCAAAGCGCCGCGAGCGCTCCATCTGCGCATATCTCGCGCTTGCATTGCACGCGCGCTGGACATCGTGCCTACTAGGTAATGCACGTGAGAATTTCGCGACGCTTTTTCCAGAGCTTAGTAGGCATTTGTGTCAATAACGATTTTTGGCTGAATGATAATACTTCCGTCGTCTGCGTCGTCGCGCACAGCCCCGCCGACGATACCTTTGTGACTATTGCCTGACAGACAAATGTAAAAGGCCGAGCCACACCGGCTTGCGTGTGCGTGACGTGCGCGTGTGCGTGAGCTAAAATGTTGGATCCATAAGGATCCGTCTCTCATAAGGATCTGTATACTACAACGCCGCACGCGCACGTAGCCGGTGTGCACAGGTCTAAAGTGTGGGTACATACGTGCGAGTGACATGGCGAGCACCGCGAACCGGTAGTAGCGGAACTTGGTGCGGTGGTCGGCGGCGCGCAGCCCCAGCCCCGTGAGCAGCGCGCCGCACACGTCCGCCGCCAGCGTCGCCACGCACAGCCCCGCCGACGCCCTGCGAATACAATTTACATGCTTACCCCCTTATTCATAAACGTCTACTAAAGTTGACAAGCCGATGATATGATGGAAAGAGACAAACGATTATTATCGGCTTGTCAACTTTAGTAAACGTTTATGAATAAGGGGGTTAATCTTCTTCGTTACACTCTTGACAGAGTAGTCGTGGAGTACTTAGACTTTTGAGCGACTCGTTTAACGACACGTCGCCATTCATCACCGTAAAGCTGCTTTCCGTGAGCATTCGCATACTGTGGCCGACACACTCTGACTTTGATTTGGTCTTGGTCGGTCCATCTCATTGGCGATCTTCCTCTTGCCCTATCACCTTAATACCCGTTCACAATTCTCATAACGCCCTTTTTTAGAACGACAAAACAAAGTCAAAACGCAGTGCCTTTGAAACATAGACAGAGAACTGTGAAACTTTCCATTTAATAAAATTTTAGCGAGCGTAAAACTGAAATGCAATTCGCTGTGATAGAACTATTATTCCATTGCTATCTTCGGTAAATGCAATAAAATTATCGAACATGGAATCAGTTTGAAACATGAGAAGAATTCTCGAACAAAGTAATGTAAATTCTCCGTTTACTAAAATAGCTTTAAATACCTAATGTTTTTGTGTTGTCATATTAGCTAAATTGATTGCACGCCAATGTACCATGTGAATGCTTTTTATGTAAATAGTTTTAAGGTACCGAGACCACTGGAAACGTAGTTGTATAACTGTAGTTCGGCTTTGAGAATGTGAGTGGCCGTTGGCCGGCAACAAATCAACCGCTGTAGAGCTCTTGAAACAGTCAACCACAATATACTGCATTGTGTTAGTGAACGAGGACCTTTGCTAAAGCTATACCTACTCCATTCTATGTACCTACATGTCGGCGGCCGATCATAAGATCAGGCAGATCGTAATGTTCATGTGTAATGTTTTGACGATAGTCACATTAAACCAATATATAGGTAGGATAGGTTCTTTAGGTTGCTTCATATGCCCGAAGGGCAAACTGCCCAGAAATAGGAGCCCGACTCAGGGAACGAGTCAAAGATTTTCACGTGCCTCGATCTGCCTAGGAATTTCACGATATGCCTGATCTTCCGATCGGCCGCCGACATACATACAAGATAAGGGTGACCACTAGAATGAAGCATGGTAGACAGTAGCAAGTATACAATACAAATATTATCAAACATCTAATGAAATGTCGCTAAACTTATGGTCACTGATTTAAACTTCAACGTTCAATAATTTGCTACGATAGTAGCAGAGGAGTTTGCAACGCAGCTGTCATCCTATAGAGAACTATTTAACTTTGTATACAATGAAACTTTAGCGAACCGACAGTTGGTGCAACTGGTCTCAGCGATCATATTATAATAGTAATTGAATGGATGGACCAACTTCTGACAAAACTAATCTCGATAGATTTAAGATTTCCCCTGAGGGCTTCCCATCTGGCACCCTCGCCAAGGTCGTTCAATTTAATTTTCGGAATATGGCGCCCCTCCGTACCGTTTGTGGGGTTAGACGCTTTTACGCCTTGAACCCACAAAGGTCGTGTATGCGCACGTATCCTTAAAATGAAAACACTCTGAATATGAGAGGCGCCGCGGGGGTCTCGCAGTCTGCGTAGTAATAGCTATTCTGTTACGCATTGAATGTATTTCAGTAAAGTGCGTCAAAGTATTATCAAATATATATGAACCTGTCTTGCCGTACGTGAGGCTGTAACATGTCGACTCAAGCAAAGTTATAACCTTAGCCAGGCGTGGCTCACTCCGCGATTTCGTTCCACACCAATATTGGTGGCTAGCCGCGCGTGACGCTGTTGCCACCTAGCGGCCATATCTGTCCCGATCGTAACAGACGCGTTTTGTTAGAGAGTGAGTCTTCTGGACCTAGACCTATTAATTATTCTGTATTAGCTTAGCCACAAATGCACTCACTTAATATAAGAGGTAGGCCTGGCAGCGTAGCAGCCGGGCTGCGCCGTGATGTCAAAGGGCAGCGGCGTGGGAGCCTCGGGGTCTATGCAATGCATGAAGAGCCCCTGCCGCCAGCCCGCCGCCATCAGCCAGTCTGCCGACGCCAGCCCAAGCACCATCAGGATCACCACTAGCAGACCGCATATTAGGGCGATGACCTGCAAACAGAAAAATTAAACTCAGTTTTGCGGAAAGACTATGCATGTTAACAGATGCAACCCTATGAGGTACAGAACATTACGGCCCAACGAATCTGGAACTTTCTGGATGCAACGGGCTTTAGTAATGAAATTTTAAGGGCCGTCACAATATATCAATGCTGGTCGATGCGACACTCAGAGGCGCACAACACCCCAATAATAATAATGTTAACAGATGACGACGTTTCGGACATTTCAGACGCCATTTAGGCCCCTGAACAAAGAATTAGCAGAGTTGTTAGATACCATCGCCCACACTGTACATCGGAGGACCTTAGGACCTTAAGACGAAACGGGAGCCGATTTTAAATATTTTAGGTAAATATACCCGTCTCGCTAACGGAAGCGGCTCCTAAAACTAGTGCGATAAGGACAAGGCGAAAATCCCGCGTAAAAATCTCAAAAATCGAGGTTTGGTACTCGACTGTTTCCTCCTCCAAAACTTAACCAATTCTACCCAAACTTGGAAATCGAAAAGATTATGAAATTATCTGTGTCGGACCGTTTTGCTTTTTTGGCGAATTGATATCAGTTTTGAATACTACGCCTCTCATTGCGGCATAGTCAATTAGGCCATTTTGGCCATTTTTGAAGGGCTCTAGCGCCTTAAAAAACCAAAAATATCATAAAAAGCAAAACGGTCCGACACAGATATTGGCAATATTAATCTGTGTTGAAAAAATCATTGTCAAATCTAGCATCAAAACCCACGGAGGAAACAGTCGAGTACGTTTGTATGGAGAAATGACCACTCCTGTTGGCTCTTAAGAAGCTGTTAGGAGTGTTGCGGTTTGTACAATGTACAATATGTCCAACACGCTGACGGTCCATTTATGTAAGACGTGCCAGCTGATAATGCTGAGCACCCGGGAAAATATTACATAGACTATAAATTATAACCTTAAAATCTTTGACGTCATGAAGAAAATGTGACCAAACCATCTAGTTGCCTAGGAGGGATCGAATTGGCGTCTTAAGCTTTCGCGGCTAAATAATAACTACTTAAAACAACACAAAAATATTTAATAAAATAATTTGATTAGTTTCTTAGTTGCATTACATAGATAAGGTGTTACACACAACACAATGTATGTATGCGAATACTAGGTACATTTTGAGGTCGCATCTTAAAGATTCTCACCAGAACTTCCAACCTAGAGCAATACCTAGAACCTGATGGAAATTCGGTAGTGGATATAGGCTTCATTGGATTGGTATACCGGCTGTATTATTGGTATAACGCGTTATTCTGGGAACACAATATCAAACAGTGAGCATTGTAGTCGATAACAGGATTCTGCCTGTTCCAGTGAAGCAGATTGATGCGACGTATTGTTTTCATCAAAGAGAAGTGCAGTAGAAATTATGGACCACGTAGACAGATTTTTAAAATGTTTCATCAGTACGAAACTCAAATTGCATTTTGTTTTGTTTCGTTCAATTTTTAAACAAATAAAATCAAATGTAGGTATTTTCCATCCTAATGGTTTGAATGTCACTGGTAAATTACGTATCTCGTATGGGCCTTATAAGGATATAACATTTTAAATATTTGTGGTTGGTAACTTTCGTATCACAAATTAAGGCAAATTTGTACTGTAATTCGATTCATAAAATAAATATATCTAGTTAATCGAATTCTTTAGTTGCTTGGTCGAGACTTATTGAACATTCTTGGAAAGGGCGATTGAATACCTACAAAACAAGTAATACGAGGACAAAAATGTTTAAGCAATCCGTGAAATTGTAACAAAAAAAAATTAAAAATTCCTCGAAACGAATGCAATTAAAATGTTATAATAAATCAATATAATATGTAATTTTAATAATTTATACGCACGAGAAGATATCTAATTTTATCTGACCTGAAAATCGCAAGAACTTTTTATTTTATTCTTGCTATAGGATATGGAAACAAACCAAGTTAAAAACTTATAATTAGTCTTCGATAAAGATCCAATAACAGAGGTTTGGTAGAAAAAAATAATATCTACTTGATAACAAAATAGGTAATATAATTTTGGGTACCTATTTTATTACTTAATAAAAAATAGAGTTCGCTTCAAAACTTTTAATAAAATACCCAAAAGCCCTAATTCTATCATATATTAATTGCCTAACCTTAACCTCATTTAGACAAGTGCTTTTTAATCCTCAGGCTGCCTCATAGGCCTCATAGCGTGACGTCCGTACCCGTACAATCGATTGTAGAGCGTTCGAAGTCCTACGCTAAACGTCGTTCCATGCAAGTGTGCACATGCAATGGCTCATCTACACGATGGGCCAACGCCGGCCACTCCAAGGGACGTATTTACGCGTTAGAGGGAGCAAGTGATATTGCTATCTCATTCTACAGCATGGCTGCGTCCCGTTGGAGTGGCCGGCGTTGACCCATCGTGTAGAGGAGCCGTAAAACAAAACAAGTAATTTAAGTTGTCAAGTAGAGCTCCACTGTGACTCTACCATACGTTTTATTTATTATTAAAGTAAGCTTCCGCTTTCTGTACAAGCAAGCTGTATATTTTGAACAGTAAGTAATTGATAAAACATTATATTATCCCGACCGCGGGCGCATGGGCCGCTCTTGCATATTGCTTGTGTTTACTTTCCACATAATGACAGTCATATGAATTCTCTGCGTTGCTTTTTTGATAATGCTGCTAGGATAATGAATACCTACCCAGATGATATTTTCGTTTTAGTAGGTGATTTTAACGTATCTTATGCCTCATGGTCCCCGTGTGAGGTTTCAAATCGCCTCAATATTGAGACTAATGGAGATCCAACAGCTATAGTTCTTTCCGATTTCGTCGCTCTAACTGGTGTTAGCCAATATAACAATTGTTCTAATATAAATGGACGTGTGTTGGATTTAGTAATGGCCAATGTAGATTGCACGGTTGGTGCCTGCTCGTCACCGCTTACGCAAGAGGATCCGCAGCACAAAGCGTTGAATATTTCACTAGCGCTAAACTTAATGAGTTATTTGCCGCGCTTACTGCCCAATCAATGTACTAGGCCGATTTTTTACCGCGGCAACTATGACCTTATCCGCAAGGAATTATCTGAGACCGATTGGTCGTGTATGAATAACATGAATGTTGAGGAGTCAGTTACGTATTTTTATTCGGTTCTTAGAACACTTATTCTCAGGCATGTTCCACATAAAAGCGTTAGTAGTAATACTGGATACCCTCCTTGGTTTTCTCGTGCACTAATAAAAGTTCGCAAACAAAAACTATCTGTCCATAAAAGGTGGAAAATATATGGTAATCCCCTGGATAGGGCGGAGTTTAATTTACTGAGAAAAAGAGAACACAAATTAGCCACCGAGTGCTATAACAATTTTATTTCGTTGGCTGAGGATAGAATACACAGTGATCCTACTTATTTTTGGTCGTATATGAAGTCAAAATTCCCTAGTAATTGTGTACCCGACCAAATGTCTTACCTTGGTGAAGTTTCTAAAGACGGTAACATAATTAGTAATTTTTTAATAGATATTTTAACTCTGTGTTTGTTACTGATTCTTCTACCTTACCCGATTATTTGCATGTAGCTAATGACTCCTTGATTGATCTTAATACCGTTGAAATCTCCGAGGATTGCGTTTTTAAGTTTTTAGAGAAAGTAGATATTAAGAAGGGTAGTGGTGCCGATTTGATTCATCCCCTTTTCATTAAAATGTGCGCCCGTGAATTGACAGTGCCTTTAACTCGAATCTTTATTAAGTCCTTTTCTCATGGTCAGTTTCCCTCTTCTTGGAAAAAAGCCTTGATAACACCAATTTACAAAAGTGGTGATGCGAACCTAGTCACTAATTACAGGCCCATTAGTAAATTGAACATATTTGCTAAAATCTTTGAGAAGATCGTTTACAACAAGATTACTTCTGCTTTCTCTCAGCACATTGCCCCTAGCCAACACGGTTTTTGTCAAGGTCGTAGCGTGGATACAAATCTCGTGACCTTTACCGATTTTATTATCAATAGGATATCTTCTGGCTGTCAGGTGGACGTCGTGTATACCGATTTTTCGAAATGTTTTGACAAAATTAACCATAATAATTTAATCAAGAAACTCTTTGAGCTCGGTATACACGGCGACCTCCTTAGATGGATAAAGTCTTACCTGTCAAATCGCAGTCAGGCGGTTGCCTTGAAGGGTTATACTTCTTGCTTTCTTCCTATACCTTCCGGAGTACCCCAAGGATCACATCTTGGTCCCTTACTATTTATCTTATATGTCAATGACATGGCAACCTGTTTTCGAAACTCTGAGCACCTCGTCTATGCAGATGACACTAAAATCTACAAAGCTGTGTCATCGGAAGCAGATTGTCGTGCATTACAGCATGATTTGGATAACTTTTCCCTCTATTGTTCAGATAATCATCTTTTCTTGAATAATGAAAAATGTTTCATAATCAGCTTTAATCGTAAAAATGATCCGTTAATTTTCAATTACACCTTAGCTGGGAAAAATATAGCCCGGGTATCTTCCATTAGGGACTTAGGTGTTACTTTAGACTCACAATTAAATTTTAGTTTACATATTGATAATATATGTAAGCGGGCTTATAAGAAGTTAGGGATGATTCTCAGGATCGGACAGCCTTTTAGGCGCCCTAATACTTATAAACTATTATTCTATTCCTTTGTTAGGAGTATACTTGAATTTGGTTGTGTTGTGTGGACACCTCAGTATCAAGTTCATATTGATCGCCTGGAAAGGATCCAAAATATTTTTCTAAAATCTCTCTGTTACAGAACGGGCAATTATTTCGAACGTACTTCGTTAGCAGCGAGGCATTTTTGTGTTCCTTCCCTTTATAAACGAAGACACTATTTAGATGTAATGTTCTTATTTAAAATTCTTAATGGAATAATAAAATGTCCGAATCTCTTAGAATTAGTCACTTTTAGTTGTCCGCACCTCCCCCTACGTTCCAGATCTCTATTTCATATCAGCTTTGCTCGTAAGAATTACTCTCGGCACACTTTTTTCAGACGAGTCCCTAGTTATGTTAATAGGCACTTACATGACATTGATCCTTTTCACTCTTCCTTGTCTAGTCTCAAAATTGAACTTAAGCGTAAATTGTTTTAGATTTAAGTATTAAAAATCGTTTTAAATGACAAAATGTATAAATGTAACTTTCAGATTGTCCTACCTACCAACTAGTAAAATAAATTGATGACAACTTATCCGATAATACTAAAATAGATATTGATCTTGAACTTATTTACCAATTTTCTACTTACCTACCCTACTATAATCTAAAACAATATTGATTTTGTTTGGAAGACTGGTAAATACAGTTTAAGTAGATATGGCTCATAATTACAATTTTATTTTTTCTTTCTGCGGTTATTATGTATGTTAACATTATATACCTACTCATTAATGAACCTCCAGGTCTGTTTCTTAAGTATGTTACGTACACTACATTGTACTAAAAATCCATTTGTATTATGTGACTGTTTGTGTTCTAAATAAATCAAAGAAAAAAAAAAAATTATAGTGTTCAGTGTTTATTTCCACTGCCCAAATGGTTCATCATCATATCAGCCAGAGGACGTCCACTGCTGGACATAGGCCTCCCCCAAAGAGTGCCACAATGACCAGTCTTGCGCAATAGTTCATCTATGCTCGTATCTTCTTCCTCGCGTTACCCCGGCATTTCGCCACGGCTCATGAGAGCCTGGGGTCCGCTTGACAACTAATCCCATGATTTGACGTAGGCACTAGTTTTTACGAAAGCGACTCCATCTGACCTTCCAACCCAGAGGAATATTCTCGTATATTCCTAACTAATCATAATATATATGCGCTTCGACAAGTGTCATCACTCGTGTGTGATGCCACGTGCCAAATGTGCTCCATATAATATCCAATATCAACCCTAAACGCTTTGCGATAGCTCGTAATTGAATTCATTATGTTATTGGAAAATCAGCCTTTAGACCTAGCGAATACGATTGAAAACAATTGGGCTGACTAGATTTTAACGATGGCAATTTCCACCTATAAAAGCATACCCATTGTAATCAGTTTGCGTTTGGTATCCAGTCAGTGCCACCCCTGTTTGGACAGGAACTAACAACTCCCTTTTGGGTGTAACTTAACTGAAGCGTGCAAAACCTCATTACGACACTGATTTGGCTGAACAAAACGTTTTGCCTGGGAAAAGTAATAGCTATTTGTAGTTTTCACAGTACCTATATGGAAACTTTTTTGCAGCTATAAGAATACATACAGTGTTTTCCAGGTTTTCCATGAATTTTCAGAAATACTAGAAAAAAAATGTATAAATGAAAAAAACGCAGTGCTCACAAATATCTGATTAAGATATTTTTGACCACCTCGGCCGCTCCGATATATCTGATGGCGACTGTACCTAAGTGCCTATATGAATGCTCGTTAATCAATTGACCGCAAAGTCCAAAACCAACAATAACGACAATATTTGCGTGCTATTTACAAGCCCTCAAATTACATAAATGCAATAAAGCCTTTCCTTTAGTGTTATTTCATTTTTACGGCCACGCGTGCCTCCGGCGCGGCGTAGGACGTTAAACAGAAAATATGATATAATTATTACTCGGACACACACACCACATAACCACACCCACAATAAGATAAAATAAAATTTATTTCATTGAAGAACATCCCAAAATTAAAACAATCATAATACTCTTAAACAGTTACTTCACTTCAATGTACAAAGATGGTTTAGACAAGTAAACATCAAATAAAAGATCTTGTAAGCAAAAATTGTAACTGCATGGCTCTTACATATTTTAATACAAAGGGTCATTTACATGATAGGTATGAGTTCCTCTTAATCGCCTGTACCTAAACTACAACAATACTTGTAAAATAACACGTACTTAGAACCTGGTGATTTAATGTAAGTATTTGTGTAAACACTTGGATTCGAGAATGGCATTAAACAATTACGGCCATCGTATGACAGGGAGCGCTGGTGGCCTAGCAGTAAGAGCGTGCGACTTTCAATCCGGAGATCGCAGGTTCAAATTCCGGCTCGTACCAATGAGTTTTTCGGAACTTATGTACGAAATATCATTGGATATTTACCAGTTGCTTTTCGGTGAAGGAAAACATCGTGAGGAAACCTGACTAATCCCAATAAGGCCTAGTTTCCCCTCTGGGTCGCTTTCGTAAAATCTATTTTCTAGTGCCTACGTCAAATCATGGGATTAGTTGTCAAGCGGACTCCAGGCTCCCAAGAGCCGTGGCAAAAAGCCGGGACAACGCGAGGAAGATGATGATGGGCATCGTATGACATAATCGCAGGCGAATTTTGAATGGGTATCAAATTATACGCTACACTCGCTCGTATCATATAAAAGGTACCTTGCAATAACGGCGATATGACGTTATTAATACGCATATGCGGCTAACGGCTTCTGTTACAATTATAAACAATAAACCCCAGTACAATTGGACATATTTCATACTGGCAGTATATAATGGCGCTTTGTAACGCCCGTATTAAACTAGGAGTAGTGGCACGCTCGGATAACGCCGGCTCCATTTATAACAATGCTTTGACGTGAAATGGGTGCTGTAATCGAGTAATGATGCATATTCTGCTCTCGTGCGCCAAAACTTAGGGATAGATACGGTAGAGTAATACCGTACACGGCGCACGGTGGGCTGAAAATCGGCCTCCATAGAAATAGAAACCGAAGTCTTAAATTTGAACTTTTTTTTATTGGAATAGCTTTTGTTAGGTTTTATTATGTCCCAAAATTAATCTTAGCTAATTTGGTTGGAAAAATAATTAATTATAATTTTTTTTCAAAATCTTTGTATGGCGCGTATCAGAAAAAACGAGTTTTCTCCGAAAATAAAAAGTTAACCGTAATATCCTGACAGATGATTTTAAAACCAATTATTCTTGATTTTTCCACATAATTAGAATTTTCCTACGGGGTGCACTTTTTTTTTTAAAAATCGATATATATTTTTTATTTTTATTTTTTTATTTTAATACGGTTATACTCGTTATTTTGACTACAAAAAATGAATTTGAGTTTGATCGAACCAATAACTTACGCGTAGTGAATTTTTGTTCTAAGCAAATGTATGGAGCGTACGAGTAAAACGGATTTTTTTTCAAAAATTAAAGGTATACCGTAATATCCTTGCAGATGATTTAAGTACCAATTATTAATGATATTTTGACATAACGCGAACTTTTCTACCGTATGCACTTATTTAACAAAAAATAAAAAACTTATTTTTTCATGCTGAAATAACTTTTTCTCATTGTTTTAATCAAATAAATAATAAACATACAAGAGTTACAAGTAGAAAATTGAAAATAAAACCATTACATCCTTTACATTATTACCCTTGTATCCTCTTTATTACATTATCTTTGTACTTAATGAAACAATATTTAACAAATTTGTCATATTGACAACTGATGAGTCTAAAATTAATGATCGTTAATAAGGTCCGGTTACAATCATTAGTAGATACTACGAATTTACTTAATTAAATAAATATCAGTAACATTATCAATAATTGGTTTACATAAAAACAGAAATAAGTATATGTAATGCTATGCTAATTAAAAGTATTCTAATGCTAATATTGGAATCCTGAAAGTTTAGTTTTCCTGGTCGCTTACTTCCGAATCCGTGTCCATTTCAGAATCAGGGTACACATTTGAGGTATCTGTCACTTCTTCTTCTTGAGGTTCCAGAAAAATGAATAATTCTAAAGTTTCAGGGAAGAAAGCCTGTTTCTTTTTTCCACTTATTGTTGGCCTCATTGAAGAAAGGACAGGATCGGAAGACAAAAGTAACATATTAAAAACATCCCTGTTCGAATGCAATGTTATCTCACACGAAAAATCCGTTACAGTAACAGATTGCGTTGGTGGATAACAATCTAATTTAGCCTTCTGTACCTTATAATACGATGGGTATAAATTTGAAGCACCCTCTCTGATGGCTGTCTCTCGTAAAGTTATGTATTGCCATTTACTTAACTTCAAAGAAATCAGTAGACCTAATGCCTTCTCTGCTGTAAGTGACGCGGTAGAACCAGGCTTCTTGATGATTGCAGTGAATTTCTGGACTGCTTCTGGGTTCTTTAACATATATTTTATCAATGATGCAATTTCACCCCGACCATCTTCTTTTAAAAGCTTTACAGCTGAAAACACCACTTCGTCTGTGTTTTCAACGCTTAGATCGCTGCATCTGTTTTTTTTCTGCTTCGTTCCGAGGTCTTCGAATGGTTTACGTTTCAATCGCGTCATGGTTCCAGTTGATGATGTGCTTAGTGTATGAGGAATGAGATCACTGCTGGTTGATGCGTGGGCTAACTGAAGATCCAACTGAAGATAAAAGCAACTTGGCCAGTCAATATTTGCTTCTAACCAAGATCCATACATTGTTCTAAATTTTTCTGTGTTCCGTTGGCTTTTCTTCCATCTGTCAGTAGCAGCTCTTGTAAATCTTCGGCAAAATTCTTTCAAGGTGTCACGATCTTCTTCTGATAGGTTAAGGTTTGATTTAGTTAGCACTATTTCAAACAAAGCTTCGTGATTTAAACTAGATCCTTGAGATTTTAGGATAACAAACAAGTCCAAGTTCGTAATAAGACTGTCCATGGTTTATGGTCGTGTAAGTTAGCGGTTAAGAAGCTCAAGATGAACTAAAATATAAAATGTACCCCTTACCTATTTATTGCTAGTACTAATTAACACCACCATTCTACGAGTATATCATTGCTATTATAATTAGTTTTACGTCTAATTATAAGCATAATGATTAAAACCTTAATGATTAAACTGCATTCATAATATCTACTAACGATTGTAACCGGACCTCATTAATGATCATTAATTTTAGACTCATAAGTTGTCAATGTGTCATTTGTTAAATACTGTTTCATTAAGTACAAAGATAATGTAATAAAGAGGATACAATGGTAATAATGTAAAGGATGTAATGGTTTTATTTTCAATTTTCTACTTGTAACTCTTGTATGTTTATTATTTATTTGATTAAAACAATGAGAAAAAGCTATTTCAGCATGAAAAAATAAGTTTTTTATTTTTTATTAAATAAGTGCACACGGTAGAAAGGTTCGCGTTATGTCAAAATATCATTAATAATTGGTACTTAAATCATCTGCAAGGATATTACGGTATACCTTTAATTTTTGAAAAAAAATCCGTTTTACTCGTACGCTCCATACATTTGCTTAGAACAAAAATTCACTACGCGTAAGTTATTGGTTCGATCAAACTCAAATTCATTTTTTGTAGTCAAAATAACGAGTATAACCGTATTAAAATAAAAAATAAAATAATAAAAATAAAAAATATATATCGATTTAAAAAAAAAAAAGTGCACCCCGTAGGAAAATTCTAATTATGTGGAAAAATCAAGAATAATTGGTTTTAAAATCATCTGTCAGGATATTACGGTTAACTTTTTATTTTCGGAGAAAACTCGTTTTTTCTGATACGCGCCATACAAAGATTGTGAAAAAAAATTATAATTAATTATTTTTCCAACCAAATTAGCTAAGATTAATTTTGGGACATAATAAAACCTAACAAAAGCTATTCCAATAAAAAAAAGTTCAAATTTAAGACTTCGGTTTCTATTTCTATGGAGGCCGATTTTCAGCCCACCGTGCGGCGGGAAGAAGTCGATAACTCGAAATATGTACTCTATTTAAGAAATTCAAACTTAAAATTACATAAGGTTTAAATTTTTTCCCGCCAGTTATCATCTTCCCGCCGTGTAAGGAATTTATAATAGCTAAAATAAGGACGCTAAGCACGAAGGGTTTTGTACATTGACCCACAATTTCCTATCCTATTACCGACATGTCCATATAATCTACTCTATTATCAATATCATGTTTAACAAATAATCACAAAAAGCACATGGTGAAGCAAGCAGATATCTGATATATTCATCCACTTTTTTCTGTGAGTACCTTTGGCTAGGCCACCTAAATCGCTAAAATATCCGCAGTGACGCAGCGCACGTACCGGCAAGCCGTTCGTTTTGTAATTGGAAAGGTAGACAGATATAAAAGATCCAATTTTAAGGCTCGCTTGGGCGATAGGCGCGTGCCGAGGTTTGAGGTAGGTCATGCAGAGCATCGACAAACCTAGGGGACCTTTCCAAATATGTACCTAATTATGAAGATAATGGCGCAAAATATGTAAAATAGGAATGCAGACAGCATGATGACAAATATAAACAACATTCCAAGTATTACAACTACATATTATAGAGAAATAAACAATGAACTTAAAACAGATATACTTAACCATCCATCAATATTAATCATCGTTAGATATGACAAACGATACGCCTTAACAAACATCAATACTAGATGTCAAATGTGAGCAAACAAACAAACCTACATATCACCAACTTGTGTCGCACCGTATAGACCAGCGGTGCAACAAAAATGGGTTTTGATAACATTAAAGTTTTTTCTTTTTTGATATGTTATTGTAAGCATGTTAAATAACATTCATGTAAAAAGTTAGAAAATTTTAGGTGGAGCGTTCGGCCATATTTAAATATTTCAATTTTTGCTAAATAACTATGTAAATATAAAATTAAAGTTACAAAAAACTTTAACATATTCAATAACACTTTAATTTATTCACAATATTCGGTTTTTAGAAATCTGGAACAGCTGCTTTCTGGTGAACGTAAAAACACGAATTATTATGCAAATACAGAATTAGAGTAGCTGATATTGCAAAATTACGATATTATCTATCAACTTAGTATACATGTAAAAAGTTAGAAATATAGACAATGTGCTTGTCTAGATATTGATTTCTGGTTAAGCAGTATAGCCAATATTGAATTAAAGTTTGTAGAGATAATATTACACGGTCATAATAAAGATCTTACTTCTCACACAAAAGATTAGAAATATAAAATCACGGCGACACTAAATACTGATACGTAAATATGCATTCCGAGCTTATATTAAGTTACATTTCAAACGCGCGGCGTTTTCGCGCGCCGCGCTGTGCGCCGTGGCAGGAGGCAGCGATCGACGGTCGCGGGCTAGCGGTTAGCGCGGTGCCCTTAAAAATACGCAAAGCGTTTATAAAATTATTATCAATGGTGAATAGTTATTTTACACAGTACACTAATGCAAACTTACCTTCCCTTATTTATTTCTATACTACTATTTTTATACTATTTATTTATTTATATACTAGGGATTGCCCGCGGTTTCGTTTACGTAGAATTCGTTATCGTGTTAAGTATAGAAATAATAGATACATTTGAAAATTATTTTAGGTGCATTGTCATACAGATAACTACCCTTGTTAAAGTATTCTTCAAATTCAATACACAGGTGTCATTTAAATATAATTTTGCGTAATTTGGCGCTTTTAGGTTATAAATGACTAGCGACATATATTTTTTAAGAGCCCTTTAATGTGCACACTAGCGCCACTGCTAAATAATCGTGATTATTTAAATTTAACGACAGGTATTTAAAGATTGGGGCCGCTACGGACTGTATTGTGTATTTAAGTACCTTTTGAATACATCAAACTAGTTTTTATGTTGCTGGATTCGTCAATCTAGGAACTCAAAACAAAAACGGCCGTTTTTACTTTGGACGCATAGATTGACAAATCCAGCAACATAAAAACTAGTATGATGTATTCAAAAGGTACTTAAATACACAATACAGTCCGTAGCGGCTCCCTTTTTTAAATATCTTTCGTGAAATTTAAATAATCACGATTATTTAGCAGTGGCACTAGTGTGCATGTTGAAGGGCTCTTAAGAGCGATCATCTCCGCTAATATTTACTTTATCATAAAATCAATTTCAAACTAACGTTATTCAATATTTATCATTTTAACGTCAATATTACCAACCAACTGATCCAATTTACCTACTGAAACAACTCAAAGTTTGCATCAAATTAAATGCCACTTTTCTTATCCGTTCCGAACAATCAAGAGGGCCTTTATGAGCTGATGTGGTGAAATAGTACATTTCGATGCTAGTGCGGAAGGTATGTCATTACTTCACGAGTACCGAGATATCTTGCCACGAGCCGCAGGCGAGTGGCAAGACTCGGGACGAGTGAAGAATGACATTTCCGCACGTGTATCGAACGACGTTTTTTAATACAGTTGCGAAAAAATAAGAAAAACATTGTTAATCGTACACTAAACAAAAGTGGTAACAGTGACAGCTCGGTTAGACGTCGTCTTTAAGTATATTATATCTATGGGCGTTTGACAGCTATTCCGTTCCATTCAGTCAACTTATTAAGAACGGAATTTTCAATATTGAATATTAAAAAATAAACGTGTTATAATCATGAAGAGGTAAGTAATTAAATATGAAATATGTAATATTTTTCGTATTCTTACATTAACGGTAGGTTTTTATGCTGATTACGACGTTTAAAGGAAACTAATATTAACACTCATCAATAAGTAGTCGTGAATTGGAACAAGTATAAATTTAAAAAAATTGGAAAAGTAAAAAGCACTAGTTCGAGATAACCAACTTTCCGCACGCTAAACAGCTACGTAAAGTAGCACTTTTTGAGCAACTGTATTAAAAATTTTATTTAACCTTCGTCCCTTGAAACCTTCACTACGCTCAAGGTTCAACTTTACGAACCACTCGCTACGCTCGTGGTTCAATTTTAGAATGTTTGAATTTGTGAATGTACTTCCTGCCTCGCACAGCCAAACTGTGGAATGAACTGTCCGATACGACCTTCAAACCTTCAAAGACCTCCATCTTAAAGGTCGGCAACGCACTTGCAACCCTTCTGGTGTTGCGGGTGTCCATGGCCGGCGGTAATCGCTAACCACCAGGTGATCCGTCTGCTCGTTTGCCTCCTATTTAATAAAAAAAAATGTTTCGCTTGTTTGGGTATCAATATTAGCACGAGCGGTTTAAAACAACTTTTCCCCTTGTAAAACAAATAAATAAGGTAGGTGAGGTGCAGGCATATGAGGCCCGGCGGGTAACAAGGCCCAGCATTCAAAAATAGCAGTTGCTCCCTATTATTCCCAATTATTCTGAATTTGTACTTGTTGCTAAGAAGGCCCACTGTCAGTGCAGGTAAAAAGGTCCAGTCCCGGGCCTTATTGAACGTATGAGATGAAATATTAGATTAAAATATTTTAAGATAATTTTCAATATTTTTAATCTCTTATTAATAAGGTCGATTTGAAGAAACTTCTATGAAATTATGACTTATAAATAACACTTGCGCTGCGTGGGCTGTCAAAATTGCTGCAGACTTTTCTTGGTCTAACTCTTATAATTTTTCACTTGCTTTATTGACCTAAAGACGTTTTAAAGAATCAAAAAGTCTAATAACATTGAGGCACTTATACTTTTTAAAGGCAGTGACTATTTACGGGTCTCTATTGTTTCCCAAATAGTTTTAAGTCATAATGTATTGATTGTCAGAATTTTCGTTAGTCATAATTGGTTTTTCTCAGAAACGCGTAACTTTTCAGGATTGCCACAAAACAAACCTAACCTAACCTAACCTATCTATAGCATAACCTTAGGAAAATCAGTTTTATGACTAACTGAATGACTAACGATAATATGTCAAACAATACATTATGACTTAAAACTTTATGGGAAACAAAGGGACCCCACTATTTACAAGTGACTTTTTTTTTGTTAATACATAGGAAGGTATTTACGATAGAAGTGCGAAAAATAGATATTTTGCAACGAGTGACGAATTTTAAAACACGGCCAAAGGGAGTGTTTTAATGTGCTTATTATAGCACCGGTGTCGTAATGTAGCACCAGATGTACTGTAATAATTATGTTAAAATATAATACTTACTGTTACGAATAAATATTTATACTGTAAAAAATTATCACGCCAAACACATTTTCATGTAAATTGTTGCTAAGACGAAACCATAAGACTCGCACTGTCAAAAAGTTGTCAGATCTCTTGTCGAGCCAAGCTTCAATCTCTACAAGCCCTAACTTCACTAACTCTACACCTTAGTCAAAATATGTGGCTTGGCTGTTTCGCTACCGCCACATGGGCATAAGGTGAAAAATTTATTAAATTCATTTTTTTTAGGGTTCCGTACCTCAAAAGGAAAAATACTGAACCCTTATAGGATCACTCGTGTGTCTGGCTGTCCGTCTGTCACAGCCTATTTGCTCCGAAACTACTGCACCAATAAGTTGAAATTTGGTATACACATGTAAGTCTATAACTCAAGGACATACATGTAAAGTAAATAACAGAAATTCAAATAAAGGGGTCACTTTTGAGATGAATGATAAATAGAAGAAAAAAAACTATATCTTGTTATATATCAAATGAAGGGGCTCATTGTGAGAATCTCAGATATATTTTATATCTGAGATTCGCAGATATATTAGAATTTTAAAATAAATAGTTTAGAAGTTATTTAAAATACAAAAAATGACCATTCCCCCTCCCCCCTTATCTCCGAAACTACTGGGTCTAAAATTATGAAAAAAATACACATATTAGCTCTTTTCCTATAGATGACAGGAAAACCTATTAGAAATGTGCAGTCAAGCGTGAGTCGGACTTAAGTACCTAGTTTTCCGATCCCTACGGGATTTTTAATGGCATTTTACACACTTTTCTCTAAAAAAAATATATTGTTAAACATTGTGTAATGTACGGAACCCTTGGAACGCGAGTCCGACTCGCATTTGGGCGGTTTTTGTATTATACTTACATGTTACAATAGTTCTTGTAGAAACGAAACGGCCAAGCCACATACTTTTGGTGTAGAGCTAGTAAAGTTAGAGGGCTTGTAGAGTTAGAAGCTTGGCAAGAGATCTGATAACTTTTTGACTGTGCGAGCCTTATGGTTCCGTTTGGGCAACATTTTACATAAAAATGGTTTTGGTGGGATTTCACTTCTTTTTGTAAGTTGCTTATGACAATCTTCCATCCCCTAATTTAAAGGGTTGGGGTGATTTACTATTAAAAATCCTGAAATAAGTATCTGGGAGCATCTGTTACACGATGTCCTTCTTACTGATTCCCCATATAAACCCTTCACTCCGTAAGGGTAAACTTTGGGGTTGAAATCTGCCTTCACCCCGTAAGGGTAAACTTTGAGGTTGAAATCTATTCTATATCCTTCCCCATACCAATACCTATCTACATACCAAATTTCAAATAAATCGGTTCAGCGATTATTGATTCCCCATACAAAATTAAACCCCCTCTTCGTCCCCTTAGGGATAAAAAAATTCAAGTTTTTGAATTTATTTGTTGTTTGTGTACTAAAACTATCTTACATACCAAATTTCAGCTTCTTAGAGGACTTCAGGAAGTAAACGGTATTGATGATCTTCAAGTGAGTGAGTCAGTGACGAAATCGAAGTTTTTAGATATTAATAAAATCTAAAGTAAAAGAGCTATGCAATTGATATGCTTATAAGTCCGAGAACTTTGTTTATCTGGTATAATCCAACCCCAAGTTATGAGGGTTCCAAAAAACGACAAAGCGCTTCGAGAAAAGGTAGATAGTGCTCTTGCGCTTTGCTCGTCTTGGCGGGGGCATTTCCGTGCCCCCGGATGTTAAAAGATGATACTACTGTAACTAATAAAGATTTATGTTTAGTTACCCACTATTTTCGCGTAAACTAGCCAATTTTTATATCTTTAGTTATTAAGGCCCAAAATAATTATTTTCACTTATTATAAATAAATCCTCCTGATATGAAGTATCAAATATTGTTATTTGTATATACTCTTAAGTTAAAAACAATAAAATCTGTTATTACCTACTGTCAAAATGATTCTTTTTTACGGGATTAAGTAATACACTGCTAGTGTTCAATAAGGCCCATAATAGGACTTTTATAAAAGGTATATATTCCAAGAGTATCGTAATATTTTTATAACTATTTTGGTATAATTAAGAAACTTAAATAAATGAGAAACCTATTTGAGTGAGTTTTTCATACTTCATATCCTGTTCATTAAAAAAAAAAACATTTTAATTTAAGGTGGGCTGTATATAGGCATATACGGCCCACACGGAATATACAATAAGGTAAGTGAGGCCACTTACCTTATTGTATATTCAGGATGTACTTATACCGTCTAATATTGAGCAGTTGGTTTATAATATACAAATAATGATATTGACGTTGAATAGGACAGGACATGACAATAGGAACCAGAAATAGGTATAGTTGGTCAAACCAATTTGCCAGTACATAAAAACAAAAAACTATATTCAACCTTTTCTTTTGGGTGCTAGTACTAGTGTAAGTCAAAGATAGTATGATGATTCTCTTTGTCTATGTTTGAAATGAGACAGTCCTTTGAAAAACTATGTATAGTAAAAAATAGTTGTGAATATCTTATACATTTTTATTACAATATTAGTCAAGATAATGAAATATAGCTGGTCAAGCAAATCTTCTCACTAAAAAAAGGCGCGAAATTCAAATTTTCTATGGGACGATATCCCTTCGCGAATACATTTTTCAAATTTGCCGCCTCTGACAAGATCTGATTGACCAGATGTAGGTATTTTTACGTAAAAAGATATTTTAATTTCACGTAATGTCCGCATCTAATTTATATATGTGCACGGTAAACCAACAAATGAATGATAAGAAAAGACAGACAGTGTTACTGAGCGGGAGGTGGGGCGAGGGGCGAGGTATAGGTAGGCTATGATAGGCTCCCGAGCGCCGCGCCGGCGACGGACGGACCAGCGCGGCGTATCTATGAATTTCGCGCCTTTTTAACTAGATTTTACTATTACAATGCAAGCTACACACAGAAATTTCTTACTTTCCATAATATGGCTGCGTATATTATTTTATAGTAATAGACTTATTTTTACAGACTCTAATTCAATATTAGATATTATAGGACAAAAAACGTATATTAATTCTAAAGCATATATCTTATTCTTCTAATTTTTTAGCTTGCCTATTAACTTTAAAATTTAGATATGTTGTTGTGGATTTATTAAACTTTAATTCAATATCGACAAAATAATAAGCTAATTGTAGTTTGACAAAGAAGCACGTTAAAAAAAATTCTAATAATTTTACATTATAAAGCGTCATACATATTATTAACAATGGAACTTAAACATTGCACTTTAATTCAATATTAAAAAAACATTACTAAAAATATATAAATACCTAATTTATATCTAACGCTCGTTCTAACTTTTCATCGTATACTGCAAATATGCTTAAAAATATGTCCCATATGAGATAAGTATCACTTTTTCAACTTTAGAATTATCAAAACTTTTAGTGCAAAAATCCGGTCCCACTATTGAGCTAGTACACCAATACGTCATGCCATGTGCTTATTTCAGCTCATATTTTGTAAACGGCTTTACATATGTACACAGGCATAAAAAAACAACATGTTTTCTGGATTAAATAAGTAGAATATTATTTCTACAAAAACCGTCAAAAACATTTTCTTTTCTATAACGAATAATAATGAACATTTGCTTAATGATAATGAATGTGGTCGGTTTCTGTTTTGTCAAAACTACGCTTAAGTGGTGTGCAAAAAGTTGTGCAGCGCAACGCTTCGCAGGGCACAAACCTTAAGATGTCTACAGCTATCACGGTTTAATCCGCTAGTTTTAAGTAAACGATTCAGGATTTGGCTTTGCCTTTTCTGCAGACTCCTTTGATGGCTGTTCCCATTTAAAATCTGGGAAGCATCCGCAGATCAGGATCGCAATTAAATTACAGCTGTTTTCCTACTGTAGGCTACGGCTGGGTATTCAGAATCAGAATCAAATATTTTATTCGTGATAAAATTAAAACTAAAATTACACACAAAAGTATAGCTATAAACTACAAGTGTGCATGAAATAAGCTAAAGTTTAACACGAAATGGTCGAGACCTCAGCATAATACTGATCCGAATGTCAGCAAAGTACCATCACGCTCCGCGATTGATGCGCCATTTAGGGTCCTAGGTAAATTGGTTGTTCAATACTTACGCTATAGAATTCTATATGAAGAAAGAATCCTAAATGGCATAACAATCCCGTGTGGTGACTGTACATACGGTATGGTATGGTTACTTCATATAATTATGTATAGCGTGTTTTTTGTACAACCAGGTATTAAAGGAAGTTGTTAGAACACAATGTAATGTAAACCGATCCAATTTGTCTACGTATCAATCATACTTTTAAAACATATCTACGACGCAATAAAAAAGGAGCTTAATCCCAAATACGGGTTGAAGATTAAGTACTCTACAAAAAGTACCTATCTACGAATACTTATATTATATTTTCCGACCGACCCAAAACCAGAAAAAAACTGTGCCGAATAACAAATTAAAATTACACAGCCGAAAAAATGTTCCTTTGGCTTTGTTCTTGAAAGGTTGGAAAACTCACTAACTTCAAAGCCGTTAATTTTAATTACTTATCTTTTAAGGCACTTCACACCCATTAGTCAATTTCATTTGGAGGCTAATCTTTTCAGTCTACCTATAAGTCCTCTAATAAAAAAGAATTGTTTTTAGGTGTCAGTAGGTACAGTTTGTTTTTTTAGCATTAGAAAGAACTTGAAAGAAGGTAAGCGATCTTGACATGTCTTTTAATTGAACACATCAAGATTGTTTACCTTATTTCTAATGCTAAAAAAAACGAACTATAGGACAAGGGCAGCTTTATTGAATAAGCAGAAATAGTGCATGTCCGCGATGAATGATTACTCAAATATGAAAAGGAGACGGAGACAAAAGGAAACCTCCATCGCAAAGTAATGAATGTCATCAAAGAGAAAGGAGTAGTGTTTCTGTGACGTCGCATAAGACTCGTCATCCATCACGGCTGGGGTGCAAATAAGAAACAAGTACAAATCCGAACAAGAGGCCGTGTAGTTCCATTTCTTTAAGAATCCAACGCACGTGCAAACCAGTGTAACTGTGTTCCGAAACAACTTTGCGTAACGGGAGAATACGTTTAGGCTGGTTCGTGTCAAATGTCTCACTCGGTAAGCGGTTGAAGTAATTCCCCAGCACGTACCGAGGGAAAGAAAGCGGGAAAGTGAGGTGGGTATCTCGGGGTGAGGGGAGCGGTCATCGATCGAGCGTCGGGCCGGGAGTCGCGGCATCAGCTGTTAGCGCCCCGCCGCTCTTGAGCCCGACGTCTCCGAAAAGGGTGTCTGTCTCACGTAAAGTGATCCTCATTTAACACTTCAACAAAGTTTACAATGATGTGATAACTGCATTTGCGTTCACTCGAGCTTACTGCAGCTTCCTGAAATATTATTTATTTAATTTTATAGGACTTCGTTTCAGAACAGATGGTTTATTGGTGATACATTGGGTTGTTAATAAAGAGCAATCACAATATAGAATCGACCGGAAACGTGTGTCAGCGAGAGGGATTTCATTCATTGGATTATAAAGGAACCGTCCACGTGCAGACTTCCTGGCAAATGGGAAGGGTCACTCGGAGCGACAAATAAAGTCTGGATTACGCTATGATTTATGTTATGAAACTACTATTGGGTTAGCGTATATTTCTAGTCTATTTCAATTGGGGATACCTACTTATCTTCTTATTCTCATAGACATATATCCTCAATTGACAGGTATGCATCAAATCGAACGTATCGTGTGAACTTTTAGAAAGTGATCGTGGTAAATGGGTTTTAACCTGAAGAAGCATTATTGTTGTAACTTCCAAGAAAAACATGAACAATGGATATCGCGAGTAATGTATCCGTACGTATACTTACGAACTTATGTACCAAGTTTATTCGAAATATCTTCCAGAAATTCAATTCAGTCGGTAACCCCGTGCTTTGAATGCAAGGCTCGATTCAACTCACTTTGAACTATTTTTTTTTCTTCTGATATTTTCTTTAAAATTGCCTACCTTTCGGATTCGGATTCGGATATTAGCCGAATATCGACTATTTTTTAGCACAAAATCAAATGTACTAAAACCATCTGTCATCTCAAACTACATACATATAAATATAAGTATCACTGTTGAACCTTTATCTACTGGTAAGCTTAGGAACACTTTTAGGTGCTGATAAATTCTCATTACCTACCATTTCTTCTATTTCCCGCTTTCTCATCACCATCACAAAACAGATAAGTACAGAAGTCAATCACATGTATGTACTTTACTTTTCATACCTACGCTCGGCGGTCGCTCTAGGGTTGCGATTGACGTAAAGTAGCACTTTTTGAGCAACTGTATTAAAAAATATCTTGCGATGATTTCGAGATTGGCGAAATGCACGATTATTATATTTTAAACTGTAATAATTCGCATTATCATGTACAATGTAATAAATTCGCATACGCATTCTCTCTGAAACCACTGGTAGCTTAAAAAACGACAATTCACCGGTTAATGTTGAATTTAAACAACCGTCCACTGTACAGTTATAATAACTTTTTGTTTTGTTTCTCCATTATTGCACAAAAAAAGTTCAGAGACGCGTGTCTTAAGCGGATGGCACTCGCGCTCGCACTGGTCCCAACTGGTCCGAGATATCGTGTCCGTGAGCGGTGTCTATGTGTGCGTTGCTCGAGCGCGCTTTGTATGTTGATTGATTTCTGTACCTATCTCTTTTGTGTCACCATGCTGCTCACGTGCTAGGTGAACTTGTATGAAACGTATATTTACTCCGCGACTAATAGAACACTACGGTTACAACAACTTAGAAAAAAGCTTATTAAGTTATATACCGTGTTTATGTTCTCATTACCATCACAGCTTGTTAGTTACCGCTTGTAATTACCATGCTGCTCACAACAGGCTCGTTGAACTTCCATGTTCCAAGTTACCTACTACTAGCACTATTAGCAGTTCGTAAATCCGAGCGGAATGAAGCGCTTTTGAATTTTATGAGAATACATTAACCTAGAAAAATGGGGCTCGGCCCGCCAACCTGCAGAATTTGCATCAATAATGGAACAAAGCACGGAATATTCAATGCTTGATTTGAACTTCAAATGAAGTCAGACTTTTGGTTGTACCCCTCATTAACATTTGATGGATTTAAAGGGATAGGTAATGGAAACAAATTGGCCGTTTAAAGAGTGTTGTTTTCATTGTGTATTTAAATTCAGTTATATATTTGGTGAATCATTTTATAACATAATCGGAACACAAATTATTAAAAAATCTGAACAGCCTTCACAGTGCCATAGGAGGGTATTATATTGGACAGATGTCCAATAACATGGTCCAATGTCATTGCGTCTCATTCTCTCATTAAGCAAAATGTGACATAAAATACACATCTGACTGTCACCGAAGAAACCATCTAAAAGCAAGAAACGCGATGCGTCTCATCATAAGAGTATCAGGCGTTCGAAACGCGATGTGTAAAAACCGATATTTCGCGTAGGTATCTGTGATAAACTTCTTTTTATCAAGACCCATCTAAATGAATAATTATTAGGTACTATACAATGTGGAAATATAAGTCGGGCCCTGGAGGGAAACTTCCTTAAATTCTTAAGCTGGCTCATTTTACTTAAAGGAGACATTCCTTTATTTTTAAAAAGAAACAAAACTGCATTCAAAGATTTAGTAAAACTCACTTGCCTCGCTGGGACTCGAACCACTTAAAATTTCCAAAAAATAAAAACTCGCAATTTTATTCTACTAGTCGGTACAGTTCATGATAACATTTCTCCAAAAAACATTAGGTCTTATACTCGTCTGTCGTACAAAATATCCATAACATTTAATATTTAGTACGCAAGATTTTTTTTAGACAAGCCAAATTCAAGAAAAAAAGAAAAATACTTTGAATGCAGTTTTGTTTCTTTTTAAAAATAAAGGAATGTCTCCTTTAAGTAAAATGAGCCAGCTTGAGGATTTAAAGTAGTTTCCCTCCGGGGCCCGACTTATCTTTCCACCCTGTATACGTAGGTTCGATCGATACATGTGTTTATTTGAAGCCTCTAACATCAATTTAATATATTTCAACATCAAAAGATTCAAAAGCTTGCCTAATATCCAATATCCGCTTTGTAATTGGACCTGCGAAACAAATTGGATCATGTGTACCAAAACGTAGAGGGCCGAAACAAAGTAAAATTATACGCAGTAGTCCCTCTCTCCTATAATAGTTTTAAGGATAATTGCCATACCCTACCAGGGTGCCATGCGATCCTTTTCCATTGTACCTAACATCTATTGTGTTGTACCAAGGTTTGCAATAAATGATATCATAATATACAGGTTACGTCCTGAGCTACTATACTTTGGTGCTGTCCGACTTTTTCTCCTCCACTTCTTCCGAGCATTCAATCTTCAAATAAAGAATATAGATAAACACAAGCCGTATTGAAGTTAGCTTATTGGGACTAGATCGTTTTGTGTAAAATCGAATCGAAATCGGAACACTCTAGAGTGGCAGTTAAAAGACCTGTCATAGTGTCATATACTACATCCAATGTTTGAACGTGGAACGTGAATATTTGAATATAAAGTCTTACTGCCTTTATTCTTTATACTGTTTGACCTTTAGATCGATCGGCTTCACATGAAAGCGAATATTAGACGTACTTTTATGTATTTTTTATTTTTATTTAAAAAACCAAATATTTATATGCTGATGCTGACGGTTTGATGTATCTATTAGAAGAACTTAGAGATGGGCGCCGGCGGGTAAATACCGGGAAAATACCCAAAACTACCCAATCTACCCGATATTTACCCGTATCTACCCAAATTGTTGGGTATTTAAAATTTGTTCGTATAATTGAAGAAATTCATTATATAACTAAGATATATCAATATTATTATCATATAAATATGAAAATAAGTTAAAATAAAGTATGCAAATCACAATCTCACAACTTTTTTGTACACAATAAAATTTTTTTCGACGAGTGCATTTAGTTCACTGATTTGTGGTGTAGGAATATTAATTTAATTAAGCTATTTTATACCGTAGTATTTACATTCTTTGTTAATTTGTGTATAACTATTTTATCTACATATATATATATATATTTATTTCGTTAATTTTATTTTATTTTATACCTATATCTACTATTTTTTTGTTGTTGTCATATTTTGGTTTTGATATTTCTACATTTTATTTTATTTATTGTTTAATACAGTAATTTTTTCGTTAGGTATATGGCCAAATTTGATTTACTGAAACCAGTTTGGATTAAATATTGTATCTAGATTGTTTGATCTCAACCAGATCCCGAAAATGAGGATTCGAGAGCCAAATTAATCCACCACTTTACCGAAAACTTGCCAGAAATCAGCACTGACGAAATCGAGATGGCCCTCAGACAGCTTAAAAATGGAAGAGCCCCAGGCGAGGACGGCGTTACAACTGAGCTTCTGAAAGCGGGAGGCAAACCTGCACTAAAGGAGTTCCAGAACATTTTTAACGCCGTTCTCTTCGATCTCCAGAGGTATGGAGTAGGAGTGTTGTCGTGCTGTTCTTTAAAAAGGGAAATAAGGCCCTATTGAAGAACTACCGGCCCATTTCGCTCCTAAGCCACATCTACAAACTGTTTTCGAGGGTCATAACGAACCGCCTAGCACGAAGACACGGCGAATTTCAGCCACCGGAGCAGGCCGGATTTCGAGGAGAATACGGCACCATAGACCACATCTTCACAGTGCGGCAGATTATACAGAAGACTGAAGAGTATAACCGGCCCCTGTGCTTAGCATTTGTGGACTATGAGAAAGCCTTTGACTCCATTGAAGTCTGGGCTGTTCTGGATTCCCTGCAGCGATGCCAAGTCGACTGGCATCCTGGCATGATATATCCAAGTGTTGAGATGTCTGTACAACGCAGCTACCATAGCCGTCCAAGTCAAAAACCAGCAGACTAAGCCTATCCCCATGCATCGTGGTGTGAGAGAAGGGGATGTGATTTCCCCCAAATTGTTCACAAATGCATTGGAGGATATGTTTAAAACGCTCGACTGGAAGGAACATGGTATTAACATTAATGGCGAATACATCTCACACTTGCGATTTGCGGACGACATCGTCTTCATAGCTGAGACGTTGCAGGATTTAGAGCATATGCTGACCGGTCTAGCTGATTCTTCTCAACGCATAGGTCTCCGGATGAATTTGGACAACATGAAAGTTATGTTCAACGAATGTGTTGCTCCGGAACCTATTGCAGTACAAGGGGCTGTTCTCGAGGTTGTTCAAGAATACGTCTACCTACCTCGGGCAAATACTGCAGTTAGGAAGGAACAACTACGAGAAAGAGTCGAATAGAAGGATACAGTTGGTCTGGGCAGCATATGGGAAGCTGCGTCGAGTCTTCACGTCGTCAATCCCACAGAGTCTGAAGACAAAAGTCTTCAATCAGTGCGTCCTACTCGTGATGGACGTCCGGAGCCGAAACGTGGACACTCACGGTAGGACCGGTCCATAAATTCAAAGTCACTCAGCGAGCTATGGAAAGGGCTATACTCGGGAGTCTCTCTGAGGGATCGTATTCGAAATGAAGTCATCCGTCAGAGAACTAAAGTCGTCGACATAGTCCACCGGATTAGCAAGCTGAAGTGGCAGTGGGCCGGACATATTAGCCGTAGAACCGATAACCGTTGGGGTAGACGAGTTCTCGAATGGAGACCACGCATCGGCAAACGTAGAGTAGGACGCCCTCAGTCTTCGCAAGGCGGCTGGCAAGAGCTGGATCAAAGTTGCCGCAAATCGTGCTCCATTGAGCCACATTGCGTGCAACACACACGCATTGCGTGGGACGTAGGCCTCTCCTATTGCACGCCATTGCGTGCAATAGGAGAGGCCTACGTCCAACAGTGGACGAGAGTAGGCTGATGATGATGATGAGATTGTTTGAAAACACAATATGACCCAGTAGGTGGCACTGCTATCGGTATATATATAGCCAATAGTGTTTTTAAACAATCCAGGTACCGGTTGAAATATACTTACACAAAATTTCATCCAAATCGGTTTCAGTAAATAAAATTAGGCGATAAACCGACAGCAGCGCCACCTACCAGGTCCAATAGAGTTTTCAAACAATCCAGGTACCAGTTGAAATATATACTCAAAATTTCATCCAAATCGGTTTCAGTAAATAAAATTAGGTGATAAACCGACAGCAGCGCCACCTACCGGGTCCAATAGAGTTTTCAAACAATCCAGGTACCGGTTGAAATATATACTTAAAATTTCATCCAAATCGGTTTCAGTAAATAAAATTAGGTGATATACCGACAGCAGCGCCACCTACCGGGTCCAATAGTTTTTTTAAAGAATCCAGATACCCGTTGAAATATACATATACATATATATAATAGTCATATACACAAAATTTCACCCTAATCGGTTTCAGTAAATCGAATTTGGCTATATACCTATAGCAGCGCCACCTACCGGGTTTAATTGTTAACACACACACATACATACACACACACACACACACATATACATATGAGATTAAATCTCATCCTAATCGTTCCAGCCGTTTATGGGAGGAGTAGAGTGACAAACACACGTATTGTAGAACGTATGTATTAAGATATTAAACATTTGTCAATTTTTTTAGTCAATACAAATATTTATACGTTTTATAGAACTACATGAGTATCAAAAAAACTGTTATTTACATTATCTCAATTCAATTTATTACTCCGTTTCCAACTTTTATTTATACCCACTTATTTGGGTAGAAAAGGTAAATACCGGGTAGATTGGGTAAATACCCGATAAATACCCGATATCTACCCCGGGTATTTACCCGCCGCCCATCTCTAGAAGAACTACACATTTATTAAACCTAATGTTGTGCTTTGTGGCAATACCGAACATCGAACGACTTTGATGAATAGAATAGAAACTAATATTAATGACAGTGATGATATATTAAGTTTATTATACATATATTTATCACTGGGCATTTACATTTTTTTTACTCTTCAGAATAAACCGTATTTTAAGCTACATTCCGAAGCACCTGACTTACTATTGTATAAAAACAGTAGTATATCATAGCAATAATAATCCCTACAAAAAGTAGGTAGACACTTTGCCGACATACAGTAAGGATTCGGCCTTAGTTAAAAAAAGTAAATCGGAAAGAACTTCAAAGAGTACCTAACTATGTAGCATTATTTTTATGACAGTCTGAAAAATGATACTGTTTTGACATGTCAGACAACAGTCCGTTAAGACTAACAACTTCAGAGTAAGCCAAGGAAATAGACATAAGTACATATTGCAAAAAAACAATAGAAGTACTAAAGAATAGAGATCACAATAGATAAAACAACACAAAGCCAGAAATAAACAAAGCTTCTTCATGAAGCTTGGAAAAATCCAATTCCGCCTCAGCCATAGCCGCAGTGGCTTGAAACAGTTGAAACAATGTCAGGAGTTATACTACAATCGCTTTGGAAGTGAAGGAAGGAGAGTCGAACCTTCAGAAAATCCTAGAGCAGTGTTGACTGTAGGTGCTGTGCGCGATATGGGATAGGTACTTAGGTACTTACATGACACATTAGTTATTTTTCATTTGATAGATGTCTAATAACGATTTGAATGTTACGTAGAATTTTTTTAATTTTAGTGGGCCCACCACTAAAATATTTTTTTTTTACGTCAAGCGCGATCATCGGTTTTAGTTTTCCGCGTAGCTAATAGTTATAAGACCGTTTTCCGTTTATGTGTGGCTGCTAATAAAGCATTTAATGGAGTTGGCAAGGACTAAAGCATTTAAAAAACTCAAATCAGTTTTACGATGTACACTTTAAACTAAAAAGTCTAGCCAAATATGCTGAGTGGTGAGTTGGAATTATTTTCGAATCTTAACTCAATTACTTCAATCTAAACATGAGCGATAAAAACCGTTGCTATCCAGACTGGCTTCTTGAATTTCGTCATACTAATAAATTTACGAACCATATATTTTATGATTTTACGAACATAAAGATTGTAAAGTCGTCTCTAGAGAGGCTTTGTCTTTATCACGTTTCAAAGCTACGATATTTTAACATGAGCAACTCGATTGCGTCCTAATTGGTTCCATGCTTGTAACACTCGATTGTCTCGACTCGATTCCAGCAAATCTCGTTCCTCTAGGTTTCGAGTACACACCAATACAGACTCGAATGATCATTCGACTCAAGCTCAGAGCTCAATGGGAATACTCGGCCTGCACTTCTCTAAGGCGGCAACCGCAACATTAAATTCAAGTTAGTGCGCTCTAAATCTCAGTAAATAATAGCGAGTACATTTGGGTCACACTACCCAGGAACACAAAGGTAAGTCGGAATAGGCACAAACTCCAACGGTAAGCTACCCTCGGGAAACTTTCGTGTATTGCAACTTCCTACAATGACATGCTCGCTGCCGTAATCACAGACATGTGGAATGCTAGATGTCGCAAATGTACCTGCTCGTAAGAGAACATGCTCAATGATCATTGGTTGAACGAACAATAACATTTTCCGACCCTTTAATAGTACATTACTACAGAGGCCGGGACGAAAGGGGTTGCCGGCCGAAGACATATAGACGGCCGAGCGAAGCGAGGCCGGATAGGTCTGAGCGCGGGCAACCCCATTTCCCGCCGAGGTATGTATAGTGCTTTTCTCAAACATGCAATGAAATAAATAAAATAAAAAATCCACGAAACCCAAGTTTTATATAGAAAAAACTAAAAGTAAACTACACCCAAAATATAACCAACACGTACCTATAATCATTATCACGCGTATGTTTTACACGAGTCGTGTATTTTTACTACCCGTATATTTTCATGTATCTTTGATTTTTTCGCCTTGTATCCGTCTGACTGTCGTTTTCGTCACATAAGTTTACATAGTCTTTCATGTTGATATCATGTTTCACATACATCGTTGCTTTATGCATCGAGTAAATAAGTATAATTTCCACAGTGTTCGCGAATTTGTAGTTACATTCATTTAAAATATGCCACAAAACTGTTTCTAATAAACTGTACGCCGTTCTTCTTAGTTTCTCAAATAATAAAATTGCCATAACCAACCATATACATACTTCGTCTTTGACTTGGCGGCAGAGGCAGCAAGTTATTTAAAATAAATTTTGCTTACGCTGCCAATTCCAACACCTACGATTACAATTAATATTAATTTCATTATTTCGTCGGAACTCATATTAAAGTAAAAAATCAACAACGCACCATAAATCCAATAAAACAGAATGACAATTTTTCAACTTTGCCTCCATAACAATTTAAAAAAAATAACTACGCGTGTTTGAGTAGACCTCTTTACCGTTAACGTTTAGATGAAATATTTTAAATGTTTTTATTTGTGTAGTTAAATTTATAATTTAAAATTATGGAATTTGGTTAATAATGTAAGTATTATTTATTAAATTCATGTTGATTGTATACAAATAAAACGGCAAATTATAGCTAACATTGATTTTAGTTTTTTTTTTATAGGCGTAGTGGCAGAGTGTCATTACGAACCATAAAGCAAATACTGCCTCTAGTTTTTTTTAATGGATGAATGCCACGGTGCTGTGTCACAAATATCTGTGAAATGAAAATTAAAAAAGAGGACTTTGCCGGCCTAGGCCTGCAAGATTTGTATGAAATTCCATTAACGACCTTTTGTCCCAGCCGCACCTGAAACGTCATACTTCGCAGCCTATTATAAGGAACATAACATCAATATTTCATTGCATGTTTGAGAAAAAAATATATCTTATGTTAGAACCTACTGAACTGACTGAACAATGAACATGGCTGTTTATACAATGAGGTTGGCCATGGCCAGTAAAGGTCCTCTCAATCTTTGCACCTCTTAGCCGGCCAAAAAATCACATGCAATATGCAAGGCCCTATATCTGCTCAGTGTTGCCCTATAAGGAATAGAATTACAAGGAAGGTTTTGTGCGGTACATGTAACGTATTTTGAATACTTGTCTGTACCCTGTACCAGCTGAACATTCGATATAACAATGTCATTATTTCTCTGCTTCACCTACTTTGCAGACTGACTGTATTTTCTTTTGTGAAAATCACAATAGCCGATTCAAGGCGTATATGTTTTAACGAAGAGGCAGAATGCTTTTCTCGCATGTTAGTATTGCTAGTACTTAAAGCCACAGACACAGGTATAGGTTTGTTGAGGCAACGTAGGAAATTAATTAAAGTTATTAAGACCACAATGAATTCAATAGAATAGAGAACCACTAAAGTTAATTAAGAAGACTGTTGAAAGTTATCCAAGCACCCATCCAAAAATAGAGTTTGTGACCTCATTATGTCTAAACAAATCAAACATAAATAAATAAATAATAATACTCGTACTCAAGAGTCTCAAGACTGCTAAAATCCCGGATGGTTTACTTACGAGAACTTCCGTACATCCGTACCTTGTTGAATTAATTACACGATGATTTTAGATCTGATGGCGATTGTACACTAATTTTACTGTACTCAAGTACCTTGTGGTTTGTGGTCAAGCTCCTCACATTTCCCGTCTAACAATAATAATTTTCAAGACGGAAGAAACGCGGTATGCCGACTGAGACCCTCGTTGACACTTAATAAACGAAAATCCATTAAGTGGCTGTTAACGGAACTGAGTAAAGTGGCCCGCCGGCTATAATGCTCGGAGTACCACAAGGTATAATTTTGGCGCCTTTTGTCTTCTATGTGTAGCTAAACGACCTATTAAACCAATGTGAGATAGATTTATTGCTGATGATACGGTGATGATATGTCTAATTTTAAAAATAGGAAACAGAACGATAACAGCCATAGCAATGTGTCAATCAGTTGCCAATGACACGTCGAAGGAAGTGCTAGTATGTTTCCCAGCAAAAAATTTAAGCAGTTCTTAACGCCAAATTGTAATTGCTACAAAATTAAATGATCAGTTTAGGGTCGGTTGCACCAAACTGTTCGTATCGTTAAAGAGTTCGCAAAATTTTTATGTATGGAAAGTTTCATAGTAAAGTGCCGGGGCGCGCCGGCTGACGTTGATCAGTCTGTCAAACGTGGTAGGTGCAACTGGCCCTTAGTGTGGCACCTGGGCTATCTGGTTGGCCGGCATCGCTTCCTGGTCGGTCGCGAACTGGGGCGGCGGCGGCAGCACCGGCGGAAGGGCGCGCGGGTTGGAGCGGAGCCCGCCCGGGCCTGCGGCCGCGCGCCCCTGCATGAAGCGCTACCGACCCGCCACTCCGCTACACCCAACAGGTCAGCTCAACACATTACACAACCACTTGCTAATCACAACACTTGGACACAACTGTTCGGGGTTTATGCGTCAATCACAGAAATCAAGCTGACAATCTATAAATAAGTGGATTGTTACAGTATGGTCTACGCGGCGCCCAGCTTAATAACGCTTCTAATCAAACACTAAAGTCTGTGCGGAAAATGTATTAGATCTCATATATTTCACGACTCCTCTTTCCTGACAGACTCTAGTTAAATTAATATCAAGGATCAGGATGGAAAGGTCTGATATAGCAATGCGATTGAAACAATCAGTAATCGAGTATCGGACAAAGGTAGAGATGGAGACGAGGAAAAAGGAGTGCCTAATAGAACTCATTCTTACAGACCCGTCTAACCTAAGGCGGCGCATAGTAATTTAGTGATGCCTGTAATGTTACTTATGTTTGACAAATACGTAATTTGTCCCGTAGGATACGGAATACGGATTTCGGAGTAGCGAGGGATAGCTTATGTTTCACGCTACGCCACCAATGTCTAAGCGATTACAGTTAAGCACATATTGGTCCTAAGCTAGACGCCTTACGGCATCTGTAATTGCGAGCTTATGTGCCTACAGTTTGCACAAACAATATTGAGCGAAGCGATCATCGTTAAGCAGCATCGGCAGCCGCCATCCAATACAAAGAGCTACGTCTATGTTCCCATATTTACAAGACGTAACAATAAAACTGCCGGGTTTCAAAAAATCTGCTTCAAAACAAGAACAAAATATATCAAAGCAAAGTTTAGTCTTCTGATCGAATATCCAATAAAGCTATTTACTTCTAAATTCAAAGCCATAATTTAGGATTATGCTAAACGAAAGGGACAATAAAGTCCATTAGTATCTTCCGTATCACAGCCGAAGTGGCCCACGAAAGCCATTGAGCGATAGAACTTAATTTGTCACTGTCGATTGAGCGAGGCACAACAGAAAAATGCGGCCTGGGTTAAGTAAATCACTGATTGAAAGGTGATTGATGATACCAATAAAAAGAAAGCCCAGGAAGCTTTGAAAACATTGCTAATAGATGTTGACACCGGTGCAGTAGGTTTTATGTCGACGACCCTATTGAAGTTTAATGGTTTGACATTTTTATCAAAACATTTGATTTCGATCCTTAATTCTTTAGATATAGATGCGATGTTTTTAAACATATTTTGTGTACAAGTTACTTCTTTATTCACACGAGCTATTAATCATCGCGCATTTACTTCAATTATAGTAAAACTATTATAAGTTATAGGTTGTACATTTTCTATCTTCATTTTCCAAATATGTATGTGAAACACACATATTTCTCCCTCTACTCGTTACACGCATATTTCTGTTAAATTGAGAGCCATGCTAATTATTTTTTTATAAGTTACAAGGCAATAAATAAGTCCTACAAATAAGTGGCATTTTTTTGCCGGTTAGGCGTATAGATTTATGGTAGAGCAGAAGTAAGTACTGTCACGTACTGTGATAAACATGTGTACCATACTCGGAGTAATTAACAATGGAGCCGCCATTAACAGGCGTTCCCCTCTGTCGAAAATAGGCGGCCAATGGTCAACCACATGTCAACCATATGTATGGACTGACGTTTATCTGACATGACGTACCTATACATTTGATGTGCCCCTCCCCCGCAAAAAACGGCAGACTATTTTGTACCGAAAATTTTAGACATGGCGTCTCCGTTGTTAATTACTCCGTGGTACCATATTTTCACTTTAATCCAAAGCCACAGAGTAAAAAAGTGTATGAGTTGGACCGTACCGTAACTGTATACAGGTTAAATTACTGGCAGCTTAGCCACCCTTTCCGCACGACTTTCCTAGAAATTTAGGTCACAGAAAGGAGCACACGTGTTGTGGGGGAAGGCTGGCCACCGAATGAGGTCGCCCGTGGCGTCACAGCGCCGCAGCGCTGGACAAAAATTACCCTAGCGATACCAATATTGGAATAAAACACGAACGTGCTATGAAAAAATACGAATGTCGTGACGAAAAGACTTAACGTTGATAGAGTTGCGTTGCCAAAATGTTGTAGGAGCAATATAGGCGTTTTTTTAATTTTCATGGCTATTATTTCAGTTGCGACGAATTGTGTCGTGCTAATGTTTTACTTTGTTTTTTATGTTATTGTTTTTTGTATGTCTGTTAAGCACGCTAGCTTGTAAGGTTGTATGCTATGTAAGCCTGTAAGGTTAACTGGAAGTGATTCCTTATAAAATCTGTTTCGACCTGCTTCGTTTATATATACTTAATAGATAATATATTTCAATAAAAGAACCATCCGCTCGGTAGTCAGCTCAGCTATTAAGTAAACAAACGATTTAACTATTCTAAGCATTCATTTGTTTGAACTGATACAATTAAACGATTTCTTTAAGCAAACTGTTTACATAGTAGCGTTTATGTATGCAGCGCGCTTCCGAACATCCGGACGATGCTCGTACCAACAATATACTTTAACGTCTACATTTGTTCACGTAAAAATTTCTTCGATCGTTGTTGGTCTGGGCGATTCGAGCTTTTTGGAGAATGGAGCTAAAGATTTCTGTAAAATTGAAGTGTACAGATAAATTAATAGTAATTTGTGATGGATATTTGATTTTTATACTTATTTCAAGTCGCGAGTGTGTCATGAATTCATGATAGATGAAGATGAGCAAACTGCGAGCCGCATGCGTCTCAATCGGGGTACATTAAGCGACTCTTTAAATACTCTAGTAGTACTTTTTGTAGTAACAACTTTTTTGTACTTAACACAACACAGGTTCATATAAAATTTACATAAATTGAGGTTCAAAGGCGAACTTAATCTTTATTGCACATAAAATTATAAGTACAAATGGAAGACTTAACCTTAAGGCATTTTCTACCATCTACCAGTTAACCACGCTCAATATTTTTGGCCCTTTGAAACTTAAGAACCCGTGGACTTTTACTATACTCCATAATATATCTTTAGGGATTTAAATAAAAGTAAACAAACAATTTGTACATTTTCGGGTAGTTGTAACATTTATTGGTTAACCAACCAAATACAAAAGCGCCTGGATCTGCCACTGAACGACCTGACTTTAACCGACATTATTTGATCATGTAATGTTTTCATCTACCCTCAACTGACTTCAGGAGCCATTTGAGGGTAGATTTTGTTTACTTTTATTTAAATATCTAAAGATACAGACTATAATTCCAGCTGTAGCTGGCACTTTCTCTTAAAAACGTTGGCTGACCCATTAGATAGACTACCAATCGGTGGTCACCATGCAGATGCAGTCGCATCGAGAATGCATCACTGAATCGAACAAAATGTCTAAGAAGTATGCTCGTACTCGACGACTTCCTTAGACTTATTTTATGTTGATAGAAAAGCTCTGCGTAAGATTGATTCACAAAAGCTGACACATAATTTCTATGCACGTTATTGGACGTATTGAATCTACCGCCAGCTCGTAGGCATTACGTGGGAAAGTAATATAACAAATACGGAGAACATGAGAAGAAAGCTTCAAACAGTTTGAATGACGCGTGGCATGACTGCCGGCGATAATATTTTTGTACGTATAAGCACTGTCTTGGAACGTCCGTCGATGAAAGTGAAACGATGCCGTCTCACGTGTATAAGTCGTTTCGCTTTCTTTGCTTATGAACGCTATCAGGTAACTGTATTAACTTTACTGTTCATTATTGAGGTATCGTCGTAACCACCGGGCTTATTCGAATACTTAGTATATTTATGCTCCAAAACTGATACTTTTAAACTGCTACAATACTTGGATGTAACAAAAGTTTTGATGCACAGTTATAAGAACCTGTGTGCCCCATAATTTTCAGAGTCAAATTCTGTGGGAAAAATATATGTAGCCCCAGTGCCACCCAGTTTCCCACGTACAGGAAAAGTTACCATTGTCAATATTTATTCAGAAAGAAAGGGTAAATAATAATGTGAAATTATCATATTACCTACAGATACGTCTCTTATTAATGCCGTTGTAGTTTTTTTTCTTTTACCTAAAAAACAGCAATTTCCTCGAGTACCTTATACCTTTAAAATATTTATAGACAAAGAAATAGCGAAACCCTGCTTTATTAGAATCGTTCCAGGACTCTTAGCAAAGCTAATGTTAAAGTTTTAGTTACATTCAAGTTACATCTACATAATTAGGATTGTTCATTTTTTTTCAAATGTTCTATTTCGAAAACCATTTCGAGATATAAGGTTTTTAAACAGTTTCCGACATTTGCTGCGATATAATAATTGAGGATTGAAGATATTTCAACAAATATCCTTATGACCTTAGTTTGACCTTCTCCTGAGCTGAATGTAAAGTCATTGCATAATAAAAGTTATCGAACCATAGTAAATAAATCCGTCACTCACGTATTGTCAAAGTTATCATTGTCAACGATTGTCATAACATTTTTCAGTTAAACCGCTGCGCTTGTTTGTTACAATTTGATTTATAATTAATACCTAAACAGTAGATTTCATTGCTTAATAATATATCAAAAACCTTGTTCCTATGTGTGGGAATGATTCACAAAAATAATAGTTCGAATCCACGAAGACCTACGACGTGAAAGATGGTGCCGTGAATTAAACTTGGAATACCTACCTACTTCACGTGTTACACACAGTATTGCTGTGAGAATCACGTCGATGTAAGTATAAAATTAATATTAATTTACTACAATTAAGTATTTAAAAGCTCACTTTATTGGTAGGGTCGTGGTATCTATTTATTTTCTGTGGTAATGTAGCCAGAGTATCTAAAGGCAAACCGTTAAACAGAGATGGTGCCTACTAGAAAGAAGGAATATACAAGAATACATAGCCATACTCAAAATTCAGCCTGAAACTGCTTTAAAAAGATATAATTTCCAATTTCCAGGTACATGTTGCAGTTCAAGCTGCTGATATCATGGTGGACAAGACTTAATAAAGAGTTGTGAATAATAAAACATGTTTTTGTTTACCTACTTTTTTATTAATTTGGGAAATATGTTATATATGTTTCCAAAAAAAATAGTAAGTAACTTTACATTAAATGTATGTTTATCATGTTCTGCACGAGCATCTGACAATGATGGCTTCTTGTTGACCGTCCAGAAGAGAAGTGTATGGTTTGTTATTTACTCTGTTCCCAGGCATTATTTACGGTCGTAAAGTATTACGACGATTAATAATTAATATGAAGGTCGTTTCAATACAAAATGCTCAACTTTGTTCTGGGCCCAAGTGCAGTTACATATCTCACAGCTGTATCTAAATAGGAATCACGATGACCTGAAATAATAGGATATAATTAGCAAAATTGGCATGTTCCTAATATAGTAGTATAAGTATGTAGTACAATATCCAAACAATGGTGACAAGCCGGTAGAAAGCACCCACTGGGTGCTAAGCTACCTTTAGCAATGGACGCTTGTAACGATTTTATGAATCCAATCTTCTTACAAATCGAATCAGTTAAAATATATATGATGTAGGTAACTTACATTTGTATTTTTGCTCCCTTGATTTCAGCCAAGTTATGGTTGGAGTTGGATGCTATATGGATACATACTCCAATAAAACTAAGTTATATTATATAACTTAGGCAGATTTCTGGAATCAGCTTTCTCAAATTTATAGCGTAGGTATTTTGAAATTAATGATTCAAAATAAACGAGTTTTCCATTCCAGACGATTGTTATTTATAGAAACACGTGACACTGACATTGTCGACAGGTGACATTACAATCAATTGACAATGACAACTATTTTTTTAATGCTTGTTGTTGCTTGTGCATTATCCTAATCAGCCGACGACATGTAATTTACGAGGAGTCGTATCTCATATTTTCAATAAATTATAAATATTCAACCGAGCCACGAATTACTAAATCATTCAAATTGGTATCTTAAATTAACCTATATTTTCAGAAAATTAAATAAAAATGGGGGTCTAAAAAAAATGAACAATCCTAATTGTTTACCAAGTCAAAAACCAGGTCACGTCTTGAATTAATTAGCGATTGATTTTAGTTAAACGGTTAGTGATTGGTAAGATGATTACCTTTTTTGTATCTAAACTACGTGATTAACGTAATGGATTAATAAATTAATTAGGTGTCTGAAATTCGACTTCATGTAGGTACCTATGCCGCTTCAGTATTTTTTTCAGGACGATGCTAAATTTTAACAAACAAACCAATCAGCGTGTATACAAGAAACTAATATTCTTTCGTGAAAATGAAATAATTTAAAGCGAAATTTCTCGTTTCACAAAATAACGAAGATGTTACAAACGTCGAACATATTACTGTAGAATGTAGATGAAAAAAATCCACCAGAAAATTCCGAGTTCTGTCGTCAGATTTGCGCATTGGATCGCGTCGGTTCAGTGATTCTACACTCAAATCACCTTTACCACAAAGAGAATTTAACAATAACGCTACCGTGCAGTTTTCTATGCAGTATGTTTATGACGGGACAGATAAGGAAGGGGTGTCTGGGACTCGGCTTTTGTGTGGGTACGCAGGGCGGGCCTCGGTGCTGGGCGGGCGGACCGGGCGACTCGACGCCTGACACGGGACTGCCGCCCGCCCTCGCCGCCGCGGCCCGCGCCCCGCCCGCCCCGAGCCCCACCCGCGCCAACAAAACACAGATTACCGAGACACATTTATTAGCCAAAACGCTACTAAACTTCAATCATGCTACAACACAAACATTGTTTAGCCATAAGCAATAAGCCATGGTGACAAGTAGTAGCAGCAACTTTTACTGCACACTTTACTGGAAAGTTCCAAGGCGATTTCTATCTTCTGCTCATCAGACCTGGGTAATCTGCAGCCGAGGTGGATGCGACTGTCTGCGCGGCGGACGGCGCGGTCGCCGGGAACACCAGTCTCCTATGGCACGGAGTCGCCGCCGACACTCGGCTCCCGAAGGCAGCTTAAACCAACTCCTCGACTCTCTAGCGCCAAATGTCGTTGTCATTCTATCCCCAGGTTTAGGCATCTCGTATGATATTTTAGGGCTGTCCACAGTCTCAGATCCGGGAGCTATTTTGTACTTTGCACCGGAGAACGCCTTTTTGAGACCGTTGAACGCTTTTCTAGCTGGATTTTCTTCTTCTTTTCCGTCTATAGCGGTTTCTCGGACGGCGGTGAGGCGGCCGGTAGAGTGAGCGACAACGACATCGTCCTGTTTACGTTTGAGTAAAAGCCTCATCCTGTCGAGTACACTCGGCGCGGGTTCGGTATTAGTTCCCACAGTGCATACTCGACGTCCGTGTTCGTACTGTTCGTACTCAACAGGGATTGTGGTTGGCACGTATGGTTGTGGAGGGAGTGTCGAAGCCCGTCTCGCGTAGGGTTCATCTTGGAGATAAGCGACATGTAGAGTGCTGATACTGATGGGCTGCTGCGGTGGAGGCCAGAGCTCCCTTGTCGGAGGTACGGGGGAAGGCCGCTCGCCGAGCATCCGTCTGGCAAACTCCCCGGGTTGCCACAAATAGCTCGCAGTCAAGTTGCCGTGTGTCTGCATCACGCCTCCTAGCTCCACTAACGTCGTTCCCGCGTTACTAATCCAATACTCGGCTTCGCACTTGACGGTTTTCTCGCAGATTGCACACGTAAAAGCCTTTTTAAATTGGATCAAGGAGAGGCAATATTAAATAAATAAGCCCTCGCAACTAATCCATTTGTTATCTAAGTACCTGCTCGCTGCAGTAGCTACTTTAGTGCGCCATGAATAATTCCACGGAGCGTGTGAGACGTGACATAATAAACTGATAAGCGGAGTAATAAAATACGAAGCGTAGGTAGTTAAATTAATTATGCACTCAAGTAATATTATTCAGAATAATGCCTCTGTTCTGCGTTGGTTCTATCATCGTCATAATATAATAAGCTGCTCATCTAAATACTAGTTAGCAGTGGCGGCGCGTCCATAAAAGCCGATTCCCACCGGCTTGCCTGTTTTTGGACGTTTGAGCAGAGTTGTAAAGGAAATATGTAAACCAAATTAGCCCTGGCTTGCCTATGGATATATTTGACGCGCCGCCACTGCTAGTTAGGCACCAGTACCTAACACAACTTGTAAACATTTTAGTTAATCAGTAATCAAAGTAAACTGGGTTAGTTAATTATTTCGATCACAATTAAATTGAGTTTTCGACTAGCAATATTTGGTATAAAGGGGATGTTGACAAATTTTGATTTTTATCACAACTTCCATAGGGTATCCTGCATAGTCTATAGGGTAAAGATTTTTGAACCCTGACAGATATGGGTTGCACATATGTTTTAGAATAGAATAGAATGTTTTTATTCGTGACAAAACTTAATAGATAAAACAACAGGTAATACTACCACGGTCACGAAATGGTCCCGACTCAGCAGGTGCTAGCCTAAAGGCTAGCGCTGGTCTTCTGTCGGGGCCATGGACTATTATGTCTAAATTATAAAAGAACACATTATGACTACAATATTACATAATAAAACTAAAATTACAGTTAATATGACAGTTAAAATGAGTGGCGGTTGTAGAAGAGACAAAAAGCAGTAATACTAGGAATGCGTCAAGGGTGCTTAAATGTAGCTAGTCTCAAGTTTGAGGCACTCTTCGTTTAATTGGTGTTCGAGCATAAACTTTTTTGTCATATAACTGAAAGTTAGACATGACAAACAAAAACCTAAGCTAATAAACCATAAAAATAAAAAGGCTTGCTTGGACAATGTATTAAACATTTGTGTAATAATTTATATATCACTTACCTTGAGTGGTCTTGTGATAGTCACAGTCTCAATCATTGTAGTCGAAGCCATTTTCGTATCCTGTAAAAAATCAAAAAAATATATTTAAAAAAATACTGAGCTGGATGATAGCAAAATGCAGATGTATGTTTTGAGGCTTTATTAACTGATACTCACAAATGTCACTACAGATTGAATACTAATGACGAGGCTTTTATTTCTTCCTATAATATTAAATCTTGGAACAAAACCAATGACTAATGAAAAACATTGTATAGATTGTCTTTGTCTCACTGTCTCACTAAGCAAAATTGAGACGCAAATACAAATTGGACAAAGAAATTGGACAGGTGGAATACAACTGCATATTAGGTTAACACTGACACAGAATTGAAGGTTTCAGTGACCATGACAATGTTTGTTGTGGTAACTGAATAATGGAAATGCATACATTATGTTGTTAAACAACACATTGTTAGTAACAATGCTGTGGATTTTACAATGTCGATCAATGATGCACACTAATAATTGATGTTTTGTATGTAACAAATGTATTGCAATAGTACATACACACAAGAATCACTTGCTTGCCTTGGCAGATATTCAGTATATCCAGTATATCCTATATATGGTATAAATAATAGAACTGAGGTGTAACTAATAACAACGGAATACTGCTAAATCTAGAGATAAAAATATAGGTCGCTTACAGCAAATACTACGGTTAGGTATTGCAACGCAAATGTAATTATTTTACTTTTTACCAAACACTTTAGATCATAGCAACAAATAAACTCACATCGATTTGCTATTTTAAAACTAGCAATGTAGATTTAACGCAGATATTCACAATATTTGTTTCTTCAAAAAAATTATCAAACAACACACAAATCTCGTCTCGCGAGATGCAGCATCCATCCAATCCGAAATCACTTCACTGTCAATCATTAGAGCACAGACAATATAAACAAAGCAGTTAAGCCAACATTCCGAAACAAATCATGTAGTCCAAATCAAAGGCATGTATTCAAATTCCTTTTCAATTGTCTTCCGCTAATGGTCCGAATCATACAGAAGGATCCATTACTGCAAATGAAAAAAAAGAATACTACTTAGAGATGGGCGCCGGCGGGTAAATACCGGGAAAATACCCAAAACTACCCAATCTACCCGATATTTACCCGTATCTACCCAAATTGTTGGGTATTTAAAATTTGTTCGTATAATTGAAGAAATTCATTATATAACTAAGATATATCAATATTATTATCATATAAATATGAAAATAAGTTAAAATAAAGTATGCAAATCACAATCTCACAACTTTTTTGTACACAATAAAATTTTTTTCGACGAGTGCATTTAGTTCACTGATTTGTGGTGTAGGAATATTAATTTAATTAAGCTATTTTATACCGTAGTATTTACATTCTTTGTTAATTTGTGTATAACTATTTTATCTACATATATATATATATATTTATTTCGTTAATTTTATTTTATTTTATACCTATATCTACTATTTTTTTGTTGTTGTCATATTTTGGTTTTGATATTTCTACATTTTATTTTATTTATTGTTTAATACAGTAATTTTTTCGTTAGGTATATGGCCAAATTTGATTTACTGAAACCAGTTTGGATTAAATATTGTATCTAGATTGTTTGATCTCAACCAGATCCCGAAAATGAGGATTCGAGAGCCAAATTAATCCACCACTTTACCGAAAACTTGCCAGAAATCAGCACTGACGAAATCGAGATGGCCCTCAGACAGCTTAAAAATGGAAGAGCCCCAGGCGAGGACGGCGTTACAACTGAGCTTCTGAAAGCGGGAGGCAAACCTGCACTAAAGGAGTTCCAGAACATTTTTAACGCCGTTCTCTTCGATCTCCAGAGGTATGGAGTAGGAGTGTTGTCGTGCTGTTCTTTAAAAAGGGAAATAAGGCCCTATTGAAGAACTACCGGCCCATTTCGCTCCTAAGCCACATCTACAAACTGTTTTCGAGGGTCATAACGAACCGCCTAGCACGAAGACACGGCGAATTTCAGCCACCGGAGCAGGCCGGATTTCGAGGAGAATACGGCACCATAGACCACATCTTCACAGTGCGGCAGATTATACAGAAGACTGAAGAGTATAACCGGCCCCTGTGCTTAGCATTTGTGGACTATGAGAAAGCCTTTGACTCCATTGAAGTCTGGGCTGTTCTGGATTCCCTGCAGCGATGCCAAGTCGACTGGCATCCTGGCATGATATATCCAAGTGTTGAGATGTCTGTACAACGCAGCTACCATAGCCGTCCAAGTCAAAAACCAGCAGACTAAGCCTATCCCCATGCATCGTGGTGTGAGAGAAGGGGATGTGATTTCCCCCAAATTGTTCACAAATGCATTGGAGGATATGTTTAAAACGCTCGACTGGAAGGAACATGGTATTAACATTAATGGCGAATACATCTCACACTTGCGATTTGCGGACGACATCGTCTTCATAGCTGAGACGTTGCAGGATTTAGAGCATATGCTGACCGGTCTAGCTGATTCTTCTCAACGCATAGGTCTCCGGATGAATTTGGACAACATGAAAGTTATGTTCAACGAATGTGTTGCTCCGGAACCTATTGCAGTACAAGGGGCTGTTCTCGAGGTTGTTCAAGAATACGTCTACCTACCTCGGGCAAATACTGCAGTTAGGAAGGAACAACTACGAGAAAGAGTCGAATAGAAGGATACAGTTGGTCTGGGCAGCATATGGGAAGCTGCGTCGAGTCTTCACGTCGTCAATCCCACAGAGTCTGAAGACAAAAGTCTTCAATCAGTGCGTCCTACTCGTGATGGACGTCCGGAGCCGAAACGTGGACACTCACGGTAGGACCGGTCCATAAATTCAAAGTCACTCAGCGAGCTATGGAAAGGGCTATACTCGGGAGTCTCTCTGAGGGATCGTATTCGAAATGAAGTCATCCGTCAGAGAACTAAAGTCGTCGACATAGTCCACCGGATTAGCAAGCTGAAGTGGCAGTGGGCCGGACATATTAGCCGTAGAACCGATAACCGTTGGGGTAGACGAGTTCTCGAATGGAGACCACGCATCGGCAAACGTAGAGTAGGACGCCCTCAGTCTTCGCAAGGCGGCTGGCAAGAGCTGGATCAAAGTTGCCGCAAATCGTGCTCCATTGAGCCACATTGCGTGCAACACACACGCATTGCGTGGGACGTAGGCCTCTCCTATTGCACGCCATTGCGTGCAATAGGAGAGGCCTACGTCCAACAGTGGACGAGAGTAGGCTGATGATGATGATGAGATTGTTTGAAAACACAATATGACCCAGTAGGTGGCACTGCTATCGGTATATATATAGCCAATAGTGTTTTTAAACAATCCAGGTACCGGTTGAAATATACTTACACAAAATTTCATCCAAATCGGTTTCAGTAAATAAAATTAGGCGATAAACCGACAGCAGCGCCACCTACCAGGTCCAATAGAGTTTTCAAACAATCCAGGTACCAGTTGAAATATATACTCAAAATTTCATCCAAATCGGTTTCAGTAAATAAAATTAGGTGATAAACCGACAGCAGCGCCACCTACCGGGTCCAATAGAGTTTTCAAACAATCCAGGTACCGGTTGAAATATATACTTAAAATTTCATCCAAATCGGTTTCAGTAAATAAAATTAGGTGATATACCGACAGCAGCGCCACCTACCGGGTCCAATAGTTTTTTTAAAGAATCCAGATACCCGTTGAAATATACATATACATATATATAATAGTCATATACACAAAATTTCACCCTAATCGGTTTCAGTAAATCGAATTTGGCTATATACCTATAGCAGCGCCACCTACCGGGTTTAATTGTTAACACACACACATACATACACACACACACACACACATATACATATGAGATTAAATCTCATCCTAATCGTTCCAGCCGTTTATGGGAGGAGTAGAGTGACAAACACACGTATTGTAGAACGTATGTATTAAGATATTAAACATTTGTCAATTTTTTTAGTCAATACAAATATTTATACGTTTTATAGAACTACATGAGTATCAAAAAAACTGTTATTTACATTATCTCAATTCAATTTATTACTCCGTTTCCAACTTTTATTTATACCCACTTATTTGGGTAGAAAAGGTAAATACCGGGTAGATTGGGTAAATACCCGATAAATACCCGATATCTACCCCGGGTATTTACCCGCCGCCCATCTCTAATACTACTTGTTAGACATTTCATTTTCTAGATTGTCTATAATCAAAGTTTGGAAAAGAAAAATACATTTCATTTGGATTTGTTGTCTGTCGGCGCTTTTTCATTTTCGATCTTGGTGGCGCGAAAACAATATTCATTTGTAGCTATCACGTGTAGATTATACTATTTATTTTCTTCTATTAATGGCAGGAATCAAGTCGTTAGCTGTTCGAGGCATAAGAAGTTTTGGCCCCGATGATGCTGATGAACAACGGATATCATTCGATAAACCGTTGACACTTATCCTTGGACAAAATGGTTGTGGAAAAACTACAATCATTGAATGCATTCGATATGCCATCACGGGTCAGATGCCACCAGGCAGCCGAAACGAATGTTTTGTCCACGACACGAAAGTTAACAGAACAACTGAAGTTCAGGGTCAAGTTAAACTTAAGGTAAGGTTAGAATTTTCTTATAAGTACCGGCACGAAATTTACAATATTATTTTATGTCGTCGAGACTGCATAAAGTACTTTAGAATTACTCAAGATAGCTGACGGCACCGGCTACTTGTATGTACTTGTCTAGTTTGCTTACATAATTACTCATATATGTATTTATGTTTTTTTTTTCAGTTAGTAAATGTCAATGATAAACAACTAGAAGTGTCAAGATCTATGAAAGTAACATGCATGGCTCAAAGGAAACCAGTGTTTAAAACTTTGGATTCATTTCTCTCAGTCATTGATGAACAGGGACGAGTAATAGATACGTCATCCAGATGCTCCGAATTGGATTCTGTTATGTATCTAGAACTTGGTAAGCTTTGCACATACAGATAATACATGCACTTATACACGGTGGGTAAAAAATAACTGCATTCCTGTAAAAAAAAAATAAGTATATACTTAATCAACTTTTACTATGGAAGCGTCACCTAATAAGCTTATCTTATCTTATCTTATTGTTTTCGGGGGCCCTTGCGGATACACTTCGACCCATAGGGATCTTTTGTGCAGTTACCCCCTAGAAGAGATCCGTCAACTACTCAAGAGCTTTTCCCACCATATCCATGTGTCGGATGATGGAGCTCATGGGTAGCGTTTTAAAGTCCTTTGGTTCCAGGTATCCTGCTCCAAAGTCCTTCATTCTTTGTCTGGCGAGGGCGTGACATTCACACATTAAGTGTCTTACTGTCTCTTCCTCTTCGCCACACATACGACAATCGGTGTTGTCAGAGTGTCCCATCTTGGCCAGGAATCCTTTGACCCCGTAGTGGCCAGTAAACACCCCCGTTATGATTTGGAGTTGTCTTTTGCTAAGTTTCCAAAGCTTTTTGCTCCAGCCGGAGTCTATTCCTTGCATAAAGAGCTTTGCATGCTTTAGACCCGTCAGACTATCCCATTCTTCCTGGTGTTTAGTCTTGGTATGGTTTTAATAGCCGTTGTGATGGTTCCCTGTGAGAGCCCCACGAATGGTTCCGGACCTATAAGGTTACTTACAGATCCGGCTCTGGCGAGTTCATCTGCATTTTCATTGCCTATGAATCCCTCGTGCCCTGGGATCCATACCAGTTGCACCCTGTTTTGCCTTCCAAGCTGGTTCAGAGCTTGGACGCCATTATATACCAGTCTAGAGTCCACTCTGGGAGCTTCGAGCGCTTTGAGAGCGGCCTGACTGTCGCTGAGTATATAGATATTCTTCCCTTGGGTTCGCCTAACTATATTCTCATGAACACAGGCAATTATAGCGAATGTCTCGGCTTGGAAGACAGTGGCGTAATTGCCCATGCTTATGCTACTACTAAAGTCATTTGCATAAATGCCTGCCCCCGTACCAGATTCTGTCTTAGACCCATCTGTGTACCATATAATGTCGTTTTCATCAGAGATTGGTGCTTCAAGACCTTCGGTCCACTCAGCCCTTGTTGGAATTTTAACGTTAAAATTCTTATGGAACACAAACTTGGGTTGCATCTTATCGCAGCCCATGTTCGTAATCCTTTCCATGAAATTGTCGCATTCCATGTTTGTGTGTTTGGTCTTTGGCTTGCTATCGCTCCAGAGTCCTGTTAGGGTCAACCTGTGTAGCGATTTCCGCGCCTCAGATTGTATCACTAGGTGTAGCGGCGAGAGGTCTAGCAGTACCTCCATCGCCGCTGTTGGCGTCGTTCTAAACGCACCAGTAATAGCCATGCATGCCGTTCTTTGTATTTTCATAAGGGCATCCCTGCATGTGCTCTTTAGTGTCCTTGGCCACCATGCCAGGCATCCGTACAAGATGATAGGCCTTACCATCATGGTATAGATCCATCTTAGTACCTTTGGGTTTAGACCCCACGTTTTGCCATAAGCCGATCTACACATTCCAAACACTCTAAGTGCCTTGGTGGTTGTTAGTTCGACATGCTTTCTCCAGTTCAGCTCTTTATCTAGTGTAGCGCCTAGATATTTCACTTCATTGGACATTTCCAGTACCCTTCCATAAAGCTTCAGCTGCTTCATGCCATTAAGGGTCTTTTTCCTGGTAAACGGTATTACTACTGTTTTGCCTGGGTTTATGGAGAGTTGATGACAGTTGCACCATCTTTCCACTTGCTTCAGTGCTTTATTCATGATTTCCGATACTGTTCCCGGGAATTTCCCGTTTACAAGAATCACTAAATCATCTGCGTACCCTACCGTATGTATTGGGCCTTTGTTTAGTTCTTCCAACAGTGAGTTAACTACCAGACTCCAGAGAGTTGGTGAGAGAACCCCACCCTGTGGACAACCCTTCGTAGCCGTAGCTAATATTTCATCTCCCATAAGGGAGGATTTTATTAGTCGGCTATTTAGCATAGTACCAATCCATCTACAGATTGTTGGTTCTATGCCATGTTTAGATGCTGCAATATTGATTGCCTGATACGTGGTGCGGTCAAATGCCCCCTCCACGTCTATAAAAGTGGCCAGACATAGTTCTTTGTTCTCTATCGCCTGTTCCGCTCTGGTTGTCACCAGGTGTAGTGCCGTTTCAGTCGATTTACCCGGCTGATACGCACACTGCAATTGGTGCAGCGGATGCCTCTTAAGAGGACCATCCCTTATGTGTCTGTCTACCAGTTTCTCCAGTGTTTTGAGGAAAAACGATGACAGACTTATCGGCCTGTATGATTTGGCTTCTGTGTAATCTGCTTTGCCTGGTTTAGGCAAGTACGTTACCTTTACCATCCTCCACACACGCGGTACGTGTCCGAAGGCTATGCACGCTCTGTACAGTCTACCTAAGTGCGGTATTAGTACATTAGCGCCCTCTTGTAGTAGTATGGGGTAGATTCCATCTGGCCCCGGGGCTTTGTATGGTTGAAATGTGGATAGTGCCCATTGTATCTTATCGTGATCTACTACCTTTTTAGACGTGTCCCAGTTGTACCTGGTCGTGCTGATGGATTGTTCCATTGCACCGGTTGCTACATCGTCCGTTACGCTCTGATGTATTATCGAGCCTGGGAAGTGTGTGTCACACATAACTTTGAGGGTTTCTAGCCCCGTTTCAGTCATTCTTCCGTCACTTCTTCTGATGGAAGTGAGTGGAACTGACTTTGTTGCAGCTAGTGCCTTTGTAAGTCTCATGCCTTCCGGTATGGACCTGATTTGATCGCAATGGTTCATCCATGCTTTCCTTTTTGCTTTCCTCACAGCTTTGCTGTATTCCGTGAGTTTTCGCGCGTAATGCTCGAAGTCATTGGTCCTTTTAGCATCATTGAAGACAGCTCTGGTTTCCTTCCGGAGTTTTGCAATCTCCGGGTTCCACCAGGGCACCTTCTTCGCCAGGATTTTCTTTTCCAGGCAGTTGTTTGTCCAAGCTGTATAGACAGCTTGTGCTATTCTGTCTGTTTCAAGTTCTATGTCAATAATAGAGTTTAACTTGCCTTTAGGGTCTCCCAGTTCCACCTCCAGGTCACTTTTGAATGCTAACCAGTTGGTGTTCCTGGGATTCCGTTTGCGTATAGTTTCTAATTGGATTTTAGTCTTATACCTGAAGCATATATATCTGTGGTCCGATAAAGAAATCTCCCCAGAGACATGCCATGAGCTAATCTTATTACTCGCGTTGTTGGACGCTAGCGTTATATCAATAACCTCCCCCCGCCTTGCATTGACGAATGTCGGTTCATTGCCTTTATTTAATAGTTGTAAAGAAGAGCTTACCAGAAAATCCAGTACCTTCTCTCCTCTTCTGTTGACATCCGAGCTCCCCCAGATGACGTGGTGAGCATTTGCATCGCAGCCGATGATCAGGTCGGTGTTCGCCTGGCTGCCGTAAGCAGCGAGATCCCTCAGTTGCCCAGTGATTGGATCCGCTGCCTCGTAGGGAAGGTAGGCTGATGAGATGATTAGTGCCTTACCCCCCCCCCTTGTTTTGGATCTTGACCGTAGTCAGATCCCTGGAACAGAAAGCATGTAGAAGCAGAGCGTCAATGCCATTTTTAACATAGATACATGTCCTCATAGTACTCTCAGGACAAACATATAACAATGTCCCGCCAGTACCGTTTAAGCCTCTTATCTCACCTTTGTAAATGTATGGTTCTTGTATAAGAGCAATATCGAATTTATCGCTTTTTAACAGCTTAGCCAGAAGGGCAGTGGCTGCTTTATTGTGCTGGAGATTAATCTGTACGCACCTTAAGCCCTCCATTGCGGCGTTTATTGTTTGGTGGTGCTGAGATCAGCAGCCACCTCCTGGACCGTGTCGTCGAAGGACATAGGTGACATGGTACCTTCCAGGTAGAGTTCCGCCAGACCACGCAGATCCTCTGAGCCCGCCATCGATGAGATCGGTGACGATGCTCGAGTCATGCGCGGTCCAGCATGGTCCTCTCCTAGCTGCACCATGCCCCCCGCCTCCTCCGGCTGGTCCTCCGCCACCTCCACAGGTGCGTCACCGGCTGGTGGCGCCTCCCGTTCCGGGGCCCCCCCTGTCGCCACAGCGACCGTAGCCTTCTGGGCTACCTCCCCCCCTCTCCCCCCTCCCTACACGGCTCGACCTCAGCCACCCCAGGCCCCTGCTCCCGCGCTTCCTCCAGAAGCTTGAAGTGGCTGGTGTCGAGCCCCGTGTGCAGAACGTAGTCGGCCTCCTTGATGACGGCGGCCGACACCCGGTCCATCAGTACGATTCGCCTGGTGCTCGGCCCCGACTCCACGGTGTCGACTACCTTCCACTCGCTCGTGCGCAGCCTAGGGTTCCTCCTCTGCAGCACCCTGAGGGCTCTCGCCATGTCCTGAGTGCCATCGACCACCGTTCTCCAGGCCATCTTGACCGGTTTCGGCAGATCTTTGGCACTCACGACCTTCAGGCGCAGCCCGGCAATCTCTCCACCTCCGATTACCGTGCCGAGCCATGCCGCGGATTCCCTCCCCTTGCAGGTGACGTTGAGCGCGCCCCCCACGAGGTTGCCGAGTGTGATGTCGGGCATGGGTTCTTCGGCCTTGTCAAGAAATAGGAGCAGAGCTCCTACGATGGCCTACATATGCTCCTGCACCACTTTCTCGGCAGGAAAGGCCACTGGGACGATGGCCATCTTCTCGCTCGCCGTGACTTCCGCGAACGATCCCCCTACCTTCGCTCTCTTGGAGTCACCGGCGAGCAGAGATGAGTCGCCACTGGCCCCCAGTGACCTCTTATTCTGTGGCCTTCCCGCTCCACTTGTGGAGGGTCCGGCCACCGATTCCGCGTCCGTTCTTAGTCGCGCCTTCGCACGCCTCTTCTGCCTCCTGGACTTAGCGGCTCCTCCACCCGACTGCACGTCCACGCCCTTAGGCATGGCCGCGCTGTCGAGGGCGCCCGGAGCAACGCCAGCAGGATTTGGAAGCGGTGCTCCCGTTTGCCTCTTGCAGTAGGCCATCGTTCCGCTGCCTACTCCTCCGGCACCTGCGCTAGTCGGTCCCCCTGGGGGAACTTGCTCGGCGCGAGTGGTACCTTTGGAGTGGCCTGCTCCACCATGGCCTCTGCCTTTCGCGCCGTGCGCGTCCTCCGTCCTCGCGGACCTCCAAACCTTACCGCTACCTACTCTCGCGTTCCTGTCAGGGACAGGCCCACTAAGAGCTGGTGCAGCAACTTTTGCGCTATGCGCCTTTGCCTCATCCCGTACGGGTCCGGCTTCTCCTCCTTCCGTCGTTTTTGGTATTATGTTGTCCATAAACCACCAGTGAAAATTTCAGCAGCTTGGCTCCCCACCCTCCTCGGAGCCTCACATTTGGGATGCTTTGACGCATCAGGGATACCAAGCTGATATAGCGTCCCAAAGTGCGTTGCCCATGAATCCGCACGGTGCCAAAACCCTAGTCAGCTCCACAGCCGACATGGGAGTCGTGCTCCGCCGATTATGGACCCCTACACCCCAGGACACTCGCCATGTGGCCATCTGACTGGACACAACAGCCGATTGATCTTGACTGGCTAGGTCTAGACCTCCCGTGTGAGATGAATCTCGAGCCAAAGGAACTTCTTCTAACGGGGATAACGACAACAGACCCCCGCTTCGCGCCCGCTCCCAGGATCTCCTTCTCCACCCGTACGGGTCCCCGCGCACGGCACAAACACGCGGGTGGCATTCTACCGCTAATCATCCTTCTTTGTGGATGAGAAGCCCGCTGCGACATGCCACATCATCGCTTACGGCTGATTACGTAGGATATGGATCGTTATTTGCGGCCACCAATCTTCCCGCCCCTGCATGCTCGCCTCCGTCAAAGGAGACGAACCTACAGTGGCCTCTCGATGTTGGCACACAAATACAGATCCATCTGAGGGATAGGGCTAGGTTGGGATTACGTGAAGGGTGTTCTTTGCACTGGTTCACTTACCTGGCCCCGTTGTAGATGAAGTCATACGGATGACATCATCGACTTCCGAGCCCGGCGTTCGATCCGTTGCAAAACTCACCCTGAGATAGTTCAACTGGTTGTTTCCGTTCTGCCTGTTTCTACGGTAGAACCAGGCAGTTAACAGGCAGTAACCTCGGGAAGGAGCACAACCAGTTTTGCCTCGAGGATCTCTGCAACTTGTGCTCCCCCCGAGACCATTCACCATGCCAACTACCGGACAGGTAGCTGCCATAGAGGCAGACCCATCGCAAGCATCGACCGGCCGCAAATTATTCCTTGCATATGGACCCGCCTCCGCCCCACCTAATAAGCTTACCATGTTTTAGTTGTGTTACAAATGTGAACCAATTGATTATCTACTTAATTTTTAATATTATTTCCAGGTGTCTCTAAAGCAATTCTAAATTCAGTAATATTCTGCCACCAAGAAGATGCCAGCTGGCCCCTGGATGAGGGCAAAAAAGTCAAGGAAAGATTTGATGAAATATTTGACGCTGACAAATACAGCACTTGCTTTGATCGGCTGAGAAAGATCCGGAAGGAGTATGCCACGTCTATTAAGTTACTAGGTGATTCTTAATAAAAATTGTATATTGTAGGTTAGTGTTAACCTCCTAAGGCTCACGGTACTACTTATAGTACTTATTATTCTTATTAAGTTCAATTGTAAGGCTGGGCATTAGGAAGTTAAGTAAAAAGCAAGTATTTTATTTTTTTATAAGTAGGCTGTGCTTGTAAATTCCGACATGCTCGATTTTTTAAAACTGAAATGAAACCCTGAATACGGTGCATAAGGGTGATATTCCACCTGTCCAATTTCTTTGTCCAATGTCATTGCGTCTTACTATTTCATTAAGCAAAATGTGAGACGCAATACAAATAGGACAAAGAAATTGGATAGGTGGAATACCACCCTAAGGTACATATTTCTTAATTTTTAACAGCATACAAGTAGAATTTACGAGTCCAACCACAATTTATAGTATTACATATGATATGATATTTGATACTGAGAGTAATAAAAAAAATATGTCATGCACATCTTTATGATTTGATTATAATGAAGAGTGCATCTGCGCCTTTTTTTATCTCTGCCATTAATAACATTAATGTATTTTTACTTTTAGAACAAAGTGTAGCCCACCTGACTGAACAAAAGGAGGAACTAGACAAAAAAAAAATTAATGTTGTCAATGATGAGAGCCGTATCTCCGACGCAGAGCTAAAAGTGTCCAAAATAACTCAGGAGCTCAACCCAATCACGGAAAAACTGAAAGCAATAGAGACACTGCAGAAGAATTTAGTTGCATTTGAATCTAAGAGGGAAAAGATTAAAGCAAGGTAATCAATACGTTCTTTAAATTGTTCTTGGAATTAGGTTATTAAGCGTATCCTAGGCTTCCCAAGTGAGTTATGGCTAAAAACGTTGGGATAACACTGTGATTGGTTAATTTATGCATGTGGTCTGATTCTATATTTATCTGTACCTATAGTTCGTTTTTTTTTAGCATTAGAAAGAACTTCAAAGAAGGTAAGCGATCTTGGAATGTCTTTTAATTGAAAAACGATTTTAAAAAATCAATAACTATTACTTATGAAAGCAGAAGAATATAAATGATCGTATTAGATTCATAATTGTTACATATTTGCCGTAACTTATTTTTAAAATGTGTTTTTCAATTAAAAGACACATCAAGATTGTTTACCTAATTTCTAATGCTAAAAAAAACGAAGTATAAGTGTAATTACTAATTACATTATGAAGTTGGTAATCTTGGTATTTGTTTCTACAAAAACTAAAACTACTCTGGCACTCCCAGCTTGTCAGTAGAAAAAGGCCGCAAATTTAAAATATGTAGGCACGAGAGAAAATAAATGAAACTCGCGCCATTTTCTACTAGGTGTGTGTGTTCGAGTATAAATATAGTAAATATTTGTTTGTAGATTGGAACATTGCCAAACACAAGAACAGGAGCTGAAGAAAGCTATCAAGAATATTTTTGAAGGATCAATCACAGAGTTACAGGAAAATATAAGTATAGTCTCACTGTATCTTAAAAGATAAAGATATATGTTTATTTGCAAAAATGTAGTGATGAACATAGGTGGACAGTAATGTTGGATGCGTACATTTCGCTACCCCTAAAATGATTTTCTTTTATATTTAGTCCATGAAAATGCTTATCACTTTAGTACGGTCAGCATATAAAAGATAGTGATCCTTATTTCTTTAGCAACAAAGATGTGTTACGATATAGGTATTTTGCCACTTTGGCCGTCAATATCCGTATGATGCTGACCATACTGTAAGGCAGTTTTCATTTCAAAATGACATGTTCTAAATTTGCTCCAATGTTATCATGGAAGATCTTAATATTATTGAATTTTTTTTTGTCCTATTGGCAGACAGTTATGGCACCACAGCCAAAGCAAAGCAAAAAGAACTTGACGAGTCCTATAAAAAGATATTCTCATTCAATAAGGATGAGGAGAAGATTGCCAATGAAAAAACGTCCAATGAGGTAAAGTTTAACAAGCTGATTTTATTGGAAAGCCAAAACCAGGATCGGATTGATAGGAAGAACAACATGATTGTGGAAACGGCTAAATTGGCTGGTAAGTTTCTTATCTTAGCATTTGGAAGTGTACTTAGGTTGTTTTTGATTTGGTTAGGTTAGGTATTTTCTCACAGATAACATTATTTAAATTATTTGGGTATGCACAAGGCAAGTGTCACATTGGGAAATAGGTAGTTATTTACGATACAAGTGCAAAAAAGAAGGAAATTCGAAACGAGTGGTGATAAATTAAAACACGACCGAAGGTAGTTAGTTTCGTTCAATGTAGAAAAATACACTTGAGGTTTCCTTATACCCCCTCTCCCCCAACGTGATCTAGCGTGATTTTTTCGTGACCCGCCCTCCGGTGTCGAACCTCGCGTGATTTGTGCACAAGCCCAAAGGAAAATATGTCCCGTAATGATTTTTAACTTTATTTTCAAAGTGATAGGGTTCAAATTTATGCAATTTCTGATACCCTTATGTCAGTTAAAGGAGTTTAGGTCCATTTTATAGGAAACAACACATTTATTTATATGTCAATTGCAGAAATTGAAATCCAACCCATAGAATCAAATGAAGAAGCAGACGCAGCAATGAATACAGTAACTGTTAAAATCAAATCGCTGCAGAAAGATCTTGAGGAGTTGAAATCTATGGCTGATGCAGAAGAGAACAAACTTCAGTCACTAGTCAATGCCAGTATAGATGCGCTTGTGAGTATTTTTGTACTATTACGTTTTACTCTTTTCTTTTATTTTTCTTTGTCAGGCTGTCCTTGACATAGGCCTTGCCATAGCCTGACAAAGAAAAATAAAAAGAAAAGAGTAGAAGCATAAATAAATACTCGTATAGTGTAAAAGAAAATGTAAAAATGTATATGTCAGGAATAAAGGCTATTTCAATTCAATTCAATTCAAAATTACGTTTTACATTTTGTTTAAAAACTTTTTCTGTCTGTGCTTGCAGCTGGACTAAGAATTAAATATAGTAACTATGGTACCTAAATTTTATATTCAATGAATGAATGAGTTATTGGCATATAAATATTGGGTAACATAAGTAGATGTTGGGTAGCTTGGGTACAATATTTTAGATTTGTTTCACCAAGATTCTACCTATACAAGTGTACATGCACTATATATTGGCTTGATTCGCCACTAACAGTAGCAGAATTTCGCCACATTGCACTTTCATAATAATATTATGTGATGTATTCTAATATAGCATATTTTTTAGTCCCGCCATGAACAAAAAATTACCAATAAAGAATCAGAAATTAAGACTGTAAGGAATAATATTGTCAAGATTGAAAGAGATATTATGGATGCAAATGAATCCAAGCTACGATTGGAAACGGTGGAACGAAAAGTCAAAACTGCAGAAGAGTAAATAAACATTTTGTTTTTATTTTAGTAATTTTTAAACTCTTTTTAGTCTAACTCGTATCCTGTAGCCGCCCAGATGCCTATAAAAAGGCCTTCCATTCCATTACAATTTGAATTTTAGTTCTAGACATTTAAAAATTTGTCTTGGTTTGGTAGGTCTTCCGTTGCGCGCCTACACGATATATCATGGTTATTTTTAGGGTTCCGTACCCAAAGGGTAAAACGGGACCCTATTACTAAGGCTCCGCTGTCCGTCCGTCCGTCTGTCACCAGGCTGTATCTCACGAACCGTGATAGCTAGACAGTTGAAATTTTCACAGATGATGTATTTCTGTTGCCGCTATAACAACAAATACTAAAAACAGAATAAAATAAAGATTGAAATGGGGCTCTCATACAACAAACGTGATTTTTGACCAAAGTTAAGCAACGTCGGGAGTGGTCAGTACTTGGATGGGTGACCGTTTTTTTTTTTGCTTTTTTTTTGTTTTTGTTTTTTTTGCATTATGGTACGGAACCCTTCGTGCGCGAGTCCGACTCGCACTTGCCCGGTTTTTTCTTACTCAATCATTGTTACAAATTTCATGCTTAGATATATAAGATTATACATTTGGGCTTTGGGTTTACAAGATTGATTTATAATTTAAAAAGTAATAGTTTTATTTTTATTAGTCAAATGCAATTGTCAAACCACAAAAAAGTGGAAGCCCTAATTGAGTACCTCAACTCCTGGCCGTGTTAGCCAGAAAACTTTCAGAATTGTAATATACTAATAGTATACCAAGTAATTATTTATATTTGTAGAGAATATGAATCCACAGTACGAGAATTAAACACAGAAGAATGTCAAAGAGAGATTAATGATGACGAAAAAGTTATAGAGCAACATGAACACGAATTAGAACAACTTAATGAAAAGGTATTTTACCGATACAATGTATTTTGAACATTATTGCATTGATAGTAAAGTTCATATTCAAAAACTACTACAAATATTTCAGGTAACGAAACTTCAAAAACAAAGCGCAAAATTAAAAGAACGAGATATAATCGAAGAGTCGTTGAAGCAAAAGGAAAAACAGCTGATGCTTTTAAAGAACAAACACAGAACTCCTATCACAGAACTGTTGGGGCGAATGCCGGAGAATGGTTTTACTATGGCCATACAAAAATTTGAATTGGAAATATCAGCGGAGGTGGAATCTATGAAAAAGAAGTTAAAGGAGAAACATATTGAGGTGAGTCCACTAAAACATAATATGTTTAATTAAATTATTGATGGCAAGCATAACTTTTTAATTTAGGGCTCATATAGACGATGGGTGAACTGGCATGTGAGTTTCATTACATTGCGGGTTTTGATCGGTCGGTTGAATTGGACGTAACCAACAGTCCGCAATGTAACTAAAATCACATGCGAGTTCGCGCGCTGTCTATAACAGCCCTTAGGCATTAGATGGCAGACCCTGCATCGCGCAAGGGAGCGTGCGCGAACAGTAGGGGATAGCACCTACTATGAAACGTTAAGCGTAAATGTGACGTTATCAACCAAAAGGTGGACGACAAACGACAATGTGGTCGGTTGTCGATAAGGCTGATTTCAAATTGAAACTACATGGAAGTAGCGCCTTATTGACAAGCGATATAAGTACCATTTTGGTGGAGAATGGCACAAATGTTTGGGATTCAGGTCAAGAGGTGGCAGATTCTCCATCGCACACGATCCCTACACTATTTAAAAAAAACATTATATTGGAGACAGAACAGTATTTTGTTTCGCGCCAAAAACTTACCACTCCGCCCGGTTTTGGGCCAATGGGCGACACTTATTTTTTTTTTGCAATATCAGGTGACTAGTCAAGAAGCCGAGCGCAAGCACGTTCGAGAGATGCTGAACGACCGCCGCAGCGAGTTGACGAAAGCGGAGGACCAGATGTACAAGGCTTGCGGTACCCAGTCATATGAAGCAACACTGGCTAAATTAAATAGTACCGTAGAGAAATTGCAGGTACGTGATTAGATAATGTTATACATAATAAGCATAGCATATTTCAGTCGTTGAATTCTCGTTGCCGAATTTTATAGTTGGCGCTCATTACCGAATAATATATTTGACAACCAACGTGGAACACAAAACGAATACCCGTAGCAAAGAGAATAGACTGTATAGAGAGTTATTGTCAAAGTAAATTATGTAGTCACAGTGAATTTATTGCCATCTTTCGACAGATGTTTAAAACTTTTAGAACGCTATTTGACTTTGATCCTTATTCTTTCACAGATATGTGTTAAATATCAAAAAGTGGTGCCATCTACTCGAGACTAGGCCCAAGGTAATGTTCCATCTTTTCGAGCGAGTCTCGAGTAGATGGCACCACTTTTTGATATTTAAGCCTTTATAAGGCAGAGGGAATATATTTCCCACCTGATTTTGAACTTTATTTCAAAGTGATAGAGTTCAATTTTGCATAATTCCTGACACCCTTATGCCTTATAAAGGGTTAACATCTGTGAAAGAATAAGTATCAAAGTCAAAGGGGTTCTAAAAGTTTTAAACATCTGTCGAAAGATGGCAGTAAATTCACTGTAACTACATAACATAATCTACTTTGACAATCCGCCTCTATTTCAAATTCTCTTTGCCCGTAGTAATGCAGTTTCGAGAGATCCTGAATGATCGTCGCAACAAAATAAGTCGATGATCTGTTTCATAAAAGCTTTTGATGAAGCTTTAGATTTTGTCATATCGTATACTCGAGCAGTACCTTTCTAATAATAGGACTACAAAAAGATTCCACGTGTATTAAAGTTCCAAGGTTTCGTCAGTAGTGGTGTTATTTACATGGATACAAATGTATTACATATATATGTAATCACGCCTATTTCCCGGAGGATTTCGAAGGAGGATTTCCACTTGCTACGAACCTGACGTACCTCTTTCGCTTCCTTCACTTTCATAACATTCCTCATACACGCTCGCCGGTTTAGGGTGCTCTTGACCTGGCCTTTCTTTAGGGTTTCCCCGATTTGATCAGATCTGTGGTCTGGTGGTGAGTGTGGTGTTATTTCTACTAGAAATACACTAGAGAATAAGAGTCACCAGAGCCTTTTGTTTAGTTATTACTTAGCGTATTTTTGTTACAGGAAGATCATGCAACATCACAATCCGCAATGTACATGATTACCAAATACAAAGGACAAATCAAAGACAACAAATGTTGCCCTTTGTGTAACCGTGGATTTGATGCGGACTCTGAAGTAAGATATATTTATATTTTAAACTATTATATTGGAAATGATTTTTCACTTATTTTTCAATAGGGAGTATAACTGCAATGTTCTGCCGCCAGAGTGCAGCACTACTAAGCTACAGCTAGCTACTAAACCATAGAGTAACTTGTACTTACATACTGTGGCTTAAACTATTTTTTGACAAGTTTTCACAGACAATAAAATATGACATTGATGCATCAAGGCGGTTTGTTAACAAGGGCCTACCGGTAAACACGAAAATCGAAAATTTGTTATCTGCCCCTTTATCTTTCGAATATGCAAGAGTGATAGAAAGGTTAGATAACGAAATTTCGATTTTCTTGTTTCGTGGTAGACTCCCAGATTGTGATGGATAGTGGTAGTGGCGCCCCCTACGCAGAGTTTTGCGTAATATTCCCTAATAATGTAACTTCATGTAACCTTTTACCTAGGTGACCGACTTAATATCCCAACTGACAACTCAAGTAATGAATGTTCCGGCGAAATTGGAAAAAATTGCCGAAGAATTGCAAAGAGCCTCCGCCAAGAAAGATGAACTGCTCGGTATGAGATCCCTGAATGAAAAAATACAGTCATTAAAAGAGAAGGAAATACCACAACTGGAGAAAAGACTTGGTGATGTGGACAAGGTATGTATTGTAATATTTTATTCTTATGTAATTGCAATATTATAATTTTTTTTTCGATGTGGCGCGCGCACAGCTTTTGTGAGCAAGGACCCCGCTAAGGATACGGGCGAGCCTTGCTCATATGCATATCTGTCGCCAGTTTTCCCTCAGTCGCCTTATACGACACCCACGGGACGAGATGGGGTGGTGCTATTCTTTTCTGATGCCCTGCCGGCACCACATATTATAAATTTGTCATACATATTTTTTTTTAATGTGTTGATGTACATCATAGTTATTATTATTTGTATCTCCGTTTTAAAACTCTCGGGTCTTTCGAGCCCGGTCATTTATAAGGCGTGCGTGGGGATATGGATCCAACACGTAGAGGCCGTTTGGAGAGATTTGATGTCATGTAGAACGCCTGCTGGAACCCATTCACGGGTACATCAATAAATACCTGTGAACCGGTTTCAGCAGGCATTGGAAGCTATTGTAAAGAATATGGTCAGAATACTGGTCTATGGTTTAAGTTTGGGTGGAAAAAAGACTGGGCTAATTATTATTATTATTTTGAAAATTTTGAACATTGATTTGCCATTGGGTCTGTTCTGATATAAATGAAATTCGGTACCTAACTATTTTTTTTGTATGGCATGTATTTTTTGCAATCATTATCACCTATCAACCTATAGTTGATATATCTGTCCACTAGGCAAGGAACCATATTCTGGTAGTTACTCTAAACCTATATTTTTTCAGAACATTTCGGCAATAACAGAGTCTGTTGAAGAAATCTCAATGTCCCTGATGGAACCAGAGCAGAAGTTGCAGACAGCCAAGCAGGTCGCGGGCCACATGCCGCTCATGGACCAGATGATCACTGAAGTCAACAGTATCACTAAAAACGTAATGTGTCCTTTTATTCGAAAATTCATACTTATATTTTCTACTTTTGAATACCAGTCACGGATGGAGTGACCCCTCTTCGCTAATGTGCGAAGCGACGTGGGGCTAAATAATAAAATATATACATATATACAGATGTAGTGCACAATCATTTTCCATCTGACTGAAATAGCAAGACACTTTCGTACGTTTCCCTGAAAATACGATGGAAAATAATTATGCACATCTGTACTCAAACACGACACCCAACTTGTCTAGTACATTTTTTTTAATGCAAATGTAAATGCCCCCTTTTGACTGACAAATTGGTTGTGCCTGAGTATAGTAACTTGACTATTTATTTAGTACACACCTCAAGTTAAACTAATCATCATCACACACAGGCGTGCGTACTGCGGGCCAGCCTCACCACAATAAAGGCGCAAAAAACGTTCAAATCCATTTATAAATTATACTTCACCTCAGAACCTTATCTTCAAACCTTGTAATAGGCTAATTGTATAAGAGTGTTTACTCGAATCTTTTATTTTTGGTTACAGTTAGAAGCCATAAAAGCTCAATGCAGCGGCCTAGAATCCGATATGACGCTTGACGAAGCGACAGCAAAGCAAACTGACTTGAGACAAAAGATCAGCACGCTTCGATCGCGAGTGAAGAGTGCTCAGTTGAAGCTCAACGCGCACGCAAAGAAATTGCAGGCCAAGGCCGAGGCCAAGAATAAGTTGAAGGAGGAATATCTCAACATACAGAAAAAGGTAGGCTGTGAATTCCGTTATTTTAAAATAAAGTGAGTAGGGATGGTATTCCATCTTGCATCTGTCCAATATCATGGTTCGATGTGTATTTGCGTCTCACATTTTGCTTAATGAGAGAGTGAGACTCAATGCACATTAGACAAAGAAATTGGACAGGTGGAATACCACCTTATGGTGCATTGGGATATCTAAGGGCCCCCCACATCTGGCGTCTTTCGAGCGTCGGCGTCTACAATTCTATGGCCGACGTCGACGCAACGTCGCCGCAACTGCGCAGCGACGTCATTTTCCATAGCGCTGGACCGACGCCGACGCTCGAAAGACGCCAGATGTGGGGGGGGGCTAACTTCGAAAGCGGAGGAATTTTGAAAACGGCGATACCTACTAAGCTTGAAGCACTTTCTACTGTACTTACCTGTACATTACCGTGGTTACCGTACTTTTCTATTGCAACAGTAAGAACGATGCCTTATTAAGCGTTGCAGTAGCGTAAGTGTTACTAAAGTATAAAGTGCTCCTTGTTTTATACGTATTCGCCATTTGCAAAATTACACCGCTTTCGAAGTTGACCCAAAGCACCTTACTACAAAAATAAAATATATTCAATTTTTATGTTTTGTTCTACTTTTGTTCGACGACCGGTCTGGCCTAGTGGGTAGTGGCCCTGCCTATGAAGCCGATGGTCCCGGGTTCGAATCCTGGTAAGGGCATTTATTTGTATTATGATACAGATATTTGTTCCTGAGTCATGGTTGTTTTCTACGTATTTAAGTATTTATATACATATTATTTATATCGTTGTCTGAGTACCCACAACACAAGCCTTCTTGAGCTTACCGTGGGGCTTAGTCAATTTGTGTAAAAATGTCCTATAATATTTATTTATTATTATTATATTATTTACTTTAGGTTCAAGAGTTACATAATTTGCAAGAAACCCTAAAGCAATTGCAAGCAAACAGCGAGAAGTATGCCCTAGAACTGAAGCAGCTACAGGACGCCACCGGAGCGCTCAAAGCGGAACTGAAAGAGAAGGAAAACGCCAAGACTGAGACAGTAAAAAAGAATAGGTATGTTCAAGCTAGCATTTTGTACAATATTGAATCTTATTCCCTGGAAATAGAGTCTCAAAACATTTACGAGAAAATGTTTTTGCGGTATTTTTACTACCAAATGGAGGTCAATAGAAACGGTAAAAAGTGTAAACTAGTAAATTTACGTTGTACCGTTTTACATCGTATAAAGTTAAAGATACCCTTTATTTTAGCGGTCTTGTTCGCACATGGCCCTTCCTTTTTCAGACCACTAATAATCATATTTACCACCAACCAGAGATATAATAGACCAAGACCGACATTCTAACCAATTTCATCATCATCATTTTTGGCCACGTCATCTGTTGTAGATGTTTGTTGCGGCGCTTGTGTGTTTATGGGGTCACGCATCGCCGTTGATGGCTATAGAGTTCTATAGCAGCGCGGCATTTCTTGCCACATCGAATCAATTTATGGTGAATGAAAGTAGCTTTTGGTAGGCATTATTTTATAAACGGTAATAATTCTCGTTTACAGAACCGCAATCGACACTAAACGAAGCTTCATAACGAAAATCCTAAACTCATTTGATAAAGTGAAGAGCATTATAATAGAGATAAGACAACACGAAGAGAAGAACGTTCAACGAGAAATGGATAAAATAAAAGAGGCGAACGAGCGGCTGATGGAACGGCAGAAACAGATTATGACAGACAGGAACACTCTTACTAAAAGAATAGACTCGTTGAGGGATGAATTGAACAAGCAAGAGGTAACCATCGCGACTTAATTTTAGAATGTAATTTAATATCACAAATATTAGAAGTAACGTAGTGGCACCAGTAATCCGACACTTCATATTTTATATATAAAAATAATCATCATCATCTCAGCCATAAGACGTCCACTGCTGAACATAGGCCTCCCCCTTTTTTGCGGGGTGAATGCCATAATCGCCACGCTTGGCAGGCGGGTTGGCGATCGCAGTCGAGTACACCGAATTTGAGGGACGCTGCTGCCCGTCCACTGGTGGTCTTGGACGTGGTTTAAGGACATACCCGGGTCCTGGACGTAGTTTAAGGGTCCCTTCCGGATATAAAAATAAGCCATTACCAAACTAAAATAGAATTGCGCGGGATATGTTGCAAGACAGAGTGGTAGGTGGACTAAAATGTTAACAGACTGGTGGCCGCTTTCAAATGAAATAATCGCCTGAGGGTGAGGGGCTACTGCGAAAACCGCAAATTGCGGGGATCTTTCTCTTTTACTCCAATGAAGGCGTAATTAGAGTGACAGTGAAAAATGCCAGCAATTTCGCGGTTATAGGCCTGGCGTCCGTTGGCTCGATGGGTGGACGACAGCCGGAAAATTTCGAGTCACTTCTGGATGAGATTAGCTCAGGACCGGAACAAGTGGCGTACTAGAAGAGAGGCTTATGCTCAGCAGTGGGCGATAAAGGGCTGATATGATAACGATGATAAAAATAAGAAGTGAAAAAAATAAGGTTAGGAAGCCGATTTCATAATATGGCAACACTGTCCAGTAGCTGCATAGTGTTGCCGTATTAGGCGATCGATTCCTTACCTCTAACATCTTGGAGACAAATGGAACTGGCGGTCACTGGTCCCACTAAATTATTAGGATACAATTTTGAATAAGTATGGATCAAATATTTCTCCAAGTTATTCTGTCCTATGGCTATCGGCCAGGGGACATCGGAAACATTTTGTGACACATACTTGTACTTCCTTGCCTTTAATACCAACGACCTGGTTCGTAAGGAATGCAAATCGGTTATTTTTTGTATGGTTATAACCGCGGTTTCGGTTAAAAACCGATTATTTCCATACAAGTAATAACCGATTTGCATTCCCTACTGCTTCGTCACAAAGGACTGGACTTGTGGCTATTATAAAAACGCATCTTTATTAAATTGAAGCTTAAAAAAACGTGGGTTTAAAGAGTCAATTATGAGGTTGGGACAACGAGAAAAAACCGGGCAAGTGCGAGTCAGACTCGCGCACGAAGGGTTCCGTACCATAATGCAAAAAAAAAAGCAAAAAAAAACGGTCACCCATCCAAGTACTGACCACTCCCGAAGTTGCTTAACTTTGGTCAAAAATCACGTTTGTTGTATGGGAGCCCCATTTAAATCTTTATTTTATTCTGTTTTTAGTATTTGTTGTTATAGCGGCAACAGAAATACATCAGCTGTGAAAATTTCAACTGTCTAGCTATCACGGTTCGTGAGATACAGCCTGGTGACAGACGGACGGACGGACGGACGGACAGCGAAGTCTTAGTAATAGGGTCCCGTTTTACCCTTTGGGTACGGAACCCTAAAAACAAGAAAAAGTTGATTCCCACCGTAATCTACCCACTTTAAAGACATTGTAAAGATTTACTTATTATATCTTTATTTAGAGATTTTTTACGAATTTGTCACAATTACAGCTTTACCAACGTGATTTAGACGATAATCTCAAGCTGAGGAAAGCCCAAACGGAAATTGCTAGCTGTGATAAAGAATTAGCGGAAATCAATGAGAAGATGAGCGGCGTTAATATGGATATGATCTCCGAAAAGGGACCTTTAATTAATAAACATACACAGTTGCTCAGAGAAAAAGCGACTACCGAAGGGGAATTAAATGAAATTAAGGTATGTATAATAATATGTGACGTTCCACGGGTAAAGGTACCTTATGGCACTTACGTCGCATTAGCGCCACTTGCACCATCCCGCAAACCGTTAACCCAGTGTCAAATTGTACTGGTAACCATGGTAACTCCAGGTTAAACCGGTTAACCCCGGGTTGGTGGGATGGTGCAAGTGGCCCTTAGTATTGGAGCGTTAATCCAATTAACAGCTTAAGCGCCCACCGCTATAAGGTACCATGGAACGTCACATATAAGATTAGGTATAAAGCCAAAGACGTGGAGTGAAATAAATTACATTATTCTTTTGATTTCTACAGAAAAGACTGCAACAAAATAGGCTAGAATTAAAGAAAGCTCAGAAAAAGGATGTCGAGAAGCAATACAGGGAAAAGTTCTATGAGATGAAAGTGACGCAAGCGTTAGACAAAGATATCAAAGAATATTCTGTGGCTTTAGAAAAGTGTGTCATGGAGTTCCACAAAGAAAAAATGGAGAACATCAATCTTATCATAAGGTAAGGGAACCATCTATACGAGTAAACCTTGTTTTCAAGTTTTCATAAAGACTAATTTTTTTGCCAAAAATTTCATTCTTGATACAAGCATTTGTCGCTTATTGTACTATTGTTTCAACAAGCAACTAATACTCATCGAGACAATTCTAACAAACCCAAACACAAGGTTGTGTTGTGTTTTTTTGTGTGTGTTCCTATGGCCTTGGCCACCTGATCCGTCATCAGATCAGCTCGATATTGCATTGTCACCTCAACTTACGTATTATGTATGTAAAGTTTCAACTCAATCGAATAATGGGAAGTAACTAATTTAGCTTGAATGCAAGATTTGACCCAATCAGCATTGTCATACAAACAATCATTGCAAGTTAAATAAAAGCTTCATCGTCAAAAATATTTTTTGATACACTCTTTTATTGCCGACTGTACTTTGCATGTTTATCAAGTACGTCTCGAGACCTTTCGTTTGTGTCTTCCCATTGAAGAGTTTCTTTGGCTAGCTTCCGACTGCATCATGAGATCAGCTCCATGTTGCATTGTCATCGGAAATACGGTAAGTATGCGAAATTTAAATTAAACTTAACTTTCAGGGAAATGTGGCGGAAGATATACAGAGGGAACGATATTGACTATATAGAAATAAAGACTGAATCAAGCATGACCGCTGACATGGAAAGACGGAAATACGATTATAGGTAAGTAAGTAATAACGTTTTTCTAATTATTTCATTAATATCGTAAGATAAGTAAAGAATGTAGTGCAAAATAAAGGCCAAAAATTTGACTGATCTTCCATATTAGTGCAACAGTAACAGTTGCGTTTCGTTCGCTACCGGTAGGCGTGGTTCACTCCGCGATTTCGTCGCTTTGCTACAGGTAGCTAAAAGTCCATCCGTTCGACCCCAATTTTGGAGTTTGCCATAAGCCGCGCGTGGCGCTGTCGCCACCTAGCGGCCATATCTATGCTGATCGTGACAGACGCGTTTTGTTAGAGAGTGAGTCTTCTGTACCTAGTACTATTATTTATTCTGTGGCTACGGAGCGTAAGCGATTGACATGTTGATTCTCAAACTTTAGCGCTTTTTTACCTGATGTATGTACCGCATAACATTATATATTTATTTAGAAATTTAAATCGGGCAACAAGGCCCATATCACAAATACCTTACAGACTAACATACATATGTATTTTATAAACTTCAAACTAAACACTATTTAGTCGACAAAACGGCATGGCTCCGTTGCATTGGCTGCTCTTGTGTCGGATTATGAATTTATGACATTACATTACACATACACAGATACAGGCATGACATTATGTTGCCGGTAGAACCATTTAATTTTTCAGATGATTCGCGGCTAAATGATTTTAATGTATCTGTATTTGTCCAATCTATGATATAGTCTAATCCGTTTATGAATAATATATTTCAGAGTTGTACAAAGTAAGAACAATGTCGAGATTGATATGAGGGGGCGATGCAGTGCCGGACAAAAAGTATTAGCCTGTCTCATTATAAGATTGGCTCTCGCTGAAACGTTTAGTTCTAGGTGAGTAAACTTTAAGGGAATCAAGTCCTAGGGCGGCCGCTAGCTGGTGCGTTTGCACGGAGCGGGTGATGAACGGGTTAGCGAAAAATTGTATAAAAAACGTGAACTGGCGCGGACGCTTGCGACGGATTTTATCTACAGTACAATGGCACCCGCGTGTGGAGAGACACTCCTCCTTTCGGGCAAACTCGGCTCCGTTCGGCTCAGCATTGCTCCGAGCAATTATAAGAGTTAGCCACCATTTGACGACCTTTTGCGTGCGAACCACAGATAAGATAATAGGACTTGAATTTTTACAACCCTAAATAGCCGAAAGGGATAGTGCCATACAATAGAAAGGGATATCATGTTTCGTCCCTGAATCGCTGTCAAACTTCGGTTTTGTAGGAAGTGTCCTTTCTGTACGGTAGTACTATTATTTATTCTGTGGCTCCGTGCAACCGCGCCAGCTAGCGGACGCCCCTAGAGTTACGATAGTGAACACGGACTCGAAAGCGCTGCGTACCAAAGCCCTCGACAAGGACGGACAACGCTATTGAATGTAGACGTATTGTAAGCTTCTCGTTACGATATAAAGAACTTTCGAAAATCATCTTACATAACCCTTTTCCAGGTTGTACCAATCTAGAAGGGTTTCCCAACAAATCCAAATATGTAGTTAAGTTTTGTCGATTCATTTGAAGACAAGTCACATTTTCCGAACGACCAATCTAATTTGAACCTTAAATCGGAATGCTAAGGTTGAAATTAAATTGACACCTATGTGGTCGAGTGTATTATGCCTGGAAAAGGGATAATCAAACATATTCTTTCAGGTTCGGCATCCTAGCCCTAGACGAACCCACAACAAATCTGGACCACGAAAACGTGCGGAGCCTATGCGCCGCTCTTGGCGAGATAGTCCAAGAGCGCATGAGGCAAAAGAACTTCATGTTCATCATCATCACCCACGACAAGGAGTTCATAGAGTCCCTCGGCAATGTGGACAAGGTCACGCATTACTACGAGGTCTCCAGGAACGATGAGGGGAAATCGCGAGTCAAAAAGATTAGGTTCAGCTAAGCTTTGTTGTACCATTCCATTTATTTACCTGTTGAAGGCAGTGCCTAGCAAGCAGTTAATCTTTATAAGTGTAACTTTATGTTATCTTTTTTCAATAAAAAGCTTTTGTATTATTTTTAACGTTTTATTTGCTTAGTTAAGGACGCCACGCCGAAACTTCGTGTCTTATGCGTTCTCTCTATAAGTATAATTGTTTAGCTTAAATCAGTGTTTACGTTTCGGCGACGTCGATTTCTTATGTATATAGTTCGTTTTTTTTAGCATTAGAAATAAGGTAAACAATCTTGATGTGTCTTTTAATTGAAAACCACATTTTAAAAATAAGTTACGGCAAATATGTAAAAATTATGAATCTAATACGATCATTTATATTCTTCTGCTTACATAAGTAATAGTTTATGATTATTAAAAAACGTTTTTCAATTAAAAGGCTTATCAAGATCGCTTACCTTCTTGCAAGTTCTTTCTAATGCTAAAAAAACGAACTATAGTTATGATTATAAATACATTATAAATTATAATACAATATGTTGTATACACATAAAATTCATATTTCAATTGATAGTAAGCCCAGTAATACTATTCAAAGGCTCGCAAATACCGACTTGGTCAATGTGCAGTAGCTTGCTTTCTTGTAAAACCGTCAAAGTAACACCAAGCAGCTCCGCAATCTGAGTGGACGGGAACGATAACGACAGACACTTCGATATATACGGCACGAAATCTTCAGTAAAACAAATGCATAACGAAACAAAATTCTGCCTCTCGATATCCGTAAAAGCTTGTTGTTCTCTGTGGTAAAATGCCGTTAAAACCTGAACAGCCTGGTTCAAAGAGTTCCTATATGCATTGTAAACTTCTTTCACTATGTTCAACGGAGCTGTGTTTCTTAACATATTCAGTACTATCAACATTCCATTGCAGTATTCAGCCAACGGGTAATAGTCTAAAAGACTTTCTGGAGGCCCCGCAGAAGCATTCTCATTCACTGGCCGTGGTACATTCTTTATAGTAGGCACTTTATACGACTTCATCTGGTTCTCAAAGTGGTTTTCCGCCTTTTCTAGCCCTTTATAGAATAGTGCTAAAATATTTTTTCTAAAGAGCGGGGTCAGAGTGCATCTCATGTCCGCGCCGACTCTTCCGAATGATAGACAGAGATACATACACTGGTTAAATAGGGATTCGAAGTTGGATTCGTCTTCGTTTTGTAAGTCTCGGTTCAGGATTTGGGCCAAAACTTCTACCTGCAAAAAACACAAGATAATTATAATGCAGATCATTGTATTTTAGATTAGAATTAGAAATGCCTCGAAAAAAGAGTCGGAACTCTGAGGATATGCAAAACAATCCTCTTAAGACCTAAATCTTTATGCCAAAATGAGCATTTGTGACAACCAAGGCTCTCTGAACGTGAACCTTGACGGAATGCATGAAGGTTGATATTGGGTTGCAGCCGCACGCGTCAGTTGACATCTTTGGCGGTCAAATGATTCAGGTATACCATACCATGTACATTGACATATATATATCTAGGAACTGCCGGCCTAGCCAAGGTTACAATCGCTATCGCTTCGACAACGAAAAGCATTATGTCTCTCTATCACTCTTCCATATTAATGTGACAGTGACAGTTGCGTTTCGATCGCTACGGAGCGTAAGCGATTGGCATCTTGGCTACGCGGCCTGGCTTACGGGCAATAATAATGAGACATAACAGGGGCCAGTACAGCGGTGTGACACCGCTACAACACAACGCGATTGGTTGATGAGTTCGCATCACGCGCGCTATTGGTCGCAACTAGTTGCGTTAGACTGCACGATTGGCTGAAATTCGTAACACCGCTGAACTAGTACTATTTATAGTGCCCGTAATGCTAGTCCTCAGATATACAGGGTGTTTGGTACATCGTTTGCCAAATTAAAACGGCAGATAGGTTGAGTCATTTGCTAACTTCTCAGGACTAGAAATATTTAATTTGGTGCAAAAAATGTTTTCACTTCTATGACAGTTTTTCGTAAATTTCAAATTTTTACTTGAGTAGTAGTAAAAAAAAACTGGCCAATTTTGGTTTTTCTAGGCATGAGAAGATAGCAAATGACTCAAGCTATCTGCCGTTTTAATTTGGGAAACGATGTACCAAACACCCTGTATACGTCAATGACTATGTACCTACCTTTTGTTTCAACCAACAAGACAAGGCACTAGTTCCGTTCAGTTCGTCTTCTCTCGCCCTGGACTCGTGGGCGTCGGACAGAAATATTGATTTGTGCTGCGTCAGAACGTTGAACAGGTGAATTCGGTGCAACTCCACTATTCGCCTCAACAGTCTTTCGCTGGCTGCAATGAAAACAAATGCAGTTAAAAAAAAATATGGTGCCTACTACAGCCTGGAAAAAAAGAGTAGAAATTAAAAAGTGGCAACACTGTAGTGTCGCCCTATTCTCTTATATAAATTGATCTGAAATCATAGAATATAGCATCCTATAGAAGTGGTATAAGCGTTTCTCCGAGAGGGACAAGACATACGCAATGCGACAATATAAAAAATACGTTTTAATATTCCTGACAATATACCAAAAACAATCTACGTAATTCGGCCGGGTTATTTGTTGCCCACCATAAACCATACTAAATTTATGGTGGGGAACAAACAAAAAGTGAGACTGTGACAAGGACAAGCAATAATACCGCTTTCTCTGCTACTCCTAGTGAAACTTTTTAATTACTACTCTTTTTTGCCAAGCTGTAATTTAGCTGTTCCTCTCATGAATATGTTAAATTAAAAAGTAAGTATGTGACATGTAATGTTTTAAGTAGCTACCACGTTATTTTTGTTTTAATTTATTTATGACTATAAATTAAATACAGACGAATACAATAACAAAAATACATACATTCGGTATTTTTGGCATCCTCCAAAGCTTTTTCGAACCAAGCGTTTCTTGCTTTCAAAAAATGCAAATGAAGACCATCAGATGTGTTAGTTTTGCTTCCTGTGTAATGAATGCTGCCATCGTCATCCGTCGACCGGTATACGGTGTTGGCTCTTCGGAGATATCCAAGTATCTAAAATATATAATTAAATCAATCTGTATCCTATTTTGAACTTTAATCTCTTAGCAATAGAGACTACCATTCAAGAAATCATTATCGGCTAAACGTTCCTATCTCTATGCGCTGTTGCAAGCTGTCAATGTCACTATGCAAGCGCAACAAGAATATAATTATGCGCGTGCAATAGAGATAGCAACAGGCCCGTCTGTCGTCGCCGTTACGAAAATCTTTGTGGTAGGCGTCCTTTCTTTAGTATCCTATTTTGAACTTTAATTGCATAGCAATAAAAACTACCTGAAGACATTGCGGCAGCGGCAAATCATATCGGAGCTGATTGAACAAATGATATAGTGTCTCAAACCAGAGGGTCATGATCTCGGATGTGGTATTCTGCAAATAGAGGTTAATTAGATTAAATTATATCCAAATATTGCCACTGAAATTTGAACCTATATTATAGCAAATAGAGTTGATTTTGCGCTGTCGGAAAATTTAAAGAAACAAAGAAAAAGCGAGTATTCCGATTGAATGGGATTAAAAAATTGAGATTTAAATTTCATCAAACTCAAGAGGTTATAGGTAGGACCTTGGGCCTGAAGAGGATGTATTAGTAATAGTTATTGAGGTGTGGAATGCAGACTTTTTTTCTCTAAAATACAGGAAAACATTTTCTAGTTTTTTTTAAAAGGGCCATTAGATGTTTAAATTAAAAAAAAATAGTTTTTCATTGTGTACAAACCTGAACTAAGGGTATCTCAGAATACCGCTTAGATAAGTTCCGGATGAATGTGAAGATATCCAAAGCGCTCTCATAGTCCTCGGCGGAGAGGGCTTCACGCATCAGCGCAGGCAACTCTAGCAGTTCCAGTAACTTCTCACTCTGGTTGCGAATGGAACTGTAGCGACTGGAATTTACAACATAGGGGCTATTCATAAATTACGTCATTTCAAATTAGGGGGGGGGGTCTGGACATCGGATGACGGTAGCATGAAGTAGGAGGAAATGGGGTCATTTGAAGCATGATTTTTGGATGATTATAGGGGGGACGGGTCAAAAATCGATGACGTAATTTATGGACAGCCCCATAACAGTTTAACCCTCGTTTAACCTTTTCGACGCCGTGTCAAACACAAAAGCTGTCACTCGGACGCCACATCACCGAGGTGTCAAAACTTAAATTGGACTTAATGCATATGCACATAGGTCTATATTGCTCTGTGACCGATTAACCCGTCTTTATATCGGTCATTGGCGTCCAAAAGGTTAAAAAAAATCTTGTGTCATCCAACATTTTGTAACAGGAAATGGTCTGGTTTAAAGCATTTTTGTCTGATATAGAAATGTTTCTGTGGTTGGCAAGTAAGTGGGTACTGATATGAACGAAAATTTGTTAAATCAGTGTTTAAAACGTTAACTGCTTGGCTTGTGCACAAATCACGCGAGGTTCGATAAGGGGAGGGGGATCACGAAAAAATCACGACAGATGACGTTTGAAGAGGGGGGTACAAGGATACCTCAGGTGTATTTTTTACAGTGAATGAAACTAAGAAAAAACCGGGCAAGTGCGAGTCGGACTCGCGCACGAAGGGTTCCGTACCATAATGCAAAAAAAAAACAAAAAAAAAGCAAAAAAAAAGGTCACCCATCCAAGTACTGACCACTCCCGACGTTGCTTAACTTTGGTCAAAAATCACGTTTGTTGTATGGGAGCCCCATTTAAATCTTTATTTTATTCTGTTTTTAATATTTGTTGTTATAGCGGCAACAGAAATACATCATCTGTGAAAATTTCAACTGTCTAGCTATCACGGTTCGTGAGATACAGCCTGGTGACAGAGGGACGGACGGACGGACGGACGGACAGCGAAGTCTTAGTAATAGGGTCCTGTTTTACCCTTTGGGTACGGAACCCTAAAAATATCAACCACATAAGTAGAAAGTAGCCGAAAAAACCTCGCATGATTCACGCACAAGCCCCAACCTAGGGTGACCGCTATAGTTATTGCCACTACATAGTAATTGGCCTTTCCTAACAAATCAGAAAGAAACAAGCCTAACTAAGTCTTATTGTTAAGAGTGACCAATTACTACGTAGTGGCCAATAACTATAGCCACAGAATAAATAATAGTACTACCGTACAGAAAGGAAGCTTCCTACAAAACCGAAGTTTGACAGAGGTTCAGGGTCGAATCATGCTATCCCTTTCTAATACATGGCACTATCCCTTTCGGCTAATTAGGGTTGTCAAAATTCAAGTGATTATCTTATCTGTGGTCGTGCACGCAAAAGGAAGTCAAGTGGTGCCAACCCTAATAATTGCTCGGAGCAATGCTGAGCCGAGCGGAGCCGAGTTTGGCCGAAGTCAGGAGCTTCGCACACCTGCTATAGCAGTCACCCTATATGCTTCTTGTGCTACATTATAACCTTTAGCATAGTCAACTCACAATTTAATTACTATATTTTTTTTTTGGAAAATTAATGACAATTTATATTGTGATTAGAGTTGAATGGGTTAAATTATCACAACCATAAGTTAACACTTTCGCAACCGGCCAAAAAACGGCGCACTACCCCAGAAACCTGTCGTCTATATCTGCGTACAAAAGAACCCGCTGGGCGGGTTGTCCGGCATCTGAGCTAACATTACGAGTGCCTACCAGGCGGGTTCTCGGTAGTCAAAGTGTTAAAGTACTGTTTCCCATACTGTTCAATTGATACAAGATTACATTTTCCTGTAAAAAAATATATCCAGAGATTCCATGCTCTATTAGAATATATTATGTACTTTCATTTTACCTTTTCTCCTTAACTATATTTCCAGCCATTTGCGAAAAATTCTCACATTCCTGTATAAAGTCGGGCGTAGCCTCAAGAAATTTTGTCAGTGATTCTTTAGAATTCCCAAGGTCCTTCATGATGGTCCGTGAGATCTCTGCCGTCTCCACAAATGTCTTGTAATTTGTGAACGCCAGGTCTTGAGTTTGCTCTGTCAGTTGGTTCATCTCTTCAGTCAATCTTTCTGGCTCTTTTCTTATGTGATCCCAATTTTGTGACCCCAGTTTTTTAATGTATTCATTGATTTCACTGAAGTATTCTGCATTTTCTGAAATGTATATATTTTTATGGATATGATTTCGTAAGTAATAATGGGATAAGTGGCGTACACGAAGAGAGGCCTATGCTCAGCAGTGGGCGACTGAAGGCTAGAATGATGATGATGAAGTAATAATGCATGAAAAACTTTGTATTATAATCAATGGAGTAATGATAAAATCACAAGGGTATTGTAGCATCGCCTTACTAAATGATACCATAATAATGGCAAACATTTCGCTGGAAAAGTAGGTGTAGAACAGATTCTTACCGCTGCTGGAATCTGGGAACAACAACTGGCAAAGTTCGGTTAGTTCTTGAGCCATGGTTGAATGGAAAATTAATTAATAGGAATGAAACAAGCCCAGTTCAAGATTACACTCAGTGGCAGTAAGATTTTATGATCATAATTATATCTTTATCGTAGCGCTCTTGCAAAGTAATTTCTCACTCAACAGAGACAATATTTGTTTTGACATTTCTTTTGGCATTGACAACGTCCACGTAAATTTATCGTATTTTGATAACCACGCCATCTATTGCCGAGAAAAGAAATAATCATTCTAGAGGCATTTCTAACCATTCCTTAACTAAAGCATGTTCGACACTACTCACAAGAAACATGCTTCAGTTTATTTCAAAAGTGTAAAACGCCTTAAAAACTACAACGTTTTGTACTACGCAGACAACATTTCATAAATTTGGAACTTCAAAAATAAAAAAACTTACTTATTAGCTCAATAAAGAAATAAATAAAAGTTATTTAAATTTAATAATTAATAATTTTACTGTATCAATTATAAAACATTGAAAAGTGTATAGAATAAGAATGATTTATTTTTGTTTATTTCGTCGTTTAAGGTATAACGAAACATAAAATGGATGGATTGGGGAAATGGAAGATAGAAGATTGCCATTCTTTTATTAACCAAATTCGTACAAATTTAACCAAATAAACAGCTAAATACATTTTAAAATATTATTATTTAGTTAAATAACTGGTTAGTACTTTCAAAGTTTTTGTCGACATTTTATTATAACCAATTTTCAAGTATTGATACGTTCTTTGATTGCGTCATGTAAACGTATAGTTATATGTTATAGCTTCGATTATCTCGAAATTCATTCCGATTCGTGATTTAGAAGCTTTGTTCGTCCAAATATTGGTAAAAATCGGTAAGAAAATCAATGTTTATTAACCTATTCGTTTGACAAGGATAACCTAAGCGTTTTACGTCTATAGCTGTTGACACCATTTTTGTTCAGCTTTTCTGTTTGATTATGCCATGTTTCGCTAGCGAAGTGACTTTTCTATTAGAATTTTACATCTTTAGTTTATCGTCCACTAATATATCGTAGTCAGGGAAAATAATATGTTGTTAAATAAGGTTATGTTGATGTTTTGGTTTAGGAATGATATAGGGTGTATAGAATATTGTTGACAAGATGGTATGGAATAAGGGTCCCGTACTTGTTGGTTACTGAGCATGTTTTAGTTAACTTATGGGTCTAATCGTGCTCATTATTTTATTTGTTTATTTTAGTTATGGATGGTACATAACAGAAAACCAAAATGGATGGTGAAGGTGAAGATTTCAATCTCCACTGGGAGGAGGAGGAAGTGGAGTCAAAGGTATAATCGTTTTATATTTTATTTTAATTAAACTTTTATGATATTTATGTTTAAAATGTATATTATACTTTTAGCACATCCCAGGTGTAGTGGCTTCAGAGGTCATCTGTGGCTTAGATAATGTGCAAGCTGGTACTTACTCCAATATGGTAATTATAATTCTTATTTAATATTGGTACATAAAAATTAATAATTTAATTTATGTGTTATGTAAAGAAAGACTTGAGTCCTCTTTTAATATCTTCATTTAGATAAGTTCAATTTGAAAATAAAATTGTGTTATATTACATTATAATAAGTACTGTACAAGTTGAAGAATATGTAACAGATAAGAAGAATTATAAATTAAATATCCCTAAAATTAAAAACCACAGACGAGGTGGATAGACAATATTGTCTCAATATCTGGGCAGAAATGGACCCAAGAAGCAAAAAATAGGATGTACTGGAAAAGATTGGAGGAGGCCTATACCCAAAAGGGGTCCTTTAATTTAGAAATCAAATAAAAATCTAATTTAGTATTATATTTCTAAGGAATAAAAGGCTTAAATAATAAATAATAAAATATAAAACTAAAATTCAAGTAAGTAAAGAGATGCACACCACATTTGCAGAGCTCAGAAGTAATCATACAAGACACAGATCAGATAGCAGCGGAGAATCTGATGTTCTTGTCTCAGGATGTAGTCAGCTACACGGATGCTGCCGAGTTGGCTGTGGACCCCAGTGTGGAGTGTGTTACGGAGGAGGTGATCACGGATGACTGGACTGAGGGGCAGGACAGGTCAGTTGTTTGATTTTATTTTTAACAATATTCGAAAATAATGTTAACTAAGTATAAAATGTAACTCAGGCGTTCACCCAATGATGTATAAGTTTTATAACATTCTGTTTCTATTAAAATTATATTATGGGATAACTATGTCTCTTGTTCTTAATGTTTATATTTTTGAAGAGGATTAGATTGGGCATTTTGTGTACATAACACCATGGTTATATACCCAAAATGTCCAATCCACCAAATTTATTTACCATTCTTTCAAGTTTTTCATTTTAGTCTATGCACATATTGTCAGATGACATCCAAAATAATAATAATTCAACAAAAATCAACCTTGTTTTGTTACTAGTATGGTTCATTATGGCTTTGAATTTGTGGTAGGAATTACTGAATTTTGGTTGTCACCTGACAATATGAAAAATAAATAAATACAAGTGCGAGTCGGACTCGCGCACGAAGGGTTCCGTACCATAATGCAAAAAAAAAAAAAACAAAAAAAAAGCAAAACAAAAACGGTCACCCATCCAAGTACTGACCCCTCCCGACGTTGCTTAACTTTGGTCAAAAATCACGTTTGTTGTATGGGAGCCCCATTTAAATCTTTATTTTATTCTGTTTTTAGTATTTGTTGTTATAGCGGCAACAGAAATACATCATCTGTGAAAATTTCAACTGCCTAGCTATCACGGTTCGTGAGATACAGCCTGGTGACAGACGGACGGATGGACGGACGGACAGCGAAGTCTTAGTAATAGGGTCCCGTTTTACCCTTTGGGTACGGAACCCTAAAAACAATATAGTTGCATGTACATGTATATTATACTTTATGATGGTAAAGTATAAGGGCTGATTTAGACGGCGCACGAACTCGCATGCGATTCTAGTTACATTGCAGACTGTTACTTACATTTAACCGACCGATCAAAACCCGCAAGGGTATGGAACTCGCATGCGAGTTATCGCATCGTCTAAATCAGCCTCAATGGAAACATATTTTGTTTAGCTATCTCTAGCCATAAAGTTTAAATGAAAATAGACAAACATAAACCTAGATGGAGATGATACAGGCTGCATGCATTTACACAATAAATGCAATGTTCCTGCAGGACCTACAAAGAAATATTATAATTACTGTATCTATTGCAAATTGTAATTAATATTTGATTGTTAGTTTGTATAATTTCAGAGTCGAGGTTCCATTGGAGCATTTTACGAACCCAGTATTGGACATAAAAGAGGAAAATGACATTGATGTCCCACTTCCAACAGATCAGGTAAGTGCTTTGAAGAATTTGTATTAACATTAGGTGTATTTTTGTATGTTTTTACTTTACTATACATGTTTGGTAACAGTTTGTTTACATCCATACCATTTTAATTTCGAAATTAATACATCATCATGTATCTGACATAATTTTTTATAGCTACTAGAAGATCATGTTTTAATTAATGTTAAAATACCACAGTAAGTATTACTTCATAATCATTCTTTTGTTAGTGATAATGTTCATTGTTTGAAGATTATAGCTGTATCTTACATAATAAAATAACAGTGTTGCATGATAATACATTTTCAAACAGAGATTGGTAAATGCTAAGTAATTTTTTTTGGAGTGTACTATTGTTTTTTGAAAAGTTGGCAAGCTAGCAAGAAATAAAGTTATAAGGGCACCAGCATGAACAACCAACAAGTACCAAATGGATTATGTTAAACATTATTGGTAAGACAAGTTTCTTATACTTTCGACATTGAATTTCTCTTTTATGCATATATTACACACCACCTTACAACATTATGCTGGAATATAAGAATACTTATAACAAACTTAATAATGTCTATAAGTTCAAAAATTTTGCCTGCCTGTGAAACCAATGGTCCTGGGTTCGAATTACGGTCTAGGGCATTTATTTGTGTGATGAGCACAGATATTTATTCCTGAGTCATGGTCGTTTTCTTATTAATTTTATCATATATGTCATTCTTTGAATACCCACAACGGCCACAACACAAGCCTTCTTGAGCTCACTGTAGGGCTTAATCAATTTGTGAAAGATTGTCCCATAAATATTTATTATTATTTATTTAAGAGCATATCCATTAAATAACGTCTTCCTTTCCACCAGGACCAGTACACAGCAATGCGACCATGGCCCTGCGACTTCTGCTCGCGGCGGTTCCGCAAGAAAGCCGCCCTGATGAACCACATGGTGGCTCACCAGAACGACCGCCCCCACGCCTGCAACCTCTGTGGCGTGCGCTACGTGCGCAAGTGCGATCTGATGAACCATCTCAAGGTGCACGCTATGGTGCCGGACAACGCAGACCCGGTTGACTATGGTTAGTACTTTTATAAGCTTCTACTAGCGACAATCCTGCCATAGATATACTTTTTGGGACCACCATTGCCCTGTCATTTAAATATAGAAGATTCAACATTCATTGAGTAACTGAACCTGCAAGCTTAGCGTGCGTAGGTGTGATCTGATGAACCATCTCAAGGTGCACGCTCGCCCGGTCGACGGTTAGTACTTTTACATGATTCTATCAGCGCCGATTCTGTCAGGTAACGCTCATCTTGCCGCTTGCCCTGAGACCACCATTCTAGTGCCATTTAAATATAGAATGTAACTACATTATAGAAGGTTCCTAGTAACCGAACTAGCAACCATTGCGTGCGATGGATTCAGAAGACCATTCTTTATTGCAATTGACTGGTTCTCTCAGCAACTTGGACCTGGACATTTGGACATAGAGGGGGAGTTATAGAGATTTAGGGATTGATTTCCCAGATTAGACTTTGCATAATTACCAGTATGATTGACTCCTTTGCTTTGTTTTTTTTTATTTATGTTGAAATACCTATTTATATTTTTAAGTGTTTATTACAATTTTTTTGTTACAGAGGACGTGTTAGATAACAGTCAAGTAATAAAACCAAAGAAAAAGCGAGGGAGACGAAAAAAGAATCCCGAGCCAGAGCCTGAAGAAGTAAGTCCATTAAACTATACCTATTAACATTTAGTACCTATTCACTTGTATTATATTATAGCAATGTAACCATTTTCAGCAAGCTATATTACCAAAAAACGGCTGCTGGGATATCAAAACAGAGATGATGTGGGACTTAATAATGTAAGTCCCACATCATCCCTCAGTCCCTTAGTAAGAATTTTAACCCAATGAATGTTGTTGTTGTTGCTGTTTAATGTTGTTGTTGTTGTTGTGTTGTTGTTTGTGCTCAACGAGCTATGGAGAGGGCTATGCTCGGAGTTTCTCTGCGTGATCGAATCAGAAATGAGGAGATCTGTAGACGAACTAAAGTCACCGACATAGCTCACCGGATTAGCAAGCTGAAGTGGCAATGGGCAGGCCACATTGCGCGCAGAGAAGATGGCCGATGGGGTCGAAAAGTGCTCGAATGGAGACCACGGACTAGCAAACGCAGCGTAGGACGTCCACCCACAAGATGGACGGACGACCTTGTTAAAGCCGCCGGAAGACGCTGGATGCGGGTGGCTTCCAACCGGTACGAATGGAGGTCCAAGGGGGAGGCCTATGTTCAGCAGTGGACGTCTTATGGCTGAGATGATGATGATGATGATGATGAATGTTGTTTTTCAGAACGGAGACGTATGGGAGAACATGACCTCGGCGCGCACCATGCAGTGGTCGCGCCGCGCGCGCTCGCCGGCGCGGCCGCCGCGCTCGCCGCCGCCGCTGCCGCCGCCGTCGCCGCCCTCGGAGCCCGAGCCCTGCCCGCCGCCAGCCGACCCCAGCCGACCCTTTGTCTGTAGGCATTGTGGGGTCGGCTTCGCGAGGGAGAAGGCCTTACAGTCGCACTCTAGGGTGAGTTGTTATTAAAGATGCAACGGATAATTGTTTGGCCGGATACCGGATATTCGGCCTGACCATCGGCCGAATATCCGGTATCCGGCCGCCGAATATTCGACCGGCGGAACTATTCGGTTTTTCAGGTGCGCATTGTGCAGGTTTGACCTGTTTCCTAATGAACGTTCGCGCAGACACATTTCTAGGTTCGAAATGAGTGCGCGTGTAAGTCAGTGAAATGTTTAAATTGTTATTAAATAATAAACAAGTGCGATTATGACCGTGACTGTTTCTTAAATCTAATTTGCTTAGCCCAAAATCAAGCAATGTTACTATTCGGTTACCGGCCGGATAGTAAGGCACTATCCGGTATCCGGTCACATTTAAACAATGGCCGGATAGGCTGGATACCGGATAGTAACCGAATATCCGGTGCATCTCTAGTTGTTATTGTGAGATTTCCATCGCCGCCTACTATATTCACTAGGGAAAAGGCGACAGAAGTTGAATATTTTGAACTGTATTGCTAAGCTAATAATGTCTATTTTGTTTTGACAGATACACGGAGGAGATTCGCCGATAGAGTGCGGTACATGCGGCGAGCTGTGCTGGTCGCGCGAGGCGCTGGCCACTCACGCTCGCCAGCGGCATCCGCACCAGCCGCCGCAGCAGCCGACCAGGGAGCCCTACGACTCCAACTCAGGTCAGTGATACGAGGGCTACAAGATCCTTAAGGGGTTTCGCATCCGAGGATTGCAGACCCGTGTCCTGTCACGGTCGCCATGAGGTGACGAGAGGGGTATTTAAATTAAACACAGGCGCTCTATCTAATGGACCGTTTACTACTAACTCAATAATTTGTCTCCCTATACTAATACTACAGCGAGGTATTCTTACATAGTCTATTCAGCCGTCACTTTTTGCGCTTGTCGCACCCACATCAGCAGAGGCCGTCTTCGGAGCCCTACGACTCCAACTCGGGTCAGTGGTGATGCGATGGGAACGCCGGGTCTATACCCTCGGATTGTCGATGTTTTTTCGTGTCCTTTCAACCCAAAAACCCTTCGTTAAAAGTCAACTGTCCTGTTGACGTTTCTACGCAATTAGAGTCTGGCTAGCCAAAAATTGTTGACAGATATTTCGTTGTTGTATCACCAATTGTCTATGATTTGAAAAAAAGCTAAAAGTCAGTTGTCAATTTATGTCATTCATTCAAATTGTTTGCGGTTTATAAGGGGTTTATTTTAAATAATATTAACAATGTCTATACTGAGCGAGGTGCGCAAACTATTATTTAAGCTCGTATATAATTACGACAATGTGGGAAGTCGACGTGTAGCGTTGTATAACGAAAAACTGCAATGTTTACAACTCCTAAACAAATGTAAACAAATTAGAAGGTTGGTGCTCTATAAATATTTTGATACTTAGCATTTAGTATATTTGGCATAGTACCCTTATGTATTTTTTTGGTGATGGATTAATATTACGGTGTTATCGAGCTAGGTCTTATTTACATTACATTTCATTTTTCGCCTTATGGTGAGAAAGTGTTAACATATGTGTTTATCGTTAACTGTACTTTACATAGTGGTAGAAATTATGTGAGCTGACTTTGAGTGCACGTCAACGTATATTTAACTTATATCCTTAGGTACCTTACGTGTGCACAGAAAATCAAAAATATTATCTAGTATCAAAACTATAATTCCTACTACACAAAGTGTGACCAGCCCAAGATTTTTTGAATTTCCCGCCAAACGTTTAGGTAAAATTTCAGTAGCCAGACTCTAAACAACTATTTAATGATCGCGGTTTAAAAATATCGTCGGTCGTTTATTCAAGTAAATGTCTGTGTCTGACGAATATCATTGCGAATACGTCATCTTAAAATAACCCTAACATACGCTCGCCAGCCAAACATACATTCGTCGTTTTCAAAATTTTGTAGTGACGATCGCAAAACCCAATGGAGCCACCAAATTCTCTGTCGATTTAAAGACCGAATGGTTGGTGAATTTTGAATCATACATCATATTTCAATTCAAAAGACTTTTAATACATTCTGGGTCTGGCCAGATAATTAAACTATGGGTTGATCGCAGGTGACGACGACATGGAATACCAGCTGTCGCCGCTAGCCGACAGCGGGAGCGAGCGAGCCGTGTACGACACGCAGCGGGGCCCCGAGCTGTTCTGTCAAGATTGCGGCGTCGCCTTCCAGCGGGCCGACCTGCTGCGTCGGCACCAGGCTGCCGCTCACAGGTAGGATGGGAAAAATGTCATGGAATACCAGCTGTCTCCGTTAGGGCCACTTACACCATTCGACTAACCCGGGGTTAACCGGTTAAACATTGAGTTACCATGGTTACCAATACATTTTTGACACTGGATTAACGGTTTAACCGCTTAACCCCGGGTTAGAGGGGTGTTGCAAGTTGCCCTTAGCCGTCAGCCTAGAGCCATCCAGCGGGCGGGCATCAGGTAAAAATAAAAGACACGTAGCGAGGCCTGGTAACGAGACGTGTTTTCGTGAAACTTGCGAAAGACCGTTGCAGTACCTATGGTCAATAGCAACATGACACGGTATCTTACTCGTTGTGTCGTGTACCTACAACAGAACCAATATCTGCAGTCCTTGGTTTTACCGATGCCGAGATGAATCGCGAATCCTTGTATTTATTTATTATAGGTTTCTCCATAGGAACGCGCTTTATGTTTTTTTTATAAATCTCTGTGTTTGAAATTCTGACGATTCTAAATAAGGGCTGATTTAGACGGCGCAAGAACTCGCATGCGATTTTAGTTACATTGCGGACTGTTGGTTACGTTCAATTCAACCGACCGATCAAAACCCGCAATGTAATGAAACTCGCATGCGAGTTCTCGCATCGTCTAAATGAGTTCTATTAACGCAGGATGTTATTGTCGACAGTCACAAACGGCACGACAGCTCGTCGTCGACGTGGGCGGAGCACTCGTGCGACGTGTGCGGCGAGACGTGCGCGGACGCGCTGCAGCTGCTCGCGCACGCGGAGCGCCACGCCGACCGCCCCGCGCCCTCCAGGTACCTCCATATCGCGCGGCAAGCTATCGAACATTGGCTCGCGCGGCAACCGCGTGCAATTGATACCGGGCTGCCGCGCGCGCCAACTCGATCACTGGCGCGCGAGCCACGCGCCGCGCATAGAACCATTCATTGTCGGTGTTTCGACGCGCGGCCAAGGAATGTTCGCGCGCAGTTCGGATGGGTGTGTATATATTTCAGTTGGCTCGCGCGGCCGCATACATGGATAATAAAAAGTATAGTACTTTAATTGAATTATCCGGCACTAAACAGTTTCTATGGAACAGTAAATGTAGTGATTATCGCAACAGATCATTTTTCTATTTGGCTATACTTCGTTCCGAATAATTAATTTTTGTGATATAATGTGGTCTATCGTCGGATCGCCTGCCGCGCACGGCCGCCGCGCATTAGCTCAAGATGGTGCCGAAATTGGCTCGCGAGCCAAAATACAGGTTTGCCGCGGTCGAACAATGCTCGCGCGGCCGCCGCGCAATATCGAGACGCGCCTTTACACCGGCCACACACACTATCGCAGCTGCACAAGTCTCATGCCTCTGCCAAGGAACGTGCGCATAGAACCTACACGCTTGCCGACCGCTTGGATAAATATGCAAAATTATCCAGCTAATTATCAGATATTTTATTGGTATGTTGTATTTCAGATTCAAGAGGATGTCACGGGGAAGAAATAACACGTCTTCGAGTGGTTCGCGGCAATTCCCCTGCAGAGAGTGTGGTACGATGTTCTTTTTAAGATGGTCTTAATAGTACCAACTGCTCCCTAGCCAAGCAAATTTAAGAAAAGGCCCATCCATTTGCGCCCAATTCCTAAGAAAAAGACGCCTTTGACTGTCGCAGTTGACGAACGCCACTATCGGTTACAGTTGAAAATGAACCTTCATTATGTTCCAATAAAGTTGACTTTTGCGTGCTATATAAATAGTCGTGGCGGTCAAAAAGTCGAGTGGTGTTCAGGTAATCGATGTCTATAGGCCATGTCATGAACTATAGGAGCCGTCAGATTTTTAGCGCGAGGCGTAAATGTGTCGTTTATGCTTCCGATGTAGTCCACGAGATGGCAGAACCTACTATGCACAAGGAAACGTACCGACGAGAACGGTAGATGGTAGCACTTGCTTTGGCAATGTACATGTGCACATAATTATGTTTCCGATCCAGGCCACAAGATGGCAGACCCTCCAACACGCACGGTCCCTGTATAATCAATATAATAGGATAGGGTCTTCTATTTCTTATCTATACAATCTAAACAATACATTTGCATTTGACAGGCAAAGTATTTGGCTCGCGCAGCTCCCAACAAATCCACATCCGAATACATACCGGCGAGCGACCCTACGCCTGCCGGTTCTGCTGGAAGGCCTTCGCGGATGGCGGCACGCTAAGAAAACACGAGCGGATACACACCGGTGAGTTCTTTAAATCTATACCTTATGGAGACGGGATAAGGTTCACATCACATTGGCGAGCCCTACGCCTGCCGCTTCTGCTGGAAGGCCTTCGCGGATGGCGGCACGCTAAGAAAACACGAGCGGATACACACCGGTGAGTTTTTTAAATCTATACCTTATGTAGACGGGATAAGGTTCACATCACATTGGCGAGCCCTACGCCTGCCGCTTCTGCTGGAAGGCCTTCGCGGATGGCGGCACGCTAAGAAAACACGAGCGGATACACACCGGTGAGTTCTTTAAATCTATACCTTATGTAGACGGGGTAAGGTTCACATCACATTGGCGAGCCCTACGCCTACCGCTTCTGCTGGAAGGCCTTCGCGGACGGCGGCACTCTGAGGAAACACGAGCGTATACATACGGGTAAGCATTCTGTACCTTATGTAAACGGCATAAGGTTCACAATCGCATCACGCCGACGAGCTACTATGCTACGTCGCACCAGCTGCTTCTGATGAATCCATCGGGTAGCCATGTACCTTATGTAGACGGTATAAGCTTCACACCGCACCGGCGAGCGCTACGCCTGCGGGTTCTGTTGTATGCAAAGAAAACACGAGCATATACACAGCGATAAGACAAAGGATTCCGTACTTTATGTGTAAGGGACAAGTTCCCTTCAATTAATTTTTTTATAGCGATCGTACATTTTAGAGCCGCCATACACGGACTGCTCGAGCAGTAACCCAGTGATCAACATACACGGACTGCTTTTGCAGCTTGACCGCATGATGAAATTTCACCGCGCAGCCAACCGCCCGAAGCAGTTGCAACTGCTTGAGCGGTTCGTGTATTGCGAATGACGATATTGTATTGAAACTGCAGAATGCAGATCACCCAACGGCGACCGCTTGAAGCTGTTGGCACTGACTGCTCAAAGCAGTCCGTGTATGAAATGAAATGAAAAAATTTATTTTCAGGCAACAGGCAACTATTGGCCCATAGAAAAATACCTTAAAACTAGCATACATATTATTACAAAATATATCTTAAATCTAAAAACACAATAATTATCACAATTATGGCTGCGATGCAGTTCACAACCCCGCAATGTCAGGGAGCCGGCCGCGGAACCGCCGGAACTTGACACCCTTCGACCAAAACTCCTTGGTGAAGGTCGCTAGATGTTGAGTGTATATGGCGGCCCTTAAAGCGACGTGCTGCGCCTACCGATTGTACCGTTAGAGTTGGCTCAATTTGAGTGGTAACACTGGTAAGGTTGTATGTTGTTGCAGGCGAGAAGCCGTACGCGTGCGCGGTGTGCCCCCGCGCGTTCAACCAGCGCGTGGTGCTGCGCGAGCACGTGCGCTCCCACCACTCCGCGCCCGACCGCCGCGCCAACGGTATGGATCCATTTGTACCACCTGTGCCCTGATTATCTTTTTTTTTTAGGGTTCCGTACCCAAAGGGTAAAACGGGACCCTATTACTAAGACTTCGTTGTCCGTCCGTCCTTCCGTCTGTCACCAGGCTGTATCTCACGAACCGTGATAGCTAGACAGTTAAAATTTTCACAGATGATGTATTTCTGTTGCCGCTATAACAACAAATACTAAAAACAGAATAAAATAAAGATTTAAGTGGGGCTCCCATACAGCAAACGTGATTTTTGACCAAAGTTAAGCAACGTCGGGCGTGGTCAGTACTTGGATGGGTGACCGTTTTCTTTTTGCATTTTTTTCCGTTTTTTTTTTTTTACTTTATGGTACGGAACCCTTCGTGCGCGAGTCCGACTCGCACTTGCCCGGTTTTTTATCTACGTATTTTAAAAGAAACCTTTATCAAACGGGATATGGCGGCTCCGTTGGGCCTCTACATTATATAAGTTTCAATAAATGTTATATTAGTTATCAAAAAAATGGTACACTAATTTTGCAGTTTTAAATAGGGGTTCCGCCAAAATCGACTGAAAAATCCCAACATCAATTTCTTTATAGCCCCCGGTTTCAAATAATTGTGCCCTCTTGTCTCGAGTCCGGAGTCATTCCATTAAGAAGTGCTGTACATCTTCGACGGAGCCGCAGATATCGCAGTTGGGCGACTATGCTTTCCCCATAAGATGAGCAAACTTATTTAGTGGAAGTCCCTTTCTAACAAAAGCTGGCATAAAGGGACTTCCATTTACTACATGTTGCAAGCTTTTGATAAACAGGGTACAGGGGCCCGGTTCTCGAAAGCTTGGAACTTGTAATACAAGCGGATGTCACTTTTTGACAGCTTTTGTTAGAAAGGGATTTCTACTTGTATTACAAGTTACAAGCTTTTGGGAAACGGGCCACTGGTCTAATTCAATTCTTGTCATTTTACTGCTAGAGGAATTCCTAAATCTAATTTTGCCGCATTTAAAATGGACCAGGAGGCTTATCTAGATTGTAGTGACTGGTTATGAATTTGTTCTGGATTTGTTATGAAAACGATTTGTCAATTGTGAATAGTGACATTTCTTCAATCAGAAATGTTACAACTGAGTTCATAATTAAAAAACAAATCTAAATCAAATCTATAAGCCCCCAGGATGCAACATTTTAGCAAATTACTAGAATATGATGCTAATCGGCCCACATTTTCTTCTATCGTACTAATTTGATATGTTATCGTAGGGGGTCCCTCGTTTTGCTGCGTGGTTTGCGGTCGCACGCTACACTCCAGTGCCGAGCTGGTGCAGCATCTTATTCAACACTGCGACGCCAACACCGCGCTCAAGAGACAGCCGCAGGTAATGATTGTTGTAAAAGAAAGAACCAAAATGTTTACTTATGATACTACTCGGTTACAATATCTGTGCACTTCGCCTCGTGACGTCATTACGGCGCTGGCTCGCCGTCGCATTTCAACGAGGTGCAGAGATATTGTAACCGGGTAGTAAGTTATGATTTATTTCACTGTAGAATGTATTGGCTTTCATGTCATGAACAAGACTAAATATTTATTTAATTCTATTATTTTTATTGAAATTTTTGTGCTGGAATAAGTAATAAAATTTTCACCACACCAGCTCGGAAAGGCTTACCTTGCACTTCAAAAACTGATAGCAAAGTTGCATTTTATTCACATATTATGTGAGGCAAAGTAATCAAATGCAAATTTTGAGTTGCTTTCTTATGTTTGCTAGTAGAATTGACTTTTATATGATGATTTTGGATGATAAATATTTAATAACATTCATTTGGATTTCATTTGGTTTGATTTTGTTTGATATTTTACATTTAATATTTGCTTCGGGTTGGTGTGGGTTTTTCACTCGGGGGCAAATTTTGTTTAACCCTCATGCTTTGAAATCCTCACATCGCTTAAGATTCCATTTTTCGAACTACGAGTATAGCGAGTGGTTCAATTTTGGAATCTTTTGCTCGCTCGGGTATTAGACATGTGTAAGTAATGCTCGTAATATCACAAATGAGATATCTCTCGAACACGTAATATGGCATTACATATGTCTCCGCGAAATCAACCAGTACTTCAAACATCACGCATCCCGCGAGCCGCACCGAGCGCGCGAGCGCCAACGACCGGCCGAAGCGCGCGAAATGGATTCAATTCCAAATACATTGACTCGCCGATATGAACGGTCAGTTCAAGTCTACACACGGAGCGCGTAATGTGTAATGTCACTTGTGATAGTGTCATGTTTGTTCGCCATGCCATGCCATGCCATCATTGCTTTGTTATCTCGCTCGCACTCGCACTCAGTGCTCGCTCGCTCTCGCTCTGCGATGCTTTCGGCTATCTTCGGAACCATTCGGATAGGTCCGCTCGGCCGATCGCCGCGGCTTAAGTTGTCACTCACTAATATTTTTACGAATATGATTTTCTGCAATAGATTTAAAACTGTAATGCGTCCGCGTAGAGCTTAAAATGTTTTCTTATAATACAAGAAGGACGCGGTCAAATGGAGTAATTTATTTGCGATTTTGAATTTGACGAAAAGAAAACCGTTTATTATTATTGTTGTGAAATGTTTGATAGTTTGCTTGACTTTCGCTGTTCGCGGCAAACTAAGTACGAGTTGATACTTGTTTATCCTTTAATTTAATCGTGAATTAGTGCATATCGAGACTGACTGTAGAAATTTGAGTTGTTTATAAAGACTGAGTGAACTAAATTGCAAATATATTTAAATTAAATTGTGAAAGGTGTAATAAAAGGTGTAAGGTGTGTAGGTGGTGTAAAGGTGATATAGTTTCGTTATGGCAATATTCTGATAATGTATTAGTGCTGGTGAGTAATCGCTTTTTTACGGACTATTGGTGACTTTAACTTGATTGACCTATTAAAAAAAAATGGCTATAAACGAGCCACTTTACGGAGACAGAACCAAAGCGAGCAAAATGTACGCATTGTTATAGAATACTCGCCATATCGGGAAGCTCCATAGGCAATTATCTACCTCCGAAACTTACATACATATAATTTGTAAGGAACTAACAAAAAATCTTTCACATAAAGGTGACAAAACGCAACGCGTAATAAATAGATCGATCGCCGATACGGATCCGAGACGCCTAGAATCACTAGAGTGCTGTAGATGCGCTGTGTAATGTAAGAGATAGCTGTAATGTGGCCGCCGTCTCGCGCGCGCCCGAGCGCTGTTTCACGGTCGGGTCATGTTTCGAGTGATGAGTGATTATTACATGTTCGGAAAAGTGATGTGATATAGCATCACTTTTCGAAGCACTGTTTCGCGCATGTCTATCGGGTATCAATATTAGCACGAGCGGTTAAACAACAACTTTGCCCCCTTGTAAAACAAATAACTATTGTTCAATATAATTTCCAGCGAATTCGGTTTATTTTACTGCGCCTAATCGTAAATTGGGTCGCATTATCAGTTTCAAGGGTTTTCTACTAATATGGTAATGCTAAAAGACAGAGACTAAGGGCCAGTTGCACCAACCACATTTGACAGACTGATCAACGTCAGCCGGCGCGCCCCAGCGCTTTACTATGAAACTTTCCATACATCAAAATTTAGCGAACTCTTTAACGATACGAACAGTTTGGTGCAACCGACCCTAACCCCCTTATTCATAAAGGTTCACTAAAGTTGACAAGACGATAATAATCGTTTGTCCCTTTCCGACGTATCGGTATGATGAAAAGGGACAAACGATTATTATCGGCTCGTTAACTTTAGTAAACGTTTACGAATAAGTGCCAGTTGCACCAACCACATTTGACAGACTGATCATCGTCAGCCGGCGCGCCCCGCGCCTTTACTATGAAACTTTCCATACATAAAAATTTAGCGAACTCTTTAACGTTCGTAACAGTTTGGTGCAACCGACACTAAGGGGATAATTATACTCGCCATCCTTTCCAACAGACCGGTCCTCGCAAATACAAGCGGCGGCGGAAAATCAAGTCGGAGCTGTCCCCGCGGCACTCTTGGGAGCGCGGCTCGCCCTCCCCCGCGCGCTCCGCCTCCCCCTCCCCCGCCCCCTCCCCCGCCCCCTCCCCCG